>NC_140581.1:50970498-52263948 GCF_964204655.1 Triturus cristatus | reverse complement strand
TCTTGTCTTTTTGCCATCACCATACAGTGGTTGTGCCTGGGGCCAACTCCAGGGAGTTTGACAACATGCTGTGAGTGTTGATCTGCAATAGTAGCACGATAAGTGTGTCTCTGTGGAGGCTGCATCCGCCAAAGCAATGGTTGTCCAGGTTGTGCATTTTAAAAGCACTTTTATGTGGCAGGGCGACTGCAATGGCCAATGCGAAGTGTGTTTGGTAGGCAGTTATACAAAGTGAGCATGTTCTCAAAATGCAGGGCACACGAAAGTGCAGGATCAATGTTGCTCCCTGAAGCACAGCTCCCCTGTGGAGCTGACAGCTGAGTGAAAGCATGTTTTTGGGGTTGTGGTCCTGTGGCTACTGAGCGACTTGATCCCATACTCTGCATTTCCTATTCTAAATGTGAAATGAAATGAAAAGTGGATTTATAAAGCGCAGTTGCTGCCAGAAGGCGTCCAAGCGCTACTTGAAGAATGGAGTGAGGGCTGGCCGGGAACACTTCGGGAAGCTAATTTTGGAAAGTAAAAAGAAAAGTTTTCAAGAGTTTACGGAATGAAGAAAGATTGGAGTTGGATCAGAGTTGAAGGGGCAGGAGGTTCCAAAGTTTGGCGGCATTGAATGAAAACATCCTGCCACCAGACCGCATTCTTCTAACTCTTGGTACAGTTGCTAAGTAGGCCTGACTGGATCGGAGGTGCTTTGTGGGATGATAATGAGACATGAGGTTCCGGCAGATTGCCGGGCCAGTATCCCAGAAGGCCTGATGAGCAATGCACAGCGCTTTAAAAAAAATTCTTTGACGGACCGGGAGCCAGTGCAGTTTCCTCAGTCCGGGTTTTACTGATATTATCCGGGGTAGTTGGAGTAGTGTGCGGGCAGCACAATTTTGCACTGTCTGCAGCTTGCAGAGGGTGTATTCGGGGGCGCCTAGGTATAGAGAATTATTGAAGTCAAGTCGAGACTGTATCAAGCCCTGTATAGTGACTTGCCTGGCCTCCATGGGTAGTAATGGAAGCACTTTCCTAAGCATCCTGAGCAGGCCGAAACAGGTTGCAGACAACTTCGTGGCTTGGGTGTTGAGTGTTAGAGCCTTATCCAGCCAAATGCCCAGACTTTTTATATTGTCCTTAGGGACAGGCGGGGTGCCAAGGCAGGGTGGCCAAAAAGGGTCGAAGGAAGTGGGGACAGCGGGTCCCAGGAACATCAGCTCTGTTTTGCTCCCATTGAGTTTGAGGAAAGATCTTGTCATCCACACTTTCACAGCTTCCAGACAGTCCCTTAGTCCTTTTTGCATGGGGCCGTTGTTCTCCTGTGCAAGGGATACCACTAGCTGAGTATCGTCCGCGTAAGAAACTATTTTGATGCCAAATGGGCGGACGATCTCAGCCAGCGGTCGCATGTAAATATTGAACAGTGCGGGGCTCAATGATGAGCCCTGCGGGACCCCACAGGTGAGAGGTTTACTGGTGGAGACAGTGTCTCCCTCAAAGACCCGAAAGGATCTGTTGCTTAAAAAGGATGTGAACCAACTTAGAGCCTTGCCCGAGATTCCTGTTTCAGAGAGACGACGGAGAAGCACGTCATGACTCACTGTGTCAAAAGCTGCGCTTAGATCAAGGAGGATCACTGCCACTGATCCTCCCTGATCCATCATCCTCCTGGCTTCTTCGGTTACCGCCAGTAAGGCAGTCTCCGTCCCATGTTTTGGTCGGAAGCCAGTCTGGGTGATGTCTAGCAGCTGATTGGTCTCCAGGAAAGCCATAAGGTGGATGTTGACGTGCTTCTCCAAGATTTTACTTATCCATGGGAGCAGGGAGATGGGGCGATAATTACCGAAGTCGTCGGGGTCCAGATTGGGCTTTTTAAGCAAGGCACGAACCATGGCCTGCTTCCAAGGTGCTGGGACGATGCCTGCCGTAAGGGAGGCGTTGAGAAGGTCCTTGATGGTGGGAAGGACCGTCTGAATAACCGACATCATGGCCTTAGGAGGGGCAGGGTCGCAGGGAGATCCAGATTTCACCTGTCGTGCTAGTGACTCAACAGCGTCCTGTTCCAATATGGGGAAACATTCCAAATTAGCCATGGGTTGGGGGGGAGATTCCACATGGCAGGGCTGAGTATGAGAAGTCTGATCTGCGTCAGCGGCAGAGAAGGAGGAATATATTTGAAGAACTTTTTGATGGAAGAACGTTGCTAAGTTGTTACAGTGTAGTAGAGTGTTATCCAGTAATATGGGCGGCGGGGGAGGTTTGATAAGGCTTTTTACTACTTTAAAAATTTCCTTAGGTTTGGATTTGGCCTGCAGGATTTGAGCGGAAAAATAGGTAGCTTGAGCGAGTTTAACCTCATTTTTATACGCTCTAATAGCCTTTTTATACCGTATTTTCTCACTTGAAAGAAAATCAAGTCGCCATCGCCTCTCAATTTTCCTACAGTCCCTCTTTTTTTCCCTGAGTTCCTCAGAGAACCAGGGAGCGGACTTTTGCAAGCGTTTGGTGGTAATTTTTTGGAGGGGGAGGATGGTCTCAAGAGAACGCGCGATCCATTCTTCATATTCCCGATTGGCTACATTGAGATCTCTATTGGGGCAAGGACGTGAACTCGCGAGGCACTTGGACCAGGGTATTGTAGGGAGTTTTCCCCAGTTCCTGAAGTTCTTTTCCTGGTGAGCAGCCCGGGGAGAGGTATAGGTAGACCACGAAAGGGGGACAAGCAGGTGATCTGTCCATGGCAGAGCAATAGGGGGTTCAGCCTTAAGGTCGGGACAGTTGCTGAACACAGGATCCAGTAAATGGCCCTTAGCATGAGTGGCAGAATCAACCAGCTGCTCCAGTTGAAGAGCCGCTAGATCATTCAACAGCTCAGTGGCGATGTGGTCATGAACAGTATCGAAGTGGAGGTTAAGGTCACCCAACATTGTATAATTTGAAAATGTGGTGACGTCTTCAGCTAAGAGCGAAGGCAAGGCCGTATGGAACTGACTCGAGGAGCCCGGGGGCCTGTAGACCAAGGTGCCCGAGAAGCAGGTATTGGGGGAAAAGTTGATGCCGAAGGCAAGGCTTTCGCAATCGGGAATGACACTGGTCATACTTCTACAGGGATATTCTTCCTTATAAACGATTGCCAGGCCGCCTCCTCTACCAGTCAAGCGATCCTTGCGTAAAATCTGGAAGCCCAGAGGCAAGGCTGCAACGGTGTCTGGGTCGGAGTGTGGCGTAAGCCAGGTCTCTGTCAAGAAGCATACGTCGGGTTTGTGTTCCTCCAACAGCAGCTTGAATTCGAGCTGGTGCTTCGGTAAAGATCTACAGTTAAGGAGCAACAGCTTAAAGACTTGTTTAAAAGGGGTAGACAGAGAACTGTAGAACACATGATCTGTCCTGGCTCATTTCCATAGAAGCATTGTTGTAAAGTACTGACAGCATTGAAAGGCCCAGGATTGAGCTCAGTGGGGGACCTAATCAGGATCTTGGAGCATATTATCTTTGTCCAGATGCAGGAAGATCCTGACACTGCAGGGATCAATTTATTGGCACATGGCACACTGATGACTGAAATTGCACACATGTTGAGAGTGACAGACACTGAATCAGAAATTGTCCTGCACGCCATGGGTGGAGTTCTGAGACTGGCAATTGTATTTGTTTGTTATTGTGTATGGACACATGAAGAATGACCCACTGTTACCTGCTTGCTAGCTATGGGACACTTATATAATATGAGTCATCCACTGGTGAGGAGTGAGAATAGACTAGGCACTACTGATGTACTGATGTACAGTAGGTCACAAAGCCAAACTCTATTCCGTTCAATTTGACATCTAGCAGAGGGCATGTCTCACCTCAGCTGTCTGACCATGAAAGCTTGTGTCCTGCCATCTTTGCACATGACATAATGCTCCTATTTTGTAATTGATACGTATGTTCTGCACATGGCTGTATGCTGCAAACCTGTGTGCCTGAGTTACAGATGTACTAGGCCCAGTGAGAGGTTGGTTTAACCTCCTTCAATTGGAGGGGATATAGAGAGAGAGATATTCCTGCAGATTATGTTTTTGAAGTTATCCAACGAAAGGATAGATTTACGAGTGCTCATCACATGCCAGGCCATTTGCATGCATTGTTAGGCCACTGCATCCCAACATTGCAACACTTGGGTGCAGCATCTCACTAATGGTGTAGGGCTGGGGCTACTGCACAGTGCAGGGAGTGAGTTGTGTGCCTCCACAGGATTACAATAGCTAAGCGGTAGGACAATGTGTTACATGAAGAGCCACTGGATTGGTCTCAGACTTTGTAGGGTGAGGGTCACAGACATGTTGTGATGGACCTATCAGAGTTGTTCCAGATACAGCTAGATGAGACAGCTGCTCTGTCATGTGAGGCAGACTGTCATGACATTTCCTCCTTTGTTCACTTGTAGGGGTGTTTTTTAGAGTTAAAATGTGCAACTATGTCAACTTTTGACAATGGCATTTTCACCCCCCATGTGTGGCCTGTGAGGTATCTGGATTGCTGACCTTCTATATGCACATGATCCCTCTGTGCTGTTCTATCTGTTTGGTTGTTGATGAATGTTTGCTATGGCCATCTGACCAGATCTGCATTGCCTGCTTAATGAAAGATTATTTACATCCATCCCAATTTGTGTCCAGGACATGATAATGAGCCGATAGTGAGCTTTTGGTTTGGATGTTGAAAGGTTGTGTGACTTGTGTGCAGAGATATTTATTGTGCTATTTGCCAGCAAACACATTTCCCTGTCACTGTCTTTTAAATGTGGGAAATTGTCTTTGTTTTAAGATGTGTGTCTTTCTTTGCCAAGGTCTTGGATGATGAACCATCCTTTGTGTTTCTTCAGATTTGATGCTTGCTCTGTGTGGACTGTTATCACTTTGTACCTTTTTGAGTGCTGTGACTCCAAGTGGGACATTTGGATACCATGTCCCGACTTTACAGGTAGATATCCTATCCCATGACCTGCTGGCTGGCCTGAGTGAACAGTGGTGTGTTAATAGCAGGGGCTCACCAGGGGTATGTAAACCTGGCCTGGCAAAGCATATGGGGCCCCAAGATATTGTGTCCCAATGTATTTAAGTGTGGTGTGCGTGCTATCAGAACTGTGTACATTCTAGGGATTATATGTAAGGGATTCATCTGTCTGAGTCCTGCTCTGAATCTGTGCTGGATCCTTCACATGTTGTTATTCAGGACACATCCCATTCTGGTTCTGTCGTAGTATGATGATGAGCTGATATTGTGCCCTGTGGTGACCTGACTACCTGTCCTGTGGTGAGGCTGAAATGATGGTGGACATAGGCTTTGGTGGATACCTGCTCATACACTGCTGTACTCATCAGGACACAGGATAAGGGACTATGGAATTGGGCTGATGGGGGAGTGGCAGGCCAGGTTGTACTGTAGTTGTCAATTTGTTGTTTGGAGAGATATATTGATCTATCAACAATTGTTACATCAGGAAACGTGAGGTGTGAGATAGTAAACAAGATAGGCCTAGGTTTTCAATCTCAATGAGTGGATGTATAGTATTGCTACTTGGTGGATCAGCCATATATTTGGACTTTATTTTCTGTGTGGTTTATACGTGTTGTTTAATTTCTGGCTATTCAGAATAGGTAATATGCTTATTGCTATGGTGTTATGGAAATGGCAAGACAATTAGGATAAATGGTGTCACTTCCTGCAATGTGACTTCCTATGTCATGAGATGTGGTTTTTGTATGCATTTCAGGTATTTGGGATTTTTCCTTGGGAAATGATGCAAGTAGTTGCAGACATGGTGCCAGTGCACATGTGTCTGTAAGTTAACGTTTGTGAGTGCTTTGACGTTCTGTTGCCCTGTGATGTTTCTTGTGTGCTTTGGTATACTAATGCATTGATTTCATTAGACATGCATATCTGTATCTATGGACATTCTTGTTCCAATGTCAAATGTGTGCTCCTCCTAGTGACATGTCCCTTAGGTTAGTATCACCATGTATATAATGATTACATACATTAAGTCACATCCACACGATATAACAGTCTTACACAGATGACCTTTTACCAGCAGATGACTAATGTCTCTCCGACAGCAGGCGTTTGGTACCATATCTTGATCCCTGTACCTGACGTACACAAAGCATGTCCCCAGGCACAGTAGATTTGTTCTGTACAAGGGTCACCACTTTTTTTCATTCATGGCCAACAGCCAGCCACATGTGCTCATGTTTTTTGGAAAACGATTAGCAGGGGATTAGCGAATGTTTTCAAAACAGAGTGCCCACTTTAGTATAAAAGACTCTCACTCCCCCTTACCAAGGCAGAGGAAGAATTCCTTCCAGGCTGATCCTTCGACAAGCAGAGACCTGATATCCCTTGTGGGGTGCCATCCTCAACACAGCGATGGGTTCCTTTATTCAGGAACATCAAGTGAGGGGTTAGCGCTTCCCCTGGGAATTCTTGGCTCCATTAGGACATATCCTAGCACTTACACAAACATGCTGCACCTACACCTCTAGGCTAGGCACAGTTAGTTGGACACGCATCATAGGAGTATGCCAATGCTAATGTTTTATGTAATATGCTTTTATTCATCGTGTTAGCACTATGGTATAAATGTATCTGCTATTCATGATATTGGTACTAGCGATCACCTTTGTCTGCTCCTGTCTTTTGATTATCGCAGCTAACATGTTTCATACTAGACTGACGCTTGTCCAATAAATAAATATTGAAACCATTCTAATCGTCATTCTATGTATTCTGGGTAAAGCAATCAAAAGTGACTGAATGAAAGATACCATATTGTTTCCACAATACCTGAGGAATCGGGGTTGTCATGTTCAGTGGTTGCCAGAAACCAGTACCTACCACACTGTCTAGTAGAGAGGGTTTATAGTGGCACTGAAGAGCTAGCAGGTCTAATGATTGACTCATCTTGTGGGGGTGTCCAGAGTCTGTCTTCACACCAAGCCCTCAGTTTAGTTCATTCAAAACGCACAGGTCCTGTGGGGTCCTAGCAACTACACAACTCTAGTATTTTTCGGTCTGACGGTACATAACTGATTATGACATTCCTTCATTTTCCATACATACCCTACTACTGAACACTTCCTACTGTATTGACTTCTGCATGGTAGCTGCGTTGATAAATAGGGATAGGTGTCTAACTTACCGGCAATGACGACCGTGTCAGTTGGGGTTATAATATTCACCATATCCACTTGATTTGTATATATATAAAGTTTCCTTTGATATTCTCACCCAGTTGCAATTTGAAATATCCAACACAGAAATTTGCTTTCCTGTTCACAATTGCTGAATACGGAGCGGTGAGTGTAATACAAGCCTGTTCACTTCTCCACTCTTAGCAGTTCTCAAAAACAAAGTGGCAATCAAGTGAAACATCTTTTCAGCCTAGCTTGTACCAGAGATCCCTCTTTCATAAATCCTTAAATTACCTGCATTTGTCCCACCTTCTTACCCTTCCAAGGAAGAGGAGGGATTGTGCATTCTTGTTCTTAGATGAATCCGGTGTCACCCTGTTCATAATGACTCAAAGGGGTTTATTTCGATGTCAGTGGGCCCGCCAATGGTGGCGGACCCACAACCATCTAGAGGAGCGGTCTGACAGCTGGATTCTGATCTAGAGGTCGGAGACATTGGGTCTCACCGCTGCTTTCCCAACTGGCTCAAGGAGCCTGTCGGTGCAGCGGATGGTCAGTAATCCCTACAATCGGGAAAGTGCCTGCTCATGCACCATCCTAGGGATTACAATGCCTGTTTCCCTCTGCCTTTTCATGGTGTTCCAACTGCCATGAAATTGTAGATGGAAAGGTACTTTGGGGGCTCCTAGCAGGGCCCCATGCTCCCTTGGCCTCCACTTTGAGGCCTCGCGGCCCATGTGGTTGTCCACACACATCCATGTGAAGTGTGACATGCACCATGTGGCGCCTGGCAAAAGGTGCCTGGATGTGTAAAATATGCCCTTTTCAATTTCTTTTTTAGGCCATAGCACGAGCCGAAATTTGAAAAGGCATATTTCTGACTGCCTTCCTGGCAGTCACATATGAATTCTAGGAGTGGAACAGCCGAAAACTAGTTGGGCGGTGCCACTTCCACCGTGAATTTAGTGTGATGGTAGAGAATATCCTTTAGTACAAGTTATTTTACTACAATAATAGTGCTCCTGATGTGACGGCTCTCACAGATACCCTAATGCATTTGCATCCCTCTTGATGAGGATGTTGTTTCTACTTTGCAACATTTGATTACATGAACCAATGTGTCTGTAGCCTCTGTGGGGAACAGAAAAAAATGGTGGATTTGATGTACCCAGCTCCAGGCATGCCATCTATAAAAGGCTCCAAACAGTCCAAACTAAATATTTAATCACAAACACGATTGAACAAAACCTATACAAATGTTATGTGTCTTTGATTTAAAGAGTTAAAGACCAAGGGGCATATTTATGAGCCTGTTTGCATCACTCTTGCACTTACAACATGGTGCAAGAGTGACACACACCTTAAATGCAATTTATGAAGCTATGCAAGGTCACTTTGTGTGGCGCTGAGTGGCTCCATGAATCTGGAGTAAAGCAATGGCAAGCAAATTGCTGCAGTGCCTTACTTTTCTAGGAAGGCGTTCCATGAGAGTGTCATGGCTGATCTTCCCCTCGCAACTCCCATGGTTTTTGATGCATTCCTAGATTTACCAGAAGTGGTGAATCTGGGAACGCACAAAAAGATGCACCTTCCCAGAGAGATGTAACAAGAAGAAATATTTTTGTTTCTCCTGGTTACTTTCTCTTTTAGTCTGTGCTGCATTCTGCAGTAAGTAAGCATGTTAATCATTTATAGAGCACAAGAATGTAAGGCGTCTTGGCGCTGAAATGTAACGAGTCTTGGAACTGTTGAAGAAAAAGAGGATTAAATTTGCTTGGTCGGAAACAACCAGGCTTTGAGCATTCTTCTGAACAGGAGTCTGTTTACCTGTAGCCTAATTGCAACCAGGAGCGAGTTCCAAACTTTAGCCGTATGATAAGAGAGGATTCTTCCCCCATCTAGCTCATCATTTTTTTGGGACCTGACCTAGTCCTCTGTTGGCTGATCTAAGATCTCGCCCCAGAATGTACCATAGAAAAAGTTTCTGAATGTCCGACGAGCCACCGCCATAAAGCTCTTTGTGCACCGAACACATAGCTTTCAATTCAATTCTTGCTGGACTGGAAGCCAGTGAAGTTCCCTAATACTGTTAGAAATGGAATGGTATTTCGGGATTTTGAGTAACACCCGTGCTGCTGCATTCTGCAGAGACTGGAGTTTTAGCACTTGCCAATTGTCAGTTCCAAGAAAAAGCGCATTGCAGTAATCGATTCTTAAAAGAATCAGTGTGACCACTACTGTTATGCTAAGGTCTTTGGGAATAAATGGAAGAATTTTGTGCAGAATCTTTAGGGGGACGAAACAGAAGGATGTCAAGAGATTGCACTGGCCTGCAAAGTTCAGCTGATCCTCAAACATGAGTCTTAAATTCCTAGTCTTCCTGGTGGGTTCAGGACACCATACATGATTCCAGATTGATGGTCCCTTTCCAAACTCCACCACCTCTGTTTTATCTGTATTTAGTTTCAGGTAGTTCAGATGCATTCACCTAATAATGTGTTTCATACCGTTGTGAAACCTCGCTGCCAATGTTTCAACACATGAGGATATAGATATTACTATCTGAGTGTCGTCAGCATACGAGATCAGCGAGAAACCATGTGCCTTGATCACTTTAGCCAGTGGAGTGACATATATGTTAAACAGTGTCTGTGATGAAGCTGATCTTTTTGGGACTCCACATAGGAGGTAGAAGGCCTCAGTTGTTAGGTTACCCCAGCACAACCTTTGTTCCCTAAAAGTAAGAAACAAGGTGAGTAGTGTTAGTGCCCTCCCTTTGATTCCTATTTCTTTCAGTCTCTGCGATAATACTAGATGGTTCACAGTACCAAATGCTGCTGAAAAGTCCAGTAGGATGAGAAGGGCTCTCCCCCCACTGTCCAACTGCTTGAGAATCTCCTCAGCGGCCAAGGCTAAAGCTGATTCTGTGGAGTGATGTGGTCTGAAACCATGATGGGCAGAATCTGGGAGGCCGTTGGGTTAATGGTAACCTGTTAACTACTGATTGATGGATTTTTCTAGGATTTTAGCTGACAGCAGTAGGCAGGATATCGGCCGGTAGTTTTCACCTCAGTGGGGTTTAAGGAGGGTTTCTTCAGAATGGGCCTAATACAGACTTTCTTCCATGAGGATGGGAATGTACCTGATATGCAAATGTTGTTAAGGAGAGGGGCCAGGTATGTGCTAACCCTGTCCGAGGCCATATGAAGTAGAGTGGGTGGACAGGGATCCACCAGGGAGCCAGATTTATTGGCTTTTAGCAGTTTATTTACTATCCCCTGCGTTCCGGTGAAAAACTGACAGCTAGTAGGAGGAAGGATTATCAAAGATTGTGACCTCTGTTAACCTCTTATTACCTGTGTCAGGTGTGTTAGCTGCAAGCTTGTTGTAGACACTTTGAACTTTGGCCTGGAAGAAGTTAGCAATTTTATTGCAGAAGGCTTGATCTGGAGCGAATTGATTCACCCGCTGCAGTTTAGACAGTGTTAATGGTTTTAAAAGGTTCCCTCATTGAGCTTTTAGCCGTGTCTATTTTAGTAGTGTAGTAATTATTTTTGGCGCTGAAGATTGCTCCTTTGTATTTTGCTGAGGGTAGTCTGTAATCCATTTTTCCTGCTCATCGTAGTCTAATCTCCACTTGCCTTTTATGATTTTGATTTCTGAATTGTACCATGGTGCTGAGTGTTGACTTCTTCATTGTTTGCTTGATTTTTGGGGGGCCAGTAGGTCTAATGCTGATCTGATCCACTTATTGAAACTGTCAGCTGCTTTATTGTTGTCAGGGACTAAACTGGGTGTCTATCAAGGGCTTCCTCCAGACCCTCTTTGCTGATTTTATGCTAAGGTAGAGTCTTGACCAGTGGCAATCTGCTTTGGGCTCTCACTTTCCTCTCTGGACAAAGAAGATTAAAGAAAACCGCCTTATGGTCTGTCTATGTTAGGAGCAATACTTTGTCCATGAAATATATTGGGGTTGTTCTTAAAGATGCCATCCAGTGTGTGGCCGGTGTTATGCGTGGGCTCTGTGACAATCTGGGTAAGCCCAAAGCCCTCCATACATATTGTCTAACAAGATGCAGGTGTCTTCACTGTTCCCACACTCAAGGTGAAACTTAAAGTCACCGAGTGCTGTGAAAGTAGGAAAATCTAAACAGGATTCCATAAGTGTTTGCAATGCTTGTATGAACGGGGCTCCAGGCCCTTGTGGCTGGTAGAGGAGTAAGCCAGGGAATGCCAGGGTGTTGCCTATTTTAATATTAAAAATCATAGCTTCAGCTCCCAGAAGCTGAATAAGGTCAAAAGTGGCCTTGAAGCATGAGCGCTATATGATTGCTATGACACCTTCCCTACTATTTTCCCTGTCAACGCTAGCCAGTTCAAAACCTACTGGCAGCGCCTCATTCCAGTCAGGCTCTGACGTTTCCTTGGCCCAGGTTTCAGTAAGGAAAATCAATTCAGGGTTACAAGTCTGCATCAAGCACTCAAACTCATATTTGGGCTTGATCAGAGATCTAGTGTTCAGCAACATACAGCTTATTGGCTTTCCTCCTAGATCATGGGTTTTCTTTTCGCTCAACGCAGGGTGGGGTGGATGTTCTGACGTATGTTTTACTGCTAAAGCACTATCTGAGAGGATGTTTTCCCTTTTAGTGAATACTAGTGTCGGGCCCACCGTGTGTGTTGCAGCTATGTCCTTAGTCGAAAATGAGAGGCCACAACCATTACAGTAATAGGGGACATTATCCTTCTTGCCTTCCATAATGGAGGATTGCAGCTTATACCATTATTAAGTGCATGTAGATGGTCTCTTGTGTAGACATGGTGAGGAAAATTACTAGCGGTCCTGGCGCATGGCCCATTCCTGGCTCCGACAGGAACAGACAGGCGCAGATGGGCACGGACGGGCTTGCCTTTCGCTCTCCTTTGGCGTGGCAGCAGCTCGCCCGCTGCTCGGTAATGTCAGCATGCTATTTTATCCCCCACGTGCCCCAATGACTAGAGCACTGACCTTGTACAGGTGGGCCCGCTCTTACATACGGCACCCATGTCAATTAAAAGCAGAACAATATAGAAGGAGGAATTTGACTTTCAGGATTATTTTTCTGCAAGAATGTGCCAACAAGATGCACCTTCCCAGAGTGGCGTAAAGAGGACAAATATCTTTGTTTATCCTGGTTACTTTTTGGTTCTGTCTGTGCTGCATTCTGCAGCACACATAGAAAGAGGAATTTGACTCTCAGGATTGTTTTTGTGCAGGAAAGTGCCCCTTCCAGCATAAAAACAATCATGTATGCCACACAGGCACCCTTGTACAAGGGCCCATGTGCTCCAGTCGAAAGGTAAAGGCAGGAATGCCCCGAATTGGCTTGAATGTGGCACATTCTGCCCTTTCCCTGTCGTGCACAGATTCGTAAACCATTCTTCAAGAATGCAATTTGTAAGAAACTATTTAGCTGCAAACAATTAATTATACCAGATCTGTGATAATCAAGCATTCAATTATTTAAAAATATGAAAAAATCAGGGATCTGTTTACAATGAGTTCTCTTTAAAGGACATTACCTCATGGACTTTTTCTGAACCAAACAACCTTTCTTTGAGGAATACAAGTAGAGATCTCAAAATCCGCCCTGATGACACCGCAGACAATATTTCCCAGTGCATTTTGCACATGTGAATATATACTACAAAACAAATGTCTGGTTCCAAGTTTAAATCTATGTATTGTTTTTCAGAAATGAAACAAACAAGAAAAGGGTTACATTGGGCAATCATGAGTGGTATCAGGGTACTGCTGCTCCAGTCCCTTCCAGACAGAGTGGATACACAGTGTGGTAGGAGACCATGTGAGTTGTCGTCCTGGTGTGACATGATTTAAATATTTCCATTGGTTTTACAGAAACAAAAAAGGTATGAATATGCATGTCTGGCTGCAGTCTGGTGTCTGGGAATAATGGTCAGGGATGGAATCTGCAGAGCTGTGACATCCATCTAAAATTAAGTACCTTGCTTTCTTTTATCAAATTCCTTTTACTTTAGACCCTGAAATAACTTTACCCAAGACTTCTGCTAGACAAAACTGTGCTACTCTGCATTTGGACCATCCGATGCCAGTAAAACAATTCCTTAATAGCAGTTGTCCTCTCAGAATCTCACACCATCACTAACACACCCACAGGGTCAGTCAGTTCAACTTGGATGCAAACTTTCGGAAAACAAAGACAGCAATTCTTGAAATATAGTTAAGGAAAATAGAGAATGTCAACGAAGACAACAATCCAGAACAAATAATATTCCAATAAACCATCTAAAAAGCTGAAATATGTAATTAAACTCACAATATCTCGAAGCATCTTGCCATTGGTCAGCATTTTCTTGGGATTTCCTCCTGGCAGGCCACACAAGCATAGTAGGTGGGGGAATTCCTGGGAACTCCCTAATATTAAGGCATGGAACCACAGGGATACCCCCAGAAGTACCTGGAGGGCCTCAGAGCCACCATCATTTTCCATCACTGACTGGCCAATCCACAATCAGAAGACACGTTTGCTAAATCATTCTTCAGTGATCAGTGTTTGAAATGCTGCAAGTGGGGGTGGGGTCACCACATTTCAACCTTTAAATGTCAGACTAAAATCCATACATACTGCAGTATAATAATATTGAGTTTGGAGACAAAGCACAAGACTTAAAGATACTGACAGTGAGAATCACAAACATTCTGATATTATACTAACAAAATACAGATGAGTTCACATTAAAGAATTCAAAATGCATATTGATATTGTAGTAATCTTGCAGCAACATTTTGTTTTAACTTATGGGAATTCATTGCATATAAATTCCTACCTTGTTGTACAAAGTATTTTAAAGTTCTGCCAACACTTATTTGAAAAAAAACTAAACTGCAGCTTAAAAAGTCACATTAAAACGTTTTCTTGCTATAAATTGCTCCTATCCAACAAATTTTCTCTTGCGTTTAAATTTGGTCTGAGCAGAATAATGTAACACTTGGGAAAGAATATACAGCCAAGCAGTCCAGCGCTGGAAGCCAAGATAGCAAAGATCTCCACAGCCACCATGTACCTGCCCTTAGTACTGAGGTAGGCTGGGAGGAAAGACACCCAGACACTGCAGAACACCAGCATGCTGAATGTGATGAACTTGGCTTCATTGAATCTATCAGGCAGGTCCCGGGCTAGGAAGGCCACGATAAAGCTCATAAAGGCCAACAGGCCCATGTATCCAATCAGACTGTAGAAGGCAGTGGTAGAACCCTGGGCACACAATAGGACCATCTTGCCAGTTTCAGACTGAGTGTCAGTGTCTGGATGAGGTGGTAAGGTGAGCAGCCAAGTGACACAAATTACTAGTTGACCTATCGTGCACAGGAGGACCATAGAGGCAGATACTCGGGATCCCAGCCATCTGCTTAAGCTGCTGCCTGGCTTTGTGGCATTAAAGGCAATTACAACAGTGATGGTTTTTGCTAATACACAAGATACAGCAACAGTAAAAATAATCCCAAATGCCCCTTGTTGGATCAGGCAGGTCCATGAGGTAGGGCGTCCGATGAATAGGAGGGAGCAGAGAAAGGCCAACATTAGAGAGACAAGCAGGGTGTAGCTGAGATCTCGGTTATTGGCTTTGACTATTGGTGTGTCCCGGTATCTGAGAAAGATTCCCAACACTCCAGCTGTGACTATGGAGCAACAAATAGATATGGAGACTAAACTCACACCAAGTCCATCAGTGTATGAAAGATGCACAATATCCCTCTGCGTGCAGCCGTCCTTCCTCTTATTGGGCCACTGGTCATCGGAGCATTCCAAGCAGTTTTCCATGTCTAAAAGAAAACAACATGTGTCCCATTTGTAATAGAAATAGTATCATTAATTAAGCCACTGTCTGCTCTATAATAATGGTTTGTTATTGAAGGATAAGTCTCTAGAACTCACAGGTGAACTCTGAGCGACCATATGATTTTCATATAAGCTAAAGTTAACTTTGCAAATATTAATGGAATAAATAAAAAATACATGTGTGACTGAGAGTGCCATGGATTAAGGTAAAGCTGCACAACCCCCAAATCAAGTAACAAGATCAGGTTTGCAAAAGGTTTTTGCTCACTCCATTGTTCAAAATGCTGTTTATGATTTATAAATACGCATCCATATTATAGAATCTACATTCATTATGTGCAAATTTGACAAGATGGATTTATATTTGCCATTCAAGAACTCAGCAACAAGGCAGAGAGAGACAATTGCAGGTGGATTAGTTGAGTAACTACACCTGCCTGCAAGTGGATGTTTTCCCCTCCAAAAGGTGGCTATCAGAAGGGTCAGTGCCAGTGTGCAATCCTTATAGTACAGCAGTACTTACTCATGGCATAGTTCTTCACAGTTCCAGTAGTGCACTGTCTTGGTACGGTCAGAGCCCCAGTACTTCTATCCAAAAGTTCCTTTGAAGTGGGGATAACTTTAAAGCAAGGCCTCAAATTGCACAGGTCCCCTTTCATTCCTAGCCTTGTCAGCCAGGCAATTTGTAGTGGGTAATCAGCCCTTTGGGTTAGACACATGACCCTACCTATTCAGCTGCAAGCCTCAGCTCCCCATAGCCCTTCCTGCCCAGGAAGGCTATCAGAATGCAGAGGCGTTCTCTGTCACTCCCACCCGGTGTTTCTGGCAGTCTAGAGGGAATGCATAAAGTCTGACTATCACCAATCCCAGATGTGTATTGGAGACAGGATGAAAGGCACAGAGATTAGTAAGGGCAGAGACATGTGCTCTTTTTAAAAAAATGCAATTTCTAAAACAGTAATGTTAAATCCAGCTTTACCAGTAAAGAGGATTTATCATTAGCACTCCAAAGATATGAATCTTGATTTAACTACTCCTTTCCAATCAGGAATTACATATTAAAAATATTTTAAGGAATATGAGAGGAGTAGTTCTCACAAGAGTAAAAACTTATTTTGCTGTTTGTCATTACTATGACATGTCAAACAAAAAGGTATATGTCATAACTTGTATTTACACAGCACCCTGCCCATAGGGCTACCTAGGGCCTACCTTAGGGGAAGGGGGCTTATGTGCAATAAAAGAGGAGTTTAAGGCTTGGCAAGTGATTTTTACTGCCATGTCGAAGTGGCAGTTAACTGCACACATAGGCCTAGCAATGGCAGGTCAGATACAGGTTTAAAAGGCTAGTTGTTTGGGTGGCAAAACCATTGCTGCAGGAACCACTAGTTGCCATTTAACCCCTGTCCTGAAGAGGCCTGAAGTTCATTGTGGCTGAAACGTGGTCACGTCGACAGATATTGAATGGAGGAGTCACTTGAGTTTCAGTGATTTACAGACTGTCGCTGGGACACATGTTACAAAGTTCGGGTTATATTTGCCCACATTGCTTGTGTTCCCTATTATTCAGTTTGACTACCTCCGAGTGGTCCGCCTGATACCTCTTAAGGGGACACTCCCATAAAAATGTTTTCTTTTGGGTTAATTGTCTGTTGTTATATATTGTATTGATGGTATGTTATATATGTGTCTGTATCTTTCTTTGTATAAACGCCTGTTTCATTGTGATATACTGTAAATGATGCCAGATGTATGCTATTATTATTTAATAATTCTGAAAGGGTAATTAAATGTGCTCTCTCTATGAATAATTGTACGTATTTTTTCCGTGATACCCCTTTTCTATATATATATATTGTCCCTTATACCCAGGTATCATAGGGTGATTTGGGTATAGCCCTGTTGTTCTTGATCAGTTTTGTTACACTTTGTTAAGTGTGAGGTTCGTCTCAAATTATAACACATTGGATGTGGATAGTAAGTTATACACTTGTTTTCACAGGTACGACGTCTTGCAATTGAGAGACAGATTTTTTTCTTCTTTGTTAAAATTGTTATATGTCACTTTTTGTGTTAAGTGAATGTTGATGTATAATTTGTGCTGTGTTTTAGCCATTATTGTTGAGGATGTCTGAGCCCTATATGGTGAGTTATTCAGAGGAGGACATTAACAAACTGAAGCAGATACCATCACTGTTGGGAGTAGATACTGCTGGATTAACCAACTTGAGTTCAGACAAAGGTGAACGGTTGATCCAACTTAGAAAAAAGAACACTAGGACGCAACTACATGCACAAGTATTACTGGAATATCTAAAATCCAACACCATACCTGCAGGCTTGCAGGTCAAAAATATTCCTGTGATTTTCATAAACGACAAAACTTACTTGGTTGATTTTAGTGGGGTAGGAACTAAGTGTTCCCGGGATTGGATTGTGTTATCTATCCAAACTGCTTTAAGGATTAGTGAAGAGGAACTTAAGGAAATTAAGAGATTAGAAGAAGAAATTGGAGACGATACAACTATAACAGATGCAAAATCACTGTTAGAAACTATCGAAAAAACATTGGCGGATTTCAAAACCCACACAGTTAATTTGAAAACTACTAAAGTAGTGAAAGACATCAAGAATTACAAACTAGAGTGGGTGTATCCATATTTAAAAGAGGATTTCTTCAAAAACAATAATCCAAGTAACCTCAATTTACAATATAGAGGCAGATCCCGTACCAAATTTGTAACCTTCTCCACTTCTTCATCTGACTCAGAATCAGGAGAAGGTACCCCCGCCCAAACCTACCCGACGTACCAGCCCTATTATCAATATCCTCAGTCTTACCAACACCCACCCCCTTTTTTAGACAGAGGCAGGCCCAGGGGCCGCGGGTTTCGAAGAGGATGGGGCACTCCGATGCCACAGAATCAAGAGCAGGGATTCTTCAGGACACGTCAGAGAGTGTACAGACGATGAATCACAATGAGAGTCACATTAATACGAGTCTGGAGTTAATGCCTATATATAATTTGTCTCAACACCCTTTGTCTGATGTAGAAACTGCAGTTCTCCGTAAAGGGTTGTCGTTTGTACCTACAGTTATGCAAGACCCTGTAGATACCAAAACTGAAGTATTACATTTCCTCAGGAAAATTAGATTGAAAATCTTTTTTGCAGAATATAATGAGAGCAATGAAAGAAACTTTAGTGGCCTCAAAAAGAAGTCCACGTTTTGCCCACAACGCTTAGCCATGCCTGAAGAAATTTTGTTCTTTGAAGATCAAACCTTGCGCGAAATAGATCTGTTGAACGCTAAACATATTGCGTTCAGATCTAACTTTAATAAACAAGAACAACTGGCGCTACAAGAACTAGCTAGCAACCCCCTTACGGTTATTAAGCCAGCGGATAAGGGCGGAGGAATAGTTCTTTGGGATGCAAAAAACTATGATGAGGAAATTAATAAGCAGTTAAGTAACAGAGAGCACTATCGACCGATAAATGACAACCCCACAGCTAGATTAAAAGCCCAAATCTTACATTTAACTACAGAAGCTATGGAAGCAGGATATCTATGTCAAAAGGAATACGAGTTTCTAAATGTCACCGAACAGAAAATACCAAATATATATGTATTACCAAAAATACATAAAGATGCTTCCAAACCCCCAGGTAGACCCATTATTGCCGCTTGTGGTTCAATTTTGGAACCACTAGCAAAATACATTGATGTGTTCCTTAAGCCATTCGTCCCGTTAACGAAAGCTTACGTGAGAGATACAATGGACCTCATCTCTAAAGTGGAGCTCTCGGAGTTCGATGGAGACCAACAGTTGCTGGTCTCCTTGGACATCGAGAGTCTCTACACGAATATACCACAAGATGAAGCACTACTGGTGATGAGACATGTATTGGACACTAGACAGAGACCTCACCAAGTTCCTTCAGAATTCCTTCTTGAATTGGCCACTCTCTGTTTGAAAAACAATTTCTTTGCCTTTAAATCCGATTTGTTTTTGCAAGTTAAAGGTGTAGGGATGGGATGTTGTTTTGCCCCCGAAATCGCTAATCTGGTGATGGATTTCTTTGAAAATAGGTACATCTTCAATGAGGAGACCCCATTCAGGGAGCACATCCATGAGTGGGTACGCTTCATTGACGATGTATTTATGGTATGGAAGGGCACGCATGAAGAACTAGAACTATTCCACATATGGCTCAATAACCGTACTCCTGACCTCAAATTTACCAAAAATGTGAGCAATATACGCATTAACTTTCTGGACGTATGGATTATTGCTAGAAACGGCAAGTTGGAAGTGGATTTATTCACTAAGCCTACTGATAGAAATACTTTATTAGACTATTCATCCGGACACCCGCGTAACCTCAGGGACAACTTGCCTTACGGGCAGTTCCTGAGGGTACGACGGAACTGCACAGAAAAACACGACTACTTCAGGAATGCAAAAAATCTACAAGAAAAATTGGTAAATAGAGGTTACCCCAAGCGATTGGTAAAGGGAGCACTTAAACGGGCGTGGTACACACCCCGGGAAAATCTCCTTACACCTAAAACTAAAAAGGACACAGAACAATTGGTATGTGTATTGACCTTCAGCCCGAAAGCCAACAAAGTCAAACAGATTATCTTGAGGAACTTGAGATTACTGGACCATCTAAATATTCCCAAGCCACTGTTCGCCTTCAGGCGCGGTAGGAACTTGAGAAACCAGCTTGTTAAAGCTTCCAGGCAAGCACCTATGCCCACAGATACTAGAGGTCTACTGGGGTTACCTAAAATTGTAGGACACTTCAAGTGTAACAATTGTGCTGTATGTGTACATACCAAGGATTCCAAAACAGTCACGATTCATGGTAAAATACATAGACAGATGATGTTTTCAAATTGCAATACGAAAAATGTCGTATATTGCGTAACATGTCCGTGTGGGTGTTCTTATATAGGACAGACCACACAAGCAGTCAAAATGCGGATTATCCAACACAAATCCCGCATTCGGTGCAAGACCTTGGGGGCTCCCATGGTCCAACACTTTTTGGAAAAAGAACATGGTGAAAACGAGCTGGAGTGGACTGTCCTTGCAATAGTGAAGGCTACCACTAAAATACTACTACAGAAAAAACTGAATACTCTAGAAGCACGTCTTATTGAAAGATTTCAGACCTCTAGTAGTAGGGGGCTCAATGACCGCGATGAGGTTTGGTCGTTGATTGGAAATTAATCCTACTTAGATTTGATTTTCCCTAGGCAATTTCTGACTGGATGTGCTATATAATTGTCTAAGGGGACTCTTGCTTTCGTAAGGTTCTGTATGTAAGTTTATCTTGGCCAAAACTATAAACTGACCGTTATATGACCTTGCTGTACCAGACTGATGAGCCACCTGTAGGGCGCTTCTCCCCTCATTTGTGGCTATGTACTTAGATTTTTTTGTAAAGAGATTTGTTCAGTGTAACTGTATATATTATACAGATTCTTTGTATATTAGTGAGTGGTGGGATTTCCTTGGTGTGTTACCGTGTTGTGCTCACAATGCCCACTCATAAATTTCCTCTTCTTTCTTTCTTTTTTTGAGGGACTGAGTGAGTAGTTGTAATGAATGTAGCTGAGAATTCTTTTTGCTACGGTGTCGTTATTTCAATATATCTTTATTGAATGGTTTTGTGTATATTGGTGCCCCGTGTTCGTTCCCTACTTATGGAACTCGAAGACACGAGATTCCTATGAGCCTGAGATTCCTTGCGCTATGGTGGCGTTAGTTTTAAAGTTAGTTTAAATAGACTTTCTCTGTATGTGCCTGGATATATCTTTGTCCTATGATTGAACATAATCTAAGGAGTTTACCTACAACTCATGGAACTCGAACACCCGAGATCGCTATGAGCCTTAGATGCCTTGCAGTCCTATCTCCATATCCATGTTTTCGTTGGCAGCGGGAGGGACCCATGTACAGCGCGAGTATTTAGTTCCGGGTCGGACGCGTCTGGCTCCGTTACTTCGGAACCCGCGTGTGTGTGGATTGGCGTTACTTTGAGGATTCGAGTCTATAGACTGCCCGTGTTCGACCTAGTAAGTGCCCCCCTCTCCCTGGACAGATCGTCTTAGATAGGCTTAGTAAAAAACGGAGCACATTGAAATAGCTGTCTCCATTCCTATTTCAGAATCTGTTGGCGATACGGTGCTTTGAGCTTTGACGAAGGCTTAGTGACGAAGTGCGAATCAGTCGGTGAAACGGTGTTTCGATCTCTGCCGTAGGCATAATTTTGAAGCGCAATTAAGTCACCACTAGGTAGGTGCATTTTGATGTTTGTCACGATAGTATGCCCTGTGGACTTTATATTTTCCCCCCCAGCAGCGTTGCTGACACGTTGTTGCTCCTTTTTGACCTCCATTACAGAACGCTCCCATCAATTGCGAGTGAGTTTACTTTTGGATCTAAATTTGGAAGATACATGTAAGTGTATCCATGTTCTGTATGAGTAGGGATATAAGGTTTCTTATTGGGCACACATATACAGCACGCAAGGATGGTGGCTATATAAGAGATTTCATTGGAAGTTTGGCCTACACTTTATTAATGTCTGTTGACACTAAGGTTAGGGTTGTTATTAGATATTCCCAGGCACCTTGCGTTGCATGACTAATATTTATCACTTTCTTCTCTTTATAAATCACGTTGGCATACAGGGTGTTATCTGTTTTTTTGTTGGCTATTGGGCTTGTGCGCACGACTTGGTAACCACCCTTAGTTCTATATTATTGTAAATATTTTATTGGCAACCCCCCTCTTATATATATATATATATACATTTTTTTTTTTTATTTTTTTTTTTTTAGTTGCCATTTAACCCCTGTCCTGAAGAGGCCTGAAGTTCATTGTGGCTGAAACGTGGTCACGTCGACAGATATTGAATGGAGGAGTCACTTGAGTTTCAGTGATTTACAGACTGTCGCTGGGACACATGTTACAAAGTTCGGGTTATATTTGCCCACATTGCTTGTGTTCCCTATTATTCAGTTTGACTACCTCCGAGTGGTCCGCCTGATACCTCTTAAGGGGACACTCCCATAAAAATGTTTTCTTTTGGGTTAATTGTCTGTTGTTATATATTGTATTGATGGTATGTTATATATGTGTCTGTATCTTTCTTTGTATAAACGCCTGTTTCCTTGTGATATACTGTAAATGATGCCAGATGTATGCTATTATTATTTAATAATTCTGAAAGGGTAATTAAATGTGCTCTCTCTATGAATAATTGTACGTATTTTTTCCGTGATACCCCTTTTCTATATATATATGCAGGAACCACTAGCAGCATTTAGATTACAGGACGTGGGTATGTGGCCTACCACTTTACAAGCGACTTATAAGTGAACAAAATAAAATATGCCAATCAGGTATACACCAATGTCACCAGTTTAGGTGAGAAGCACATGCACTTTAGCACTGGTTAGCAGTGGTAAAGTGCTCGGAGTCCTAAGGCCAACAAAATGATACAGCAAAAAGTGGAGGTGAGCAGGTAAAAGGTTTGGGAGAAGAACACTCTAAGAATGACAGGTCTAATTCAGTCCTAGTCTACTTGCTCAAGTCTGATTGCCAGGATTCCAAGCTTGGTGGCTCATTAGCCTTCCAGTTCAGTTCAAAGTTTATTTCGGCAGATGATAAAGCAAGGTTAATGAATTTACATATCTGTTTGTTCTTTTTAGTGCACATCATTAACCACAACAGACACATGAATGGTGAACACATCATTTTACCTCCTGTCATTGTGGCTTTCCGTTTAATAATCTCTTTCCAATATTCATGCATACAGTCACATTTACATCCCATATGATGGAAGTCTTCCCCTGGAGTTTTCCATTTAGAGCATTGGTCATTCGTTGCCGGAAATATATGGGCAATCCTAGCAGGTGCTAGAGTTGCTTGGTGCAGTTAGTTAAATCTTGTGTATTGTTGTTTCCTAGTTACTCTTTACTTGTATCAATACTGTTATCTATTCTCTCTCTATTAATTCTCTGTCTGGATTCATCTACCACTTCAAGTTAAGGGCAGTCATACTAGGATAATATTGCTGGGTCAGTCCTTTACTTAATGTGGTCACTTTACATATAGAGCAGTGCACTTGAACAAAAATAACTTATTCAGTCTTTTAAATATTTCTTTCAGTCCTTTATTTTCAATTTCAAATGAAGTTTCATGAAAAAGCAGCCAAGCAGCCAACGTGTTTCGTTCAATTCGGTACATCGCCAACAGATCTTCTTCAGGGCTTTTCAAATTACACACACCGATTTAATAGTCCTCTGCGTTAGTTCAAATACCGGGTTCAGTAATCAAACACCGGAAATCTATCATCCAATCTGTGTCAAGTCAAATCAATATGTAACAGTAGTTTATAGAAGGTCAGAAGGATGAATGCCTTCGATCCCCAACTGGGAGATCTTCGCCTTAATAAGCGATCAAATACGCTGTCTTGCAGACACAATCCACGGATAGAGTAACTGTATAAATGATCTGCCCATGCATTAGGCCTGGCCATTGTTCTCAGAGTTCCACTATGCAAATCTTCACAGTGACATCAAATTTCCACTGCGCTACGGTGAGTTCCACAAGCGGTAGAGTGCATTACCTCATACTGTTCACGCACATTTTTTGTTCAATCTGGTTTTCCCCTGCTGTAAAATCAGCGCAGATGGCATTAAGTGAAGCGTTTGAGGGTGCTGATTCTTTCCGTCACTCAAATTGTTGTACTTGAGCAGAAGCTTCCTCAACACTAACATAAGATGCTCAGTGTGACCGGTAGCAAACATCTCCACCTGCCCGCATAGAGAAATCTCACTTGGCAGTGGTAGAGCATTGGATTTTCCTCACTTACGCTAGCCAACTTAACATTGATGAGAGGGCGTGAGCGGAACTCCACAAATGAGTGGTACTCGGTGAGCGAGCAGTACTCAGGGGAGTAACACAGGCCCCCACAACCTCCGCAGTACGGGTGGCCTGAAACTGTAGAGGGGCACCAAGCAGCAGGGGGGCCCTCTCAGTACAGTACTCAGGCCTGACAGCCCCAGAATAAATCTGGAGCAGGGCCCCCCACGTACCATGCATGGGGGCTCCCTCAACTTTTGTTATGCCACTGGCAGTACTCTGTGAGTTCTGTGAAGAATGGAGTGCTAAAAGCTCTGCAAACTCTGTGAACACAGCGCAGTTCACCACCAAGGCCTACCATGCATCTGAATGGTATTGACCTACGCAGGCTATGGCCATTCAACCATCTTACAAGGGGGAACACAGGCAATTTACTAATTGTTTACAAAAACAAACACAGCAAATATCTTGAGGTACAGCGCACACAAGATGGACATTTCCTGCAGCAAGGCTGAGTGAATATGGTCAATGGGAAAAGAATGAACTTGTCTCAGAATACTTTTAGACCTGACAAGTTGTGTTTTCAATGTGAGTTTTTGTTTCCTCATGAAGTTAAATGTCCAGCCGATAAACAGACATACAAAGGTCACAAAAAAGAAAAACACTTCTAAACAGTTTGCGAGGCAAAAGAGAAATCAACTATGCCACATCAAGAGGAGAAAATGGATGCCAGATGATTCCAGAAGCATTCTTGCCATACCCACAAGGACAAAAGTAACACCAGTTATGAAAAGTAGAAACCAGACAAAGTTGTTTGTCATCAAGCTTATCTTACAAATGCTCTTCAACATTACTATTGAGCACCAATGAGGAAGATGAATGTGAGATACTGGCAGTGAGCAAAGAACGATATGCACAAGAAGGTTTGGCTGCTTGCAAAGAATAAAGATAAACCAACAAAGATAAACCAACAAAGATAAACCAACAAAGAAACAACAGAATTAATTTGGACAATGCACCAAGATTACAATAAAGGTCAACGGTTGCCCCATAACCTTTATTATCGACAGTGGTGCATTGATTGGCGTCATGCCTGTTGAAAAGATTAACAGCCTGTCTACTGTGCCAAGTCTCGACCAGGCCTGGGAGTAGTTTGCGGAGTTTTGCTACACAAAACTCCCAGAAGTGACAAAAAACTCTGTGAAGTTCCGCAAGTGGCGGAGTGCTGTGCGAATTGCCATTCACGCTGGTCTTCCTACCATTCGGGTAGAAATTCTACCCGATTGGCAGCTCGTGCTCGTGCACTTACCGTTCGAGAAGGTGAGCGTGGAAAAAACTTCTGCTGCACTACGCGGAATGCAGTTTTCTATTCTCCTCAAGCTCCGCAGAGCTCGAAGTGCAGAACACTCCGTAACTTCCACAAACTGAGAGAAGTTCACTGCCCAGGGATACTCTTGACCTGTTAAACACAAATGTATTCATGTGGGCTGCTATCAAACCCTTGCAGAGTCAAGAGTCGTTCACAGCAACCATGCAGGAAACAACATCAATGCAAGTGTCAATTCATGTTCTTCAAGGAAGTTCATGCAGTGAATGGCTACTCAGTTTTTCCACGGCTGCTGACATGGGACTGATAACCCTCAATTATAACAGCCAAAGTCACTCTCAAATTGTGAGTCAGTTCCCGTCATTGTGTTAATATTGAAAAGTCAGTGTTGATATACGCAGTGATTTATTTGTATGTAAAAACATGATTGCATCACTGTTGACCTCTCCATCAGACCTGAGGCAGAAATACGTGGTCAGACAGGCACTGGGAATTAGGCCTGAGTCAACTGCTCAACAGATCACAGGTGTGCTGAAACGTAGCTTGTAGACAAGCATGCCAACAGGAAAAACCTAGATCAAGCCCACAGATAGGCAGTGACACCAATAGTGGTCCAGGGAGACTGGCACCAGTAAAACACCATTCGGGCAGAGAGGTGCATGCATTCCTAAAAACACCATAAAGTTAGATGCCACATGAAGGAAGGAACACTCAAACAATCAGAACATAGCCCACAGAGTGCATGCAGTCATCATGTGCTCCTCATGCCGGGCATCTGGATAGGTTACCCACTAGTCACCATTGTGTCCACGCAAGGTCAAGGTTTACCTGTATTTGTTTCCAGGTGGCCTACTTTATGGCTCCAAGACTACCCTTGCATTCCTTTTCCCAAAATTGTTTTTTGACGCTTAAAGAAATGTATATGATGGTGCTTAGAACAAGTGTACTTTGAGACAGTTCTCAGACCCCAAGTCTGTAACTGTATTCCGAGCCAAAGCATTTAATTAATTTTTTTTTTAAAAACAGTATTTGTAAAGCGCACAGCTACCCGGGGGCATCCCGGCGCTGGGGGCCGTCGGGAAGTTTCAGCGAGCTATTGCCCAGAGTCACATGGTGCTGGGCTTGCCTGCCACTGGTGCTGAGGATCGAACCGTGAGCCCCAGTGACTGGTGTCAGTCACCCTGGCCGCAGCGCCACACCTCTTCCCTCAACTGAAATCACCTAAATGAACCCCATGATAAATACTGAGGTGTAGAGTTACAAGAATCTTACGCATCTGCAGATGCGTCAGTTTCCCTGCATCTGCGTGAGAAACCCTTACGCCACCAAAGTTGCGCCTTATTTACAATACGGCGCACTATGGTGAAAGGATTGACAGATGCGTCACAAATTCTGATGCAACTGTTGGTGGAAAAGTCAGGCATTGCTGGAGTCGTATCGCAAGCATGATGAAACTGAAGATATGCATGTTGCAGCCTATTCCCAGTACACTGCATCAATCCTTATGCCTGCTTCAAGCAGGCGTAAGGTTTTGACGCAGCGGCGTCCTAAAAGTGACGAAATGAAATCTTGTAGATTTCACTGCCTTACTTTTACGAGGCTTTACTGCATGGAACTCCCACCCTGCATACATAATATCTGATGCAGGTATAATGTCCCACAGGGCTTTACAATGTGACGCATGTCCCTAGATGCGCCACGTTGTAAATTTGCAGCATTTTATATGCGGCCCTTGCATCACAAAAGTGACACAACAGTAGCGCAAAAGTGTTGCAAGGGACCTGTAAATCTGCCCCACTGATCACAGTAGATGCAAGTCTGGTGGGACTGTGGGAAATCCTTGTGCAACATAATTGTCATTCCAATGTTGAGAGACTCACTCTGGCCTTTGCCAGTCGAAGGCTGACTTACAGAAGACAAGCCTATTCTCAACCCGAGAAGGAGGGCTGACTGTAGTGTTGGCCTGCAAATATTTTCATGTGTTTCAATTTGGAAAACTGTTCACTATCATTACATAACAACAAGCACTGCTCACTATTTTTAGAAAGCCGAAAGCCAAGATCTCTGCCCGCACTGAGAAGTGGGGATTGTGACTGCAAGAGTACGAGTATGCAATTGTACACAAGCTGGGTAAAGATCAGATCCCTGCTGAATACTTTTAACAAGTACCTCTACATTGACAAAGTTCGACATCCAAAGCTGTTGAGGAGTACATCAATTTGATTGTGAGGTCAAGCAGGCCAACAGCGCTATCTATTGAACAGATTATTGCTGCTACCAATGCAAATGAGATCATGCTTATACTTAAAACCATCATTTTGATTCAATCATGGAAGAAAAGTACTTGCATCATTGTTGACGATGTTGAGTTAAAAAAATTTAAAAATGTACAGGATGAACTCTCTGTTACCAATGAAAGTGTTATATTGAGATGTAATACTTGAGAGTCAAAGGCAGAAATGTATTGATTTAGCCTATGAAGGACATTGTGTCATTGTAGCCACCAAGGGAGCTTTGTGAGATCGAGTTTGGTTTCCAGGCCTCGATGAGCAATTTGGGAGGTAACTAAAAGAGTGCTATCTTTGCAACTGCCTTTCCCCCAAAGTCACGCAGAATCCATTGACAATGGCGGACCTTCCTGCATATGCCTGGGAATGAGTTGCAGTTGATTTCTTTGGGCCCTTAGGAAATGGACATCATCTTATGATAGTCATTGATGAGTGTTCATGCTTTCCTTTACTAGAGGTGTTGTCATCAATAATTCATGGCAAGTTCATCGAGTTGCTGAGTTACATCATGGCAGCACGAGGTGCCCCAGCCATTCTTAAATCTCAAAATGGTCCATCGTTTAGTAGCATTCAAAGAGTTTCTGGTCTGACTCTGTGGCAAGCATCAGAAGTGTACACCTCAGTGGCTTCAAGCCAATGGTGTTGTGGAACGATTCATGATTACCCTTAAAAGGTTAATTCAGTGAGCAGCAATGGGGGGAATCGAGCCCAATCAGGCCCTGTGTCAAGCCATCCTTGCTTATTGCTCAACTCCTAACTACACAACTTGTGGGAATCCTGCCATCTTGCTAGCTGGAAGAGCCATTGGAACCAAACTACCAAAGTGGACAGCAGACCGATCACAGAATGGCAATGAGGTTTGTGTCACGGGCACTGCTCAAAAGCATAAACAATGAAGATCTATGCCGATCGGTGCCAACAAGCTCAGAAAACAGTCTTCAATTAATGTGACTCAGTCTTTGTCCAACAGAAGCTAAAGTGGGTACTCCATTTGCTGTTGATCCTCTGATTATTGTGACATGCAAAGTAAACATGATGATAGCACATTGTTCCAGAAAGTTCATCACCCAGGACTCAACACTCTTTAAGCACCTCACTTGATGTTTATCAGCTCTTGCAATCGTGAATGAGGAGACCCCACCTGACGCTCCATATCAAGAGTCAGAACTTGAACCATCGGTACCCAATCAGAATATCATCTAAACTAACTCATACCACTCAATATGGTCTAATGGTGCATGCGCTGCAACGACTTATTGAAGAAATCCGGTGTGACTGTGGTTTCTACTTTTTATTTAGCAAAGGGGGAGAGGTAGTATTTTGAGACTATGTGCACTAGGATCCTGCGGCTCTGGACAGAGGAATTATTTAACCTGCTGGGAGTTGTTAGGGTATGGTTACTAATGGTTTTGATGTAATAAGTTTGCAGTGTATGATCGTATGCTGAGGAATAAAGATGTCTGTGACAGAGCTCCGTGTGTGGCAAATTCATTTGCATGCCTCCGGGCCGGGGAGGACACTACATCTACCATGCTTTCAAAGAGTGTTTTGATGTGGGAGTGCATTGCTTTTACATATTCTTTAGAATAGTTAGGATAGACGTCTTTTGTGCTGGTTACACATTCATTAGTCCTTTCCCTGATGATATTATCGATTTGTTCAAGAGTCAATGAGTTCATCATTGTTCACCCTCCAAGCATGCTATGGTCAGTACATTACAGTACATTAAGGTAGTGAGTAATATTCATCAGTATAGGTTTACTTTGGGAGATGTATAGTTCTGAATAATATTGGCTAAAGTGCTTAACTATCATGGAAAAGTCATACAGAGGTGTCTCCTGGGAGGATTATACACAAGTTACTATATCTTCAGTCTGCCTAGGGCACATCGATCGCAGTAGAGTTCACCAGGACCCTTGGTCTCTCCATATGTTCTGGCTGCAGTATATTTGGCCGTATAACTAATCTCTTTGTCTGCAAATTCATAAAATATATGTAGCTTGGACTGAATTTTATGTTACATATGCATATTGTTTCCGTCTGCTAAGGGAATCACTCAAAGAGGCCAATTTCCAACTGAGTTAGACTATGACTTCTAGGTCGTATTACACCGGTGTGTTTAGCATTACTAACACCTTGAATGTATACCTGAAGGCCTCGCACACAGTTTCATAATTTTCAGTAGTGACCATATTATGATCTTTGCATTAAATGATAGCTATGTCTATTTTTGATAGAAATGCAGTGTCCAACAAGGACTCAGTAGGAAATGTTTGTTAGTAGCAGGGGGGACGTCTGTCCAGAAACTTTAGTTAGTAGGGGAAAAGTCAGAGTGTGTGTAACCGAGGCTCATTGCACCGTTAAACATCAGGAAGTAGTCAATGCAAGAATGCCCTACAAGCACAATAAAATAGAGCTTACAGTTTTCAGTGTAGATTTTCTGTGCCTCAATATGTCTAATAGTGGATCATTGTTGAGTATCTGATTTAGTTTAAAACCTTTTGTTGATTGTTTTCTGGAAGAGTCAGCTTGCAAGATACAATTGAGACCCCCTTGTCCCCCCAAAAAGGTACTAACACATTAAAGGTTTCCAAAGATTGTGGGTGGAAGATTAGCCCTTATGTGGAAATTAGGGCCATTTTCTCCCCATCAGTCTCACATACTGGCACCACATATATGCTATCCCCGGGTATTCTCTGTTTCTATGTAGTGCCAAGACGCCCATGGGCATTCGTGCGCTTTATAAATCTTTAAATCAAATCAAATCATCTTGAGCAAAGGTTTCCACCACCCTCACAATGTGACCCATTCGACTCAGAGTAGCACCACTCTGGCTTGAGAGCTGAGGAAGGAGATGGCGCTTGTGCCTCTAAACATAGGCTCTTGGGGTGAGTGGTTTAAAAGTTTCAGCACTCCGTCCATCATCTTGTTGTGTTCGCTGTGTTTGCCCAAAGTGGCCAAGGATATCCCTAGACATGGGTTCCTTGCACACTATGCCCAGTGCTTAATTTGTAAAATATTAAGTACCAGGGCTCTGACCAGAAGGCAATTGCAGCTTGCACAACCTATCGCCCATGTCATCACTGCCAAAACAACTACTAACCATTTTCCTTGCATGTATATGCGACAGTTCAGATTTTTCCGGGTCCCCAAAGCTGAAGGAATGGCTGGGGAGGCAGGTATTAGCAATATTTTATTGTATATTGTTTCCAAAACAACTATTTTACTGCTCATCTCTAAATTACATGAGCATGGACACCATGTGGCAGACTGCCCTAAGTGTGGTGCTAACAATTAGGTGACGGTGCGATGCACCGGAAAGCACCGGCTCAAATTAAGCACAGACTGCGCCACTGAATTCAAGCTAGCCTGGTTGATGCGGGCTAATTCCCTAAAACCGGTCAGAGGATGCTTATTTCTGGTCCAGGGAGGACCTGGCCTGGAAGTTCAGGCAGGACTGTTCCCATGAGAAACAGGGTCAAGACTTATGTGCATATGGCTGGGTCCAAACTGGGGTGGCATAGTGAGCAAATGAACACTGGATTAAACCCAGATCTCTTGACTGGGGGTGAGTGGCTGAAAGGTTTCAACACTACGCCCATCATTTGTTGTGTTTGCTCTAAATATATGCTAGCAGTTTAGTCGAAAGTTGCATTACCTGTATAAGTGCCACAAATGCCTTTTTAAATTGGCTAAAACACTGAATTCCTTCCTGATTTCCCAAGTCAGTGGTATGAGCTTGGATTTGCAAAAACAATAGTTGATGGACAGAATGCAGAACAATGTCATACATTCACCCCAGTGCAGAGATATGGGCCTAAATCCATAGTTTTTTTGCTCACCATGCCGTTCCAGTTTGAACCCAGCCATATGCAAATCAGTCTTGACCCTGTGCCTCATGGGTACAGTCCAGCCTGAACTGCCAAGGCAGGTCCTTTCTGGACTGGAAACAAGCATCCTCGGACCGTTTTCAGGGTTTCACCCCTCTTCAGCCAGGATAGCTTAATTCCAGTGGCATGGAGAGCACGGGACCCAAGTCTGGGCATACCCATCCCACTTGTGGTGACAAATGCAAAAACAACAGTTGATGGAAAGAATGCAGAACAATGTCATACATTCACCCCAGTACAGAGATCTGGGCCTAAATTCATCGTTCTTTTGCTCACCATGCCGTTCCAGTTTGAACCCAGCCATATGCAAATCAGTCTTGACCCTGTGCCTCATGGGTACAGTCCAGCCCGAACTACCAAGCCAGGTCCTCCCTGGACTGGAAACAAGCATCCTAGGACCGGTTTTGGGGTTTCACCCCTCTTCAGCCAGGATAGCTTGATTTCAGTGGCATGGAGAACACGGGACCCACGTCTGGGCATACCTTTCCCACTCGGGGAGACAAATGCAAAAACAACAATTGATGGACAGAATGCAGAACAATGTCATACATTCACCCCAGTACAGAGATCTGGGCCTAAATCCATCTTTTTTTGCTCACCATGCTGATCCAGTTTGAACCCAGCCATATGCAAATTAGTCTTGACCCTGTGTCTCATGGTTACAGTCCAGCCGGAACTGCCAAGCCAGGTCCTCCCTGGACTGGAAACAAGCATCCTAGGACCGGTTTTGGGGTTTCACCCCTCTTCAGCCAGGATAGCTTGATTCCAGTGGCATGGAGAGCACAGGACCCACGTCTGGGCATACCCTTCCCACTCGGGGTGACAAATGCAAAAACAACAGTTGATGGACAGAGTGCAGAACCATTTCATACATTCACCCCAGTACAGAGATCTGGGCCTAAATCCATTGTTTTTTTGCTCACCATGCCGTTCCAGTTTGAATCCAGCCATATGCAAGGGAGGGTGGTTGTTTTTCACTATCATTTGACATATGATTTCTCCCTTCATTTTCTATGGTATTGTAACAATGCTGATGGTTTTGTTTTTAATCATTTGTCTGCTTATGTTAGCCAAAGTACTGCTCCTTAGGACACGTAGTTAAAAATAAACATTTCAAACTTTACAGTGTCTCTGATTACTCTTGTTTTGGACTGACATGAGAATAATAACGAAAAGGTTTTTCTGATTCCCACCATTCCCGAGAGTACTCTAAGTCGCTTGTTCTGGGTTGTCTAATCATGACTTATTTGCATCTGGCCATGGGTCAAGACTGATTTGCATATGGTAATGTCTGAACTGGGGTGGCGTGGTGAGCAAAATAACAATGGATTAACCCCTACGATGCTCATGACGAGCTGGACTTGTCATGGCACACAGTGGTTGTGTGCTCATGACGAGTCCAGCTCGTCATGAAACATCGCGTCAGAAATCCCTCTTGTGTGGGCACCAGAGGGATTTCCTTTAAGCTAAAATAGCCTGGGGAGCTGGGGAAGAGTTTCCTCAGCTCCCGAGACCCCCACCCTGGTTTCCCTGAAATGATGATCGGCGCGCACATCTTGCTGACGTCATTTCAGTGAAACCGAAACTGAAATGAGCCAAGAGGCTCATTTCAGTTTCAGTTTCTACGTACTCAGGGGGCTATCTCAGCCCCCTGAACACGTAGAAACTCAGGATCCACCTGCTAGGCACCAGGGAGGGGAGAGCGGCCCCTTGGGCAAGGGCCTTTGCTCCACCCATATTTTTTTGGGCACCATTAGTCTTTCTGCCCCCCCTGGGGGGTAGATGGGGCAGTAGCCCCCAATCTGCCCCCCGGGGGGGTAGAAAGCCCACTAGACACCAGGGATTTTGCATTGTTATTCATTAGGGGTGGGGTTGCCCAAAATGGGCATGCCAATGCCCCCACCACCCCAGCACAAAATCAGTGTTTCTGCCCCCCCTGGGGGGCATATGGGGCAGTAGCCCCCAATATGCCCCCCCAGGGGGGGCAGAAAGCCCACTAAATGCCAGGGATTATGTTTTTGCCCCATTTTTGGGGGGGATGGAGGCTGGCCGAAATGGACATGCCAATGCCCCCACCACCATTATAGCCTTTCTGCCCCCCTGGGGGGTAGATGGGGGTAGTAGCCCCCAATCTGCCCCCCTGGGGGTAGAAAGCCCACTAGACACCAGGAATTTTCTTCTCAGGTATTAATAAGCGGTGGGGGCTGCACAAAATGGGCATGCCGATGCCCTGAGCCCCCCAGCCCCAAAATTAGTCTTTCTGCCCCCCCTGGGGGCAGATGGGGCAGTAGCCCCCAATCTGCCCCCCGGGGGGCAGAAAGCCCACTAAACGCCAGGGATTATGTTTTTGCACCATTTTTTTTTAGGGTGGGGGCTGCCTGAAAAGGGCATGCCTATGCCCCCACCCCTACCACCATTACAGCCTTTCTGCCCCCCCCTGGGGAGCAGATGGGGCAGTAGCCCCCAATCTGCCACCCCAGGGGGGCAGAAAGCCCACTTGACGCCAGGGATTTTTTTTCATGCACATTTTTTTAGGGTGGGGCTGCCCGAAATGGGCACGCCAATGCCCCCAACCCCCACCACCATTACTGCCTTTCTGCCCCCCCAGGGGGTAAAAAGCCCACTAGACGCCAGGGTTAGTTTGGGGCAAAATTGAATCAGAGTGGGGGCATGCCCATGCCCCCACCCCCTCCCCTGCAAAAATGACAGCCTTCCTGCCCTCCTGGGTGGCACATGGGGGCATTATCCCCCAAAATGCCCGGGGGGCAAACAGCCCAGTAGACACCAGGGATTTTTTGGGCACATTTTAATTAGGGTGGGGGCATTGGCATGCCCGTTTTGGGCAGCCCCCACCCTTAATAAAAGTTGCCCAAAAAACTACCTGGCATCTAGTGGACTTTTAGCCCGGGACAAATGGGGGCATCAGCCCCCAATCTGCCCCACCGGGGGGGGGGGCAAAAAACCCTCTAGATGCCAGAGTTTTTTTTGGGACAAATTTGAATTAGAGTGGGGTAGTCCAAAACGGGCATGCCCATGCCCCCACCCACTCCCCCGCAAAAAATACAGCCTTCCTGCCCCCGAGGGGCAGATGGGGCATTAGCCACCAATCTGCCCCCCGGGGGGCAAAAAGCCCAGTAAACTCCAGGGATTTTTTGGGCAAATTTTAATTAGGGTGGGGGCATTGGCATGACTATTTTGGGAAGCCCCCACCCTAATTAAAATTTGCCCAAAAAACTCCCTGGCATCTATTGGACTTTCAGCCCCCCTGGGGGGCAGATGGGGGCATTGGCCCCCAATGTGTCCCACCTGGGCGGGCAAAAAGCTGACCAGATGTCAGGGTTTTTTTGGGGGCAAATTTGAATTAGAGTGGGCCTGCCCAAAACGTGCATGCCCTTGCCCCCACCCCCTAAACAAATAGCCACAGTGTTTCTGCCACCCTTGGGGGCATATCAGGGAAACCCCACCCCCCCGATATCCCCCCCAGGGCGGCAGAAACGGACTAGGCACGGATTCGTTTTTAGCAATATGCCTACCTGTCAATTTCAGGCCCTAGCGCAACCGGCACATAGGGAAACCTAGACACCCAGGGGAATCCAGGATGGGGTTACTTGATTGGCTCTCACCAGGTTCTGGTACCCAGAATCCCTTGCAAACCTAAAAATTTGTAAAAATAAAACCCACATTTTCCTTACATTTCTGTTGTGGAAAGTTCTGGAATCTGCGTGGATTCACAAAATTCCCCCCACCTCACGTTCCCCAAAGCCTTCCGATAAGAACGGTGCCTCACACGTGTAGGAGGTCCAAGTACCCAAGACAGGCAGGGACCCAAAACGTATTAAGGCGACATCAAAATTGCCTATCACCAAACAACCTGGTTTTGCAAGGGGGGGTCACCTGGGTTTTTGGCACTGTGCTCGGCGACCATCTAGGGAAACCTACCAAACCCACACATTTCTGAAAACTAGACTCCCGGAGGATTCCAGGAAGGTATGACTTGTGTGGATCCCCCAAAGTTTCCTTACCAAGAATCCCCTGAAAACCTCAATTTTAGAAGAAAAAATCACTTTTTCACACATTTCTGTGGGGGAAAGTTGTGGCATCACCGGGCTGACACAAATTTGCTACCACACAGCGTTCCCCCAGGTCTCCCGATAAAATGGTGCCTCACTCGTGTTGAAAGCCCAAGTACCCGCGAAAGGCAGGGGCCCAAAACGTATTGAGGCGACATCAAAATTGCCTATCAACAAACAACCTGGTTTTGCAAGTGGGGTTACCTGGGTTTTTGGCCCTGTACTCGGCGGCCATCTAGGGAAACCTACCAAACCCACACATTTCTGAAAAATAGACACCCGGGGGCTTCCAGGGAGGTATGGCTTGCGTGGATCCCCCAATGTTTCCTTACCCAGAATCCCCTGCAAACCTCAATTTTAGCTGAAAAAATCACTTTTTTCACACATTTTTGTGTGGGAAATTTGTGGCATCACCAGGCTCACACAAATTTTCCACCACCCAGTGTTCCCCCAGGTCTCCCGGAAAAAATGGTGCCTCACTTGTGTGGGAGGCCCAAGTACCCGTGACACGCAAGGGCACAAGACGTAGTTCAGAAATGTGTGGGTTTGGTAGGTTTCCCTAGGTGCCGGCAGAGCTAGGGTTCACAAACTACAGCTAGGCACTTTGCCAAAAAAGGGTCATTTTTCACTGCGAAATTGAGATGTGACCACATTGCATTTTGCACCGTTTCCTGTCACGGGCACTAGGCCAACCCACACAAGTGAGGTACCATTTTTCTCTGAAGACTTTGGGGAATGCGGGCAGGGTGGAAAATTGTGAATCCACGCAGATTCCAGAACTTTCCACCACAGAAATGTGGGGAAAATGTGGTTTTTCTTACAATTTTTTAGGTCTATAAGGGATTCTGGGTAACAGACCCTGGTGGGAGGCAGTCAAGACACCCCATACTGGATACCCCTGGGTGTCTAGTTTTAAAAAATGTATAGGTTTTCTAAGTTTCCTTAGGTGCCGGCAGAGCTAGGGTTCACAAACTATAGCTAGGCACTTTGCCAAAAAAGGGTCATTTTTAACTGCGAAATTGAGACGTGACTACGTTGCATGTTTCCTGTCACGAGCACTAGGCCAACCCACACAAGTGAGGTACCATTCTTCTCGTAAGACTTTGGGGAACGTGGGGTGGGTGGAAATTTGTGGATCCACGCAGATTCCAGAACTTTCCAACACAGAAAAATGTGTTTTTTTGGACAATTTTTTAGGTTTGCAAGGGATTCTGGGTACCAGACCCTGGTGGAAGGCAGTCAAGTCACCCCATCCTGGATTCCCCTGGGTATCTAGTTTTCAAAAATGTATAGGTTTACTAGGTTTCCCTAGGTGCCGGCAGAGCTAGAGTTTGCAAACTATAGCTAGGCACTTTGCCAAAAAAGGGTAATTTTTCACTGAGAAATTGAGGTGTGACCACGTTTCGTTTTTGTGCCGTTTACTGTCACGGGCACTAGGCCGACCCATACAAGTGAGGTACCATTTTTCTTGTAAGACTTTGGGGAATGCGGGGTGGGTGGAAATTTGTGGATCCACGCAGATTCCAGAACTTTCCACCTCAGAAATGTGGGGAAAATGTGTTTTTTTTGACAATTGTTTAGGTTTGCGAGGGATTCTGGGTAACAGACCCTGGTGGGACGCAGTCGAGTCATCCCATCCCGGATTCCCCTGGGTGTCTAGTTTTCAAAAATGTATAGGGTTGCTAGGTTTCCCAAGGTGCCGGCAGAGCTAGGGTTAAAAAACTACAGCTAGGCACTTTGCCAAAAAAGGGTCATTTTTCACTGCGAAATTGAGGTGTGACCATGTTGCGTTTTGCGCCATTTCCTATCGCTGGCACTAGGCCGACCCGCACAAGTACGGTACCATTTTTCTTGTAAGACTTTGGGTAACGCGGGGTGAGTGGAAATTTGTGGATCCATGCAGATTCCAGAACTTTCCACGACAGAAATATGGGGAAATTGTGTTTTTTTGGACAGTTTTTTAGGTTTGCGAGGGATTCTGGGCAACAGACCCTGGTGGGAGGCAGTCAAGTCACCCCATACCGGATTCCCCTGGGTGTCTAGTTTTCAAAAATATATAGGTTTGCTAGGTTTCCCTAGGTGCCGACAGAGCTAGGGTTAAAAAACTACAGCTAGGCACTTTGCCAAAAAAGGTTTATATTTCCCTGCGAAATTGAGGTGTGACTACGTTGCGTTTTGCACCTTTTCCTGTCGCGGGCACTAGGCTGACCCACACAATTGAGGTACCATTTTTCTCGGAAGACATTGAGGAATGCGGGGTGCGTGGAAATTTGTGGATCCACGTAGATTCCAAAACTTTCCAACACAGAAATGTGGGGAAAATGTGTTTTTTTGGACTATTTTTTAGGTTTGCAAGGGAATCTGGGTAACAGAACCTGGTGGGAGGCAGCTAAGTCACCCTATCCTGGATTCTCCTGGGTGTCTAGTTTTCAAAAATGTATAGATTTGCTAGGTTTCCCTAGGTCCCGGCAGACCTATGGTTAAAAAACGACAGCTAGGCACTTTGCCAAAACTGGGTCATTTTTCACTGCAAAATTGAGGTTTGACCAGGTTGCGTTTTGCGCCGTTTCCTGTCGCGGACACTAGGCTGACCCACACAAGTGAGGTACTATTTACTCGTAAGACTTTGGGGAACACGGGGTGGGTGGAAATTTGTGGATCCACGCAGATTCCAGAACTTTCCACCACAGAAATGTGGGGAAAATTTGTTTTTTGGGTCAATTGTTGAGGTTTGCAAGGGATTCTGGGTAACAGAACCTGGTGGGAGGCAGTCAAGTCACCACATCCTGGATTCCCCTGGGTGTCTAGTTTTCACAAATGTATATGTTCAGTAGGTTTCCCTAGGTGCCGGCAGAGCTAGGGTTCAAAAACTACAGCTAGACACTTTGCAAAAAAAAAAAAAAAATTTCATTTTGAAAATGTGGTGTGTTCACGTTGGGTTTGAGCCATTTCCTGTTGTGGGCACTATGCCTACCCACACAAGTGAGGTACCATTTTTATCAAAAGACTTAGGGTAATTTAGATTTGTAAAGCAACTGTTTTTACCTAATGATTTTTAAGGCATTTCTGCCTTCCAAATGAAAGACATTGTGTAAAAAAGAAGTCATTTTGAAAAATGACCGATAATTCTCATGCTAGTATGAATATTCCCAATTTCGAAAATGTGCAAATATGTACTGTTTCTAAACTCTATAATTTGTTCCCATTTCAGAAATACATAGGTGTCTTTCATACAGATTTTTCCATGTATACATTTTGCCACAATAATTGCTATATACCCAGAACATAATACAAAAGCATTGCAAATTGCTGCTTAGTTTTTGACTCTGGGTTCGTCGGGTATACATTTCAACAATTTGAGACTGTACAATAAAGGCAGGGGAGCATCTGTTGTCTAAGTAGGACAAAACAAGCTATAACATTATATTGAGAACCACGGAGTTCCACGATAATTATTCATTATTTTCTAGCACAGAGGGCTCACACAAGCACTTCACGAGCTGGGCAGATAACATGAATATTTGCTCTGAAGGCACGTAATCGGAAGGCACCTCTTCTGAAAGATTCTCTCCTGTATTTAATGCAGTCATTCTTGTTAATGCCCTACAAATATTATCAGTTATAAAGTCTTCACTCACCAGAAGAGTTTGAAAACTCCCCCTCTGCACAGGGCACACATTCAAAGCAGCAGATGGGCTTTCCTTCTATGAGAGCCTTCCGGTACCCAGGGGTGCAGCTCTTACTACAGACAGAGGAGGGCATCTGCGAAAAAAAGGGGTGAGGAGGAGAGACCAATTTTAAGGACTGACATGAGAACTGTAAAAGGCCAACACTATTCAGAAGAGACACATATTATAGTTCAGAGCTCTATTTAGAAGACCATCAAGGAAATTACTCAATGTTTGGTTAAATGTCCATTACTTAAAAGTGATCTGAGTTATTTGTCAGCAAATATGTGTTTGTCGCATGAACCATGAGGCTGGTATGACTGGCCAGTGACTTTCTGATCATCGCCTCATATAAAAGCTAACGAGAGTGGCAATATACCATGAAATGAAACCAGTTATCCGACTTAAATATAAGGGCTCCATAATGAGCTGCAGAAAGAGATGTCACTGCCTGCATACTGTGCAGCACATGAACAAATGTTACTGGTGCATACATTGCAGCACTGGAGCAGATGCGTCACAGCCTGCATGCCATGGAGTACCGAAGAAGATGCGTCAGAGCCTGCATACTATGGTGTACAGAAGCAGATGCATCACAGCCTGCATGGTTTGGAGCACAGAAGCAGATGTGTCACACCCTGCATGCTATGGAGTACAGAGGTATATGCATCACAGCCTGCATACTATGGAGTACAGAAGCAGATGCATCACAGTCTGCATACTATGGAGTACAGAGGCAAATGTATCACAGTCTGCATACTATGGAGTACAGAAGCAAATGTGTGACAGTCTGCATACTATGGAGAACAGAAGCAGATGCATCACAGTCTGCAGACTATGGAGTACAGAAGCAGATGTGTCACAGCCTGCATGCTATGGAGTACAGAAGCAGATGCATCACAGTCTGCAGACTATGGAGTACAGAAGGTGATGTGTCACAGCCTGCAGACTATGGAGTACAGAAGCAGATGTGTCACAGCCTGCATACTATGGAGTACAGAAGGTGATGCGTCACAGTCTGCATACTATGGTGTACAGAAGCAGATGCATCACAGTCTGCATACTATGGGGTACAGAAGCAGATATATCAAAGCCTGCATGCTATGGAGTACAATAGCAGATGCGTCACAGTCTGAATACTATGGAGTACAGAAGCAGATGTGTCACAGCCTGCATGCTATGGAGTACAGAAGCAGATGCATCACAGTCTGCAGACTATGGAGTACAGAAGGTGATGTGTCACAGCCTGCAGACTATGGAGTACAGAAGCAGATGTGTCACAGCCTGCATACTATGGAGTACAGAAGGTGATGCGTCACAGTCTGCATACTATGGTGTACAGAAGCAGATGCATCACAGTCTGCATACTATGGGGTACAGAAGCAGATGCATCACAGCCTGCATGCCATGGAGTACCGAAGAAGATGTGTCACAGCCTGCATGCTATGGAGTACAGAAGCAGATGCATCACAGTCTGCAGACTATGGAGTACAGAAGGTGATGTGTCACAGCCTGCAGACTATGGAGTACAGAAGCAGATGTGTCACAGCCTGCATACTATGGAGTACAGAAGGTGATGCGTCACAGTCTGCATGCTATGGAGTACAGAAGCAGATGCGTCACAGCCTGCATACTGTGGAGCACAGAAGCAGATGCGCCACATCCTGCATACTATGGAGTACAGAAGCAGATGTGCCACAGCCTGCATGCTATGGAGTAAAGAAGCAGATGTCACCAACTGCATGTAGCATACTGTAAAGCATAAAAGCAGTTATACTACTGCTTGCATACTGTGCCGCATGGAAGCAGACCAGCAGTCGTACAGGCTATTGCCTGGATGGGGTGTGTTTTGGGGGGCTGGTGGGTTAGGAGCAATAGAGAGGCTGCTGCCTTAGGAGTAGTGAGAGATTACTGGTAACACTGATGGTGCAGTATGAGTAGCTCACTACTGTGGAGAAGAAAGGGCATCAAAGGACAGGGGAGATGTGGCATGAATCAGCTGAAAACAAGTATTAAAGTTGCTTTCCAACTTGGCCTAAAGTTTGAAAAAAACACAATACAACACTGACAATGCTGACCTCTTTATAGCTTGTTCTTAAACTTTTTGTTATGTTGCACTGTAAAAAATAATTGGCATACAATTTCACTAATAACTATATGAAAAATACATGATGCAATCCCCATTTGCAAAATGGGCATGGTTTCAGTGCACATGTGCTACGTATTGTGTCCTTTATCTGCAAAAACCTCCAAAAGATTTTATTTTTGTGGTTTGAGAGATGGGCTGTTCAAAACTCCTGGGCACTCTGCAAAAATGGACACCGAGAGAAGTGGAGTTAAGGGGGGGTTAGAATAGGACATTTGGATTAGGGACGGGTTGCTGAGAAAGAGAATATTGACAGAAGCATAGGGAACAAGCATTAGACAATACAACAAATGTCTGTATGTATGGCTATTCGTATGTGGTGAGACATTAACTACACTGCGGGTGGGTCTCAAATAGGGAAATTAGTTTGAGTCTTTAAAAGGGTGGGCTCGGCTGAAAGAGAGCCTTGGAGCGCTATGCATTCCAAGCTTCAAGTACAAATAAAGAAGTGCAGGCAAACCAAGCTGTACTTTGAGGCTTAGTGAGGGAGGGCTCAGCTAAAAAAGAGGCTTGCCACACGATGTGTTCAAAGCCTCATATACCACTATATGACAGAAAAAAAAACAGAGCTAACTTAAAATGCATGCAGCAAGGAGGAGAATAAGTAGGTAAACGCATTGTGGTACAATTGTTACCGCATTGTGCAGGAGAGATTAGGTAAACAAGCACAGCACAAGCGCTCTGGTGGAAAACATTAAAAAAATAGTTCTCCAAAAGTAGATGGATACAGTAGTTTGCCGATGGGAAATTCATAAGAGAAGCAACAGGAGGAACACACATTGGTAAATAGAGGAAATAATGCTACAACCAATAGAAATGGAGGAAAAGTAAGTGGCATGCACAGGAAACAATGAAAAGCAAGAAAAGAGAAAGCGGAATGGAAGCCCTTTTCAGGTCATATTAAAAACATTAGATTTCATTAGCACAGCACAAGCGCTGTGCAGGCGAAACCTAAAAAGGCAGTGAAAGTACAAGGGGTAGAATTAATGTTGATTTAGAGTTGTGTCAATCAGATGTAATGCTGGTGTGATATATTTACTGTGTGCACCACGTTGTTGCTGATAAATTGTAGTATAACTTCTGAAAAAAGGCAGTACAACAAATGTCACAGTAGCAAGAAGACTTTAAGCCATCCTCTGGGAGCTTGTTCTACGGAATTATTGTGTAACACACACCTCATATGACATCTCTAACCTTAGGCTGAAATATTTTGTAGGTAAGATTCAGTTAGATGTTAAATTATGTGATGTCTTGAGAAATACTTTTTGTAAGATGGCAATTTTCAAACTGACCTGACCAAGGTTGTACAATGCAGAGCCCCAGATGATCGAGCTTTTGTTGATGACAAGTTGATGACCAGTGGGAGCGGACGGGTCAAACGTGCCAACTTGGATTTCTCTGGAGGTTCCATTAGGATAGATAATCCAGTTTAATATGTCATACTGAGGCGGCCCATCGCCTGCGTCATCAAATTCAAAATCAACTCCAGAAGGTGTCTTAAAATGAATCCTCTGAAGGAATCTGTTCAGCTATTAAAGTACAGATTAGAAGCAATAAACAAGATGCTGACTGTATTACCAAAGCTCATTAACCTTCACAACGTATATTCATTGTTGTTATAAATGTAGCAAAATTAAAAATTAAACACTGGTCATAAATCATCAAATCATTTCACTATCCAGGGAGTTTGCCAAGGAATCTGTTCCTTCGGATTTTGCTCCTGAGTCTTATTCCACGATTGCCATAAACCCTTCAAGGAAATATGGGTAATTGGGGTCCATAGTCTGTCAGGTCCCCTATTTGTTTTTTAACACATGATCCTTAGAACAGGTCCAGGATATATTCATAACGTGACTCAGACATTCCACAAAGAGGTTCTATCTGTTTTTACCCAGAACCTGATTGGCCTGAAGAATATGTCTTACATTTGCGTGATGTATGTAGGGTGGTTTCCATTTATTTGGAATTCAGAGCCCTTTTTTGTCATTGTGAAAATCTCATTCTGTACTTTGGTGAAACCCATCAAGGATTATGACCTTCATCAGGTACTTTAGATTGATAGATTTAGTCTGTTTGCTCTCTCCTTTGCTTGTAATGTGTTGAGTAGGAAACTGCCTAGGCCTGTTCAGGCATGTTCTATTAGAGGCATGGAATTTTTTTTAAACAGTGGTGCAGACTACCTCTTATGGTGACATGTGCTCCGTCAAAACTTGATCTTCATGTTCTATGTCTGGGACAAATTACATTCTGGATATGACTTCCCAGGATTCTTTATCACCAGTATTGTATCTGCTGACGCATGATCTGTGCAGGGTCCAGTAACTGTTACTAAAGGTCCACTGGGTGCTTCACTCTTTTTTAATGTTCATACATTTTGGTTTGTAAGGTACAATTCTGACACTGCTAAGGGCTTGAGAATTTCATCCTGTGTAAATGATGGGGACAAGGATCATAGATGAAAGGTATTGCCTATATTACTTCCCAGTGATCCCCATTATCTGTTGCTTTCCTCTTCATTGAAAGCCTTCCTTCCCATCACCCTTCTTTTTGGACTGGGTCATTGATTTGAGGTTTGCTGCTTATGAGCAGGAAGAGAGGTGTGCATGGTCTACCTTTCTGGGGTTTGTTGCTTTGCAAAACATTATTTCTGAAAGCCAAGAGAATGACTGCTAAGGAGCTTGTATCACCTCTTGTTTCAATGCCTGGGACAAGTAAGAAACCATCAGCATAATTGAAAACAAAAGCGAGGTTAGGCTCTGATAACATTAGGAGCAGTCTCACCTGCCCACATCTGTGGTCTTTTAAAGAATGTGTAAAGACTGCAGCCATATTTAAGTTTATTTTGGTCTGAATGCTTAGTGTGAAAGCCAGTTTCCTCTGCAGCTGAGATCAAAGAGAAGAACAGGGGATAGTGGGGTCCTGAATTCTAAATGTCTTCACTCAATCAATATAAACATGGGGTAACATTCTACAGGAAGCAGGCAATGGAACACATTAGCACCTCAGAGCTTGTGCTGCAAACGTCAAGCACCACATAATAGTAGGTGGGGGTGTCAACAGATGAGAGCAGGTAAGAGCTCCACAGAGTAGTGCAAGGCTAATCATCTCTGTGCTGGACAGTTTGTTTATTATGGCGCCTGCTGAAGAACCATTTTGAAGTCGGCAAGGCATGTGTGATTATCTTGCAAGCCAAAACAAACACTCTTATGGCAACAAAAACAAGGTGATGGATGGAATGCTTGAATTAATCCCAGCAACTGCCAATTACTTGAGACTGGGATGCATTGCAGACAGAGAAGGAAACCCGAGGATACCAAGGGACCAAGGGAAATCTTAGACCAATGAGGAACAAGGGTCCCTAGGCATACAAGTGAAATCCTTGCTACACACTTATAATGCACATGGAGGAAGTCAAATAATCAGTAATTTATTTGTATGCAAAGTTAAAATTCATTCTTTTAGGGATATGAACCCCTATGGGATGCACCAAAACAGGTACTGCAGAAACAAACAGACAAAAGAAAAGGGTTGTGAGATCAAAAATTATACAGAATCAAAAAGTCACATTTCTTAATAAAATAAAACACAACTGCACCCAAAGTGCATTTTTTCAAATCCATGCGGTCCCCTTAACATCTGGGATCACCATCATCATTGGCTGTAATTCACCTTGCATTAGGTTACAACGCATATTTACTGATTTATTGTATATTTATTATGTAGCAAAGAAAATATTGTATTGTCCTAATAATGATCCCTGATGTTAAGGGGATCAAAAAGTTGTCACAAAACCCCCTAAGTAATTACCAGTGGCTGAGATTAAGTCAGTCAAGCCCTTTTGTGTGTACTCTAGTTCTTACATTGATTTAACAAATGCTAATTATGTGATTTTTTGATCAAATGCAAGGGCATCCTTTTAATCTCTTGTTTGCAGACAACTTTAGATGTCCTGCATGAGGTCCTGCCATGGCTTAACAAACATCCATCACTACATAACACACAAAATATAAGAAAAGACATACATATATTCATGCTTACAGATACGGAAAGGGGCTTTTGCACATTCCCTTTCACCTGGCACTACGCATTGGACAATGGGGTGGCCAATCAGTAGTGGTATCAGCCATTTTGTGGATGATCATACACACATTGTCATTAATGTAATGATTTATTTTCTTGTTTTATAATTGAGAGGGGCTCCATATAGACTCTGCAGCATTTGCCTACCAAACTCTTTCCCAGTAGCTCTGCCTTACTGTGCTTGGCCTTTCTGTCCCACCCAGGCAGGGTTTGAGACCGCACACTGCTCGGTCCCGCTTGTGCTTTGCTGCCGCGCCAGTAATTCTTTCATTTTTCTTTTCCTTATTTTTCCCCAGTAATTCTTTCTTTTTTCTTTTCTTTATTTTCCCCCTGCATCCCCCCACTGTAGCCAATAATGCTGTTCCCCCTGACTAAATTGTGTCCGTGTCAGAATCTCGCTGACTGTACCCACTGTTCCATTGTGTAATTGTGGAATTGTCCTTGCACTGTAGGCAACTCTGTAGTCTGTGCCTTTTCCTCATATTCGCAATGCTAATCTTTTCTCCTGTCGCAACCCACCCCCGCTCCCGCCTTCCTGCTGCACGTCCCTGCCCCCTTCTCTACTTAATGGCGACCGAAGCACAGTCGCGCCACTGGCGCACCAAAGGCGCACCTAAGGCAAGCCCGTCTGCGCCCGTCCACAACCCGAACACGGCTAGCACCTGGAACCCTGGATCTCCGGGACCCCACCGACACAACTCTGCTGAACTCCATGGACAGATCTCATGCAGATGCTGCCGAAAATCCTTTACCATCGACAAAACCCCCACAACCACCAAAGACCCACCGGACGCACTTGCCACCGAAACCCTGACTTGCATTGTCCTCAACCTGCACTCCCTGCACTGACACGCTGTAGAGATCTGGGACCTGATCAACACCACCTTGTCCGACATTGCCTTCATCGTGGAAACCTGGACCAACGCCACCTCCAGCCCCGACATCGCCACTGCCATCCCAGAGGGCTACAAGATCCAGAGAAAGGACCACCCCCACTGCCCAGGAGGAGGACTCACCATCGCACACAAGACCCCCTATGACTTTCCACATCCAGCACAAGTGACCCCCACTGCAACACAGAAAACCTCCACTTCCAGATCCAGACCAGCCCCAGAACCATGCTACGCGGCATCCTCATCTATAGACTGCTGGGACCTCTCACCCAGTCCGCAACTACCTACCAAGCTCACTGCACCCCACGCCATCACCTTCATGGACTATGTCCTGCTCGGGGACCTGAACTTCCACATTGGCAACTGCGACAACCCCGACTCCACCACTCTCCTTGAAAAACTCGACAACCTAAGACTGAAGCAGCTGGTCAACACACTCACTCTGAAGAACCAGAACCTTATGGGTCTGGCGGCGCAGGGTACACCTTAATCTCCTGGGTTCACCTGCTTCATCGAACAGAGACACGGGACACTCTGTTAGGCGTATAAGATCAGATTTATTAGCTGCAGCAAGTACACTTGTCCCATAAGTACACACGGTATGTTCTCAGGAGACTGCCACTTTACTCCGTGGCGCACAATCTTTTATAGCGCATAGATAGCATACAGATTAACAAAGAACACTCCCAATGCATACATGAAGAACCAATAAGGAAAGTTCGAAAACAAGACATATCCAATGAAAAGAGTTCAAAAACAAGATATCGAGTAACCCAAATAAATCTCTCCTCCAACTGTGTTTGTCACCCCTCCCCACAGGTTAATTAATTATCGCCTGTAGCTGACTTGCAGGTGGCAGGACACATTTGTGTGTTTTGGAGGACAGTTGTGAAATGAGAGAATACAAGCAGAGAACAGCGAAGGCCAGAAGATAAGATAAAGTCAGAAGAGAATAGTGTGAACCAACAGATAGTTGAGACAGGGATTAGGAAAACCAGACGGGGATTAGTGTACTCGGCCAGTCCCTGACACCAGCTTCGTAAACAGAGGCAGAAGGCTATTTTGACACGATGCCGCAGGAAAAGCAGAAAAGACTTTGTTTGCCGTGCTGCCTGAGTGAGGGCAACACAAAATGGCGGCGGTACACAAAATGGCGGCTCAATACGATCGAGATCGAAAATCGAATTTCCTCAGACCCTCCTTTTGCCAGAACTCAGGCAAAAGACACAGACTCACGTTAATCTGAGTCGATATCAATGGCCATGAGGTCATCAAGCTGTTGCTGCAACATCATTTTAATGTTCTCTGTTTTCTGTGACTTTGGTCTTGGGATGCACACAGTAGCACAAAGATCGCAGATGGCGGGGCCACAGTGCATACAGAGACAACAAGAGAAAATGATGGCTAAAACCATTCCAAGGAATGTTAATACCTTCCATCCCCATTTAGACAGTAATCCCCAAAACCATCCCAATAACAACCAATCTTCTTCGTCCTGATGAATCGACTCGGAGATTACATGTAATTTAGAGATAGCTTGGTATACCGTCGGGGCATCGTCAGGTATATAAATACAGCAACTAGATCTGATCAGTTTACAGACTCCACCACGGTCCGCAAGAACAACATCAAAGGCAACTCGGTTCTGTAATGTCATAAGACGATCCGCCTGTAGTTCTGCTGTGATATTACTCAAAACTCCTACAGTGATGTCTATAGTAGTCTCTACAACACGAACCAGTTGTCTCATATTTCTGCTGTTGGCCATAGGACCCCAAAAAGGAAGATTTGAAAAAGCAGTGTATGTAGGGGGAAGAAGGAATGCTATATAGCATGTTCCAGAAAAACCAGTCGGCAACCACGTATAGGCTCTTTCGTGGCAGATAAAATACGTGCCCTAGATGGTACTAGCGGCGGCGACTTCGGAGATGAGTGGATGTATGTATAGGAACATAAGCTTTTTCTTTGTTCGGTGTCAGTAGTCTGGCCATTTATTTGCAAACAGAAATTGCCTTGATGAGGAATAGTCCATATTGGTGGAGATTTTCCCTGTTTAACTTTATCACTAAGGCTAGTGATGTAATGAGTGACGTTCCAATCAGTATATGCTTTTCTCTCATCAACAGAAATTTTACTATTCTCCATGATTTTAGCCATAGCTACCATTCCCTTTATCAACGAACTATGACTAAAATCTGGTCCACCAATATATGAACTGACAGGTCGTTTAAATCGGCTCTGATATGCGTTGGAGAATATCACAAAATAAGCCGAAGCGGAACCTTCATAAGAGAACGGAAGGACTAAATATGGCATCCCTTTATCTGTGGTATGAGGCATAAGTCCACACACCCATCAGTCGGTTGTATTGATTATTAATTGGTGCTGGTGCAATGACAGGATAAATGAATTATTGTAGTATTCGGTTCTTCTGATGAGTTCATGTTGAGGAAGTGTATAAAATAGATGTGGAGAGATAGTAGAATAAAAAAGGCAAAGAGATAGAAGTAGGGACAACTTTTGGCTGCATAGCGTGAATAATACAACCTATACACGCCAACAAAATACACAATAATCTAAAAACATATAACGTTACACCACAACGACTGTACATTAGTTTACAATACTTTTCTCTCATCTTGTCCTTTTTCTCTCTTTCTCCTAATGTAGTCTCCATCTTCTAAGTGGATGCTCACGGCAATCTTCCTCAATCACTTGGTTATGATTATCTGCCGTCCTATGACACTGCACGTCCTGCAGGCCTATTGCCACTACTCAGGTCACAACCAAGACTCCTATCATGACCCTGGGTAGGCAAAGCAAGCGACTCAAGAAGGTCAGTTACCAACTGACCATGCTGTATCTTAGTGCCGTGGGAGGTAAGAAATCCCCTTTCCTTCCACAGACGCCCAAAGTTAAACGCCACACCAAACGCGTACTGGCTGTCGGTATATACATTCACTCTTTTTCCTTTAGATAACACACACGCTCTGGTCAAAGCTATCAGTTCAGCTGCTTGAGCTGAATTATGTCTGATGCGTGCTGTCTCTACGATTGTATGCAAGGTAGTAACAGCATAAGCTGAAGTTGTCTCTCCATTAGGGAGCTTAAAACAAGAACCATCCACCCATAGGATTCCATCCGGATTCACTAGTGGCGTATCTTTTAAGTCAATTCTACCTTTTGTCTCTTCCTCAGTACGGAGAAAGCAATCATGTTGTTCTTGAACACCTTTCTCTTCCAGAAGAGGCAACAAAGTAGCTGGATTTAAAGTGTTACATCGTTTGATGTGCACGTGACTAGCCCCGAGTGTCAGCTCATATCCAGACAAACGAGCACTTGTAAGATGCTGCGTTTTCGTCCTATTTAGCAAGGTATCCACTGCATGTGGTACCATAACAATGAGAATATTATCTAGCACCACTCCAGCAGACTGACGAATAGAAATTGCTGCTGCTGCTGTTGCTTTAAGACAACTAGGCAATGCCTTAGCTACTGGATCTAACATAGCCGAAAAATAGGCACACGGTCGCTGTTTGTCTCCAAATCGTTGCGTTAAGACTGACAACGCACAACCTTCTCTCTCATGGACATAGAGCATGAAAGGCTTACTGTAATCAGGAGTACCCAACACAGGAGCAGAGCACAGAGCAGCGCGTAAGTCAGTAAAACTCCTCTGACATTCGTCAGTCCACGGAAGGGGCTGAGGTGTATCTTTCAAAGTGAGTGCCAACAGAGGTTTGGCCAACAAAGAAAAGTTCGGAATCCACTGCCTACAATAAGAAGTAATGCCCAGAAAGGCACGCACCTCTCTTTGTGTGGATGGCACAGACATTTGCGCAATTGCTTGAATACGGTCTGGGGTTAATCGCCTTCCCTCCTTTGATAAGAGATGACCCAAGTAGGTAACCTCTCGGCGAACATATTGTAGCTTAGAAGGTGAAACCTTATGATTAAGATCATACAAGTGATGCAACAATGCAACAGTCACATTCTTACATATATCCTCTGTATCAGCAGCGATTAACAAGTCGTCCATGTACTGTATAAGAGTAGCACCAGACGGCAAAGGAAAAGCATCAAACTGACATTTCAGAGCTTGACTGTAAATAGAGGGGCTCTCACAATAGCCTTGGTGTGCGCGCTTGAACCGGAAGCTTCGGCCTCCAAGAGAGAAGCCAAAAATATCCCTACTCTCTTCGGCAATGGGAATACTAAAGAAAGCATTTTTAAGATCAATAACGGAAAACCAAGCCGCTGTGGAAGGTATCATTGTCAACAGAGCAGTGATATCTGGGACAACAGGAAACTGCGGTACAACAATTTTGTTTACCTCCCGAACATCAATTACAAAGCGATAAACAGGAGGCTGAGAAGGATCAGTGCGTTTAAGAACAGGAAGAATAGGACTACTACATATGTTTCCTCTTGTTTCCTCAACTACACCCTTCTGAATCAAATCATGAATGATTTCCAAAAGCGCTCTTTCACCTTCAGTGGAAATTCTGTATTGAGGAATGCGTGGCAATTCAGCATTGGGCTTGAGAGTAACAACATAAGGTGGGATCTCAAGACAACCAACATCATTTGGACCCGTAGCCCAAAGCGTTGCAGGAAGAGAGAGCAATTCGGGTGGAAATTGATCTTTAGACAAATACATTGGAGAAGTCAATTTTTGTCCTAAAGTAAGATGTACACCAGAAGAAGAACAATATATCGTGGCATGCATTCTTTTCAATAAATCCAAGCCCAACAGATTCTCGCCGCAACCATTCGTCAAGAGAAGCGGAGCTTCCAAATCATAAGGGCCAATTGAAATAGGCAGAGGGCAAGAGACCGGATTACGAACTGGGGCGCCAGAAAATCCTACAGATATATTTGTTAAGCCAGACAAAGGTGCCCCAGGGAGTTTAGAATGAATGATAGAACTTCTCATCGCACCAGTATCTAAAAGAAATGGCTTTGAAACACCCATTGTAGTGACATTAACATAAGGTCCATTCTGATCTACTGGAATCGACACATCTCCCTTACTTTGTCCATGGCTGTCCTAGTTAGCATGAAGACTTTTATTTTCGCCTTCAACATAATGGTCATCATTGTAATACTGTGTAGACCGAGCGTTTTGCTGATCAAAGTAGTTCATGGAATTTGGAGGAGGAAGGGAACGCTGTTCTTGGGTCAACACAGCTCGACCTCTACCTCTGTTTGCTGACTGGAGGCCACCACGACCTTGTGGAGCAGATAGTGCTCCATTTCGCTGTAATAAAACCGGACAACTATTCTTAAAATGTCCTTCCTCCCTACAATAGGCACATTGATTAGGACCTAACAAAGGCAGCGGAATAAACGGCTCAGGCTTTTGATACACCCTTTGAAACTGCGAAGGCTGTTGAAACTGGGGCTGAGCATAACGAGGAGGATAAGCCTGTTGTAGAAGAACCTTCGTTTTCAATTCTCTAGTCTTTTTCTCTTGCTTTTCTTTCTCCTCTTTATCTCTGTTCCCATAATATTGAGCAGCAGCCAATATCTGGGCAGAAGAAGAAACAGCCCATATACTCTCTGAATCCTTCAACTTGTGGGAAGTAAATTAAATACGAACTTATCTACAAATAATCGCTGTCCACCCTCTGTAGTCATATCTTGGCCACTATGATCAATAAACGTCTCCTCAAAACGAGTGAAGAAATCAGAGACACTCTCATCTTTCTTCTGTTTACACGCCGCTAGTTTATCCCAATTAACTCGCAAGGCGGGCATCATCGTTTTCATTAAAGTAATAATCCTACCAGGGAGTTCTGAAATCAAGCCTCAGGCTTAGCACCACCCACTTGGGCTATATCTGCGGCAATTATAGCGTCCCAATCGCCACCCAACTCTTGAGCGTGATCCTCTCTACGAATCCTAGCCCATAACGCTTGTGGGACTACATTTCCCATCAACATATCAATATTGGATAGATTCATAATACAGGCATCAACAGTCTGAGACAATTCTTTATATTAACCCGCAGGATTCTTACGAGGATCCGGTAGAGACTGTTTAAGAGCCAAAACTTCAGATCTCTTCCAGGGGACATGTACCCATATACGCTGGAAGTGAGCGGGAACAGCTGGATTAACAACCTGGGCTGCAACCGCTTCTTTCCACACTGGAGGAACCTCTCTCATTGGATAATTTTTTAATGTTAGCCTAACCGAAGGATCGGAGTCAAGAAAAGTCTGCGAGGAAAATAAGGATCTAAAGGTAACAAGTGTCCTTACAGCGTCCTCAACCTTGGAACCCACAATGAGTCCTTTATCGAAGTCAGCCTGAACATCTAACAGACCCTGAGGAACCGAACCCAAATCCATGTCTTCCCATTCTTTAACGAGAGTGTCACACATAACATTGAAAACATATCTCTGCGTGGGCGCATTCCATTGTGAAAAGGTGGACATAATATCGAGCACACTATATTGGGGACCCTACTTGATCCATTTGCGAGTGAGAGAGTCCAACCTTTCCCGTTCTTCGGAATCTGGAAACTGACTATGAGACTGTCTTTGAGAAAAAGCCGGAGACACATTTAAAGCCTCAAAGAAAGGAGATAAAAGACCAGAGACAATATCTGTGAGTCGTTTACGCACAGACGGAGAATTGGACATAAGGATAGGGGACAAGGTATTAGGCGAACTGACAGAAGGGGAACCAGTAATTACAGGAGGAGCAGAAGGCAAAGGAGATCGAAGTTCAGGAGATGAGGGCAAAGGAGTCGAAGGCAAAGCTGGTAGGGGCAATACATGAAGGGGCAAATGTGGAAGAGCCGGTGCAGGCGGAGGTACAACTGGCGGCTGAACAGGCTGTAACAACGGGGGTGCATTAGCACCTTGTACATAGGGCGGAGGCAATCTCAATAAGTGAGACATCAAGGGATCTTCCTCTAAGTCCTTTCTTTTATTCTTTTATCAGGAGGGGAAGTAGGCAACACCGGATAGCATTTATCTATCGCCATACGATGCTGTCTCTCTGAAATTTCTATCGCATTATCAACTTTATCATCTTTAAACTGCTGAGCAGCCTGTATAATCATCATACCGTGTGCTTTCTTATCTCGTTTTGCTTGCTTAATTTCTCTTTGTTTGGCTTCCTTATGCCAAAGGCGGAAAGAGTCAAACATTGCCGGCCGGGCTTTTCTTTTAAATAAAATTGCTTCCAAATTATCTAGTATATCAGGCTCAAAGCTACCATTTTCTGGCTACTTTAAAACACCATCATTCTTCGTGTATCGGATCCATGCCTCGTTAAAGGCAATGGGGCCAACACCATGTTTAGAATAGAGCTCATAAGTGGGAGTTCCAACCCCAATCCCTATCACAACCAAAACAACAAAGTTTCCTAAACTTACTCAGACCAGGCATCGTTATTTCACTGGACTGTTTACAAACATCAAGGGGGTTAAATCAATTAACACAGCCCAAATGTACTCACCCCTCGGATTCGGCATTTGCAATAGCCGAATCAAAGACCCAAAGACCAAACAAAATTGTGGGAGCTACCCACCAATACTTAACTAAGATGTCTTCTTACGCCAACAGAGGCCCGTCTATCGTCTCGCTTTACCATACATCACCAAAAGAGGGCCAAGGCAGGGCGGTAGTCAGGGCAGCAGTTGTCAGTAGCCGTCAGGAAGGAGTAAACACGCTGCAAAAGACCTTCGGACCACTTCAAAACCAACTCTGCACCTAAGCCCACCTGGCACCCGCCACGAAGGAACTGGAGCAAGGTAACTGAGGAACTCCTCAACACCACCCTCCTCCAAGACCCCCCCCAGTGCCACGACTGATACCAACTCCTCAGCTATGGAATTTCATCTCTGGATTGACAGCTGCGCCGACAAGCTATCACCCCTCCGCCACCCTGCCAAACAATGACATATGAAGGCCGCCTGTTTCACCACAGGACTGCAAGAAGCCAGACGCTCCTGCAGATGCTACTGTAGCACAGAACAACCACAGGCTCGCCCTGAAGGAATACCACCAGCCCATAAGAGACACCAAATGGACCTCCATAAGAAACAAAGTCCAGACCAACTCGACCAACGCCAAGGAACTGTTCAGCATCATACAGCAGTTCCCAAAACCCCCCAGCAAAGCCACGGACTTCACTCCTTCCCAGGAACTCAGCGACAAGCTCAGATCCTATTTCCATCTGAAGATCAAGGCCCTCTATGACATCTTCAGTGAACAGACACCGGACACCACCACCCCCCCATGCCACCGATAAGCCATCCATCAAAACCTGGAATCCCGCCACCGTAGAACACATCACAGCGACCATGAAGAAAACCCACTCAGTAGCCCCTACAGACCGCTACGCACCGCACATATTCCACAGGGCCACCATCGCCATCACACCCAAACTAGGACGGACCACCAACGCCTCCTTCAGGTCTGGCATTTTCTGAGATGACTGGAAGCGGGCAGAAGTTAAACCCCTCCTCAAGAAGCCAACGGCTGACCCATCAGACTGGAAAAACTACCGGCCCATCTCTCTCCTCCCCTTTGCGGCCAAAGTCACAGAGAGACTCGTAAACCCACAACTGACAGCCTTCATCGAAGAGAACTTCATCCTGGACGCCTCCCAGTCTTGATTCCACAGAAACCACACTACCGAGACTGCTCTCCTCTCAGCCACCGACAACATCCGCATGCTACTTGACCAGGGACACACTGCGTCCCTCATCCTGCTAGACCTCTCCGCAGCCTTTGACACCATCTCACTTCGCACACTCAAAGCCAGACTTCACTACGCAGAGATACAAGGAACTGCCCTCGACTGGATCCATTCCTTTCTCTCCGGCCAAACCCAGAAGTTCAGACTCCCTCCCTTCCTCTCCGAACCCCCTGATATCAATTGCAGAGTACCCCAAGGATCATCGCTCAGCCCCACACTCTACAACATCTACATGGCCCCCCTCACCGACATCGTCAGACAGCATGGGCTCAGCATTGTATCCTACGCAGATGACACCCAGCTCATCCTCTCACTAAAAAAAAAAACTGAAGACACCAGACTCTGCTTCCAGGAAGGAATGAAGAACATGGCAGCTTGGATGAAAGACAGCTGTCTGAAGCTCAAATCAGAGAAGACCGAGGCCCTCATCCTCGGACCCTGCACCTCCGCCTGGGACAACACCTGGTGGCCCTCCACCCTCAGCAAACCCACCCACCACTACAGACCATGCATGAAACCTCAGCATCATCCTCGACTCCACCCTCTCCATGAACCGCCAGAGAAACGCTGTCTCCTCCCCCAGTTTCAACTGCCTACGCATCCTCCGCAAGACATTCAAATGGGTCCCCCCGACTGCAGAAGGACCGTCACCCACACACTCAGCAGACTCGACTACGGCAACGTCCATACGTCGGAATCAACAGAACCCTTCTACACAGACTCCAAACCATCCAGAACGCCGCAGCCAGACTTATCCTCGGGACTCCGCGCCACAAACACATGACCAAGCACCTACGAGACCTCCACTGGCTCCCTGTGGAGAACCTGGTCACCTTCAAAGTTCTCACCCATGCCTACAAATCTTTCAACAACATCGGGCCCAAATACCTCAACGAAAGAGTATCCTTTCACGTACCCAAGAGGAACCTCTGCTCCCCCGAACTCGCCCTGGCAGAGGTCCCCCGCATCAGCAAAAACAGAACTGGCGGAAGAGCCTTCTCCTACATCACGGCCAAGACCTGGAACGACCTCGCTGTGAACATCAGATGCTCCCGACCCTGCACATGTTCAGGAAGGAAGTCAAGACCTGGCTCTTCGACTGATCCGTAACTGGGCCCCCCCAGCGCCTTGAGACCCTCACAGGTGAGTAGTGCACTTTATAAACCCCTGATTGATTGATTGATGCTTCTCTAATGTGCATTAACATATTTTAATACATTTGAAAAGTTTTACCTTCATTTCTACAGCAATGTATTGCATGCAAGCCTCCTCCCTAAACATGTGCCGGTGGTGTCATGTGTTCCCTCATGCCTGGCCAAGCGTTCCGATTTTTTAGATCAGGACAGTGCTGCAATGGAACCCTTATGAGAAACTTGTAAAATGCTTCTCCTTTTCCCTAGAGTAGGACATTTTCATCCACTCTTTCATCATCTGGTGTTCAGCCCTGTCTCCTAGGGTTCTCCACATGCAATAGAAGATCCCCAGGGCAAGCTCCATAAAACCTTGGCATGGGAATGCGTCAGCAGAAGCAAAGGGTTGTACTGGAGCTGTAAAAAACTCAGAAAAGCCACAATATCTGATGCAATGATGTCACAAACGGATCCCCTGGATGCAAAACTGCACTAATCAAAACCAGTCACCTATTACAACCATTCTTCAAGTGTTTTTACTATTCAATAAAGGAGTACTATCCTAACCTAACAAAATAGCCCATTAACAGATGGCCCATCATCAGAGCTGCTGTCCCTTCGTGTCCAGAAATCGTGTCATCCCTTGGCTAGTGCAGGGAACTCTTGATAGCCAATGTCACAGACTTTTTATCGTAGGTGTTTTTTTAAACCAAAGGGTGTGACGTGGCCCATGTGGTCATTGTTGTTTTCCTTATGTGAGCCCGAGTCAGTGGCAGTGTCTCTGCTTTGTGCACGTTACTACACAAACGTATTTTGCTTTGTGCAACTTCAACATTCACATAGAATATTCCGCTGTTTTTTTGCATTCTGTTCTTTCCTGAGATTTTGACTGAACACTGTAGACAAGGTTGAACAACAATTACCCTTCTTATTTTGTTCTGATCAGGTCCCAGCATCTAGACAAAATATGCAGATGCAGCTGTTGTTTGGGAAAATACACTTTGGTCATATAGGTATGCACGAGTGGGTGACACACACTTGGAGAGAGATCTTTCCAGAGAAGGGAACATGACACACCTGTGATGGAGATCTTTCATCTATAGGTACAGAGTCTGCCATGAACACCCAGAGACCTTCTGATATAATCGTTTTGCTTCTTTAGAAGGGGAGGGAGGATAGGCAACACTGATGCATATAATGCCAGCATCTTTTATTATTCACAGACTACTTATTTGCTAACCATCTTCGTGTTAGGAATTTTTCTACTTGTTGTAGCTCATTTAATGTTGCAGGGATTCTGCCTCAGAACAGAACTGTGCATAGGATTCTAGCACCTTGGTATATCGGGACTGAGTCCTCCTGCCACCTTAGTACCCAGGAAGCCCAGGAATGACTAGCTATAGTGTCTCACTTGCTCTCCTACCCACTCACAGAGAAACAAGTGATTAGACACCCCTGAACACAACACTCTGAGATCTCTCAGGAGTAAAAGTAACAAGACCCACCCTTTGACTTGCACTCTTGTACTCATCCACAAAAGGATCTGACAGAAACATTGACCAGTCAAAAATATTTATGTTAACTAACGTGACCTAACATGCATTATACATGCCACAACAAGCAGGAAAATGCATAGCACAAATACAGTCAGCTTAGCAGCTAGTCCATATATCATAAAGGGAGATGTCATCATGAAAAGAGAATAGAGAACAGACAAGAGGGGCTAACCTCCCTCCTCTTGCCAAGAAGCAGTATTATTATATATTAGAAGATCTCTAGGCTTTTTGTCAGCAGTCCCCATACCTTAGCCTATAGGTGGGAGATCTACATCATAGGTGTCGTCTCGTTCTTCTCCCTCGAAAGCTCCCTCTCCAAGTGTGTTTTATCTATTCATGTATTCCCATAAAACCAAAAGTACATTGTCCCAAACAACAGCTGCTCGGAATGTTTTCTCTAGGTGATAAGGCCTGACCAGAACAAAATACCAAGGGGCATTGTTGATTGACCTTGCTCACAATGTTCAGACTAAATACCAGGAACATGCAGGGAAGGCACAAATCAGATAGTTCTCATGTAAAAGGTGCAAATAAAGTCATTGCAAAAATAAAGCTATGTAGTAACGTGCACAAAGCCGTGTAATGTCTGCAGAGCTCATGCTAACTTAGTGGAGATGGCAATGTATGCAGGGGCCACATGCCATTACTGTATAAGACACAGATTTTTTAAATAAACATTTTAAAATGTTCTTGTTTCTCTGTCAGATCTTATTGTTGACTAGTACAAGAGTGAGAGCGAAAGGGTGTGTCCTGCAACCACGATTCCTGAGAGGGTAGGGAGTGTTGTGTTCTGGTGTGTCTAATCACTTGTTCCTCTGTGAGTGAGTACAAGGGCAAGTGAGACACTATAACTAGTTAGTCCCTGGGCTCATGGGTACTCAGGTGGTAGGATGACTCAGTCCCTGCATACTAAGGTTCCATGATGCCAAGCATAGTTCTGTGACTCTGCAGAATCCCTGCAACAAGGGTTTCCAAAAAGAAGATTGTTTGCGTAAAAAGAGACAATTGTATAAGGAATGTTTCTAATTCCCTCTTCCCTGCACTCATGCCTGATGCCCTCTATATTTGCTTAGACCCTGACTTCTTGGCTATCGAACACTAGCTTTTCTCTAAAGGAGGCTCTGACTTCCTGGAAGATGAGAAGCCTCTGCATCAATGTTGGTTCTCAGGAAGCCATTAACAGGAGGCAGTAGTTGACAAGCAATGCTTGTACATGCCATGTTAAAAAATCAGACTTACCCTGGAATATCAAATCTACTGCAGACTAAGAAGTCATGATTCAAGAAAGTAACAACAAAACAACGTGGGAGAAGGTCCAAGGGAAAAATTTTAAAGACCAGCGGGTTGTGAATCCCCTAAACCAAATCACTATAACACTGGACAACCCGGGTCTGGTGCTGAGTCAACAAAGATCAACAAAAAGCATATCTACTAGTTCCGACATCTCTGGTTAGAGAAGAACCCTTCAGGGAACAGAACCCATCAATCACCGAGGAGTCAGTGTGTTGTCATCATCTGGGTCTGTCTCTCTTGATACACCGCACCAGGTCTAGATGGAACGACCTGATCGCGAGTAAAGAGAAGTGGCATACAAGGGTTGCAATCAGATCTCCACCAGATATGACGAAAGGTGAATTCTCCTTCGTGTGAAAGGGGTTCTAAAAAGTGCAGCACTAAATCAAAAAAAGTGTGAATAAAAATGGCTAGAGGAACTCAAAAGTGCTTTAATTGGTAGAGTACCTCTGCCAGAATTAAAAGGCAAAATGGCAACTTAGCATAAATACATTGTCATTATGCTCATTGTCCATAGTATCTGGTCGACATGTTTCTGCCCACTGGGATCTAAATAGTATCAAGGGCATTCATCAGGACCTAATTTGCTGCTACTATGTAAAAAGTGTGAAAGTATAAAAATATTACAGACATTCCTACCACCGGTTGAACTCTGTGGGTCTCAAAACCGGATACCTAGGAAAGTAGAGAGACATAGATGAGAAAATGCGAAAAGCTATCAATGTTGACATAACCAGCAGACAACAGTATAAGTATACCGTCATAGAGAACACAAATTAGTGTTTGTTATATCCAATAGTGTATTAGATTGCACTTACCCCAGAATTCTGGGTGATACCCTCACCTCAACCTGGTTTCTACTCAGGGAAGTGGGCCCCGCTCTGATATGGGGGAGAAGAAAAAAGAAACAGGGCTGTTGGAAACATGCCTAAATCTTTATGCTCCCCATCAAAAGTGACTAGAAAGTATAAAGTTTATCCATGTCTATATACAAAGTAAGTGGAGGCACAAAGCATGGCAGTGATATCCTTGTAAAGATAAGTTACCCCTGACTTCAAATCAGAAAAGGAAAAACTCTAGCAGTTCATCAATAGACATAGTTTAAAAAGCAATTGAAAGACCCAGAAAGCTCTTCTGAAAAACGCTAATGCTTCGGACTCCTATGTTGTCAAAAAATGATTCTAAGTGAGTAAAGCATTCCCAGAGTAAAAGCTACGCTTACCTCTCCGTCGGTACCCCGGGGCGGTCTATGAGTAAAGACCGGAGGTACCGACGTGAGCAAAAGAGACTTCGGAAGTTTCTCGTGTCAAAAACGGCTGATGTAAGTAACAGCTATATTCACTATTTGTCTGATCAAGCCCCACCTTTATTCTCTTTGTTGAGCTTGGTGTGAGCGCATTCTCATCGATCGAAATACGCTTAGGTGAGGGGTTCAGTCATTACATTTTACATTTTATATTTACAAAGGTTGTCCCATCCATATGATGTCCTTTCTAAAGCTCTTACGTTATGTTAGAACATTATAAGTTTCATAGTGAATACAAGTTTCATAGTGACTATAGCTGTTACTTACATCAGCCGTTTTTCACACGAGAAACTTCCGAAGTCTCTTTTAATGTAATTCAATTCATTTAGTGTGAGAAATCCAGTACAAGCACCTCGTAACATGAGAGATGTACTAGAACAGTGTTTCTAATACAACACATGCGCACTCTATCGCACTTTCAACGCATGCGCAGTACTCTACATCGTTAGTTGGGTCCTCACGCCGCTTCAAACACCACAGGCTTTGCCGAGGTCATCCCGGTGTAACAGACCCACCTGTTTGCGATCTGGTACACTATAAAGCACTCCCTCTTGCTCACGTCGGTACCTCCGGTCTTTACTCATAGACCGCCCCGGGGTACCGACAGAGAGGTAAGCGTAGCTTTTACTCTGGGAATGCTTTACTCACTTAGAATCATTTTTTGACAACATAGGAGTCCGAAGCATTAGCGTTTTTCAGAAGAGCTTTCTGGGTCTTTCAATTGCTTTTTAAACTATGTCTATTGATGAACTGCTAGAGTTTTTCCTTTTCTGATTTGAAGTCAGGGGTAACTTATCTTTACAAGGATATCACTGCCATGCTGTGTGCCTCCACTTACTTTGTATATAGACATGGATAAACTTTATACTTTCTAGTCACTTTTGATGGGGAGCATAAAGATTTAGGCATGTTTCCAACAGCCCTGTTTCTTTTTTCTTCTCCCCCATATCAGAGCGGGGCCCCCTTCCCTGAGTAGAAACCAGGTTGAGGTGAGGGTATCACCCAGAATTCTGGGGTAAGTGCAATCTAATACACTATTGGATGTAACAAACACTAATTTGTGTTCTCTATGACGGTATACTTATACTGTTGTCTGCTGGTTATGTCAACATTGATAGCTTTTCGCATTTTCTCATCTATGTCTCTCTACTTTCCTAGGTATCCGGTTTTGAGACCCACAGAGTTCAACCGGTGGTAGGAATGTCTGTAATATTTTTATATTTTCACCCTTTTTACATAGTAGCAGCAAATTAGGTCCTGATGAATGCCCTTGATACTATTTAGATCCCAGTGGGCAGAAACATGTCGACCAGATACTATGGACAATGAGCATAATGACAATGTATTTATGCTAAGTTGCCATTTTGCCTTTTAATTCTGGCAGAGGTACTCTACCAATTAAAGCACTTTTGAGTTCCTCTAGCCATTTTTATTCACACTTTTTTTGATTTAGTGCTGCACTTTTTAGAACCTCTTTCACGCGAAGGAGAATTCACCTTTCGTCATATCTGGTGGAGATCTGATTGCAACCCTTGTATGCCACTTCTCTTTACTCGCGATCAGGTCGTTCCATCTAGACCTGGTGCGGTGTATCAAGAGAGACAGACCCAGATGATGACAACACACTGACTCCTCGGTGATTGATGGGTTCTGTTCCCTGAAGGGTTCTTCTCTAACCAGAGATGTCGGAACTAGTAGATATGCTTTTTGTTGATCTTTGTTGACTCAGCACCAGACCCGGGTTGTCCAGTGTTATAATGATTCAAGAAAGCCCAAATAAATGGTATTAGTTTAATCCAGTTATCTTTCGGGAGAAGCACGTGGGAAAACTCAACTGTTTTGACATGATGGATATATGTCGTCAAATGCATCAAACTCTGTGGGTCCAGTGTGAGATTTGCATTCATAACAACAGGTGCATGGGGAATCATTTTAGGGTAGGCTAAGAATGTCCAGTGCAGGTCACATTGTCTCACATCTGTTATATCAGTGTTGACTGCACTTCAAATCAGGCTATTTCTGAGCATCCAACTCCAAATAGCTATAAAGCAATATGAAAACATGTGTAGCAGTTAGGTTATTGGTGATCAACTTTCCTAACATTTGCATATGGTTGTAGTGAATACAGTGAACATTTTTTATATATCAAGGCCTATTGCAACTGGCAGTGCTTGCTAGTATTTGTCTTTCAGGGAATAGCGTGTTGAAGGTTCAAGGTTTACTCTTGGATACTGATGTGGGAGAATAATGACTAGATCAAGTGCCACATTTATCATTCACAATAAATATAATTGTTAAATAAGCACCATTACTCTTGTCATAAAGGGGTAAACATGTTTATGAATGTTAAAAAAACATATTTGCCAGTTGGTGGTGCGTGCTTTAAGGATTTGTTTTGTGTGGGCATTTGGTGTCAGGGGACTCACCTTGCCTTTTGATCGACGCGGGAATCATTGTCTGACCTTTCCTGCCTTTCCTGCACAAGCTCCTCGCCGGACCCGCTGCGCGGGTCCCGCAGCGCCCATTGAACACCGTAACGGCGGTCTGGAACTGGGGTTGCCTCAACCGGGGTGAGCGTCATTGGACCGGGCTGCGAGCAGCAGGGGACTCCATTGTCCAGGAGTTCCTGCGAGCCCTATTTCCTACACCTGGGCTGCTCTCCCTGGACGACACGCCCCCTGCTTAGCTGCGAGTTAAAGCGGAGCACCAAGCCTTCATCCTTGGGACTCACCTTGCCCTTTGATCAACGCGGGAATCATTGTCTGACCTTTCCTGCCTTTCCTGCACAAGCTCCTCGCCGGACCCGCTGCGCGGGTCCCGCGGCGCCCATTGAACACCGTAAGGGCGGTCTGGAACTGGGGTTGCCTCAACCGGGGTGAGCGTCATTGGATAGGGCTGCGAGCAGCAGGGGACTCCATTGTCCAGGAGTCCCTGCGAGCCCTATTGCCTACACCTGGGCTGCTCTCCCTGGAAGACACGCCCCCCTGCTTACGTACTTCCCAAATATAAGAAGAAACGCTACCGCTGCGCGGGAGCGACCGGGGCTAAGCCCGGGCAAAGGGCGGGCCGTCTGTGGCCGTCAGGGGCCGGAGGAGGCCAGGCCGGGCTATACTCTGTTCAAATCGTGTCTTTGACTTTGGAGTGGTGAGTGTAACACTATCCTTGACCTATAGTGAAACTTGTTATTAGTGCATATATAATTAAAATGTCGAAATGGAAATCTGGGGACAAGCTGGTGGGTACTCTGGACGCTTTCCTGGTAAGAGCTGAATCCGTGCTGGTCCATGAAATTGAGGCCACGGAGCGGAGATTGTCTCTAGACCCTAGGCTGCTAGGAGGGGGGGCTATTCCCGCTGCCCCTCCACATGCCTCTAGTTCGCCACCTAAAGCCACTGACACCACTAATAAGAACAAGACTCCCACCCATAGCCAAGTTCCCATGTCTATCGAGCATTCCCCCTATTCCTACTATCCATATTAACCCGGCTAGTCCAGTCAGGGTAAAGACCAGGGGGATGAAAGATGTGGGAAAATCAGCCAAGGTTCCCCAGAATAAAACAAAGAAGGGACGTAGTACAACCAAAACTAAAAACACACTTGCCAAAGTCCCGACCGAGGCTTCTGTTTATGGTGGACCTAACTCTCCCCCTATAGATATCCAGCCTAGCGACCCTCCTGTCATTAATTGCTCCCTGTCTAAAAGGGAATTTATCAAATTATTAGAAGAAAACCTTTCCGCCATTTTGGAGCCGCTCTATAAACGCTTGTATTTGGTCGATCGCAGGCTAGCTAAGATGGAGGAGGCCTTAGATCATATGCCCCCAGTATCTACATTACGGCCTCCTGCGCAAATTTTAGCAGGGGTTGCCCCACCACCGACAGATGACAACTGTAGTAATCAGATTGGGTGCCACGACACGTCCTACTAAACTGGTGGGCGTGGCAAAGAAAGCGGGGGATGTAAGAACTATCATGCCAACAGATAGATCTAACGCAGAGGGCCCTCCCAATAAAATACTCTTGGCTTCTAGGAATAGTTGCGGCCAAATATCTAGCAACAACTTAGGTGACCATACGAGGCATCCCTTTTTACACTTGCCCCCCCAAGCTACTCCCTACACCATTGTCTTGGCAAATGTTCCTTCCTTACTAATGGACTCTCAAGAGCATTGGTCATCCCTAAGGAATAAGGCTCTACATTATCTGAATAAAAAGACCGGCATTGGGGACAGGCTGTATATGGACTTCAAAATGGCTAGAAGGATCGACTGGGTGGGCTACTCAAACAAAAATTTAGCCGGGGATTGTGTGGTCCTAAGTTTTAGGTTGCCAGGACTGGTAAATCATATACTCGAGATTGCCGCCAATGCTCCTAATGATTGGCTGTCCATTAGCATTCTACCGCTAGGCGATTTCTACAAACAGGAGGTGGCTATGCGACATAGAGGCGTCCAATTTTACAAGGGAGCTGTCCATAGACCAGATTCCCGTATCGAGCTTAACAACCGGTTTGAGGTCTTATCCTCCTTAGAAGACATTGATTGACAGAGGTTGGGTGGTCTGGGGTATACTATGGAAGGTGATACTGGAACTGCTATCGACTCTGCTGCACTCCAACAAGTTAACTCGGTTGTGTTTGATGTTCCAATGGAGATTCCAACTTCACCCACAATGCAGTTAGGTAGCCCACATGTAGTGGCATCAACCCCTGATGGGTGTCCGATGAACCCTGGATTCAAGGGTCCCATGACAATTACTTCTTGGAATATTGCTGGGCTGGAATCTAAGACTGGCCTAGCAGATTGGTCATCATCAATTGATGAAGTTGACATCTGGGCATTCCAAGAAACATGGGCAGTGGAGAACATCTTCCATGCAGGTTATTTAAATTTCTCAAAACCTGCAACCAGGGGACATAGAGGGCGACCGGTGGGAGGTTTAACATTTTGGGTTAGGCAAACTAGGGGGGTTACTATTGAAATGATTCCCCTTGAAAACCCTGACATTCTGGGTATTAAAATCAAACCCCAGTGTGGCCCAAGTTTATTTCTTTTTAATATATATTCTAGGGGTCAAGTGGGTGGGAGGAGTTCCCAAGTTATTTCTGTACTTGAGACCTTTCTAGCGGAAAGCCCCTCTAATGATAACACCATTATTATGGGGGATTTTAATACTTGTTTTGAACCACTGGACAGTGAGGATGGTATGTTGAGTGAGGAGGAAGACACATTTTGGGGCGTCCCACAGCTGAACTTACTGCCTGTGAAATGGACGGAGGCAGCGCTCCAGGCAAAAGAGCTGTGTTTGGAATGGGGCTTCAGAGCAGTTAATGGTAGGACTAAATCTGATGCCCTGGGTGTGGCGACGTTTGACAACGGTCGCACAAAAATTAGGATTGACTATATATTGGTCAATTTGGAAATCTGGCACATAGTGCTAGATATGGTCGTTCAAATCCGTATTGAAAGCGACCATAATCCATTGGTTCTCTCTCTAGATATCCAAGGTTTCAACCCCCCGCTTGCTGGGAATACAAATAGCCGTGGAGTCCCACTAACATTGAGTAACGATTTTAGGCGGGTTAAATGGGCCAAGGTGGCTCTTGATGAGGCCAAAGTCCTAGAGATTAGGGCCCTGGTTGTAAGAGCCCTAGGAGAAATCAACAAATGTAGCTCACAGGACATTCTTAATATTAAAGTGCCACTGATTCACAAGGAGCTTACCAGTAGGCTGAAGACCTACTTCATTAATACCAAGCCCATGAGGGCTAATTCAATATTTGATCCAACATCCTGGTATAATGAGCTATGTAGGTCCACACATAAAGCCCTGTCGTCTGCTATTAAATCTAGAAATTATCCTACAATTAAACAGACCCGGCTCTCGTATAAATCCACGCTAAAGCAGGCTAAAAGAGAGTGGGACGAGGGTCGTTGGAAGGATCTGCTCGAAGCCTGCAAAGGCAGGAATATGTCCCACTTCTGGGATCTAGTAAAGCGGGGGAATGGACAGAGGACGCTAGTCCCCAATAATAATGTGGACCCACACCATTGGGTCGCTCACTTTGAAGCCCAATACCAGCAGAGCTCTGAGCGGGTGCCACTTGCTCCTGTTATAGCCATTGACGTTCCCCTAAGGTTTAGTATTAAGGAGGTGGAGGCGGTTTTGAAGAACATCCCGAGTGGTAAAGCACCTGGTCCTGACTGCATCCCAGCGGACCTGTTTAGGCAGGATCACGATCTCTGGGCCCCATATATAACAAACCTGATGAACTCATTGGCAGGGGGAACTCCATTCCCCATTTCTTGGTCCGGAGCAGAAATAATCCCAATTTTTAAAAAGGGAGATCGTTCTGCACCGGGCAATTATAGACCAATTAGTCTCATTGATGCGTTGCAAAAAATTATTGCTCGAGTCATTCTTGGGAGAATCCACACTTGGATGGCTAAAGGAGACATATTATCAAACCTCCAAGTAGGGTTTCGGGCCCACATGGGAACATTGGACCAGGTCTTTAAATTCGTTTTAATCTACTGGAAGGAGGTCTTTCTGAGAAAGGGGCTTATTTTTGCAGCATTCGTGGACTTAAAATCCGCATTCGATCTTGTCCCAAGATCAAAACTCTGGGACGTGCTGTTAAGGTTAGTGATGTCTAAGGAACTAGTCGATTTCGTGATCCAGCTCCATAGCTCCAATTATGCCCAGGTTCGCTGGGGGAGCCCGGGAGAGGTTACAGAACAATTTAAGGTAGAGAAAGGAGTCCGCCAGGGGTGCGTTTTAGCACAAACACTGTTTTCATTGTTTATAAATGGGGTTATTCGTTTTTTTGAAGACCACCCCACTGATGCCCCAAAACTGGATGGCCAAAGGGTGCCCTTGCTCATGTTCGCTGATGATACCTTGATTTTATCTAAAACACGGCAGGGTCTGCAGCAGGCTTTATCCCGCTTCAAGGCCTTCTGCAGCGCCCATGAGCTCGAGGTAAACGTAGAGAAAACAAAATGTATGGTTCCCCATGGGGCAGGAGATGTTTCGGCCAAAGTTTTAATGGGTGGGAAGCCTCTGGAGCAGACCAAAGTTTTTACCTACCTAGGTATCACCCTGGGCGAAAAGTTGAGTTGGACCCCACAGATAAAGCTTTTGGCTTTGAAACATTCCCAGCTAGCAGGAGCCCTTTTAAGGGAGCACAGGCTCTCTTTAACCAAGCCAGTGGCACCAGTTATTAAGCTGTATTCTTTGAAAATAGTCCCTGCCATCTTATATGGCGCTGAGATTTGGGGGTGCTGCAATTTGTCCGATTTAATCCTGGCCCAAAATAAATTCCTAAGATCAATTGTAGGCCTCCCACGATCGAATCCTCGAATCCCTCTATTGTACGACCTAGGGTGTAATCCCATTGAGGACATTGTACAGCTCAGAATGGTCCTCTTCTGGAGAAGGTTATGGTCTACCCCTGAGTTACATCACTTCGCTAAGGCATTACTTGAAGTAAGGGCGTTGGACCACTCAAATAAGATCTCATGGCTGAAAAATGTCAAAAATCTCCTTATTGATATGGGAATGAGGGATTTCTGGGTATCCCCGGACATTGTTGCCCCCTATCTAAGACCGATTTAAGAGCAGCATACTGGAGTCTAGTAAAATGTAGGAGATATTCTACTCTGGTGGGCTCTCCATTGACCAGAGCTTTTTGGGATTTTAAGGATGAACCATCCCTCGAAATATATTGGGATTTGATCACTAAACCTCGAGATCGTAGGCTGTATCATCAGTTTAGGGTAGAAACGCTCCCACTCAGGAAATTCACTAGTAAATGGAAAACTGGTACGGGAGATAGGTGCCCTTTCTGCCCTGACTGTATCGAAGATATAAACCACCTTCTCTATGTTTGTCCAGCCTATCACTCAGCTAGGGGAATGTGGCTCAAACCCCTGTGTAGATCTCTTTGTACAATCTCCGCTATGATCGCTAAACGTCTATTGAAAATTGGAGACAATGAAACCATCACAATAGGGGTCGCTAAGTTCCTAAGCTGGTCTTGGGCTATTCGCGAAAGAAATTGTGGTTTACAGTAAATCTGTTTATTTTGTTTAGATGGAGTTTTATGGTCCTTTCAAATTTTAAATGAATTATCGTTGTGTATAATTATGTATTTTATGATACTTTATTATGATCACTGTATTTAATATAGTTTTTATTGTATATATGTCTTTCAAGATGAATAATCATAATAAAGACTCTTTTGACAGTAGCTCATGGTTGCTGTATGTAACTATAGGATAGTCTATTTGCTCTCAATAATGTTTGCCACTATGCAGAGGAAACTGTGTTTTCTATGCAACATGTGGTTGACTCCTTATGCATGTTGGTTCATAGGTACAGCTTGACTTGAGTTACTAGGGCTCGCAGGGATTTGTAGCCCCCAAACAGGGTGTCTCGCTTTGGGTCACACAGGAAACTCAAGTCACTTGCTTGTAGGGGCCCAGAACGGTGATGGACCAACCAAGGGGATGTGTTTCAGAGTCTCCCAGATGCTCTTCTAAATACCTCACTGCAACGCAGGATCACACGTTCTCATGCTGGAAGGTAGGTTCTCATTGTGCATTGTAAAATAATGTGTTGCCGACAAGATCTTCTATGTAACTTTTTTCTTCTTTTCCACCTTTGACTGCCACCATTTTTCTGTGTTCCTGCTTTTTACTTGCTCTAGATGTATTCATACTGGGCCTGATCATCAAAGGTAATTTTACACATTTTTATAAGTTTATAAAAGTTTGCTGTTCACAAAGATATTTTACAAGTACTTTCTTTACAGAGTGTCTGCCCATAAAAATAAAAGACAGTCATTATAACTTTTTATCTGTGAGTTCTCCACCCGGATGCTGAGTCTCTACAGTTGTTAAGTTCCTATCAAATTGTTGATTGTGAATACCAAAAAAGAGCAAATTTATAACAAGTGTATATTTACCCATGTGAATCATGCCCTCTGTGTAAAGGGTTGCAATGTGGATCTGCCACATTGGTGTCTAAACGAATTCAGAGCTTCAAAGTTTAAATCAATTAACAGTAAATTACTTTGGGGAAAGGTAGATGATCTACAGGACAAGTTTCCTTTGCTCCATGTACAGCAAATCATGGCCCATAAAAATGAATACATTCACACTTATGGGTTATTGTGCCGCAGACATGGCACAACAAACAGCGATGCAAACTTTTGAGATAGCAAAACAATATTTATGCAGACATTTTAGTGCCAACACAAGCAACATTGAAAGGCAAAATGTTTCTTGATGGTGGTTTCCACTCCAACTATGCTTGCATGCTCACCACACACAGCATTCCTATGGTTTAATTGCCTTAGATATGGTATAGACGGATACCTAATGCGCTACTGAGCGCTGGCATCAGCACTATTTTATCACTGCTAGAGAGAATATTCTGGTGGTCATATTTATTTAGGATTACATAAAATATTGTAACATTTGGCAGCAAAATAAATCAGTCAGCTATTTTAAGACCAGCACATAATTCCTCTTTCTTACAAGACATTCTGTGTAATTTTCCTCAACCAAATCACTCCGTTACCATGTGTCAATCAGTATAAGTAAACATTAGTTGCATGTTAGTCCTGCTCTAGCATGAGCAACATGGGACTCAAGCAACTTGTCACTGACCCAACTCACATCGCAGGCACCACAAGAACCACAGCTCACCTAGACCAACCACTACAGCATACACTTCACTGTCTCAGGGCCTACCAATACTGGCACCATGCCCCCCAGCTCCACATGCAGAAAATTAAAAAATATATCAGATGACCAGTGGAACAAGGCTCTCAACTCCCACCTCCCAGACACAACATCCAACCCATGACAGGCTGCAAAGAACTTCTCCCAGTGGATCACTGAATGCACCAACACTATCGCCCTCGCTAGGCCAGCCAAATCTAAAAGATCTGCCATAAGATCCAGCTGTTTCACAGCATTGCTGAAATCCACCAAACACAACTACCAGCAACTAGAAAGTAAGTGGTGCACCAGCAAAGAGACAGGCGAAGACACCACCTTCAAGACAGCACTCAACCAATACCACCGCCTCCTGAAAGAAACATAGAACACCCTAGCAGACCACATGGAAGCCAGCACTAACCGCAGTGTTAGGTCTGTCATCCTTAGGGTGGTCTTCCCCCAACTGGTTGCCTGCTTACCTCTACTTTTTGCTGTATCATTCTATTGGTATTCAGACTCTATTTACCACTTCTAACCAGTGCTAACATGCATGTGCTTTTCCCCTAAATCATGACGACATTGGTGTATACCTGTTTGGCATATTTAGTTTACCTGTAAGTCCTTTGTAAAGTGGTATACCAACCATATACCCAGGGCCTGTAATTTAAATGCTACTAGTGGGACTGGAGCACTGATTGTTCCATCCACAGAATTAGCATTTAAAAACATTCTCAGGCTTACCATTGCAGAGCCAATTTGTTCAATTTACTGCCACTTAGACTAGGCATTTAAAACAGCTTGCCAAGCCTTATGCTCCTCCTTTTATTACACATAGTTTATCCCTAAGGTAGGCCGTAGGTATCCCTAAGGTCACGGTGCTAAGTAAGCAAAAGGTAGGACATGTACTTTTTTTACATGTCATGGTAGTGACAAACAACTACATTCATTTTTCACTACTGTGAGGCATACTGCTCTCATAGGCTAGGACTGGGAATTATTAAATACTTTGGAAGTGTAATTCCTGATTAGAAAGGAGTACGTAAATCATGTTTCATATCTTTGGAATGGTAATGACAAATCCTCTTTAGTGGTAAAGTTGGATTTAACATTACTATTTGAGAAATGCCACTTTTAGAAATATAACTTTTCTCTGCTCTTAACTTTGCTCTCTGTGACTGCAGCCTGTCTCCAAAACAGTAAACAGACATAACATTGAGTTGCAAATATCAACTAACACTAATATCGAGTCCAAAATATCCACATTCAAAAATATCTACAGTCAGAATATCGTTGTCAAGAATATTGAGTTGAAGGTAATTAATATTGTTTAACCAAATATCGAAGTATTTAATATTGTTTGCAAAAATATTGGTGTTAAACATATTGTTGTTTTGTTTAGTGTTATGTATATTAGAGTGTATTCGTAATGTGTTTATTGTATTATTTTGTGGAATTATTGCATTTGAATTTAATATATGTGTTACATTTTTAGAAGTTGCACATTTTTTTCAAGTAAATTTTGCGTTTTAGTTTTGTAGCGGGTTGTGGGTTTATAGGGGAATAGGGTGGGAAGTCGTTTAATTATAATAAATGTAATAATAATTTTTAGAAGTTACCAATTTGTTTTAATTACATTTCGTGTTTTTGTTCCGTAGTGGGTTTTGGGTTCATAGGGGAATAGGGTAGGTAGTAATGTATTTATAATTAATTAATCATTGTTAATAATGAATATGTTATATTATTAATTGAGTTAATTAATTCATTGTTAATTAGTTATTAATTGGTTGTGAATTAATAATACATATTTGGTAAATATCTTAATTGTGTTATTTTTTAGGAGCAGGTTGTGGGTTTATAGGGGAATAGAGTGGGAAGTAATTTAATTATAAATAAGGTATACATTTTTTTGTTAATTAATAAATTAGTATTGATGATTTTATATCGTTCATTGTGGTAACTAAGTTGTTATTAATTAGTTAATAATTGGTTATTAATTATTAATAAATAATTGGTATATATGTTAATTGTGTCATTTTTTTAGGAGTGGGTTGTGGGTTTATAAGGGAGTAGGGTGGTAAGTATTTTAATAATAATTAATACATGTATATATTTTATTTTTAATATTTATGTAGTTAATATTTGTTATTGGTAACTGTGGTAAATAATGTATTCTTATGTATTTATTAATTGGTTATTAATATTTAATAATTCATTATTAATTATGTTATTTGTGTTGTGTTTTTAAGAGAGGTTTGTGGGTTGATAGGGGAGTAGGCAGGAAACACATTTAATTTAAATATATTTTTTTCAAATTTATTTTATAAAATGTATTTCCGGTTGTTTTTTTGTGCTATTTGTCTGAATTAATTGATTACTGATTGTTTTAAAAATTGTTTTTCACTGTTCTTAATTAATTCATTATTTCTTAATTAATTTTGTTAATTGTGTTAAGTTTTACAACATTGGTGGTGTTATTTATAGGGGAATATGTTGGCAGGTAAATTATTTAGAATTAATTGTTTGTTAATTAATGTTAATTATTTTGCTGGAGTGGGAATAGTAAGTTTTACCTCTCCGCTGTCCATCACTTTCCCTACTGTTGTACTTGTTGGAGTGGGAATAGTAATTTTATCCCCACCACTATCCAACACTTTCCCTACTGTTGCACTCTCTGGAGTGGGACTAGTAATTGTGACCCCCTCCGCTATCCAACACTTACCCTACTATTGCAATCCCTGGAGTGGTAATAGTAAATTATTCCCCTCCGCTATCCAACACTTTCCCTACTGTTTTGCCTGCTGGAGTGGGAACAGTAAATGATTCCGCTCCGCTATCCAACACTTTCCCTACTGTTGCAATTTCTGGAGTGGATTAGTACATTTTACCCCTACGCTATCCATCACTTTCCCTACAGTTGCACTCGCTGGAGTAGAAATAGTAGTTGTATCCCCTCCACTATCCATTACTTTCCCTACTGTTGTACTCCCTGAAGTAGGAGCAGTAAATTACTCCCCTGCGCTATCCAACACTTTCCCTACTGTTGCACTCCCTGGAGTGGGAATAGTAATTTTTACCCCTATGCTATCCAACTCTTTCCTTACTGTTGCACTCCCTGGAGTGGGAATGGTAAATTATTCCTCTCCACTTTCCAACACATTCCCTATTGTTGCATCCTCTGGAGTGGGAATAGTAATTTTATCCCCTTTGCTATCCAACACTTTCCCTACAGTTGCACTCCCTGGAGTGGGAATAGTAAATTTTACCCCTACGGTATCCAACACTTTACCTACTGTTTCACTTCTTTTAGTGGGATTAGTAATTTTATCCCCTCTGCTATCCAAAACTTTCCCTGCTGTTGCACTCACTGGAGTGGGAATAGATTTTGTTACGGCTCCGCTATCCAACACTTTCCCTACTGTTGCACTCTCTTGAGTGGGAATAGTAAAATATTCTGCTTCGCTATCCAACACTTTCCCTATTGTTGCACTCCCTGGAGTGGGAATAGTAATTTTTACCCCTATGCTATCCAACAATTTCCTTACTGTTGCACTCCATGGAGTGTGAATAGCAAATTATTCCCCTCTGCTATCCAACACTTTCCCTATTGCTGCACTCTCCGAAGTGGGTATGCTAAATTTGACCCCTGTGCTATCCAACACTTTCCCTACGTTTGCACTTCCTGCAGTGGGAATAGTACATTTATGCCCTCCACTATCCAACATTTTCACTACTGTTGCAGTTGATGAAGTGTCAAATGAAATTGTAATTTTATTATTAATTTTATATATTATATATTATTTATTATTATATAATTAATTTTAAGTAACTATTGTATTATATATATATTTTATTTTTATTTTTATTTTACCGGTATATGTATTTAACATTTTTAATGTTTTTAATATTTTATAATGTATTAAAATCATTATTCATTAGTTATATTAAGTTTATTTAGATATATATATATATCAGCAGCTAACTATAACTTGCGCGCCCGCAATGCACTGCTGGTGACGTCACATATTACATCACTCATGACGTGGTCAGTGACATCACTCATGATATCACTGATGACATCTCAAATGACATCACTGATGATATCATCCTTGTGATAGAGTGGCAGACCTCCTCTCCCCCTAATATAACCTTTGATACACACATTCAAAAATAGAAACTAAAATTTTCAAAACAATGGACATACCAATAGCAGTTACAACAACCTGTTCAGTAATTCTAAGATCCGCATACACATCCACTTATTCACCAACAGTCCTATACAGTCACTCATACATGTACTCACTCATAATATGTACTCATACACCTATACATCCTTTTACACAACACCACTCATCCATAGAGTTACTCACACACATAGTCACTCATGCTAAAAAAGAATCAAACATCCATTTACTTGCATATACAGTTATACATACACCACCATTCTTACTTCTACAGAAACTTACACATACTTAGGGCCATATGTATGAAGGCAATTTTGCGATCGCAAATGCCGAAATTCGCAAATTAGCATGATGTACCAGTCCACTCCTCCTGCCCTCCATTGCCCAAAGCTATGGCCCATCATTGACCTCCTGCTTAGCCTCTGTGCTTAGCTTGCTGCCCCTATTCTCGTTTCCCCTGCCCTCCGATGCCTTTGTGCATGCCCCTGCGCCATCCTTTTTGCCCACCATGTTCCATGGACCTGCCACTCCTATCTTCTGTTGAGCTGCCACTCCCCTCCCACCTGCCTAGCATTGTCAGATGACTGTAACCTGTCCCTGCCACCTCCACCAAGCCTGTCCACATGCCATGCCCCTATCCCCTTCCTCCTGTTCTCCATGGTCCATTTTACTGCCACACCCTTCCGCCCTCCCTGGTCTGTTGTGCTGGAACTGCTCCTCCTGCCTGCCCGGACGGTCTGTTGTGAGGCCCCTTCCCCTGAACTCTCTTGTCTGTGCCCAGGTCCTGACCCTCCCTTCTATCCTCCATGGTCCTTTGTGCATGCCCCTGCACCCTCCTTCTTGCCCATCGTAGCCATTGTGCTGCCACTAACCCTCCCGCTTGCCATGCATGGTCTTCTGTGCTGCCATGGCCCCTCCCACCTTCCCTGTGTGGTCAGCTAGCTGCCCTGACCCCCTCCCACCTTCACTCCATGGTCTGTGTGTATGCCATCATAGTCTCACTGTGTGTCATGGTGTGTCTTATTTCTAGTGCCCATCCTGCGTGACCTCCATGGTCATCTTGCTGCTACTGCCCTACCCCCTTGCCCCCAGCCCTCTGTTTCCATGTGCAGACCCCTATTCCCTCCCTCCTGGCTTGTCTGTTCCATTATAATGCCCCGATCCACCCCTCCTGCCCTTTATGGTCTTTTATGCTGCAGCTTTCTCTCCTGTCTGTCCATTATGGTCAGCTAGCTACCATTGCCTCTTTCCCCTCTGTTCTCTGTTGTCTATGTGTATGGTCCTGTCCCCTCCCTTTTGCTTTCAATGGATTGTTGTGCTGCATGCCCTGTGAGGTCTATTGTGCTGCTGCAAACCCTGATGCCTGCCCTGTAGGGTCAGTTTGGTGCACCTCCCCATGTCCCTCCTGTCCTCTGTTATCCGAGTCCATGTCCCTACCCCAATTCCTCCTACCTACCATGATCCAATGTACCATACTTGCGAACATTTTGAACTTGGTAAGAGGGAGATTTTGAAAAAAAACTGGGGTATTGATTTTCCCCTTTGAGTTACATTGAAAAAGAGGAGATTGTAGACAGGAGACAGATCAAATAAAGCCCATTTGAGCATAAAAACATTGGACGTTTCCTGGCTGAAACGGGTCTGTTGGCATGTATGGTTGTATTACCACTGCCTCTTCCTTCTGCCCACAATGGTCTATTATATTGCCATAGCCTCTCTTGCCAGTCCTGTATTGTTGGTTTGTTGCCCCTGCCCCCCTTTCCACTGCCCTCCATAGTCTGTTGTGCTGCCACTGCCCTTCCTGCCTGCCCAGTGTGGTCAAATTTTTGCCTCTGCACTCTCCTACCTGCCTTCAATTTTCAGAGTCCGTGCCCCTGGCCTCTGCCTCTCAACAGTATCCCAATGAACAACTAGATTGCTAACATTCTATATTTATTACAAAAGTGTGGAATGCCTGACGTCATCTTGATGTAATCAAAACTGTAATACCAAGAGCATTTCCTTTAGAAATTACATATATGAGAGGGTCTTATTTGCATCAAAATTATGGTTAGTGCTCTAAAAAACTAAAATGAGGACATATTTTCTGAGTTTTCATATAGCGACAAAGAACTTTTAAATTATTTGTAATCTTTATGTTTTTTTATCCAGTTGACCACTTGATTAAATGTTGCACCTAGGGGAGAGGATGTGGTGTTACTTCCAGAGCTGCAGACTTTGCAACTGGGGAACCAGGTTGGAGTTTCCCCTTCAGCTCAACATTCTGTGATTCTGGTCAAATCACTTAATCTCCCCATGTCTACAACCAAAATGAATTTGATCTTGTGTGATGTAACCAATGCTCATGTAAAGCACTCCAATACCTGACAAGTCTGCACTATATAAAACTGCAAATACACAAAAAATTATTCTATGTCAGGACCGGAGGCACCGATTATGCTTCTCATTTTCTTTACTGAAAATCTCAGCAGCCAATCAGAAAGTAAAAAACACAAATATGTACTACAATACCCATAAACCTTAGTGGGTATCACATAACAACCATAGAGTAGACCCCTATATATGGAGCATAAGAGAATACTACATCATCTTTCTTTGCTTTCCTCATATATACATGCTTTGTTTATTTGCTTGCTTGCTGATATTTATACTTACAGTTTCATTGTTTGATTGTTGGGGTGTTGTGTGCGCTGCTCGCACTGCCGTCTGTTCCCTGTGCGCGCTTTCGGCGCTGCCGCTCATATCAGCTTCGTGCTCTATCGCGCATTGTTGCCCTCAAGCGTCGGAGCTTGCCGCATTGTTTCCCTTCAGGTGCTGCTCCGATTCCAGGGCACCGCTTGCATGGGAGTGCGTATCGCCTCCCGGTTACGGGCGCTTTAAGCCCGCATACCTTTTAAGTGGAGTGGGAGATGGGGAATGAGGATGCGCGCGCTGTGCTAGCGCTGTCCTCTTTCTGGCTTGTTTCGGCCGTTCCATGCATGCTCAGCAGCCATATTTGCATCCCGGCTTTCTCCTCAGCTTTCACCGGTATTTTGAGAACGCAGGAGCAGCGTTTTTTCTTGCCTCTATACCCACAAACTTGCTAGCCTCCCCAGTGACGTCCAGGTCTACAGTAGGGCTTGGGCTGTATAATTGGCATAGGCTCTGCCTAGAGTGGCATTGTTAGGCAAGCCCTCCCTTCACATTTAAATATTTGCATATTTATACACTTGGAATTTCTACATTCCTGTGTTGCTTGGCTTGCCTGGGGTTAGCCACTCCCCTTATTTATCACTGTCATTAACCTTCAAGTTGTTTACACCTCTGAGAGTTCATATTAGCTCCAATATTTTTTTCCTCCAGTGGGTATATTGATCACTTCTAAATGCCTACAATGTCTGAATTTTATTATGATGAGGCAGACTATTTTGAGGAGGAACCCTCTGGGTCTTTGGAGTATGAGCTCGTCGAAGCTCTAGATGTGGGAGTTCAGCACTCCGTTAACAAAGCTATGGTCAGGGCTATTGAACCCTTGAAGCGCCATTTATGTAATTATGCCTTACAGCAAGGCTGGCTTCCAGCCTCGGCGTCCCGGACTTCATCTGGTGTTAAGCGTTCCAAAAACCCACACTCTTCGGATTTTGAGAAACTCGCAAAAACCTTGGCATCGGACCATTCTTATGGATCTATAATCAAGGATACTCCTTCTAGCTTTCTTCCCAGAGATGATGGTAATACCTCCTCTGGTACGACGTTGGAGTCGGAGCCTTCACCTCCTCCTGCAAAGAAATCACGCAAAGAGCGGTTTGTGGATGCCCCCTCACATCCCACTTTATTGACCTTTGAGCCTTCTACTATTGTCCATCCTAATTCTTCCTCATGGATCCCCTCTATGAAGTTGCGACCTATGTCCATTCCCACTTACGTCAACCTTTTGATAAGGATGTTAGAGCGCGTTTGCGTTCTGTATGCCCACGTCCAGACCTCGCGGACAAGGTGGCAGATACTCCCGATGTGGATCCTTCCATGTTCACATATCTTAAAAAATTCACGAAGGATCCTAAAAATGGTCTAGATCGTGCATGGAGGTCCTGCCAGGATAAGTTGCTTGATTTGTCCGGCCCCCTAACAAAGATTTTGGATTTGGGTTACATATCCAAAGCCTCAGGGCAGATTATCAATCCGGATGATTTAATTGGTTGGGCTCAACGTGCCATATGTTTATTAGGCAATGCAAACTGTGCCATGTCCAGTGAGCGCCGCCGCTCTATTCTTTTAAAACTCGATCCAAAGTTAGCAGAGTTGTCTTCTTCGGAGTCCGGCCCTTTGGCTCAGGGTCTCCTCTTTGGTCAGCCTTTTTTAAAGGAATAAACTGAGTTTGTCGCAACCTTCAGTGGCCTTGATAAAGCACAGGGTTCATTAAAGTGGGCTTTTCGCCCGGTTTTTGGACGGGCCGGACGACATAGGGGGCGGTCGTTCGGCCGAGGTTACCAAAGAGGCACCCAGCGAGGCTATGATTCCCAACGTGGAAGATATCAGGAGTCCACTTCTTCCGCCAATTTCTACCACACACGTGGATCCCGTAATTACAACAAAAAGGGACGCTATGGAGGCAACCAAGGAGGTCAACGCAATGCCACTCCTTCAGGTGAGCTTAATTCCCTTTTCAGAGGTTCAATTGGGGGGCCGTCTCCAGTATTTTCTCCAAATCCAGATCTCGCAGGATGCATGGATCCTGGATTTGGTACAGGGTTACAGAATAGAGTTTCTTCCTTCTCCCTCTCAGAGTCTTTCCCCACGACCAATGGTTTTTTCTCATCTGGATCAGGTTTTCATTTCCAGAAAGATAGATTTGCTTCTCCAAAAAGTGGCCATAGAGCGGACGGTTCGTCATCCTCAGGGCTTTGTCAGCAACGTCTTCCTAGTTCAGAAGAAGGGGTGTGGATCCAGGCTTGTTTTAAATCTCAAGGAGTTCAATGGATGGGTTGTATATCGTCACTTCAAGATGGAGGGGATCCATTTTCTTCGCGATCTTCTTCAGGAAGGGGACTGGATTGTCCGCCTAGATCTAAAAGATTCTTATCTGTTGGTGCCCATTTACGTACCTCATCATCGGTTTCTTCAATTCCAATGGCAGGGAATGTGGTACGAGTACAAAGTCCTTCCTTTTGGCCTCTCGTCAGCACCTTGTTCTGAGGCCTTTGGTAGAGATTCTTCGTGCCAGAGGCATTCGCATCATCATTTATCTGGACGACATTCTCATCATGGGTCAATGTCCTCGTCTGGTTTCGCAACATCTTGCCTGGACCACGGATCTCTTCCAGAATCTGGGAGTCTTGATCAACCCTCAAAAATAAGTGTTGATTCCCTCTCAGTCGGTGGAGTTTCTGGGCTTTCTAGTCAACTCCCTCACTTGTCAACTCCTCTTACTCCAGCAGAAGATCAGATCGATCAAGAGAGAGTTGAAGTTGATTTTGAACAAGCAGACTGTGTCCTTGAGGTCTGTAGCCCGGGTCGTAGGGTTGTTAGCTTCTTCTATACAAGCGATCTTTCCGGGTCCACTTCATTACCTAGCGCTTCAACGCTTCAAAATCCGCCATCTCCAGAAAGGCCTCAGGTATTCCGATCAGATCCCTCTTTCAGAGGAGGCAAGTTGGGAGATGTTGTGGTGGCTGGAACATATGGAGTCGTGGAACGGTCGAGCCCTATTCGGCACCACCCCGGAGGTAGTGATTGAATCCGATGCCAGTCGGTGGGGTTGGGGAGCCCGATCCGGTCAAGTGTCCACTGGCGGCTGTTAGTCTCCAGAGGAGTTGAATCTTCACATCAATTGCCTGGCGCTTCTGGCGGGCTCCTTTGCGATTTGTTGCCTCTCGCCCCATCAGACAAATTGTTGCATCCTTCTCCGCATGGACGTGTCAGCGGTTCGGTATGTGAACAAGTTGCGTGGGACTCGGTCTCGATGTCTAGCAGAGATTGCCAAAGACTTTTGGCACTTTTGCCTTCAGAACAGTCTCTTTGTAGTGGCGGAGTATCTTCCAGGGTGCAGCAACCAAGTTGCAGATTGGAATTCCAGACATCTCCGAGATTTCAGTGATTGGTGGCTTCATCCTCGAATGTTCCGATTGTTGAACAAGATGTGGGGCCCTTGTCGGATCGATCTGTTTGCCTCCAGACTCAACAAACAAATTCCGGAGTTCTTCAGTTGGCGTCCGAATCCGGAGGCTCCAGCCACGGATGCTTTTCTGCAAATATGGCCTCCAGTGCTTTGTTGTGCATTCCCTCCGTTTGTAATGATTCCAAGGGTCCTAGCCCGAACCAAATGTTATCGCTCAGAATTGATTCTGATCACTCCTCTTTGGAGGGCTAAAGCATGGTTCCCAGTACTTCCAGGAAATGTTATGTGCGGGTCCGGTTCTTCTTCCCCTGCGGTGGAATCTGTTGTTAGACCCTCTCCAATCTCCACATCCGTTGATAACATCAGGTCAACTACGGCTGGCCACTTGGCGAATTTCGGGGATCGTTGGAAAGTCCCAGGGCTTTCGAGAGACGCTACCAGATTTATCAGTGAGGCTTGGTTGCCCAACACACACAAACATTATCCTACAGCATGGAAACAATGGTGTGATTGGTGCTCTCCACGGGAGGTGGATCCCGCTGCAGCAGATGCCTCCTTGGTAGTGAACTTTTTAGCGTCCTTAGCCGCTTCAGGTCTTGCTTATCGCACTGTCAATAATTTTCGATCTCGGCAGGTCACGTGGCCTTCGAGGGCAAACCACTTGGTGACCATCCATTAGTGTGTAAATTACTTAGTGGTATCCGGATGGTAAAACCACTGTGTCCTAAATATTCTGAGCTCTGGGATGTCTCCATTATCTTACGTTTCTTGGATTCATGGCCTGTAAATCAAGGTTTGTCTCGCAAACAGCTTTCTGCCAAGCTAGCTATGCTACTTTGTTTGGTTTCATGTAAACGCGTGTCTGATATGCGTGCCCTCGATCTAGCGCGTCGCAGATTCTCTCCTGAGGGTGTTACTTTTTTGGTCACCAGACGCACTAAAAGTAACACCACTTCTGTCACTTATCCTGCTTTTCCTGACAATCCAAAACTGTGTGTGGTACAATGTATCCGGGATTATGAGGTAAGTACTGCAGGTTTTCGTCAAGATTTGGCAGGTCAATTGTTGATTGCTCTACAGAAACCTTTTCGTCCCGTGATCCCAGCTACACAGGCACGATGGGTGTGCTGGCTCCTGAGCGAAGCTGGTATTGATGTCTCCAAATTTGGTGCTCATTCTGCTCGTGGTGCTATGGCATCCAAGGCTTTTTCTATGGGAGTCAGTTTATTGGACATTATGAATGCAGCTGATTGGTCTTCTAACTCTACATTTTAAACTTTTTATTATAAACCTATTGTAAATGTTGTGGTGGCGCAGCTTTGAACAAGCATAATCGGAACCTCCGGTCCTGACATAGAATTAAAAATTTGCAAACATTTGTGACAAGAATTTTCAATTCTATTAAGGACACGGAGGCGAGGATTATCCCACCCATAATCAGTACTGTATTGTCTAATTTGAATTGCTTTATAATGCAATGTATATTTATGCTGATTTTTTTTCCCCTTCCTTATTGCTATATCTCTTCCTGGGAGTGTGGTATTACGGCTTTATCTTTCTATTTCAGGTTCTGATCTCAAGTGAAGTTTGCTGACTTTTCACCTTTAAAGAACGTTTTTTCATCGTCTCCCAGGACATGCTGTTACATTGAAGTTGGCCTTTGGATTTCCTTCGGTTGAATGGATTCTTTCCAGTTGTTCTCGGATTCCAGACTGTGACTATATTTTGACTTACCTGTTTTCACAAAAAAGAAAGAGAATGTAGTATTCTCTTATGCTCCATATATAGGGCTCTACTCTATGGTTGTCATGTGATACCCACTAAGGTTTATAGGTATTGTAGAACATATTTGTGTTTTTTACTTTCTGATTGGCTGCTGAGATTTTCAGTAAAGAAAATGAGAAGCATAATCCTCGCCTCCGTGTCCTTAATAGAATTGAAAATTCTTGTCACGAATGTTTGCAAATTTTTAAGTGTTTTGCACACTTCTGTCATTGGGCTACATGTGGGCTACATCTGGGTGATATTTGTGCTGCATTAGAGCTCTTTTGTCTCTGGTGGCCATCTTGGGAGATTTATTTGTTATGAAGTTTCCTAATTTCCTCTTTTATTGCAGTCTCCTCAGTAGGAAATGCTTTCAGTTTTTTACTTTGATTCCATCAAAAAGGTATTCAGATATGTCACACATTTGCCATAAATTCTGAACGTTAGCCCTCTAGTTGCTCATTAGATCACTGTGGTAAAGCTACTGCTCACCACGGAAGTCTGCTGCTGGTATTAAAAGTGCATGTTTCAGTCTGCATATCAGAATTTTTTAATGAAATAGAAGAGGATTTGAGAAGTCACTCAAAATGCGTCCTCATTTTTCTTTCTTCAACACTAATCATAATTTCTATGGCAAAATGAACCCCCTCATTGTGTTCCTTTTTAAATTAAATGTTTTAAGTGTTACCAGTTTATTCCAATCAAGATGGCTTCAGGTGTGCCATACTTTTGTCATAAGTAAGACAGTAAGCGCTCTAGTTGTTCTTAAGAACACTCTGGGACATTCTGTCATTGGGCTATACCTGGGCTACATCTGGTTGATATTTGGGCTACATTTGGGCTCTTTTGTCTCTGGTGGCCATCTTGGGAGATTTATTTGTTATGAAGTTTCCTAATTTCCTCATTTACTGCAGTCTCCTCAGTAGGAAATACTTTCAGTTTTTTACTTTGGTTCCATCAAGAAGGCATTCAGATGTGTCACACATTTGCCATAAATTCTGAATGTTAGCACTCTAGTTGCTCATTAGATCACTGTAGTAAAGCTACTGCTCACCAGTGAAGTCTGCTGCTGGTATTCAAAGTGCATGTTTCAGTCTGCATGTCAGAATTTGTTTATGAAATGGAAGAGGATTTGAGAAGTCAAAATGTGCCCTAATTTTTCTTTCTGCAGCACTAATCATAATTTCTATGGCAAAAGGACCCCCCTCAATTTGTTCCTTTTTAAATTAAATGTTTTAAGTGTTACCACTTTATTCCAATCAAGATGGCTTCAGGTGTGCCATACTTTTTTCATAAGTAATACTGTTAGCGCTCTAGTTGTTCGTTAGAACACTCTGGGACATTCTGTCATTGGGCTATACTTGGGCTACATCTGGGTGATATTTGGGCTACATTTGGGCTCTTTTGTCTCTGGTGGCCATTTTGGGAGACTTATTTGTTATGAAGTTTCCTAATTTCTTCATTTACTACAGTCTCCTCCTCAGTAGGAAGTACTTTCAGTTTTTTACCTTGATTCCATCAAGAAGGCATTCAGATGTGTCACACATTTGCCATAAATTCAGAATGTTAGCACTCTAGTTGCTTATAAGATCACTGTAGTAAAGCTACTGCTCACCAGGGAAGTCCGCTGCTGGTATTGAAAGTGCATGTTTCAGTCTGCATGTCAGAATGTTTTAATGAAATATAAGAGGATTTGAGAAGTCACTCAAAATGTGCCGTAATTTTTCTTTCTGCAGCACTAATCATACTTTCTATGGCAAAATGAACCCGCTCATTTTGTTCCTTTTTAAATTAAATGTTTTAAGAGTTACCACTTTATTCCAATCAAGATGGCTTCAGGTGTGCAATACGTTTGTCATAAGTAGGACTGTTAGCGCTCTAGTTGTTCTTTAGAACACTCTGGGAAGCTGCAGTAGAACACACAGGAATCAACTGACAGCCTCTGCCCTTGTTGGATGTACATGTTTTACTGAGAATGTCAGACTTCATTCTCACATGACTTAGAAAGATAATGTGAATTTACAGAAATTATGCTCTCAGTTTAGCTTATAGATCACCTTCCAAACCTCTGTGAGAAAAGCATGAGAAAATAGTTTTCTCTCAAACATGATTCATGATATCACAGCAGAACGCTTTTTCACATGGTAAAATCACCTTAGAACACACCACAATTCCTAAAATGAGTATGGTACCATCAACAAATGATTTATAATGTATCTAAAGTCTTAAAACCTTTTATTAACTGCAATGCTTTTTAATGAGGTGATATCATGTATATTGGTCCCAAGATGGCTGCCAATACTTCTTGGATGAAGTACTGACAGCCAATCAGATCTCATGATGAGATGAGTGGTTAGGCTCTGCCCAGATATATCTATCTTTTTAACTCTAATTTTCTCAGAAACTACTGAACGAATTTACACCATTTAAGCAAAAGGCATGAGTCTGAACTGAGGACTACCTCTTTGCAAAATTTAGTGTAATTCCGTTCAGCAGTTTGGGCTATAGCTGCGTCAACAGGTCCAATGGGAAAATGCATGGGGAAAACGTGTTTTGGGACCCCCCTTTTTTCTCGGCCCCCGCTTGACGAATCACTGTGAAATTGTCAGGCTAGGAGCGAACCGGAGCTGGCCAAAAGTTTGGAAAATTTCGTGAAGATTCGTCAATCGGCGCCAACGGTATTCCAAATAGAATGTTGCGGATTTCCTATGAAAAATAGGCTCTAACTATAACTATAGTTATAGTTAGGACCGTGTTTCCATAGGAAATCTGAAAATTTAGTTTTGAATAACTATGGCGCCGGTTGACGAATCCTCGCAAATTTTTCAAAATAGGTGGGGCGCTCCGCTCCTACCCTGAATGTCTCGGGGTGATTAGTGCATTTTTCCAAACGGACCTTTAGTCCAAGGTACAGCCCGAACGGCTGAACAGAATTATTTGAAATTTGGCAGAGAGGTAGTCCTCAAGTCAGGGATGTGCCTTTTGAATATCTGAAGTAAATCTGTTCTGTAGTTCCTGAGAATATTTCAGTTAAAAGTACATATATATCTATAAGTGCGCACCGTGCGCGTACGGTAAGCATACCGTACGTGCACGCTGCCGTGCACGAGCGTAATTCTGATTGGTGGTTACATGACAGTAAACATTCCAGTCAGTCGAAATCAGGAAGTGTCGGCCGCCATTTTGTCACACTAAAAAACAAAGGTGGAGAACGTGAAAAGGGGACAAGGTAGAGTTGCAGACCCCGTAGCCTTTGTCAGGGGGTCCAAAAAGGATCCAGAAGTGTGAAAAATACATTTTTTTTTTTTTTTTAAATCGCGGGGTACGCTTACCGTGCGCGTACGGTTAGCGTACGGCGGAAAAATAAAAAAAATAGAATTAAAAATCAAAATGAAATGTTTGGATGTTGGTTGGCTCTTAAAAGAGCCCTTGTGTTAATACAGGGACAGAGGAAAGAAAGAATGGGAATATTAGAAGGAACCGCACTTGTGCTGCTCAATCTTATTATCTATTAGAGGAATACTAGATTCCCAGACAGCAATAAGAGAGTAACAAGCGATGCACCTTATTTGTACCCTCTGAAACCGAGGGTAGATGTCCAGAGGAGCAGAAGAGGGTGATGCTCCCACCGCAGAGGAAGTGCTCGGCTGAGCTGCCGAAGATGTACTTGGCTGAGCTTCTGCGAATGTTCTCGGGTGACTTACTGAAGGGTTTGCTTCAGTATGTCGAGCAGAAGTCCTTGGATGAACATCCCTAATGTGTCTCATAGTGTGATTACCAAAGGAATACTTCTTCCTTGGATTACCTCTAGATAACGCACGCTCACAAAGTGAGCAGGTGACTAATGGAGCATTTACCTTTTTCTGCCCCTCAGGAAATGTGAAATACTCCCAAAAAATAGAATTCTTCTGTTTCCTCCTTCTCTGTCTAATGATGCTGCTGCCCTGCTCACTCTCAGAAGAGGACTGCTGCTCTGCCATTGTATCCCAAAGACAATTCAGCTCCTTCTCCTAAGTAATCACAAGCAGTAATGAGGGGAATGGGTGTGGTGCTGGAAGTTTCTGGAAATGAAACAAGTTTAAACCAATGAAAATTGTTGTTTCTGGATCACATGGCCTACTGTGCGCGCTCCATACGCTTACCGTATGCGCACGGTAAAAGTACGCATGTGCGTACGTAAGACGCGCGCACGCGCGCATGCGCATTAGAGGCAGGCGCGCACGCGCGCCTGCGCATTAGAAGCATGCGCGCGCGCACGTATGGCGGTTCCGCGTAACGTGCGCGCGCGCGCGTGCGCGTAGGGAGCAAGCGCTTACGCATCGCACGCAAATTACGGACACGTACGTAAATCGCGTACGCATGCGCACACGGAGCATAAACATTACGTACGCGCACCGTACATAAAACGTACCGTGCGGTAAAAAATCCTAAAAAAAAAGTTTGTAGAAGATATTAACTATGTTCTTCAACTATATCTAACCATTTTTTTAAAAAAAGGTGAACCTTTCTATATTGCAGGATACAGTAAATCAATGATTATAAACATAGGTAGCATATTGTTTTAAGAAAAAAATCAAAAGAAAAAATCAAAAGAAAAAAAAAGGATTTAAAAAACCTTACAAATTCACTTAAAAAACCATAGGTTTCACACACGTTATAGTTAGGAATTAGCATTTTAAAAACCTTGCAAATTCACTGAAAAAACCATAGGTTACACACACGTTATAGTTAGGAATTAGCATTTTAAAAACCTTGCAAATTCAATGAAAAAACCATAGGTTTCACACATGTTATAGTTAGCTGGACATTTCACTCGTACAAAACCATAGAAATTCCCCCGTTATAGTTAGTTCAGCTAACTATAACTTGCGCGCCCGCAATCCACTGCTGATGATGTCACATATTACATCACTCATGACATGGTCAGTGACATCACTCATGACATCACTGATGACATCTCAAATGACATCACTGATGACATCACTGATGACATCATCCATGTGAAAAATTACCACTTCTTCTCACACCCTAATATAACCTTTGATACACCGACTAAAAATTTAAGAGTTCCATTCTCAAATATACTGCAATACCAATCATTACATATCCACTTATTAACTCTTAGGTCATCATATACTTCCACTCACTCACCTGTACAGTCACTCATACTTACAGTCACTCCGTACAAAACTATCATACACATTTATACACTTATATAGACACTCACACACTAACAAGTATCCATAGAGCTACTCTTACACCTACTCAGTCATGCAAATAATCACACTCCCATTTACTCACCTATGCAGTTATACACACTCAAGTTCACTTACTCATAAAAATAGTATCACATTCTTACAATCTTATAGAATCATTGATACAAGCACACACTCATCCATACAGTCACTTTCACAATCACACACTCTCACATCTATCCACTTATATACTCTTACACGCACATATACTGCCTTTCACATATGTAGTTAGTTACAAATGTACCACTGAGATATACATTCAATCCCTAACACACCCATACATACACTCACTCAACCATACAGTCCATCACAGATGCACTCTTAAAACCATGCACCCATAGAATCACCCACTCACACATCTATGCATAGACTCACACACACCCTACCCACACAAACACTCAGACACCCATACAGATACTCAGACAACCAATCAATAACTTATATAGACACTCATATAGCTATTCACAAAACCATGCAGCCACTTATACACCAACATACAGACACATACAGACATTTACACAGTTTAGTCACTAGTCTGCAGTAAGATACATTTAATGGCTCACTTATAGAATCATGTTACGCACCACAGAAAATCATCCATTTACACACTTGTACACCCACTCATTCTTCAACAGGCCTTTCCCTATATATATTAAACATATTAAAAATGTTCAGAAACACATACTCAATGGATGATGTCATCATTGATGTCATCAGTGATGTCATTTGAGATGTCATCAGTGATGTCATGAGTGATGTCACTGACCATGTCATGAGTGATGTAATATGTGACGTCATCAGCAGTGGATTGCGGGCGCGCGAGTTATAGTTAGCTGAACTAACTATAACGGGGGAATTTCAATGGTTTTGTTCGAGTGAAATGTCCAGCTAACTATAACATGTGTGAAACCTATGGTTTTTTCATTGAATATATATATATATATATATATATATATATATATATCAAAGTAAACAATCCTACTCCGGAACGAAGAGGCACGTACTCAAGGTGTGTAGAAATAAGGCTTCTTTATTAGGTTCAGGTCTCCCACAGCCCCTGCATAAAAAGAGACGCGTTTCGCCTGCCCAGCAGGCTTTGTCAATCTAATTGGCGCCATGAATGTTTTTGAAATATATAGCCCTCCTCCCTCCATCAGGCTTGCCATGGACATAGAGAGCAGACTGTGTAATATATATATATATGTATGTATGCAAATCAGCCGAGTATCCAATTAAATGTATCAGATGTCCCCACACTAAGAACTGTATACTCTCTGGCGGAAGGCACCAATGAAGAGTCCAACAGTACCCAACAAGATCTTCAACAAATGGGTATTTCTAGTACCAGTCCGGCAACTAGTCCTTTTCGTCCACCGTCAGTGTTTTGCCCTATGATGCCGAGGGATGCTATTGATGTTTTTGGTGACTGTGTCATTACAGATTTAAAACAACTAAATAGAACGGTTTTACAAAGAAATAAAAAACGCAGCTATTCAGAACAGCGATATTCAAATCTAATGAGAAAGATCAATGACAACACAAACATTATAGTCAACAAAGCTGATAAGGGAGGTAATGTTGTGTTATGGTCCAGGGAAGCGTATTTGACAGAAGCAAATAAACATCTTAATGATTCTTTATGCTACAGAAAGGCCACTTTCAACGACCTGGCAACAACAAAAGATCAAGTATTTAAAGAACTATCACAATGGAAAAGGGAAGGTCTATTGAACAAAGATGAGTTCAATTTTTTAAAAACTGAATATCCCATTACTCCGACACTGTATTTTATACCCAAAATACACAAACAGACCAATCCGGTGCCTGGTCGCCCAATCATCTCGGCACAGCGAGGTCTGCTGGAATCCATGTCTAAATACGTTGACTTTTACCTCCATGAGTATGTGGAAGCTTTGCCCTCCTACATCAGAGACACTGGCCACTTCTTAAGTAAAATAAAAGAAATCACTTGGGACACTGAATACTGCTTTATTGTTATGGACATTTGTTCCCTGTACACTAGCATCAATCATAAAGATGGATTAAATGCGATACAAAGTTTTTTGTCTAACAGACAAATACAATTCAACCAGCACAACAAAATGTTAGTGAGAATGATTGAAATATGCTTGACCAAAAACTATTTTCTTTTTAACAAAGGAATATACCAACAACTTAGGGGTGTGGCTATGGGGGCATGCTTTTCTCCCAGCTATGCATGTTTACATGTGGGTTGGTGGGAGAAGCATGTCCTCAGCCACACCCATGGGGACATCTTCACTAACAATATTGTCAGATGGTGGAGGTTTATAGATGATGTGTGTGTGGTTTGGAAGGGCTCTGAAGAATCCGCACGACACTTTGTTAGTGTTATCAATAACAACAATTTAAATCTACAATTTACAGCGAATATTAGCACAGAAAGGGTTGAATTTCTTGATGTAGAACTATATGTGAGCAACAATGTAATACACACCAAACTCCATAGGAAGGCAACAGCCGGAAATTCAACACTTCATGCTAGCAGTACACACCCACGACACCTAATCAGAAGTATCCCGTACGGGGAATTTTTAAGGATTAAAAGAATTTGTAGTAACGATGATGACTTAACAGTTTGCCTAGAAGACTCAATAAATAGATTCTTGGCCCGAGGGTACAGAATGGATGATTTACAGGTAGCTTTAAATAAAGTAAAGGGTTTGAACGATGATATTACAATATCCAATGATCAGGTTGAGGAATCTTCCACAGAAGCCAACTACACTGATGACAATAAACCAGTAGTTAGGCTAATAACGACTTTCCGCAGCCAAGAAAAACAAGTAAGAAGAATCATAAATAAAAATTGGCCTATTTTAAAATCTGATATCACCCTGGCACCTGAACTAAAAACTCATCCAGCTATCACGTTTAGAAGGGCACCCTCTATGAGAGATGCCCTAGTTAAAACCAGCCCGGAAATAAGCAATACGGGTAATTGGCTATCTAATAGAAAAGGCTTTTATAAATGTAGCTCTTGTAGGGCATGCAAGTTTGGAATTAGCAAACAAGAATATTCAGATGCCTTTTCCCCGATGCCCCTTAAAATTCGAGGCTTTTTCACATGCAAAACCGATTATGCTATCTATGTGTTAGAATGCACTTGCCATTTAAAATACATAGGTAGCACTAAACTACAAGTGTTTAATCGTATCTTGCAGCACTTACGTGCCATTGTGAATTCGGATGCTACATACCCTGTTGCGCGTCATTTTAAACTAGTACATCACAACAATCTGAAAGATCTTAGTTATTATGTAATAGACGCAGTTCCCAAATCAATAAGAGGAGGCAACAGGGAGAAAACTTTACGCCAATTAGAAAGCCAATATATTTTACAGTGTGATACCAAAATGCCCAATGGCCTTAACACTGGGGAAGATTTACACAACTTCCTATGAACTAGTGCTATCTGATGAAGTCAATTGAGATGTTTTTAGTCTTGTCATTTTATCATTCTTTTATCCGATTTTTTACTGGTTTTATTGATTAACTTTTGATTAATTTTACCATTATGATATCTGGGTTTTATTTGACATGACACTATAATAGGCGCTGTTTTTTCTAATGTATATCACAATTTCTTAAACCTTCAACCTAATACCTTATGCGCTTGATTAGCTTATTAAGCTGTACTATTGGCTTTTGGATGAATTTGCTGAAGATGTCTAGTGTATCTATTCTATGCATTTAACACTTTGCTAGTTAGGTTTTTCCTTCCAAATGCTGCTAACCAGTTTTTCGTTTTCGATCAGTTTACATACTAGTAAATACCTTTTAGCTGACATAAAATATATTATATATTTTTTAGGTATTTTCATCTAAAGATTTTTGCAGTGATCAATGTATTTTTACCAGTATTACGTTTTTGTCTGCACACAAAAAGATTTAGTCTGTTTTACACACTCTATGCTAGCGATCTATGGTTTTAATAGTGAACTGGCTAAGTATTTATTATTATTTATTTATCTAAGTTTTTGCACTGAGAAATATGCGATTTTGCACAAAGCTTTCTTACTCTTGCTCCTCAGGATTAAAGTAATTCAATGATTTTTACAGATAACATTGAGACTTATAATGCCAGATAGTCACTGGGCACTTGCCCTGCACTCAAAACTTTATCAAGTTTACAACTTAAGAAAGACAGTGTTAATTAATTTTATGGTTATTCACTGAATAACGTTTTGACATTGTCATGTGATCTTACATATTTATTTATTTATTTTTTTAAATATGTATGTATGGCATTATTCATCATGTTATATGATACAAGATTTCACTGAGAATAATGATTTGTACTCATTGATGTTCCCATCGGGAGTCTGTTTTCTAGTTCCGTGATTGTTGTAGGAGGAGTTTGCTTTACTCAAAAAATGTATTTATTGCACTAATTGGTCTTGACACGTCATGTGATCAAGCCCGGTTGAATCCGGGCGAAACGCGTCATGTTGTTGTGAGGGAGGAATAAACCTGCACTTTGAAACTACTTACCTGCGTGGTGGTCCGTTCCTGGTTGTGTTTTTACACGACTTCCTATCCAAGGATTGTGGTTGCATATATATATATATATATATATATATATATCAAAGTAAACAATCCTACTCCGGAACGAAGAGGCACGTACTCAAGGTGTGTAGAAATAAGGCTTCTTTATTAGGTTCAGGTCTCCCACAGCCCCTGCATAAAAAGAGACGCGTTTCGCCTGCCCAGCAGGCTTTGTCAATCTAATTGGCGCCATGAATGTTTTTGAAATATATAGCCCTCCTCCCTCCATCAGGCTTGCCATGGACATAGAGAGCAGACTGTGTAATATATATATATATGTATGTAGGGTTAACTTATTTTTGCATTATATTTATTACTTATCATTTTAAACATGTTCTAATAATTCTATCTTTTTTAAGATATGTATTATTTGCATTATTTTACACTATTATTTAAACATTTTTAAAAGAAGATATTTTAAACAACAATGTTTTTAACAATGATATTTTTTTAGCGATATTTTTGTACTTACCATTATGAAGATAGGCATTTGATAATTTGGACAACAATATTTTTGTCCCGATATTTATGTAGCTCGACATTTTTGCTGTTGATATTCTGTCAGTAATCCATCCAAAACACGTCTTCGCTGGGTGACAGCTACACTTTGTGCATTCCCTCTAGACAACAATAAACATAGAAAGGGTGGGTGTGAGAGATGACCCATCTGCATCATCTGCATTTTGACCACCTATCTGGGAAAAAGGAGAGAGGGAGCTGCCACTTACATCTGAATAGGTTGTGTCCTGTTCCCACACAAAGGACTGATTACCCCCGCAGACAGGCTGACAGACAGAGCTGGGATAAAAAGGGACCTGTGCACTTCAAGGAGCTGCTTTGAAGTCACCCCCAATTCAAAGGCACATTTGAGCTGTAGCTCTGGCCCTATTAAATCAGTATGCTACTGGACCTGTGAATAACTCTGTCAGAGCAGCGTGTGACATATTGGAGAGGCAGACATCCAGGGCCCGTTGAGAGGAGCACCGGAGGCAATGAAACACAGGTTTCACTCAGTGCAAGTAGGCATAGCGGAAGGTCGGCCAATAGTCGATGTTATGAGCGTGTAATTGCATTGAACCAAAAAGCTGGTGCATCCGATCACAGTACAGTGGTGGACCGAGTTTGACAGCTCCACAGATCAAGCAGCCTTTACAGAGCAGCAGTAGAAGAACAAGTGCCACAAATCAGCAGGAACACTAGAGGAAACCCACCAAAGGCGCTGGAAAAAATAGAATGGATAAAAGCTGGTATTACTCCAAAATAAGTCTGAAAGGAGGTGAAGAGTTTGGATCCCACAAGTTTCAAAAAGTGGGCAAGGCCCTCTGTAGCTGACGCATTAAATATTTGGTGAATGAATTCTCCAAAATGGAGTGGAAGATTTGTGTTTAGCAGCGACTGAATCTTACTTGCGGTTCTTGCCACCTGCAATTCAAAGGCCTCATAAGCTGAGGGGAGAGCCACTTCTAGTTAAAACAATAGCAATTTGAGTCACTTAGCTTATTGAAATCTGTTTTCAAAGTTGGAATGGAAGGTCAAAGTGAACTATCTGCTATTCCATGCGGGGGTAGAAACAGGACATTGCTGCAACAAGTAACACGTTGTGAAACCGTCACTATATACAGGATGCCAGCCCTTAAGCCGCAGCAGTTGTGGTTATTCAGATAGCTACCATTAGAGAGCAAAGTAAGCACAGGAATAATAGCTGGGAACAGAGTCTCTTTTTAAAGACAAGCAAAATTAGGGGCTGAAATGTTGCAAGCACTGTGAAGTTTCACTTGTTTGCAGACTAGGGAGTGTCCTACTGTAGAATCACATTCTACCCCTGTGAGAAAAACTCCTTACCTGCTCGTTGACACCAAAATATGAAAGGCAGGGACCATAATTCATTAATGTAGCTACGGCCGAGGGGCTCCTATCTACCAACCGGATAGTATTTCATGCAGGCCTTAAATTGAAAGAGTGAGATAGGTAGTGAAATACCTCCATGTATTAACCACACTGCTGAATCAGTCTCTGCCAACTGTTCCAATTGTTCATTATGTAGCATTATGCATGTTGCGTCTTTCATTGACATCAATTTCTGTTTATCTGTCAAAATAGGTGGTAAAAACAGAGCAGAAGCATTTAAATAATACCACAGTACTTTTCACCATTTGAGTGTTTGCAAGGTCAAACCAAATTGCAGTACAGAACGTAACTGATTCTGACCCTGGTACAAAACAGACACTTAGAAGTCCATTAGGATGTGGGGCGGAAAAACTCCCTGACCGCCATTGAAGCGGAAAACAACTGTGTGGTTGGGGCCTCTGGCAGTATCTCCTTGTCCCCCCTTTAGTGGGCAATTACTACAACACTAAAAGTTGTTTGCTCTTCTTTTTATTACTCGCAGTATGTTAATGTCACATATGGTAAGAGGTCTTCTAGTACGCGAACAGAGGGAACAACTGGTTTGTCATTTTTTAGGGTCCACAACTGAGGGCTTCTTTGGTTCTCCTGATCCCAGGTTCCTCCTCACAGTCAGGCAAGCGTTGGCCCAGACAGCAAAAATAAAGAAATGAGGGCTCAGGCTACTGTTTTCTGTCACAGGCCTAAAACGTAGGGGAAGGGGAAAAACGTGCACCATCACCAGAGCCGAATGTGTGGTGTGTTTATTGCTCAGGGAACAATAGTGCTCTCTCACTGGTACCCCTTTAGGGGTGCCCACATCCCCTTAACCAGCCCAGAACAAGCACCCGACACTTGCCTGCTCCCACAACCCTCCTGGGCTGTGGTGATGGGAGACCCAGCCTCCTCGCCGTTGGGGAGAACAGTGATCCTGAGGGCAGTGCTCCTTGAGCAGTCGTGCTCTTTCCCTTCTTCCACCCGACCGGTGTATGGGTCCCGTGTGGTCCGTCCTCCACTGGTGAAGCCGACGTCTTACTCCTTTGGATCCGCGTTCCTCGCTCTCCGTTCATCCTCTCCTTCGGGTTACTCGGCGTCCTCCTCTCCCGCAAACCACTCTGCAACACCTGACGACTCTCTCGGATGCCACCAGTCCTCTTCAACGGCCGCGTCCACCCGGCTTTCATTCACTAGACCGCTAACCGCAATTACGGGTTTCTCGGCAGCGGCAGCCATGTCGGGTTGGTCGGCGGTGTCTGATGGTGGCAAACCATCACACTGCCTTCCCCTCCGGAATGGACAGTTGGGCCATTCCAGGACTGGAAACCTAGAGAGGTAGTCCACATTCGCATGGAGTTTCCCTGGTATGAGTATGGCGTCAAAGGTGAAGGGCTATAATGCAAGAAACCATCGTAAGACCTTGGCATTAGAGTCCTTATGTAGCGACAGCCACATAAGAGGAGCATGGTCAGTTAATAAAAGAAATGAACGTCCCAAAAGATAATATTGCAGAGCTTCCATAGCCCACTTGAGGGTAAGACACTCTTTCTCAATCGTAGCGTATCTAGCTTCTCTGGGGAACAGTTTTCTACTGAGGTATAGGATGGGGTGTAGGTCTCCGGCGTCATCTGGTTGGGACAGTATGGCCCCAAGGCCTCTGCCTGAGGAATCAGTTTGGAGAAGAAAGGTCTTCTTGAGATCAGGACAGGTAAGGACAGGGAAGGATCACAAGGCTCTTTTTAACCTTTGGAAGCTTTCCTCTTGGGGACGTAACCAAGGGAGGTTTTTTCCTGTGTGAGTTTTTGTAAGCAAATCAGTGAGGGGACTGGTGATGTCAGAGAAATTTGGTATGAATCTCCTATAATAGCCAACCAACCTGAGGAAGGAGCAAATATCCTTCTTACAGGAGGGTCGGGGTATTTTGGAGATGGCCTCTATTTTGTTGACTTGGGTTCTTATGCACCCTCCCCTAATGTCGTATCCTAAATATTCTATATGTTCGGTTCCAAAAGTAGTCTTCTTGGGATTGAGGGTAATGCCTGCTTGTTCCAGTGCTTTTAAAACAGTTTCTAGATGCAACATGTGTGTGTTCCCATCGGGACTATAGACTTCAATGTCATCTAGATAAGCAACCGCGAATGCTTGGTGTGGAGCTAATATGGCATCCATCAATCGCTAAAAAGTAGTGGGAGCCCCATGGAGAACAAAGGGTAAAACCTTAAATTGATACAAACCCGAGGGCTTTGAAAAGGCTGTTTTTTCTTTGGCTGACGTGGTCTAAGGGATTTGCCAATAGCCTTTCTTTAATTCTATGGTAGACATCACTCTGGCTCCTCCTAAGCGTTCAATTAATTTGTCTACTCTTGGCATAGGGTAGACATCGAATTTTGATACAGAATTTACCTGGCGGAAATCTATGCAAAAACGAATACTACCATCAGGTTTTGGTACAAGGACAACTGGAGATGACCAAGCACTATGAGAAGGCTCGATTATGTCGGCTTCCAACATGGCTTGTATGTCCTGGCCCACTGCCTGCCTCATGGCCTCAGGAATATGGTAGGGTTTTAATTTAACTGGTTGGGCTGTCTTTGTTATAATATCGTGTTCCACTAAAGTTGTCCGCCCAGGGGTCCCAGATAAGACAGGGAAGTATTTCTCACAAAGGGACATCATTTGTCGCCTTTGTTCTTCCGTCACTGTGGTCCTACTTGTATGAGTGTCCCTTCTCCATGTCCTTGAGGGATGAAGGCTACTTCCAGAGGTTTGTCTACTGTTATGTGGTATATGGAGGTGTTTGGGGTTGGGTTTTCAAAAACAGGTTCCTCCCAGGGTTTAAGTAGGTTCACGTGGTAAATTTGACCCTTATCCTGTTTATGTTGGACGTCTACTCTGTATGTTAAAGGGGTTACTCGGCTCAGTATCTTGTAAGGACCTTGCTATGTGGCTAGGAGTTTTTTTTCGGAGCTAGGTAGAAGAATAAGTACCCAATCCCCGGTATTGCATTCCCTAAGCCTAGTGTTCCTGTCGTACTGACTTTTTTGCCTGTTTGAGCACTTTCAATGTTGACATGTACTTACTCCCACAGGGAGGACAAGGCGTCCTTTAAGGAGGTGAAATATTGTAGGGGTTTGCCCTCATCCTCTTCCTCCATCCATTGTTCTACAGCCATATCTAGGAGCATTCTGGTTCTTCTCATGAACAGGAGTTCGAAAGGTGAAAACCCTGTTGACCTCTGTTCATGAGTCCTGATGCCAAACATGACAAGCGATAGTTGTCTGTCCCAATACCTCCCAGCCTTGTCTGTGCTTTTCCTTAAGATGGTCTTTATTGTGCGGTTGCACCGTTCAACCAACCCGTCTGTTTGGGGATGGTAGACTGAGGTGCGTATTTGCTTTACCTTGAGTATGGCACACACCTGTTTTATTAAGCGGGACATGAATGGGGTTCCCTGGTCCGTTAATAATTCATGAGGAGACCCCACCCGAGAAAAGAAGGTGACCATGGCATGGGCAACTGCTGTGGTAGTGGTGGAGGATACGGGTATGGCCTCTGGGTATCTTGTTGCATAATCAACTAGTACTAGTATGTACTGATGTCCCCGGGCAGAAGGAATTAGCGGCCCCACCAGATACATCCCTACTCTTTTGAAAGGAATATCTATGATAGGAAGGGGCTGGAGTGGTGCTTTGGGAATAGCGGGCGTGTTGACCAATTGACAACGAGAGCAGGTAGCACAATACCTGACTACCTCCTAGTATACCCCTGGCCAATAAAACCTGGGCAGTCAATATTTCAGGGTATGTTCTTTGCCATAATGTCCACCCCCAGTCTGGCTGTGGGCTAGACACAACACCTGCTCTCTAAAAGTTTGTGGTACCAGTAATTGTTCTTTCCTGTTACCCCCTTCTTGCGATATCCTATATAAGAGTCCCTTTTTGACACAAAAGAAGGGGCCTACCTTGTCTGGTTGGTCTTCCTGAACCTGTTCCCATGCATTTTGTAGCATAGTGTCATCTCTTTGGGCCGCTCGGAAGCTCTGTCCTGCTTCTTGTGATGTCTCTGAGGAAGCAAATATGTGAGTGGATAAGACTGGCTCAGTCTGTAGGTACATGGCCCACTCTTTCCTTTTCTCCCTACGAGTGTTTTGCACTTTAGGGGTATTTCTCTCTATCTCCTCATTATGGAAGGGGGCGCTATTCTACCAGGTCACTTGAGAAGGGGAGGAAGTATAAGCCTGCAAGTACTCGCGGAGTCTGTGTAGGTCCGTTCCTAACACCTCCTAACACTTGTACCACCCCCACCTTTCTCAACTGTGACTCCCCCTCTATATCCAATAGGACCTCAGCCAAGGGGTATAGTTTATTTTCTCCATGAACACATGTCATCTGTATACATTCATCTTCCACTATTTGAGAGTCATGTATTATGGTCTTGTCGACTATAGTATGATGACACCCTGTGTCTAGAAAAGCCAGAACCGGTTTTTCATTCACATGTATTTGTTTTCGGTACCTTTCTGGGGGTTTTCCTGTGACCAATACCGCCCCCCGGGTGTACCCCACCTCCATAGGCTCCTGAGGGGGAAGGCGGGAAGGGCAGTGCTGGGCTATGTCCCCACTCTGCGCAGTGGAAACACTGTGGTCCTGGTAGGGCAGGACCTGACATGGGTGGCCTGAGTGGGGGTTTTGAGAAGGCCTGGCCTCTCTGCTCTACGGGGGTTGTGGCGGGTTTGTTCGGCATCCTTAGGGGTCCCGCTGGGGTTCTATGGGAAGGAGCTTTGATCTCAGGGGATCGGTGATATGCACAGGCAAGGTCCACTGCTACCGTAACTGATAGATTATGGTGTTGTTTAATCCAAGCCCTTGTATTAAAAGGAAGTGCTTCCAAGTATATACTTTCGCTGTGAGGTTATCCACAGAGGAGGTGGTAGGCTGCAACCAACGATTCCCCAAGTCCCTTTTTCGGTAGTACAGGGCCCTCGGGTTGTCTCCCACAGTCCATTTTTCCTTTCTGAAACGAGAACGATAGTATTCCTGGTCACAGTCTAAACGCTCCAGAATGGTGCTTTTTATGTCAGCATAACTAGTGACACCTGCCGGGTTGGTGGCATGATAGGCGGCCTGTAGTTCTCCTGACAATAATGGCGCAATATGCTGCCCCCACCTTTCTGGTGGCCACGTGGCTGTAGAGGCTACCCTTTCGAAGTTGACAAAAAAATAGGCCGGGTCAACCCTTGTTGGAATTTCTGAAGTACTGAACCTGGTACATTTGGATGCACCCGGGCACTTGAAATGGCATCTGTGAGGCGCATAACAGCAGTGTCTTGCACCTGTTGATTTGCGGTCAGGAGAGCAGCTTGATCCTTGAGAGCGGTCTGTAGAGCCTCTCTTTCTTTTTGTGCCTGCAGATGGTGTTGCCCTTCCGCTAATTGGGTGATAATCGCCTCCATTTCCTTTTCCAGACAGTGAATCCCACTTCTGACACCACTGTGGTAGGGGCCTCTGGGACTATCTCCTTGCCCCTCCCTTTAGTGGGAAATTACTACAAGACTAAAATCGGTTTACTCTTCTTTTTATTACTCGCAGTATGTTAATGTCACATAAGGCCAGAGGTCTTCTAGTACGCGAACAGTGGGAACAACTGGTTTGTCGTTTTTTAGGGTCTACACCTGAGGGCTTCTTTGGTTCTCCTGGTCCCAGGTTCCTCCTCCCAGTCAGGCAAGCTTTGACCCAGAAAGCAAAAACAAAGAAAAGAGGGCTCAGGCTACTGTTTTCTGTCACAGGCCTAAAACGTAGGGGAAGGGGAAAAACGTACACCGTCACCAGAGCCGAATGTGTGGCGTGTTTAGTGCTCAGGGAACAATAGTGCTCTCTCACTGGTGCCCCTTTAGCCATTCCCACAGCCCCTTAACCAGCCCAGAACATGCACCCGGCACTTTGCATGCTCCCACGACCCTCCTGGACCGTGGTGATGGGAGACCCAGGCTCCTCGCTGTTGAGGAGAACAGTGGTCCCAAGGGCAGTGACCCTTGAGTGGTCGTGTTCTTTCCCTCTTCCACCTGACCGGTGTATGGGTCCCGTGTGGTCCGTCCTCCGCTGGTGAAGCCAACGGCTTCCTCCTTTGGATCCGCATTCCTCATTCTCCCTTCGTCCTCTCCTTCGGGTTGCTCGGCGCCCTCCTCTCCCGCAAACCACTCCGCAACACCTGACGACTCTCTCGGACGCCATCAGTCCTCTTTAACGGCCACGACCATCCGGCTTTCATTCACTAGACCGCTAACCGTACTTCCGGGTATCTCGGCGGCGGCCATGTTGGGTTGGTCAGTGTTGTCTGATGTTGGCAAACCATCACACTGCCTTCCCCTCCAGAATGGACAGACGGGCCATTCCAGGACTGGAAACCTGGAGAGGTTGTCCACATTCGCATGGCGTTGTCTTATGGTGGCAAACCATCACAAACCACCCGCCTGCCCCGTGGTAAAACCGGCAGCCAAATTAGCATTAACCGCCGAAAAAGTCAAGGCGGAAAAACAACAACCCACCGCAAGTATAGTGGAGATACTGCCCCAGAAATTAGTATATCCCCGACGGTCCCACTGTATGTACCGCCGTCTCCTACTGCCGCGGGCGCACAATAGGATGAATGGGAGAGCCAGCGGAAAAGCTGAAGCACAGCCACCGCGGTGGACGAACCGTCAAAAATATGATGGACGAAGCCAAAACCCCACAAGAAGGCCAAAAAGTGCACACAGAAAACTAGACATGCCTTTCAAATACACAAAACACACCCCAATGACACAACCACATGGCAAAACGAAAAATACAAATCCCAGGACTACACACCTGTCAGCAACACCCCAATTAGACACACCCACATAGCTGTGTAGAAAACCAGCCCCTTCACTGACCACAATCCCTTGCAAAACTCCAGGAGAGAAGGAACACATACCCCAACTGACAGGAGAGGCAAAGGACACAACATCACCAGCCACACCACACACAGCACCACCACCACCTCTAAACCAGCACAACTAACCCCCTGCACAACCCACACCATACACAGCACAACCACAACCACCACTCCTGCACCCACAATCACTTTGCACACCACACACCATGGCCACACAGAAAATGTCCAAATTCCCTGAGAGTGAGTTGAAGGTCATGGTAGATGAGATAAGAGGTCACTACCAGACCAGAAGCACTAATGTGTTCTTGATATGGGGCATCGGCAAATACGCATCGGAGTGTGAGGAAGTATCAGATACCGGAAGAGTATCTGATACTTCCTCACACTCCGATGCGTACTGACCTCTTAATGTGCATTGTCCTTTCTACCCATATTATACCACCTGGGACGGAATTACAACCGGCATAGAGAACTTGACCCTTTCTGACAGTTTGTCCATTAGCCCTGAAGAAGTCGTGGGTTAACACCCATTCGAAACACGTGTTGACTGGGCAATTGATCACCAATTAAAAACCACAAAAGAAAGAAAACGTCATCTGACCGCTGTTATAAGTGTGTTTGTGTTTACTGACAGTAATCTACACTGTTAATACTCTCATGTGTGCACGGGTCATTTGTTTTTGCTTAAATTGTAGACTTCGGTCGATATTGGGGGTTTAGGGTTATCCCCCCACCTGTAGCACCGTGCAAATTTATGTTGCAATACATTTGCGTACATACGGGTAGGCGCCATCGCATACCGCATCACATCAAACCCTCCATGATATTATGGTAGTTGAGATAGTCAGAGTGGAACCACAGCTTTTTGGAACCCTGGTCCAACAGACACCATTAGCCACAAGGACACAAATGTGGGCTAGGATAGTCCAAAGGGTCAAAGCAGTAGGGACCACCCCAAGATCAATTCAATTCAATTTGTCACACATATAAAAACATTATATAACATTATATAAAGCCATGTGTACCACACTTTATAAATATGATTATTATTAAAAATAATTAATTAATTATATTAAAAGGGATTTTTTTTTTATTACATTCATTATAAAACACAATTATATCAAAAAGAGGAGCCACATAAAAGGAAAGACAATATTCCCAAATGCCCATCAGAGGAAGATCATCCCGCATAATATTATTCACTTCATTAGTGCAAAATGGAGCCTGCATTTGCAGCCAAACTACTTCTTCTAAGGGCCGAGGCCCAGCTCAGAAATTTTGCCATAGCTATGACTACAGGTTCCCTTGTATCTGTCTTTAAAATACGCAGTGCTATTTGGGATGATCTTGTGCCAATATTACGGCAGATCGGCTTAATCCATTTATTACGGGGACCCTTGTACACGGGGCACACAAACAATACATGTAGTATGGACTCATCCTGAGATGTACACACAGTGCATTTTGTGTCACCATCTCCCCATTTTGCAGTAAAAGTTTTAAGGGGGAGGGTACCCACTCTAAATTGGTGATACAGTTTCCTGTCACCAGGTCTCGTAATGACATCCCAATAGGCCTCAAGTGAGTATTCATACTTGTGATCTAAAAAGAGGCCTGTCAGGGAGGTACTATCCACCAGTGACAGGGACTTAAGACAAACCATGTCCCAATAAAGAAATTTAAAATCATTTTTAGACGGAAACTGATTCCCTTCTGGGTCCTCCCAAAAATGCGTAAGCCCCATATCAACCAGCGTGCTTTTGATTTTTTTTAGCCAAATGATTTTTGAAGACATATCAGCTTCTGTGATGTACTTAACTGCTTTGGCATTTGGTACTAACTCAGGGGTTGTCCAAAGCCGTCTCCAATACGCGAGGGGTCTGAAACCCGCTGCCTCCTCAATAGAAGTACATCCCAGATCAAAAAATAGGGGTTTGAGGGGGGATGATTGGGGAAGGCCAGTCAAAGATCTCAAAAACGTATTTTGGGCCAGGACTAAGGGGCCTAAATTATGGAAGCCCCAAAGTTCTGCACCGTAAATTATGGAAGCCCTGATTTTCCCATTGTATATGGCAAGTGCTAGACCTAGCGGTTTAGTGAAGGACAGCCGGTGCTCTTTTAAAAGGTCCCTTGCTAACTGATTATGCCTAAGGGTTAGTAAATCTATGTGAGGCTTCCAGTTCATCCTCTTACTCATCGTTACGCCCAGGTACGTAAAAGTGTCAGTTTTTTCCAATATTGCACCATTCATTACAACTCTGCCTTTCAGTTTTTTGTATTTATGCAACACCATGAACTTAGTCTTATCAACATTAACTATAAGTTCATGGTCATTGCAAAATAAAGTGAATCTATCGAGGGCTCGTTTCAGACCTATTTGTGTTTTGGATAAAATTAAAGTGTTGTCTGCAAACATTAAAAGTGGAACCCTCACGCAAGCAAGAGTAGGGGCATCCGTTGGATATTCAGAGAAATATGAGATAACATTATTTATGAACAAAGAAAAGAGGGTGGGGGCCAAAACACAGCCCTTCTGTACCCCCCTGGTCACAGGAAACCGATCTGTTATCTCTCCCTGTCGACCCCATCGAACCCGGGCATAATTAGACTCATGAAGTTTAATTATAAAATTTAAAATCGCAGGGGGCATCCCTGCTTCTTTAAGTGAGACCCACAGCGTAGAGCGGGGCACCAAATGAAATGCTGACTTTAGATCTATAAATGCAGCATAGAGAGTCCCCCTTGCTAAAACCACAGTGTTCCAGTAAATCATCATGAATCTAAAAACTTGGTCAATAGTACTGACATGAGGGTGGAAGCCTGCTTGAAAAGTGGATAGAAGTTCTTGATCATCTATCCAAGTATTTACCCTACTCAACACAAGTCTAGCCACAATCTTTTGCATGATATCTATGAGACTTATGGGCCTGTAGTTACTTGGACAGGCGCAATCCCCTTTTTTATAAATAGAGATATAATCTCTGCCCCGCGCCAGGATTCTGGCAAGGGAGCACCTCTTGCAAGTCCATTGGCCATATGATATATATATTTAGGCCAGTTTTTCTTATCAGATTTAAAAATGTCCGCTGGAATACAGTCCGGACCCGGAGTCCTACCTGCTGCCACACTATCCAAGGCTCTCTCAATTTCCCCTATATCAAAAGTTAGCATGGTGTCACACATTAATCGTGGATAATGGCTTAAACTACTATTCATTGAAGCAAACTGGGTCTGATAGTGCATGACCCATGCTTCAGGAAGGACATTATTAGTTGGTGATGGCCCTATATCACCACTACCACATTTCACTGTCTGCCAGAACCGCACCCAGTTTTCCCCATAACTTGCATTTAGTAAATCCTGCCATCTTTTTTCATCACTTGGTTTCCTTATATGCAACCCTAGCTTCCCTAACTTCTTGCGGGAATCCTGACCTAACAGCTTGGGAGAGGTGACCAAAAGCAGCCCTGCATGCCCCATCATACCATTTTGCAGATTTCTATATGACCTGCTTGGAGCTCCTATTATTGTTTGTAAAAAATGCTTTCAACTTTATGAATAGCTCCTTGTGAACCCTTGTAAGGGCAGGAAGAGAGGCCTCATGCAAATCAAGCTGTGAGAGGACTGATAAGGAATCTTCAAGGGTTAGCTTTATCAGGTCCATAATACCCTCATCCTCGGAGACCCGTGTCCATTTTAATCTACGACAATCATTGGACATAGTCACTTCAGCTGTGGCTATTTCAGTACCTACCCTTGCCGTAGGTTGCCCAGTAGTTTTAAGTGTTAAAATTAGGGGGTCATGGTCACTCTCCGGTCTATTCTGGACCTTCATATCCTCTAGCCTTACCCACAGTTCCAAATTGATAAGAAAGTAGTCTATTCTGCTACTTCTTATCCCATTTTTAAAAGTATGGGTGCCCTCAAAGTCCGATTTTGACCTTCCGTTTACAGCCCTCAGGCCCATTTCCAAGGATAAACTTTTTAACTGGAGGACCGCCTCTGACCATTTATTAATCGGGGAAAGCTCCAGCTATGGTATGCCCCAGGTCACATCCTCATCCCTGGACAGGCTTCCATCTTCTAAACCCATGGGCTCAAATGTACAATTAAAATCACCCTCTACTACTAGATGGTTTGCCCCTTTCAATGGTTTAATAAATGAAGCAAGTTTAAAGATTGTAGGAGGGGCTTTCCCTCCTACTTGCCCTCTTGCGTAGATGTTGGTAAAAATAAGATCTAACCCATGTTCAAAACGAATTTTAATAACCAGGATGTCAGGGTTATCTATTATTAGCTCTTCCACCTGGTAACATGCCTGCTGTCTAACCCATGTGAGCAAACCCCCAGATGGTCTCCCTTTATGACTAGGAATAGCCGATTTACCAAAAGCCAAATACCCTGGACGAAAAATCGTATTCAATGACCAGGTCTCCTGGGGGATGGTGGTATAGCTCGCTGAAGACTCGTATCATTCACAAAGGGAGATATGGACCGAACAGCAGTGTTCTCTAACAGGGGCAAGTTTGCAGTTGGTAGTCAGTCACATGTATCTAAACCAGAGAGAGGAGCAAATCTATTAGCTAAATTTAGATCAGGTGGCCTATGTGGGATTCTGTGGGGTGGCCTTGGGTGGTTTACTGGGCGCAAAATTGCCCAGCCCATCGTAGGGGTATGACGGGGTCTATAATAGAACCCTAGGGGCAGGAGAGAGATTTTCATTGTATGATACTCTAGATTGATGCTACCTAGATGGTCTAAAAGAAATCTAACGACATTCTCGTTATTAAAGTTAACAACTATACAATCCCCTCTCCCATCCTTTGTAGAGTGACCTATCCATGGAGATCGTCTGACCATAATCATCTGGTTACAGATATCCCAATCCCATACCCCAACTTCCTTCAGTTTTGTTGTAAGCCAATGCATGGTTTTAGCCATCAGTTGATCGGTTGTTTCAATTAGGCCTGGGCGGTAAATTCCGTTCCGTTCACGGAATTTGCGGAATTTGCGTAATTTCGCGTTCCGCGGAGAACGCGAAATTACCCAAAAATCTGCGTTCCGCGACTTCGCGAAATTTTTTGCTTGTTCGCGTTCTCAATATGCGTGTTTGCGAGATATTTCACCCCGAGCACGCAAACAGCGATCGCGAACAAGAAAAAAGTATCGCGAACAAGCAATTCCGCGTGTTCGCGGAATTTCTGCGTGTTCGCGGAGATTTTTTACCGTTTCGCGGAGATTTGCGTAACGCGATTACGCAAATTCCGCCCACCCCTAGTTTCAATCTGACCTTCCTGTAAAACTGGGACATTCTTCAGAACCACCACCAAAGGGGCTGTGGCCGGGGGAAGGTGTAAGACTCGAGAACCTTCTATAGCTGAGCTATTATCCAGTCCCTCGCGCGTCTGGGGGTACCCTAGTTCATAAGGCCCTAGTATAGAGCTATCCCGATTTACTGGTACACGGGAAATTGGCTGTTGTACATTTTCACCCACTAGCCCTATACATGATCTAGTTTCCTCTCCTCCCGAGCTCCCTGATTGACTTGACTAGAACCACTAGGCACATTCTCTATCTCACCCACTTCCCTTCCCACATTTGTTACTCCAACTTCATGGTTGATAGACACAGTACCATTTTTCCCTGACATCAATGACATTATCCTGGTTGGCGATGGATTTAGTAGTTTAGAATTGGTTTCTACCGCATTTCTCAGCTCTTAGATAATCGGTTGGCTTGTGTCAGTAAACCCTCTATGGTACTTTGATTTATCATGACCTTCAATTCGAAATTATTGAGTCTCTCCTCGATCTTAGTCAATCTGTGGATAATAGGAGTTAAAGATGTTATAATTAAATCCCCCAGTTTATTTCATATAGCCTCATTAGCCTCAGCAGAGGAAACACCTGTAGTCTCTGAGGTCAAAATTCCAGGCACACTAAAAGCCGATTCCCCCGTCGCTACCATTGCTGAAGTAGTACCTCCTCCATTAGAGTTTGTCCTTTGAGTTGTCACCAATTTCTGTCTCTGGGGCCCCCCTCCCCGCTTTCTTTTAAGCACTGGATCTGGAATTGGAGCAGGAACTTTATTTTTTCGTTGGGGTGCTCACGTGGAGGTGGGGTGCTTTGGGTGGGTGCTGCATCCATCTGGACCGACTCCACATGATAAAGTATATTATCAGTGACCAGCGATGCAGAGGTTTCCAATAGCCCATTAGCAAACTGACTAGCATCACTTGCCTCATCAGGGGAGTCAGCGTCAACAACCAAAGAACAATCAGGAGTACGTGCAGATGCTATTACGCCCAAAGATGATCATTTAGACAGTTGGGGATCAAGAGATAGACGACGCTCTGTCAATGCTATCTCATGAGCAAAGACCGAGCTAGCTCTGATTAAAAACTGGTCCAAAGTCCTCACCGTGCTTCCTGCAGGCAGCCCAGTTTTCCCCTTACCCTTTCGCAGGTTCATCATTAGGTGTCTATTTAAATGGAATTGGAAGTAGAAATAAAACAAAACACAGCTGACTTTTTCTGTGTATTCCTCCAAATAACACCAGTATACTGACAACGACCAACCTTGTGGGGTGAGCAGTCTCAGAAAGTTGGCCCGGCCGGCCTCATCCGGTCTCTAACGGGCTCAAACGGGCCCGCCCTTGGCCTGGGCTTCGTCCGGCGAAGCGGGAGCGGCGAGCGGTAAAATAATGGCAGGGTCAGGTGCGGGCAATCAGCAGCAGGCCCCCTGGGACTTGCAGTCCTTGTCAACCTCCTCCAAGCAAGCACGAATATCACAGATTGTGGTTGGGGTTGGGGGTCCTGAAGGGGACAATGGCGTTAAGAGGTACTGGATGGCACAGGGCTAGGGAGAACCATGGACCCAGAAATGACTGGGCACAGCGTCGTCAGGAGCTTTATTCAAATAGCAGGTGCCTGAAAAGTTTACGACCTTCAAAGTCAATGGGGTGCAAAGGCTGGGTGTGAGACAGAGTTCGGTATATATGAGGATAAGAGTACCTTGTGACTCCAGGTGATTACTGCGATAAGAGGCTAGTTGGTGGTGTTGAATATTGCTACGAGGCACGGGGTAAAATATGCAGTTATACGATTATGCAAGGGTGCCCAGTCCCATGTCGGCATGTAGGTAAAGTTCCGCTGTGTTCAAGAGAGGTACTCACGGTGCCACTTACAATAACGCAGCAGTGTCCCCCGGCGTTTGGCCACGAGCATGCAGCAGGCGATTAAAGCAGTGTTGAACCGAAGAAGAGTGTACCAAAGTCTTTGAATGAGGTGCCGTACTGCTATGGGAAAATTCAGCGCCAGTCTGCGCACAATTCTCCAAACGACTGCAGGCCCGGCCAGGGGATTTCTCAATGAGACCTATGCGTCCCCCGCTCTTGCGCTGGACAGTGCAGGTACAACCAGGTTTAAGATCTGCAGCCCCCCTCACCTTTTTACTCCCAGATGAGACTCCCGCTCTCGAGGTACAATAGTATTACAGGGCCACTGGGGATGAGTGGATGAGCTCAGGCGGAGTCAGGAAATCCCCCCAAGCATCAATACCTGATCAGAGCTCCAGTGGTCCTAGGCCAGTGCCGTGCATCGGCGTCTCCGATGATGTAGCAGGAGGTTCCCAGCAGGGACTCCGGGGTTGAGTCAAGCAGACCGAGAGGGACTACATGGCAGACGGGGGCTGCAAAGACGTCTATGAGTAAGGCACAGGGTTCTGAAGAGAAGATCCACGCTTGCCGCTACGCAGCTCCCCAAATCACTGCTGGCCACCGCGAGTCAAGGGGCCGCGTGACGGAGCATCCGTGAGGATCGCCGGAGCGTTGGCTGGCATAGGATCGGCTAAATCAAGTCGATGACGGCTCCTCACCTTCTAGGCGCCGAAGAGGATTCGCGGTGGAGCAAGGCAGCAGCGCCGCCTGGAGTGAAGTTAAATGACAAGCCCTGGTCTCACCGCTGGGCACCGATCACCACACCCAGTCTCTGGAGAACACTGCTGGTCCGTGCCCTCGCATCCATACCGAAGAGCTGGTGCTGTACGTCTCGGTTTCTCAGGCTGAAGGAGAAGTCTCACTAGGCTCACAGGGACCCAGGTGCCGGGAATCGTGCCGTCGCAGGGCCTCCGCCCCTGAGCAGGCCTCCAGCACTGACAGTCACACCTCCGTTTCGACCTCCCGCAGCTCCGTTTCTGTTTCACCTCTTTCCGTTTCCGTGTCACACACTCACCCCAAGATCAAAAAAGGAGATCATGAAGCGGTGGCATGATCTGAAGAGGGTGGTCAAGGAGAGGAGGAGCAAGATCCGTGAGCTGGCTCAGAGGACTGGCGGTGGCCCTCCTATTCCACATAAAACATTCACACAACGGGAGGAGAAGGTGCTTACCATACTGCATCCAGAGGGTCTCACAGGAGTAGCCGGGGAAGTGGAGGCTGGTAAGTACAAACAAATGACTACCACCACTCTGCTATGTACTGCCTTGCACAACTACAAAGCTACACCATCAGGACACACACCATCCATCTGCACCACACACTCACAAAAACATGGCTCACAGATCCAACATTCACCCCAAATATAGCTAACAACATAACCATGAGGGCATGTGTACAGGCAGACAGCACAACAACAAGCACCAGGCCACCTGGCCCACACCTGAGCAGGATCGATCCCTCCCCTACCCCACCCAGCAGCAGTTGGAGGCCAATGCAGTACACCAAACAAACTTACAGGTAGGTATCCATCTTCATAGTAAGGGTGTTTGTGTCAGGGAGGGCTGCACTACTATTCCCACCATGCCCCCTGTCCCACACCTGAGCAGGATGGATCCCTCCCCCACCCCACCCAGGAGCAGTTACAAGCCATTGCAGTACAACAAACAAACGTATAGGTAAGTAGCCATCTTTACAATGAGGGTGTCTAGGGTGGGGGGGCCTGCACTACTACTCCCACCATGACCCCGGTCCCACACCTGAGCAAGATGGATCCCTTCCCCACCCCACCCAGGAGCAGTTGGAAGCCATTGCAGTACACCAAACAAACTTACAGATAGGTAGCCATCTTCACAATGAGGGTGTTTGTGTCTGGGAGGGCTGCACTACTACTCCCACCATGCCACCTGTCCCACAACTGAGCAGGATGAATCCCTCCCCCACCCCACACAGGAGCAGTTGGAAGCCATTGCAGTACAACAAACAAACTTACAGGTAGGTAGCCATCTACACAATGAGGGTGTCTGGGGGTGGGGGGCCTGCACCACTACTCCCACCATGCTCCCTGTCCCACAGCCTAGCAAGATGGAGCTCTCCCCCAATCCACCAAGGAGCAGTTGGAAGCCATTGCAGTGCACCAAACAAACTTACAGGTAGGTAGCCAGTACGTGCACCCACCCATGTTTCCCAAATTAAATGGTGCCATATGACAACACCAGCCCTCACATTGCACAAAGAGCCATATCTACCCCATTGCCAAACACAGTGTGCACACAGGTAAACCAAGGAAACTGTCACAACCACCAAAGTGTGACACCAATGCACAAGTAGAAGAAAGCCTGGGCACATTCATGCACAGCAACTAGTTACATGTGCATCACCACGGGGCAAGTGCAACAAGGACCATTCTCAAAATATGAAAGCTTGTGCGGTGGGACAAATCAAGATATGCACATGACAGGTCAAAGGGATGTACGAGATGACAATGGCCAGTCTATGGCCAGATGTGATGTCTGCTAGGTCAGACAACTATGACATGATTCCACAATTAAACACATGTTGTGCCAGGTCCTAGATGGCAACAAGTCCCAGTAAACCTCAGTTGGACACGGTTTGCATGCTATGCCCTGACATCTCACACCATTGACAAATAATGCTTGTACCACTGTATCATGTCAGGGAGCACAGTACTGCACACAGTCAACAATGTGATGATATGTCAATTGTGCAGTGTGCAAAAAGTGAATGACACACAGTTATCCCAAAGCTTGCTGGGTGCACTGCAATGACCATTTCCCATCTGACCCACAGGTGACCAAGAACTCACTGCCAAGGACAACACCAGCAACCTGCAGAGCCTCCACCCCCGGTACAAGGACTCTCGGATGTTGACTCCCAGGATTCTGTGGACGATGAGCCGGCCCATCTGGCGTGCCAGGGAGCAACAGGTCCCAGGACCCCAGCGTCCCCCCCACCACATCTGCGGCAACAACTCCACAGCAGACACCTGCTATCACGGCCTGTGCGGCCACCGCCACCACCACCACCACCACCACAACCAGTGCTGCCTGCAACACCCTCCCTGTCCCAGAGGATTCCCCGCACACACCACCCATGGAGGAGAGCAGGGAGAGGATGCAGGTGCCCACAGTGGTGAGGCAACAGGTCCGTGGCAGCAGGGCAGGTGGGAGGGGAAGGGTCACCCAGGGCCACCATAAGGCTGGGACCCACTCCCTGGAACACATCACCAGAGTCCTGGGCGCATACAAACAGTCCCAGGGACGAATGGGCCGGTCGGACGATCTGTTGCAAGAGCTCATCCTGCTGATGAGGTCCATCGACAGACGCATGGGACAAATCATGGACCTCTTGGGCCAGCAAGTGGCAGTACTGACGGACAGGCATGCGCCCCTGACAACACCTCTGCCTCCTCTGGTGGGCTGCACAATGACAGTTCACCATCCTCCCCTGCGCCCACAGATAGGGGTGAGTCCTCAGATCCCACTGGCCCTGCAGCAGGGCCCCCACTGCAAAACAACAAAGGGGCCATCCCAAGAAGGCCCTGGGAGTATCTGGAGGCAAAGCACCTGCCAGACGCAAGTCATGGGGCCAGCCATGATGGCAACCCTCTCCCCCAGTGCATTGACTCTTTGGACTGTCCTACCCCACACTGTCTTGTGAATGGCATCTGCCTGTTGGACTGGGTCACCACAGCAATGTGGTGACTACTCGACCATCTCATTTATCATGACTGTCAACTCACTCCCCCAATGGAAATGTACACCCCCCTTGCATCTCACCATAGTAAATAAAATACCCACACACACATGTTGTTGTGTCTGCTCCGTCTTTATTGCAGGGTGTACAGTCTTCAACATGATCACAATGTACTAGGACCATGGGCTGTATGTAGGCAAGGAGAAGTCGAAGGCACCTAGGGAAACACAACAGAACAACTGTCACTGGTCTGGGTGTGGCATCACAGATATCACACAAGCCCTAACACCAGGATAAACCAACATGCACATGTCACAATAGCCCCCAAGTGTCAACATACACGTCCCGTTGATGTTACCAAATGACATGTCCTAGATACATTTCCCACCACCACTGAGTCTACAACTGGCTGATGCTACAATTCTCACATGCCCCTTCACGACAACAGCAATCTCATCAGACAATGGGTATGTTGCATATTGCCACCCACCGTCAAGTGAAGTAGCAGGTGATGAGCTGTTCACGCAGGTCAGTCAACACCTTCCTTCTCTTCACTGTCCTCATCACTGGACACTGCTTGGTTTGCAGGCTGGGGCCTTGGGTCCTCACTATCATCCAGAAGCAGGGGAATCTCCCTGCGAATGGCTAGGTTGTGAAGCATGCAGCATGCAACAACAATCTAACACACCTTCCCGGGCGAGGATGCCAGTGCACCTCCGGTCTTGTCTAGGCACCGGAAACGTGACTTCAGCAGGCCAAAAGTGTGCTCCACCACACGACGTGTCCTCCCATGGGCCTCATTGTAGCGGACTTCAGCTGGGGACCTGGGATTCCGCAGTGGGCTTAGCAACAAGTGACCGTTGGGATATGCAGAGTCATCTAGGTATGACAAACACAAATAGACATTGCAATGTCGCAGAGTCTCAGGAGAGCAGGTCACACACACAGCACGCCACACGACTAGGCATACTCACCCACTATCCATGCACGCTCTGGAAGAAGATTAGCCATTAGCTGGGGAACTATGCTGTTCCTCAGGATGTAGGAGTCGTGGACCGAGCCTTGGAATTTGGCACACACCCGTGAGATGGTCATATCTGCCAGGCACACCACCTGCACATTGATGGAGTGGTAATGCTTGCGATTGCAGTAAATGTGCTCGCTTGCCTTTGGTGGCACAAGAGCGACATGCGTGCAATCAATGGCCCCAACAACATTGGGGATGTGTCCAAGGGGATAGAAGTCTCCCTTCACAGCTGGCAATTCAGCACCCTGAGGAAATGGATGTATCTGTACTTGTATAGCATCATGGCGGACAACACATCACGCAGCACCATGTTGAACATTGGTTGTGACATCCCACCAGTGCTGGCCACATTCTCCTGGAACGATCCTGTGGCAAAAAAATGCAAGGCTGCCATCACCTTATAAGTAGGGGTGAAAGCTGTTGGATATGTCCTGCGTGGCTGCAGGTGGGGCTCCAACAGATCACAAAGGGTTTTCAGGGTGGCTCTGTCCAGGTGGCAATTGCGCATGATCGCAACATCCTCCATGTCCTCCAGCACCGTCAAGTGACAAATCAAATTTGGCCTCCTCCTATTGGAGTTGATAGTGAACACATGTCAATACAATACACCAAGAGATGTGCACAGCATATCACGTTCTGGATGACACAATGACAACAATGACTGACATCTAGAGTGACTAACAGACCAGCTTACATGGATGGACACCTTCAGCTACACAAAGGGCACACGTGTCAACTTACACAAGACAAGTACCTCAAACACCACCTGTGGCTATGTGAATGCACATAGGGATATGGCCACAGTACACATGTGCACGCCTGGGAGTCTAGCATCCAGCATATGTGTAACTAATCAAAACCACTGTCTCATACCTAGCTGCTGTACCGGTCACACCTTGATGCCTCATTACAACCTGGCACACATCCACCACACAATGACCACAGTCGGCTTTGGAATGATGAATGTGTTCATGAGCAGACATGAGAGGCAATGCTAATTAGATCAATATTCAGAGAAACGAGCAGTGCTGTGATTGTCACTGGACCTCAGCACATTCATATGTGTACACATTGTACAGTCCAGTACTACACTGTCCTGCCTACACCAACATCAAATCCTCAAGTGACATGTGAGTGGGTACAGACAAATGTACGTTACACACACACAAACATGGCATGTATAGCCATCAGTGGAGTAAATTGAACATTGGCATAGTGTGCACAATGATGTGCCATTGAACATGTTGCACTATGTACTGTTGATGTGTGATAGATGGCCATCGCCATTGCATGGTACACATATCACGGTAGGTACCACCTGGCACCGGTGGTGTGTCACCAGCACCCCCATTCACACCAGTGCAGTAGTCATAGGCATGGAGACATGTGGAAATGGCGGTTGGCATGCTCTGCCACCAGAATGGCAGTGCCTCATGTCAATGCATGGCACCCATATCGCGGGAGCTACCGCCTGGCAACGGCGGTGTGTCACCAGCACCCCCATTCACACCAGTGCAGTTGTCATAGGCATGGAGACCTATGGAAATGGCGGTTGGCATGCCCCGCCACCAGAATGGCGGTGCCTCATGTCAATGCATGGCACCCATATCGCGGTGGCTACTGCCTGGCAATGGAGATGTGTCACCAGCACCCCCATTCACACCAGTGCAGTAGTCATAGGCATGGAGACATGTGGAAATGGTGGTTGGCATGCTCCGCTGCCAGAATGGCGGTGCCTCGTGTCAATGCATGGCACCCACATCACGGTAGTTACCACCTGGCAACGGCGGTGTCTCACCAGCACCCCATTCACACCAGTGCAGTAGTCATAGGCATGGAGACATGTTTAAATGGCGGTTGGAATGTCCGCCGCAAGAATGGCAGGGCCTCGTGTCAATGCATGCCATTCATATCGCGGTAGCTACTGCCTGGCAACGGCAGTGTGTCACCAGCACCCCTATTCACACCAGTGCAGTAGTCATAGGCATGGAGACATGTGGAAATGGCAGTTGGCATGCTCCGCCACTAAAATCGCAACAGCGCACCCCAGGCCCCAGCGGTGTTACACCACCATGGAGCTCACCCTAGAGCCAATGCAATGCTCGATAGTGCTAGCATGATGCAATTTTGAAGATCGCGGTAGGCGTGCTCCGCCACTGCGGAGGCGGTCATTGGCTACATTTAAAAGATGCACCATCGCGGTAGCGCACCCCGGACCCCAGCGGTGCTACACCACCATGGAGCTCACCCTAGAGCCAATGCAAAGCTCGATAGCGGTGGCATGATACAATTTTGAAGGTCGCGGTAGGCGTGTTCAGCCACCGCGGAGGCGGTCTTTGGATGCATTTGAAAGAGGCAGACATGGACCACCAATTGCTACAGCTTGGCACCTTTGAAACGACCCCTGCTGCCTGAGACCCATCACCTGCTGCTGCCTCCAGGGACTGGTGCCTGACACCCCTCACCTGCTGCTGCCTCCAGGGACTGCTGCCTGGGGACCCTCGCCACCAAAATCCCATGCTGTTGTCTCACGTCCACAGTGATGGCAAGGGCAGAGAAGATCCGTGCCAGTCCCTTCACGAGCGAGGAGCTGGAGGTCCTGGTGGACGAGGTGCTCACACAGTACCCAAGGCTATATGGTGTCCCAAATGTGGTTTTGAGTCTTAAACACTGTTGTGGTAGGGCAGGGGGGGCACACATATAGTGGACTGAAGCAGTATGTGCCTGGGAGTGTGGGGAAGTGTAATGCACTGCCTGACATGCTGTCTCCAGTGGGAGGGTGTGTGTACCCAATGCCACAGCTTTCCCTCCCTGCACATGTAAGTATGAGTGACCTGTGTTGTGTTGTCAGCCATACGGTGACACAGAAGGTTGTTCATGCTGTAGTCAGGACAGTGATTGCTTGGCTGGATGGCTGTGTGTGCCCCTGTAGTCCATCTCAGTGTGAGCCCAGCTGGACAGCACAGTTCCCATCTCCAAAGACAAGGACACATTACTTCACTTACGGAGTATGACATCAGTCTTTTCACATTGCACTCCAGCTGTGGCCCATCTCAGCCCTGTAGATTGCACACAACCGCCCTTGTGAAGGGCATTTTGTATTTGTGAGATCATGTCCCTCAATGCGACATCCATGACACACTTATCTATTCACAGGGCAGGGACATTGAGGGCTGCGCAGTCTTGGACACAGTGGGTCACCCCCCAAACACAGGTTGATATGTGATGTATGTGTTGCTCAACCCAACAATTGACTGGAGATGTGGGCAGGCAGGTTTTAGTGCTGACATCCTGCATGTGTGTGAGATGTGGAGGGACTGTGTTCCCCCTCACACCTGCATGCTTTAACATCAGCTTTTCCCATGCAGGGGTCACATGTGATCTGTACTATAGTCTCTGATTAATCTATCGTTGGATATGTGATTTTGTTGTATGTTGCTGCTATACTGATAGATGTCAGTACATGGCACTGTGTACCTGATCATTTCTCCCATGCCTGCAGCTCAAGGTACACCAGCGTAAGGCCGTGTGGAGGGCCATTGCAGCAAAGGTGCGAGCCCTGGGGGTCTCAAACCGATGGCGCACCCACTGCCACAAGAGATGGGGTGACATCAGCCGGCTGGCAAAGCATGTGGCGGAGATGACCCTCGGGCTGCTTCCTCGCACTGGGCGTCTGGCACGGCGCAGCATGACACCACTAATGGGGCATATCTTGATGGTGACACAGCCTGAGCTGGAAGCACATTTGAAGGAGCATCAGCAGCAAGCCAGGGGTGAGCATTTGGGGAGTCTGACTTTGGATGGGAGTGGCTGCATGTGTACAGAGCCTGTGCCAGCACTGGCCTCTGTGATGTTGGTAGTGTGATGCTGTGACATGTAAGTGGCTGCTGGCCTGGGTGCCTGTGGCATGCATTTGCCCTACCTGAACTTACAAAGTTGATTTGGAAGCTGTGCCTTCACATTACATTCTGAGTTGTGCTCTTCAGGTTTCTTCTGCATTGGTGTAGTCTTGGGAATCCCATGGGAGGGAACGCCAGTGTGCCCAATCTGACTGTGTGTACATCAATGTGTCCACTGCATGCACCCATATTGGGGAGGGCTAGATATCTTACAGCAATGTGCAGCATTCTATTGTCCCCAAGGTACGACATGGTGGGTGGCATGGGCTAATGTCCATTTTGGACTGTCAGGTTATAGTCTGGGTCTGTGTTGTCCCCTCCTGTTCCATCCAGTTCTGTCATTGGCAACACATTGTGTGCCCCCATCATGTCCCTAGGTGTGCTCAGAACTAGTTGTGTGTCTGTTTGAACAGAGACACAAGCAGGGTGTTGAGCTGTGTGGTCATCATATGGCTCACTCATGCCTGAGTTTCCAGTTTACATGCACTGCTTGAGTCTATGTAGTGAGTTGGCACAATGTGATTTCACAGGGTGGTGTGCAACATGTAGATTTGCTCAACGTTTGTCATGCATTGCTTGCATATGTTTGTACTGTTTTTGCCACTGACCTGACCCTACATCTCTCTCCCATTCAGCATCACCTGTGGTTACGGAGGGACAGGAGATGGACACAAGTGGGGGTGAAACTAGCACCACAGCTGCCCAGGAGCCCAGTGACACAGATGTCACCAGCGCATGAGAGGGGGACATGAGTCTGCTGGAGGAGTTCCAGCCTGAGACGCAAAGCACCACATCATCCAATGCCAGCGGGGATGCATCCATGTTGGAGGGCACAGGGAACGGGGACTCTGCATCGACTTCCACCACACAGCGGCCATTGCCCACCCTCCCAGCCACTTCCTCTGGTGCTGCCCATGTCTGCCTTAGTAATAGGGGAAGAGTGTCCTTCACCCCTGGCACCGCTGCCCCTGACCCTGTTCCCCCTGCTGCCATCAGTGCTGAGTCTGTGGACCTTTTGGGCCAGCTGTGTGTAGGCCAGACAGCTCTCCTAAATGCCTTCATTGACCACGACAAGAAATTGGCCCAGGTGGTTGCTTTCATGGAGGGCATACATTCCGACGTGTGTGGGCTGTACCGGACAGTCCAGGCTTTGTCATCAACAGTGACGTCTGCTCTGCAACAGGCACATTCTCACAGTCCAGCTCCAGTCCCTTTGTCCACCACCCTGGCAGTGGCCATGTCTGATGATAGTGACCACGGTCCACATACATCAAAGTCACTATACAGCACACGAAGCACACTGCAGCAGCAACTCAATCGGTCCCGGGCGCAGACACCATCCCCACAGAAGACCAAAGGCATGACAGAGCACAGGGAGAAAAGCCTGTCAGGCGACACCAGGGGACAATTAGCAAAGCAGCAGACCTCAGGCACACATGCCTCAGTGGCATCCCCATCCAAGGACTCTCCTGCCCCTAAGGCATCGCGCAAAGAAAATCGTACAGTGTCTGTGCCCACCAAGGAGGTGATGCATGCCAAGGGTACACCTGGGAAGGGCTCAAAGGCAGTATCACCAACCACCTCGACTCCCATTCCAAGCCCAGTGAAGCAGGGGCCAGATGGGACTGTAGGGGGGACACCTAGTAAACAGGGAAAGGGGGGGCAGAGGCTAAGCATGGCAAAGCATTCCTCTGGGTCCAGCACAACACCAGAGGGGCTGCCAACGCCTACACCTGCTGCAGCAATGGTGGTGAGTGTGCCTGTTGTGCCCACACCACTTCCCACTGATCCACAGTCAGTCAAGCCATTTAGGATCCCCAAGAAGTAGAAGGGCAACCCTCCACAATCTCCCAGCCACACCGTGACTCCCGTCTGCACGACTCCAGCTCCGCATGCCACTACACCATCTGGAAAAAGCAGCCCTCCAGCTTTCCAAGACACTGATCGCTCTACCTCAGCTGTTACACTCTCTTCCCCTTTAAGCGTCCCGAAAGTCCCCGAGGCACAGCCAGCTCCCAGTCCGTCTGACAGCCAAGTCTGAGTGGTAGTCACCCAAACACAACTGTGTCTCACACAGGAGGGCCTGTACTGCACATTGTTGCCCCTGACTATGTTGCTGGCCATGGAAAGGTACAGTCGCACACATTGCCTGTGCAGCTTCTCATGGACTCAGTCAGCACTTTGTCATGCCCACTGGCCTTGCCGTTCACTGCTGTGTTAGACCCTTCCCTGTGCAGCTTCTCATGGACATGCTCTGCACTCTGCCCTGGCCACTGGCCTTGTTGTTCAGTGCTGTGTTGGACCCTTGCCTGTGCAGCTTCTTATGGACATACTCTGCACTCTGCCCTGGCCACTGGCCTTGCTGGTTTGCCCTTGCCTGTGCAGCTTCTCATGGACGTACTCTGCACTCAGCCCTGGCCACTGGCCTTGTTGTTCACTGCTGTTTTGCCCTTGCCTGTGCAGCTTCTCATGGACATGCTCTGCACTCTGCCCTTGCCACTGGCCCTGTTGTTCACTGTTGTGTTGGACCCTTGCCTGTGCAGCTTCTAATGGACATACTCTGCACTCTGCCCTGGCCACTGGCCTTGCTGTTTTGCCTTTGCCTGTGCAGCTTCTCATGGACATACTCTGCACTCTGCTCTGGCCACTGGCCTTGTTGTTCACTGCTGTTTTGCCCTTGCCTGTGCAGCTTCTCATGGACATACTCTGCACTCTGCCCTGGCCACTGGCCTTGTTGTTCACTGCTGTGTTGGACAATTGCCTGTGCAGCTTCTCATGGACATACTCTGCACTCTGCCCTGGCCACTGGCCTTGCTGTTTTGCCCTTGCCTGTGCAGCTTCTCATGCACATGCTCTGCACTCTGCCCTGGCCACTGACCTTGTTGTTTACTGCTGTTTTGCCCTTGCCTGAGCAGCTTCTCATGGACATACCCTGCACTCTGCCCTGGCCACTGGCCTTCTTGTTCACTGCTGTTTTGCCCTTGCCTGTGCAGCTTCTCATGGACATGCTCTGCTTTTTGTGCCTTACTCTTCCCTTCTCATGGTGCCTATCTGTGAAATTTGTGAATAAAGACAGTTGCTCCAGTTGCCTATTTTGTCAGTGTCCTTACTGATTAAAGTTATTTTGCTGTGTGTAAATGGTTTACTGTGCCACATGGTCTGTGTGGCACTTCAACATGGTCAATGTTTGGGCTCACTTGGTCCCTTTTTTTCAGGGGTGAGAGGGTCTTCAGTTCTTCTTGGCCCAGATACTTCTGGTGGCAATGCTGTCAATTTTGAATGGTTAGCAATAGACATTTACTAAATTAGTTCATGTTGGCTCTATTGTACACATGTCAGGTTGGGGGCACTGCCAGCACAGGGTGGGTCTCTGCACACAGTATTGCAGGCAGGCTGTCCAGAGTCATCATGTGTGTGTTCTTCCTATATGTGTGCCCAGTGGTGTATGTGTGTGGTCATCTTGTGATGGCCAGTCATCCTAGTCCCATGGCTTACTTTCCATGTGTACTCTTGGATGGTCAGGTATTGTGCAGTGTGAAGGGGGTGAGTTTGTGGGGAGTGTTGATGTGTGCATGCCTCTGCAATGTGAACTACACACATGTGTCACCCAGGAGTTGTGTGCCTGTTGTTTGGATTGCTCATCCCTGTGGTTGTATGCCCATGTGTGAGTTGTATGTTGAGCACTGTGCAGTGTGTTGGTGTGTCCTTGCAGTTCTGTCTGACTCCTACTTGTTGTTTTTGTCACTTGTGAGTATGCAGAGGGTGTTACTGGCAATTCAGTGTTGTGTTTTGTTGCACATCCCTGTGTCTGGTGGCTGTTTGTGGGGTCTGTGCAGACACGCTGCTCCACACTGCCATTGTGGTTGTGTTTTCTCATGCCTTGCTGTCCCATGGTGCCTTCTTGCCTTCAGTGTGGCATGTTGTGTGTGTTGTCATGCCATCCCATATCTGTGCTTCAGCTGCCTACCCATTGTGGGTCTGCACTCCCTCTCTTTGTGTATGGTACACTCCTGCCATGTCCCCTAATGACATGCAGTACACCTCACTTTGGTGTGAACTGTCCCCTTGGTTTGTATGTGTGTGTGCCTCCCCATGACCTCATTTGTGCCACTGTGCTTTGCAGTGCAGTTCTTTGTCCAGGGTCAATGTGTCACGTGTGATTTTCTGGTGCTGTTTGTCAGTCATGGTTGCCGCTATGCAGTTCAACTGTGTGTGCTGCCGAGTCCTGTGGTCAAATTGTTTCCACTTTTGTGTCCCAGACTTGTGCATATATTGGGTGTTGTGTTGGATGTATGTGTGTTGTTTGTGTTATTGATTCACCTCCTGGGTGTGTTGTTGTCCTTATGCTGTGCTGTATGGTGTTGTGTGGGTTGCTGTTCTGTCACTGATGTCTGTGTGTGTCTGGTATGCTTGGTGTGCACACACAGCTTGTTGTTCTTGCTGTGCTGTGTGCATGTTGCCTTGTGATTGCCTGGTGTGCATCCCCTGATGTCTTGCTATGTTTGCTATGTGATTGTTCTGCCTGTACATCTGTTGTTTGTTTGGTGTGGCTGTGTTGTTCTGTGATGGTGCACTTCTTGTGTGTGTTGTGGAATGTTGTCTGTGCATTGTTCCTGAGTGATGAGTTTGTGCACTCCTGTTGTGTCTGTGCTCCCATTGCCTTTCCCCAGTTTAGCTGCACAGGGCATGTTGTTGTTGTGGCTCTGTGTGTGTTTCAGTTGGGTTATGTGTTAGTCTGTTGTAATTGTTTCCACATTTGTGGTGGCATCCGTGTGTGTGCGTGTGTGTGTGTGTGTGTGTGTGTGTGTGTGCGTGTATGTGATGTTTGTGGCTGAGCTCAGTGTGTGTGGTTCTTTGTGTGTGTATTACCTGTCAAGTATTGCCAGCCTTCAGCATGTTTGGCACTGGTGTTGTGTGCTGCCGGTGGGAGGCAGGTATGTGTGTAGATTCTTACTGGTGTTTGTCAGTCCTGAGGTGTGTAGATGGTGTAGTGTGTAGTGCTGCTTGTGTACTCTGTGAACTAGTTGTATGGATGTGTGGCTGTTCCCAGTTTGACTTCACAGCCTTCCTTTCATCCTTTCATCCTGGTGCCTATACATGGTTAGCCTGGCTGTCTCCCTGTGTGGTTGCACTGAGCTGTCTGTGGTTTGATTTCACTGACTGTGCCAGCCATGTGTGATTTGATGGTGTGAGGGTGTTGTACTCTGTTCCTTGTGTTGATGTGATGTACACATGCTTGTTGTATGTCTCCATGGCCTTCCATTTGTGTGCAGCCCACTTAGGGTTCCCTATTTGTTGTGCTCCACTGCTGTTGGCATGTGGGGTGTGTATGTGTGTGTGTGTCAGTCTGTGATATGTATGTGTGACTGTGCAGGCTGTGTGTCCATTTGGATGTTGATTCCTTGTGTGTGTTCATTTTTTGCTTGTCCTCATTGCTTTTTCCCTGAGTGTGGTGTAGTGTGTGTTTCCCTGGCCCTGTGCTACTGTGCTGTGTGTTGTATGTTACTGTGCAGCCACTCCTACATTGTGTGCCTCCATGATTGTTTGTTGTGTGGTGCAGGGTATGTATTGCCCTGGCTTGATATTGTGCGTGGGGTGCACAGGGGGGCACATGGCATGTGCCTTCATGGGGTGTTCCAGTGTGTGGGTGTGGCCCTGTGGTCTTTGTGCCCTGCCCATGCCTGGCACTGGCCCTGGCTTCTGCATTGTGCATGTATTTGCTTGTGTTCACCGATGTGGTGACGTGACCATTACATTGCTGCATGGTGGTGGTAGCTGTGTGTCCAGGATGCAGTGGGGTGCATTTGTGGCAGGTGGGTGATGTGTGGTTGCCCTTGGGGATGTGTCCCTATCCCCACTAGGGTGTCTGATGTGGATTTGCACCCTGTGTCAGGCCATGGGTTGTGTGTTGTGTGTTGTGTTATTGCGTACCTGCGGCGTCTTCCACGGCGGTCCATGAGTTCCCGGTGATGTAGCAGGTACAGCACCAGAAAGAAGTGTAGAGCTGGGTCCATTGCAGTCGTGTCCGGGTGGTGTGGACCGGGACTCTGGTTTCGTGCTCCGCTGTTGAGTTTCCGTCGTCTCTGGGCGTAATTAAAATACGGTCTCTGAGTATTGGTTTTGTGTAAAAAATGATGGCCATAATGATGGTAACAGAATAAATCTGCGTAATTTTCTGAATTCAAATCCAAATCTTCAGTGTCAAACGCAGTATTATATTTCAAATCAGAAAATAATGAATAGACAGTTTTAACACCCCAGTCATCGGAGTGGATTCAAGGCAAGACCACATCTCCTAAAGACAGTCGAAACACATATGGAATGTTCAAAGTCTTAATGGTACTTTATCCCAAACAATTCCATCAACAATTGGGATGGCTGAAATATTAACTAGGGTTTAATCTCTTTTCATTTCATGAGATGAAGTGTAAGGGGCCAGAACTCCAGTAACCACGTTCACAGCAGAGCGTTCAGGTAAGTAATGGCCATTAATCAGCAGGAAAAACACAGTCACAAATCCAATCCACATGAAGAGAAACACCATTGTCAGCACCATCCAGAGATATGTCCTGGGTGGAATCAACAAAGTGTTCTTGAACCAAGAGACGAAAAGATTGGTACGTGTAGGGGGCTCTGTTACAGACGATGAAAAGACAATTTGTCTGAAGAAAAGTTATTATGGTCCTTATAGTAACCACTGGACCTCAGCTGAAACAACAGGGGTCGATCTTCATTGGAAGGTGAATGAATTGCACTATAAGGAATAGAAATTATAACTTCAGCTGCAGGTGAAGCATGCTCATTATCCACAGTTCTAGATGTAGAAGGCAAAACAGTACAGTAGGAAGTGGTCCCATTAAGCACTATTTGAACACAAGAGAAAAGACTAGCAATACATCAAAAAGAAAAAACATACAAAGAACAATGAACTGAGAAGTGTTATTTAATCACACCCTCATTTTAAGCAAATGTTTCTCAAAAAATACATGAATTATTATTAGCAATGTGCCCAGAAGGAAAGAAAAAAAAAGAGGAACGGGGATAAAGGTGAATTGTGCGGAATTGGTGTGTATATAGGGTAACAAAAGAATTGGTGCAATTCAGAGGATTAAAGTACAATATACAAAGCGGGCTAATTTATTAAGCCACTGTTTACATGGATGTTTGTATAATTAACACATAGCCATGCAGTTTGATAAAACACAGTACAGGAATATCCGTTGTTTAGAGCTGGCATAAGGTATAAGGCATAAGGTAAACGTGTCGATGTATTGACCCCAAGGATAAGTAGGTAACTGTCCACCTTACAGGGGGGTCTTCCTCAGGACTGTGTGGGGTGGATGAAGGCTACCTAAGGTTTAATGAGAGAAGTATTAGGGATATATGTCTCAAAAGAGACAGAAGAATCTGAAAATTATGTGAAAAACGAAATTCATGTAATTAACCTGAGAGGCCAAATCAAAGCGACAGTGGGCACTGGGCCTCATAAGGGGGAGAGCGTGAAAACTGCATCTGCAAGAGTAGACCTGATTGAATGAGGCTACCCTAACCGACTCATAAAAAAAGTTAGGAAGCGGGCATGGTTCAGTCCGCGAAAAGATCTATTGACTGCAAAGGATAGACGTGACAGTAGCACACAGAGGATGATCTGTGTAACAACCTTCTGCACTCAGAGCAATGCCATTCGGAAAATAATCAACAAAAATTGGAACCTGATATCGGAGGTGATGGAATACCATCAACAACTGTTCATCACCTCCAACTTGTTATTGGCACCAAAAATGGAATATGGCGGGGCATCGTGGACAAGGTGAATGCCGTCAGAGAGCACAAGCTGTCAATTGACGTGGTCAAGAGGCGATGGAATGACATCAAGCGAAAGACCAAGGATAAATTGGCAGCCAACCAGAAGGTAGCATCGCAGACTGGAGGTGGGGGCCCAGTGCCACAGCTGGAGCTGGATGACATGGAGGAGCTGGTTTCAACAGTCATCTGGGTGGAGACTGTGGCCGGAGTCAGGGGACCAGACACTGCTCGACCGGACACAACACAACCGCAACAGGGTGAGAGACCACCATGTACTGGGGGGACGGGTGGAGATGGCCACGATGGCACACATGCACAATCAAGCAGAGCACAGTCCACACCCACAATGACTCTGGGTCAGGGCCCTGATCTACAGACTGTCACAATTTACAATGCCATGCTGTCTGAATGTCAACATATACCATGCGGCTTTAAAATCCCATCTCCCCTTCACATTGCAGGGGCACCGTCAACACCCCCTGCAGAGCAGTCCCAGCCACTCTTCACTGATGACGAGGAGGACACCCCAAGCATCGATACCCAAGCCCTCCTAGACATCATTGACATCATCCGCAACTCACCTCCAGGATCAGGGCAGTTCACCCACTACCCAATCCACCCAGCAGGAGGCACCCACAGTCCCGGCAGCCTCCCAAGACCCCCAGGAACAACACACGGCCTTCCAACGGTGTTTGCTGGGGGGCCATAGGGAGACAGCTGAGCAGGCGCAGGTGGGGTTCCACAACATGGCTACCAAACTGGACGCCATCCATGGGTGTCTAGGCCCGCTCCTTGATCTCCAACGAGCCCTGACTGACATAGCTGGAGTCATGATGTGGAGAGAAGAACACCTGCCCGCTCAGAGTGGCTCAAGCGATTACAGCCATGAGCTGGCAAACATGCGGAGGCTCAATGAGGACATGGTGCAGATAGAGGCGGAAAGGATGGCAGCCACCGCTGCACATCAGCGAAATGTAACTGGGCTCTACCATGCACTGCAGATCCTCATCATGGCATTGCTGCCACAAGGCATGGTGCTGATGAATGCTGCTGCACCCATACCATCCACATCTCTGCCCCCTGATGTCTCAGTGCCTCACAGTGCAGTTGGTATATCCACTCTGGCACCTGATGTGTCACTGCCACACAGTGCTGCCGACAATCCTCCTCCGGCCCCTGATGTGTCAGGGATGTGTCCGTGGCACACAGTGACGCAGCCGGTACTGCAACACCCACAGGTGGGGCAGAGTACACATCCGAGGACGAGGACGTGGATGGGTTATTGATCAGGAGGAGGCACTAGCATTCATTTCCACCACCTGGCCTGTTTCTGATTGGTGCTGCACATGGCCCCATGACCTTCCACTGACCCGCGATATACTCCGCTGCACTCACCTTGGACCGCAACGTGGACTGCCATTTCCTGTTTGATAACCAATGACACGGCGACCAGACTGCAGACTGTACCCTTCCTCTCCCTCAGTACTTGTCATCCCCGGGTGGACTCTGGCTGGCCCTCCATGGGCCCATATTATGTAGTGTGCTTGGCATTGCCCTGTACTGCTCCAGCTGCAAAACTCCACTGGATTTGCAATAAACATCCAGTAACGTACTGCTGTGTCATGTCTTTCATAATTCATGTATGAATGTGTGGATGAATGTAGGGACAGTGATTTCCCTTGCGTCAATGATGCTCATCTAGTGGGATACCAGTCACAGTGTGCTACATTGCCTAATGTGTTCCGGTTGCTGTGGGCACTACAACAGGGCCACACACATTAGTCACTTCCTTGTCCGGACATGAACTGAACCACGCCCAGAGCCCCCGAATCATTATTGTACGCCCTGCGCTGGTCCAGTGTACGCCAGGCCAGACCACTCTGCTTACGCTCCATGGGGGGCCCTCATTGCTACCTGTCACAGGCGTACTTGCTGGTGGCGTGCAGGTCACTGGTCTAGTTGTCAGCATGTCACGGCCACTTCCTGAGGGCAGGTGTATTCCCACATCACACCCATCCAGCATGCGCGTCACAGCACATGTGACCCTGCCAATAAAAAGGGCCGGGCGCACCTGCTCAACGCCATTTCCAACCTTGCTTGGGGTGCATCCGTGTGGTGTGCATGTAGGCATGGGGGGACAAGGGCCTGCAATGTCACATTCTGCAGGGCTGGCAGTGACATGATGGCGTCCGCACCACGATAGCCACTCATAGAGGGTCCATGTCTCACAGGGCACAGACTTGGTGGCACCAGATACATTGCATCCGGCACAGGCAAAACACCACATTGTGGTGACTTTGGGTGCACTGAGGTAGGGCACCTTAAGTGCTGAGCAGGTGTGCAGCCTGCTATGATGCCTCGTCCTGGGGGTCCGGACTGCTCAGGTTTAGTGTGCCATGCTGGACTGCAGTGTAGGACAGAGCTGGCGGGCAGCACCTTAAGGGCTGAGCGGTTGTGCAGCCTGCGATGATGCCCTGTGCACTGGTATGTCCTTTGCCATGGCGAAATCAAGACCCAGCATCAAATGTGAGGCCTTGTGGCCTGCGGAGCAGGGCTGCATGATGTGGAGGGTGCCATGTCCACGGGCCCCGGGCTTTTGACTTGCAGCGGCACGTGATGGACCTCTTTTCTACACACCGGTGGTGGAAGGTGAGAAATGAGGCCTGGGTGTGCAGGGGCGGGCATGTTCTGATGGGCAAAGTGAGGGGCTGGTGTGGCTCTGCTGGGTGCGCAGGGGCAGGCAGGGGATGATGTCTTGTGCAATTGTGTGTACTGTGCCATTCATGCATCTGGAGTGGACTCTGTTTCAGATGATAGGTCTGTCTCGGATGTGTGACCTGGTGAACTGCAATACATACTGGAACGTGGTTGGAGACACACCGGTGGCAGCAGGTGAGCAGTGTGGCCTGGGTGCGCAGTGTCGACACACACTCTCTCTCTCTCTCTCTCTCTCTCTCTCTCTCTCTCTCTCTCTCTCTCTCTCTGCCCCTCTCTTCTTCTCTCCCTCTCTCCCCCTCTCTTCTCCTCTCTCTCTCTCCCCCCTCTATGTCAATTTATCTCTCTCTCCGCCTCTCTTTTCCTCTCTCTCTCTCCCCCTCTCTGTCCATCTATCTCTCTCTCCCTCTCTTCCTCTGTCTCTCCTTTGCACTCTCCCTCTGTCCCTTGATGTGCGCAGGACACACCTTCTCATCATGATTTTTGTCTTGCAGGCTGTGGCCTACAGATGGTCCCAGGTGGAGCCGCCATGTGACATCATTTCTGTTCAGTGTTTTGTTTCTTCGAAGGTTTATGTGTGATGCATTTTTGTGATGACACATGCATGTCACAAGATGTGATTGTACGATGTCATGCGGCTTATTTGGTACATGTTTAAGTGTAGTAGATGTGGCATGTCTTTGGTTGTGGGGGGGTGCCAAGGAGGGGTATCCTGGGGGTGGTGGTGGTGAGTGTTGTGGCCCTCTTTGGTGTCCGGGCCGCATAATCAATGGCTCCATGGCATCTGTTGCCTTTCAGGTGTAGCTCTAGGATGGGCTCCCTTTTGTGGTGCAGGCTGTCGTCCGACTTTGCACCAGGTCTGAACAGGTGTTAGTTTCCTTGTGCTAATGCGGCTTATCGCCTGTTTTGTCTTCTTATCGCTGATGTGGCTGGTCTTTGTGAATGTTGAGGAGTGGTGTTGTCGCGGCTTTTCGCACGGGAACGCCGACTCTGCCTCACATTAGCGATAGTTGCGGGGGTCATCTGTGGCGATGTTTTTTGCGGCTGCTACCGCAAGTAAACTGGTGCTATGGGCTGTTTGCATCAGCTTGTGAATGGGGCGATACGTTTATCACATCTTTGGCTGCGCTAAAGTGCTGTTAACTCAGCGATAGTTCCTTGTGAATATGCCCCATAGTATTTAAACCCCCCGAACAATGTGTACAGTTTCAGTTAGATCACGGTGTAAGGCACGGTATCCTTTTATTGCGGATGGGAACTCTCCATTTAAAAACACATACAGCTAGATGGAATGCCACAAACAATTCTCTAGGCAAATGTTTCTTATGCAATGGCAGACCACAAGATTTGTATCATGTATTACTAAATTGTCCTAACCTGTTATTGTTAGAGGTTTGGCGTTGATTTATAAAGCCAATCCGATTATGATATAATGCTATTTTAGCTCAAGATTGAATCATGGTGTTTCAGTCTCCCCCTAATGGATTTGTTTGTTACATTTGTTCAAGTTTTTGAAGAGTTTCTTAAAGTTATTTTAAAGAAAAAGTTCTCAAATCTTATAGCTTTAACTAATGTAAGTTGTTCGTGCGGACCACAAACTATTATTAATTGTCTTTCATTATAAAGAGCTTTTAAAATATTTTCAATAACATAATCTAATATTTCTATTTTATGCATATGTATTTGTTGACCTCAGTTGGGGTCTGAATCAAAAATAAAATTATTTGTCATTTGCCATTTGAATAGCCTATATCAGCCCCACTTACCACCCATTCATAAAAGGGATTCAGATATAGAACATCATTTGTCAACATCATCATTCAAGCCCTGTGTTGCATAAAAGCTTCATCTTGTCGACTCTACTCCTGACTCTGAGTCCACTTCTCCTCACTTGAGGATTTAGTAGCTTTAGTTTTAATTAAATAGCTTCTGATTGCTCAGAATAATTTACTATAGCTAGTTTTTAATATAACATCAGGTATTCTTTTCTATGTTGTCTCCTGGTGGTAGTAGTGTTACTCAAACATAAAAATAACTTGAAAAAACAGGAACAGTTTGTTTATTTAAACATAGTAGCTGGAAGAACAATTACAGGCACAGGGTTTCAAGACTGTCTCAATTTGCACTCGGTGTGTGGCTTTATTTCATACAGTTCATTGTCTGTAATAAAAGGTTTTTGGTGATACATGTATGGTGAGGAATGTAAGTTGCTTCCTTTGGAGTCATAAATGTATTGTCTAAGGGAAAATACAGGTGCCCTCAACCTTTCGTGGACACAATTTGGCCAGTGGGCAACATGTCCAGATGTCTGGCATGGGGAGTATGTGATAACTGCATTTCATGTGTTCTGATTGGCTATATGTTCCTATCTCAAGTGGCATCAGACTTTATGGTGTTTTATGAGTGTGTATATCCCCTCCATTCATTTGCGATTTATTGGGGCCAATTTCCTTGACCATTGTAGTGTTGCTGCACCTATCTGTGGGTTTGATCTAAGGCTTTGTGTTTGTGTATTTGTCTGCCGGCTTCGTGCCATCCCACCTGTGACCTATCAATCAATAACCTTGGGCCTAGGTCTCAGGGGTTGCCTAAACACATATTTGTGAGTCGGGTTGATGTAGCATTGAAAATGTGCAAATTAGTTAATAGAAGATGTAGTTTCATTGTCATGAATTAATGTATCATTTTTCATATTAGCATCAAATTACCCCATATTAACATTAGCCTTTATGATGGTCTTTATTTCATCTTAAGCAAACCATTTTTGACGCTGGCTATGGGTCTGTGCTTTCCTGCTATATTCCAGTCCTTTCTTCGGTAGTGGGGCTGTGACCAAGACTTGCCTCGCCTTTTCCTAGCGACTGAGTTGATGCGGCTTTTGGTCAGTTATGGCGAGACCTTGCGGAGGCTGACCTGTGTACCTGTACTCTTGCTACATTACTATAGTGATGCTGGGGGGGCGTAACTATCGCCCGATGAGTATGGAGACGTCGGAATGAGGCTCCTGGAACCAGTGCGACAAATTTGCGCTCTCAGGCTACTTGATATGTAGTTATCTAGAGGAATGAACTATTGTGCATCTTTGAGAATCTTCATTTGACGCTCCCCAGGACAGTAAAGAGTCGATTCTGCAAGGTGTAAACACCATTTTGAATAGAATTCTCAAATTCCGGTACCTTGTGAAGGGACTTTTCTTACAGGACCACAACTGTGTTTCCTCTCACACATTTCTTATTTCATTCTACCTTTGCATGACCATGCTTGCTTTTGCTACCACTCCGCATTGCTTCGCCTCGTGGTGACTTCAGCCTGTCTTTCACGTTTGCCTGTCTTCCTTTGACTCCGGTTTCCTGCACTTTCATCATTGACCTATTGCTTTCGTTCAACTGCCTCTTAGACCCTTCATGGGGAAGCTCCAGAATTTAAAGCTGGCTACTTCTTCTCATTTACCTGTGGACTCACATTCGGATTCTCCTCCCCAGGACATAGTGGACACCCCGGCACCGAAATCGGATTTACCACGAGGAGCCATCCCCAAAGCGCGCAACAAAGGGAAGTTGCCATCTTCTCTAGCTTCCTCTAAGCGCCTGAAGAAGGACCCACCATCCCTAGGGAGTAACTCATCATCCGCTTCCATGGATCTCATTTTGGAAGAACTTCGTGCGTTCAAACCCTTTATGGAAGCTATCACAAAGAACATGCAGGCTATGCAGTAGAAATGGTCGTCTCTGGAGTCCCATGTTCAAACTTTGGAAACGTCTACAGACTCTTTGCAATCTTCTTGTTCCCATATTCCGTCAATGGATGCGGAGATACTTCTACTTAAACGTCAGACGGAGGATTTGGAAAATAGAAATCGTAGGAACAATCTGCGCTTATATGGTCTTCCAGAACTTACAGAGGGGTCAAACCCCACCGTCTTTTTCAATCCTTTCTTGCCAAGATCTTAGATGCTCCGGCCCTGACTTCCATTAACATTCAAAGGGCTCATCGCCTTGGACCGAAGGTCGCTAATAAACCTAGAGGTATCATTATGTTATTCCTGCAATTCACTGACCTCCTACAGGTCCTTTCAGCTGCCAAGCTCAAGAAGCAAATTATGTGGGAAGGTCATCGCCTCTATCTTTCACAAGATGTCTCCAAGGCTACTGCGGATCGAAGGAAGAAATTCTTGGACATGCGACCTCAACTATGGGCCCTGAATGCTAGATATGGACTACTACATCCTTGTCTCTTCAAGGTCACATATAAAGAGAGAACAACCACCTATGAAGACCCTGCAGCCTTGCAAGCATTTCTTCAACGGCAAGGCCCAGATGTTATGGATGTATCCAGACCTGGTTGATAGGACCTGCGACTTCTCCTTGGAACTCGTTGTGTTCTGATTCTATTGACCCTCCATTATCGCTGATGTTGTGAATCTCCTACTGTCTCTTCTTCTGGCAACCGTTTCACTCCCATGTGTCCCCTCTGCAGTTCAATTATAATAGTTTTTTTCTTGTTTCTCTGTGACACGTCTTTCCCTTCAATTGTATATCTCTCTTGTTTCTACAGATTTCTCTTTACCCCCTCTTGCCCTGATGTGCCATGCTACTTTCTGTATGCTGCGTTTTTGGATCCATAGTAATTTGAGGTTTGATGTCTGCTCTGGATGTTATCGTCGCAGTCTCCTGGCACCACCACCCCATCCTCTTTCTTGAGTTTTTCGTTCCATAAGTATGTTTTTCAGTCGTTCGTTTCGAACGTGTACTGTCTTTTTGTTGGTTTTTGTTTCTGTCCTTTTTTCTACTCTTGATTTCTTACCTTTTGCTCTCTCCTCCCTCTTTTTCACTTTCTTTCTCCTCCCTTTTCCCTTTCTTGTTCCTTCCTTTTCTTGGATTTCGCATTATATTCATAGTGGTTCCTTCCTTCTTTCCTTTCCTTTTCTTCCTCTTTGCTTTCCCTTCTTCTGCCCTCTCTCCTTCATCAATTTGTTACAATTCTCTCAGTTTTCTCAAGTTATTTTTTCTGCAATAATAAGCGTGTTGTTGTTAGCTGTTTCTCTTTGCTGTTCCATTCCGTGTTACATCGTGGAATGTTAAGGGTTTAAACAATCCCATTAAAAGGCAAAAGGTTTTGTCACATTTAGCGAGACTTAAGTCTGATGTTGCCCTTCTTCAGGAGGCTCATCTCTCTGAAACGGAGGCTCTAAAACTGGGTGGGTCATGTTTTTTTGCTCCCCCACAGTTTCCAAGAAAAATGGTGTTGTGATTTTATTACATAAAAAGTTAAATGTTTCCTCAATTTCTCACGAATGTGATGTTGATGGTAGATGGGTTATTGTTACACTGCTTATAGATAATATTCCTATCGCCCTTTTTAATGTATATGCCCCAACTGGGATTGATAAATTATTCTGGCCCTCTATTTCAACTAAGCTGTCCTCCCTTTCTGGAAATTACATACTTCTCGGGGGAGATTGTAATCAAATTGTTGATCCCTTCCTCGATCGTCATTCCAATCTTAAATTTGTCCCCTCTAGGATTCACTCTCAATTTGTTAATACCTTTCAACATAATGCCTTGGTGGATATCTGGAGATTGTGTAATCCTGATCTTAGAGAATATAGATTTTATTCCCCTCCACATCAATCACAGTCCCGCATTGATCATATCTTCCTTAGTAAATCCCTATCCCAGCACGCTATACGCTCTGACATTGGTTCCATCCTAATCTCGGACCATGCTCCGATCCATGTGGACCTTGACCTACTTCCTTTTTCCCCTCACTCTGGCAGATGGCGTTTCAACAATGCTTTGCTGTTAGAACCTATTTTTTGTTCTGAATTTACTGCCTTTGCCACCGATTTTTTCCTTCTCAATCATACCCCTGATTCCTCTTTTGTTACTGTTTGGGATGCTTTTAAAGCAGCCTCTAGGGGTTTTATTATTAATTTTGTAGCCCGACGAAAGAAACATCGAGAGGCCGAGTCTAAACGCATTTTAGCTAATATAAAGACTTTAGAGATTGATTATCATGCCTCTAAATCTGAGATTTCTCTTAAAAAACGTATTGATGCGAAAATTTCCTTTAATAAGTTTACAACTGAAGCTGCTTCTAACCTTTTGCTAAAATGTAATTCCAGGTATTATGGGGGGTAAGAACAAAATGGGGAGAATCTTGGCCAATTACTTAAGGATAAGAAAGGAGCGTACAAAGATTGAGTCCATTAAAACTTCCACTGGGAATTCTTGTTTTAAAGATAAAGACATTCTTTCTGAGTTTGTTAAATTTTATGACAATCTTTATACTCCCGAACACATCCCGGAGACTACGGATCTTCTTTCATATTTTCATTCGCTTCCCCCCCCTCCCCCCCCCCGGCTTCTCATGTTGATTTCATTGCCCTAGAACGAGACATTTCTCTCTCTGAAATCTCCCAAGCTGTTTCTAAATTGCAGCATGGTAAGTCTCCAGGCCCTGATGGTTTCACTATTGAATTTTACAGCCACTTCGCCTCTCTGCTTCTCCCTAAACTGTTACTATTATTCCAATCCTTTCTTGTGGCGGGTTCTTCAAGCGGCTCCTTCCGACAGGCTTTAATCTGTTTAATTCCCAAAGAAGATAAGGATCACTCGTTATGCAAAAATTACAGACCAATCTCCCTGGTCAATACAGATTATAAAATTCTGGCTAAACTTTTGGCATTGCGCATGGATCCCCTTTTACCCGACCTCATTGGCCCTGAACACTCAGGCTTTGTCAAGGGCCGTCTCTCATCTGATAATTCCCGTGTTTTTCTTAATATACTTAGCAAGACTTCCTCTCTGTCGCTTCCTTTCGCGGCTATTTCCTTAGACGCGGAGAAAGCCTTTGATAGGATTGGGTGGGATTTTATGTTTCAGGCCCTACGTTGGATCGGCTTTTTTTCCAAATTCATCTCTATTATTTCTTTACTCTATTCTATCCCCAAGCTTCCATTTTTGTCAACGGGATGTCCTCTGATTATTTCTCGTTACACAGGGGAGTGCGACAAGGCTGTCCTCTATCCCCTCTACTTTTTGTTTTAGCCTTGGAACCCTTTCTTACCAAAATCCGTCTGGACAACAGTATTTCTGGTTTTGAATTTGACTCCCGTCAGGTTAAACTCTCGGTCTATGCTGACGATATTCTTTTTTACTGCTCTGATCCTGTTTCCTCTATTCCCTCCTTTCTCCAGCAGGTGTCTTCCTTTTCCGCGGTCTCAGGTTATCGCCTAAATGCTGATAAGTGCGAGATTCTACCTTTAAACCCTATTTGTCACAAGCATCTTTTTTCCCAAACGGGTTTCTTGTGGCAACCATCTAAGATCAAATATCTGGGTGTTTGGTTCGCTCCTCTCTTGTCTGATACGCTCAAATTTAATTTTGATTATGTCTTCAAGAAAATGGACACGGCTATTTAACGTTGGAACCCGCTCTTTCTATCCTGGTGGGGTCGGCTCAATTCTATTAAAATGATGTTATCCCCTCTTCTTCTCTACACCATTTCCATGCTGCCGATACACATTCCAGTTTCCTTCTTCAAACGGATTGATTCCTTGTTGCTGAAATTCTTATGGAATGGCAAGCGGTCTAGGATAGCTTTGGCTGCACTGCGTACGGATAAGGCCCAGTCTGGTGTGCGCTTTCCGGACTTCAGAGAATATCATCGAGCTTTCTCTTTGAAACAATCGACCCGTTGGTTCTCCTCTGATCTTCCGCACTATCCGCCCGTCTGGTTAAGTATGGAATCTTCCTTTCTGTCGCCCTTTACCTTTCGCGAGTTCTTATCCTTCACGTCTTCTTTAGTTCGCTTTCGTAAGCCAGTTATTTCTCATTCCCGTGCTCTCCTCCTCCCTTACCTAAAATCATCTTATCCCTCCTTTCTTTCCATTCACGAACAACCGATATGGCACAACTCTCTTTTCAATATTCGCAATCGCACCATCTTTTGGAAGACATGGCACTCTCGAGGATTGTGTTGGATCTCTCAATTAATTTCCCAGGATACTCCTCTCTCATTCCAGGAACTTCAATCCTCCTTTTCACTGCCCTCTTCTGCTCGATCGCAGTACCATGCCCATCTCCCAGTCCTGATCTCCTATCTTCGCTCCTTGGCGACATCTACCGATATTCCTTTGGATCGCAAAACTACTTCTTTTCTATTGGAAACGTCTCCCTCAGCTGCTGCTATTTATAACTCTTTCCGATACTACACTGACAGACTCAAATCTAAAATCGAGAATGCATGGGAATTGGATCTTTCTCAAGATTGGCCAATATCTTTTTGGGACAAAATATGGACTAAGCTTCATAAAACCTCCAGAGCTGCTTATACTACCCAAACCTTAAATTTTATTTATAACAGAACTTTATGTACTCCACTTGCTTTATTTGTTTTTCACCTGACACATCCTCTAGTTGTTGGTCCTGTTTCTGTCCCGTTGCAGATCTCAAACACATGCCCTCCTATTTTCAAATTTTGGCACCTGGTTTGGACACAAATACAAAGAATATTCCGATTTCAACTGCCCTTTTCACCTTTACAAATTTTTCTAGGTTCCCTATCACCGTCCCTCCCGCAAACTCCTTCCCACTATCTATTACTTGACCTTCTAGTTGCGGTGGCTTTACATACCATTACTTCTAATTGGAAACAGGCTGCAAATGTCTCCTACCAATCTTGGTGGAATGCAGTTTGCTTCCATCATCGCCTAGATACTAATTACGTATCTCCCATTTCCCTAGCAATTAAACGCGACATAATTTGGCTCCCTTTGATATCCTATCTCTCCTCCTTTGCTCCAACGCATGCATCTCCAGACCCTGACACAGTTGAGGTGCGTAAACCACCATGATTTTCTTGTTACTTTAATGCCTTTTTACTATGATATTACGTTCCATTATATTATATGATATTTTTTCATTACTATACGTACGTTCTGTTCATGTAAACTTCATGCTTGTTATATTTGTTTTTAATGAGAGTTTCTATTGAACTGCTTATTCTTTGTATATGCTTATCATGATGATTGTATCCCTTCCCCCTTCCTTCACTTTCCCTTCTCTATTTCTTCAATAAACTCAAACTTAAAAAAACCAAAAAACATTAGCCTTTGTAAAGCTGTGCTATAAATATAAAACAAAATAATTATTTCAATCTTTTTGGCTGCAATTGATAAAGCCTTTTGATTAATCCTACAGTTGTAGATCACCTAGGTGGGGGTGGCACCTCACTTGTTGTGATGCCTTTCCTATCAGCATGCTAGCCTGCTACTACTATCAACACTGTTTAGAAAGCACATTGATAAACCCTGTAGTAAGTTTTGCAATTTACAGAGAGGTAGCAGCCATTGTTTCATCTATGCAGATAGAAGAAATATGGAGTGAAGTGAACTAGTTTAGTTAGTAAGTAACTAACTTCTACTCCACATGAGACTATCCTTCTTTGTTCATCTATGTGGTTGTAGGCAATACAGGCAATGGCAGCATAGCCTACCCCTGAGTGGTCAATAAAATAGTTATAGAAGGTAGTATGACATGGGTATAACTAACTATAACTAACTGGTATGCATGCATACACTTTGATAAGCAAGCAGGTTACAAAACAGGTTATGTGAGAACACAGCAATGCAAAGTAAAAGCAAATCACAAAGAAATGACAAAAAAGTAGAAAAATGTTTCCCTTTACTTGCTTTAGCAATATAAAATCCACCCTCTCTTCCCACAACAGGCCCACCCCTCTCTCAAACATATCACCCCATCCCCAACCAATGTCCAAAAAAACTCAAAAATGTTTAAAGTAGCTACCATCTTCCTACCCAATTCCCACCATCTCCACCCTCAATAAAAGTCCCTCCCACCAAAACAAAAACAATAAAAAAGAGCATTTTCCACCTGGGTTCAGAGCTTCTCCTCATTTTGCTCCAGGCATGCCATCTGATGATCCAGGTGCGCCACATACAGCAGGACACAGTGCTGAAATTATTGGCAGTCTGAGCATTAGAGGGGGGCACCAGTGGTGGTCAGAAAGGCAGCTGCCTGCAGCCCTTGGCTCTGGTGATATTGTTGCCAGGAAGCTGGAGGTGCTGGCTGTTGGTTGGAGGAACTGGGGTCTGGAGCAGTGGCAGATACCTACCCCCTTCCCCCCAAGAGTCACCAGCAATTGATATTCTACTGGGTTGGCCTTAAACCTCTGCCGCCACCACTGGACTGCTACCTCCTGATGTGTAGGTGGAAAAGCAGGAGTAGCTATGTCAATAAAGGCAAAACATGTAAAGAGACAAATTGTAAACAGTGCTCTGTGCAAAGATTTGTTTTAATTATATCGTGGCACAGTAGCAATATATTGCTTGACCCCTAGGACCATTGAAATTTGTTATGATTATGAGTCACAGGGCCATTTTTTACCCATGCATGTCTCATATAAAGCACTGATTGCCTGAAAATAATAAAGGAATTAAATGTACAGGTGTTTTCTCTTATAAAGGATTTCCTAGTAATAAAATAAACAGACACTGTGTGTAAAAACAAAAACAAATATGAGTAAGGCATATGCACTATGGAGTACAAGTTATTCTTGTTGTGCTAAATTAATAAAGGCATGCTGGCTAGCAGCTGGGGCAGCTGTAATGGACATATCTTACTTTAATTCCAATGGCTCTACTCTTCTCCAAATGCCTTTCAATTATACCCTCATTCCTCAGAGGCAGGTGAATAACTATGATAGTACATCACACATGTCACATATAAAATGCAGATGCCCCATCTGCCACAAATTAACCGTTGGAAAAACAATGCACTGAAGTCCAGGGAATGGAATGCCACACATAGATTATATTTGGCACTTTTGTCACAGGGTATCCCATCCGCAAAACAAAAAATCAGGCACTTAGTCCAATTTTACTCACTGGCTTCACCTTCATCCACAACAAATATCAGGATAGATTCCTAGGTAACACCAAGGGAATTAAAGCCAATCAGCCTCACATGCTATATGTGCAGAGTGAACATTCAGGGTGGTAACAACTTACAGTGTTGGGAAGTTATACCTTGACCTGCTAAAATACTCAACACTGTCCTAGGTAAAACATACTTGTCCCTTTTAATCAGATGATCTGGAATTACATGCCTTTCCATTAGGTCCTTGGAAACCAGGTGAAAAACACTTCCTATTTTCTGTTAATAACGAGATATGGAAGATATCTCTAAAAGAAGCTGCTAATAGACTGTGTGAGATTGACAGGGACAGTTCAGAACAGGCTCTGGCAATAGTTGACAATGGTATGACTATCTTATCATTTAGAATTTATTCCTTGGGTAACATTGTCTCATCCACAATAGATGTGCTTCCTCAAGACCTGTTTGATTACATCATAGGCAATCCCCGTTTAGATTGACTCTATTGTTGAGCTGGACGCTACAAACACTAGAGAGAGATAAACAATGTTTATTTAGACCGTAGTCTTTAAAACCATACACAGCTTAAGATCCTCATAGTAAAATATAGAAAAAAACATAATATATTTTATCACAATTTAAAAAAAATATATAGATGCCTAAAATTCTCATCCATAAATTCTCACTTTTGGGAGGACATTTAAAAAAAATATATATAAATCAGCATCCCTCATTTAATTTCTCCTTTATAAAGGCATGTGTTGCTTTCAGGAACTTCCCTAAAGCAATTGTAGTATCTAGGGATGACATATCCATAAAAAGACAAGCCGCTTGCGCACGTGAGTTCACCTTATATTTTAAAAATATTGGTCGTAAAAAAATACTTTTCGTATCGCTAAAATCAATGTGCAATCAAGCAATATATGCAAAATATCATTTCTTACCCCTATTCCACATTTACAGATACCATCCATTTGGATCAATGCTGCTTTTATTTTTCCATCCAACTTCCAAGGGTTAATACCCACTCGTACCCATAAAATTTTGTGTCTTAACCATTTATTAGTCAAAAAGTCCAAATATGGGAAACGGTCCTCCCTTTCCCATGAGCTCCTTAACCAATTAAGTGATTTTTTCACCCTCAGATAATCAAGGCCTTGTGATCTAGGGAATTGTAGGCCTTGAACCCTAAGTATTTTCTTTGTAAAGACTATGTCCAGGGATGGCTGCGAGAGACTCAACTTTAAATGCGCCGCTACGGACTGGAGGGTTTTCCTTACATCTCGTGCGCAACCTAGGCTACTAGTTATAATTTCTTCTCTACACCATGTTGAGATCTTTTGCATACCCCCTAACTCCTGGCATTTCCAGAATCTTAATAAGGACATTTGGGTCTTTACATTCCAAGCTGTTAGCCCTACCTCCATTCTAATTGCTTGGGTCATGGCACTACTTGGTAAAGACAGCAGCATTTTTATGGTCTTTCCTTCTTCACTACTGCACCATACAGAACTTGCGGGGGAATCATGGCTTCAAATGCATTTAACAAGGGTCTATGAGACATGTCGCCATATTCTTTATTACATTTTTTCAGGCCATACACTGACGAGGAGGCTTTTGCAACGTGTGCCTCCAGATGGGTATCCCACTTCAATGTACTGTCAAACCAAAGGCCTAGGTATTTGTATTCACTTACAATTTCTAGCTTGACTTGTCTTAAAAACCAATTAAAATGTTTATTTTTAGCTCTTTTCCCAAACCGTAAGACCTTTGTTTATCCATATTTACAATTAAAAACTCTTTATCACAGTAATGTTTAAACACATTTAATTTTCTTTGGAGTCCCATTTCAGTTTGGTCAAGGATCACAAGATCGTCGGCGTATAAAAGACAGGACACTTTATTTCTATTTATACGCGGACTTACACTTTTTTCTATTTCCAGCACTGTGGGGAGATCTGCCGGAAAAATTGAAAAAAGCAGGGGTGCCAAAACGCACCATGGTCTAAGACCATTCTTTACAGGTATTTTATGAGTTAATGACCCATTTGTATCTCTAATGACCTGGGCCCAGTTGTCACTGTGTAACTCTTTTAAAATATACAAATACTATGTTCTGCCCACGTGCCTTGGCGACACATTAACATCACAAATCTGTTTTCACCATATCATCTCTCAGAACAACAGATAGCTATGGCATGAAAATATGTTAGATACAGAATTTTACACATTGTGAAAATAGAGAGATTAGGTTCCACTGTTGCATAGATGTCCTCCTCGGATTGGATAATCCATGAGCACATTACACTGCCAATCACAACTTTTCACTTTCAGTACTGTCCACAACTCCATCAAGTGGACAGGTATGAAGAGCTATGTGAAGGGTTTATAAATTAATAATGGGAACTTCCTTTCGCATTTTGGTGTAGGACAGTGGCTTGGACTGCAAGAATACTTTAAGTGGGTCCCTAGAGAACATGGACCTTTCCTTGTACAGTCCCCAGCAGATATGATACTTCTGACTTTCAGATTGCTTTCAAATGGGCGTTAACTGATGTTGAATTATCAGGGCTGCTGTGGAATGAAGCCAGGGGTTGCCTATGTGGTAACCGTAATCTTCCATTGTAACATGTTACACACACGTCCTGTTTCCACGTGCCCATGTAGTTGGGGAGGATGTGCTGTGGCCTTTGATTAATCTTACCAATGTGAGCTTTGATGCCCTGAGCAAACGGAAAGCCTTATTGTTTCAAAAAGATGTGATCTTAACTTTGCCCACGGCGGTATTTGATATTCAGGTGGTTGGGTCCTCTTCGGAGATGTAGTACAGGCACTTTTCCGTACTAGCTTCCCATGACATTTTGGGGAGCTGGTCTATCCTATTTTTTATATGTCCAGTACAGCTGGGATTGTAGTGTTTTTCAAGGGCATTTGATCTGGTTTGGTCAGCACCGTCCAGAGGGTGTTCATAGTTATTCCATCCTTCATCCACTCCATCCCCTGAAGCATTTTTTGGGTGTTCAGCTCGTCATGTACCTAGTTGTAAGGCAACTGTTTTTATTATTCTTTCTCCACAATAGATGTCCCAGTTGGAGATCAAATGGAGCTGGCACTGCCTCACAACCTGGTGTGCCATCAACGCATATTGCATTTCTTTGGCATACCTTTGCTTCAAGAATTGGATGAGCATTAGTTTCTGTACAGCTGATCCCTGCTCCTAGGGGTTTGTTTCAATGGAACAACAGGTGGCTGTGCTAATTCCCTCAGCAGCTGTTATAGGGGCTGGATGGGTACCTACTTGCTCAGTTGATTTGCTCCGAGGTTTGCCTCTGGGAACATAATTTGTGGACGCTGAGAACAGAAATGTTTCATCTACCACTCAGAACATAGAACATATGACTATCTGTGTGATGGGAACTTTTATTTGGCCTGTTGTTACTTTCAAATGTGTTTTCAAATTGCTTTCATTTTAAATGTTTTTATATTTTTTGCACATTTTGTTTCCTTTATGCTTTGGGCCTCCAAATAGCCTTCAATAGCTTATTAGACGTTCATATGTGGTTGTCATGTGCTCGAGTGAGAAGGTAGGAATTAGTGCCATTATTAAATGTACACAATTCTTTCCTAAAGTTGCCTTCTCTTGGCCACATTGACTTTTGAAACACATTTGCATTTGCGACACTTGGACAGAGCTTGCTCGCACAACACTTTGTGAGAACACTATTGCATTGCTTTGGCATTGGGTACAAGGCCCTCATGTGCGTGATACAAATGTTTATATTATGACATCCATATGACGATGTCGCAATCTGTAAAACACAAACAATGGTAGCCTATTTACAATCTCTGCCCTAGGCAATGATACCATTTTCTCTATATAGCGTTTTGTTTCCTAACATCATTTCAGAAGACACTTTGTTGACTTCGAGGAGTCCCTGCATGCTGAAGCTTTCACCTAGCAGCTAACTGACATATCCGCAAGGGGTGTACAGTTTGTGAAAATGACAGGGTTCCTACACTCTTACCCACCAGGTTAAGGGGTTAGATCATCCAGAAAGGGGTTTCTTTGCAGACCATACATTCACATACGTATCTTAGGGAGAGCATCATAGGAGTACGCTTGATTGCAATAGTTCTTTATATGTATGCAATTATAAGCAGTCTTAAAAAGATGCTGGAACTCTTGGTTTTATTCACTGTGTTGACATTCATTATAACCTTTGTCTGCTTCCATCTATTAATGATTGAAGCTCAAACTTTCTATGCAAGAATAAATATCTGAACAAAAGAGAGCACATGGGACTAAGCAAAAAGTTCTAAGTCTGTCACCATGGTTCCAGACGAGACAGAGTTGTCATGTTCAGTGGTTGCCAGAACTTTTCACTCCCTGTTTAGGCTTGGTGGGGCTAACAGTGGCACTGCAAGCTAGGTTATCTGAGGGACAATATATGCTGTGAAGGTGCATGGAATCAGTCTGGAACCATCCTAAGTTTACAAATGTGCAGCTCCTACTGATCAGTAGAAACTATATGACAGTCTCAAGTTCTACAGCATAAACATCCAGACAAATCACCTCATGCATGCCTCAAACAACTACAAGTGTATAGTCCTCAAAGAACATCCAGAAACACTAATAAAAGACATCTACTACAGTCCAACACTTGGAGACCTTTTTATAGACTTTATCTTCTACACCAAGAAACGTGCCAAAGGGAGAGAATGGTTCATACAGCATCTTCATGTAACCAAATATGGATCTAAATTCATTATATCCCCTTCCCAGCATTTTTGAGGAGATCTATCCATATCCATTTTCAGAAACCAAAGCATTGTAATCCAAGCCTCAGAGCTAACCTCTCCATCTTTGCCTGCAACTTCCCTTCCCTCCTGTCATCGTTTGCCAATTTTACTGTTCATACTAAGCCCACAGTACACAACACCACAATTTCTCCTCACCCAATTCAACCTACTACTCACAATTCCAACACATTTAAACTTCCTTCTCCCCCTATATCCTCCCCCTTGCTTGAACCTCAAAAAGCTATTGCCTTACTACGAGATATATCTCCCCCTCCAACAAGATCCAGTTCCCCCTCACAATCAGACCATACATCCACACCTGATTCCTCACAGTCCTCGAACCAACCCAGGTGAGATCTAACATTAGCCCCCCAGTCAACTGATCCCTAAAATCAACTGTCTGGAATGCAAAATCCACACTAAACCACAAGAACTCACTTCACATGGTCAACTATTCCATATAATCAATACCACCTTAAACCCAGACTCACCACAAATGGAATTTCACAGCCACACATACTTTAATGCCCCCATGCCAACCCTGTGACCCCAAGATTCTGGCTCTCCTCAGCACTAAAAGGATACCTCCAACCAAAGCTCTAACAGACCACACATCCAACTCACTACAATCCAGCTTACTAATTATGAACCGAAAACATAACCAAACTAAAGTACATGTTAATAAATTGTAGGGCAGCCGTCAAGTATGCCACTGAAAATAGCAGAAACCATCCTACTTCATAAAATGGACATATATTTTCTGACCAAAAACTGGCTAAACACCCACTCGTTCCCCATTATTGATCTCCTCACCCCGCCAGGCTTTTAACTCATTTGCCACAACCACAAAGTTTTATCAGTGGTGGATTAGCCATCATACACACACATTTTATTTGCTTAAAACCCTTCCATACAGATGATTACACTACCTTTAAATACCTAGGAGTCCATCTCTCCTCTAAGTGATCTAACCCCATCAAATTCCAAGCCACCTATCAGCCACCAGCATAGCTGCCAAGGTTTCAAATTACTATGTGTGACATTTTCATAAAATCAGTGTAATTATGAGGGACATTTCAACAACTATGATTGACATGTTTTGGGGGAGCAAAATTAAGCAATGAAGATGTGGGAAACATATAAACATCACAAATTACACCTATTTGACCAACAAGAAACTCAAAGATCTTAAAACTGCTGCATAGCACCAGAAATGGAAGGACACTGACTGGAGACAGACTGAGTGATTGAACTTCTCAGTAAGAAAGGGCAGGCAGTAACTGCGGCTATGGCGGCTCCTCCCCTAATGCACAGGAACGTTGCCCCACTGATTTTAGCAGTGCAAAAAAGAAAAAAGAAAATGATAACACTGTGCTATTATCATTTTATTTTTCCCTGCCGAATCCAGCTTTGGGGCTGGTGTGGCTTGGCTGTCACAACAGCCTGCAGGGGGAGGAGTGTTTGGAGCACTTAAGCCCACATGACAGTCATTCGCACTTAGCATGTTCTTCACCTGGCTGTATTGCACAGCCTTGGTGGGGAACACAAACCGACTCCCACTCTCTGTCTGAGCGCTGAACCACAGAGCTCAGACCAATCACGATGCAGCTGTCATGCTGGTGACAGCAGCGTCGTAACAGGCTTCCTGGAGTCTGTGTGCTTCCAGGATGAGAAGCGTAGAGAATACAACGGAGGAAGATGGCGGCCATGGAGAGGTAAGTGAATTCTATTTTTTAACCCTTCCCTCAACCCCACTGCCTTAACCCTGCTCCGTACAAGCTGCCACTTCACTGCAGCTGCTCAGAAGTTGACAATAATCTTATCATTCAAAAAAGTGCTCTAGCGTGAAAAGCACATGTTATAGCGTAGCATCATTTAGGAGGGAGTCAATCCAGAACCCACTAAACATTGTGCCAAGCGACAGACCTGCTGTAAAATGTGAAAGACATGCAACTGCAGCAGCCAAAGGTCGGAAATGAGGAGAGGAAGGCAGGAGACAGTGACACAAAAGGTCGGATGCCGCCTGAGGGTCTCTTCTCACGACCCAGCCCCACCATGCTCCATCTTGTCTCTATCTCCGGAAACAGCCGAAGATTCCTCTCTTCAAAGCAAACCTTGCCAGGGTTGCTAGGTTTCAGATTGCTTATGTGTGAAATTACATGCTTTATGTGTGACATTCCATGCCTTATGTGTGACATTCCATGCTTTATGTGTGACATTCCAAGCTTTATGTGTGACACTATGTAATTAAAACAATGCATGCAAATCCCTTTACAGATACATATCAGTAATTACTTAGTTGGTGCTATTTGAAGCTTTAGAAGTAAGTGCTACTTTTTGTTCAAAATGTCCACAGTATGCGTGTGTAGACGCCTGGAATCAGGTAGAGCAGACAGCTCCCCCAGAGCTCTGCATGCTCACCTCGGCTCCCTTCCCCTGATATTCCTTTCACAAGTAAAGCCCAGGACAGAAAAAGCAACTGCAGCCTTCCTCGTCAAATATTTAAAAACATCACAGGATCGAGGTATGCACATGTTAAATTGTGGTTTTGAAAGGGCATGATTACATTTATCAAAAATAGCATTTAGCATTTTGGTAGTGTTTCATATGATTTTATTTGCATCTCATAATGCAATGTATTATTGCTTGTATGTAGACTGAGTTTGTGCTACCACAGAGTTGGTCTGTTGTATGTGCTGCATAATTGTAGGCTGCATATGTTTTTAAACGACTTTTCACATTTAACTTAAGATGAAGTAATCTTGGGCCTTGAAGTCCTTCGGTGAGAATGGCCGACTAGCGTGTGCCAGTGTTGACAGATTAACGCCATGCCATGTTACCGCCTCAATAACTGCCTATTCAAAAGGCCACAGGAAGTGATGCAATGTAATGACTTATAACATTTGGGAATATTAGAACTTCCTGAGAATGGTAAAGGATTGAGTCTCCCTTACAACAAGCTGAAGTGTGTGCGACCCTAAGTTAACTGGGCCACCGAAGGCATGGGGGCTTGACGACAGGGACAGGCAGCATCCGCTGGCATGAGACCAAGTCAACTCCAGCCTCATTAGCCTTTCAAAGGTACCCAGCAATCAGAACAATCTCACATTCTCCCTATGGGTTAGTGTGACACTACTGATGAATACAGGCCCCAGCTAGGCCCGCAAGGCACAAGGGTTCGCTCTCCTGTAACGGAATCTATAAGGAAGTTGGCACGGAAACTGCAAAGTACAAAAACAGCATTTATTAACCCTTAAGGGTGGTCCTACAATCCACACAACACTCTTCAGTATTGCATGGAGTAGCACAAAGAATATTCGTACACAGTCCCCTTTTATACACAACAGAGGGGCTCATAGTGGGTGGATACAACGTGAGGCCGAAGAACATTACCGTTTATGGTCATTCTCGATACTGAATCAATACATGGGTGGAGCTAACACACTCTTTGAGCCCGCGAAAACACATGGTCAAGCAAAGCTAATTATAACAGATGTGGTCAAGTCTGGGCATGCGCCAGATGGACAAGAGGGAGCTATTTATAAACTGTTGCTAGGCAGATTACAAGAGCAACTAACACAGAGGTCGGACTCTCCTCGTGGTGAACACATGGCAGCATGTCAATACAAAATGGAGTCCGGACTTCGGTCAACATAACGAAGAAAACATGATCTAAAGGGAAAGCATTAATGTTTTCAGTAAATGCTTAATCACATTCTGCCTTAATTTACAACAGACGACCCTTTCAGCATTTACTGAAGACATCCGGCTTCCAAGAATAATCATCATATATGTCAATTATCATCATTCCTTTAACCTCTTTAGCTAGACCCTTTTGGTGAGCAACATCGGCAACAGCTTTCTTATCTGGAATGCAGAATGAAATGCATACAGAACAGCACAATGGTCCACATTGAATACACATACAGAAAAAGAACAGAATTGCTATAATAATACAGAGACCAGTTAAAACCTTCCATCCCCAGGCAGTAACCAATGCCCAAAACCATCCAGAAAAGGACCAAGTGCCGTTTTCTGTGTGGATTTCAGCTGCTATTTTATGCAGCTTGTTAATGGCGTTATAAACGGATGGCGTATGATCAGGGATGAACACACAGCAGCTACTTCCAATAATTTTACAGGCTCCACCTCGATCAGCTAGCATTACATCTAATACCATACGATTCTGCAATGCAACAATCCTAGTTATTTGTAACTCTTCCGTAAGATTCCCAAGAGCAGCAGCAGTCTGATTGGTCACAGCTTCTACCACTCTTGTTAATCTTCGGATCTTCCTACTATTCAAAGCGGCTCCAACAAAGAAAAACAGCCCTAAGTTGAAATCAATATACTGTTGCAAGCTGGTATCGGTCTGATCCACATCATCAATTGATAGAGTACGTTTATACCTGTTTACAGTCACATTATTCAACAATTTCAAATCCTTATGATATGACGCGGGTGCTAGGAATACAGGAGGTAATAGGAATGATACATAGCATACCCCAGACCACCCAGCCGGCAAACGGTAATAACCTTTATTTCCACATACAAAGTAAGTATTATGGGACGCTAGGAAGGTACTGTTGTTCAGCCCGTCAATATTCAATACGGTTATGCAATCACTGACACCAACAGGGATAAAACCCAAACTCTGGACACACAGGTCCGCTTGAGCTTGTGCTACTTGGATTACGAATTTGTCCTTCCCCACAGTGTCTCTGGTGTTCGTGAAGATATAGGGAATGGATTCATTGTCCGGTCGGTACTCTTCCCATTCCCAAATTGTCCCATTTGCTTGTGGATATCCATTTTTGTCCTGATGACATTCTTTATTGAGTCTGAAAAGCAATCGTCCCACTGTCGGTTTCCGAGTGGCAAACAGCAAAGTGTACCATGCTCTACAAGAGCCATTATGAGAGAAAGGAAGTGGTATGAATGGCGTACCTCCTTTCTTCTGATGGGCTGGCATCATCCCACATATCCAACAGTTCGTAGCGTTCGTAGCAACGTGGGTATGATGCAGCATCTGAATGAAAGTGTTATTCAAGTAAGATTGTCGATGCTTCAACTCTTGATATGGCAATGTATAAAAGTAGTGCTCCGCAGGCACTGGAGTCGTCAACACAAGCGTCTTTCGAGCAGGAGTTGCCTCCTCCACAAACCATGTAGTTATACCAACGATAGCTACGGTTAGCATGAACCCCAACGCACAAAGAATTTTCTTCTTCTCCATGTCAAAGGAAACAATACCCTGATATCTTCCTGAAACTAAAAAGTCTGTCAGAACTCTTCCCCTTGGGCAGCGGTTGATTTCTTCACCAGCGGGCCAAGACGGGTGTCACTACACTAATGCAGGGCTGATCCCCCCCCTTGCCTCATCGGCTCTCCGTTTCACTAACCCAAGGGCCGTTCTGACAGTATGTCCCGGCACTGGAAACCTTACTTCCTTGGTCGAAGATGATATCGCCTTCCTCCAGAAGTCGTGTGGTCCGGAAAGAGCTCCTCAGTGTCATTCGGCTTCGCAGCACGGCCTGTCTCTGCTGCTAGGATTTCTCGTTGATCGGTCAGCACGGCAGACTCCACCAATCCGGGCGGTACCTTTCGGCAGTGCAAGGAATGGATCCAATTCTTCCTGTTCGAGACTCGCACTGCCGTCCTCGTTGCAAGGAGGACTTGCTCAGGTCCGACCCATCTCGGCTCCAAACTGTTCGTTCTGTCGAAGACCTTCACCATGACATGATCCCCAGGCCGGAGACCATGTCCTTCGCCGGTAGACCGATCAGGGAGCGCCTCTCGGACCTGTTGATGAATAGAAACCAAGTTATCCGTTAACTGTGCCAGATAATCGCTCATCATTACACAAGGTACATCATACACAGCCTTAGGCCTTGGTGGACCCCAAATGTTCATTGGGCGTCCGAATACGATTTCGTATGGCGTAAGGCCGGTTCGAGAGTGTGGCACTGACCTAATTGACAATAACGCCAGCGGCAGGGCGTCTGGCCAAGTCAAAGACGTTGAAGCTTGGATTTTGGCGATCTTAAGCTTCAGGGTACCATTATATTTTTCGACTAGTCCTGCAGACTGAGGGTGGAACACGGCATGAAACTTCTGAGTGATGCCTAGGCCCTTCAAGACATACTTTATAACATCCGCTACAAAGTGAGGGCCATTATCACTCCACAGAAGTCTACAAACGCCATATCGGGGGAAAAACTCTTTTAGCAGTAGCTTCGCCGTGGTCATTGCAGTATTGTCTTTCGTAGGGTACGCCTCAACCCATTTACTGAAAGCGCAAACCACTACTAGAACATACTTCAAATTGTTACAGCGCTCAAGCTGGATGTAATCCATCTGCAGAACCTCAAAGGGTGCAGTGGGTGTCGCAAATCCTCCTGCTGGAGTTCGAGTGCCTTTCCCTGGGTTATACTTCAGACAGATCATACAGGTCTGCACCACCCTCTTTGCCGTGCTAGCAATCTCTGGATGCTCCCAGACTTGGGTAAGCAATTTCACAATTGCGGAAGCTCCAACATGTGCTAGCCCATGTGCCACCTGAACCATAGGTTGTACGAAAGCCGTGGGTAACTTCCATCTATCCATCTGTTTATTTCTCCAACAACCCTCATCATCCAACTCTCCCTCGCTAGCCCATTTCTCCCGCTCTTCATCAGAAGCGGTCCTTTGCATTTCTCGCACTTCCTCCTTCGCATCACGCCATCTCTCCACCTGTGATTTTACTACATACATGGCAGTAGCGCCAGGCTGCATCGCAGTCTCTCGTGCTACTCGGTCTGCTAACGCATTCCCTTTCCCAACTTTATCAACTACTTTCCTATGGGCGCTACACTTAACAATGGCAATTTTCTTTGGGTATGTCAATGCAGTTAAAAGATTATGAACTAACTCTCCATGCATTATCTGTACTCCATGTGACGTTAAAAACCCTCTCTCCTTCCAGAGTAGGCCGAAGTCATGCGCTACTCCGAAGGCATAGCGGCTATCTGTATAAACATTCACACATAATCCTGTACTGAGCTCACATGCTCGTGTTAATGCTATCAGTTCCGCTGCTTGAGCTGATTTCTGTGGTATGCGTGCTGTCTCCACTATCGTGTGTAATGTGGTAATTGCATACGCTGCTGAAGTCGTACCATCTGGTAGCTTCAGGCATGATCCGCTTACCCACAACTCTCCATCTACATCTGAAAAGGGCGTATCCTGGAGATCAATACGACCCTTTGTTTGTTCCTCAGTCACAAGAATACAATCATGCGCTTTCTGCGCCTCAGGCTGGGTCTCGGGGTATGGCAACAATGTGGCCGGGTTTAATGTCACGCACCTTTTCAACGTAATATGAGGAGCCAAAAGCGTCAGCTCATATCCCGTTAAGCGGGCGCTGGTCAAATGCTGCGTCTTTGTTTGATTAAGCAGGGCATCCACAGCATGGGGAACTAACACCAACAATTTATGGGACAACACAATTCCTTCACTTTGGCGTATTGACACAGCTGTCGCCGCTACCGAGCGAAAACACCCTGGTAATGCTCGGGCGACAGGATCAAGCACAGCCGAAAAGTATGCACAAGGGCGCTGCTTGTCGCCGTGCATCTGCACTAAAACTGACAACGCACATCCATCTTTCTCATGCACATACAACGAAAAGGGTTTTGCATAATCAGGGGTCCCTAACACTGGTGCTGAACAAAGGGCCTGTCTCAATTGCTGAAACGCAGCATCACACTCATCTGACCAGGGGATCGGAATGGGCGTGTCTTTTGTCAAGAGAGCTAGTAATGGCTTGGCTATGTGTGAAAACCCCAATATCCACTGTCTACAAAAAGAAACAAGACCCAAAAATGCACGCACATCCTTCTGCGTGGATGGTCTCGGTGTGTCCAAAATTACTTGGATACGATCTGGTGTGAGTGCACGTCCCTCCTTAGACAAAAGGTGACCTAAATAAGTCACCTTTGGTCTACAGAATTGCAATTTCTTCCTGGATACTTTATGATTGTGGGATGCTAAAAAGGAAAGTAGGGATAACGTGCTCTTTTCACACAACTCCAGGGTGTCAGCCGCCAACAAGATGTCGTCGACATATTGAATGAGGGCGACCCCCTCGAGTAAAACAAAGGAGTCCAGCTGCCGTTTCAAAGCCTGACTGTAAATACTAGGGCTTTCTGTATAGCCTTGGGGAATTCTACAAAAACGATAAGATCTATTGTTTAATGTGAACCCAAAAAGAAATCGGCTATCAGGGTGAATGGGAATGGAAAAGAAGGCATTCTTCAAATCAATCACTGAAAACATGGTCGCCGTAGGCGGGACCAAGGTAAGCAACGTCGTGATATCGGAAACCACCGGGTACTGAGGTATCACGATCTTGTTTACCTCCCTCAAATCAATTATGAACCGATAGACCTTCGCATCCGTGTCCTTTTTCAAAATTGGGAGAATCGGACTGTTACAGATATTATAGGGAACTTCTTCCACTACTCCTACTGCGATCAAATCTTGCACAATCTGTATGAGGGCTTCCTCGCCCTCCTGGGAAATATGATACTGCGGGAGGCGTGGTAGCACCGCCCCCTCCTGGACACTAATGTGGACCGGAGGAATCACCATTTGTCCCACATCTGTGTCCGAAGTCGCCCATAAAGCTCGGGGGAGGGTAGCCAACAACGCATCCTCTGATATCGTACACATCCGCCCAGACCGGGGGTAGTTGTCATTTAAGATCACCCTCACACCCTCAGGGGAACAGCGGATTGTAGCCCTAAAGTGCTTTAACATATCAAGGCCCATAATGTTATCCGGTGTATACGGAGCAAGCAGAAACGGACAGGGCGCAGAAAAAGAATCAACCTTAAATGTAAGGGGCTGTGAAAGAGGGCTTCGGGAAAGTGTACCGTCAAACCCTACCGATGTAACCACTGAGCCGGATGGGGGAGCCCCCGGAACCAAGTACCTAGACAATGCACTACGAGTCGCTCCTGTATCTACTAGGAACTGATCAGTAGAACCTAAAACCTCAGCCGATACATAAGGACCCGTCTGATCGACCGGCACCTCAACTGATTCAGACCCCCATCCAACGCATTCCTATGCATGGTGAGAATCGTGATATCCCGATCGATCGATGTCCGATACATGATACTGGTGCTGGCGATCGAAAACATTTGAGCTATCTCGGTGCTGCCCAGCAGTATCGAAACGGGCATTATCATTAGAATTCCCTCTAAAGTTCGAGGAACCCCCTCTACCTCTCGGACCACCCGGAGTATGCCCCTGACGGGAAGCGCGCAACACTGGGCAATCCCTGGCCCAATGGCCCAATTGCTTGCAATACGCACACTGGTTCCTATTCAAATCAGATCGGCCCGGAGGGGGACCATAAGATCCGCCCCTTCCTCTATTATTACCCCGTCGGGGCGGGCCATATACTTGTGCTAACATCACCTTAGTCTTGAGGTCTTTCGATTTCTTCTCTTCCTGGCCCTTCGCCTCGTGCTCCTGACGCTCATAATACTGAGCGATAGTCAGAAGGGCCGTCGGCGTCGCGGAGGACCAGGAACTCTCGCTCGCTTTTAACCGGGCCGCAACTGCTGGTAGCAGATTAGCCACATATTTGTCCGCGAAAAGGTGGCGGCCCGTGTCGTCAGTAAGCGACTGGCCACTAAAATCATGAAACGTCTCCTCAAAGCGCGTAAAGAAGTCCGCAACTGACTCGTCAACTTTCTGCTTACATGCAGCTAACATATTCCAGTCAATCTTTTTAGGGGGGATAATCGTCTTCAACTTAGTCACAATAGCAGCGGGGAGATCTAAAATATTCTGGGGTGGTTTCTGTGCAGGCTTCCGTTCCCTATCCTCATCCTCAAGGTCAGACCACCGGGCCTTAAAGGCAACCGCATCATCTACCTTTCGGACAGAGCGCCACGTATCCGGCGGTAGGATAAGGCCAAAGAACAGGTCTATATCCGCTAAAGTCATAATGCAAGAATTCAAGGCCCCCTCGACTTCTTCATAGAAGGCCGCTGGATTCTTGCGGGGGTCAGGCAACGCATTCTTTAGTGCCATAACATCGGCCCTATGCCATGGAGTGTAAACCCAGTTATATACAAAATATCCCCTTGCATCGGCGGAGTTAATATCCGAGCTAGTCCCTGCTCCCTTAGGAGGAACATACAAAGGCGCCGCCTCTCGCATTGGTTTAGCATGCACTATGTCATCCTTATCTGACTGGGAGGCGGATGGGTGGCCCCCTGCTGCAGACGAATCCGACTGCTTCTCCTCCTCCGTTTGTTGACGTGCTCTCTCTCTAAGGGCCAGCACCTCGTCCCGCAAAGCGAACAGCCGCCGAGCCGCCTCAGGAGCCTTAGGGGAAGAAAAAACACCATTACGTAATGCTCCGGCATCCGAAGACACTTCGTCAGGCTCAAGGACACTATAATATTTTCGGAAAGCAGCAATTACTTCATCCGCGAAATGAGACAGAAAATACACCCTCTCTCTATCTTGCCATGACCCCCAAGTATGGAACAAGTCCTCCATAGATATCTTGCCCTTAAGGGCACGGAGGGAAAGTTTCCGAAGCTCAGCCATATGCTCGGCCGATAACATGGACCGTGTGTCTACCTTACCCGGAGCCGGGCCAGAATCTTGCGGCCGCGGAGCAGATGCGCCAACATAAGGGGGCGGAGAGCGATCTAGCAAATAAAAATCATCATCAGAATTATTAAGGACAGGATAAAACGGCTGGCGAACAACATATTGACCCGAAACTTGTAGCCTATGCTCTTTCTCTTGTCTGTCCGTTTGCTCTTTGTCCTCCCGACGCTTCGCTTCCTGCGCTCGCACATGATCATTCGTTGCTCCTTATCAAACAGCGCTTTCTCACGCTTCTCTCGCTCACGCACTTCCTTCACCCATAATCGCACACACTCAAACATATCCTGACGAGCACGTCGTTTACACATACACTGTTCCACATACTCAATCTTACGTATATCAAACGATCCATACAAAGGCCATCGCAACTCAGGATCCTTCCTCGTGTATTTCCTCCATAGCGTGCTGTACATTATGGAAGAAAGACCATGCTTCACATACATATCCCTATTAGGAGTCCCCTCCGGGAGAGCTGGAGCAGATTCCTCGAGGTTCAACCGGTTACCAAAACAGCAGCACCACTTACGGAGTGCGCTAAAAGCAGGCATGCTAGGAATAATGCAAAATATGCAATATTATAAGGAAAAATGGCACTTAATCGTTGCGCCGTTCAAAGTTTACACAGCTCCGGAGAAATCTCTCCACATTACCTGCCTATATGTGTTGCAACGCATATATTTTCACAAAGACAAATTCAAAATATGACTAGTCATCATCAATCAAACTCAAATAGCCAACCCAGGCTTCAAAACTCGGAGCAAGTACCGTACAACGGTTCTTACCAATCAAGAGTCCAGGTTCCAACTGCCAAGCTCCACAATCGCCCAAACGGCTCTCACGGCAGGACCGACAGAAGAGGTCTCAGTCGATGACCGGCGCCACCCAGACGGTCAGCTCGGAAGGGAAGGAAGAAAAACCTCGGGATGCCAGGGCTAAAACGCCGCTGGCAGTGATCACGTCCCCGGCCAAACTCCTCACCTTCGTCGCGACCAGTCCTTCGAGCATCCGAGTCGCCGATGAGCCCCACGTTGGGCGCCAATTGATGAATACAGGCCCCAGCTAGGCCCGCAAGGCACAAGGGTTCGCTCTCCTGTAACGGAATCTATAAGGAAGTTGGCACGGAAACTGCAAAGTACAAAAACAGCATTTATTAACCCTTAAGGGTGGTCCTACAATCCACACAACACTCTTCAGTATTGCATGGAGTAGCACAAAGAACATTCGTACACAGTCCCCTTTTATACACAACAGAGGGGCTCATAGTGGGTGGATACAACGTGAGGCCGAAGAACATTACCGTTTATGGTCATTCTCGATACTGAATCAATACATGGGTGGAGCTAACACACTCTTTGAGCCCGCGAAAACACATGGTCAAGCAAAGCTAATTATAACAGATGTGGTCAAGTCTGGGCATGCGCCAGATGGACAAGAGGGAGCTATTTATAAACTGTTGCTAGGCAGATTACAAGAGCAACTAACACAGAGGTCGGACTCTCCTCGTGGTGAACACATGGCAGCATGTCAATACAAAATGGAGTCCGGACTTCGGTCAACATAACGAAGAAAACATGATCTAAAGGGAAAGCATTAATGTTTTCAGTAAATGCTTAATCACATTCTGCCTTAATTTACAACACTACATCTTAGGCCGAGGTGTAACCACACTTGTGCTGATAGAACAAAGGCGAGGCTTTACACACCTGCGTTGGCAAGTTTAGCACCCGGGATTTTCAAATGCGTGTCCTAAGCTATAAAAACAATGCTGTTTTGTTGTGTTTGTAAGCATTCCCTTCCCTGAATTCTTACAATGTTGTACTGCTGAGAAACTGAAAAGAGAAGGGCTATAGTGAAGAGAGTGTGGGGAGTGGCTAGCAGTTGGCTAGCAGAGGTGCTGAAGAGCCGCCAATTCAGTGGGAGTAGACAGCTGGCCTTGGCCAAAGCAGACCAAAGAGGGGAACATGGCTGTATACCAAGAGTCCTGGGCAAGGTGGAGACAGGCTCGGGGCTGACGATGGACTGGGCCAAAGCAGACCAATGAGGGGAACCTGGCTGCATACCAAGAGTCCTGGGCAAGGTGGAGACAGGCTGGGAGCTGACGGTGGACTGGGCCAAAGCAGAACAATGAGGGGAACCTGGCTGCATACCAAGAGTCCTGGGCAAGGTGGAGACAGGCTGGGAGCTGACGATGGACTGGGCCAAAGCAGACCAATGAGGGGATCCTGGCTGTATACCAAGAGTCCTGGCCAAGGTGGAGACAGGCTTGGGCTGACGATGGACTGGGCCAAAGCAGGCCGAGGAGGGGAACATGGCTGTATACCAAGAGTCCTGGGCAAGGTGGAGACAGGCTGGGGCTGACGATGGACTGGGCCAAAGCAGGCCGAGGAGGGGAATCTGGCTGTATACCAAGAGTCCTGGCCAAGGTGGAGACAGGCTTGGGCTGACGATGGACTGGGCCAAAGCAGGCCGAGGAGGGGAACATGGCTGTATACCAAGAGTCCTGGGCAAGGTGGAGACAGGCTGGGGCTGACGATGGACTGGGCCAAAGCAGGCCGAGGAGGGGAACCTGGCTGTATACCAAGAGTCCTGGCCAAGGTGGAGACAGGCTTGGGCTGACGATGGACTGGGCCAAAGCAGACCAATGAGGGGATCCTGGCTGCATACCAAGAGTCCTGGGCAAGGTGGAGACAGGCTGGGAGCTGACGATGGACTGGGCCAAAGCAGGCCGAGGAGGGGAACCTGGCTGTATACCAAGAGTCCTGACCAAGGTGGAGACAGGCTGGGGCTGACGATGGACTGGGCCAAAGCAGACCAATGAGGGGAACCTGGCTGTATACCAAGAGTTCTGGGCAAGGTGGAGACAGGCTGGGAGCTGACGATGGACTGGGCCAAAGCAGGCCAAGGAGGGGAACCTGGCTGTATACGAAGAGTCCTGGCCAAGGTGGAGACAGGCTGGGGCTGACGATGGACTGGGCCAAAGCGACCAATGAGGGGAACCTGGCTGCATACCAAGAGTCCTGGGCAAGGTGGAGACAGGCTGGGAGCTGACGGTGGACTGGGCCAAAGCAGAACAATGAGGGGAACCTGGCTGCATACCAAGAGTCCTGGGCAAGGTGGAGACAGGCTGGGAGCTGACGATGGACTGGGCCAAAGCAGACCAATGAGGGGATCCTGGCTGTATACCAAGAGTCCTGGCCAAGGTGGAGACAGGCTTGGGCTGACGATGGACTGGGCCAAAGCAGGCCGAGGAGGGGAACATGGCTGTATACCAAGAGTCCTGGGCAAGGTGGAGACAGGCTGGGGCTGACGATGGACTGGGCCAAAGCAGGCCGAGGAGGGGAATCTGGCTGTATACCAAGAGTCCTGGCCAAGGTGGAGACAGGCTTGGGCTGACGATGGACTGGGCCAAAGCAGGCCGAGGAGGGGAACATGGCTGTATACCAAGAGTTCTGGGCAAGGTGGAGACAGGCTGGGGCTGAAGATGGACTGGGCCAAAGCAGGCCGAGGAGGGGAACCTGGCTGTATACCAAGAGTCCTGGCCAAGGTGGAGACAGGCTTGGGCTGACGATGGACTGGGCCAAAGCAGACCAATGAGGGGATCCTGGCTGCATACCAAGAGTCCTGGGCAAGGTGGAGACAGGCTGGGAGCTGACGATGGACTGGGCCAAAGCAGGCCGAGGAGGGGAACCTGGCTGTATACCAAGAGTCCTGACCAAGGTGGAGACAGGCTGGGGCTGACGATGGACTGGGCCAAAGCAGACCAATGAGGGGAACCTGGCTGTATACCAAGAGTTCTGGGCAAGGTGGAGACAGGCTGGGAGCTGACGATGGACTGGGCCAAAGCAGGCCAAGGAGGGGAACCTGGCTGTATACGAAGAGTCCTGGCCAAGGTGGAGACAGGCTGGGGCTGACGATGGACTGGGCCAAAGCGACCAATGAGGGGAACCTGGCTGCATACCAAGAGTCCTGGGCAAGGTGGAGACAGGCTGGGAGCTGACGGTGGACTGGGCCAAAGCAGAACAATGAGGGGAACCTGGCTGCATACCAAGAGTCCTGGGCAAGGTGGAGACAGGCTGGGAGCTGACGATGGACTGGGCCAAAGCAGACCAATGAGGGGATCCTGGCTGTATACCAAGAGTCCTGGCCAAGGTGGAGACAGGCTTGGGCTGACGATGGACTGGGCCAAAGCAGGCCGAGGAGGGGAACATGGCTGTATACCAAGAGTCCTGGACAAGGTGGAGACAGGCTGGGGCTGACGATGGACTGGGCCAAAGCAGGCCGAGGAGGGGAACCTGGCTGTATACCAAGAGTCCTGGCCAAGGTGGAGACAGGCTTGGGCTGACGATGGACTGGGCCAAAGCAGGCCGAGGAGGGGAACATGGCTGTATACCAAGAGTCCTGGGCAAGGTGGAGACAGGCTGGGGCTGACGATGGACTGGGCCAAAGCAGGCCGAGGAGGGGAACCTGGCTGTATACCAAGAGTCCTGGCCAAGGTGGAGACAGGCTTGGGCTGACGATGGACTGGGCCAAAGCAGACCAATGAGGGGATCCTGGCTGCATACCAAGAGTCCTGGGCAAGGTGGAGACAGGCTGGGAGCTGACGATGGACTGGACCAAAGCAGGCCGAGGAGGGGAACCTGGCTGTATACCAAGAGTCCTGACCAAGGTGGAGACAGGCTGGGGCTGACGATGGACTGGGCCAAAGCAGACCAATGAGGGGAACCTGGCTGTATACCAAGAGTTCTGGGCAAGGTGGAGACAGGCTGGGAGCTGACGATGGACTGGGCCAAAGCAGGCCAAGGAGGGGAACCTGGCTGTATACGAAGAGTCCTGGCCAAGGTGGAGACAGGCTGGGGCTGACGATGGACTGGGCCAAAGCGACCAATGAGGGGAACCTGGCTGCATACCAAGAGTCCTGGGCAAGGTGGAGACAGGCTGGGGGCTGACGATGGACTGGGCCAAAGCGACCAATGAGGGGAACCTGGCTGCATACCAAGAGTCCTGGCCAAGGTGGAGACAGGCTGGGGCTGACGATGGACTGGGCCAAAGCGACCAATGAGGGGAACCTGGCTGCATACCAAGAGTCCTGGGCAAGGTGGAGACAGGCTGGGGCTGACGATGGACTGGGCCAAAGCGACCAATGAGGGGAACCTTGCTGCATACCAAGAGTCCTGGGCAAGGTGGAGACAGGCTGGGGGCTGACGATGGACTGGGCCAATTTGGGGCATTGGACATATTAGCTCAACAAAAAGAGACATGGTGAGGCGAGGGGATACTTTCGGCCTTTCACCAGCATTCTTTCCTGATATGTTATGGAAGCATAGGAAATGAAATATTACCCAAAGGGGTATCATGTTATCCAAGCCTTAGCCGTGAAGGACTTTTCAAAAATTAGGCTAGAACGCCTTTCTATTTTTCGATTCATGTTCCTAGGTAATGACGCAAAACACTCAGAAGATCACAATGAAAATCCTCATTACTTTTATGGACTGCAATGACAATGCACTGACCTGGGCACACACAGCAGGATGCTATGAAAAGTAAAGAACGTCATGCTCACTTTTTCTTGGCTTCTTGTTGCTGACTTGAGCTGCCCTCCATTGATGGCACTGTGCAGTTGAAGCTACAACCTCTGTGTCTGGCCCTTATTCATCTTCTTCCTCCTGCCTGCCCCCACCAGTGGGGTGGTGCTTGCCTCTGGAAAACAACAAGGCAATTTGCCGCCTTGATTCATGTGCTCCAATCTTCTCAATCTATCCCACAATAGCTGCGATCTGCGTATCTGCCACCAAGGGCTCCAGGTCTCCCGAGAGTCTCCAGCTTTGGCTTGATTGGTCTGAAGTCAGGGTGGCACGTTTAGTTGTCAGTTCGAGGAAACATCACAGAGCAAATTTAATGCAATAAAAGGAATTTTATAACAGCAAGCCAATTCATTATGTAAGAGGTATACTCTGATAATCATCAGCTGATAGAGAAGCAATTTTACTGCACTGAATGCCTGATTACTAATGCAGCACAGAAGTTAATGCAACTTGTTGTGGTTTGGTCTCAGACACCAATGTATTGTTAGTCTAACCCCTGATGCTTGGTATTTAGGAGGGCTGCACTAGGTCAGAAATTACAATTCTTTGAGGATCTAACAGATTTAATAAATCTAAACGTCATGAAGGACTGAACTGACATTATTCCATGAGACTTAAACTTCACTTGAACAAGGAATATGATATAACTGTGCAAGCCAAATCCACCTCCTTGAATCTAAAGGTTTCACTCAATACTACATTAAGCAAACCCACAAGAAAGGCTCAACCCTGGAAGCAATCATTTCCAACCACACTACCATCTCCCTCCACTCCATCCTATGCACTGACTGAACTGCTAAACACCTAATTTAATAAGATATCAATGTCAATCAAACTAAGCTCCCACCCAAATCTATTGCCCTAAGCACTGGGAAAGGACCTGCCATATTATTCAATCAGAAAAAATACTCCGACGCACTGTGAGGAGCTCTGCTTTTGGGCGGAGTTTGCAAGCCCACTGATTGGCATTGTGTTGGGCATGCTGAGTGCGTCCACGTACTCCAAGATAGTGAGGGAACGGCACTATACCTTCCTAAAGTGTGCTCACGATGTAAATCACACGTGAACAGCACCACGTGGCCTACATGGGCAAGGCCATCTTGTTTTTCTGCTCTCTGTTATTTATTTATTTATTTAAAAAGTTTTGTATAGCGCAAACAAGACCCTGAAGGATATTAGAGCACTTCACATTAATGGGAAGGGGAAACAAAGTAGGGGAATGTTAAGGTAATTGAAGCTAACATGTAGCAAGTACGATTGAAAATGAATGTGAGCAACAAAAAATTAAATACAAAACTATAAGGCACAATGTTACATAATAGGTAAGGCAATGAATCAAAGACATTAATAATTGATTATAAAAAAATTACAAAACGGAAACTTCGAAAACATACAAGCTATGAGTAGCAATGAGGTAGCACTTCTGAAAGGTCTACCACCCCCTGAAAATTAAAGTTTTTGTGCCAGATACCCTGGGGATTTGTAACGAAGGGCTTTGTGTGTCAGAATGGCAATCTTTAATTGTATTCTAGCTTTATAGGTACTGGGCCTACACTATAATCTCTTCTTAATCTTTGTGATCCCCCTCCTTTATTTCTTTTCTACCCCTAATTTTTATTTTTACAATAGTGTGTGTCTTTGTTTGTATTTTATGTTTTTGTGTAAAATTTTCCATGTTTTTGTGGCTATTTTTACTTTGTTTATTTGCCTTTTGTGAGACCTGGCATCCTTGGCGTGAGTTTCCCCTGTATTTTTGCCTTTGCCTCCAATGTTTTTACTGTGTGTTGGACTTCATTTTTGCTAGCTCTATATGCTTTGGGTACTTTGCCTCTGCTGTTCTGTGCCAAAGTGCAAGTGCTCCCTCTGTAAATTTTTATCATGGATTAGTGTTCCCATAATTGGCTTATTTGATTTACTGTTAAGTCCCCAGTACAGTGCACTGTGTGGGCCCAGGGCCTGTGAAATAAATTCTGCTAGTGGGCTTGCAGCAATGGTGGAGCCACCCACACAAGCAGACTTGCAAAAGGTTTTCAGGTCTACCATTGCAGTCTCTGTGTGCAGTCTGGTACTGCTATGTTCACCTGACAAGTGCACTCAATTGCTAGACCCAAACCTTCCATTTTCTTTCATGTGAGTCACCCCTCAGGTAGGCCCAAGGTATCTCCGTGGGTAGGGTACAGTGTGTGTGAAAGATAGGACATGTCCTGATGTGTGTGGCATGTCCTGATAGTGAAATACTGCCAATTTTGTTTTTAACTATTGAAAGGCTATCTGTCCCAAAGGATAGGATGGGAGTTCATTTATCGCATTTTATAAATATAATTAACTTACCATTGGGACAAGATAGGAAAGCAAAGTTTAGTTGCCTGAACTCAGAATCTAAAGATGAATCTTTTAGTAAGGATGCTTTTTACATTCTGTGTTTGAAAATACCACTTTTAGAAAGAAGGCATGTTCTTGATCAGCCATCCAGTGTGTCTCTGCTAGGTTTGTGTATTAACTGTCTGACTTTGGCGTGACAGGGGCTGAGGATGTGCATTCTGTTCAGACAGCTACTTGGGAGGGGGTGAGGTGTGTCCTGCCTTTCCAGGGTAAATCGCGGCTGGCTACAGACTTTTAAACTACTTCTGGAATTCAAGAGGAACCTCTGCCAAGGAGAAGAGCTAGGAAAAGTTGGAGGAGAAGTACTGCCCCCTTGCTGTCTGCTGTCTGGTGTTGGCCTACAGTAGCTCTTTTCTGCCAAGGAGAGGACTGTGTGTGTATCCTACTTGTAAAGTGTCTCCAAGGGCTTGAAGTAGAGCCTGCCCCCTGTTCAAGAGGCTGAGGAACAGCAAAGATCTCACCATCCTTCTGGGTACTGTCTCTGGATCCGCTGGTTTCAGTTGCTGCAGAAGAAAGGAGCAGTAGACTCTCTCACCAAGTTCATCGCAGCTTCTGTGTTGTGAAGGCACCACAGAAGGCCGCTCCACACTTTGCACTGCATCCTTGGTCTCATCACTGCAATCTGGACTATCGTCACCAAGCGGTTGCATACCCGCTTAACCGCGGTGGTTTGAAAAAGTGGGCGGGGCGGGGCGCGTCGGTCATCGGACGTGCGCAGCACTAGCCAGGTAGTGCTCATGACAGCCGTTGGCCAACAGGAACACAGAAGGGGATAAACTGCATCCTGTAGGCACCACACTCCAACTGCCTCGTTTCACCCTGCCTGGACGTCACCGACACTGTCGCTGCATGACCCAAACATTGACCAGCTCAGTCGCCTGCACTGCAACCTTCCAGTACCGCATCAAGCACTGCCTCACCCAGCACCGTAAATCTTGGTCTCACTGTCGCCGTCTTGATGATTGTCACCGAGCCCCTGCCTGCACTATGTCTTGAGGGCACCGCACCCTGCACAGCTTCCATTACGCAACGCAACCGTGATGGTTGCACTGACCGACTAGCACCAACATGTTGGTTGTAACAAGAAAGGTACTGTTCATGAGTCTGTCAGCGCTTTAGCTGGCCCATACCGATGTGGTTGGCTGGAACTATTAGACTCTGTTGTTTCCAGCATCGCAGTGCCCCAGATGGAGCTACCATTTCAGAAAAACTGAATTATGTGGATATTTCTACAAGTTTGAGGTTTTCTTGCAAACTCCATATTTTTCAAAACTGTATTATGGATTTTTGTTGTTTTTGGTCATGCTCTGTTTAGATAAACAGTTACTTGTTTTACTGGTGTGGTGTTCATTTGTAGTGTTTTCAGTGTAATCCTGTATGTGTACACAAATGCGTTATACCAGCCTCTGAGATAAGCCTATCTGCACATGCCAAGCTACCAAGGGGGTGAGCAGGGGTTATTTTAGAAGTGTATTCCTCTTACCCTGACCAGGAAGAAGCGTCCCTACTTGGACAAAGGTGCAAACAACTGCCAACTAGACACCTCCATTTCTTACACCCTTCTTTCTTCTTTACTTTCACTTCTTAGTTTATTAATCCCTACTCAGCACCATGGCAGAGGGGCGGCTTCCATGCAGGTGCTCCCGTCACCCAGGTGTGCAGCTCTATGCAATTTTTGGAGAGAAGGAGATGGCAGCACTAGCTTTTTTTGTGCAGTGCCTCCTCCCCTAAATGCTGGCAGCAGAACTGGTAGTGGCTACTCCCTGCGGGAGCTTTGGAGGCACTGGGGGAAGGTACACCAGTGCATGCGGTACACCAGCATGGTTTGGCGCACCACCTAGCAGCTGAGGCACTGCTGGGCTAACTTTCTTGACCAGGAACAGGACCTGCTTGACCTGCTAAACATCAAGATTCCAGGGCTTGTGGATATTAATTATTTGTTGTGTTTGTGTTCCACAATGCTAAAAAAAAAAATCTGAATAGCATGCTGCCCCCACTCGGAGGAAAGTTATGTTTAGTAAAGGTTATGCTGTTACAATATTGTGTAATCCAGTTTCTAGTTTCTGCTCGGCAGGTGCCGCTATCTATTCACATTCATCAGGTGCTCACATTGGCTGATTAATTAAGAAGCCATTGCAGACTGTTTCTTCTCTTAATATAGTGAATCACTGAGTAGCGCATTCTCTCTGTGGCTTTGTTTATGTAGCTCATACAGTTCCAGGTTATTTAATTGAATTCACGGTGATGATGTGAATTATGCTTCTATGCAAAGTTGGCTCATCAAGGGTGTTGAGAAATGGGAAAAGAATAAAATTGAAGGTCATTGTAGGAAGCTGGCTAAGTATACACTATACCAAAGTAAGGTATAGTGTGCACAGTGTCCAGTGGATCTCCAAAGGTAGGCAGAGGTAAAAGTAGAGAACACCTTACTCTCTATTTGTTGTAGTGTGGGTACTGCTAAGCATTTGTTTTACACACTCAGACTAATTTGTTTGTATAAAAATATTATTTATTTGTATTTTATTACTAGAACCAAATCATAGGCAGATTCGTACTCTCAAAGACATTCGATATTAACTTGGTTTTGTTACAGGTTTGTAAACTTTGGCACTAACAGTTGAAATTACTTCACAGTTACTCAGCGAGGAATTCCTAGAAACCAAGCTTGTACATTGCCAAAGACAAAGGAAAGCAGGTAATGCATTTTGTAACAATTACGGTTTTCCAGGATTACTCATGAAACACTATTAGACCTGGGAGAACAAAAATGAGATTACGAGTCCGTGAGTAGTGCTCGGTCAAAGGCGACCGGGTGCAGAGTGCAGGGACCATACGTTAGCCAACAGGCTAAGAAAGATCGTTGGTTTGGGTTCTGTAGACAAGCAGGCCATCTTGTTAGTCGAACAAAAACTCCTTGGGTTGAGGTCAGCACTGAAGGGCCAAATGGCCAGCACAAGAACTACACTGCCTGAGGCCCAAAGGCAGGCGGGTGTAGGATGCAGTCATTGGGGATCCCGACTTCTCTCATTGGAGTGCGCCAGTCTTGTTCCAAGTGGCAGATTCGGTTGGGGATTCTTGGAGGGCAGACATCAACTGGATAAGCAAATGGGGTCTTTGGGAGTTGAAATCCTGTGACTGCAAGTGCTTGCAGATGCGGTTTGGGCTGAAGGTGCCGGTTTTTGAGTTTTTGAGTGGTAAGGACTCGTGGAGTCAGCTTGGGTCAGAATCAGTTGTTTTGAGCAAGTTTGGTGCTCACGGGAGACAGTCTTTTGGTTGCAAAGGACGTCTGGGTTCTTGAGCGCTGCTGGCTGCAGGATACACCAAGGTTGTGCTGGAGGAGTGCGAGATTGGAACAGGCCGGCTGGGCTGGGTCCAAGTCAGTTGGTGTCCTCCTCTTCTTCTCCCAGTGCGGCTGTTTGGTCCTTCTTCTACTTGTTTGTTCTAGTCGGCTCTGGTCTGAGGAGGCAAGGTTCAGAGGTGCCACTAAATACTAAATTTGGGGGTGTTTTACAGTTAAGTACAGTTTGGGACCAATGGCTCCCTTCCTTGAGGTGGGTACATCCCCTAGTATGCCATCCTCCAGTGGGAGGGGGGCATGAACCCCTCACTCAGTTTGACTGGGTCACCTCATCATTTTGGGTTTTATTATCAGGATTGATTAGAAATTTGATCCATATTTTGCCGTTCCCTCAGTAGTAACTAAGCGTAAAGGGTTTCTGTCCACATTCAGGTAGGCCTTGAGAACTCTTGATCAAAGACTTCACAATAGTTACATTTTCGAACGATCTTGTCTTAGGACCTGCTCCTACTTCTCGCCATAGCACTGTACGCCTTATTAAGACTGATCCTCCTACTGTTTTGTTAGGTAGGAGTGGTCGTGGATGTTGAAGAGGTTCACGTTTAGGTAGCTCTAAACCCCATGAGTTAAAGATGATTTGTTTTTCCACTATTTGCTCTGCTATAGCCGTCATCGCCCAAGTCATAAGGGTTGCTTCTCTGTCGCTTCCCTGTGGATGTGGTCTAAATTCCACTAAAGTCAGATTTAAAGAGGTAATATTCACCAAGTTATTAATTTCATTTGTAAGTTTTATGATGGTTCCTCTATTTAGGATATCAAAAGCCCCCATTGAATTATAGTTAAGGATTAATAGAACTTTATTTCCCTCAATGTCATCTCTTTCATGTTCCTCTTTATATATGGGTCCCTTTTTCCTTAAATCCTCTTGAGAAGTAATTTGCTAGGATTGTTGTCCTTCCTGCTGGTACTAAGGTACTGTGATGTTAGTTTGAAGAAACACATTCTGTTGTCTTGTTTGTCACAGAAGGGCCAAAGGCTGATCCTAACATATCCTGCTCTTTGCATGTAAAGTTTATAACTTTGTCTTCCTGTTGTTCTCTGGTATTATCCAAATTTACTTCCTCAAATTAGCCTTTGTTTCTTGCCACTTGGTCTGATGTCTGTTGCATCTCTTTAGATACATCTTGTTCTTCTTCCCCCTAAATTCAAGTTGAACACTTTGATTTCATTAAGTCCTGCATGTTTTACTGTAATGGTTCCCATTAGCCTACTTGTGAGACATCCATTTGCTCATTCTGTTGTCTTTCTAGCCCTGATTTCCTTTGCTTAGATTCCTTAGTAATCATCCTCAGAACATCCTTTGTATGCACTTCCATCAACGTAGTTTTCTCTGTGATGAAATGCAATAGGGATTTTTGTTGGACTGTTTTCCCTTTATTATGTGTTTTCTTTTTCCTTTTCTTTTTCCATTTTGTAAAGACTTGCTCTATTTTTGACATGTATTGACTTTCAGCTGATTGGTTCTCATCATCCTTTGCCTCAATTACTTGCTTTCAGTGTCTCTTCTCTCTGTCATTGAATTCGAGTGCAGTTCTCTGTTTGATTCTTGCAAACAGTTTTTTCTTTCGTTGGAGGATTTGTCACAGGTAACTTTTCCATCGTACTGACTGAATGGGTTCTTACCTCTGTCAAAATTTCAATAAGAATTGAGGACAACACTTGTGGCTTCTCCTCTAAAATTGCACATTGACATGTAACTTGTTGTGTTGTAGTCATGATTTTGCACTCTCTGAATAAGATAATTTAGGGCTTGCAGTTTCTTGTCTATACCCACTACGTGAACTACCAAGATGTTCAAGAGGTCCAACTATAGTTCTTGCTTATCTGCTGGACAATGTATTGCCATTGTCATGGCATCCATAGTTGAAAGGAGGGCTTCACAGGCACCCCCAGATACTTCTCTGGCTGTTTTTCAGTATCTTCCTTATCCGGTGGTTCATTATCGGTTTTCCCATTGGTAAGGTCTGCAAGTATCCAAGAGCTGCAAGTTTGTGCCATGAAAGGACACAAACTAGTTGTGGTACCGCCCCCTGGCTTCTACTATCGTCCATACAGTTTACAGGCGGTACTATTGGATAGCTTATCTATACTATATTTGCTTTATTTATTGAATATGCCATTTCCGATATCTCGAATAATGGTTGGTCACACATCTCAGATCCTCCTAAGTGCTCCTGTTGGCCCTGTTGGTCCGACCATGTGGCATTCAAATTTTCCCAATTACTGAGGTTTAATGTTGAGAAAGAATCTGCCAAATTATTATAATGGATGTCTACTTCTAATATACCTGAAATAACTGGTTGCCCATCTTGCTGAGGATCTTGGCACCCAGTTGCTATAATTAGACCTTTCACATACTGTATTGTTAGCCACAGGTTGATTTGGGTCTGGGCTTCTGGAATCTAATAAATAAACGTCATTTGATTGCGAAGTTAGGTATTCTGTTATTTTCTTCCCATTCTTCCCTGTGCAGAGAGCACATTTTTTCTTTTTTGATGGAACAATTGCAGCAGTAATAGATGTGTCCAACTCAGTAATTTCGACCAGACATTTTACTGGGTCTTGTTGTGGAGTTTTTTGTCTAGTTCTTTTAGCTGGCTTAATCCTTTGCTGCGTTGCCTCTGCACTTGCTTTTCTAGAGCACATAGTTGAGCAATTTAGTTTGTTGTATCTGTCTCCTCAGGTAAGGATGATGATAATATAGGCTAGCAACAGCCAGCAACAACCGGCAACCAGTAGACATTAAGACCTAAATGTTCAATGTGGTACTGCTGAGGTTTTGTGGGGATACAGCTATCTGTTGGTAGTTGATAGTATGTAGCTGTTTCCAGAAGGCTACTACAATAAATTACAGTCTTCCTGGGAGCAAGCGGGGCACTCCATGCACCCCTGCAACCATACCCGGTACTAACCTTGACACTTCCATTGGGTGTCTGGGGCTCTGTCTTTTAGCAGGAGCCTCTATGTCACTGCTGATTGCCTCTTGTGCTGCAGTACTTCATGGTTGATGACAAATGACTAGATCCATAGCAATACATGACAATGAAAGTGATAACTTGTTTCTTTATTTACTTACTTCCTTCACATGCCAGGTACCTTGCTCTGGCTGCTCCCCCCTGCCTGTCCTCATTTCTGTCTTTGGGCCTCATCAGAGCTGAAGTTTATCACAGCCTCTTCCCCCACTCCTGTCTATGGAGCATAGGCTACTGAAATATTAATAGGGGAGCTGGCAAACAGGCAGGCAGGCTAATGGGCGTGGTTGGTGGTAATCAAAAGGACTCTGTGCTCTACGGTCCTTATCGCACTTCATCGCTCCAGTCACTTCACTTCACCCTCAAGCGATGGGAAACAAAACTGTCCCAAATCCCAGCCGGACTCAAAACACCTTATCGCCCATGGCACAGAGACGGTTCCTCAGTACCGCGGCACCGAACAAATGGCTCAGACGCATACACCACTGCAGCCACCTTAGCTTCTTCCTCCTAGATCTCGCTCCACTCTGCTGACTTGTTCCACTTCTGGGTAAAGCACGTTTCCACCCGGTGATAGGGTAAGTATTAAAATGGGATTTCCTACCCAAAATGAAGGAAATTTCCAGTGGACGGCATAGAGTACTCATGTAGGGTATTGCTGTGAAGCATCCTGCACCGGCTGGACCTCATCCAGAGCTGGCTAACTGTTAGGGAGCAGGGCATGGACCAGCTCCGGCCCGACATCCATATTGGCCTTTTTGCCCATTTTAGACAAATATAGTTTTGGTGGGAGAGATTTGTTATTTGTTGGGGTTGGGTAGAGAGTGTGGGAAGGGAGTTGGCAGTGGGACTGGAGAGACTTTTTTGAACATTTTGAGTTTTGGGGCTGGGATCAGCTTTGTTTGGGAGAGGGGTGGACATATTGTTTGGGTGGAGATGGTGGGTTGCTTTGTAAATGAATAAAAGGTGTTTTTTATAATCTTGGTTTATTTTACTTTCACTTTGCACTGCTGCCTTTAAGTAGTTTTATGCAGCCTGTTTATGTGCTAGTAACTGAGAGATAACGTACATGCAGCAAAAAAAGGGGAGGCATCACAACTTCACAAGCAAGGTCCTGCTTCCAATTCAACCGAGGTGAGCTCCATCAGTAGGATGGATCTGAATGATTGATTGATTGATTATCCATTGTAGGCAACTAAATTAAAGTACATAGACTGAGTAAGTGGATTATATATTTATCAAAAGATTTACGAAGAATTTATACCACCTGAGTGCTACATGAAGACACAATGAGAATGCCTGATTGTGTTAAAATAAAAATATTAGCAATACTAGTAAGTTTTGGCTAATGTGGAGCTAGCAGTATTATTTGTGAAATTCTCAAGTTATCAAAATGGACTGTAAGTCTGGAGTCAACAAGCTTAGGTTAGGTGTTTACGGTTCGGCAACACAAGGCCTGAATGATGATGATGCTGATGACTGATGTTCTTCTTTTTATATCCCAAAAAATTGATCATTTTTAATGTGTGGGTTGGTAATGGGCTGGTGTGGGCTACGGCTTAGAACATTCTAAATTAAGTTGTTGTTGCTTTCATCACATCCGCCCCACCAATTGTGTGATACAATGGTGGTATAATTTAAGCCACACGTCAATAAATCACATAGCTCGGTGGAAGAGGGTTAGGGGTTTGATGAATGGATAGGTAGTGGGATTTGGAAAGGTTTGACAAAGACAAACACTACAACACAAGGCCAACATTCATCTGGGCAATAAGCAGCAGCCATCAATCTGTTATGAGAAGGAAACAAAGGAATGAGTATGACAGAGTACAGATACATGCATTGCAAACAGTCACTCTGCCTCCGAGAACTAATTTACCATATATATAAATGTTCAGTCTTCAAGGTTACGGAGTAAACCCACCCACCCACTTCTCCTAGTTAAAAATGATACTGTATGTTGAAATTTGGTGGCTCATCTGCATTCTCCACGGGTATGTCCACTGGCCATCAGGTAAGTAGGAGTGTTATTGAGCTCAGCTAGCTTGCACCTTCTGTAAATGTAAATAAATGTAAATGTGAAGTATTTGTATAGCGCACAGCTACCCGGAGGCATCCCGGCACTTGTACTCATACCGCTGTGGAACCCTTCCTGGTTTTTCCTATGAGATGTCCACTCCTGGAAACCCTAAGGTGAAAGCCAGGCATCCTTTGCACTGGGGGGGCCATTGTGGAGATTAAGCAAGCTATTGCCCAGTGTTGCAGAGTGGGACCCATGATTAGAATAGGCACGAGGCGAGAATTAACAGGTCTGGGGAATTTAAGTCCAAGAGCCGCCGAGGCGGGAATTGAACCCTGGTCCAGGCCAGACTTCTGCATCAGGGTCTGCCGCTCTAACCATTGAGCCACACTTCTCTGTTCGTGAAGGAGACTAGAAGAAGGCCTGCAAATTGCAAGAGAGAAACTGTATTTAGAGTAAAGGAGAAGGACAGAAGGAAGGTAAGTTTCATGAGGAGTGTATCATGAAGTCTCAGAGGCAGCGCCCAAAAAATAAAATGGGGACTTAGAGTATCACCTTTGCCACAAGTCTAGCACACACACACACAAGCACACACACACACACACACACACGCACACACACACACACACACACACACACACGCACACACACACACACACACACACACATACAACACATACACGTGTTACCATCCTTGTGGGGACTATGTGTGAACACCTGCCTTGTGGGGACTAACCTTTCCCAATGTTTTAAAAACATACCAATAACAGAAAAATGTTAAGAAAAAATTCATTATATAGGATCCTGCTTCAAATCTGCAAATATATTATTATTTAATAATGTGCACAGAACCATCTTTGTGGGGACTTGACCATGTCTTACTATCCTTGCGGGGACTTACTCTGTAATTATCATTTCTGATTGAATACTTTCACAAACAAATGGCTAAATGTTGTTTTTCTCTGCTTTACCTATATTACATGATAGTTTAGACATATATGCATATCTCTTTGTGTCCTAGGAGCATCCAGCAGATGGATTTTGATAATAATGCATTTCTCAGTAGAAAACTATAGTATATAAAGTTCACGGGAAGGATTTTTAGATATCTGGTCTATTGCAGAGCTCTCACAAGCATTAAGGGATAAGGAAACAGTGAATAGTTAAATTCCTGTAAATGCCAAAGAGCATGCACTGTGGTCAGATGGGAAAGCCAAGTTGAGATTACCTTTTTCTTTGCGTCAACTTCACCACTGTCTTGGTATGGCTGTACAATAATAGTCACCAAAGATATGGCATGTGAAATATTCTAGAGCTATCAGAGATAGTGTGCTGTGATCGTCATTTTCAAGCCCCCACTGAGATAGTGCAAGATTATATTGAGGCCCTGGTTCCCAAAGATATAGTGTTTAATTATAGTCACTCTCAAGTCCCCATAGACAGAGTGTGATTATATTTATGTTAAAGCCCCCGCAGAGATGGTGTGTGATTAATAATAATATTCAATTCTCTGTAGAGCTAGTGTGTGGTGACCGTTATTTTGAAGCCGCATGAGATAGTGTGTCATTAGAGAGATGCCCAAGTTGCCATACAGATAGCATTTCATCATTGTCATGCTCAAATCATCAAAATGATAGTGTCTGATTATTATAGTCATGCCCAGGTCCCTAGAGATATAGTGTTTGGTCATAGTCATGTTCAAGTACCCCTAGAGATAGTGTACAATGATTGTCATGCTGCAGTTCATGTAGAAACAGTGTGTTATTACAGTAATTCCCAGGTCTCCACAGAGACAGTGTGTGATTACAGTCATGTTCAAGTCCCCGCATAGATAGTGTGTGATTATAAACATGTTCAAGTCCCCACATAGAGAGTGTTATGATAGTCATATTCAAGTCCTCCATAGTGTACGATGATACTCATGCTGACGTTCATGCTTAAATAGTATGTCATTACATTTGTGCCCTGGTCCCCACAGATATAGCATTTAATTATAATCAGTCTCAAGTCCCCATAGTGAAAGAGTGTGATTTTCTTCATATTCAAGTTCCCCTCAGTGATGGTGTATAATTGTAGTTATGTTCAAGTCCTCACAGAGACAGTGTGTGGTTACAATCATATTCAAGTCCCCATATAAAAAGTGTTATGATAGTCATGTTCTACTTGCTATATAAGGAGGATTATGATAGAAATATTCAGGTTCCTGGAGAAATAGTGTATTATATTAGTCATGCTCAGATTCCTGCAAAATGATCTGTGATTATAGTCATGCTGAGGTGGAGTCACAGGTAGTGTGTGATTATAGTCATGCTCAAGCCCTGCAGAGGTATTGTGGGATTATAGTGAGGCACAGGCCCCACAGAGATAGTTTGTGATAGCACTCATGTTTAATTCCCTACAAAGATAGTGTGCGATGGATTATATTGATGTCCAGGTCCCCACAGAAATAGTGTGTGATTATAGCATTACCACTGTCCCTAAAAAGATAGTGTGTGATTATAGACATGCCCAGGTCCCCACAGAGATACTATACTGTGTGGTAATAGACATGCCCCAGTCCTTAAAGAGATAGTGTGTGAATATAGAGATGTCCAGGTCCCCATAGAGATGGTGTGTGACTATAGTATTACCATGATCATCAAAGAGAATGTGTGTGATTATAGACATGCCCAGGTCCCCATGGATATAGTTTATGATTAAAGATATACCCAGGTCCTCACAGAGATAGTGTGTGATTATAGGGATGTTCAGGTCCCCGCAGAGATAGTGTGTGATTATAGACATGCCCTGGTCCCCACAGAGATAGTGTGTGAATATGCACATGCCCAGGTCCCCACAGAGATGGTGTGTGACTATAGTATTACCATGGTTGTCAAAGAGAATGTCTGTGATTATAGACATGCCCAGGTTTCAGCATAGATAGTGTGTGGTTAAAGACATGCCCAGGTCCCCATGGAGATAGTGTACGATTAAAGATATATCTAGGTCCTCACAGAGATAGTGTGTGATTATAGGGATGTCCAGGTCCCCACAGAGTTAGTGTGTGATTATGCACATGCCCAGGTCCCCACAGAGATGGTGTGTGATTATAGTATTACAGTGGTCATCAAAGAGAATGTGTATGATTATAGACATGCCCAGGTTCCCACATAGATAGTGTTATTATAGACATGCCCAGGTCCCAACAGAGATAGTGTGTGATTAAAGATATGCCCAGGTCCTCACAGGGATTATGTGTGATTATAGGTCCCCACAGAGATAGTGTGTGATTATACACATGCCCTGGTCCCCACAGAGATAGTGTGTGAATATACACATGCCCAGGTTCCCACAGAGATAGTGTGCGATTATAGACATGCCAATGTCCCAATAGAGATAGTGTGTTATTATAGACATCCCCAGGTCCCCACAGAGATAGTGTGCAATTATAGGTATACACAGGGAGATTGCACAGAGATAGTGTGCGATTATAGTTATGCTAAAGTCTCCAGAGTGATGTGTGTAATTATAGGGATGTTGAAGAACCCATACGGATCAAATTAGTCTAGTGGCTTATTAAACTAGTTAATCCACTTGAGGGATATGTGTTTTACCTCTCTCTCACATGTTTGAATCCTCGTGTTTCCACTCAGCCTTTCATACTTCCAAGATTCATACAATAAGTACCATTTACTTGGATAACAATAGAAATATGGAAGTCAGCACCAACACACCCCTAGGTTTATATGTGATGTGATATGATAATAGTGGTACTTAAGCCACCACCAGAGATAGACTGGAATTATGCCATATCTATTATTCCCACTTCAAATGCAGTATTAACTGATTTAAACTATGTCCCTCCAGGAAGTTCCACACCTCTCCCTAAAAATCCAAGTATCTGCATTCTCATTCTCTTTTCTAGCCGCCGTCTTATAAAATCTAGTCTCAGGAGGATAAAACTGTATTTCTGATTGCAACAAACTCCCAATGCTGATTCTTCCTGACCCTTTAGGATTCTTACAATAGAGAAATAGATTTAAGAACTGGCACATCTTTATAATTTTTGTCTCTATAATTCGAGAATGTAATTGTCCTTGCCTCATGAAGCTCTTATTTTTCCCAAAGTATTTCTTCTACATGGGGCTTTTTCTAGCTACCCAGGCTCACACTCAATAAATATGTATATAAAACTTGTTTAACAAACTTAAAACTTTTATTGTGTTTGGAAGCACAAATTCTGTAAGTGGGTTTCCAGAATGGGGCTAGCTGTCCTTTGTGCATGAGTAGAAAAATGTAAAGTTGGTAGTATTACATCCGCCTTTTTATGGGATAAGACACATTCTCAAAATGTGCCCAGGTGAAACATGGGAAAGTTTCACAAAGTTGAAACATCCATTTGAGAAGCACCCTTTTATGTTTGGAGTATAGGATAGAAATTCTTAAGCCAGGCTTGTGTTTTTTTGTACAAGAGTAGAGAAAGGTAGTGCAACAGCTTTCTTCATGGAAAAAGGTATCTTCTCAGAAGTGCGAACGTCGACTACAAGACACTTTCTCAGTGTTTAAGGTCTTTTTTGAAGGTCCAATCATTTACAAGAGTCTTACCAATTGTATTCCTGAACTGAACTGGTATGCTCATTGTGTTATTGTAGAGAAAGTTACTTTGGCTGTTGTACAGCTGTCTTTTTCATGGAATAATAACCTCAGAATGCTCCTACTTTAGTTATAGGACTCTTTTACAATGTTAACAAAAACATTTTTGAGGAGTGAGGCCAAATGTTGTACATCGGTGTGTGTAGGGTATACAAATAGACTTCCTAAAAGAGGCTGGTCAATCCTTTGTTCAGGAATAGAGAAACATATTTTGATAGTCATGCACTAGCTGTTTTTGTGTGAAAAGAATCCTTAAAATGTACCCATGTCAAAGTTTTCAGCAGTGGGCATTTTGTGCACAGAATCTTAAACTATAATTTTTCAGTTAGGTTTGTGGTTCCTTTGTGCCGGTAAAGAGAAATTCACTTGCAGTTGTGTAACTAGTAACTACACTTTTACATGGAAAAGGCACATTTTCAAAATGGGCACATGTTAAATATGGTCAATGAAACACATATTGATTCCAAAATATCATGTGACATAATCATGTTGTCAAAAATGTCACATCTGCAAAAATATTGTGGAACAGAATATCAAAAGTAAGAATATAGGTTTTATTATACGATTATACAATATTGATATGAAGAAAATTGTTGTAATGAATAATCTGTACTTAAATATATTTGTAATAAACATTGATTTTTATTAAATATATATATATATATACTAATAATATTAATATAATTGTCTTTTTTTAATATAGTTTGTAGTTTTCATTGAGTAATTTAATTTTCAAAATGTAATTAGTAGTTTATAATTTAGTAGCGGTCATTTTGTTTGTTGGTTAATATGGTGGTAATTTAAATACATTTTAAACAGTAGTTTTTAATGTTAAGTTATATAAGGTAAATTCAATATTTAATTTGTTCTTATGTAAATGTTTACATTTTTTAATCGTTCTTTCATTTATTTGGATTTTAACTTGCATTTTCAATTCATGTTTTGTATAGTATAATTAGTCATCTATAATTTAGTAGCATGTTGTACGGTTTGTACGGGAACGGGGTGAGATATTTCAATTAAAATATTTTTCTTTATGTTTTAAGCTATTTAAATATTTAATTTATAAATAATTATATAATTATTTCCTTGATTACTTAATATGTACAATTGTTGTTGTACTTGGACTGTGTAAGAAATAATTGATAATATTTATAAACAAGTGCATATTATATTATCATTTATTATTTTTATGTTTTTCATTTTAATTTTATTCTTGTTTTATTTATATTTCAATTTATATTTTTGGTGTTTGTGGTTTTTGTTCAGTAGTAGCGAGTCATATGAATTCTATGTATGTTTATTTCAATATTTCATTTATTTATGCATTTATTTTAATACAATTTGCATCTTATTTAAATGTATACAAGATATAGTTTTTAGTTTAAATATGGTTAATCATGTTATGTTTTTAGATATTTAAATATTTCTTTGAATGACTGTGTTGGAATGGTATATGGAACCTTTCTGTAGTCTAACACTTTCCCTACTTGGTTAGATTGGAGTGGGAATAGTAAATCTAGCCCATCCAAATCCAATGCATTCCTTAGTGTTGCTTAATTGGAGTGGGGATAGTAAATCTAACCCTTTCAAAGTCCAACGCTTTCCCTACTGTTGCTTAGGATGGAGTGAGAGTAGTAAATCTAACCCCTTTGAAGTCCAATGGTTTTCCTTCTGTTGTACATATTGGGGTGGAAATAGTAAATCTAATTCCTCTGAAGTCCAACACTTTCCAAGCTTTGCGTACATTGCAGTGGGAATAGTAAATCTAACCTCTATAAAATTCAACAGTTTTCCTGCTTTTGCTTAGGGTGGAAAGGGAACAGTATATTTGACCACTCAGAAGCTCAACACCTTCCCTACTGTTGCTTAGACTGAAGTGGAAATAGAAATTAAACCTCTCTGAAGGCCCAGCACTTTCCCTACTGTTACTCAGATTGGAGTGAGAGTAGCAAATGTAACCTGTCCATAATCCAACACTTTTCTTACTGTTGTTTAGACTGGAGTGGAAATGGTAACTCTTATCCCTCCTAAAACCAAAACCTAACCCACTGTTGCACAGATCAGAGTGGGAATAGTAATCTCAACCCTTCTGAACTCCAATACTTTCCGTACTTTTGCTTAGGTTGGAGTGGAATAGTAAATGTAGCCTTTCCGAAGTCCAAAATCTTTTCTTGGGTTGCTTAAATAAGAGTGGGACTAGTAAATCTAACCTCTCCAAAATCCAAACCTTTCTGTACTGTTGCTTAGATCGGAGTCCGAAGTCCAATATTTTCAATGAGTTTGTTTATGTTGAGTAGGGATTGTAAATGTAACACTTTTCATACTTTTATTTTAATTGGAGTTCGCTAACTTATTTTTGCTGTTTCTTTTACTTGCTGGTATATGTTTTTAAACTATATATCGTTATATGTTTATTATTGTTTAAAAAATCTATCTTTATTTTAAATGTATATTTATATATTATTTGTATTCATTTACCTAATTGTGTTATATGTTTTTGATGTATGTTTTCTACAATTATTTTCATTAATGTTAATATTATTCATGTAGCTACAAATTATTGTTACAGTGCAGTTCACCCTAAACTCCTATAAAATATATAGAAATGTATAAGTAAATATCCCCATCTATTGCCACTTAAATAAAGTGGTAATAGATAGTGAACAACAATAAAACCTAATACTTACCTATAAGTAACACCCTAAACCAAAATGCAGAGAAACACAGACTACAGAAACCAGCAAAACTATGATAAAAGTTACATGACTCCCTTTTACCTTTGGTAAGCAGAGCAGTTAGCAAATCACATATTCACTTCATACCCAATGTACTGTTGCATACCATAAACATACCACGGTATAGCGTGGCACAATATATAAGTACATTTTTTAAAAGGTATAAATTTAGCACTACTTACACTATTTACAGATTCTACACCATTCCACTTTACATCAGTCCATTATACACAACTACACTGTATGCTAATCCACTATACGCCACTCCACTGTACTCCACCTCACTCTACTCTAGGCCACAACCAAAAATGAACATTTACACATCATAATGTATTTTCTTGCCACATGACATTTACATTCATTCACACACTTTTACGCTACGTCTGTTTCAATTAACAAACTCCACTCTGACATCTCACTTTACACCACTCCACTCTATGCTATTACACTCCCCACCATTCCACTTTACGTCAGTCCAGTATACACCACTGCACTGTATGCTAATCCACTGTATGCCACTCCTCTGTACTCCACCTCACTCCACTCTATGCTACACCGTTCTACTTTATGATATTATACTATACACCACTCTATTCTATTATACTCCAGTCTGTCACTTTACTGTATGCTCCTCCACTGTACAACTCCCCACTGTACGCTGTTCCCCTGTATGCTACTCCATTCTGACATTACACTCTACGCTACTCTAAGCCATTACACTCTGTGCCACTTCATGGTACATCACTACAATCTACGCTCTCCCACTAGATGCCACTCCACCTAACGGCACTCTACTATACTCAACAGCAGTATACCCCACTTCACTCTGCCATAATCCACTGTATGTTACTAAACTGTACACCACTACATTGTACGCCCCCTCACTGTAAGTCACTGCACTCTATGCTTCTACAGTCTAAGCTATTCCACTGTATAACCCTGTACTCTATGCTACTCCACTATATGCCACTCCACTGTGCATCACTAGACTTATTGCCACTAAACTCAACACTACTCCACTGTACGGCACTCCACTGTATGCAAATCCGCTGTACTCAACTGTAGTCTACGCTATTCTGCTCTTCCCCCCTCCAGTGTATGCTATTCTGCTGTACGCAACTCTGCTGCTCGCCACTCTATGCTACTCCACTTTATGCCACTACACTGTACCTGACCCCACTCTATGCAAGTCCACTCTACACTACTCCACTGTGCGCCTTGCCACTCTACTCTTAGCTATTCCAGTCTACGCTTCTGCAGTGTATGCCGGTCTACTCAACCATACTTTACTGCACGCTACTGCACTGTATGGCATTCCAGTTTATGCTATTCCAATGTATGCCACTACACTGTACAACACTCCAACCTATGGCACCCCACTGTACACCACTACACTGTACGCAAACCCACCCTACACTATTCTACTATATTCAGCTCCACTGTACCACTCTCTACTGTATGCTATCCCACCCTATAGCACTCCACCGTACGCCACTCCACGGTATGCCACTCTACTATACGTGTTTCTTTGTACATCACTCCACTGTATGTCACTCTACTATACGCTTTTTCTTTGTACATCACTCCACTATATGCCACTATACTCTATCCCACTTCACTGTTTGCCACTCCACTCTATGCCCCTCAAGTGTACCTAATTCCACTCTACTCAACTTCAAACTACAACACTATACTGTATGACAGTATAGATTACAACACTATTCTCCACTGTTTTGTCCAACACTCCATTTAACGATACTCCACTTGACAACAGTAAACTGTGCATTTTTTAACAACGTTTTATTACAATTTTAAAAACCATTGAAATCCCATGAAAAAAATTAAGGTTAAGGATAAGATATAGTTAGGAAAACTTTATTTCTTCTTTGTACACAAACCAAACATAAAATTCTAAAGTTATAACTTTAATTTATAATTTGCGCACAACTTTCAAATTACTATAAGTCATAGTTATAATTCACATTTATAATTATACACCACCTTCAAATTTCTAGAAGTGGAGAAGTGTGGCTCAGGGGTTAGAGGCGGCAGACCCGGAAGCTGAGATCGGTCCTGGACGAGGGTTCAATTCCCCGCCTCGGCAGGTCTTGGGCTAAAAACTCCACGGACTCGATAATTCTCGCCCCGGTGCCTCCTCGACTCATGGGTTCACACTCTGCGACTCTGGGCAATAGCTTGCTTAATCTCCACAACGGCCCCTCGCGGCGGGATGCCTGACTTTCAGCTTGTGGATACCCTGCTATCTCACAGGGGAATACCAGGACGGGTTCCCTAAGCAAGCGCCGGGAAACCCTTTGTGGTAGCTGTGCGCTATATAAGCTCAACTACATTTACATTTACATGCACCTACCTACTCAGTCTTGCCACATTATTCAGACTCATATGCTATAACCTTTTGATAGATAGCTACTCCTTACTAATTGAGCGGACCTTTCAGATTTACTAATGTAGACTCCGTTGGCTTCTAATTATATTTTCATGGTAGGAGCTACACTTTCCCAACAGAGTGGGCCTAACAGATCAGCTGTTGTAAATGCTGCATGAACAATCGTCAGGAAACAGTGCCCCTTAAAGTACATGATGTATATATTACAGCTTAAAACAACCCTATATCCCCAATTAAATGACAAAACAAACCGGACATTTAAATAAAGCACTGTTTGTTACAAAGATGACAAACTGCAATTTTCTTTCTTATGCATTGGATGCAATAATTTTCCATCAGCTAAAATCCAACACTATGGATTTTAGGGTTTGTCAGTTGCAATATTTATATCTCATTCTGAATTGTGCCTGAAGGATTGATCAATTCAAGTGGACGTTATGCTTACTGCACCAACTCCCGCAAGGCACAGTATTTACCAAGAACTTAACCCCTGGGTAAATATCTAATGGTTTGACCAGCCCAAATTTACCTGGGGAAAATTGTAGGGACATGGTGTTTACTACAAAACTCCTAACTCTGGTATATGTGGTAATGGAAGTTACTGCATATATAGGGGCTAGCCGCAGCCTGGGCGACTGGGGCCTAAATCTGTGCATGTCATAGGTCCACTTTCTGCACCCATCCTTTGGAAAATAGTTTTTTGGTGCCCTGAATTTGTTTCATGTACATAGCACAGTCAGAGTGAGCGTATATTTGACCCCTTCAGCGCAGCGCGGATTACCGCGCTGTGCTGAAGGTTCTATTGCGCGGGCGGGGCCATGACGGAGCGGTTCCGTCATACGCACAGCGCAACTGACGCGCATGTCGGAACCGCTCCGTCACTCGCATCGATGTGGTTAAAGTGCATTGCTGCTACTGTAATGTGGAATGGTACTAATAGGTTGTTTGTGTAGAGCTATTCCATATTCACACTAGTGCTAATGCTGCTGCTAATATAGTTAGCAGACAAGCACAATATAAATACTTGGTGCATATGAAAAAAAGACACACTTACGACATTGGCAGAAGTTGCTTGCCTATGTCGTTTTCCATTATTTTACCCTAGTCATTTTTATTATTCAGATTGTTTGTTCAATATCTTTTTTTTCTAATACCGAGAAACTGAACATGAGGTTCCATTAAGATCTATACTCTTAAAAACTGCTGTGTTAACTGACTCTTTCCTGATACAAACGATGAATATTCTCACTATTCAGACAGGTTCTGGGCCCACACTTAGGTGGTAACAAACATTCCTCAGTGGCCTCTGCACTACTGTAATTCCAGATGCTGTGTACTCCAGCATCTCTTATTGAATGTCATTTTCTTTTCTTTCACTTACAAGTACATATTTTGTAAAAAATAAAGTTCTACAAATACAATATCATTGAAACATTTTTCTGCTGTAGTATGTATTCTATGCTTATTACATATTATGCTTCATGAATCACTATTTTCAGAGATTACATTTTTATCTGTTCTACATTATCACAAAGTTTTTATAATACCTTTCTATAATAAAATCTATATTATTTAATGTTTGCAAACATGTGACCTTACAGGAGTGCTCTCACTGTTACTCCCCGTTTTATAACAGATACATCGGCCACACATTCCACTGAAGCTCACTTTACAGTGTTTTAAAGCCGCCAAAGGCTCATTTCTTTGAGAAAAAAAAGTTTGCATTCTGTTGGAGCCTGGGGGATGGGGGCTGCTGTTCAGCAACTATACACATGTTAATGTGATCAATTAACTTGTGTTTTGTGCTACTGCTGAAAGAAGGGTGTGCCATGGAGTCCAGGCCAGGTGTCATTTAGCTAAGGGTGGGCGTAGTTCACGAAGTAGCACTTCGCGAAGCTACGCAAAGTGCAGTTCGCACTACGCGAGCTACGCGTAGCACTTCGCGAACTGCGTAGTAACATGTTTGCACTGTGCAAGATGTTGTTTTCAATGATTGCACAGTGCGGACAAGCAACCGGCACTGTGCAATCATTGAAAATGGCATCTTGCACAGTGCGAGCTGTAGTTTTCTGCTGCTCGAGTAGATTTTTACTCGAGCTGCAGCTTCATCAACGCAAACTGGTAGTTTCTCATCGCGAGCGGTCGCGAGCATACGCGACCCCTCGCAATGAGAAACCTGACCTCCTCGCGTTGGAAATCTTGCCGGGAGGTTTATTTTCCATGCTCGCGATCGCCAACTTGATGTTGCTGATCACGAACAAGGAAAAAGTCTCGCCGGGATGTCATTTTGCTTGCTCGCGGTCGCCAACTTGACGTTGAGGACCGCGAGCAAGCAAAAAATGACCGCAGCACTACGCAAGTCTACGCTACGCGTGTTCGCACTGTGCTACGTGCAATTCGCGAAGTAGCGCGAACTTCGCAAACTATGCGAGCGTAGCGTAGTGCTTTGCCCAGGCCTACATTTAGCGCTTTGTTATGCGAAGTTGCTTCCTACTGTTACTGGATCAGTTCTTTTCAGTTCACTTCAAACCTATTATAATTTCCAGAAACCATGGCACCTTAAAATCTGCAAACTCCCAAATAAGCCCAGTCGGTGTGTGTTTGTTACAAAATGTGTCCAAAATGAAATCGTGTCTACAAACCGTTTCAAATAAAGTATCTTGCTCCGACTTCGCTTTAATTCCAGATTCGGGAATAAAACTGCAATTTCCACCCGACCCAAATTTCAATTCCAGCTGTTGTGGGAAATAAAAACCTATCCAAAATAACCAAGGAGAAAAAAAACACAAGATTGGAGAAATTATGGTGAGAATGGATGTGCAAACACCAACTCCGACCGCACTCCTACTCCTAAAGGAAAAGTTTTGTAACGCCATGGTCATGCTGCAACTCAAATTACCTTGCTTCATGGTAGTGGCAATTACTGATGCGTTTTTTTCTATACAATGACGTGGTCCATGGTGTCCAAATAGGAAGGCTCAATGAGTTAAGCTTTTGCTGCTGACAAATGTGACAATCACCAGATCACATGTTTAACTCCCAGCAAGATTGAGTCAGCCTTCCATTATACTGAGATTGGTAACTTGAATACCATTAAATTGAGTACAAGCTACATCTGCTAAAAATGATAGAGGTGCGGTATGAAGCACAAGTGGGAAACAGCCTTTACCACGAAGGCTGAACAACGAACTGCCTTTACAACGAAGGCTGTACTACGCAAGCCCTACTGCACATATGCCTTAACCACGCATGTGCGTGGTTAAGGCATATGCGCAAGAGGGCTTGCAGGCGAACGCAAGCAGGAAGAGATAGTGGTGAGGTTAGTGGGGTTGGGGTGGGTCGGGGTTGTTTTGTGGGCTGAGGGTGGGTTGGGGTCATTTTCTGGGCTGGGGGGTGGTCGGGGTACTTTAAAGTTGGGCTGGGTCAGGGTACTTTTGTGGGCTGAGGGGGTCTTGGGTTGTTTTGTGGGCTGAGGGTGGGTTTGGGTTAGTTTTCTTGGCTGTGGGGTGGGTTGGGGTAGTTTTGTGGCCGGGTGGTTTCGGGGTAGTTTTCAGGGCTTGGGGGACCGTTTTAGAGTTCAGGGCAGGGCAGGGATTGTAATACCTCTTAGGACTTAGGGTGGCAGGGGCGATTTTAGGGCTTGGGGGTAGTTTAGTTTTCAGGGCTTGGGGGGCCATTTTAGGGTTCAGGGCGGGGGGCAGGGATTGTGATACCTCTTAGGACTTAGGGGGCAGGGTTTGTTTTTAGGGCTTAGGGTTTAGTTTTTAGGGATATGGGGAGGGTGGAGGTGAAAAGTTACTAGGGCTGGGGGAGAGTGGGGTAGTTTAGGATCTGAGGCCAGGGGCAGGGGTCGGGGGGTTAAATTCTTAACCACGGATAAGTATTTACCAAATAAGCATTAACAACATGTGATTCATTGTAAAGGCATGCGTGGTAATGGCATAGTCGTGATTAAGAATATCGTTGTTTAGCCTTTGTGGAACTCGCATGCGTGGTAAACACATTTGTGGTTCCATCATACAACCAGCACAATTTAGTTATGCAAAATTATGGTAAAACTATGCAAGATTAATCCTAATTACCAGAGCTGCAAATTCTTCATTTGCATCTCATTTTAGTGCACCAAGTTTTTTCCCACGTGCAACTCGCCCATATTAAGTTAGCAAGCACAAGCGAGAAAATCGAGTGTTAGCCTCCTGGCGAGATTTATCAATGCGGGCGGTCACACCTGGTCGCTACAGCTCGTATTTAGAAAGCTGCTGCTCAAGTAGAAAATCTACTTGAACGGCAGTAACAAGCAGCGCCCTCTTGCATGCCACGTGGTGCCTTTCATGCTGGACAAGATCCCGATGTTAAAAATCCGCATGAGCAGTGCAACCTTACAAATTCTGCTGTATCCTGTGGAGTTTTTGGAAAACTCCGTGGAATTCTGCAGAGTGAAACTCCCTAATTTCTGCCCACCCCTTATGATGATTAGTTAAAACCAATCTCAACTGCATCCCTGGAATCTACCAGTGTTCCATGGGAAGTGCAGTCTGCTTGTCCACTATTTCCTGCTTAATGACCCATAAAGGAACTCCCTGATGCAGGAAAAGAAGGAATTATGTTCCACGACTCATCCAGCTGATTCCAAATGTTGCAGGTCCAGTGCTAAGTGGTTCCAAGCCAGATTCTTGCTTGTTGTCCCTTGATGGGACATATTTGAGAATCGAATAATTTTTACGATCTTTTATCTACATCGGGTTTTGCGATTCTCAAAATGCGATTTGCAAAAATCCGTTTTCTTCATACATATGGCCCATAGTCTTGCCCCTTGCACCAGTGAAGCGATCACAGCCTCCTACCTAGGCTGATGTGCTGCAGTGGTGCAGAATATTGAATAGGAGACTTTGCAGTACCTTAAAATCCTAGATAACATATTCAGAATAGAAACATCAATTGATGTGTGTATAGATTTCTATGCCTAACGCCACATCTTAAAGGTGCGTAGATGTGTACTTATGAATAGTAAATCTATACTTCCCTATATGCACTCACCTTTCAGCATTTATGTCCTCGATATTTATGCTAAATTTTTAAGGAATCACGTTATGTCTTACTCATTATTCCAAGATGCAACCTGATCTGCAGCCTGTGCCCTGGTAAGTAAAGCTGACATGATGCAAGCTATGTAGGCTTCAGCCCCTGGTATTAATCCAGGCACAATCAGCTCATTCAGTATGCTATTTCTTCTGCATCCTTACACTGACCAGGGCCTTCTTGCTTGTGACTTCTACTTCAAACTTGGCAAGAGGGTACTTTTTATCAACTCCATTGACAACTAGGCCAACACCACTGGAACAATGGAGAATGTCTTCATTTATTAGCATGCTTCCTCACATAAATATTTCTGTAAGCACCAGTATCCCTTAGGGTAGGAATTTTCCCACCATTGGTATTTGGGTGAATGTGCTTGAGAGATTCTGGATCTCTCGCCAAGGCGACCATTGATAATAGTTTGCGTGCTCCTGTCCACAAAGAAAATATAGTATTAATGGGTACCGCTTGTAAGATACTTCATAGGATAATCCTTACTACAATGTCCCTCTTTGTGACATCTAAAGCATCTCATCACCTTGGGCTTCCTCCTATCTGGTTTTGATTAGAAGTCCAGTTCTGCTTAGCCTTTTGTCTTTGACTTAACCCTTGGGAATTGTTCTGGCCCTTGTTTTTGGTTTTGGATCATTCGTTTGCAAGTTCTTTTCCCCAGTTGATTTGGAATGTATACTGCTCTAAACCCTTGTTTACCCTGTTAACTGATGAATTGCCACACAACACTGAGTTTTGTGGGTTCTGCTCTCTCTAATTATATAAGCGTTAAAAGTATTTAAGGAAACAGCACTTAGCAAGCAATATTCAAATCTGTTGGAGCTGGAATCTAGTGAACTGAACGGCTTGGTGCCAATAGTTAGAAGCAGTTTGGGGCACTCATGAGTTGGTAGCCCTCGATCAAGGCGATTGAGTTTGGTTATGTCCTGCATTATAAGACCCGCCACTAGTATGCTGAAAACTGAGCTCGAAGCACACCTTTGTACCCAAATACCCCAATGCTATAGGGTCTTCCTACTGGAGCTAGCTCACAAAATACTCCTGGCAGGACACATGGGCCAAGACAAAATCTTTGCAAGGCTTGTCCCCCATTTCTATTGGCTCTGGGATCAATACTTCCTCAAATATGTCCTGTAGTATTTGTGTGACCTGCCAGGCCAGGGGGAAGACATGGCAGAGGCAGAGAATGTCTCACTTAATCCATTGCCTGTAGTTGGCACACCCTTTGAGATGATGGGCATCAACATTGTTGGGCCTATTGAACCCCAAAGTGTTTAAGGCCACCGGTTTATCCTGGTTCTGGTGGTTCATACCACTAGGTACCCACAGGACCAAGACTGCACCTGCAGTGGCTAAGGCCCTAATGGGAATTATTACTAGGGGTGGGCGGAATTCATGGAATTTTCCAAAGTTACCTAAAAACTCAGAGAGATTCCACACAGTTCTATGAGCGGCCGAACTCCGGTCCACCGTACACTCTTGTGACCTTCTGATTAACACCACCATGAGTTGCTAATGACATGACCTCCATGTGGGTTATCCTATTTCTGATTCCATACATTGTTGCCACTGGTCTCTTGAGCAGCAGACTTTGAGCAGGTTGTCAGGGGACAGAGGACTGGGGCACAGTGCACATTCGCAAGGCAGTGATTTTAGACTTACATTTTTTTTCATCTGAGGCACACAGCCGCGTTCGGTAGTAGGAGTAGCTGCAGGGCGGTGACGTGGGGAGGGGCAGGTTGGGGGGTAGTAAACTATGGATTACGGAGGTTTACAGGTAAGTTGACAAATTATTAAAACGAATTTCGTTGCGTGCACTGCATGGGGATGCAGTGCACGCAACTAAATTTGTTTTATTAATTTATATGTTAACTTACCTGTAAACCTCCGTAATCCATAGTTTACTAACACCCGCCCTGCCCCTCCCCCTCCCCACGTCACAGCTCTGCAGCTACTCCTACTACCGACTGCTGCTGGAGGCACATATGTTGCATCCTGCTCTGTGTTAAGGGTGTTGCCAATTGCCACATGGCAAGGCTGCAGTAGAATAGAATGAACTCAAGTGACCAAGCATGGCCCCTATTTTTGAGAATGTAAGCATTAAACTAGACGGCGTGATAATTATAGTCTGCCCACATAAATAGTTCTTCAAGTTATCTGTGGCAAGATTAAGTCATACTCCTACAACTTCTCATCCTCACTCCTTGTCAAACCCAGCACTCTCCTCTTGTGCCACACTTCTCAATGTACCTCTGCCTGTCACAACTAACCTGGTGGCTCCTGATCTCTCCCCTGGAGCACAAACAGTCTGTACCTGGCGTCCGGTGAAGCCTTCCTGCCTGCTCTGCCCCTCAGGTCTCCTGCAGTGATAGTCGGACACTGAACCTGCAGGAGTTTAGCCAGTTGCTACCTTTCCCCATATCCCTTTAGGAACGGCATCCACGCCATGATGGGCCAGGAAAAAATACAGGCAGGATGGGAAGTAGCAGACTCGAAACTTACAAAGACACAGAGAAAGGACAAAGCAGCTGCTCAAGTGACAGCCATTGAAATAAATAAAGGACTGCAGCTGAGGTTTGTAAGAAACACCAAACAGGGAGCAGCAGAAGGTACACAAATGACAGATTCACATGACTAATGTACTCTGACACTTGTCGGTGAATTTTGAAGGACGTGACGCAAGGGGCCATTGACATTTCACGTCTTTAAAAAAGCTAGAAATCCTTACAAATGATTTCACGTATAAGACCACACTTGTTCACTTGTTCTCGAAAATGACGGTGAAATCGCCTGAAGGTGGGTGGATAACTCTGCCACACGGTGGTTGGTGAAGTTTTTGCTGAACTCCACGTTCCAAGTTGGGCTCGGGATGGGCAAAACTCTGTGAACTCTGCCGGTTGAGAGGAGCTTACCGCCCACCCCTAAATTTTACCCAAGTGGATTTCCACAAGGAAGTGGTGTCTGACAGGGGTACCAACTTCATGTCTGCTTATATGCAGTCAGTGTGGAAGGAGTGTGGGTTAATCTACAAGTTCTCCACCCCCTTCCAACCACAAACCAATGGGCTTGTTGAAAGGTTCAACAAGACCCTGAAGGGCATGATCAAAGGCCTGCCTTAAGCCTTGAGACATAAGTGGGACGTCCTCTAGCCATGCCTTCTCTTTGCCTACAGAAAGGTGCCACAGAAGGGAGTGGGCTTCAGCTGCTTTGAGCTTCTGTATGGACACCTGGTAAGAGGTCCTCTGAGATTGGTGAAAGAAGGGTGGGAACAAGCTCCCAGGAAGATTCCCCAGGATGCAGTTAGCTACATGCTGGCCTTCAGAAGCCAAATGGCTAAGCTGTGGAAGCAAGCTTTAGACAGCTTAGAAGCCAGTCGGGAAGTAATGATGCAGTGGTACAATCAAAAGTCTACCCCTCTGGAATTGCAATCTGGGCAGAAAGTGTGGGTGATGGAACATATGGAGCCAAGGGCCCTCCAAGGCTGCTGGACTGGACCCTATGAGATGGTTGAATTGAAGGCTGAGGCCATATACCTGGTGGACCTCAAACCCCACTTTGAAAGGTCTGAGCTCACAATATTGTTGATGACAGATGAAGAGGAGAGTGAAACTCTCCCTGACCTCCAAGAATAGAGATGGCTAAGTAGGAGTGATACTTTCCCCAAGTCTGACTCCTGAACAGCAGAGGGACTGCCACCAAATGATGGGGCAGTACTGACCTGTTTTTCCTCATCCCTGGGACTACCCCCATTGTACCCATGATGTGGACACAGGAGGCAGCCTTCCTATCAAGAACACATCTTACAGACTGTCTGACAAGGTGAGGGCCAGGATTAAGGAAGAGGTTTCCAAAATGCTGGAACTGTGAGTGATAGAACCCTCCAGTAGCCCCTGGTTCCGTCCCGTGGTACTAGTACCAATAGCTGCCTCTCTGGGCACCACACCTGAACTCGGGTTCTGTATGGACTATAGTTGGCTCAATTCAGTCACCAAGCCTGATACTCATCCCATCACCCGAGCTGATGGGCTGATTTACTGGTTAGGGGCTGCCCAGTTCTTAAGTACCTTTGATCTTACATGAGGGTACGGGCTGGATGCCCTAACAGAGGGAACAAAGGAGAGGTCCGCCATGTCCACTCTAGAGGGCCACTACAAGTTTAGGGTGATGCGCTTTGGGCTCAAGAAAGCCCCCGCCACATTCCATAGGTTGGTGAACCAGGTACTGGTTGGTATGGAGACCTTCATGGCTTCCTACATGGACGATATTGTTGTCTTCAGTAGCAGCTGAAAGGACCACCTTTTCACCTCCAGGAAGTACTTCAGGCTCTGCAACAGGCAGGCCTGACTATCAAGGCCAGTAAGTGCCAGATAGGGCAGGGGTCCGTGGTATACTTGGGACACCTGGTAGGCAGGTGTAAGGTGCAGCCCCTCCAGGCTAAGATGAAGACTGCCCTGCGTCAAAGTGAACAGGCAAGAATGTGCTGTATCTATGGTATATGATGCATTCCTGTCCTTTTGCCCAGTGCTGGTGCCATGTCGGCGGCCTAGCACCAACGCAGGTACCCTTGCACCATGGTACAAGGGTGCCAGCCTTGCATGAAGGAATGTTTTTGTGCAAGAAGGGGCACCTAGCTAGACAAAAACAATCCTGCAAGGCGTTTTCCTCTTTCTATGTGTGTTGCAGAATGCAACACACATAGAAAGAGGAAACAACAAGAAGAAATAAAGTTATTCCTCCTCCTTGCAGCTCCCCTGAGGAGGTGTAAGGTTTTGGCTTATCCCCAGGTTTACATGTTCTTTAAATCTGGGGATGCGTTAAAATCCATTGGTGTTGCATGGGAACGCCCACTGCAATGCACATGGAATGTGCTAGCGCACAGCAAGGCAATGCAGAGATTTGCACTGCCTTGCCTTGCTCCATATCTGTGATGCTGTTGCATCACAAAAAGTGAAGCAACAGTAGCACAAGGGGCTCGTAATTATGCCCCCCAGTTTCTGCTAATGTTACTCAATTCTACGAGAGCAATACTACTTGGGGAAACACAGATAGATGAAGACTCCTCTGCAGTTTGTGTTGTTTTTTGTGGATCTCTTTTTTAGGTCTCGCCTTGCTATCGCGTAAGCGATCGCAAAACGAGACTATTGTAAAGGGGCTTTTCAAAGTGCTCCCAAAAGCGGATTGCATGGCTAGCACGCGCACAATCACGCGCATCGTGCCGCCATGCACTTCGCTTTTGGGAAGCGCTTCAGCCCACTGGCGCCCTCTCGCCCTCGCGCGCGCCACTCCGCCGCGTCACAAATTTACTTTCACTTTTGCAGCGGGCGCTCGTTTATTTCAGCAACACAGTATTTTGTGTGCTTTTGATACATGCACAACGACCAATACTGCCTCATGTAACGTAACATTTGTTGACGATGTATTCTGACATTGTGCAGTCTGGATCCTCGGCCAGTAACCCAGCATAAAACCATACTATCTGTCATGTACAACATGCGCACATTGTCTTTGTGTGGTGTCTCCAAGCATAACCCACCCAGCCATCCAGACTGCTTGTGATTCAGAGGTGATTGAATATGTTTCCTAGTCGACGTTCTATCCACTATGTGCAACTCAAACAGTTGTTACATACATTCTATATTATCTCTGGAGCTTTACAAAAGACGATAAAGTTGGAATTTTTAATCCTAATAGAAATTTCAGCTACTTTAAACAAGGTTCACTATGTCGTCCTGCTTGAGATAGCGTGCGTGGTGCCCTTCAAACTTTTTTTTTAGTGTTTTGAGTATCTGCCATTTATTTACGTGTACCCTATATGCTCTTTTAACCTGCACATGTCACTTTTTCCTTTTGTAACGTATCGTTTGCTACCTCTTGTTTTTTCCTTCCACCCACTCTACCCGCAGTCGTCCTTCGGCCAGGGAATACAAGCATTGAGGGATTCTCCAGGAGTTTCCGCGCCGGTGTTTCATCTGCCTGCCTTCTGCCATTTCTGCTGGCTGTGGTTGGTACTTGTTGGTACTTAAGAGGGCCAGTGACGTGTATGCAAAACCTGAAAGCTATGCTTGCACTGACCCGAGGGGGCGAGGCATCTTTAACGCGAGATTGTTTAGGTCTTTTTCTCTTTTTCTCTGTCGTTGAAATGTTCACTTTATGAGTGAAAGGTACCGTGAAAGTAAACCCACGAGGGAAAACTACTTAGATGTAGATCAAATTGTAACATTTTAACTATGTTTTTCAAATCATTGCTTTGTTTTACGAAGGATATTGTAGAATGTCTCACTCCCTGTTTATGAATTGAAGTAAGTGCTCAAATCTCATCATTACAATAAAGTCTAGTTTACAAAATTGTGTAGTAAACTGCCTCACAACCCCCCCACCAAGTCTGTAGTGCATAGAAGGGACTGTCTGCTAGGTGCTATACATGCTATACAAAAACATCTAAATAGAGAAATTAATACCTTGGAGAAATGTAGATTGAGTTATCATGTTTGCCATGTGGTTCATATGGTTTACTGAGCATTGTCCTTTAATTGGGAATAGGATGTGAAAAAGAGAGACAGAAAGTCTGGTACAGTGTAAAGTGTCAGCTTGTTTGCGCGGGCTGAAAAACGAAACCAGGACAAGATAATTAAGTGCTTTAAGATCGGCAGTAAAGATTGCAATCTCTTTGTTCCCAGCATCAGTGAGATGCAAATGAACAAACAGCGTGACGCCAAAGGTCTTATTTTTTTAAAACCGAACCAGGTCACTGCTACTGTGAAAGGAACAACAAGCATTTGCAATGCAATAGGTCTCGCATTTGCGCGAGTTTAAGCTATTGGCATTGTAAATGACGATGCCTTTTATTTATGTTTGAAAAACGAAAACACAAATAAAAGGCATTGTTATTTGCAATGTGAATAGCTCAAACTCGCGTAAATGCGAGACCTATTGCATTGTAAATGCTTATTTAAATGTGCCTTCCGGATCAGACCCTGGACTTTCACAGTCTGAAGCATCGTGGGATTAGCGTGCTTTGGAAGACACCTAGCTCCCACTCGGCCTGAGAAGCACTGGCGGCAGGCTACGGCCTGGGCAGGGGCACGCCGCCTGTTTCAGGCTTTTTGAGGCGCGTATTCTGGAGTACGGGTAGTGGTGTAGGGCAAGCCCGCTGCCTGTGGAGAGGGAAGCGACGGTGAGCGGCTGACAACGCTTCCGTGCAGTTTCTCATGACTTGAAATGGCATCTCGGGTATCATTTCTCTGCAAGCCTGTAGTGAGGAAGGAGTCCTTCCAATGTTCGGCGTTCACAGCTTTTACGGTAGGCTCTTCTCTGACCTTTCATGATTTTGCGTTTCGCCGCGTTGGTATTGCCCGCAACCCAGAGAGTTCCCGGTCTTTTTTCATGAACACTGTGAAACTGAGTCTATTTCCCACTGCCTTTGCCAGCTTGGGGGCATGTGATTGTTTGGGCTTGTGTGTCATTGACACATAGTAGTGTTTAATGTTCACTTTCGCCTTGTTCATGCAGTGATATTGTAGGATTAAACGTGAATCTATTTGTATTTTTATTACTACCTTATCGTAGTTTCGTAACCTTGTCTGTTGTGCGAACTTTTTTTACTCTTTCAGGGGTTCCAAGGGTACTCCTTATCTAGACGTCATACTTTGTGGGTTTTATTCTCTGTGAAGAGCGGGAGATTGCCCCTCCTCCCATCTGGATTTTAGAAAGGCAATACCCACGCCGGACATTCCCGGGAACCCCTAATGTAAACAAAGGCAAAGCACTAATAAACAGCTGCTCTACCGGACCTGCAAGTGATTCTTCCTTTCTCCCGACGCATGCACAGCCATCGCCGAGGCACAGGCCAAGCACAACTGCAGCAGCCGCGGCATGCACAAAGGCCTTCCGGTGCCTAACTCAGAAGCGGGCATTGCAGCTTGGCCAGAGGTTTATCCTTGTCACCCATATTTCTTTTTAATAGAAGCTCACTGTGTCTTACAAACAGACCTGTGAAACTCACTAAGTGAATGGTGCTACCATTTGTTTTAATATTTAAGCTGGGATTGGATCTGGTACAATGTGTGTAAGATCGGAAATGAAATGGGGGCATATGTATCAAGCTCTTTTCCCGTTCGCAAACGGGCCAATTCTAAGAATCGGCCCATTTGCGAACAGGAAAAGGCCTTTTGGGATGTATCATCCCAAAAGGGCATCGCAAATTAGAGAATCGCATATTTGCGATTCTCTATTTCGCGATTGCATTTAATTTGCATTTAATCGCAAATTACGATTCCTTAAATGCAATGTAGGAAGTACAGAAAAAGTGTGATTTGGCCTTACGGAATCGCACATTACCACCAACTTAAAGTTGGTGGTAATTTGCGATTTCTTTGAAAAATGCACTTTTTTGCATTTTTCAAACTAAGGGCATGTATGTGACATGGCACTTAGGGCATGTATTTGTGCCACATGTGCACACATACATATTTCTTGAAATTGCATTCTCAATTTGCGATCCTCTAATTGTGAATCGCAAATTGAGAATGTCTTCCCATTCATTCCTATGGGCCTCCTCGTCCACAGGAATGAATGGGAAGGAATTCCTTATTTGCGAATCTCAATTTGCGAATCACAAATAAGGAATATGTAGGATTCGTAAAATTGTTTGCAAATCCTACATACATTGCATTTTGCGTTTCTCTAATTGCGATTTGCTAAAACTCACAATTTGAGAATCGCAAAAAAAATGTTGATACATATGCCCCATGGAGTTGCTGCTGACTGCTTCTGTGGACTGTGAATCAGTGTCAAATCCTGCATCTGTCACACTTCTCTATCCTTGTCCAGTGGTGGCTCGGGTGCAGCAACTGAGTTGGTTTTCCCCTGTATCTCTTCCGGTGTTTATCAAGCATTGTGCCCTCATTATCTTTGCCAGCCAGAAGTGGGCTATTATGTTCTAGTATTTTGATTGCCAGGGGACACATGTTTTTGTATTTCAGTAAGGCTATTCTCCCCCCAACAGGAACTCACGCAGAAAAGCAGAGTTGAATTTCCACACTCCTCCCCCAGTTGAGTTCTAGCTTCCGCTATTATGTTTATTTCTGATCATGAACCTTTCCTGGCAGCTGCTGCTTTAATACTCCCTGCATGTGTGAATACACATCTAATTTTTGAGTTGAGATTGTTATTAGCACCCACATTCATTCCATGCTTATGAACAACTTGTACTAAGGTCTGGGCAGGTTTCCTACAGGTCATTCTTCTCGTCTTCATCCTTGTAAATGGGAAAGCAAAATCTGAAAAGTTGCACCTATTTGTAAGAGAGAGCCAGTGCTTAAGTTAACATAATGTGTGCCATATTTGGCATTGTGGCTGATATCTCTCTCCTTACAGTCAATGTCCTCTCTCCACCTTGGCATTGAGAAGTGTTCGCCAGGTTCGGGTTGGTCGCAGAGTGGGGCCCTGTTGCCTCCGTAGCACTGCGGTGAAGGGTTGTGCAAGGATCAGAGTCTTGAACCCAGCAAAACAGGCCGTGGTATCAAAGTGCTTCAGGTTTAGCTGGTTCCACACTCATCATTTCATCTCCAGTCACTGCTTCTAACAATTTGTCAGCTATCTCAGGACCGAGTCAAAGAAGCTGACAAGCAGCACGAATCGGCAGGTCAGTGGCCATACTGTGGAGGGGCATGGAACGCCAACGCGAGTCATTAGGCAGCAGCACTTGTGACCCCCTCCCACCCCCACCCCCAAGAGCTTCACACATAGAAGCATACTAACAGGCAGTCTAAAATTGTTATTTGTAATAGAAAGGAGAGAAAAGTACTATAAATTATGACAAACACAGGAATGGACAAATGAGACAGTCTGATGCCCAAACCAAAAAAGCAGCCACATAAAATGATAACAAAGCTAAACTTAAATCGACCCCCAATCTTTCACTCGGAGCCATTGCTAAACATCTTTTTTTCTTAAATATTAATTGCAGTTGTAGATAACACTGCATCACCCAGTGTGTAGTAATTGTATAACTATTCACCCCCTGGTGGCACAACACCCCAGGATAATGTGCTGCATGGCTAAACACTTATAAGGTCCCAAAGGCGAGACCGGTTGCATTGCAAATGCCTGTTATATTTTAGCAATCTGTCCCCTAAGCAGATTCGTTTTTTGGTGGAGTGAGATTTTACATCTCATTGCAGCAATTCGTGCTTCCCTCGGTTTTCCTGTATACTGAACATCCTCTTTAGTTTCTCCATACTGAGTTTCCTCTACAGTTTAAAAAGCACCCAACTTTTTCAAAATCAATCATGTTTTATTCCTCTAATATTTATTTGCACAATGTCCTCACATTTTGGTGATCCTATATTTAAAGGCAGTTTGAATTTATAAAAAATGCACAATGGAATGATAGACCCATTCATCCCCATTTTTGTTGTCGTTTTGCAATTTTGGTATTTTCTGAAAGAAATCCAGAGGCGCTCCCTCTCCCTTAAACGGGAAGGCAGAAGGAGGCGCTGGCTTGCTGCACTTCACATGGGTTTTAACAGTCAAGCAGCCCTTATTAGGTTGTGTGTTATTGGAAAGGGACCCTTTTAAAGATAAAAGATTGTGAAGCTCCAACAACCCTACATGTATGGTTTTCATTGAAAGCAAACTTTGGACGGAAGGAATGTTTTATTTAAATGAAAAGAAAGTCGCGTTTATTTCAAAAATGATATTCCTGCCCACGTAGAACTTTGCTTGTTAATGGTTGAGAAGGTAAAATAGCTCTGATCTGGAGGTCTTGGAAAAAGAGCGCCTGTGTCCTATTCTTTCTGCTTTCAAGGTCAAGGCACACACCGTGCCAGCAGTCCTGTCGAACAAGTTTACGAAGGTGGATTTAGTGACATGTGTGCCCTTCCCCCAGTCTGGGAGTCTTCCCCGTCCCCAGTGGTCTCCTGCATACCGGTGTATTGACATGCTAATGGGGCTGTTGTTATGGATGATTAACACCTCCCTTGCTGCCCGCCCTAAGCAGCTGATTTGAGTCTCTTAGTCACTAGAAACAGTGGACGGCGCGCGCGTCCTTTGCGCAGCCTTCTTTACCTGTGTATGTTTTTGTACTCGCTCTGTTAGGCATCTGCTCAACTTATATTTCCTTTTTTCTGAGTTAAAAAAATAATGTGTATCTGGTCGAATCACTTAATCTCATTTATTTGCCAACGTTAATGGCAAGTGCTGTACGAAGCTTAGAAAGTTTTAGTTGGTTGGTTTTAGCCCGTTTTTGTCTGAAATTTGTGCTTGTTCTCTTTCTGTGCCCAAGATCGTTTTCCTACTGTTTTTCCCCCGTTTTGACCTGAATTGTTGCCTGTTTTTTTCTGTGCCGTTTTCTCTTCGTGTTTTGACCTGTATTATTGCCTGTTTTTTCTGTGCCATTTCCTCTTCGTGTTTTTGACCTCCATTGTGCCTGTCTCCTTCCTGCTTGCCCGCCTACCTCGCCGCCCTCCGCTCTCCCTCCCCGCTCCCGCTTCCCGCCACCGCCATTAGCCCCGCCCCTTTTTCTTCTGTACCCTCCCCGCTCCCGCCTCCCAGCTGCTCCGCCCACCCGCGCACTTGGCCTTAAATGGCGACCGTACGACGCAGGTGAGTGTGACCCACTTGTGGGACACCCCCGCGCCGCACGGCCACCAGCTGCTGCGTGTGCCCCCAGTGCCTGCCTCTGCCTCAGCGCCGACTTCGCTGCCGCCTTGAGCGCTCCCCTTTTGGTTTTAGCCCGTTTTTGTCTGAAATTTGTGCTTGTTCTCTTTCTGTGCCCAAGATCGTTTTCCTACTGTTTTTCCCCCGTTTTGACCTGAATTGTTGCCTGTTTTTTTCTGTGCCGTTTTCTCTTCGTGTTTTGACCTGTATTATTGCCTGTTTTTTTCTGTGCCATTTCCTCTTCGTGTTTTTGACCTCCATTGTGCCTGTCTCCTTCCTGCTTGCCCGCCTACCTCGCCGCCCTCCGCTCTCCCTCCCCGCTCCCGCTTCCCGCCACCGCCATTAGCCCCGCCCCTTTTTCTTCTGTACCCTCCCCGCTCCCGCCTCCCAGCTGCTCCGCCCACCCGCGCACTTCGCCTTAAATGGCGACCGTGCGAACGCGCAGCGGTCTCGCGCAGCGGGCGCGCCGCCTGAGCGCCGAAGGTGCGCCGCGCCTGGACCGCGCCCAGTGCCAGGACCCCTGGCCCCCGAAGAGCCCGACCGACCCGCCTGACGTACTCCGCCGCCACCCTCACCGCACTCAACACCGGCCGACTCCCAGAATGCCACCTAGCCGCTCCACGAGGTACCCACGGACCTTTCAGCTGCCACGCCTGCAAGTTCTCCTGCATCCGGACCAGCCTCACACCAGCACCCGCCAAGACGAACACCAGCAGCACCCACCTCAAGTGCATCCTGCTCAACACCCGCTCCGTCCACAGACACGCCATCGAACTCTGGAACCTTCTAGACGCCACAGCCCCGGACGTTGCCTTCCTCACGGAGACCTGGATGAACGCCTCTTCAGCTCCCGACATCGCCATCGCTATCCCAGAGGGCTACAAGATCGTCCGGAGGGACCGAAACGCCAACCAGATGGGAGGAGGCATCGCCATCGTCCACAGGAGCACCATCCGTCTCACGACCAGCACCGACAACACCCTGACCAGCGCCGAACACCTGCATTTCCAGATCCACACCAACCCGAACACCACCCTCAGAGGCACCCTGATCTACCGACCCCCTGGACCACGCACGCAATTCAGCGAGGACATCGCCGACTTCGTCAGCCCGCATGCCCTCCCCTCCGCCGACTACATCCTCCTGGGAGACCTCAACTTCCATCTGGAGAACAACAACGACCGCAACACCAGCACCCTGCTCGACAACCTCGCCAACCTGGGACTCAAGCAACTGGTGTCCACCCCCACCCACCTCGCCGGACACACACTCGACGCAGTCTTCTCTTCCAGCACAGACATCAACTTCAGCCACGCCACAGAGCTTCAATGGACGGACCACAGCTGCGTCCACTTCACCTTCAAGAGAACGACGTCCCACCACCACCAGAAACAGGCCGCCCGCAGAAGCTGGAACAAGATCACAGCAGACCAGCTCGCCACCTCCCTGAGCCAGCACCCTCCTGCCAGCTCAGCGAACCCCAGCCAGGCCGCAGACAACCTCACGAAGTGGATCAACAACTGCGCGGACGAACTCGCCCCACTGAGGACCCCGCCCAGCAGACCCGGCAGCAAGAAGGCCCCATGGTTCACCGACGAACTCAAGAGCTCCAAGAAGTACTGCCGAGCCCTCGAGAAAGTCTGGAGAAGGGAACCGACACCGGACAACAGGACCTCCTTCAAACTTGCCACCCGGAAACACCACCAGCTGATCCGCGCCGCCAAGAAAACAGCTTTCAAGGACCGGTTGGACAACAACGCACACAACTGCAAGGAACTCTTCAACATCGTGAAAGAGCTTTCCAACCCCAGCGCAGGAAACAACGACATCACCCCATCGCAAGACCTCTGCAACTCCCTCGCTTCATACTTCCACAACAAGATCGCCGACATACACAACAGCTTCAACAACCAACCAACGCACACCATGACCGAACAACCACCCCCCACCACCACCCTCCACGCCTGGACCCCGATCAGCACCGAAGACACCATCCGCACGATGAACTCCATCCACTCCGGATCACCGACCGACCCCTGCCCTCACCACGTCTTCAACAAGGCCGACGCTGTCATCGCACCCCACCTGCGAGACATCATCAACACATCCTTCGACACCGCCACCTTCCCCGAGAGCTGGAAGCACGCCGAACTCAGCGCTCTTCTCAAGAAACCCACAGCGGACCCCACCGAACTCAAGAATTACCGCCCCATCTCGCTCCTCCCGTTTCCAGCCAAAGTCATCGAGAAGACCGTCAACAAGCAGATGGCCGCCTTCCTCGAGACGAACGGATCCCTCGACCCCTCACAGTCCGGCTTCCGAGCCAACCACAGCACCGAGACCGCCCTCATCGCCGCCACCGATGACATCCGAGCCCTGATGGACAATGGAGAAACAGCAGCCCTCATCCTCCTAGACCTCTCCGCGGCATTCGACACGGTCTGCCACCGCACCCTAGTACGGCGCCTCAGCAACATCGGCATCCAGGACAAGGCGCTGGAATGGTCCACCTACCACCGTACAAGTCAGAGGCCTCCGAAGTCATCTGCGGCGTCCCCCAAGGATCATCTCTGAGCCCCACCCTCTTCAACGTCTACATGAGCCCCCTCGCGGCCATCGTACGCAAACACAACCTCAGCATAATCTCCTACGCCGACGACACCCAGCTGATCCTCTCCCTGACCAACGACCCCGCCGCCGCCAGAGCCAACCTGCACGAAGGGATGAAAGAGGTAGCCGAGTGGATGACGACCAGCCGCCTGAAACTGAACTCGGACAAGACGGAGGTCCTCATCCTGGGCTCCTCACCCTCCGCCTGGGACGACTCCTGGTGGCCTCCCGCCCTGGGCACCGCACCCAAACCGACAGACCATGCACGAAACCTGGGCGTCATCCTGGACTCCTCCCTCTCCATGACCAGGCAAGTCAACAACGTCTCCTCGGCGTGCTTCAACATCCTTCGCATGCTACGGAAGATCTTCTGGTGGATCCCCACCGAGACCAGGAAGACCGTCACCCAGGCCCTCGTCACCAGCCGACTGGACTACGGCAACGCCCTCTACGCCGGTACCACCGCCAAGCTCCAGAAGAGACTCCAGCGGATCCAGAACGCCTCAGCCAGACTCATCCTCGACATCCCACGAACCAGTCACATCTCCGGACATCTGAAAGACCTTCACTGGCTCCCCGTCAACAAAAGAATCACCTTCCGCCTCCTCACCCACGCACACAAAGCCCTACACGACCAAGGCCCGAGCTACCTCAACAGCCGAGTCAACTTCTACGCTCCCAAACGCCACCTCCGATCAGCCAACCACGCCCTCGCCACCGTCCCCCGCATCCGAAGAGCGACTACAGGAGGAAGGTCCTTCTCCTACCTGGCCGCCAAGACCTGGAACTCCCTCCCGACCGACCTGCGCCTGACCCAAGACCACCTCTCCTTCAGGAAGAAGCTGAAGACCTGGCTGTTCGAGCAGTAGCGGCACCCCCCTCCCCCCCCAGCGCCTTGAGACCCTACGGGTATGTAGCGCGCTTTATAAGTGTCAATGATTGATTGAAAGTGGCATTTATTCTTCAATATTTTAAGCAGTGGCCATAAGTTTGTGTTTTCTGGGAAACTATTTTGTTAACACACCCTTTTGTGACTGTAACTTGTTGGTAGCAAACAGACACGTATGTGGATTATTGAAAGTTCACATTTATACTGTGCACCCTCTACTCCCCCTCCAGAAAAGAAAAGGCAGTCGACAGGCAAGGTGTTTCGTTGCCCTAGTATTTTTTTTAATTAAGCGTGTGCAAAATCATGTACATTTTACCCAAAAGTATCAGAAAATGACTTAGATTGCACAAAATATTGTTCGTCTTTATTGAGTGAAAAGTTCACACAATGGGATGGAATACCTTGCGTACCTTATTATGAAAGCTTTGAGCTGAAGCTGTCTTCTTGAGTGGGATTGGTTATGTATGAAGCAGTGTCTGACAGTCGAATTTAGCAGAGTCGAGTAACAATAAATTGAAAAATATTTTGAATTGCATCCCGTAATTAATATTTTGCCCAAACGTAGAATTAACCATCTTTATATGCACAACATGTGAAAATATTTACTATCTGCTTCTCCACTAAAAATAAACAATCACTGACAAAGCCATCAGTCATGACTTTTTTTATTTTGATACGGTTCTCTTCGCAAAAAGAGACACAAGGAGGAAAGAGGGTTCAGAAAGAGGTGGGCGATGGCAGTTTTGAAAATATAAGGCTTCACAAAAATATGCAGGATGTTTCAATTTGCAACCAACTTGACAAAGAGAACTGAGGTGCAGGAAGACAACATGATTTTTCCTGGATGTGTGGAAGTAAGACCCATTTTAAGGATTGGCTGATGACGGCTGATAGCCAGAAACTGGTCCTAGCATGCTTGATTCCGGTCCAGGAAAGACATGGCTTGGCAGTTCGGGCTGGACTGTTCCCATGAGGCACAGGGTCAAGACTGATTTGCATATGGCCATGTCTAAACTGGGGTGGCGTAGTGGGCAAAAGAACGATGGATTTAACCCAGATCTCTTGACTGGGGGAGAATGTCTGCATTGTCAGCATTCCGTCCATCATTTGTTTGTTGTAACCCATTTTAAGGATTGGGCACAACTCTGTGGGTCTTATTCACAAAGGTAAAATTACACTTTTGGTATAAGTTTACTATGTTTTTGCTTTTCACAAACTATAAGAGTAGCTTTACGTGTAGCATCTTTACAACTGCAGAGAAATCTGCACATAAAAAAGATAGGACAGTCTCTGCAGTTGTACGGCTACTACATGTAAAACTACACTCATAGTTTGTGAATAGCAAAAAAATTGTAAACTTACACAAAAAGTTTGGATATAAAGCTCTTATGTTTCTTCCCTGGTGTATAACCCTAAAATTACCCTTACCACCTGTTGCCACTAACTACACCCAAACCATAAATTACTCTCACCACACTTTACCACTGCCCACCCATAAACCCTAAAATGACACTTCCCATCCTTTGCCACTGCCCACCCCTAAACACTGAAAATACCCTTACCACCCTTTACCACTACCAACCCTTTACCCTAAAGTTACCCTTAATACCCTTTGCCACTACCCACCCCTAAACCCTAAAATTATCCTTATCACCCTTTACTAATATATATATATATATATATTCACTGAAAAAACCATAGGTTTCACACACGTTATAGTTAGGAATTAGCATTTAAAAAACCTTAGAAATTCAGTGAAAAAACCATAGGTTTCACACATGTTATAGTTAGCTGGACATTTTACTCGTAAAAAACCAATGAAATTGCCCCGTTATAGTTAGTTCAGCTAACTATAACTCGCGCGCCCGCAATGCACTGCTGATGACGTCACATATTACATCACTCATGACATGGTCAGTGACATCACTCATGACATCACTGATGACATCTCAAATGACATCACTGATGACATCACAGATGACATCATCCAGTGAATGTGTGTTTTTCTGAAAATTAAATATGTTTTATATATGTATATCTCAAGGTTGATAGAAGAATAAATGGGTATATTACTGTCTAAATGGATGATTTCTTTTTGAAAAATTGATTGTGTAACTGACTGATTAAGTGTATCATAGTGAATACATGGCTTAGTGAGTAATATTTAAATATGTAAATATCTGTATCATTTTTTCACTTTGTGTATAAGTGGCTGCATGGGTTGGTGAGTAGCTACATGGGTGTCTATATAGGTTATTAGTTGGTTTTTTTGAGTATTAGTCTGAGTGTCTGCATGGTTCGGTGGGGGGTATGACGTAGTGCATAGGTGCATGAATGAGTGACTCACTGTTTGTATGTGTTGAACAGAGCATGTGCGCAGGACTGCATGGGTGGATGCGTGTGTGTATTGGTGTGTTAGTGAGTGAATGACTGTCTCAATAGTGTCTTTATGAGTAACTACATATGTTTTAAACTAGTATATGTGACTATTGGTGTATATATGTGAGTATATGTGAGAGGGAGAGATTGAAAGAGTTCCTGTATGAATAAGTATGTGTTTCTATAAGTGATTGTTTAAAAGACTAAGTATGTGTAAGTTTCCGTAGAAGTAAGTGTGGTGGTGTGTGTATAACTGTATATGCAGGTGAATGTATGTTTGATTCTTTATTAGCATGAGTGACTATGTGTGTGAGTAACTCTATGGATGAGTGACATTATGTAACAGGATATATAGGTGTATGAGTACATATGATGAGTGAGTACATGTATGAGTGACTGTATAGGACTGTTGGTGAATGAGTGGATGTGTATGTTGATCTTAGAATTACTGAAGAGGTTGTTGTAACTGGTATTGGTATGTCCATTGTTTTGAAAATTTTAGTCTCTATTTTTGAATGTGTGTATCAAAGCTTATATTAAGGTGAGAGGAGGTCTGCCACTCTATCACAAGGATGATGTCATCAGTGATGTCATCAGTGATGTCATTTGAGATGTCATCAGTGATGTCATGAGTGATGTCACTGACCATGTCATGAGTGATGTAATATGTGACGTCATCAGCAGTGCATTGCGGGCGCGCGAGTTATAGTTAGCTGAACTAACTATAACGGGGCAATTTCATTGGTTTTTTACGAGTAAAATGTCCAGCTAACTATAACATGTGTGAAACCTATGGTTTTTTCACTGAATTTCTAAGGTTTTTTAAATGCTAATTCCTAACTATAACGTGTGTGAAACCTATGGTTTTTTCAGTGAATTTCTAAGGTTTTTTAAATGCTAATTCCTAACTATAACGTGTGTGAAACCCATGGTTTTTTCAGTGAATTTGCAAGGTTTTTTAAATGCTATTTTTTTTTTTTTTTCTTCATTTTTTTCAAACATATTTTTAATTTAATTTTCTTACCTTTTATAAAGACTATGCTTAAATTTTTAAAATCATTAAATATTTATTTTATATAAATTTTTTTAAATAAACATGTAAAATTTATTTCCAGATTTTTTTTTTTTTTTTTTTTTTTTTTTATAGTACGCGTACCGTAAGCTCACGGTAAGCGTACGGTTTACGCAACGCCCGTAATCTATCTACGCTGCTTGCGTATAGTTACGTACTTTGCGTAGCCGCGCGTACTGCGCGTGGGTCGCGTGCGCGCTTACGCCACACGCGCACGTTACGCGGAAGTACCGGGGAGTGACTGTTATGCGCATGCGCGCAAGCGCGTGTCTTTTTTACGCGCATGCGTACTTTTTGCCGTAAGCGCACCGTAAGCGTACCGTAAGCGTACGGTAGGTCATGTGATCATGAAACACAACTTTTGATTGGTTGAAAGTACTTTCAGTTCTAGAACTCTCCTACACCACACCCATTCCCCTCATTTCTGCTTGTGATCCCTTGGGAGAAGGAGCTGGTTTGTCTTTGGGATACGATGGCAGAACAGCAGAGCTCTTCTGAGAGTGAGGCTAGCACCAGCAGCACTGTCTTGAGGCAGAGAGCGAGGAAAGTAAAGCCTTCTTATGTTTGGGATTATTTTACTTTTCCAGAAGGCCAGCAAAAGGTGAATGCACCTTTAGTTACTTGCAAGCTGTGTAAGCGTGTACTTTCTAGAGGTAATCCTAACAGGAAGTATTCCTTTGGGAATCACACCATGAAGAGACACCTCCAGGATGTACACAGAAGGACACATGGTCATCTTTTTGGAGGTAACTCTTCAGAAAGACGAGCCAGTACATCCACAGCAGCTCAGCCTGGACCATCACCTGCAGGGCTTACTCCTTCTTCTGCAGGTCAGGTGAGCCCTTCATCTGTGGGGGGAGAATCTCCTTTTGCTGGCCCTCTGGAAATGAACCTTCGATTTCGGAAGGTTGATATTCATTGCACATTTTGTAAAGGTCTAATTTGTCATAGGGAGACCAGTGTTTCCCTAGTGAACAACAAAATAGATCAGCACATTTGTAGCTTTGAATGATTTTCCCATGCTTCCTTTCCTCTGTCCCTGCATGAACACAACGGTTCTTTTAAGAGCCAACCTTATCTTCCATCTTTTTTTTACTTGTTTTTAAAAACTTTTTTTTTTTTTTTTTACCGTACGCGTACGGTAAGCGTACCTTTTTTTTATTTTTTAAAAAAAAAACACTAAAAATCATTTATCACATTACAAAGTCCTTGAGAGACTACAATTTTTATTTTTGACTTACCATACTCACTCAAAAAAATATTTATTCATTTGTTTTTTTAAAAAATAGTTTTTAAAATGGTTGTAGTTTCCGAAAATTTTCTATATCGATCTGAAAATAAAGAAAAAAGTATTAATATTTGTAAACCATTTTATAATACAGTACACATATTTACATTTTTTACCCAAAAATATTTTTGCCTTATTTTTGCTGTTTTCAGAATATATTGCATTTCACTATTAATTGTGAAAGCAATTGCATTCATCATTTTACAGCGGGCAAAAAAAATTAACAATCACAAAGATTGTATTAAAAAAGCCCAGAATCTCTTCTCACTTAAACTTATCATTACAGAAATGCATATTATTCTAAAAAAATATCATCTAAAAACAATACTTTTTTCTTTAAAATACCGTCTGATATGTTTGTTTGAGAAGTATAATCACAATATTATATCTCAAATAACTCCAAAATACATCTGATTTTATTTCCTTTAGGCCAAATAGTATTTTTTTTTTTTTTTCCTGGAATAAATTTCCAAGGGAAATCCATTAAAATTCTAAAGTTTAATCTGTCCAGATCTCACCGATTCTCTGTAACATTTTGGTTCACGAAAATGTTTTGAATAATTTATTTAGTCCACAATAGAATTGCTTACTTTTCCACATGGCCAAATAGTAATTTTGTAAATCTTTTTTGAAAAAAATTTCCAATGGCAGTTCAATAGCATTCCAAAATTTAAAATGTGCAGAAGTTACCGATTATCTCTAAATTATTGGTTTTTCAAAATTGCATTAAAAATTAAAAAAGTCCACATTACAATTGGTTATCTTTCCATTAGGCCAAATGATAATTTTAAAAATCTTTTTTTTACAAAATTGCAATGGTAATCCAGTAAAATGGTAAAATTATTTTGTCCAGATCTTGCCAAGTCTCTCTAAAATTTAGGTTTCAGGAAGATTAGATAGGAATTTGCTAAATCAAAAGGCAAACGTTGTTTGAAAATCAATTGGGAATCATTACACAGTGTCCAGCCTTTTTCACATTTTAGATAAACTGTGTAATGTCCAGAAGTAACAGTAGGTCCATCATGGAAAATTATTGCAACAGTTACAAAAGTTTTTCCTGAAATTGATAATTGCTGTCCTGTAAACTTCTTTATTAAAGTATCCAATTTTGATCCATCAGCTCTACATCGTTGCATCATTAAAATTACATACTGTCCGTATTCCCTTAAAATTAATGTTGATAACATGTCAGAATTACACTCACCACATTTCATGCTATGATTAGCATCTTTAACTAATTTTGCAAAAGTGACTGTTTTACTCTCTGGCAATGTCAAATAAATAAACCTTTCATTATCAACAATAGAGCCACATATATTATAACAATTATCACAACTATGTTCCCATTTATAAGAGAGACCAAAAAAAATGTCAATGGGAACTCCTTCTTCTTCCACTACCTGAAGAAAATACATCAAAAATTCGTGTGCATCTTGCTGTTCATTTTGAGAAAACTGTGTTCGTCCTGAACATACATCTAAAAGTTTTCTAATGTCAGTAGCACTTTCTATTTGAGTTTTATCTTTACTCAGCTTTTGAAAAAGGAGACTCAGCTCTGAACAGAATCTTTTTCCCTGATTTACTATTATCTGCTCTTGCAAACTTTCCAGATAAAATGCAACATTCAGCACTACATTTGCATAGCAGTTGACACCAGAGCTATTTTCAAAATGACATCCTACAACCTGTTCTTCATTTTCCTTTTTCTTTTTGCTTGCAATTACATCACTCCTCTTTTTTTTCCTCTTCTCTACATCTTCATTACAGATATTCTCATTTCTCCTTTTACGAGAAACTACACGTTTCTCCAACACAGGATACTGACCTAAATGAGGAGCATAGCTTCTTCTTAATCTATTATACTCCTTTACACAGTTTGTATCAGCACTAACTTTTGAGTCATCAAAGTCTATCATGAATAAACCTGATAATGTTTTGACTCGTGACAAAGCTACATATGCCATACCTTCTTTGAACACAGTTGAACCAATGTTCACAAATGCACAATCTACAGTCAATCCTTGAGACTTGTGAATAGTTACAGCATATGCTAGAGAAAACGGAAACTGCTTCCTACGTACATATAAGTCTTTCACAAGCATAAAATGAACTGTACAACGACAAATATCTTTAACTTCTTCTATCTGATCAAATTTTATTTTTAAACATTCAATTCCTTCTTTTTTCTGATAATTAATAAAACCCACAACTCTTCCCATTGCTCCATTCACTAAGCCTTTCTCAACATCCAAATTTCTCCTTAAAAACACTCTACAGTTCATGCAAACATATAGATTTTTTTCTAATCCTGCTGTTTTGGAGATGTTCTTCTCTAGTGAGTCCAATTTATTTTTCAGTTTGCCTGTTACTGTGACAGTAATTCTTCCATCCTCAATTTTGTCCACTGCTTCCAATTTCCTGATGTCTTCCTTTTCCAATTTCAAAAGCTCCTCATTAAATATTGAGCATTCACGTAGAGTTGGCATTAAGCAGATGACACTTTTGTTTTCTGCAATATTCTTGTATATTTTCTCTGCAACTATTTCTTCCTTTGGAAATAAATTATGTAGCAGCCGACTCTGTAATGCTTTTTTCCCAACTTCTGTGAGTATTCCAATCCTGATATCTTTCAGAATACTTCCATATTCTTCATCGTTTGCTTGCCTCATATTAGTTGTAAGTTCCTTGTACTCAAAGAAGGACCAAATATTTGTATTTCCAATGCTTCCCAATGACTTCTTCGTGTCTTCATGTGTCACAGTATTAAACACTGGTTGTCCTTTAACTGGAGTAAGTTGCAAAAGATCCCCAAAAACTATGACGTGTTTTCCACCAAATAACACGTCATAGTCTGTCTTCAAAATTTGCTGCATTCTTAAATGCACAAAGGCAAGCATTAAGTTCGATACCATGCTCACCTCATCAATAATGAGAACTTGCATCTTCTTCAATACTCTTGAAACTTCCAAGGATGCTTCTCCAGTTAGCTTGTTGAATTGTATTTTGTTCTCATGCTCCACTGGTAACATTAGCAAACGTTGTAAGGTGATTCCTTTTATGTTATATGCTGCTAACCCAGTTGGAGCAGTAACCACACAAGACAAAGTAGAATCCGTTTTTTGCTTTAGGTAGCTTCTGATGACTTTAATTAGGAAACTTTTTCCAGTGCCAGCTTGTCCGCTTACATACATCCTGATTGGATGAAATGATGTGCATGAGCACTCTTTTTTGATATGTAGAAATCCGTGATCAATTTTGTTTTTGATCTCTTCATAAATTTGTTGCTGCTCTTGATTCAGTTGTCTTTCCAAATTTTCTAAGTCTATAAATTCTTCTTGACCTTGATTCATAGCCGTTTCCACTTCATTCATGGCTATTGATGCTTCATTTTCAACGATTGGTTGTCCTAGGGGATCTTGACTGTATGTTCCTGAACTTTGGCTGTCCTGAGAACTGTCTCTAGCTATTTCTGCTGCAATTGTAGTTTCCTGTTCAATTTCTTCATTTAACATTTGCAGATAAGTTGAGAATGTACTGCATTGTATGCTGTCTTTACAAGCATTAAAAGAATCTTCATAGCTCTGGAATTCTCCCAGTAGTTCATCCTCTGTACGCCATGGTTTAAACAACTGTAAAAGAGCCAAGTAGTAAAATTCTTTCTTGTCGGTAGTGTCGCAACTCAGCTTCCGGTGATTTATCAAACTTCCTTTGGTTTGCTTCACCAAACATCCTTCTTCACCAACAACTTTATATTTTCCACTGTTGATGTCTTCTGCAGCTTTCCGTGAATAAATGTAGTTCTGTAACACTTCATAGAGACACATGTTCTCCAGATGATGACTTCTCTTGGGATAATATGTGTCCAACATGTTTGTTTTCAATATATCTGTACTTTCTGGGTCATTCTCAGCCAAATATTCAATTTCTCCAACAGATTTCAGTACCCGATTTCTCATTGCTGCAAGGCCTAAACTTGCCCAAATTATTCTTCTTGACTTCGAGTAGAGACTTGCAGAAGATAACCTATCTGAACATTCGTAGGATCCAATTTCTCGATGCGATAACATCTTCAAACTGAAACTGTACAGCTTCTTACTGACAGTCTTCTCGTGAGAAATCTCTTCCCACATTTCCTTCAATTCTGTTTTTTCTGATTTCGTAATGTAAGACGTTACATATCGAGCAACAGCAATGGAATTGTCAGCAACATACTGTATATCCATGTTAGCGTTCCACATGGATAAAATGACTGGGTTGTAGTCATTTATATTTTTTGATTCTTCTTTTCTTTTAAGGTTGTAGGTATTCTTAGGTGATTTTCTTGTGATAGTATGTCTCACAGCTGACATAAAACTGTTGACTCTTCCATTTGAAAGAACAGGTCTAGGAAATCCAAATCGACATTTAGTGTAGTATTTTTCTTTGCTCTTGTATTTCCGTCGACAGTATTTTCCACACCGATGACTTTGGAAACGTAGAACTTGCTCCTTTAACTTGTTCTCTTCTGTGCTTTTTGGTATAGCACATGTTGCATATTCTTCAATGTAAGATAACACTGCTTCATCAGTATCTGTTCCAAACTTTGGGGCATCCTTGATCCACAGCAGCATATGAATATGAGGAGCACCTCTTGCCTGGTACTCTTTTCTCCAAAAGAAATCCACTACTTCTCCAAGGGGTGGATTTTTTTTATTGCAGATGAAGGACATCATAGCCTCAAATCTATGATTGAAATATCTGCAAACATTAACCGGATCCAATGAGCACAGTTCTCCTGCTGTCTTGTATTCGATGTTTTTAATGTTTGAATTGGCCTCTCGTAGAAAATCCAGTAAATCATCCCAAGCGTACTCGGCACAGCTTAGGGTAAGGAACCATGTTGGTGTTCCTAAATTGCGTAACATGCATTTTAGTTCACCATGGCGTCGGTACCAATATTCATTTGTCCCACGCTGACAAGCCATCAGATTGATCAGTTGTGTTTCCAAATGATCATCTCGGTGCTGCACTTTCTCCATAAAATCCTTAGCAGACACATTTTGTAAATGTACTCCACTTTTTAAAATGTGATTTACTGCATAAGACAGTGCAGACAAGTCGCTTTCAAATAAAAGATGGAACAAATAAGGAATACTTTGTCGAAATCTGGGATCTTCAGCATATAGTCTTGTAGTTCGATACTCTGAAGCTGGAATCTGTTCTGGACGTTCATCGTATCGTCCTCCTTTTCCTTTAGGAAACAGCTGGGGAAAACATCGAGCTTCCAAGCTCTCCTCCCATACACTCACGGGATTTCCTTTTGCTTTCTTCATCTGAAAGAGATCAATATTGTCTCCCATAACTTCTTTCGAATGGAGAGGATGTATGCTAAAATGTTCATAAATTTCTTCTTCCTTTGACTTGTCCACTTTTTCAATTTGTCCAGTTGGTGTTTCTGTGTCTCCTTGTAAATCTTCTTCTTCTTCTTCTTCTTCTATATAAATTGATTCATACCATTTGTTATTTTTTTTCAAATACAAATTTGCTCTTTGTACTTTCCGCACATCTACCAGCTCCTGCCAAATCTTCTTATTCTTTGTAGGTACACCATTAACCAGAATAATTAATGGTTCAGTTTCCAAAGTATCCGCATCAATAGTTTCCATATTTTTTTTCAAATCCAAGGGCAAATACACCACTCTACCTTTTAAACCTCTCAGTAAATCTGAAGGAGGTAATTTACCAGTTTTGGGCTCCATACGTACTATGGTCTGGAACGGATGAACACATTGAATGAGTATAGACTCATATGTATTTAATTCAGAAAGTTCAGCAGGAATAGCATCCAATTCTAAATTATTATGTACAGCTCTGGTCGGCATTCTATTTTCCTCTAACTTATTATAACAGTATTTACAAATACGCTGATCTTCACCCAATTCAAAACAATTTTCTAGAAATATATATGTGGCAAAATCCTTCCACTTATAATTATCTTCATTTTCACTCTTTCTGTAGAGATCAACATTCCTAGTTTGTTTTCTATAATGAGTTCTGCGGCAACAAATACAAGTAAAATTTGGTCTTTCATTAGAGACTATTGCAAATTTTGTTATGTGATCATTAAATGTGTTACTTACAGAGGGTTCTACATTCTCTTCCACTTCTTCCTCATTTACTGTGTCCTTCTCTGCACTGTTTTGTTCAGGACCAAAGTAACAAAACTGAATTTCATCAACAACCTTCTCTACATCTGATACCGTTCCTCGGAACAGAGCCCTATTCAATTCATTTAACTTTATTGCTGGACTTTTGGCAAAATACAACCGTCTCACAAACTTTCTCATTTCAGTATGATGAACAGCCAGCATCCTAAAATGATGGAAAACACTATTGCACACTTTTCTAGATAGACAAGCAAGAGAATGACCCTGCAAACCAGTATTCTCTCTCACTCTGCATGGATCCAGACTTTGAAGCACCTTAATCTTTTGTTTTACACTTTTTTTACTATATTCTCTTAGAAACTCTCGAAATCTGTCAATAGATTCCTGACGCACAGTGCAAATACTACTACAATTCCAAGTGTACACTGGGGCTTTAGGACGTCTCCCCATTGCCTCATCTGCCATCACTTGTACCTCATCTCTTGGAACCATTATCTCCTTCTCCATTATGCAACCATTTTTTACTTCGTATGAACGACCTCTGGTGTCAACTGCATGCAGCAAACTATTACTTTGAAAATAGCTCTCTTCATTAAAAAAAGGTTCACTACTTGAACTATGCATCCACTTTCCTAAAAACACTTTACAAAAGTTTGTTCTGTTCACTACTCTTTTGCTTTTGCTTTGTGATTTCAGTACATTAACCATTTTATCTAATGTACGCATCCTATTCAAAATTAATATGAATAGTTTCCTTTTTAATTCTAATGCTTTTGCTGCAATGGCTTCAATTTCTTTTTTTCTCTTGTAATATTTAGCCTTTTGCTTATATTTCTTTATATCCTTTATCAAATTGGACATAACTCTTCTCTGAAATATTTTTCTACGTATATCTTTAAATGCTGTTTTTCTGTTTATGTTAAACTTTTCAATTGCAGAAGGTATATTTGCATTAACTAAATTCTCAATTTTTTGCTGTTCTCTATGTTTTGTTACATTTTTCCGAGAACAGACATTTTGTACATTTTTCTTTGTTTTAAATATTTTGTTTAGGAATTGTTTTTTTTCCTTACCAGAAGATTTTTTCTTTTTCCCAACATCAGCATCTTCTACTAACTTTGGTCCTCCAGTTGTCTTCAAATATAGTTTTTTTTTTAGCGTTTTTTGAACTCGAGATTTTGTAGGCATCTTAAATTTTGTTCACTGTTCTTCAGCAATACCTGAAAAAAACTAAAAAAAAAATCTGTTATTGTATTTAAATATATTACTACATTTCTTTTCACAATAGTCACAAAACGAAATTTCTTTGCCAATTTGAATGCACACAAACTGCTCTTTTTTTTGGGCAAGTGGAAATCTCTTTTACAAACTGTCACATTATGAAACCACTTTTCAGATTTTTTAAAAAGCCCATGTCCACAGTGCTACACTCCACCAAGGGCAACCAGCTTTAGTGATGCTGAATGTATTTGCATTACAGACTTAAACCTGAAAACCCCACTGGCTTCTAAATACTGTGCATGACTATACACGGCAAGGACATGGGTGTGTGCTAAGCCTCTGCTTCTTCCCCCAATAATTCGCTCCCCCTTTCCATCTAATGCAACTGTGAAATCACCAGAGCAAGACGCAATAAATCTCTGCCTATAATTCTTCTATGCACACAGAGTCATGTTTTCACATTAGTCCCAAAACGAAATTTCTTTGCCAATTTGAAAGCACACTTACTGCTCTTTTTTTTTCGGGCCAAGTGAAAATCTCTTTTTACAATTTGAAATCACTTTTACAGATTGACACATTATGAAACCACTATTTTTGATTTATTTAATTGCACGTGTCCAAGCTGTTTTTTTTTCAGACCACCACCATGTGCATTCTCTGTGACTGCCTACACTCCAGCAAGGGCAACCAGCCTTAGTGATGCTGAATGTATTTGCATTACAGACTTAAACCTGAAAACCCCACTGGCTTGTAAATACTGTGCATGACTATACACGGCAAGGACATGGGTGTGTGCTAAGCCTCTGCTTCTTCCCCCAAAAATTCGCTCCCCCTTTCCATCTAATGCAACTGTGAAATCACCAGAGCAAGACGCAATAAATCTCTGCCTATAATTCTTCTATGCACACAGAGTCATGTTTTCACATTAGTGCCAAAACGAAATTTCTTTGCCATTTTGAAAGCACACTTACTGCTCTTTTTTTTTCGGGCCAAGTGAAAATCACTTTTTACAATTGGAAATCACTTTTACAGACTGACACATTATAAAACCACTTTTTTTGATTTATTTAAATGCACATGTCCAAGCTGTTTTTTCAGACCACCACCATGTGCATTCTCTGTGACTGCCTACACTCCAGCAAGGGCAACCAGCCTTAGTGATGCTGAATGTATTTGCATTACAGACTTAAACCTGAAAACCCCACTGGCTTGTAAATACTGTGCATGACTATACACGGCAAGCACATGGGTGTGTGCTAAGCCTCTGCTTCTTCCCCCAAAAATTCGCTCCCCCTTTCCATCTAATGCAACTGTGAAATCACCAGAGCAAGACGCAATAAATCTCTGCCTATAATTCTTCTATGCACACAGAGTCATGTTTTCACATTAGTGCCAAAACGAAATTTCTTTGCCAATTTCAAAGCACACTTACTGCTCTTTTTTTTTCGGGCCAAGTGAAAATCTCTTTTTACAATTTGAAATCACTTTTACAGACTGACACATTATGAAACCACTATTTTTGATTTATTTAATTGGACGTGTCCAAGCTGTTTTTTTTTCAGACCAACACCATGTGCATTCTCTGTGACTGCCTACACTCCACCAAGGGCAACCAGCCTTAGTGATGCTGAATGTATTTGCATTACAGACTTAAACCTGAAAACCCCACTGGCTTGTAAATACTGTGCATGACTATACACGGCAAGGACATGGGTGTGTGCTAAGCCTCTGCTTCTTCCCCCAAAAATTCGCTCCCCCTTTCCATCTAATGCAACTGTGAAATCACCAGAGCAAGACGCAATAAATCTCTGCCTATAATTCTTCTATGCACACAGAGTCATGTTTTCACATTAGTGCCAAAACGAAATTTCTTTGCCAATTTGAAAGCACACTTACTGCTCTTTTTTTTTCGGGCCAAGTGAAAATCACTTTTTACAATTGGAAATCACTTTTACAGACTGACACATTATAAAACCACTTTTTTTGATTTTTTTAAATGCACATGTCCAAGCTGTTTTTTTTTCAGACCACCACCATGTGCATTCTCTGTGACTGCCTACACTCCACCAAGGGCAACCAGCCTTAGTGATGCTGAATGTATTTGCATTACAGACTTAAACCTGAAAACCCCACTGGCTTGTAAATACTGTGCATGACTATACACGGCAAGGACATGGGTGTGTGCTAAGCCTCTGCTTCTTCCCCCAAAAATTCGCTCCCCCTTTCCATCTAATGCAACTGTGAAATCACCAGAGCAAGACGCAATAAATCTCTGCCTATAATTCTTCTATGCACACAGAGTCATGTTTTCACATTAGTGCCAAAACGAAATTTCTTTGCCAATTTGAAAGCACACTTACTGCTCTTTTTTTTTCGGGCCAAGTGAAAATCTCTTTTTACAATTTGAAATCACTTTTACAGACTGACACATTATGAAACCACTATTTTTGATTTATTTAATTGCACGTGTCCAAGCTGTTTTTTTTTCAGACCACCACCATGTGCATTCTCTGTGACTGCCTACACTCCACCAAGGGCAACCAGCCTTAGTGATGCTGAATGTATTTGCATTACAGACTTAAACCTGAAAACCCCACTGGCTTGTAAATACTGTGCATGACTATACACGGCAAGGACATGGGTGTGTGCTAAGCCTCTGCTTCTTCCCCCAAAAATTCGCTCCCCCTTTCCATCTAATGCAACTGTGAAATCACCAGAGCAAGACGCAATAAATCTCTGCCTATAATTCTTCTATGCACACAGAGTCATGTTTTCACATTAGTGCCAAAACGAAATTTCTTTGCCAATTTGAAAGCACACTTACTGCTCTTTTTTTTTTTCGGGCCAAGTGAAAATCTCTTTTTACAATTTGAAATCACTTTTACAGACTGACACATTATGAAACCACTATTTTTGATTTATTTAATTGCACGTGTCCAAGCTGTTTTTTTTTCAGACCACCACCATGTGCATTCTCTGTGACTGCCTACACTCCACCAAGGGCAACCAGCCTTAGTGATGCTGAATGTATTTGCATTACAGACTTAAACCTGAAAACTCCACTGGCTTCTAAATACTGTGCATGACTATACACGGCAAGCACATGGGTGTGTGCTAAGCCTCTGCTTCTTCCCCCAAAAATTCGCTCCCCCTTTCCATCTAATGCAACTGTGAAATCACCAGAGCAAGACGCAATAAATCTCTGCCTATAATTCTTCTATGCACACAGAGTCATGTTTTCACATTAGTGCCAAAACGAAATTTCTTTGCCAATTTGAAAGCACACTTACTGCTCTTTTTTTTTTTCGGGCCAAGTGAAAATCTCTTTTTACAATTTGAAATCACTTTTACAGACTGACACATTATGAAACCACTATTTTTGATTTATTTAATTGCACGTGTCCAAGCTGTTTTTTTTTCAGACCACCACCATGTGCATTCTCTGTGACTGCCTACACTCCACCAAGGGCAACCAGCCTTAGTGATGCTGAATGTATTTGCATTACAGACTTAAACCTGAAAACCCCACTGGCTTGTAAATACTGTGCATGACTATACACGACAAGGACATGGGTGTGTGCTAAGCCTCTGCTTCTTCCCCCAAAAATTCGCTCCCCCTTTCCATCTAATGCAACTGTGAAATCACCAGAGCAAGACGCAATAAATCTCTGCCCATAATTCTTCTATGCACACAGAGTCATGTTTTCACATTAGTGCCAAAACGAAATTTCTTTGCCAATTTGAAAGCACACTTACTGCTCTTTTTTTTTTTCGGGCCAAGTGAAAATCTCTTTTTACAATTTGAAATCACTTTTACAGACTGACACATTATGAAACCACTATTTTTGATTTATTTAATTGCACGTGTCCAAGCTGCTTTTTTTTCAGACCACCACCATGTGCATTCTCTGTGACTGCCTACACTCCAGCAAGGGCAACCAGCCTTAGTGATGCTGAATGTATTTGCATTACAGACTTAAACCTGAAAACCCCACTGGCTTGTAAATACTGTGCATGACTATACACGGCAAGGACATGGGTGTGTGCTAAGCCTCTGCTTCTTCCCCCAATAATTCGCTCCCCCTTTCCATCTAATGCAACTGTGAAATCACCAGAGCAAGACGCAATAAATCTCTGCCTATAATTCTTCTATGCACACAGAGTCATGTTTTCACATTAGTGCCAAAACGAAATTTCTTTGCCAATTTCAAAGCACACTTACTGCTCTTTTTTTTTTTCGGGCCAAGTGAAAATCTCTTTTTACAATTTGAAATCACTTTTACAGACTGACACATTATGAAACCACTATTTTTGATTTATTTAATTGCACGTGTCCAAGCTGTTTTTTTTTCAGACCACCACCATGTGCATTCTCTGTGACTGCCTACACTCCACCAAGGGCAACCAGCCTTAGTGATGCTGAATGTATTTGCATTACAGACTTAAACCTGAAAACCCCACTGGCTTGTAAATACTGTGCATGACTATACACGACAAGGACATGGGTGTGTGCTAAGCCTCTGCTTCTTCCCCCAATAATTCGCTCCCCCTTTCCATCTAATGCAACTGTGAAATCACCAGAGCAAGACGCAATAAATCTCTGCCTATAATTCTTCTATGCACACAGAGTCATGTTTTCACATTAGTGCCAAAACGAAATTTCTTTGCCAATTTGAAAGCACACTTACTGCTCTTTTTTTTTTTCGGGGCAAGTGTAAATCACTTTTACACACTGACACATTATGAAACCACCATGTGTAACTACAACAAAAACAATTCCCATTTCTATTATTCATTTCTTAAGTTACCACATACATCCCCTCTCAAACTGTAAACTCACCTTTAAAATTAGTTAGTTGTGAAAGAAATGTGACACTCAAACAGCAGATTATCAGAGCCAGGATCTCTGTTCTGTTCACCTCTCTCCTCTCAGCAGAACCAGATAATGGCAAACTTTCCCTCTTTTTTTCCACACATATACATGTAAGTTTCAAATCTCAGTGCTTCCCCCTTTTTTTCACATGTATTCACACATTTCTATTGGTTGAAAACCAACCCTTTTCCAAAAGTACCCTGCCCCCAACTTGACTTCTGCCTAGTACCCTTCCCCCAACTTGACTTCTGCCTGCTACCATAGCAACAGCTCATGGAACACTGCTGTGTGCAGTTAGGTCAGAAGTTCGACACACAATGTTTCAATTCCACAGAGCAAGAGTGCTTGACTTTTCAAACCTTACAGCAAATCCATAGTACTGTTCTTTGGTTACACATTTTTTTGTACCAATACAAAACATGCTTCTATTAATTTTCACATACAGCCTAGTTTTTGTTCTAGAATGGTATGAAACAGCCAATCAGTTCTTTTTGTTTTAAAAAAATATGTATGCCTCCATTTCCAAACTGTCTTTCTTTTCTTATTGCCATTCTACTGAAAGACACCTCCTGAGTGCATCCAGTTCTCCTTTGAAGATGTTCACAGTGTGGATTGTAGGGCACAGCTATGTCTTCTGGAGTGAAAAGTTTGCAGAGAAAACAGATATGGTGAGAGACCTTGCTTTGCCAAATGTAGACATTAAATGGATTGGTCAGAGAGGGTTAAAGTGGCACCAATTGATGCCATTGGTGAAATCCTTCATTCAAATCCAACACCCTGACCTCATAATAGTGCACTGTGGTGGCAATGACCTAGGCACTTTGACTGGGGTAGGTCTGGAAATGCTTATGAAGGACACCTTTGCACAACTGTTTACACTTTTCCCTAAAACTGCCTTTGTGTTTTCCAACATATGCCAAAGGCAAAAATGGAACTGGTCCAATCATTTCTGTCCACAGATTGACAAAGCAAGAAAGCACGTCAACAAATCTGTTTCTGCTTTCCTCCGTGACTATGGTATGGGTGCCATTTACCACAACAACTTGCGTTATGACATGCAAGACATTTATAGAGGAGATGGTGTGCACTTCAATGATGAAGGGAACAGAGTCTTCCTCTTGAACCTTAGACTCTGCATCGGTACTTACTTGTAGGTACCACTAAAAAAATGACTTCATAAACACAACAGCTCTTTTTAGAGCTCCCTAATTTCTAAACTCTTAAATCTGCTTTTCATTTATCTATTTTTTTTTTTTTACCGTACGCTTACCGTAAGCTTACCGTACGCGTACCCCGTGATTTTTTTTTAAATCAATAAATGTTTTTTTTGTACTTTTCTGTCCTTCTTTGACCCCCTTACAAATGTTAGGGGGTCTGTAACTCTCCTCATTGCCCCCTTTCCTTGTTTTCACTCTTTTTTTTCAGAGTGAAATACACAAAATGGCGGCCGCCGCTTCCTGGTTTCGACCGATTCGAATGTTTACTAAGATCTAACAGCCAATCAGAATCGCGCTCGCGCACGCCGCCGTACGCTTACCGTAAGCGTACGGTAAGCGTACCGTAAGCGGGCTCAGATATATATATTGATTTAAAGGCTATTTTCTCAGAATCTACTGAACAGATTTACACCAAACCTACAAAAGGCACTTCCTTGACCTGAGGACTACCTCTCTGCCAAATTTCAAGTAATTCTGTTCAGCCGTTCGGGCTGTAGCTCGTTCTAAAGGTCCTATGGAAAAATGAATGGGAAAAATGCGTTTTGGGACCCCCCTTTTATCTCAGCCCCCGCTTGACGAATCCCCCCGAGACTTTCAGGGTAGGAGCGGAGCGTAGCGCCCCACCTATTTTGAGAAATTCGCGAGGATTCGTCAACCGGCGCCAAAGTTATTCAAAATAGAATGTTGAGGTTTTCCTATGGAAACGTGGTCCTAACTATAACTACCTACTGGCGACCGCCAGTAGGTAATATATATATATTCACTGAAAAAACCATAGGTTTCAGACATGTTATAGTTAGCGGAAATTTTACTGATAAAAAACCAATGAAATTCCCCCGTTATAGTTAGTGCAGGCAACTATAACTCACGCGACCGCAATCCTCTGCTGATGCTAATACTGTATTTAGACACTTATTTGCCCATGTCTTCTTCCATAAATTTTTAGCTATACATATATTAGAAATATTTTTTTTTCATAAAGACACATATGTCATCAGCAGAAGATTGCGGTCGCGTGAGTTATAGTTGCCTGCACTAACTATAACGGGGGAATTTCATTGGTTTTTTATCAGTAAAATTTCCGCTAACTATAACATGTCTGAAACCTATGGTTTTTTCAGTGAATTTGCAAGGTTTTTTAAATGCTAATTCCTAACTATAACGTGTGTGAAACCTATGGTTTTTTCAGGGAATTTGTACGGTTTTTTAAATGCTAAGTTACTTTACGCCATTTGTGGCGTGCACGCCCACTTAACGCAGTTCGTTCCGTGCGCGCACGGTGCGCTTCGCGCAACGTGCGCGCACGGTGAGCACGCGGTGCGCTTCGCGCACCGCGCGCCCACTTTACGCAGTTAGTGCCGTACACGCAAGGTGGGCACGCAGTGCGCAACGCACACCGCGTGCCCACGTTACGCACCGTGCGCACATGGAGGACATATTATGCGCTTCCTTGTGATAGGTAATCTGTTAAATTTAATTTGTAAGTGATGACAATAATATGCCATGCACAGAGAGTGTTTTTTTTTTTTTTATTAAAATTTTTAGCGTAAGCGCACCGTACGCGTACGGTAAGCGTAATCGGCGAAATTTTCAAAAAATAAAAATTTACCGTTTTTGGCCTTTGAGGACTCAACTAACATGGCTATGTGCATGGGCGCTGTCTAAACAGCCCCTTTATATGTTTTTTGCCTTTGTTTACAGCCCCCCCCTCAGAGTGCGAGAGAGAAAATGGCGGCCGCCGCTTCCTGGTTTCGACCAATTCGAATGTTTACTTAGATGTAACAGCCAATCAGAATCGCGCTCGCGCACGCCACCGTACGCGTACGGTAAGCTTACGGTAAGCGTACCGTAAGCTGGCTCAGATATATATATTGATTTAAAGGCTATTTTCTCAGAATCTACTGAACAGATTTACACCAAACCTACAAAAGGCACTTCCTTGACCTGAGGACTACCTCTCTGCCAAATTTCTAGTAATTCTGTTCAGCCGTTCGGGCTGTAGCCCTGTCTAAAGGTCCTATGGAAAAATGCATGGGAAAAACGCGTTTTGGGACCCCCCTTTTATCTCAGCCCTCGCTTGACGAATCCCCCCGAGACTTTCAGGGTAGGAGCGGAGCGTAGCGCCCCACCTATTTTGAGAAATTCGCGAGGATTCGTCGACCGGCGCCAAAGTTATTCAAAATAGAATGTTGCGGATTTCCTATGGAAACAGGGTCCTAACTATAACTACCTACTGGCGACCGCCAGTAGGTAATATATATATATATCATCCGTGAGCAAGGGCAACCGCCCGAAACGCGTCGGATTTTGTGCATTTCGATCAAATAAAGAACATCTTGCCTTATTCCTGGGATTCGTGGTGTCTCTGTTCGCCAATTTGGAGGTGCAGCGTCATCGAGGTTGTTGAATATATATATATATATATATATATATATATATATATATATATATATATATAATTGACGGGAAAGGAGAGAATATATATATATCCACAACCAACTCCGGCACACAAACTTGTTTTGCCAGATAACGACACAGCAGTCACAGGCTTCTGTTAATTCATGAACCTGCTAATCTGAGAATTGAAAATAAACTTATGACCCCCTGAAAAGAAATTGAATATCAAAATTAATTTTTCCATAGGGCAAATTATTGCAGTTTAGATTTTGACCTTGCAGCCTGTAAGGTGGGGGCTAGATATAGGAGCGAGTGAACCAGGAGGTGAAATCACTGCTTAGAAAGCTTCTCTGACATGAAAATGTGTAATGCTTGCAGCAGGAGAGCCTTGGAAAGAGGTGGGGGCCAGGAGTGCTCGCGGTGGCTGGTTCTGCGCTGAGGGGCTATTTTTAGCTTCTCTGATAAGACAGGGCAGCTGAGAAACGAAACTCGGGGATCCGTGCAGTCCCTTCGGAATAAATGTCCATAGAAGACTGTTTTATTTTTTAAAACTGTTGCATTAATCCTAGACAAAAAGTAAAATGATGCTCTTGTTTGAAATTTTAAGGGCTATATGCCTATATAAAAACGATTTTCCAATTAAGAATTCATTTTCACAGTGGAAATTGTGGCCCAAAGCTAACATGAAATATCAGTGTAGTCATTTTACTTTTAGAAAGTTAAAATTAAGATGACCTGTGTGTCAGAAGCGACACAGTCAGTTCAGCTGACAGCTGGTCATCATAAAGATGACCTACTGTCAGATGGGGGTGAGTAAAGCAAGGAAATCAGTTATTGATTTAAGCCTGACAAATTAAGCAGGCCAGAATGTTCGACTCTGAGCTGTAGGTTCAGTAATCGCGCATCACTGCTCATTTATATATGCTATTGTAATTTGTCTATGCTTTCTGTGCTTGGTATACTGATGGCTTGGCATGTGTATTTTTATTTTATATATGTTTTGTTTTTGTGTCGTATTGACAATTCTATTTTAATACTAGTACAAGTTCTCCTATGAGGTAAGGAGATGGCTGTGACAACGTCTATCTTTGCGCAGCAGTTGGCTGGAACTTGTTCAAAATTACTAAATTCCACAGACATGATATTATCATTATCATGTTGTCAAAATGGCAGACAACACGTTATCAGTGTATGTCTAATTGGTATTGGAGATGAATACAAAAAGAAAAGTTATTCAAGACTAAAATATGTGTCACCTGTGGTTAGCCATGACTGCCCTTCTCTTATAGACAGGCGGCCGTCGGTCATATGTTTCCAGATTGGATATTATGGAACCATTATGATTTGTAGCCCCTGCAAAAAGGTGACCTGAATTTTTTTAAACATCGCACTAGCTAAATCCTGTTCTGTTTCCTTGGAAGTATATAAGTATGCCTTTGATTCCTTAAAGGAAATCAGGTTTCCTTTTTCATATTCTTTATATGGGGATAAAAGGCCTAAAAAAAAAAAACAAACGAAATTGTGTGTTTTACAAAAGATTAAATTTAGATACAAAATGTCACAGCATTTATCCTTCTGTATAGGGTATTAAAAGGCATTCACATTATACAGAACAACAAATTTGTGTTGGCTTGAAAGGTTGACTTGAAAGGCGTGTGAATTCGACGTCTTTACGTGTCAAGCAGCTGTGTCAGTAAGACTTTTTCTATTTCTGACTCCGGCCACAGAAAACAGCTGAAATTACTACCCCTTAAAAACACGGAGTAAACATCCTGCATTTCAGACTGCTGTTTTAAAGGTTAGAAATGTAGTTTCAATATTTTCGATAAACAGAGGACAGATTGACAGTAGGGATTTCTTTTGTTAATGCCTTTTTAAATAAGGATAAGAGTGGTTTTTGATGCTAAATAATAAAAGTGGCGCAGACTTATGATGATTATATTAAAAATGTTATTTAACATAGGTGCATTAAATTCGTTTTTTTACTATTCATAATGCCTAATCATGATGCTGTGCCTGTGACCTCCTAGCATCCATATTGAATTTAAGCCGTGCTATACAGCAATACGGGGTCACTTACATGTGAAAATGTCACTTTACCCAGGCGTACAAAACTTATTTTTATAAGGGTATACATTATACATTTCTGATGCCACATCTCTGGGATATGTAGAGGACATTCTGGGGATGACTATTATGCAAAAACATTGTAGGATATTCATTTTTAAGTGCCCTACATATCAAAGTCGAAATTGAGTAAAATTCACTATTTAAATGAGGTTTTTCCAGTCAGAACAGCTGTTAAACTGCCTTAGGCTCCAGTAAATGCACATATGTAAGCATAGACTTAATAGCTGACATATATACTGCTATACCAGCACTCGGCACACTGCTTACACATATAACTATATACAAAAACTGGCAGAAGGTATTAAGCTTACCTCTGAATTGCTGGTAGACACGATTGGAGTGGGTTGCCTTCGGTCTCCAGGGTCACTTTGACTTGGGAGCACCGCATGACAATCTTGCATACAATATGGAACAGCTGCATAGGTTAAAGGCCGAACTCCTACATTTAGAAGCCTGGCAGGGCTCAGCGCAATATGTGTTTTGACATTTCGACATTTGAAAGATGAAATGGCAGGGCAGGGAAAGAAAGAGGTTTTGCTTACCTTCTATTTTTTTGGGCAAAAGCAAGTTTTTGTGCACTCAATGAACATAGTATAATGGTATATGTGACCTCTCTTTAAAAGACAATGTCTCAGCCATATATATAGCACTAATGCATTTAGGGCTGACTTCAGGAAGCAATGGGATTTAGTTTCAATTCATACGGCCTCATGTCACACTACTACATTTGCTAAGGGAATATGTTCTTTAGCTAGCTCACTGTGCTATTTTGCTCCTCAGAGTTTGTTTATGCCCAGTTGCTATACATTGGGGTTGATAGTGTTGACAGAATGAAACCTATTATAGGTTTCCTACTGTCAAAAATGGGGGAGGAGGCTAGCTCCTCTACAAATTAAGGGTAGGCAAATTTATGTGTTCTCTCTCTTTTTCTTAATTTCTTTTGAGCTTTTCTAAACTGTCTGTGAAATAGCCATGAGACATTTAATTGGCTATTCAGTAATACTGTTTTAAACATTATTAGCATTAATAAAATGAATAAATATATTTTGCTATGTTACTACCCATCCTCTCTGATGGAATTATGAGAGGATGAGTAGCTAGATTGCTGCTTCCTTATTTGATCTTTAAGGGGAACTAGCTGTGGGTAGTTTTTGTTTGAAAATTCTCAGGTGACAACACCACTATTGTTTGTTATTCTCATGCTACATACAGTTTTGCAAGGGTATTGCTAGTTTTTATTAGCTAGTCTGTGTAAATAAACTGACAGTCCTTGCTAGAACTGATGTTGCATAGTTTGGATTGTGAAAAAGTAGAATGCAGAGAAGATGCCCATGTGATCCATAGCAAACATTTTTGAGGAAAATATTGTTTTATAGGAGTCTGTTAGTCACAAGATGTTCCGCTGGAGAACATGTACCCATTATGTTGAAGTTTTTAGTTCTTTATGTAATAGGAATCCTTGTTAAATTAGCAGTGTTAGATTTTCCTGTTGTTCCTATAACATGAGAGCATGGTCCTAAGTATACAATGTAGGTGCTTTTATTAAGAAAAATCATTTTAGAAGTGTCTGCAGCCCTGTACAAGTAATGCAAAGTTTATGAGTAAAAGTGTATAACATTTCCTTTTTCTTGAGGGTCTTTAGATGATTAAGATAGGAATATACAGATGTAAGGATTTGGAGTATATCTGTATTGTTTTTCTCTTTTCCTCAGAATTTGGTAAATGAACAGAGACTTCCTTGACTGCTTGGGATTGGGTGACGTATTGCTCTTGTCAGTTCACCAAAGAGTTCCTTTTCTCCTTGCCAATAGGTCCAGGCTGTTGTTTTTTTTACTCTCACATAGATGAAAGTGGTTCCAAGGTGCCTTGTTAATATATGGGGCGTCCCTAGACTAGGAAGTATTCTGAGACTATCCTCTCTGTTGATAGATTATTCCTGTGCCTTGTCTGAAGACATTTTGTTCTGTCCACCAATAGATATTTGCTGCTTTACAACCATTGCCAGAGGGGCGCGGACATCAGATCCAGCTTGAGGAGTCAGCACCAGTCCAGCTTGAAGTCAAAGTGAAGGTAACCAGCACAGGCATTGCTGGCAACCAGGACCTCAGTGAAGGCAGAAGGCCGTAAGCATTGGGATGAGTGTACCCCTGCCACTATCTTGGGCGAAAGACGGGGTCACAAATCAGAAAGGAGAAATTGTGTATCAAGCTTTTGATGCCCAGCCGAGAGTCACAGACCGACCAGGAAGGCGAGAAAGTTTTTGCTTGAGGTAACCCCCTTTGAAACAAGGGTTGCTTCAGAGATCCTAGCATCAGGCCTCTGAATCCTGGTCCTAAAGTGGCTGTAAAGTTTTCAATCTATGGCCCCGACGAAAGAGCAGTGTGCCAGCAGAGCAATATAGGAGTTAGGGAAGGACTTGAGTTCAGGGTACAGGTGCTGTGTCTCTGGTGCCTGTTAGATTGAAATGAAGAAAACTGGTGCACTGCCTGAGACACTGGACAGGATTGCTGAGCGCATTTGCCCTGGTGGGTGATTGCCCAATCCTGAAAGAAGAAACTTTTCCCTTGAAACTAGGCCATGATTCCTGAGTTGCGAGTTGTGCAGCTCCACCGTGGCAACAACAAGAGCCTGCCTGTGAGGCTCAAACGGACACAGGGAGAAGACTCCCCTCTGGTTGGTTGTACAGCGGCTTTAATTTCCCAAGGACTTCTTTTTCTTTTTTGTTGGAAATGTACCCCATTGATCGTCCCATTTTTGAGGAGAAGCAGCCCTTTGCAGCTCTTCGTCCTAATTCTCATGGTCCTGAGGTTCCGTATGAGACGGCTACGACACTTTTTGAGTGGTGACGAATATGGATGAGTTTGGTGTCTACGAACCGCAAATGACGAGTATAGTGGGTGTACGCAGTTTCGCTACGCAACCACGTATGGTTCGTCTCATTTTTGGGTTTGTTCATCCGAACCCTCGGGTTCCATTTTAGATACGACATCCATTTTGTTTCTTGCCCTCAAGTAGCCAGCGAACGGACGTTGCCCGCTTCGTGACCCTGGGACTCCCAAGCTTACATGAGGGACACGTGTTTCTTTGAGGGTGACTTTTACGATAAGGGAAATGACACGTCGAAGGCAGATGGCCCCTCTCGGGACTCATCTTGCCGTGCTAGCCTATTGTTTCAGTCATGCATGCATTGGACACGAGGTCTTTGATCCTGTCATCAAGTTTCCTTTATTACTCCCGACACTCTTCTTTAACCTGTTGTGCATCCTTGTCCTTTCTTTGCATCTGTTCTTGTCCTCTCTCCTAATGTGTTTACGGTCAGAATAGAATGTGTTTTATTGCGGGGTAGATATGTTTTTACAGTTGGGAACCGGCAATGCTGCTGTAATTATGTTCCGGCCTCCTGAAACATGAACACAACTCTTTTGAAGTTTATTGTGGGAACTGAGTTGTAACCTTTGTTCTACTACTATCAAAAAGAGGGGGGGGACCTGAGAGCCAGTTAATGGTCCAGTGTCCGTGCTCCCAAGATTACATACAACAAAAAATGAAAGGACACTGTTCCAACAATAGGGTGCAGACAGATACCCTAGTGCTTAAAGATAAAAGGGGAAAGATTCTAAGTTAAATGGACCCACCAAATGAGGGGAAGAATGTGTCTTGTCTCTTGTTGCCCTCACACACCCCAAGAGGTGTCATGCTTCATCATCGGGCAGTTGCTCCTCGTTGGGCCGGCGCTGCAATCCCCAACGGGTCCCCCGAAGGGTCACTCTGGCGGAGATCTTTTGAGACATGCCGGATGGTGCATGTGGGTATGTGGGGTGTGGGTCCAAAAATGAGGGTAGCAAAGTGCGTGCATCGTGATTTAAAACTGACCAAGGGTGGCCAGAAAAAGTTGTAGTGTATAGCAACACCCTTGTCAGAATAAAAAACTCATAAATCGAGTATAATCCCAAGGGGCACATTTGTGCCTCGGTATCATAGACATGGTCCATGCCCGATGATGAAGCATGACACCTCTTGGGGTGTGTGAGGGCAACAAGAGACAAGACACGTTCTTCCCCTCATTTGGTGGGTCCATTTAACTTAGAATCTTTCCCCTTTTATCTTTAAGCACTAGGGTATCTGTCTGCACCCTATTGTTGGAACAGTGTCCTTTCATTTTTTGTTGTTTGTAACCTTTGTTCGCCATACTGTGCAATGGCAAAAACGTGTATAAAAGGAGCGATCCACTTTTGCAATTTGAAGCAGTCTCCGAGAACCTACACATTGTGTTCTTCTTGTGATCTCTGTATCCCTGCAGTAAATAAACGCTGATCTCTGACGTCGCTGGAAGTGTCCCGTGTCTCTGTGTTTTGTACGCCAGAACAGGTAACCCACGAAGGTTTCAGGTATTGTCCCCTGGCACCGCTGGGTCTTAGAATAACCCAGTCCTTCAGTTGGCGCCCAACGTTGGGCGACATCAGCGGTACCGGTCCAAAGCCCGACGATCGTGAGGAACTTCGTGTGAAATCTCCGAGGGAAGGTGCACCCCGCTTCATCGATCCAGTTGTCGAAATAAGTGGCCCGACGTCTTTTCCCGCGAAGATCCCCGCCTCCTGACGGCTGCGACGGACTGATGCCCTGCCTGTCGACCTGTTTTGGCGCCTGGCGTAGTCCTTTGTACGGCGAGACGATAGACGGGCCTTCCTGGTGACGCCATTGCTCTTTCAGTTAAGTATTTGTGGGTCGCTCCCAGTGTTCCTTTGTTGTTTGCATGGTTCCATAGCATTTGTGGTTCTTAGTTGTTGGGTTTTATTTGACGATTGCAATTGCCAAAACCGAGGGTCTCGCATTTTTGTGCGAGGACATCATAATTCGATAGCCTTTGAAGTTTGTAAACTCGGTTAGTGTGCACGATGCCTGGCCGTAGTACTTTGTTTGGGTTTCTTAAATGTTGCAGAATGGATTCCCGGCTGGAGGATTCATGTCCGATACCTCCGGTTGGAACTCCAATTTATGAGCTCTATAGTCGCCATGGCGTGGGTCCTATCGTATATAACGAATATTGGGTCCGTTATACTGAAAATGATGGTGTTCTTAGTTGGCCATCACATGGTAGTTTCGAAACTGCCGTTTTAGATAATTTGGAAGCTAAACTGTTTAAAAAGAAGGCTAGGCCAGCCATGTTTGATTCCTTCCGGTTATGGCGTAAAGAGGCCAAGCAGAAAGAAATCAAACAGAGTAAGAAAAATAAGAGAGAAGGTGTCATTACGGTGATGCGAAATGCTGAACAGTATCAGCGAGACAAAGATGAGAAAGAGCAGGAAGTTAGTGCTCGACTTCATCATATGGCGGTGGATAAGTGTTACCCGGTGTTACCGTCTACTGCCGATAAGACGGGAGAAGAAGTGATAGAAGATTCGCTCCTATCTTATTTGTTGAAATCACCACCCCCCTATGCTCCAGATACTGTGGGTCCTATGATTCTTCCTATTCCTCAACCTGCTGTTTTGGCGGCTGCTGGTCAGCCCGTCGTTCCTCCCGCTCTCCCGAATCCTCCTGTGCCGCAAATTGTCCATCCTCCTTTACCGGCTTCTCTTCCTACGGCGCTTTTCCCAGCCCCTCCTCAGCTTGTCGTTCCCGCTACTCCTGGTGCCGCGTCCACCTCTACTGTTTCCACTCCTACTGTTGTTGCTCCTGTGCCTTCTTCTTCTTCTCCTTCTGTTCGTAGCCGTCTCCTGAATGCTGTTGCTACTCTTTATTCTCCGCTTTTTGGGCTAATACTTGGATCGACTCTTTCTGATGTTGCTCAGAGGCGCAGCCAGCTTCCTGATGGTAGGGAACGTGAATCCTTGGTAAAAATGGCACGTAAATGGATTCGTAATCCTGTTAAGTACACTTTGCGTATAGTGTTTGAAACATTTTCCCAGTTTAATGCGCCCACGCAACGATTCGTGTTCGAGGAAATGTGTAAATCATTGAGGGAAGACTGGGATCATGATGTGGTCGACGATGTGGTCAACAATGTACCGTCTGAGGTTTCTGAGCTCCAGCATCAATTTACAACTGGTGTGATTGTAGGTGATAAGGTTCGAGCTGCTCTAGAACGTCTGTTATCCTTTCGATGTACAGTGCAACCTCGAGCGTTGTTCAAAGACGAGACCGAAGAGTGGATGGCAAAACCTGGTCAATATCCTAGGCGAGAAGTTCCCCCAGTGTGGATGCCAGGTGATCCTAATGCTAATCCTGCTGTCCCAGGACGGTTTCAGAGAGTGTGGATACACCTCCCTTGGAAGCGATCGGAAGTTTTGCATGTGAAGCAAACTTTGCCCGATCCTCGTAAAAATCCTGCAGGTTATTATAAGGACTTGTCCCAACTAGTGGATGCTACTGTTATGAATCTTGCTGATATCGACATGTTGTTTGGCAATGTAGTGCCTCAGCCGATTTGGGCGAAAATTCGTCACGAGAATCACGCGGCTGAGTTAGGCGGTGACTGGGCTGCCCTTACGGCGGCAGACGCCCAGCAAGTTGGTGGGGCTAAACCTGAACAGCTTATTGTGGGTTTGCCCCAGAGGATAATTACTCTTATGAAAACGCTTATGCCAGCAATGCGTGTCAATTGGGACAAATTGTCTGCGTGTAAGCAAAAGAGGGATGAGAGTGTCTCCGATTTCTTTACGAGATTTGAGGAAGCATTTGTTGATCATAGTGGTCAGGACATGAGTTCGGAGGGTGGTCAGCGGTTGTTTGTTGATAAATTTGTATCGAACTTGTTGCCCGAACTCAGCAACAAGCTGAAGAATTCTGAGAGTTCGTGGGCTGTTTCTACCACTGCTCAAATATTGGATACGGCCCAATATTATGAAAACAGAGAAAAGGAAGAAAGTGAACGTGCAGATAAGAAAACAAAGGATCTTAAAACTAAGGTCTTATTGCTGCAAGCGTATCCTCCGCGCTCAAATTTTAATGACCCGCAAAAGCCAAATCGCTCACAATCGCAGTTTCCCAGATCACAGGTGCGCAATGACTCTCCCACACCTCGCTTTGTGTTGGGGTATAATCAATGTGCATATTGTCGAGGGGAGGGCCATTTGAAGTTTAATTGCCCAGTTCTACGTGATAGGAACAATGGTGTGTCGGCTCGAGGAGGTCGTAGTGGTCCTCAACAAGCTTCACGTGGTAGAGGTCGTGGTGTTACTCAGACTCAGGCTGAGCGTCTTGCGATTTCGTCAGACTCGCAGAATTGTTTCGATCGACGCGATCTCTCGTCTGGTAGCTCTGCACAGTATCATGTGGACGACTATTATGTCGAGCGTGATGTTGATATGGACGGTATCTACTAGGACGGCCATAGACAAAGGAAGGGAGAAGTATCAGTTCCGGTGGATCAGAGAGGGCCTTATGTCGCAGTAGCCACATTGGGTGTCGTTGAGCCTTTTCTGTTGGACACTGGTGCAGCAAAAAGTTCCATCATGCATTCGAAACTCCCTGGCGCGCCTTTGTCTGGCTTAACGAATGTTTCCGTTGGATTCTCTGGCGCCCCCGTTAGCAATCCGGTTTCTAGACCCTTGCTCCTTACGATTGGGTCTCATGAGTTAGAAGCTCCTTTGATTTTGACTACTGGTTGTGGTGAGAATCTTTTGGGCTTGGATTTGTTGAAAAGATTACATGCGACTTTGTACTGCTCTCCTACGGGAGTAGAGCTTACATTGGGTCAGAGAGTGATTTCCCCTATGTATTTATCGATCGACAAGCTCCCACCGGAATTGAGTTCTCTTCCGGCTTCTTTGTGGGCGACAGGTCCCAATGATGTGGGCCTGCTGGAAATACCACCTTATGTTGTTCAATTGAAAGTTGATGCGCGATTACCGCGCATACCCCAGTATCGTATCTCCCTTGATGGTGAACGGGCACTATTAGCGATCATCTATGATTTGATCGATATAGATGTTATTGAGGAGACACGAGGTAACGTGTGTAATAGTCCTGTGTTGCCTATTCTGAAGCGAACTGATCCCTCCAAGCCCCCTGTGTACCGTCTAGTTATTGACTTACGGGAGGTAAATAAAATTGTTGTTCCGCAGTTTCCTGTGGTGCCCGACATTACAGCTTTACTGACTCTGATTCCAGCCTCTGCATCATGATTCTCGGTAATTGATCTGAAGAATGCGTTCTTTAGCATTCCAATTGCTAGGGAAAGTCGAGATTTGTTTGGTTTTTCATTAGGTGGTCGTAGCTTCCGGTTCAAACGTGCACCTCAAGGCTACTGTGAGAGCCCATCGATCTACAGCCAAGCTCTCAAGAGCCAACTTGATGCATTCGTGCTGCCAGCTGGTGCGGCCTTGATTCAGTACGTTGACGATCTGTTGGTAGCTGCAGACACTGAACAAATTTGCAAGACTGCTACTGTGGCACTGTTGCAGCATCTATGCGACTTACACCACAAGGTGTCACCTTCTAAATTGCAATATTGTTGTCAAGAAGTTACCTATCTAGGTCGCTTATTGTCAAAGGCGGGAAGGAAGTTGACCCCTGAAAGAATCGCAGCAATTGCCCGAATGACTGTGCCGACGACTCAGAGAGACGTGCGTGCCTTTTTAGGTATCACGTCATACTGTAGACAGTGGATTCCAAATTTTTCACTGTTAGCGAAGCCATTGATAGCTCTTACGTGCAAGGATGTTTCGACTCCTTTGCCATGGACGGAGGAATGTCAGAAAAGTTTTTCTGAAGTTCGTGATGCGTTGTGTTCGGCTCCTGTGTTAGGTACTCCTGATTACAGCAAGCCATTTACACTATACGTCCACGAGAGGGAAGGTCGTGCGTTGCGTGTTTTAACGCAACAATTTGGTGACAAGCAGTGCCCATGTGCATATTTTTCCTCGACTTTAGACCTGGTAGCTAGAGCGTTGCCGAGTTGTTTGAGGGCGACGGTGGCAGCTGCGGCGTCTATTCGACAATCCGCAGGTCTTGTCATGGATAATATGCTCATAGTGATGGTTCCGCATGCAGTTGATACTCTTCTGAATCGTACAAAAACTCAACATCTGACGAGTGCAAGGTTGTCTGGGTACGAGCTGACCCTTTTGGCAAGTCATATACAGATCAAGCGTTGTAATGTACTGAATCCGGCGACATTATTGCCGAGTAATACGGAATCAGATGATGTACCACCACATGATTGTTATTTACGAACTGAGGAAGAAACAAAGGGTCGTGTGGACCTGAAAAACACTCCTTTGGCAGATCCTGATGGTACTTTGTATGTTGATGGTTCTTGCTTCAAATTGTCGAATGGCGATGTGACGACTGCGTATGCTGTAGTGACGTTGAGCACGGTTGTGGAAAGTGCGAGATTGAATCAGAATTCAGCACAAGCGGCAGAGTTGATTGCATTGACAAGGGCATGTGTCTTATCTAAAGGAAAGCGAGTGAATGTGTTTACCGACAGTCAGTACGCATTCGGTGTTGCGCACAGTTTTGGAAGACTTTGGAGAGAAAGCGGATTTATGACATCGCATGGGACGAAGATCCAACACGGGCAGCTCGTGAATGATCTTTTGGATGCACTTACCTTGCCTAAACAAGTGGCGATTGTTAAATGTAGCGCACATCGGAAAGTGACGGATGATGTTGGTCGTGGTAATGCATTTGCGGATGAGATTGCTAAGGAAACGGCTAAGAATTTTACAACTCGAATGTACGTGACAAGTTCAGTGAGATGGCCGACGGAAACTGGTATGTGTGAAGACACTGTTGAGAGTGTGAAAGCAATTCAGAACGAGGCAACTGAAGCTGAAAAGATCAAGTGGAAAGAAAGTACGGGAAGGTTGGATATGCATGGATGTTGGGTTGACTTGACGGAACGTCAGAGGTGGATGTTACCAGATGCGTACGTATTAGCTGTCGTGATGATGGCTCATGGGTTGTCACATATTAGTGCAAAAGGGATATGTAAGTTCTTGTCCCCTGTATGGAAGAATGAGGGTATTACTAAGTGTGCTGAGAGAGTGGTTAAGAATTGCATGGTGTGTTTGATGTACAATCCTGGCAAGGGCACCCCCACTCCACCTGGTCATTTTGCTCCCCCTGTTTGTCCCTTTGAGGTGATCCAACTGGACTTTATCCATATGGAGAGATGCAATAACCTGAAGTATGTTTTGGTTGTGGTTTGCGCGTTCTCTAGATGGATTGAGGCCTATCCTCTTAAGGATAACACTGCCCTGTCCACAGCGAAAATCCTGCTGAAGGAATACTTTCCTAGGTATGGAATGCCACGGATCGTGTGGTCGGATAATGGAAGTGAGTTTGTAGGAAGTGTGATGCAGAGTGTGTGTAAGGGCCTTGGAATCCGTCAAAAATTCCATAGCGCTAATCATCCTCAGGCAGCGGGTTTGGTTGAAGGGTACAACGGTACCCTGAAACTGAAACTTGCAAAAATACAAGCTTCCACTGGTCTATCATGGCCTGATGCCTTGCCTCTGGCCCTCCTATCAACCAGGGCGACTGTACACTCTCGAGTAGGGCTTAGCCCATATGAGATTGTGTTTGGCCGCCCTGCGAACATTTGGGGAGTCCCGAGACCTAAGGCCTTTGATAGTCTTGAGTATCCAATGCTAATTGATTACCTTCATGATTTGACCACTAAACTACGGTTGATTCATCAACAGGTCTTTGAAGCTCTACCGGCGCAGACAGAAGGTCCTGGACATCAGCTCCGGCCAGGCGATTGGGTCGTTACCCGAAATTTTGGTCGGAAACGTAACTTGGAGCCAAGATTCGTAGGACCCTTTCAAGTCTTGTTGACAACGAGGACTGCGGTTCGACTGGAGGGCCGGAAGAACTGGGTCCACGCCGGCCACACGAAAAAGGTACCGATCCCCTCACCAACAGACGGTTGGGTGAGAACTGGGATTGCGGCAACGGAAACTGAGACTCCTTTAAACTTTGTGCCGTTTAGTGACGCTCAACCTGTAGGAGATGATTTGTCGCTGCCAAACCCACTTGTGGAGTCATCAGTAGCAGAGAACCCAAGGTCCGACTCGTTGTTCACTTTATCGAACACTGTTGCGCCAGCTGAACAATTGTTTATAGAGCAAACTCGACCTGGAAGAAGTCGATACTTTCTTCGTTCAAGGACTAATAGAAATTAAGTCGTATATTTGTTTTTTTTCCTCCTTTTTCGGTGCTATGAGCATTATGGACAATTACATCCTTTCTTTTTTGAGTTTTTTATGTGTTTTTCACTGCTAAAGAGATTTGTATTAAAACTGAACGTTTTGAGGAAACCCTACCATCCGGGTTACCGTAGGGCCGTGCGGGTACTCCTTTCTGTTTAGCAGGTTTCTGACGCTAGGTCGGTTACTTTTGTCGATTCCTGGGAACTCCTGGGGATTGATAATCGCTACTCAGAACGAAGTGCGTCAAGTACGTCACGGACGGTTTGTAGAGGATGGCATTCTCTAAGCTGTTGGAAGTAGAAAGGATGTTGGCGCAGAGATCAGAGTTATATAGGGTTGTACGAACAAAATGTTTTCGGTTTCAGGTATTCCTACTGTTTCTGACTGTATCTATGCTATTGGTGGGCGGAGTGTATTTTGGAACACAGTTGTTATTGCCTTCTGTTTCACCTACCTTTTCTCCTAACCTAAGCTCCATCACCACTGTTTCCCCACATTCTTTTCATCCTTTGCCTCAACACGAACAGGTTAGACGTGCGGAATTTATGAATAACTCCTTCGTTCAACTCCTACATCAGCATCAGTTGGTGATGAATACTACCAACTGTTGGGTGTGTGGGTTAATGCCACATACCATGGATAGGGGTATTCCGTATTTGGTCCTTCCTTACAGCTCCCAGGGTTCCGCTCGAGCATTCCAAACTATGTTTCGTAGTGCACTAGATTCCTACCCCAGTCGAGAGCCACACTCTGTTAATTTTGGTCCTGGTCCGTACCACAAGCCTTTGGCGATAGCGATAGCGGATTTAGATAGAGATGTTTTTGATGCATCGCTTATCCCAGATGAAGAGGTGCAAGCCTATAAGGATCTGAGTGAGGCTGAGTATAGTGTTTCAGTGGGTTATAGACAGCTTAAGAGCTCGTCCCCAATATGGATTGTACCACACCTCGGTAATTTCTGCTAGAAAGGTTTGGGTCGAAATCCGAGAGCACAACTTGGGAACAGTGCTTGTACTGACACGTATGTCCTACCGATGCTCTCTTCCCCTGTTTTCCTGACTGCTAAGGGCACTTATTTCATATGTTATGAGCGCGCATATACATGGCTACCCCGTGATTTTTCGGGTACCTGTTATATTGCGAATCTTTTACCACCGACTTTTACAGTGGCCTCAGACTATCACAAGACTAGAGTTGTGAGAGGCGTTATTAGCAAAGAGGATACTGCCGGTCAAGAAGCAGGAGATTTCTTTAAGGGTTTCCTGCCGTTTTGGGGACCTATGGTTAATAGTAGGAACCTAAGACAGTTGACCCGTGTAGTCGAGTCGACTGCTAATATTACCGCGAGTGCCCTTGGTAATTTAACAGCTGAACTTCAGGCGGATAGACTCATGACGTTGCAGAACCGGATGGTTCTAGACGTCGTTCTCGCAGATAGAGGTGGTGTGTGTAAAGTTATCCATTCGAGCTGTTGCATTTTCATTCCTGACAATGCTCCAACTGTTTACCAAGCCATCTCAAAGTTGCACAAGATTTCCGAGTCCATACATGTGGACGAAGGTAATTGGACACTTCTAGGATGGTTTTGGGGTTTGATATCCACTTGGGGTTGGAAAATACTGATGATCGTAGGGGTTTTTGTAATGTTTCTATTCACGTGTTGTCTTTGTGTACAGTGTGGTCCTGTCTTATGTGGCTTTTGTGCTACAACGTGTATAAGACGGCCATCTGTTACCAAGGAGACATTGATGAGTAGAATGATGTTTCAGCAGCAGGTGAACGATCTGATGAATATTGAAATCGATTCCGATCTTGACTAGTGCTTGCCTACCTGAGGGCAAAAGGAGCGTCTGAGGTTCCGTGTGAGATGGCTACGACACTTTTTGAGTGGTGACGAATATGGATGAGTTTGGTGTCTACGAACCGCAAATGACGAGTATAGTGGGTGTACGCAGTTTCGCTACGCAACCACGTATGGTTCGTCTCATTTTTGGGTTTGTTCATCCGAACCCTCGGGTTCCATTTTAGATACGACATCCATTTTGTTTCTTGCCCTCAAGTAGCCAGCGAACGGACGTTGCCCGCTTCGTGACCCTGGGACTTCCAAGCTTACATGAGGGACACGTGTTTCTTTGAGGGTGACTTTTACGATAAGGGAAATGACACGTCGAAGGCAGATGGCCCCTCTCGGGACTCATCTTGCCGTGCTAGCCTATTGTTTCAGTCATGCATGCATTGGACACAAGGTCTTTGATCCTGTCATCAAGTTTCCTTTATTACTCCCGACACTCTTCTTTAACCTGTTGTGCATCCTTGTCCTTTCTTTGCATCTGTTCTTGTCCTCTCTCCTAATGTGTTTACGGTCAGAATGGAATGTGTTTTATTGCGGGGTAGATATGTTTTTACAGTTGGGAACCGGCAATGCTGCTGTAATTATGTTCCGGCCTCCTGAAACATGAACACGACTCTTTTGAAGTTTATTGTGGGAACTGAGTTGTAACCTTTGTTCGCCATACTGTGCAATGGCAAAAACGTGTATAAAAGGAGCGATCCACTTTTGCAATTTGAAGCAGTCTCCGAGAACCTACACGTTGTGTACTTCTTGTGATCTCTGTATCCCTGAAGTAAATAAACGCTGATCTCTGACGTCGCTGGAAGTGTCCCGTGTCTCTGTGTTTTGTACGCCAGAACAGGTAACCCACGAAGGTTTCAGGTGTTGTCCCCTGGCACCGCTGGGTCTTAGAATAACCCAGTCCTTCAGTCCTGTGTAGTCCTCCTGGTCCTCTGGATCCAGGATCATTTTCGTAATAATATGTCTGACTGCTTTAATGTTTGTATGGGGTATAATGATAGATACTCTAGCCCTCATAAAGGAAACACTGGAAAAGTCTAGCGAAAATGTTTTTGAAGTTGAAATTGATGGTAACTGAAATGCATAGGAGCCTTGAAAATGTTTTTACTGGATGGTTCTAGGATTTACTTAGGACTAGAAAGCTAATACTTCTGTTTCTGATAATAGTAATTACTCTCTCCTGCTATCTGTATGACCCAATTCTCTGTTCCCTTTGTACTTCTGCTTATACCTTATACATACCCGCTTAACAATATTTAGAATGAGAAATGCCCACCTAGCAATGAATTAGGATATTGCCAAATTTATGAAAATGAAGAAAAAAAAAAAGAATTAAGAATTAATATGCATATTTTTCATTTTCCTACTGGATTATGGGAGATGTCTTCAGCTAACGATAAAAGGGTCGTCTGTCATAAATTGGCTGCGATTAAATTAGCGTTAGCGGAATCCATCTGGTATTTAGAGGCTATCCTGTACATTTTGTGGAATCCATTTTGTATTTCTGGCAGCCATTTTGTCTGCCATGTGCTCACCAAGAGCTGTTTCCTTCCTCACTGTTGTTTATCCTTGTGCTCTGTTTAAAGGACTGGTTATACTTAGACTCTGCTACCCTGCACATGCGCAGGAATATCTAACTGTCCATGCATCTGTTTTTAGTCTGTAACTATCAGGTTGTTTCTACCAGAGTCAGCAACTGCTGGCTCCTCCTTTACTGTTGACTGTGCATTTCTGTATGACCATCTATGTATGTAACTCTTCTCATGTATACTTGTACCGCCCTCTTCATGAGCCCCTGTGTGGGTATAAAAGATCCATGGTTCTTCTACTCTGTGTGCTACCTTCATTCAGCACCACAGGGTGCTGGGTGAATGTGGTTCCACTTCATGAAGGTTCATAAGACTTTGTATTTTCTATTCCAGTTTCTGTGCCAACTTCTTCTAAGTTCTGAGAACTCTGTGCAGAGAAAGGCGAACCCCTTGCACTGGTAGGCCTAGCTGAGGTCTATATTCAACAATGGCACCCTTGTCGTCTCTGTGCCTCACTGTACAGGTGCTGCTGTGCAGGTATTATCGCTGTGTCCACTGGTTCCATGGGCCCATTCAGTTGAGGCCTGCCTCCAGGGAACTCCACAGCCTCAATCGTGTCGTGGGAGTGTGAATGTGGTATATTCTGATGAATCCAAAAAAGATTCCGTGAGTGAAGTGGTTAGCTCACTAACTGATTTTGTAGTGGTGGTGAAGGATGATTCAGAAGAATGTGTTGATCCTGTAGTTGATATCCTGGTTGATGGGAGATCTTTGAAGTTGTTAGTTGACTCCGGAGCGAGAATGACTATGATCACTGAGGAACTTTTCGAAGAAAATTGGGGAAATAGACCTCTCAATCCCCCGGATAGAAGCCCGGTTTCCTATGAAGGGAGACGGATCGATTTATCTGTTTTTTTAAAAATTTCGTTGATCTTTAAAGAGAAACGCATACAGGGGAAGGTCTATGTAGCGAAAAAGGGACTGAATATTCTTGGATGGTACCACCAAGGTTTATTTGGCATGACCCTTAGGCCTGGGACTTCAGAACAAGTTTCTATAGTCAGTGATTCACCGGTGGATGAGAGTTTGAGTTATTGGTCCAAGAGGTTTCCTAAAGTGTTTGGAGATGGATTGGGTCGGATTACGGGTTTTAAACATCTCATTAAGGTTAAAGATGGGGCCTCACCAGTCAAACATAAACTAAGGAATGTGCCTTTTAGTATTAGGGATGATTTGTCGGATGAACTCAGGAAAATGTGTGAAAATGGCGTCATTGAACCCATTGAGTCGTTTCTATGGTTGAGTCCTTTGGTAGTCGCGAGGAAGAAAAATGGCAGTCTCAGGGTATGCATTGACTTGCGCAGTCTCAATAGGGAGATTTGGCTGGATTCCCATCCTCTTCCCCGTATTGATGATATTCTGTCTAGGTTTGCTGGTGTTAGGTATTTTTCGAAGATTGACTTGGCCTCGGCATATCATCAGGTTGAATTTGATCATGATTCGAAGCATTTAACAGCGTTTGTGTCACCAGTAGGGACCTTCCAGTTTCGCAGGATGCCTTTTGGCTAAGCCTCGGCGGCTGCAGTTTCCCAACGTATAATGGAAAAAGTATTAGAGGGAGTTTCTGATGTGGTAGTGTTTCAGGACGACATTTTGGTGGCTGGTAAAAGTAAGGATGAACATGACAGGAATGTTGCTAAAGTGCTAGAATGTTTGGAGAAAAAAGGTATTGTGGCTAACAAACTCAAGTGTGTTTTTGGTGTTGAATCAATAGAGTATCTAGGTCATAGTATTTCAGGAGATGGTATTGTGCCGAGAGAGGGTCTCATTGAAGCTATATCTGAAGCTCCTTCGCCCATTTCTAAAGAACAGGTTTTTTTCTTTTTAGGATTGTGTGAATTTTATGCTAAATTTATCTCTAATTTTGCTGGAAAAACTGTTCACATGAGGGAGTTACTCAAGAGGAAGACAGTTTTTTGTTGGGATGATGACTGTCAGCGGGAATTCTTGCAGATTAAAACTGAATTAAGTTCCTGTCAGATTGTTACTCCTTTTGATCCTTCTTTTCTGTGTACTGTGTCGGTTGATGCAAGTATAGATGGTTTGGGTGGTATGATTTCTCATGTCAAGCAAGGTAGGGAATACACTGTGGGATTTGCGTCTAGGGCACTGAGACCAAGTGAGAAAAAATACTCTGTTATTGAGAGAGAGCTTCTAGCCTGTTGTTGGGCCGTTGAACGGTTCAAATGTTTTTTGTGGGGGAAGACTTTTAAGCTTCTCATGGATCACAAACCTTTAATTCCCATTTTAGAGGGTAGGATTGTGAAGGATCATACACCAAGAATCGCTAGGCTAAGTTCGAAACTTCTGCAGTATAATTTTGTTGTTGCCCACATACCAGGTGGAAAGAATACTAGGGCTAATTATCTGTCGAGATCACCGTTGCCTCTAAGGGAGGGCGAGTGTGATGTAGACATCTCTGATGAATGTCTAACTGCTGCTGTGGATGCGTGTTGCATTGGGTGTTTTTCGGAACGTGATTGGTTTTGTGGGATGGAGTCAGATACAACTCTCAAAAAAGTAAGAGAGTTAGTCGTGTTGGGGTGGCCAAAGGAGAAGCATCTTGATGCTAATCTCCATCCTTTTTCCAAGGTTGCTGAGGAGCTTTCGGTAGGAGATGGTGGAATGGTCATGAGAGGGGAAAAGTTTGTTCCTCCTGAGTCTCTCAGGGCTCGGATTATTGACTATGGTCATCAAGGTCATCTGGGGCAAACTAATACGAAGAGAAGGATTCGTGCTGTTTATTGGTGGCCTCCTGGATCGTCAAATAAATGATGTGGTTGAAGGGTGTACTACATGTTGTACCAGCGACAAGGTCATTAAGATTGTTTCACCTCCTGTGCAGTGTGTTGAACAACCTGATGGTCCGTGGCTAAAGTTGGCCATTGATTTTGTTGGACCGTTCAATATTTTATCCGGCAGGTACAAATTTGCTTTGGTTGTTGCTGATTATTTTAGTAAGTGGTGGGAGGTCCATTTCATGACCGATCCTAACACAAAAGAGGTTATCAAATTTCTCCAGAGTCTTTTTGGTCGAGAAGGTTTTCCAAAAGAAATTGTATCTGACAATGGGGTGCAATTTACTTCTAAGGAAATGTCGGATTTTCTCAACCATTCAGGAATAGTACACCGGCGGGTTGCGTTATATCACCCACAGGCCAATGGTTTTATTGAGCGCAATAACCGGATCTTGGTGGAGTGTATTCAGTGGGCTGTTGCAGGGTATATTGACATCAAAGAGGCTGTGCAAAGTATGTTATGGGCTCATCGTACTACTCCAAGCATGGTTACAGGGTCTAGTTCTTTCTCGTTACTTAGGGGAAGGGAGGCTTCTTTCCACATGTGTCCTGCATGGATGCAGAAATGGTGCTAGTGCTAGTGCTCTTACACTTGTCCTTGTGGTGTAATCACTTCACACTCCCTCTGTTTTTTCCTCCCATGCCCAAAGACAATTTTGCTTCTGGAGATGGGCATCTTGGCTTGGTATAAGTTAATTGCCCCGTTTTGTAAGATAAATTATGAATTATGTGCCGGTTTGAAGGAGATATGCTAGTATGCTGCCATCTTGGGCTCAGACGAGCTTCACCCGAAGGGTTTGGTGAATTATTTGATGATGGAGAAGAGTTGTTTGGTGTTGCCAGCATTGGTGAGGATTCTATCTTGGAGGGCTTTCTTTCTTGTGGATTTGATGAGAAAGTGGTGTGTAGTGATGACTGCTTTGTAGGCGGCGAGTGCCACTCCATGTCCCTATCATCTTCATAAAAAGTGATGCTTGGAGAAGATGGTGCTGTAGTACCCTTCCTTTTGCTTGCTGGAGATGGGGGAACCAATGATTCTAAAGAGGAAATTGACATTTTTGCTCTGAATGAAGCTCAACCTGCTGCACTGCTCCAACATTAGAACAATTCATGGCTGGCTGCGGCTGCTGTATACGTTGCTTTGTTTCCTGAAACAATTGTGTACTACTTTGTGAAATGGACAAATCCAATTCATCATCACTACTCATCGGTGTCAACATGCTAGTTCGGGCTGTGTTACTGACGGGCATGGTCCTGGGCTTAGATTAGGGGGTGGTGCTGTTGATGCCGTAGCGCTACTCTCAGCTTGCTTACCGGTGCGGCAGGCACAACTTTGCAGAAAAAGGTTGTGGTTGGTACTCCAGTGGTGAAAATCTGGTTCTTCTGCTCCCCACTAGCCACTTTCTTGACAGCCTCTTTCTTTGAGGCTTTCTTGAAGCTGTCAGTTGGCAGTGGCACTAAGCACCACAACAATGTGAAGGGATGACAGTGTTGCGTAGTCAGTCACACATCATGTCTGTCACAGGCCTTCTGTCTAGCAGTACCGTGGGTGATGTCTCTTCTCTTGTGAACCTAAAAGCAAACAAGCATGAAAAACATCAGTGAAACGTGGCATTGTTGCATTTCAGGTAGTAGTACAAACAAACAATATCATCGAGTGTGGTTATTTAAGTTATTATAAACAAGTAACTATAATATACAGTGTTTATTCATCAAAAGGTAAACAATGCAGCTCTAACAGTACGCTTTATATGCAATGCATCACTGCATCACAGAATAATCCTTACAAAATGATTGCTGTTGTGCACCTATAGCAGACGAGGGGTTGATTCATTGATGCCAGATGTTATGAAAATGTTGAAAAACAATATTGACAATAAATAATAACAATAACAATAATAATAATAATAATAATAACAATAATAATAAAAAAATATTAAAAATTAAAAATAAAGAAAATACAACTAAAATTAAAAACAATTAAAAAAAAATATTCTATATAAGCAGCATTATCCTCAAGCATATCATTCTTTTTAATTTATTAAACTGCTATCTAATTGCTCAACCATCCACGCATGCATATAGCAAAGGGCCACACTGGCTGGACACTAAAAATGGCTGCCTGCCATTGCCACAAGGACATCAACAAATATAACACAGAGTAAAAAGGCAATGGGAACAAAGAGAAGAAGGCAAGCAGGCCTATGGCAAAAACCCACTGGATACCTACACAAAATGGCCACCAACTGACAAGCGACAAGCTCAGCTCATACTTCCCACGTCTGACAACACCTCCTCCCCAATGCTGCAGATAGGCCAAACATCACAACCTGGAATCCTGCCACCGTCGAACACATCACAACTACCATGCACTAGACCCACTTGTGAGACCCTAAGGACTCCTTCCCTCTACACATATTCCACAAGGCCAACGCCGCCATCGGACGCGAACTAGGATGGACCATCAACGCCTCCCCCAAGTCCGGCATCTTCCCGGTCGACTGGAAACGGGCAGAGGTAAAACCACTCCTTAAGAAACCCACGGCCGAACCAATGGACATGAAAAACGACGGGCCCATTTCTCTCCTCCCTTTTGCGGCGAAAGTCACCGAGTGACTAGTGAACGCCCAGCTGACCACCTTCATCAAAGAGAAGTCCATCCTAGATGCATCCAAGTCTGGATTCCGCAGCAATCAAGGCACTGAGACCGCTCTCCTCACCGCCACAGACGACTCAGCCTGCTACTCGACCAGGGACACACCGCCACCCCGTCATAGACCTCTCCGCAGCCTTTGACTCTCTCATCGCACCCTTGCAGCCAGACCTCATGATGCAGCGATACAAGGAACCACCCCTGAATGGGTCAGATACTTTCTCTCCAGCAGAACACAGAGGATCAGACTCCCTTCCTCTCTGAACCCACCAATAACAATTGCGGAGTACCCCAAGGTTCGTCTCTCAGCCCCACGCTCTTCAACGCCTACATGGCCCCTCTCGCCACCATCGTCAGACAGCATGGGCTCAGCATTGTATTCTACGCCAACGACACCCAGTTCATCCTCTCACTCACGAAGAATATTGAAGACACCAGACTCTGCTTCCAGGAAGGAATGAAGAACGTGGCAGCCTGGATGAAAGACAGTTGCTTGAAGCTCAGCTCAGAGAAGACCGAAGTCCTTATCCTCGGATCCTGAAACTCCGCCTGGGGCAACACCTGGTGGCCCTACGTACTTGGAAATCCATCCACTTCTATTGACCACGCACACCACCTCGGCATCATCCTCGACTCCTCCCTCTCCATGAACCGACAGATCAATGCCGTTGCCTCCACCAGCTTCAGCTGCCTACGCATCCTCCACAAAACCTTCAAGTGGATACCCCTGACTGCAGAAAGACCGTCACCCAAGCACTCATATCCAGCAGACTGGACTATGGCAACACCTTATAAACCAGATTCAACAAAACCCTACTACGCAGACTCCAGACCATTCAGAACGGCGCTGCCAGACTTGTCCTCGGAACTCTGCGTCATGAACACATGACCCAACACCTGCAAGACCTCCACTGGCTCCCGGTCGAGAAAAGGGTCACGTTCAAACTCCTCACCCATGCCTTTAAATACCTCTACCACATCAGAAAGAAATACCTCAATGAGTGAGTATCCTTCCATGTACCCAAGAGAAGCCTCCACTCTGCCGACCTCGCCCTGGCAGAGGTCCCCCACATCAGCAGAAACAGAAAGGGCTGGAGAGCTTTCTCCTACATCGCAGCCAAGACCTAGAACAAGTTCCCCGTGAATATCAGATGCTCATCAACCTTGAACACCTTCAGGAAGGACCACAAGACATGGCTCTTCGACTGATCCGGAGCTGTCCCCCCAGCTCCTTGAGACCCTCACGGGTGAGTAGTGCACTTTATAAACCACTGATTGATTTATTGATTGATTGATTGATTGAACCAGCAAGCAAGGAGGCATGGCCAAACCATTATGATAGAAAAACAAGACATGCAAGACTATGGCAAAAGCACACTGGATGCCTACGCAAAATGCCCACCAGCCACATGGTCAAACAGCAAGCAAGGAAGCATGGGGAAGAAAGAGAAGATATGCAGGCCTACGGCAAAAGCACACTGGCAGGCTAAACAAAATGGCTGCCAGCTACATGGCTAGAACAACAAAAACCATCAAAGAGGCAGGGCCACAAACAGAGAAGACATGCAAGCCTATGGCAAAAAAACACTAGATGCCTACGCAAAATGGACACCAGCCACATGGTCAAACAGCAAGCAAGGAGGCATCGGGATCAAAGGGAAGATATGCAGACATATGGCAAAAGCACACTGGCTGGCAACACAAAATGGCCACCAACCAATTAGTCAGAACAACAACACATGGTCAGACAACAACAACAACCAGCAAAGAGGCATGGTCACCAACAGAGAAGACATGCAGGACTATGGCTAAAGCACACTGGCTGGGTACACAAATTGGCCACCAGCCAGATGTTCACAACAACAACAACAACCAGCAAGGAAGCATGGTCACAAACAATGAAGCAATGGAGGCCTAGGGGGAAAGCGCACTGGCTGGCTCTACAAAATGGACGCCAGCCACATGGTCAGAGCAGCAACAAGCAGAAGGCCTGGAAAACAACAAACACATGGAGGCCTAGGGTGAACACTGACTAAACAAAATGGCCACTGGTCACATAAAAAACAAAAGAAGATGGTAGCCTATGCCATACACACATACACACACACCGTGGCCAGATAAAAGAGGCATGGTAACACAGAGAACACAGCCTTTATTTAGCAATACCAAAAACAAAAATTATTAGGGCTAAAATGTTCACAACAACACATGTTCTCCAAAGGCATTACCCCATCTTAACACTGTTTGCAGGGAAAAAACCTAAAATACCACAAAACACTTTTTGTATTTGAATCCTATGCCATCCTTGGCCTAAATGATGTTTCAGTTCTACAGACACCACAGAAACAGTTGTTTCATTCACCCATGAATAATACAAGGCCTACTGGGAGGAAGGCCCATTGGCAGACTAGGCCACATAGTGAATTCAAATCAATATTGCAAACTTGTTAAAAAACAATTTACTGAACTGTGCAACATTTTTCCTTTACAAAAGAAGATACATTTAAAGAAACAAAACTATACCCCTACTAAAACAGCAGCCCACCCCTACAATACATTTTAAAAATCAAATAAATGTGCAAATAAATCCAGGTCCCAGGTCAAACAAACACCACTGTTATACACCAGTGTTTCTACGTACTTGTGATATCTCATAAACAAAGTCCTTAAATCCTTTATTATGTGATGCAGACAAGGAGAGTTATCCTTCCAGCTCTGAACTCCAATGAAAAGTGACCAGGAGAGGGACAAAGCACTGGGAGGAGCCTGCTAGGAAGGAAAAGGAAGTTGGCGTCTCTGAAGCACTTATTTCGGATTAGGGAAAAAAGTTTCAAAAAATGGTTTCTCACACAAAAAAAACCTCCAACGGACAGTTTGTGAAGAAAATCCACTCCAAATGTCTCTCAGCGGCATTCTCAAGCAGGAAAGATACTGGATTGCCCCGTGTACGATTGGGTCCAAGAATGCTAGATTAGTGCCTTTGCGGAAGGAAGCAGTGCAAGTGAGCACAAAGTCTTGCGGGAGCTCGCTAGCAGTTTGAGAAGTCTTGCACACGCTCCCAAGCGGCCCGAGAGTCTTGACGCTCGCCGTTGAGCACCAAAATAAAAAACGGTTCTTCACGCCCAAATGGTGGAATTCAGAAATTCCACAGGAGTGTGGAGTGCCTGAATTCGGCAAACTTCATGAGTGGAGAGGAGCAGAGTTTACGGCCCGGTCATATAACTTATTCTGCTTAGTAGAGCCACAAGATTATAAATTAATTCATTTGAATTTTTAAATAATTGATTGGTAACTTATGACGAAATACAAGAATCATGTGCTGAAATTAAATAGCACTATTTCAAGAAATTTGTTGGAAAATGATTTTTTTTTTAAACTCATGAGGGAATGTAATATCATTTGTTGAAATGGAAAATAATTGTTTAATGAAATATGGAGAGAATTGATATGATGTAAATAATAAATGATAGTCTGACTTCATTGTCTATACCAGAGAAAACATAAATAGAATGAAACAATGCATGCATGTCATGTGACCAAGGGCCCCCAGACTGCCGAAACACGTTATGGTGGAAGGCCAATAAAAAGAAAAATGATAAAACTGCTTCAGTGTCTGCTCCGATCTGTGTGGATGTGTTAGCCAGCAGTATTCACGGTAATTATCTGTATGCTATTGGTATGCATACCATTTCTCTTGTGTAGTCCTTGTAATTGCTCTCTGTATACACTCTGTAAAGAGCTCAAATACCTTTGAGCCACGTTTTTGCTATATAAAACTTTAAAAATAAATAAATAGATACTTGAGATACCTCTACCTATAACTGGTAAATGTCTGTGTTTTTTCAGAGTTTAAAACTGAACAATTCACTTACCTATATTGTTAATTTACCCTTTGGTTATAAAAATTAAAAAAACATGAATCCTTGTACATAATTCTTATTCATTAAAATAAATATTTAGCAAGTAATAAATAATTGTCATGTATTCATTAATTAAGTTCCCATCCTATAACTATAAAAACCTAGTAGACTGCACCAAAATTATAAAGTTAAAAATAAGTTTTCCATAATTTACATATTTATCATCATCATCAACGACTTTATTGCAGTCAATAGACCATAGAAGTGCAAAATAGGCAACATTTCAATAAATTCATTCTCAGATACACTTGAAACACCAAAGGCCCACAATTACAGCTGCAAATGATTACAATTACACACTCTCCAATAAAAAAAATAGGCAAGTTTCATTACAACACATACATTAAAACCATATAATAAAAGTATATACAACAATTTAAAAAAGTTGCTGATGAATTTCATAAACTGCAATATTAAAAAGAAATGCTAAATAAAACCACATTTAAAAAGTTAGATTTAAGAGAGTGGGAAAAAGGAAGGCAGACCAGCTAAAAAAGGGGATGTTTTGTCAGAGATGTTTTTTGAACGCAAACCGTTGCGTCAACCAGCGGCACCTAGATTTTCTATAAACAGGGCAAAAGAAGAAAACATGTAACTCTGTTTCCTCTGCATGGGTGCAAACAGTACAGCCTAGTGCAAGTGTGCCTACCATTTATTGGTGAAGGTGCGTAATGGGAGGGCCCCATGCCTAAATTGGACACATAATTTCCTCACTACCGCAGGTTATGTCTCCTCCAGGGCAGGCTCCAAGCAATATTGATCTTTACGCTCATAAACAAAGCTGTCAGTGGATCTGTTGCTAAATACCTCTGTATTCTAGAGAGTTCATCCTTACTTTAGCTCTTCACCAGTTCCTTTCGAGAAACTGAGACACTGGCTTCTTCAGGGGAGTGCCAAAGACTCGCTCTGCCCATATTCGGAAAAGGGTCCCTAACATAGGCTAGCCACAGTAGTTTCCTGGCACCATTCATCCGGGTTTCATCCATTCATTGGCAGTGAGGTTTGGTCAATGGCCGACTTCCATTCCCTACTGTCAGTGTTCACTATGCACCAGAAAGCCTTCATGACAGGAACAGAAAGGGACTGCTTTAAGGATTCCCACTTGTCCATCTCCCAGGCTTTTTTGGCTTTGGTGATTATAACTCCATAAAGCAACCTAATTGCGCTGAGCAAGGATCTATCCTTCTGAGAAGTTGGCCTGGCATATGCTGGTCACTATTTAAAGTGGCCACCTTGCACCAGTCCAATTCGACTCTTATGGTAGATAGGTTTAAGACAACCTTTTATAAAAAGCTATCCTAGTGGTAGCTGTGGAGAGCAGCCTTCAGGCTAAGTCTCAGAGGAATGTAAAGCAGTTTTAAAAACTGCCTGGGTTTGGTAGGTTTCCCTAGATGGCCGCCGCGCACCGGGCCAAAAACCAAAGTGACCCCCCTTGCAAAACCAGGTGGTTTGGCGATAGGCCATCTTGATGTCGCCTCACTACGTTTGGGGCCCTTGCCTGCCGCGGGTACTTGGGCCTCCCACACAAGTGAGGCACCATTTTTACCGGGAGACCTGGGGGAACGCTGGGTGGTGGTAAATTTGTGTGAGCCCGGTGATGCCACTACTTTCCCACCCCAAAATGTGTGAAAAAAGGGATTTTTTGAGCAAAAAAAGGGGTTTGCAGGGGATTCTGGGTAAGGAAACGTTGGGGGATCCACGCAAGCCATACCTCCCTGGAAGCCGCCGGGTGTCTAGTTTTCAAAAATGCCTGGGTTTGGTAGGTTTCCCTAGATGGCCGCCGCGCACCGGGCCAAAAACCAAAGTGACCCCCCTTGAAAAACCAGGTGGTTTGGCGATAGGCCATTTTGATGTTGCCTCACTACGTTTGGGGCCCTTGCCTGCCGCGGGTACTTGGGCCTCCCACACAAGTGAGGCACCATTTTTACCGGGAGACCTGGGGAAACGCTGGGTGGTGGTAAATTTGTGTGAGCCCGGTGATGCCACTACTTTCCCACCCCAAAATGTGTGAAAAAAGTGATTTTTTGAGCACAAATTGAGGTTTGCAGGGGATTCTGGGTAAGGAAACGTTGGGGGATCCACGCAAGCCATACCTCCCTGGAAGCCGCCGGGTGTCTAGTTTTCAAAAATGCCTGGGTTTGGTAGGTTTCCCTAGATGGCTGCCGCGCACCGGGCCAAAAACCAAAGTGACCCCCCTTGCAAAACCAGGTGGTTTGGCGATAGGCCATCTTGATGTCGCCTCACTACGTTTGGGGCCCTTGCCTGCCGCGGGTACTTGGGCCTCCCACACAAGTGAGGCATTATTTTTACCTGGAGACCTGGGGGAACGCTGGGTGGTGGTAAATTTGTGTGAGCCCGGTGATGCCACTACTTTCCCACCCCAAAATGTGTGAAAAAAGTGATTTTTTGAGCAAAAAATGAGGTTTGCAGGGGATTCTGGGTAAGGAAACGTTGGGGGATCCACGCAAGCCATACCTCCCTGGAAGCCGCCGGGTGTCTAGTTTTCAAAAATGCCTGGGTTTGGTAGGTTTCCCTAGATGGCAGCCGCGCACCGGGCCAAAAACCAAAGTGACCCCCCTTGCAAAACCAGGTGGTTTGGCGATAGGCCATCTTGATGTCGCCTCACTACGTTTGGGGCCCTTGCCTGCCGCGGGTACTTGGCCCTCCCACACAAGTGAGGCACCATTTTTACCGGGAGACCTGGGGAACGCTGGGTGGTGGTAAATTTGTGTGAGCCCGGTGATGCCACTACTTTCCCACCCCAAAATGTGTGAAAAAAGTGATTTTTTGAGCAAAAAATGAGGTTTGCAGGGGATTCTGGGTAAGGAAACGTTGGGGGATCCACACAAGCCATACCTCCCTGGAAGCCGCCGGGTGTCTAGTTTTCAAAAATGCCTGGGTTTGGTAGGTTTCCCTAGATGGCCGCCGCGCATTGGGCCAAAAACCAAAGTGACCCCCCTTGCAAAACCAGGTGGTTTGGCGATAGGCCATCTTGATGTCGCCTCACTACGTTTGTTGTCCTTGCCTGCCGCGGGTACTTGGGCCTCCCACACAAGTGAGGCACCATTTTTACCGGGAGACCTGGGGGAACGCTGGGTGGTGGTAAATTTGTGTGAGCCCGGTGATGCCACTACTTTCCCACCCCAAAATGTGTGAAAAAAGTGATTTTTTGAGCAAAAATTGAGGTTTGCAGGGGATTCTGGGTAAGGAAACGTTGGGGGATCCACGCAAGCCATACCTCCCTGGAAGCCGCCGGGTGTCTAGTTTTCAAAAATGCCTGGGTTTGGTAGGTTTCCCTAGATGGCCGCCGCGCACCGGGCCAAAAACCAAAGTGACCCCCCTTGCAAAACCAGGTGGTTTGGCGATAGGCCATTTTGATGTCGCCTCACTACGTTTGGGGCCCTTGCCTGCCGCGGGTACTTGGGCCTCCCACACAAGTGAGGCACCATTTTTACCGGGAGACCTGGGGGAACGCTGGGTGGTGGTAAATTTGTGTGAGCCCGGTGATGCCACTACTTTCCCACCCCAAAATGTGTGAAAAAAGGGATTTTTTGAGCAAAAAAAGAGGTTTGCAGGGGATTCTGGGTAAGGAAACGTTGGGGGATCCACGCAAGCCATACCTCCCTGGAAGCCGCCGGGTGTCTAGTTTTCAAAAATGCCTGGGTTTGGTAGGTTTCCCTAGATGGCCGCCGCGCACCGGGCCAAAAACCAAAGTGACCCCCCTTGAAAAACCAGGTGGTTTGGCGATAGGCCATCTTGATGTCGCCTCACTACGTTTGGGGCCCTTGCCTGCCGCGGGTCCTTGGGCCTCCCACACAAGTGAGGCACCATTTTTACCGGGAGACCTGGGGGAACGCTGGGTGGTGGTAAATTTGTGTGAGCCCGGTGATGCCACTACTTTCCCACCCCAAAATGTGTGAAAAAAGTGATTTTTTGGCCAAAAATTTAGGTTTGCAGGGGATTCTGGGTAAGGAAACGTTGGGGGATCCACGCAAGCCATACCTCCCTGGAAGCCGCCGGGTGTCTAGTTTTCATAAATGCGTGGGTTTGAAAGGTTTCCCTAGATGGCCGCCGAGCCCTGGGCAAAAAACCAAAGTAACCCCCCTTGCAAAACCAGATTAACTATTGTTACTACAGCGTGAGAATTTAGGAATAATACTGCAAAGAAAATGTGGCAGACAATTTGAGGTTTACAGGACAATGGGGATAAAAAATATTTTTTCAATCACTAGAGAGACATCACCATGAACTCCCAAGGGTTTTCGACAATATCTACAGTTGGTGGGTTATTCTTACATGGAAAGTGTACCTTGGCAGAGAAACTAAAGACAAAGATTCCTGCACAACCATCTATTCCTCAAACACACACACATACTGGTTGGATTTGGCACGAGGGCAAGTCATGGTTCAGTGTATTAAATTTTATTAACAAGAGATTTCACAAAAATGAAATGCACTGTCAATAATTAAATTCACAAAAAACCAAACCAATGACTTGCAGCTCGTGAGCTGTAAAGCCACGTCAAGGCACCAACCACTTTACAGGCCATTCACACACCTTTCATACGTGATACAAACAAGACCATTCGCACCACCAGGTACAAAAGCAACACAGTACAAAAATCACCAAAAAGGGACAAGGTACACCCTGCTTCAGAAAGACAAATATTACTGCACAGTCATCTAACCCGCAAGCACACACACATACTGGTTGGATTTGGCACGAGGGTGAGTGATGGTTCAGTAGATAAAATTGTATTACCAAGTGATTTCACAAAACATGAAATGCACTGGTAATAATTGAAAGGGCAAGAAACTGAACCATTGACTCACAGCTCGTGAGCTGTAAAGCCACGACAAGGCACCAACCTCTTTACAGGCCATTCATACACCTTTCATACGTGTGAGACATACAAAACCATTCACACCGCCAGCCGCGGGCCCATCACATAACAAAACTCACACCAGCACACAGCGCCATTCAAGGGCCCATCACTTTCACACGCTCACAATCCAGACACAGCAACTACACAGGCTGAAGGATTGCGTGGAGTGGCACTCAGCTAGCAGTGTGTGTAGTGACCAGCAGAAAGTCACTACTCACACACAGCCAGCCAAGCACCAGTCGACACACACCGCTAGCCAAACGCCAGTCCACGCACACCGCTAGCCAAGCGCCAGTCCAGGCACACCGCCATCCAATCGCCAGTCCAGGCACACCGGCAGCCAATCGCCAATCCACCTACACCGCCAGCCAAGCTCCAGTCCACGGACACCACCAGACAAGCACCAGTCCGCACACACCACCAGTCCACGCACACCGCCAGCCAAGTACCAGTCCACGCACACCGCCAGCCAAGCACCATTCCACGCACACCGCCAGCCAAGCTCCAGTCCACACACACCACCAGACAAGCTCCAGTCCACGGACACCACCAGCCAAGCTACAGTCCACGGACACCACCAGCCAAACACCAGTCCGCACACACCACCAGTCCACACACACCGCCAGCCAAGTACCAGTCCACGCACACCGCCAGCCAAGCACCATTCCACGCACACCACCAGCCAAGCACCATTCCACGCACACCGCCAGCCAAGCACCATTCCACGCACACCACCAGCCACGCACCAGTCCACACACACCGCCAGTCCATGCACACCGCCAGTCCACGCACACCGTCAGCCAAGCACCATTCCACGCACACCACCAACCAAGTGCCAGTCCACACACACCAACAGCCAAGCGCAAGCCTACACACACCGCCATCACATTTTGGATTTTTTTAGAAAAAAATAAAAACACAAACAAATTGCAAATAGATACAAATCTTCTAACAGAAAATCAGCAACTAAATACATTGCACTAACACCAACCTTGAAACAGAATCATATTTTCCAAAGAATACAGACCAGGCAGTTCACTTTACCACTCATGAATGTTCCCAGAAACTTTTACGCGTGTGGTAAGCTCTGAAACAAGCAGAGAGACACAGTGCAGGATGAGAGGGACAATCGGGGCAGTACATACGACTCTCCTTCCGCAAACCTCTTCGCCAACAGACTCTACATCTCCTACTGGGAAAATCTTTTGCGGGTGTGGGAGGAATGTGATCTGGAAAGTGGCGTTCTTTCAATCTAGCAACATCCTCCACCAGTCCAACTCTAGGAACACTTGCCTGTTCCACTACAACAAGGCTGCCTATTACAGACTCCTGAAACTTAGCAAAAGTCATCTTTGACTCAGGGCAAGAATCCTGGAACACAACAAAAGCATTAAACATTGCCATGTGGAAAAGATGGATAGCCAACTTCTTGTACCAAATGTAAGCCTTACGAAGAGCAGTGTAAGGTTCCAACCTCTGATCTACTCTGTCAACACCACCCATGTGCCTATTATAGTCTAAAATGCACACAGGTTTGCGCGCTTCAGCGACCTGACCCCAAACAGTCACAGGTGCAGTGCTTTCATCATGGATGGAAGTCAGCATGTATACATCTCTCCTGTCTGTAAACTTCACAGCAAGAAGCTCCTGGCAACGCAACGCACTGCACTGTCCCCGCACAAGCTTTTGACAAACAAGTTCTTTCGGAAAAACTTTACGGTTACAGCGGATTGTGCCACAAGCAACAGTGTCCACTTTGGCCAATTCCCTGAACAACCGCACACCAGTGTAGAAGTTATCTACATATAAATGGTGGCCTTTGTTAAAAAATCATCTACCAAGTTCCCAAACAATTTTCTCAGTCACTCCAAAAGTGGACGGACAACCAGGGAGGTTAAACCTAGATTCCTTACCGGTGTACACCCTGAAATTAGAGACATATCCAGTCCTACTGTCACACAGCATATACAGCTTTATTCCATAGCTTGCCCTCTTACTAGGAATGTATTGCCTAAAAACCAAGCGGCCCTTGAACAACACCAAAGACTCATCCACTGCAATTTCTCTACCAGGGGCATAAATCTCAGAAAATCGATCAACAAAGTGATCAAGGACAGGCCTAATCTTAAAAAGACGGTCACAATCAGGGTGATCTCGTGGCAACGCTAAACCATTATCAACAAAGTGCATCATCCGAAGCAGAAGCAAATACCTGTCACGAGTCATGACTGCCGGAAAAATAGACGTTGCCATCAAGGGACTGCTAGACCAATATGAAGCCAATGATGGCTTCCTTAGCAAGCCCATCAAAAAAGTTAAACCCAAGAACTTCTTCATCTCTTCAACATTTGTGGGAGTCCACCGGGTAGCTCTAGAGTGTGGCTTAAGACTGGCACTGTTGTCCCTCAAAAACTGTTCGGCATACAAATTAGTCTGCTCAACAATCTCTGCCAAAAACACATCGTCCATAAACAACTGAAAAAAATTTACAGGCAAAAAGTTTTCAGTATTCACTCTAGACCCTGGAACACCAGTAAACTCTGGCAATGCCGGCTGCACCATGCCAGGGGCAACCCAGAGGTCATCACTTTCAACGGGAAGACTTGCAGCCCCAGCCTGCAGCCCAGATGCCTCTTGCCGCACTACACCAACGGGAAGTCTTGCAGCCCCAGGCTGCAGCCCAGATGCCTCTTGCCGCACTATCGGCACATCAGTCTCCTCCTCTAACACAGGCACTTCATCCGCACTAAGAGTATCTTCATCATCCGATGACTCCATACGGAGAGACAACTCACTGCCAGAATCGTCCCCTGCCTCCTCTCCCTCAGATGCAGAGTCAGTCTCTGAACCAATATCAGAGGAAGACTCAAACAGCAAACCAACAACCTGCTGAGCAGTCATCCTGCGGCTAGCCATTATACTTACTAGGATAGAAGACTGCACAAACAAGTCAACAACAACCAACAATGTGCAAACAAAGTAAGCAAAGAAATGTGTACCTTTATCACAAAGATCAATGTACTCAAAAACTATACAATCCAATTACAAGAGACAGCTGCACTCACCAGAAACCAACTCTGCAGTGACACAGCAAAAACCAACGATATCAAACTAGAAAGAAGAAAAAAAAACAAATTACTCACAAGACAACAAAATACACATCGAGCACCAATGCAAAAAGTTTTTGACACTCAAAAACCAAACATACTGCTATTATTACACCATTTGCAAAACAGGCAGAGAAATCAAACACATTTACATTGTACAAAAATAAGTCTCTTACCAAACTACACAAACAGCAGAACCACCAGTCACAACACTGCAACGTGAAATGAAGAAAAGCCTTCACCTAGAACAAAAAAGTAAACAAAAAAAAAACATTACAATTGGAATTCACAAAAAATATAACAATAAACATTATAACATGCTATGTCACTACCCAAATGGTCAATCGGGTTGTGTGCCAGAAAACAAATTACACCCTGGAAGCGAGGGGTCACTTCTATTTTTATTTGAACTAATTCCCTGGTGTCTAGTGGCCTTTTCTGCCCCCCCTGGGAGCAGAAACGGCGAAAAAATAAAACCGATCTGCCCCCAGAGGGGGCAGAAAAATCTACAAAATAATTAGGGGCCCAAGGAAGCGACCCTTGCCCAAGGGGTCGCTTCCTACAACAAAAATTAGATCCCTGGTGTCTAGTGGGCTTTTCTGCCCCCCCCCCCCCTGGGAGCAGAAACGGCAAAAAAATAACACCGATCTGCCCCCAGAGGGGGCAGAAAAGTCTTCAAAAAATTTAGGGGGCCAAGAAAGCGACCCTTGCCCAAGGGGTCGCTTCCTACAATAATAATAAGATCCCTGGTGTCTAGTGGGCTTTTCTGCCCCCCCCTAGGAGCAGAAACGGCAAAATAATGACACCGATCTGCCCCCAGAGGGGGCAGAAAAGTCTTTCAAAAATTTGTGGGCCCAAGGAAGCGACCCTTGCCCAAGGGGTCGCTTCCTACAATAATAATAGGATCCCTGGTGTCTAGTGGGCTTTTCTGCCCCCCCTGGGAGCAGAAACGGCAAAACAAATGACACCGATCTGCACCCAGAGGGGGCAGAAAAGTGTTCAAACAATTTAGGGCCCCAAGGAAGCGACCCTTGCTCAAGGGGTCGCTTCCTACATAAATAATGATATCCCTGGTGTCTAGTGGGCATTTCTGCCCCCCCCTGGGAGCAGAAACAGCGAAAAAACACCACCGATCTGCCCCCAGAGGGGGCAGAAAAGTCTTATAATCATATATGGCCCCCAGGAAGCGACCCTTACCCAAGGGGTCGCTTCCAAAATAAAATAAAACACATCCCTGGTGTCTAGTGGGGCATCCCTGCTCCACGATCGCGACGCTGTGCGCGATCGTGGAGCAGGAATGCCCTGTATTGAGACATCAGGGGAGAGGAAATACTCTTTCCTCTCCCCCGATGCCTCAATACGCTCTGAAAGGCCCCCGCCGCCCCACCGGAACACACAAGACTCACCTACTCGCTGTGGACGCCTGGAAGCAAATGGCTTCCAGGCGTCCGAGCACTTCCTGATGACGCCGGCGTGCGCTGTGCGCGCTGACGTCACCAGGAAGCGTGGGGGGGCTCGGGGGTGGCAGCGGAAACTCTTCCGCTGCCATCCCCGTCTGTGGGGGCACGATCGATGCCCCAGGGGGGGAGCGCCAGCGCTTCCCCCAGGGGCTGTCCTCATGACGGAGCGGTTCCGTCATGAGCACAGCCCAACTGATGCTCATGACGGAACCGCTCCGTCATGAGCATCGAAGGGGTTAAAGAAAGCTATCCTTGTGGTAGCTGTGGAGAGCAGCCTTCAGGCTAAGTCTCAGAGGAATGTAAAGCAGCTTGTTTTACCTTATAATCTATTGAATTACCAAATAAAAGGACACCACACAGGTATATATATAAAATATATATGCATTTATTTCTAGACACACTCTACTAATCTCTTTATGAGATTAGAAGTCAGGAACATATGCACAAATCAATGATTCACAACAAATTAAGCACTTATATGGCTGGGGCCCTAGGGGCGTACCAGACCATACACTAAAAAAGAGGTTTAGGAATGTCGACTTGCAAGGAGACAAGGCCTAGGGCCTTTTGAATCGCTGGGGCCTCAATAATCCACCCAAGGCAGGTAAGTAAAGGACCCACGGGAGGCACGTGCAGTGTGAGAACACAACCGCGGGTTCCCAATTGATTTCAATGGAGCAAGTCGGGGTGGATTTTTAAAGTTTTAGGGTACTTCGGGAGAGTCTACAAGCAAGCCACTTACAAGGTAAGTACTTCGAGGGCCAACACCCACAGGAGCACTGGTGTGCATGAGTTACCTCACCCAGGGAAGCCGGGTGCATAGGTGTCTTTTGGAGTCGGGTCGCGGCATCGTTTTCAATGGAAGCCGAAGAAGATTTGCTGCTTGTGAAGACTGGAGAAGTGTCCGGTGGAATCCAAGGCTGGATTCAGAAGAAGGAAGACCTGAAAGCAGAAGGGACAGTGTTCACAGTCACTTGCCAGTGACCCGGCGCCAGGAAGATGGATGCCCACGGGTGATTTCAGGTGATTCACGGGTGTCCTGACTCTTCAGCCACGAGGTCCAGGAGGCATCGACGACAACCTGGAGTTGGATTCGGAGTGTCCCACAAAGTCTGCAGCTTACTGAGGTGTCGGCAACCGGATTGGCAACAGCAAGTCTCGTGGAATGTGAAGAAAGTCAGCGGTGCAGACCAGCAAGGTCTGAGGGACTCACCCAGCAAGGGAAAGTCAGGGCAGACCTGGAGCAACCAGGGGAGCCATTTGGTTTGATGAGAAAGTCTTCAGGGGACCCACAAGCCAGCTGGCAAGGGATCGTGAAGACGCCTCATGAGGATTCGCTTCACAGGAGCCCACGGTCACTCGGGACAAGGTAGGCCTCTAATTTTCAAGGAAAATTTTGCTGGAGGCTTGGACCATATGTGGTCCAATGCACAAGTTTGTAGAACATCGTGAAGGGGTTGCACTTGACAATAGTGCACTGCACCCAGGTATTGCTGTTCCTCATCACTCGTGTGGTCCACTCGTCTCAGGTTTGCTGGGGACTCACAATGGCCGTCGAGAAGTCAGGAAAGTGACTTCTGGGGCTGCAGGGACTTTGGACTCCGGCGGGAGTGGGAAAGTTTGCGTCTGATGATTCAAAGTTTTGGTGCCAAGAGAGATTCTTCAGTCTTCCAAAGGTAGTGGAACGTCGAATGTCCAGGATTCTTCTTGTAGAGTGTCGTCCAGGGATATCTAGTTTGCAATGGCAAGGGCTCTCTATCTCATACTAAAGGAAAGGGAGGGACTAGCTCTATGACCAGTCCTCTGGGAGGGTCAGGGGAGTGTGTGGTTACACCCACATCCCTTTGTCCAGTTTCACACCAGAGCAGGGGCAGGTAGCCCCTGAACCGGTTTGAGCTGGCATATGCACAGAGGAGCCAACGGCTCCCCCAGTGCAGGACTTCAAAACACTCAGGAGTGCACCCACCCAGCCCCAATATACTAAATCATGTCTGGAAGGTGGTGACACCTCCCTGTGACAGGATGCCTATTGTTGGGCCTCCTCCACTGCGAGTTTCAGTCAGCAGCAGGAGGGTCTGTGCTGGTGGCATCCATTTTGTGATGCAAGGCTCTTTCAGATTTCTACCGTGTTTCCACAGTAGGTAATTGTCTATCCCTCTAGAAGGGTGGGATCATACTCCCACACCAGTTACTGGTGTGGGGGTATGATTCCAAGGCAACATGTTTTAATGCAGCCATCCCAAGGTTAGCATTTACCGCTGGGTTCTAATGCACTTAAGCGTATATGGTCTAACCGCATCCACAGAGAATAGACTCTGCCAGCTGCAGAGGGGCCCTGCTCATGAAGAGGCACCCCCTCACATGTAAACCAAGCACCCTGTCCTCAGGATTGATAGGGCCTGCCTTAGGGGTGACTGATAGGCTTATATGTGTGTGTAAGTTGAGATATAGGTAACCTATACATCAGTGAGGAGTGCTAACACTACCTCACACAGGCTGCAGTAGCAGGCCTGTGGTGTCAGACTTAGTCTGCTTCCCTGGGGTGGCATAATACATGCTTCAGCCCCTGGTAGGCCTGTGAAGTACCAATGCCCTAGGTACCTAAGGTACCATATACTAGGGGCTCATAAGGTACCACAGTATCCAATCACTAGTGCATCTCATATGCACTCCAAGTTGTTTAGAGAGAACAGAGAGACTGGGGCCCTGATTAGCAGGGACCCAGTCAGACTATAGCCAGAAACCATTGTTAACATCAGAAAAAAAGTGGGGGCAACATAAGTGCAGATCCTGCTCTCCTACAATCCTTAATTTGAATTGCCTCAATCAGGGCTAACTTAGCCCTGCAGCAGCTATCCTTGAACCTTATAAGGACTGTAACCTTCTATGGACTAAATCTTTCACCTAGTTTCATGCTGAGGGTGGGTTTTTTCCAATCGATATTGCTAAGACGTCATCCTTAGCGCATATGAATAATTGATGGGTACACTGTCCAGGGGGTACACTTCACCTCTCCCATCGACGCACAAGGTTTCATCACCAACGTCATCCTCATACTGAACAATAGGGAACATATGCACATAGACTGTATAAATACAGCACCTCTTGCTATCAGAAGGCAGGAGGGATCAGAGAGTTCACGGCCGACACACTGACCAGAGACGCTGCAGCTCCGGCATGCCATCGCTTCAGCTGACGTGGTCTAACGATCCCTTGCGGGGTGTCCTGCTCCAGGATGAAGTCCCCCACTCTCACTATTCAGGTAAGGGGGTTTGACTAAAGCCTAGTTGGATTCTTGGCTCTTAGGCTTAGGGTACAAAGCACCTACTCAATTGCTAGGTACACTTCGGTACACCTAGCTAGGCATCTTAGGAGTAAGCACATCATTTTATAAATGCATTTCTTATTCATGTTTATGTTCAGGACTATTAACAAATGGTAGAACAATACTATTCCTTCTTATTCACTGTACTACTGGTTCTCTATCTCTGGTTGTATGTTACAGTTGTAACTGTGCACCTATTCTACATGAGAAGAACTACTGTACAATAAATTCTTATTGAAAGCACGTTTGACTGTTTCTTCTCTGTATCTCTCTGAGAGCAAAAACAAGCATAGACGAGTGTCTGGGTGAAAAGTAATAAATATATTGTTTCCACGAGTCTGAGGTTATTGTGTTCTGAGGTTGCCAAAAACAAATCTTTCCGATAACAGGGGATTCTAGTAGGCACTGCGAGCTAGCTAATGTGAACCATAGACTGATATATGAGGCGGGGGTGTACAGAGTTATTCTGCCATCTGACTAACAGTATATGTTATTGAAGTGACCACAAACACCACCGACTTGTGGTAGAAGACGTATTTATTACTGCTCATCTCATCAACAGCTTCCAGGGAATGAGTCTATGCTTCAAGCACAAACATTCCATCACCCAGGAGTCTATAGAACATTCATGGTGCCATGACAACACCACATTAGCTATTACAATATCTCCCTTCTTTGCATAAATAATAACAAGAAAATAATAAAACAAAACAATAACACAAAATAAATACATTTCAAATAAAGAAAAATGAATAACCAATAAATTCACTGAAAATACATCAGCAAGCTTGAAATGATCTGCAAATACTGTAAAATGTTACAAATCCATGCGTTTGGGGACAAATCTTTTGCGTGTACTCCTCCTGATTGAAACAGAGGAACTCTCCGGAGACATCTTTTGGGATGACCCATTGTTGGACCAGGTATCCCCATCCAATCCAAACTTCCGACCCTCTGGGAAAGAATTACCAAAACCCGATACAGAAACATTCCTCAAACCCATTCGACACGCAACCTTGTCAGGAATTCTATAAACTCTAGATACATTCCACAAATTTTTCCCCTTGACTCTCACAGCATGCCGCGAGACCAAATCAACACACACAGGTTGACTGAATTTAGAAAGACCTTTGGGTACATTGTGCGGGATCTTTATCTTAATCCAATCCCCTTCTTTGATATTGTGGGACCACCCTTCTCTTGAAGACCTCTCTACTTGGGAGTAAGAAGTATTATCTTCAACCCAACTTTTAAGATTTACCTGTGAAGAAAACAAACCTGACTTAGACAAAAATCCCCACTGCCTCATCCAAGCTGGACACATGTTAAACGTGGCAATTCTCCCTCTCAGTAATTCAAATGGACTCTTACCAAATTCCATACCCCGTGTAGTCCGATGTGCCCACAACATGCTCTGAACAGCTCCCCCAATATCCATACTTCCAGTCACAGCCCATTGTATACAATCAACTAAAATACGGTTCATGCGCTCAATGAACCCATTACTTTGTGGGTGATAGAGAGCCACACGTTTGTGGATAATGCCAGATTGACTTAAAAAACAAGACATTTCCTTGGAGACAAATTGCACCCCATTGTCCGACACCAATTCTTTGGGAAAACCTTCCCTTGCAAACAGACTTTCCAAAAATTTGATAACTTTGGTCGTATTCGGCTCAGTCATAAAACACACCTCCCACCATTTACTGTAGTAATCCGCAACCACCAAAGCGAATTTATGCTTGCTTGATAAAACATTGAACGGACCAATGAAGTCCAAAGCCAACTTCATCCTAGGCCCTGAAGGTAGCTCAACTCTTACTTTGGGAGGAGTCACAGTCTTGATTACTTTGTCACTGGAACAACAAGTATAACAATTTTCAACCATACTCTCTATATGTCGATCCATTGAAGGCCACCAATAAATGGAACGAACCCTGCGCTTAGTGCACGTCTGCCCCAAATGACCTTCATGCCCTGCCTTAATTATGCGATCTCTCAAGCTCGCTGGAGGTACAAATTTGTCACCACGCAAAATCATTTCATCTTCCTCTAGGGATAATTCATCAGCCACTTTAGCAAAAGGTTGTAACTCAGAATCTAAATGTTTCTCCTTTGGCCACCCCTGAATAATACACCTTTTAACTTCTTTAAGAACAGGATCTGCTTTTAACGCATCAAACCGTTCATCCTCCTTGAAACACCCCTCATTACAAGCATCAATACTTGCAATCAAACATTCCTCATCTTCTTCTGCAACACAATCTTCTTGTACCACCGGTAGCGGCAGTCTAGAAAGAAAATCTGGTCTAATATTTTTTCCCCCAGGGATATGTTCAACAATAAAATTATATTGAAGAAGCTTAGAGCTCAGCCTTGCTATCCTGGGCGTATGATCTTTTACAAGCACACCATTAAGAATGGGAATAAGAGGTTTATGATCAGTCATAAGCTTGAACGATCTGCCCCAAAGAAAAGTTTTGAACCTCTCAACCGCCCAACAACAGGCAAGAAGCTCCCTCTCGATCACAGAATAGTTTTTCTCACTGGGACGCAATGATCTGGAAATAAATCCAACCGTGTGTTCTGACCCACCTTTCATTTGAGTCAACATGCCACCTAGACCATCCAAATTAGCATCCACAGACACAATGGATTCTAGGGCATGTTCATAAGGAGTTAGAATATTACAATGGTTCAATTAATTCTTGATTTTTTCAAAATCATCTTGACATTCCTGATCCCAAAGAAACACAGTTCCCCTTTTCATAAGCTCCCGAAGATGGGCGGTCTTAGCTGCAAAGTTGGAAATGAATTTGGCATAAAATTCACACATGCCAAGAAAAGATGATACCTGTTCCTTGGATTTGGGGGACGGAACTTTGACAATGGCTTCAATCAAACCCACTCTAGGAAGAATGCCTTCACCAGAAATACAATGCCCAAGGTACTCTATGGACTGCACACCAAAAACACATTTACTTAGGTTCCCTACGATACCCTTATCTTGTAATCTGTTCAACACCTCAAATAAATTCTTATCGTGTGAAGACTTGCAAACACCAGCTACCAGAATGTCATCCTGAAAAACCACTGTGTCCTGCACACCCATCAGAACCTTCTCCATAACGTGCTGGAAAACTGAAGCAGCGGAAGCTAACCCGAAAGGCATCCGTTTGAACTGGAAGGTTCCAGATGGCGAGACAAAAGCAGTCAAGTGTTTAGATGATGCATCTAATTCCACCTGATGGTATGCTGATGACAAATCTATCTTTGAAAACCATTTAAACCCTTGAAACTTTTACACTATGTCATCAATACGGGGTAACGGGTGTGAATCCACCCAGATATTTTTATTGAGGCTGCGTAAGTCAATGCAGACTCTGAGGTTGCCATTTTTTTTCCGTGCAACCACCAGCGGACTTAACCAAAGGGAAGACTCAACTGGTTTGATCACCCCTGTTTCACACATCTTTTCCAACTCTTTTGCCAAGTCATCTCGAACACTCAAGGGTACATTGCGCAGTTTGTGTTTGCAAGGAATAGCTCCCTCTTTTACCTTGATGAGGTGTTTAAAGCCTTTGATTAATCCTAGTGAATCGGAAAAAACTTTTGGAAAACTGCTTCCCCAGCTGGAATAATCCTTTTCACCCCTTGACTCGTTTACAATAGAAACCGGTTCCTTAGTGCCTGGCCTAAGAGTCATTTTAAACAAAGCTTGATGGTACCACCCCAAGATATCTAGTCCCTTGATAGCTACATAGATTTTCCCCGTGATAATTTTTTCTTTGAACATTAAAGTGGTTTCAAAAAAACCTTTAAGTTGGATCTTTCTTCCTTCATAGGACACAGGACTTCTATCAGGAGGTTCCAAATGTCTGTCACCCCAAACAGATTCAAACAACTCTTCCGTGATCATAGTCATGCGTGCTCCCGAATCAACAAGCAATTTTAGGACTTTGCCATCCACAACTATGTCTACAATAGGGTCTGCACACTCCTCACAATCATCCTTCACTACTAACATGAGGTCTCTCATGGAACTCACAACTTCGGTGTTACTTTCTAGATTGTCACTCTCTTCCCACACGACATTGACATTTCTTCTAGAATTACATACTTTTGCAAAGTGACCTTGTTTACCACAGTTCCTACACAAAGCATTGTGAGCAGGACAAACTCGTGAATTAGGAAAATGTGTTGAATAGCCACACTTTGGACACATATTCTAGATGCGGTGATGCGACAAGCGTCTCGCTGTATCTCTATACGCTGTCAATAAAATCACTCGTCCAGCCAGGTGCACAAATTGACCTCAGATATAATCAGAACCGAGACGGAATGTCCCATCGGTTGTGAGAAAAATATAAATCAACAAATAAAAGTCTTGGATCGAAAATCAGCAACCGTTTCTCTTTCAAAAAACATCACCAGTCCAAAAAAAAAAATGTAGAAAATGGCACAGCTCCACAAACACACGTGGGTGCGAACTGAAGATGAGCAGTAGATCCCAAAACTTGTCGCCAATTGAAGTGACCACAAACACCACCGACTTGTGGTAGAAGACGTATTTATTACTGCTCATCTCATCAACAGCTTCCAGGGAATGAGTCTATGCTTCAAGCACAAACATTCCATCACCCAGGAGTCTATAGAACATTCATGGTGCCGTGACATCACCAAATTAGCTATTACAGTTATCCATAATCGTCGTAGGTCCTGCATGACAGGGTATTATTAGGGCTACACTACACCACTATCCCTCTCCCCAATGTACCTAGACCCGGGCCAATTCACATGGTGGAGTTTGTTTACCAAACTAGAATGTATAAAGTTTTTACTCCTAGGCTCGTTGATAGCCAAATTAGGAACAAAGGTAGAGGTTGAATTTTGGGCACACAGGTGTTCTGGTCTAGTTACAGAAGTTTGTTTAGGTCCTTTGTCAGATACTTGTGTGCCTGTGTCTGCCTGGCAGCTGGCATCTAGACCTTTCCCTGATGCTGGCGTGAGCCTATCCACCCGGAGTTCAAAAGTTACTGCCAATTTATCAAACTGTACTGTTAGAGAGCTTAGGTCTTCTTTCAAAATGGATCTGACTTGAGTCTTTAGGTCCACCACCAAGTTCCTGACCAATGCTGGGTAGTTCAGAGATACTTGACTTTTACTTGTACTGTCCGAGATCATATCTGGGTCATCCTGGTGTCTTCCAGTATCGGGCGTCTCATCATTATGCTTCTCTTTTTTTGTACCCATTCTACAGGGTTGTTTAGGTTTCCCAGTTTTGGGGAGTCCACACTCAATTACCCCTTTACGTTGACCAAATATTGGTGTTTCCCTCTTATTTGTAGTGGGATTAGCCTGCAGAGCCTGAGAGACGGGTTCTGGGTCAGAAGTAGATTGGGGTGAGACCATATCAGGTGCCGAAAAATAAAGGTCAGATATTAAGGATAGACACCGCTCAGATTGTTTAATTTTTGTTGCCACCACACCAGTGCCCTCTGTAGCATTTGCAATTGAAGTGGGAGCCAGAGCAGGAGCAGGCTGGAGGGGCAAAGTTAGCTCTTTTGCAGGGCAATCCCGTTTCACCTTTTTTGCCGGTATCTAGGGTTAAAAGAGAGGCCACAGGATCCAAGCAATTGCTCTATTACAGGCAGACAACCCTCGGTGGTGCCACCCCGATTGCTTGGACCCTACAGGAACCTCATAGCTTGGTGCCTCCTTTATTTGCAATAGTAAAGAACAGTCCAGTGCATGAAGACCGTACCTTTTATCTTGCTCTAGAACGCTGATTTCTGGGAGCAGATCCTCCTAGGGCAGATGGCATAAGGAGCCACAAAGCAGGATGGGAGCTTTGGACAGCTGCTCCCCCTCGCTCCACTCTGGTGCCTGGAGCCTGATAGAATGGGGTCCCGTGCTGTGGGAGCCCCAGGCAGGTTTTCAAGTACCTCCTGGTGCAGTATGGATGTCGGCATCAAGGAGCCGCAAAGCAGGCCTGGAGCTGTGGCACTCTGCTCCCCCCTCGCACCCCTCCAGTGCCTGAAGCCTGTTAGAACAGGGTCCTGTGCTGTGGTAGCCACGGGCAGGTTTTCAAGCAGCTCAATTAAATAATTAATTGACAATGAATAATTAACTGTTAATTATTTATTACTTAATTTTCTTCCTAGCAAAGACTATGTACATATAGCAGCCCCAACAAAGGTGCATTTAAATTAATTAAAATTGCATAAAATAGATATTTCAAATTCAATTAAATATTGAAATTACAAATAACAATGAAAAATAAATGAATCATTAATTAAATAATGCTCCACTCTATACACATACAAACCTAACATCCCACAACTAAAACATTAGTACAATAACTTAGTATTTCATATTTTACATAATTAAAAATTAATTACATAATCATTCAAAAGTAAAATTAACATATTAATTATTATTTAACTTCCCACCAGACCCTTTCACAACTAAAATATAAGTGAAACAAATAAGTATTCCATACATTGCATAGTTGGAATAAATGTAATAATTAATTAAAAATAAATCATTAATTGTTAATGAATTAATACTTAATTTACTTCCGACCATTCCCCCCTATAACACTACTATTTACAAGCTATGTTAAAAAAGCCTTTCTATAAACATGGTACCATTCAAAATAATATATCAAATAAAACACAATAAAATAAGTAAAAAACACATTCTTTTACCATTATATTGTTAAAAACGATATTAAAAACATCAGTAGCATACCCTGCCAACTTATGGCGAATAAAGCAAAACCAAAGGGAATGATGGACGGAGTGTTGAACATTGCAAGCACTCACCCCCAGTCAACTGATCTGAGTTTAATCCACCACCGTTCTTTAGCCCACTCTGCCACCCCAGTTCAGACATGGCCATATGCAAATCAGTCTGACCCTGTGCCTCATGGGAACAGTCCAGCCTGAACTGCCAAGCCATGTCTTCCCTGGACCGGAAACAAGCTTCCTAGGACCGTTTCTGGCATTTCAGCCGTCTTCAGCCAGGCTTGCTTGAATCCAGTGGCAAAGTGAGCAAGGGACTCACGTCTGAGCATACCCTGCCAACTTATGGCGAACAAAGCAAAACCAAAGGGAATAATGGACGGAGTGTTGAACATTGCCATTAGTTGGCAGGGTATGCTCAGACGTGAGTCCCTTGCTCACTTGGCTGCCGCTTATGCTAACATAGAATTTACACTTTTCCACAATACAGAATTGAACTGCCCCACTCTCTTCCCAGTTAGGGTAAATCAGCACCTCTTTAGCAGAAGGCTCTGTTCCCTTACTCATGAAATCACATTTTTAAGTGTCAGCCTGGGCTAACTATCACCGGTACTCGCCGCTCCCTAAATGCGCAAAGATCCTTGAAAAACAATTCCACACACAACTGTCAGATTTTTTGTTGATTAACAATGCTTTTCACCCTTTTTAATCAGGTTTACGGCCCAAACATAGAAGAGAAATCACACTTTAAGGTGTAATTTGAGCAGCTCCGACTGCAGACGGAGAAAGGGGGAACCACTCCTCCACCCTTCTGGACTTGTGTGCTGCATTTGAAACTTGTCCCATCCGGCTCTCTTTCAATGGTCATCTGAAGTTGAGATCTAGGACATTGCCTATTCCTTGTTCCAAATTTGTTCTGCTCCTTTCAAGTTATTTTAAAACCTCATGAATTTTCAGGTAACATATTACCTTAAGGATTTACACAGGGCTCTTCCTGGAGCCTAACTCTGTTGGCGGACATGGAGGAAGAGCATGGTTTGACACTTTTTTTCCTATGCGCACATCTCAAAAATTATTGTATTGTTTGACCTTACATCAAGTCTAGATCCCTAACAAAGAGGCTCTAGATTCTTCAGAATGCAGCAGATCCCCTTTAATGTTCTATTTAAAAATCTGCATAGGTGTCCCTCCATGTCTTGCAATTGCGCTGCTTCCCTTAGCGAAATGTATTCAATTTAAGGCACTCAACTGTATGCACAAAGCTATGACACCTCCATATAAAAGGTAGCATGTGCATCTTTGTTTCCCTAGTTGGGTGACACTTTCCAGCAAGCACAATTTTGCAGTTCTTCCTTGAGTCCAATTGTCAGGCGGGGGGCACTTTTGTGTTTGCCGTCCTTTGTCCTTAATTCTGAACTCCCCACTACAAATGTTGCTTATTCAGCACACCTGAAATGTTTAATAAGTTGTTGAAAACCTGCATTTCCTAATTTCACTTTTCTAATGTTTCATCTGCTCCTGTCAGTGCTGGAAAGCCCTGGTGGGGCAACAATGCACTTTACAAATCAGAATAGCATAAACTAATGATTGAGGAAATAAGAAAAAAAGCAGGCTACATCCCGCAAGAGCAGCAGGTGTGTTGGCCAGATCTGAAACCAATTTCAGCTGTCTGGGAGAGCATCACCTCGAAAAAATCCCCAAATGTATCCCAAGACTCAAATTTCCACAACAAAGTCCTGCATACAGTAGGAGTACAGTGAGAAAAAGTTCTTCCTGAGCCAACAGTGAGAAGTGATCTCTAAACCCAACACAGAGATAAAGGGAGGAGGGGGTGAGGGGAGATCGCCCTGAAATTCAGAGGATATTTCACCAATTCAAGCCACCTCTAGACACACCTAGCTCTCTCTAGTTCTCACTTGCTTTTCCTCATTCTCTGATACTTTCTTTCTGTTTCTCATTTATACGATCTCTAGGAATTGTGGCAACCTCATAATAACAGATGGTCATTTTCTTCAAAGTTTGGAATGCAGAAGATCAAAGGATGTTTTGCATGGCTGAGTCCAACTTTGTCCAGTGGTACCTAAGAAGTTGCTTGCATGGTCTATCAGGATAGAAGCCACCAGAGAAAAATGCTGAAAACAGGTTAATAAATGGATGGTGCATCCGCAACAGGATCACTAGACAACTTCTAACATCAGGAAATAATTGTTACAAACACATTAAAGCCACAATTTAAGCCCTGACTCCTCATCATACCACAAGAATCTATTACTAAAGACAACAAGCATTTGCAATGCAATCGGTCTCGCCTTTGGGAACTTATATGTATTTAGCTATGCAGCACATTAGCCTGGGTGCTGAAACATCTACTGTTCTTTACCATGGAGAGAAAGTAAGAACCAAACTGCGTGACACACCAGGTATGGGAACACATGAAGACAAATATTGCCTTTCATTGGGAAATGATATAGTCCAAAGCTCTGTTTTTAATATAAAATCAGGCCCTTCGGTGGTCACATCACTGAAAATGCAAGATTTAAAAAAACTATTATTGTCTAGGGGTGCTCCTGGGAGATAATTTCAATGGACTGGAATCTAGAGAATGCTAAAGTGATTCTGGTATTTTACTGACCTCTGCTGGTCGTTTTCTATCAAGACAGTTAAATAGAGGAAGTTGAACAGAAAAAAAGTCCCTAAGTGTAATCAGACAAGTCCTAGGGCTGATCTCCAAAGCCCACAAAGTACATACACATATAAGTATATACTAAAGTATATACAGGAGGTGTTGAATGCTCAACCTAAAAAGAGTTGAACATATCTCACCTACCTTAGAGGATCTGCACTGTCCCCTGTCCCAGCCAGACTCAATTTCAAAAAGTACTGTGTGGTTTACAAGCATACCTGAATACCTTGCTTCTAAGCTCAATATATCCGATTGTGCTTGTGCTATTAGAAACATGCACCTTTACATGATATAGGTTGAAAAAAGACTGATAAGGAACATGCACATGTCAACATGTCTTTGCATATGGACCGCGCGACTCTGGAACAACTCCAAACTTGCTCTTTCATTAGGGCATTCATTCATTAGCCATTTTAATAAACGTATCAAACAGGTTGCAACTGTGATTTCCCAGAGCCCGTCAGGGAAGGCACCAGGCCTGATGGAGTCCAGTTCTGTAAAGCCAACATGGATTTCTCGGTACTAGGTATCAATAACACATTGAACATGGCTTGTAGCAGCAAGATATCATCTTCCTGGCATACAGACATAATAACCCCGTATATAAAAAAGGAAATAAACAAGCTCCTTGTTGCTACAGGCTTATTTTCTTGCTGGACTCAATTGATAAAGTTGTCAGGTGCATAGTCTTGCATAGCATACTGGCATGAACTATTAATTCAAACATTATGGCTTTAGAGATGGACTTCGTACTTTGGAGCAATGTTTAAATCCCCCTTGCTCGTGTGTAAATACAATGTAGGGAGGGAGAGTCTCTTACACTTAGCCTTTATGGACCAACAGTACTGCTAACCGAGCTAATCTGTCAATGATTTGCTGCCTTCTCATGAATATCGGCCTGAACCAGACTGGTATTAGGAAGATAATCCTTTTGTTTACCTTGATGTGACTTTCGACTCAGCTAGTTCTTGGTATTATTATCTGTCCACCAGGTCCCCAAGACTCTGCCAATCAACTGGCCTCTTTATTAACTTTGCCCAGAGTGTGGAAACATATAAATGTAAATGTCTTGTATTATTTAACCTACGGGGCTGGAGGCTACGTCAGAGCTAATAACCTCCAGGTGGAAGAAAACCGCTTCAGCATTGGTCTTACTTGCCTTACCACCAATTTAACGCATTAGTTCACGTATAAAGAATTGAGTTTAGACTATGTTGAGGGCAATATTAAATTAGTTCAGATGCTTTTATGGTTGTCTGTTTGATCTAACGATGTATCTAGTCTAAATAGGTGGATTATTGAGAACAGCAGAGGCTGTGATTTGGATATAAAAGTCCACGGCATCGCTATATCAAACAGGTAGCACGTGCTCTGCACAGGCGAGGGCTTCATGAGACTCTACACTTGATCACCCATGGGGTGGCAAGTGGGTCAAAGACAGCTTTGGACTGGATAAAAATTGCATCAGATAGGCTGAGAACTTCAAAAAACATTTGTATGTCGCTATGCAGTCCTAAAATATATTCGATGGGGCCAAATCATATTTAATTATGGTGATAACCCCTTGGAAAAGTTCTTTGTAGACCATATTTTGAGTGGGAACCATACGTAGTCTTCTCAGTTTCCCATTGGGGCAAAGTGAGTCAAAATCCGTCCTTGTTTGTCTGTGACAAATACTCACCACAGACGTTGCTGCACTTTGTTTTTCTGTGCGTTTTACTAACCACTCGCGCTGGTTTTAATTCTTGTATTGAAGATCTACAATTTAGAGTATTGAATTTCGGCATTTTGATTTCTTCAAATGTTAAACGACGTAAAAAATTGCTAATCAGTGGGATGCTTTTTAAAATCAGTAGTTAGTTTGCATAAATCAACTTTTTTTTTTAATTAAGATATATTCTATTTATTCTAGCATTTTTTTGTAATACATTAAGTATTTTTGACCTGCTCTCTGATTTTTTAATACTCAAATAAAGACTTAACTGATTAAATTGGCAGCCAGGAACAAACAATAGTTAATATAAAGTTGTTCACAAACTTGGCTACAAAAAGTTATCTGCAGTTAAGCAGATACCGATGACATGAGGACCATGTCAGCCGCCTTTGACGCGGTCTGCCACCACACGCTACGAACACACCTCCACAACGCCGGGATCCAAGAGAAGGCCCTAGATTGGACCACCTCCTTCCTCTCCGGCAGAACACTTAGCATCCGCCTTCCCCCTTCTGCTCCAAAGCTACCGAGATCATCTGTGGGGTACTCCAGGGCTCATCCCTCAGCCCAACGCTGTTTAACATCTACATGGCATCGCTCGCCCACGTCGCCCGACTGCACGACCGCAACATCATCTCCTACGCCGATGACACCCAGCTGATCCTCTCCCTCACCAAAGACCCCCTCACCGCCAAAACTATCCTCAAATGAAGGAATGAAGTCCATCGCCGAATGGATGAGAAACAGCTGACTGAAGCTGAACTCAGACAAGACGGTGGTCCTCATCCTCGGCCCTCGGCCTGGGACGATGTGGCCGACCACATTAGGAACAGCTCCAACGCCCATCGACCACGCATGCAACCTAGGGGTCATTCTCGACTCGACCCTCTCCATGATGAAGCAGGTCAATGCAGTCTCTTCCACCTGCTTCAACACCCTCCGCATGCTCCGCAGGATCTAAAAGTGGATCCACACAAAAACAAGAAGGACGGTCACCCAGGCCCTCGTCAGCAGCAGACTAAACTACGGAAATGCCCTCTACACAGGAGCATCGGCCAAACTCCTGAAATGGCTCCAACACATCCAGAACGCCTCCGCATGCCTGATTCTCGACATCCCTCGCTACAGCCACATCACACCCCACCTGAGACACCTGCACTGGCTCCCCTTCAACAAGAGGATAACCTTCAAGCTCCTCACCCACACAAACAAAGCACTCCAGAACACCGGACCAGTGTACCTCAACAGCTGACTCAGCTTCTACACCCCCACACACCAGCTACGCTCCACTGCCCTCGCCCTAGCCACTGTCCCTCGTATCCGAAGATTGACGCCGGCAGCAGATCATTCTCCCACCTCGCCGCCAAGACATGGAACACCCTCCCCACCCTCCTGCGGCAGACCCAGGACCTACTGACCTTCAGAAGACTCCTCAAGACCTGGCTTTTTGAACAGTAGCAGCATTCCCCCATCCCTCAGCACCTTGAGACCCTCACGGGTAAGTAGTGCACTTTACAAATACATGATTTGATTTGATTTTAAGCAAGCCTCTAGCTCTGCGTGAGACTTCAACTGAACCCCCAAGAGCATTGAGAGTGCCAGCGCTTTTACCTCACGTCACACTATCGATTAAGGGGGTGGCAGCAAAGACCAGGCATGTCTACTAGCTGGGTGTGCCACGAAGTAAAGCGTGAACAAAGGGCACGCGCTTTGGAACCTTCTCCTTTGCTTGCGCCCAAGTAAACAACTTGCATACTGAGTCCAGGAGTGTGACACGCAGCTAAGGGAGTTCAAGTGACTGAAGTAATCAGCAGTGAAAACAAAAGCAACGGCCCGTGCGTCAGCTGCAGTGACGTGGAAAACAACAGTTTGATTTACAATTCATGGCATAAAAATACAAACAAGTCAGGTGCTCTCTACCACTTCAGCTCATTCCGATTGCTGCATTCTGGGGCTGGCCAGCTATGGGCATACCGTTGGCTGCACAAGGGTTTAGTCATGCACCTTAAGTGGGTTGCCCCTGAATAAAAAGACATGCATTGGCATAGCCAATAGGTCACGCCTTTGGGACCTTATAAGTATTTTGTTTAGCAGCACAATATCCTTGGTGCAACAACATTAACTATTGCATGGCTAAACACTTGCAAGGTCCTAAAGGCGAGACCAATTGGCTATGCCTATGCTTGTTTTCTGTAGATTTAGATAGCGCGAACCTGACCCTAATGTATTGAAGTGCTTTACATTAGCACCAATTATATTACACAAGGGCATATTCATTGTTGGTAGGCACGGGGACATGAAGTGATCTGCCCAGAATCATAGTATGTTGAGCGGGCGCCAAGACTCGAACCGGCTTCTCCACCTAAAAATTTGGCAGCTCTGGCTGCTACGCCATATCCTCTCCCCTCATAGGAGGAATAGTGCTTATACCGACAAAATGACACTTCGAAGCACCGAGAGGCAGCAGGTGTTGAAGGAGGGAACATGACAGGGAACGAGGAGACGGTGGAGCAAGGAATGGACTGTAGAGGTTAGAAGCGGAGGGAAGAAAAAATGGGAAAGGGAAGAAGGGAACAGGAGAAAGAAGAGGGAGAAGAAAGAGGAACTGTTGATGGGGAAAGGGGTATGTGAGAGTGAAAACAGGAAAATGTGAGACGAAAAGAGAGACCAGGACATGCATAAAGGGAATGGGAGGCACAGGAGAGAAGAAAGGAGGGAATGTTAGAGCCAAGGAGGGAGGACAGAAGGCATGAGGGATCAAGACTAGGGAGGAACAGAAGATAGAGCAATGGACAAAAGATACAAGATAGAATAGGACAGGCAAGGAGGGAACAGAACGGAAAGAGACAACATTGGCAGAACAGAGGAACCAGAGAACAAAAGGAATGACCAGTAGGGGAAATAAAGGAGGAGGAAATAGGATAGTCAGGCACTCAGGACAGGGAAGGAATTAACTGGAGTGGGAAAGATGGTGGGAGGGTAGAAGGGAACAGGAGAGGGTTTAATGGAACAAATGAGGGGTCTGGGGAACCGGAGAGAAGGAGGAGGGATCAGGAAAGAGGGTAGGAGGGAAGAGGATTGGTATGGTCATGGCAGATGGGAGGGAATAGGAAACATAATGGAAGTATGCGTGAAGGAGGGAACATGAAACAGAAGGAGGGAGATAAAGGAGAGAACATGTGAGTGAGGGAGGGCAAAATTATCCAAATCTGGTGTTCAGGTGAATGATTACTTTTCTAGGCATTGCCCATCCTTTACATGTGGTAACGTGTTTTTATGCTGTTGTGCTTTTATTGCCACCTAACACAGCGAGGAAGGTACGCCTCACATGTAGATAAAATCTCCAGTGAAAGAGACCCTTTCCAAAGCTGCATCCTGCATGCTGTTTAGTAAAGTAGTCACCGGCTCTTCTACTGAAATATGGCTGCAGTTCAGAGAGCCAGAAACGGCTCAAATACCTTTGGGTCCAGTTCGAGCTCTATAAAACCGAAAAAAAATGTCAAGAAGGCTCGCCTGCCATGGGGTAATTTGTCAGTTATGATAGTAATCTAATCTTTGAAGGTGTTGTCATAGTTTCAGACCAATGGGGTGGGGAGGAAGTAGTTGGTACGAGAATCATGAATGAGCGCACTGCCCATGAGGCATTGATACTGCATGCTTTGAGGCTTTGAGAACTCATGCTTTGAGGCTTTGAGCAAGCATGCTTTGAGGCTTTGAGAACGCATGCTTGAGGCTATGATTGTGCATGCTTTGAGGCTTTGAGCAGGCATGCTTTGAGCACGCATTCTTTGAGGCTTTGAGAACGCATGCTTTGAGGCTTTGAGAACTCATGCTTTGAGGCTTTGAGCAAGCATGCTTTGAGGCTTTGAGAACGCATGCTTGAGGCTATGATTGCGCATGCTTTGAGGCTTTGAGAGTGCATGCTTTGAGAACGCATGCTATAAGGCTTTGAGAATGCATGCTTTGAGGCTTTGAGAACGCATGCTTTGAGACTTTGAGAACGCATGCTTTGAGACTTTGATAACGTATGCTATGAGGCTTTGAGAACGCATGCTTTGAGGCTTTTAGCACGCATGCTTGAGGCTTTGAGAGCGCATGCTTTGAGACTTTGATAACGCATGCTATGAGGCTTTGAGAACGCATGCTTTGAGGCTTTGAGTACATATGCTCTGAGGCCTTGAGAACGCATGTTTTGAGTCTTTGAACACGCATGCTTTGAGGCTTTGAGAACGCATGGAGAAGTGTGGCTCAATGATTGGAGCGGCAGACCCTGATGCAGAGGTCTAGCCCGGGACCAGGGTTCAATTCCCCGCCTCGGCGGGTCTTGGGCTCAAAAATTCCACGGACCTGATCATTCTCGCCTCGGTGCCATTCCAATCATGGAGTCCCACTCTGCAACTCTGGGCAATAGCTTGCTTAATCTCCACAACGGCCCCCACAACGCTAAGGATGCCTGGCCTCCACCTTGGGCGTGCCCAGGAGTGGACACCTCACAGGGAAGGCCAGGATGGGTTCCACAGCAGTATTCGTACAAGCGCCTTGAGACCCTTGCGGGTGAGTAGTGCGCTATACAAGTATCAATTTACATGCTTTGAGGCTTTGAGAACGCATGCTTTGAGGCTTTGAGAACACATGCTTTGAGGCTTTGAGAACGCATGCTTTGAGGCTTTGAGCAAGCATGCTTTGAGGCTTGGAGAACGCATGCTTGAGACTTTGAGAACGCATGCTTTGAGGCTTTGAGAGCGCATGCTTGAGGCTTTGAGAGCACATGCTTTGAGGCTTTGAGAACGCATGCTTTGAGGCTTTTAGCACGCATGCTTTGAGGCTTTGAGCACGCATGCTTTCCATTCATTCATTTCTGAGTGCGCACAAGGCACGTTGCATGTTTTTGACAGGAAATTCCAAAGATGTCAACTTATATTCAATTATAAATCATGCCAGGAGTGCCGTGATTTTGAAATCTAATGTTGTATACCCAAACTTTCACAAACTAATTAATCAACGTCATGATACAATTACCAAGGAAATAGTGCAGCTGTGACCGAGAAGTTCTGAGGGGAAAGGTGACCTTGCCACCATTCGGATAAAGCATGCTTCAATATAACCATGTTTGACTGCTCATTTGAATCCTAATTACAATACTGGGCTAAAAAAAACCAGACATTAGCAGGGACACTAACTCTTTGGAATTTCCCGGAGTATTTACTTTCTATGACGCACACTAAAGTCCCGGAGCATTTTTGACACACATCACTTTGGGGAGCAGCGCGGCTGTGATCTCTGCAGAGCATGCCTCTGAAAGTGAGGCTTCAGTGAACTGTTTTAGTATATTTACTTTCCAGTTTATCCAAGGGCACTATTTCACCGCAGTGTAAACAAGAGAGAACGTGTGTGAAAATTACACTCAAGATGGGTGCAGAGCGCGAGGGAAGCCTCCTTTCAAGGAAACAGACGGAGGGAGAAAAACAAGGGAACAAGTGAGTGAGGGAGGGTTCACTTGCACAGATGCAGCCTTTACCTTGCGGCATCGAGCAGCGCCAGGCGTGATGATTGTTAACATATGGCGCCTGCTCGCTCCCGCAAGGTAATCGCCACACATGCACGAGGGCTCATTGAGAACAGTGCACAACATGCATGAGTTCCCAATAAAGCCCGGACCGATTACAAAAGGTCCCCAAAGCAGCCCTTGCGTGCTGCGTAGCGAGACCTAAAAAGAGAGAAGGCGTGAGGGGAAGCAAGAGAACTGCTATTCATATTGAAAAAACCTAGTGTTACAACAGTCTGCAGTGCTCTACTGGTATGTTTCTATAGGTACCATTGACTACTTTTATGTCATTTGCAACTAAACAAATTAACATTAGTTTTCCTAACACTAGGAGCAGATCACTTGTGTACCAATTCATGAGGAAGTTTGACATAATTGAACCAAGATAATTCAATAATGTATTGTGCCTTTAGGTTCTCGGCTGGAGTAGGAACGTCCACCACATCCCGGGCTACTTGTCATAAACTGAACAGAGACATGGCACAGCACAAATTAACTTAATTGACAAAATAGAACACACAGCATTCATATCAAACTGCCAAAGTACATTCAATCACTTGAAAGAAAGATTACTGGATCAGGTCTGTCTTCATCCTGCAACAAATATTACCTTCCAGTGTCTGATTTCCGGATTTAGGCTCCCATTGGTGAGAACAGTTTCTGGTCTAGGGTCAGTAAACAGCATGTCATGTAAGGCGTGTGCCAACGCATAGACAGCAGTATACATGCTGTGAGTGAATCGAAAGTTTGAGACATCATAGACGGATGAGTCAAAACTCTTCATGGACTCATTTCCTGAACAGAGGGGATCATCAAAAATCGAGCTCTTGTAACGAGTCCTACCCTTCAATCTGCAACTAAACATTTTCTCCCATAGATCCAGCAGCTGTTTACTCTCTGGGAACTGTGAAGGGCTAAAACTGTAGAGAAAATCCTTCAATCCTAATATGTTATTTTTCCTCACTGTCATTACTAGTGTTCCATTCAGCTTTTCGAAGTACTCTGAAAAATCAAACAAGGTTAAAAAGGTGAAAGACAATGATGCAACCCACGTTTTCGCCGGCAATGTCAGCCCCTGTGGGTACAGGAAATGTTGTGCCAAAGATGTCCCTGTGCTGTAGAGAATGATCACTTGTGAAGTAGAAGTAAGAAGAGCTTTAACAATCGGAATCCATTTGTCATTGTTCCATACGTACCCACTGGGTAACATCAAAGAAAACTCCACACAGCCTCCATACTGGCTGATCGCTGCCTTTAGGTCCCGAACACCTCTCTCCCCGCTGTCATCATCTGTGGCCAGAATCCCAACCCAGGTCCAGCCAAAATAATGTAACAACTGAGCGATCCCTGCAATATATGTTTGTTCATTAGGTACCGTGCGAAAAAAATATGGAAATCTCATTTTGTCGCTAAGTTGTGGATCCATAGCTCCAAAACTGACCTGCAAGGAAGAACCAGAAATGTAAACAGTTATTCCATACCATCTTTCATGCCCTTAAAAGAGATTTGCTATTGAACTTGAAAAACTGAGTGAGTTAGGTTATGATGTTCAGTGCCTCACAGTCATCTGGACAAGGCAAATATGTAATTCATTTAATGAAACAATGTATCTCTGACACATTTTTGGCAAATGGATGACATACGTTTCCCCAAATACTTTTACCATCAATTACTAATGTGAATGAATATAGATTGTGAGGCTTATGGAGTTGTAGAAAGTAACTATTTTATAGCTGTGATAAAAAAGTTTTGCTCGCTCTACTCAGTATCAATTCAAAAAGTGTGTCCTAAAGTCTCAAAAACAGAACATTTGTGATTGCACCTGCATCTGCTGGAGAGCTCTTCTTACATAACGTTATAGGTTGACCCTCTTTCCTGTATTTAGAACATGCATTACTGCAGTTATGAAACTAATCTGCTAATGGGCCCCGTATCTGGTTCTAAACAAACATAAACACATTTCTATTGTATGACTCATCTGTCAGATGTAGGAATTTTGCGAGCTGACCGATGTACTAATAGGTTGGTTTACAAAATTTCCAGATCGCAGTTGGTCACAACCTGATCTGCCTCATCAGTATTTATGATGAATGTAGCTAGGTGCCATTCACTACAATTGGATGCCATCACCGGGAAGCGGCCTGATATGGTCAGAAAACAAGAATCTCTGTGATAAAATTTAAAAACAGAACATTTCAGTAAAAAATAAGTTTCTTTTTAATTTTGTTTGTGAGTTTTCATATATATATATATATATATATATATATATATATATATATATATATATATTCACTGAAAAAAACATAGGTTTCACACACGTTATAGTTAGGAATTAGCATTTAAAAAACCTTGCAAATTCACTGAAAAAACCATAGGTTTCACACATGTTATAGTTAGCTGGACATTTCTCTCGTAAAAAATCATTGGAATTCCCCCGTTATAGTTAGTTCAGCTAACTATAACTCGCGCGCCCGCAATCCACTGCTGATGACGTCACATATTACATCACTCATGACATGGTCAGTGACATCACTCATGACATCACTGATGACATCTCAAATGACATCACTGATGACATCATCCATTGAGTATCTGTTTCTGAACAGTTTTAATATGTTTAATATATAGGGAAAGGCCTGTTGAAGAATAACTGGGTGTACAAGTGTGTAAATGGTTGATTTTCTGTGGTGCATAACTGACTCTATAAGTGAGTCATTAAATGTATCTTACTGCAGACTAATGACTAAACTGTGTGAATGTCTGTACGTGTCTGTATGTTGGTGTATAAGTGGCTGCATGGTTTTGTGAATAGCTATATGAGTGTCTATATGGGTTATTGATTGCTTGTCTGAGTATCTGTATGGGTGCCTGAGTGTTTATGTGGGTAGGGTATGTGTAACTATGTGACTAGATGTGTGAGAGGGTGATTCAGTGGGTGCATGGTTTTAAGAGTGCATCTTTGATTGACTGTATAGTTGAGTGAGTGTATGTATGGGTGTGTTAGTGATTGAATGTATATCTCAGTGGTACATTTGTGGCTAAGTACATATGTGAAAGGCAGTATATATGCGTGTAAGAGTATATAAGTAGGTAGATGTGAGAGTGTGTGATTGTAAGAGTGACTGTATGGATGAGATTGTGCTTGTATCAATGTTTCTATAAGAGCGTAAGAATGTGGTACTATTTTTATGAGTAAGTGAACTTGAGTGTGTATAACCACAGGTAAGTAAATGGAAGTCTGATTATTTGCATGACTGACTAGGTGTGAGAGTACCTCTATGGATGATTGGTGGTGTGTGAGTGTCTATATAGGTATATAAATGCATATGATAGTCTTGTATGGAGTGAATGTAAGTATGAGTGACTTTACAGGTGAATGAGTGGAGGTGTATGTAGACCTAACAGTTAATAAGGGGAGATTGGAATGGTTTTGAGAATGGAAATCTCAAATTTTGAGTTGGTATTTCCATGGTTATATGAGGGTGTGAGAAGATGCAGTAATTTATCACATGGATGACGTCATCAGTGATGTCATTTGAGATGTCATCAGTGATGTCATGAGTGATGTCACTGACCATGTCATGAGTGATGTAATATGTGATGGATTGTGGATTGCGGGCACGCGAGTTATAGTTAGCTGAACTAACTATAACGGGTGAATTTCAATGGTTTTTTACGAGAGAAATGTCCAGCTAACTATAACATGTGTGAAACCTATGGTTTTTTCATTGAATTTGCAAGGTTTTTTAAATGCTAATTCCTAACTATAACGTGTGTAAAACCTAAGCTTTTTTCAGTGAATTTGCAAGGTTTTTAAAATGCTAATTCCTAACTATAACGTGTCTGATACCTATGGTTTTTTCAGTGAATTTGCAAGGTTTTTTAAATGCAAATCTTTTTATTTATTGATTTTTTTTTTTTTTTATAAGAATAGCCTACCTATGTATATAATCTTAAATTTACTTTATCCTGCAATATGGAATGGTTCACCTTTTTTAAATAAATGTTTAGATATAGTTGAACATCACAGTTAATATCTTCTACAAACCTTTCAACATTTTTTTTTTTTTTTTATGGATTTTTTGCCCTACGCGTACCGTAAGCGCTCCGTACGTTATTAGTACGGTACGCGCACGCAATTTGTGTGCTCCGTTTGTGCATGCGTACGCGACGTACGTACGCATGCGTACTTCGTCACCGACGCGTACGCGCTAACGTCCTTTGCGCATGCGCACGCGCGCTACTTCCGCGCAACCGACGTATGCGGTTACGCGACTGCCTGTAATGCGCATGCGCGCTTGCATCATACATGCGTGCTCCATACGCGCATGCGTGTGTTTTACGTTCACGCATGCGTAGTTGTTACCGAGCGCTTACGGTAAGCGTAGCGAGCGCGTACAGTAGGTCATGTGATCAAGAAAGAACACTTCTCATTGGTTTAAACTTGTTGCATATCCAGAAACTTCCAACACCACACCCATTCCCCTCATTACTGCTTGTGATCCCTTAGGAAAAGGAGCTGATTTGACTTTGAGATACAATGGCAGAGCAGCAGTCCTCTTATGACAGTGAGCTTAGCAGCAGCATCATCAGACAGAGAAGGAGGAAACAAAATAATTCTTTTGTTTGGGAATATTTTACTTTTCCAGCTGGGCAGAAAAAGGTGAATGCTCCACTAGTCACCTGCACACTTTGTGACCGTGTCTTATCTAGAGGGAATCCAAGGAAGAAGTATTCCTTTGGAAATTTCTCTATGTTCAGACACATTAGGGATGTACATCCCGGGACTTTTGCTCGACATACTGGAGCAAACTCTCCAGTAATTCACCAGAGCACATCCTCAGAAGCTCAGCCGAGTACATCATCGGCAGCTCAGCTGAGCCCTTTATCTGTGGCGGGAGCATCACCATCTTCTGCTTCTCTGGAAATCAACCCTCGATTTCGGAGGGTACAAATGAGGTGCACCAGATGTTATGGTCTAATTGTTCATGGGGAGACCAGTATTTCCCTAATTAACAATAAGATAGACCAGCACATCTGTGGTCCTTGTTAATATTCCCATTCTTTCTTTCCTCTGTCCCTGTCGTAACCCAACGGTTCTTTTAAGAACCAACCTTACCTCACATCTTTTTTCAAATTTTTTTTACTTTTTTTTTTTATTTTTTTTACCGTGCGCACGGTAAGCGCACTTTTTTTTTTTTTTAATAACCTTTTTTTTTCATCCTACAAGGTCCTTGAGGGACTACAATGGAAATGAAAAAAGCAGAGAGAGGAGAAGTGAAAAAAAAGGAGCATGAAAGTAAATGTGTGATAAATACAGAAATTTCACACTTACCTGACCAACAAAATAACTTAATTTTCAATAAATGTTTATTTTAATTGCTAGAAAAAAAAGTGTATTTTTTCCTAAATTTTCTTTCTCAATCTGAAAAAAAAGAAAAAAAGTATTAATATTTAATAATGCATTTTAGAATACAGTATACATATTTTCATATTTAAAAAAACAATATTTTGCCCTTGTTTTGCTGTTTTCAGAATATATTGCATTTCACTGTAAATCGTGAAACCAAATGCATTCATCACTTAACAGCGGGCAAAAAAAAAATAACAATCTGAAAGATTGTTTAAAAAGCCCAGAATCTCTTCTCACTAAAACATACCTTTATAGAAATGTAACATATTCAATAAAAATATCATCTAAGAACAGTAACTATTTTCAATAAATATCGTCTGAAAATTTTGTTGCGTAAGCATAATCACCAAAAAATATCTGTCAAAAAAGTCCACAATACAATTTGTTACCTTTCCTTTAGGCCAAATGGTAATTTTTAAATTCTTTTTTGATTAAATTTCCAATGGGAATCCAATAAAATTGCAAAAATGATTTGTACAGATGTTGCAATTTCTATCTAAAATTTTGGTTTCAGAAAAATTAAATAGGAATTTGCTAAATCAAAAGGCAAACGCTGCTTAAAAACCAATTGAGAATCATTACACAGTGTCCAGCCTTTTTCACATTTAAGATAAACTGTGTAATGTCCAGAAGTTACAGTAGGTCCATCATGGAAAATTATTGCAACTGTAACAAAAGCTTTTCCAGAAATTGATAATTGCTGTTCTATAAACTTCTTTATTAAAGTATTCAATTTTGAACCATCAGCTCTACAACGTTGCATCATTAATATTACATACTGCCCATATTTCTTTAAAAGTAACGTTGAAAACATATCAGATTTACATTCACAGCATTCCATGCTATGATTGGCATCTTTTACTAATTTACTAAAAGTCACTGATTTACTCTCTGGCATTCTTAAATAGATAAACCTTTCTGAATCAACATTAGAGCTGCATGTGTAGAAACAGTTTTCACAAGTATGTTCCCATTTATAAGAGAGACCGAACATATTCTCAATATCTATGCCTTCCTCTTCCAGTACCATAAGGACATACATCAAGAATTCCTGTGCATCTTGCTGGACATTTTGAGTAAACTGTGTACGTCCTGAACATACATCTAAAAATTTTCTAATTTCAGTAGCACTTTCTATTTTAGTTTTATCAATACTTCTCATCTTGATTTACTATTATCTGCTCTTGCAAACTTTCAAGATAAAACACAACATTCAGTACTTCATTAGCGTAGCAGTTGACACCAGAGCTATTTTCAAAATGACAACCAACAACCTCTTCAACATTGTCTTTTTTCTTTTTGCTTGCAATCACATGACTCTCTTTTTGTTTTCTCTTCTCTACATCCTCATTACAGATATTCTGAAAATCTCCTTTTCCGAGAAACAACACGTTTTTCTAACACAGGATACTGACCTAAATGAGGAGCATAGGTTCTTCTTAATCTATTATATTCCTTTACACAATTTGCATCTGCACTAACTTTTGAGTCATCAAAGTCTATCATGAATAAACCAGATAATGTTTTCACTCGCGACAAAGCAACATATGCCATACCTTCTTTGAACACAGTAGAACCAATGTTTACAAAAGCACTATCTACAGTTAATCCTTGAGACTTGTGAATAGTTACAGCCTATGCTAGAGAAAATGGGAACTGCTTCCTACGTACATATAAGTCTTTTACAAGCAAAAAACGGACTGAACAACGACTAATCTCTTTAGCCTCTTCAATCTGATCAAATTTTATTTTTAAATATTCAATCCCATCTTTTTTCTGGTACTTCACAAAACCCACTACTTTACCCATAGCTCCATTCACTAAACCTTTTTCAAAATCCAAATTTCTCCTTAAAAAAACTCGACAGTTCATGCAAAGATATAGATTTTTTTCTAATCCAGCTGTTTTCGAAATGTTCTTCTCTAGAGAATCCAAATTATTTTTCAGTTCGCCTGTTAATGTAATAGTAATTCCTTCATGCTGAATTTTGTCCACTGCTTCCATTTTCTTAATCTCTTCCTTTTCTAATTTCAAAAGTTCCTCATTGAATATCGAGCATTCACGTAGTGTTGGCATTAAGCAGATTACAGTAATATTTTCTGCAATGTTCTTGTATATTTTCTCTGCAACTATTTCTTCCTTTGGAAATAAATTATGTAGCAACCAACTCTTTAATGCTTTTCTGCCAACTTCTGTGAGTAGTCCAGTTCTGATATCTTTCAGAATACTTGCATAATCTTCATCGTTTGCTTGCCTCATATTGGTAGTAAGTTCTTTGTTCTCAAAGAACGACCAAATATTCGCATTACCAATGCTTCCTAATGACTTCCTCGTGTCTTCATGTGTCACAGTATTAAACACTGGTTGTCTTTAACTGGAGTGAGCTGTAGAAGATCCCCAAAAACTATGACATATTTTCCACCAAATAACACGTCATAATCTCTCCTTAGAATTTGCTGCATTCTTAAATGCACAAAGGCAAGCATTAAGTTTGATACCATGCTTACCTCATCAATAATGAGAACTTGCATCTTCTTCAACACTCTTGAAACTTCAAAGCATGCTTCTCCAGTAAGATTGTGATATTCTATTTTGTTCTCATGCTCCACTGGTAACATTAGCAAGCGATGTAAAGTAATTCCTTTTATGTTATATGCTGCTAACCCAGTTGGAGCAGTAACAACACAAGACAAAGTTGAATCTGTTTTTTGCTGTAGGTAGCTTCCGATGACTTTAATTAAGAAACTTTTTCCAGTTCCAGCTTGTCCACTCACATACATCCTGATTGGTTCAAATGATGTGCATGTGCACTCTTTATTTTCATGTAGTAGTCCGTGATCAATTTTTTTCCTGACTTCTTCATAAATTTGTTGTTGTTCCTCATTCAGCTGTTGTTCCAAATTTGGTAAGTCTATTAAATCTTCTTGAGCTTGATTCATGGCCGTTTCCACTTCAGTCATGGCTATTGCAGCTTCATTTTCTACGATTGGTTGTCCAAGGGGATCTTGACTGAGCGTTCCAGAACTTTGGCTGTCTTGAGAACTACTCAATCGTATCTTTACATGCATTAAATGAATCCTCATAGCTTTGAAATATTCCAAGTAGTTCGTCCTCTGAACGCCATGGTTTAAACAGCTGCAAAAGTGCCAAGTAGTAAAATACCTTTTTATCAGTAGTGTCGCAACTCAGCTTCCTATGATTAATCAAACTTCCTTTTGTTTGCTTCACCAAACATCCTTCCTCACCAATGACTTTATATTTTCCATTGTTGATGTCTTCTGTGGCTTTCCGTGAAAAAATGTAGTTCTGCAGCACTTCATAGAGACACATGTTCTCAAGATGACGACTTCTTTTTGGGTAATACGTGTCCAACATGTTTGTTTTCAAAATATCTGTACTTTCCAGGTCGTTCTCGGCCAAATATTCAATTTCTCCAACAGATTTCAGTACCCGATTTCGCATTGCTGCAAGGCCTAAACTTACCCAAATTATTCTTCTTGATTTCGAGTACAGACTTGCAGAAGATAACCTATCTGAGCATTCGTAGGATCCAATTTCTCGATGCGATAACATCTTTAAACTGAAACTGTATAGCTTCTTACTGACAGTCTTCTCGTGAGAAATCTCTTCCCACATTTCCTTCAATTCCGTTTTCTCAGATTTAGTGATGTACGATGTGACATACCGAGCAACAGCAATAGAATTGTCTGCCACATATTGAATATCCATGTTAGCATTCCACATGGATAAAATGACTGGGTTGTAGTCATTTATATATTTTGACTCTTCTTTTCTTCTTAGGTTGTACGTATTTTTTGGAGATTTTCTTGTAATAGTATGTCGCACAGCTGACATAAAACTGTTTACTCTTCCTTCTGAAAGAACAGGTCGTGGAAATCCAAATCGACATTTTGTGTAGAATTTATCTTTGCTCTTGTACTTCCGTCGACAGTATTTTTCACACCGATGACTTTGGAAACGTAAAACTTGCTCTTTTAACTTTTTCTCTTCTGGGCTTTTAGGTATAGCACATGTTGCGTATTCTTCAATGAAAGATAAAATTGCTTCATCAGCATCTGTTCCAAATTTTGGGGCATCCTTGATCCACAACAGCATATGAATATGAGGAGCACCTCTTGCTTGGTACTCTTTTCTCCAAAAGAAATCCACAACTTCTCCAAGAGGTGGATTTTTTTTATTGCAGATGAAGGACATCATAGCCTCAAATCTATGATTGAAATATCTGCAAACATTAACCGGATCCAATGAGCACAGTTCTCCTGCTGTCTTGTATTCGATGTTTTTAATGTTTGAATTGGCCTCTCGAAGAAAATCCAGTAAATCATCCCAAGCATACTCGGCACAGCTTAGGGTAAGGAACCACGTAGGAGTTCCTAAATTCCGTAACATACATTTCAATTCTCCAGGGCTTCAAGACCAATATTCATGTGTCCCACGCTGACAAGCCATCAGATTGATCAATTGTGATTCCAAATGATCATCTCGCTGCTGCACTTTGTTCATGAAATCCTTAGCAGACACATTATGTAGATGTACTCCACTTTTTAAAATGTGATTTACTGCATAAGATAGTGCAGACAAGTCGCTTTCAAATAACAGATGGAACAAATAAGGAATACTTTGACGAAATCTTGGATCTTCTGCATATAATCTTGTAGTCCAATACTCAGAAGCAGGAATCTGTACTGGGCGTTCATCGTATCGTCCACCTTCTCCTGTAGGAAACAGCTGGGGAAAACAACGAGCTTCCAAGCTCTCCTCCCATACACTCATGGGAGTTCCTTTGGCTTTTTTCATCTGAAACAGATCAATAGTGTTTGCCATAACTTCTTTTGAATGAAGAGGATGTATGCTGAAATTTTCATAAATTTCTTCTTCTTTTGACTTGTTCACTTTTTCAAGTTGCCCAGTTGGTGTTTCTGTGTCTTCTTGTAAATCTTCTTCATCTTCATCTATATAAATTGATTCATACCATTTATTATTGTTTTTCAAATATAAATTTGCTCTTTGTACTTTCCGTACATCTACCAGCTCCTGCCAAATCTTCTTATTCTTTGTAGGTACACCATTAACCAGAATAACTAATGGTTCAGTTTCCAAAGTATCTGCATCAATAGTTTCCATATTTGTTTTCAAATCCAATGGCCAATACACAACTCTTCCTTTTAAACCTCTCTGTAAATCTGAAGGAGGTAATTTACCAGTTTTGGGCTCCATACGTACTATAGTCTGGAACGGATGAACACATTGAATGAGTATAGACTCATACGTATTTAAATCAGAAAGTTCAGCAGGAATAGCAACCAATTCTAAAATATTATGTACAGCTCTCGCTGGCATTCTATTTTCTTCTAACTTGTTATAACAGTATTTACAAATACGCTGATCTTCACCCAAATCAAAAAAATGTTCAAGAAATATATATGTTGCAAAATCCTTCCACTTATAATTATCTTCATTTTCACTTTTTTTGTAGAGATCAACATTCCTTGTTTAAATTTTGTAATGGCTTCTCCGGCAACAAATACAAGTAATATTTGGTCTTTCATTAGAGATGATAGCAAATTTTGTCATTTGATCTTCATATTTCTTACTTACGGAGGGTTCTACATTCTCTTCCACATTTTCCTCAATAACTGTGTCATTACCTGCACTTTCTTGATCCGGACCAAAGTAACTAAACTGAATTTCATCAGTAACCTTCTCAACATCTAATACACTTCTACGGAACAGAGCCCTATTTCACTCATTTAATTTTAGTGCTGGACTTTTAGCAGAATACAATCTTCTCACAAATGTTCTTATTTCAGTATGATGTACTGCCAGTATCCTAAAATGGTGAAAAACACTTTAACAAACTTTCCTTGATAGACAAGCCAGAGAGTGTCCTTGCAAACCAGTATTCTCTCTCAATCTGCATGGATATAGTCCTTGTAGCACCTTAATCTTCTGTTTCACACTTTTTTTACTATATTCTCTTAGAAACTCACGTAATTTATCAATAGATTCCTGTCGCACAGTACAAATGCTACTACAATTCCAAGTATATACTGGGGCTTTAGGACGTCTCCCCATAACCTCAGCCGCCATTACTTCTTCCTCATTTCTTGGAACCATTTTCTCCTTCTCCACTATACAACCATTTTTCACTTCATAAGCACGACCTCTGGTGTCAACTGCATGCAGCAAACTATTACTTTGAAGATAACTCTCTTCATTAAAATATGGTTCAGTACTTGAACTATGCATCCATTCTCCTAAAAACACTTTACAAAAGTTATTTCATTTCACTACTCTTTTCGTTTTGCTTTGTGACTTAATTACATTGACCATTTTATCTAATGTACGCATCCTGTTCAAAATTAAAATGAATAGTTTTCTTTTTAATTCTAAAGCCTTAACTACAATGGCTTCAATGTCTTTTTTCCTCTTAAAATATTTTGCTTTTTTCTTATATTTTTTCACATCCTTTAGCAAATTGGACATCACTCTTCTCTGAAACATTTTTCTACGGATCTCTTTAAATGCTGTTTTTCTTTTTAAGTCAATCTTTATTGCTTCTGATTGTACATTAGCATTTTGTAAATTCTCACTTTTGTCCTGTTGTTTTCTATTTGAAACAGTATTTCCAGTGCAGGCACTTCTTAAATTTTTCCTTTTTTAAAGATATTTTTAAAGAAATCCTTTGTCTGCTTACCAGAAGACTTTTTCTTTTTTCCAACATGAGCATCTTCAACTAATTTGGGTCCTCCAGTTGTCTTCAAATATACATTTTTTTTCTGTTCTTTCCTCTTTCTTGATTTTATAGGCATCTTAAATTTGATTCACTGCTCTGCAGCAATACCTGAAAGAAACTAAAAAAAAATACCTTTAAGTAATTTAAATATATTACTATATTTTTTATGAGCTTTTCAAACATTATAATACTGTCTACCCCTTTCCTACAAGTGAAAAACAAAATAAAACCAATACAAATTAAATCTCTAAGAACAATTCCTGTGTGCACACAGACTCTTGGTGTGTTTCTAGGCAGAAAACAAAATTTGATCGCCAATTTGAAAGCATGACTGTACAGGAGAAACAGCTAGCTCTCTGGTAAGAGTGTGGTTCTGAAGACTGTCTACTGTCAGGTGCAAGAGAGATCTGCATGGACCCTTACATAACTGCATAACCACTGGAGACATGTATGTAACACTACATGTGGGGTAAGGGTTAATAGGAGTTTTTAACATATACCAACTACATGACCTATTGCACGAATGGAAGAAAATCTACCATGTTGATTTCAAATATGTTAGCATTTACCTCTCATTCACAATATAGTGGTTTCTGCTGAATGCTAACCATCACAGTTCAAGAAAAAAGCTTCCCCTTTCCTTCCAATGCAATTCTAAAAGACCCAGAGAAACACAAAATAAATCTCTGACAACAATTCCTGTGTGCACACAGACTCATGGTGTGATTTTAGGCAGAAAACGAAATTTGATTGCCAATTTGAAAGCACACTTACTATTGTTTTTTTTGCAAGTGATAAGTACTCTAACAGTCTGACACATTTTCATTACAGTTTTCAGAAACAGAAAAGAGCACATGTCCAAACAGCTTTTTGAGACCATGGACATGTGTAACCTGGGTGACTGACTACACTCAAGCAAAGGAAATGAGCCTTGGTGATGTTGAATGTATTAGCGTTACTCACTGCTACCTGAAACACCACTCAGTTGTGAATACTAAGCATGATTCTACAGCATAAACAGCTGGGTGTGTGCTAAGAGTCTGCTTCTGCAGACTGTGTATTTTCAGTTTCAAGAGACATATGCATGGATGCATCCATAACAGCATAAACATGGTAGTAATGTATGTAAATGTACATGTGTGGCAAAGGTTAATTGGAGTTTTGTATATCTAGGACCAGGCTCACCCATTTCATGATTAGAAGCAAAATCTACCATATCGATTTCAAATGTGTTTGCATTTGCCTCCCATTTGTGTGTTACTGATTTATGCTGAATGGAAACCATCACAGTTCCAAAAAATAAGCTGACCCTTTCCTACAAATGCCATTCTGACAGAACCAGGCCAACAGAAATAAAATCTCTGACAACAATTAAAACATCCCCTTTCCTACCAATGCAATTCTAAAAGACCCAGAGAAACATGAAATAAATCTCTGACAACAATTCCTGTGTGCACACAGACTCATGGTGTGATTCTAGGCAGAAAACGAAATTTGATTGCCAATTTGAAAGCACACTTTCTATTTTTTTTTTGCAAGTGATAAGTACTCTAACAGTCTGACACATTTTCATTACAGTTTTCAAAAACAGAAAAGAGCACATGTCCAAACAGCTTTTTGAGACCATGGACATGTGTAACCTGGGTGACTGACTACACTCCAGCAAAGGAAATGACCCTTGGTGATGTTGAATGTATTAGCGTTACTCACTGCTACCTGAAACACCACTCAGTTGTGAATACTAAGCATGATTCTACAGCATAAACAGCTGGGTGTGTGCTAAGAGTCTGCTTCTGCAGACTGTGTATTTTCAGTTTCAAGAGACATATGCATGGATGCATCCATAACAGCATAAACATGGTAGTAATGTATGTAAAAGTACATTTGTGGCAAGGGTTAATTGGAGTTTTGTATATCTAGGACCAAGCTCACCCATTTCATGATTAGAAGCAAAATCTACCATATCGATTTCAAATGTGTTAGCATTTGCCTCCCATTTGTGTGTTACTGATTTATGCTGAATGAAAACCATCACAGTTCCAAAAAATAAGCTGACCCTTTCCTACAAATGCCATTCTTACAGAACCAGGCCAACAGAAATAAAATCTCTGACAACAATTAAAACATCCCCTTTCCTACCAATGCAATTCTAAAAGACCCAGAGAAACACAAAATAAATCTCTGACAACAATTCCTGTGTGCACACAGACTCATGGTGTGATTCTAGGCACAAAACAGTATTCCTCAGTGATACCAGTACACCTTAACTTATGGTGAAGACATACTCCATAATACTTTACCAGTTCAAAACAGTTAAATATCTACCAAAACACAAAATGTAAAACACAACTTTAAAAGAAGAATCACAATTCTATTATTTATATCAAAATGCACCACATACATCCCCTCTCAAACTCATAACTCACCTTTAAAATTAGTTAGTTGAGAAAGAAATGTGGCACTCAAACAGCAGATTATCAGAGTCAGAATCTCAGAGCTGTACACCTCTCTCCTCTCACTAGAACCAGAAAATGGCAATGTTTCCCTCTCTTTTTTCACACATATACATGTTAACTTCAAATCACAGTGCTTCCCACATTTTTTTTAAATGAAATCACACTTCTATTGGTTGAAAATTTCAACCCTTTTCCAACTGAACCCTTCCCCCAACATGACTTCTACCTGCTAGCATAGCAACAGGCCATGGAACACTGGTGTGAGCAGAGAGGTCAGAAGTTCAGCACACAATGTTTCTATTCCACAGAGCAAGACTGCTTGACCTGTCAAACCTAACAGCAAATCCAAATTAATCTTCTGTGGGAACACAATTTTCTGAACCAATACAAAACATGCTTCTAAAAATGTAAACATACAGCCTAGTTTTAACTGTAAAATGGTTTGAATCAGCCAATGAGTTTTTTTTATTAAAACAAAATATGTATGCCTCCATTTTTCAACTGTCTTTCATTTCATATTGCCATTCTGCTGAAAGACACCTCCTGAGTGCATCCAGATCTCCTTGGAAGATGTTCACAGTGTGGATTGTAGGTCACAGCTATGTCTTCTGGAGTGAAAAGTATGCAGAAAAAAGAGGTATGGTGAGAGACCTTGCTTTGCCAAATGTAAACATTAAATGGATTGGTCAGGGAGGGTTAAAGTGGCACCAATTAATGCCTTTGGTGAAATCTTTTCTACATCTCCAACAGCCTAACCTTATTATTGTGCACTGTGGTGGAAATGACCTAGGCACTTTAACTGGGGTAGGTCTGGAAATGCTTGTTAAGGACACCTTTGTGCAATTGATGTCGCTTTTTCCACAAACTGCCTTTGTATATTCTAATATATGCCAAAGGCAAAGGTGGAACTGGTCCAACCAATTTTGTCCACAGATTGACAAAGCAAGGAAGCACGTCAACAAATCTATTTCTGCTTTCCTCAGAGACTCTGGTATGGGTTCTATATACCACAACAACTTGCGATACAACATGCAAGGCATTTATAGAGGAGACGGTGTACATTTTACAGATGAAGGCAACAGAGTCTTCCTCTTGAACATTAGACTCTGCATCGGTACTTACTTGTAGGTACCACAAAAAAACACTTCATAAACACAACGGCTCTTTTTAGAGCCTCCTAATATCTAAACACTTAAATGTGATTTTTAATTCTATTTTTCTTATGATTTTTTTCTGCCGTGCGCGTACGGTAAGCTTACCGTACGCGCACCTCGCGATTTAAAAAAAAAAATATAAAATATATTTTTCACACTTTTGGCTCCTTCATGGACCCCCTGACAAACGCTAGGGTGTCTGCAACTCTCTACGTTGCCCCCTTTTCATGTTCTCCACCTTTGTTTATCAGTGTGAGACACACAAAATGGCGGCCGACACTTCCTGATTTTGACCGATTCGAATGTTTACAGTCATGTAACCACCAATCAGAATTAAGCTCGTCCACGGCTGCGTGCGCGTACGGTAAGCTTACCGTACGCGCTCGGAGCGCGCCTATAGATATATATATTGATTAAAATGCTATTTTCTCAGGAAATACTGAACAGATTTACACCAGACCTGCAAAAGGCACATCCTTGACCTGATGGTTACCTCTCTACCAAATTTCAAGTAATTCTGTTCAGCCGTTCGGGCTGTAGCTCGGACTAAAGGTCCTATGGAAAAATGCATGGGGAAAACGCGTTTCGGACCCCCCCTTTTTCTGAGCCCCCGCTTGACGAATCCCCCCGAGACTTTCAGGGAAGGAGCGGAGCGGAGCGCCCCACCTATTTTGAAAATTTTGCGAAGATTCATCAATCGGCGCCAAAGTTATTCAAAATAGAATGGTGCGGATTTCCTATGGAAACACGATCCTAACTATAACTATCTACTGGCGACCGCCAGTAGATAATATATATATATATATATATATATATATTATATATTTATATATTAATATGACGACAGCCTTACGAATTAAATAAGCACTTTAACGAAGGTCCATGTCCGCGAGTGTTTTTGGAGCGACTGATGCCAATCACGCCTTCTATGCACCAGCGGTAATTGGATATTTGTGGCGGTTTGGTTTCCGGAAGCCACAACACGGGACCCTTTCCAGCAAAGGTCAACGCCATTTACTGAAGCCGCATCCAAGTCTTCTTTGTGGAACTTTTACTCCGGAAGGAGCAAGGCGTTTGGACCCCCCCAGCACCCGGTGAAGCGGTAGTCGTACGGAAACTGAAAACAGCCGACGGGAACCGAGTCGGAGGACGCGGCGCATTGGAGGAGGTTTTCAAGGAACCGAGACACCGAAGTAAGCGGGATATTGCGTGTGTGGGAGGAAAGAATTTATTGCACAGGCGCATTTCAGAAACGTTAGGAGTTAACTGATATTAAGTCGCCCTTCCTAATCTTATCGAAATCAGGCATGTCGATTGACAACGTGAGGGACCGGGAAACAGCGGCGTCTTCAATGTTTTCAGACAGCCTCCCAATTCCCCGAAACATACGTGGAAGAATTAATGATTAAACGAACACCACTAATAAATCACTCAAGGAAATTTTCAAGACCTTGGAAAAGAAAAATAAAAGTGAGCAAGCGAAATGGTGGGAAGCTAAATCTCTACAAGGCTACATTTAAGTCAATCGCATACCGAGGGGTCTACGAATAATGATAGCACCTAGCTACGAGGACCCGAATCCGGATTTAATGAGGGATTGGGCTGAAAGCAATCTTGATGCTTCGCGTCGACTCGTGCTCATCCTCATCAAATATGCTGAGATTGACAGAGCTAAACTACTCACGGAGATAGCTTCCCTTCAAGAACAAATTGAAACCATGGGTACTAAGGAAGAGAAGGATCAATTAACTAGTGAAATGAAAGCATGCTTGAAGAAGGAGGAGACTAGGATCATGGAAAGGAAAGCCTATGAATTTGAACGAGACAGAAATGACTATGACCTAGGCCAAATTTTCACCTTCTCGAAAAAATTTGACACATTGAGAAAAGCTAACAATGCAGGCCAAACAAAAATGAGGAATACCCGGAAAGCTAATGAAGCCGAAACATCGGTATCGGAATTAAGTTCAGGGACAGGCACGGAGTCCGAAACTGAAATGCGTGATGAGACACAATTAAGGCAAAGCAACAAGCCGTCCCCTGGGAGAGAAATTGTTTTTTTAAACCGGGAGAGACTTCAGTCGCTCAGACCTCAGACTCAAAAACAACACAAGGAAAACATGCCAATTACAAAAGCAGGCGCAGTCAGAGGGCGAGGAAGAGGCACTGCCTATCCAAACAGAAGGAGGGGCAGGGGTCAGTGGATGCCCAAGGAATGAATACAAAATCGACTGATAAGACCATCATCAATCTCAGTTCATGCAACTTAACCAAAACTGAGGAGGATATTCTCAAACTGGGTCTCTCCTACGTACCTCAAAGCAACATGAACTATACCAAAACTAGGTGTGACATATATAAGGCGGTAAGGAAATTAAAACTCCGCAAATACTTTGCTCTTAACAAAAACATTGACAATACGAAATCCAGTGGTCAGACTGAGGGTATCATTGATTCTTGTGATATGTAAACAACCGAGATCCTGGAACTATGGGAAACGAATGGGATCGGCTATCAATCCAACACAATGGAAGGTAAACAAACAACAACACCTTTCAAACCTCCATCTGTATTCAACCCCATAATGCCACGAGATGCCAGAAGACATTTTCCATGAAAACACGGTCAGTCAAATAAAAAAACTTTACAAAAAGAGAGTAACTCAGAGGAAAAAATATGACCGTCAAACCTTTGAATATAACAACCTAATAAAGAAACTAGGGGAAAATAAGAACATTGTGATACGCCAGAGTGACAAGGGTGGCAATATGGTACTTTTGGAGTGATCACTCTATGAGAAGGAAGCTTACACCCAACTCAATGACAGAGAGTGTTATATGAGATCTAATGCAAGTGACCTAAAAATCATGATACAGGACTATCACTTGAAACTTACAAAATGGAGAAACAAAAAACTGATCACAGAAGCGGAGTTCAAGTATCTCAGAGTTGACAATCCTATAACTCCGATTATTTATTTTATCCCAAAGGTGCACAAGGATATTAATAAACACCCGGGCAGACCCATAATCTCAGCCAGAGGGGGGCTTTTGGAGAAAACCTCTGTGTATATCGATTACTTTCTTCAACCTTTTGTTAAACAACTACCCTCTTACATCCAGGACACAGGGGACTTTTTGTGCAAGATACAACAAATTAAATGGGAAGATGGCTACTGGATGCTTGCGCTAGACGTCACAGCCCTTTATACCAGCATCAAACACGAGATTGGTCTTAAAGCAATTTCCCATTATCTGAGCCAAAGGGGTGACCAGGACAATGAACATAACACCATGTTATTGCAGATGCTACATTATTGTTTAACCAACAATGTATTTATGTTTAACAATTTGCTTTACCGCCAACTCCAGGGTGTTGCTATGGGGGCCAGTTTTTCACCAAGCTATGCCTGTTTAGTGATGGGAGCTTGGGAGGAACTGGTCCTCACAACTCAGTTCAAAGATATAATGGATAACTATGTGGTAACATGGTACCGTTTTATCGATGACTTATTTATTGTTTGGCGAGGTGATGAGAATCTGGCTAAAAGGTTCATTGGTGATATTAACAGCAATGATTATAATTTAAGTTTTACTGCAACTATGAGCCAGTCGTCAGTGAAATTCTTAGACACTGAGGTATATGTCCTTAATGAAGTATTGGAAACTAGACTCTACCACAAAAAAACAGCAGGCAACACACTACTACATGCCAGGAGTTCACACCCGGCCCATCTGATAGCCAGCATCCCCTATGGGGAAATGCTGCGCATCAGAAGGGTATGCAGTAATTCCACTGACTTGACCACAGCACAACTTTCCAGCAGCATTAGATTTTTTGAAAGAGGCTATTAAAAAAAAGTCATAGATAGTGCTATTAGCAAATCTATGCAACACACCAGGGAGGAGCTTCGGAGCACCTATACTCCTAGTCAAAGTACTGTGATTGAAAGCCTAGCTCTCACTCCCCGTGAAAAAATCAACACTTTTAGAATTATTACAGGATATAGTAAGCAGCATAAAGATATTTATAAAATCATCAATCATAATTGGCCCATTGTACTCAATGATCCAGTTATTGGCGCATCATTACCAACACGTGCCTCGCTTACTTTCAGTAGAGCTCCCTCGATGAGGGACTCCCTTGTGGACACTAATCCTGAAATTATCGAGAGAGCAACATGGCTACAATCCAACACAGGCTTTTACAAATGTAAAACATGCAAATTAAATCATGTGTGAACACCAGATCCTATCAGGACGGCTTTAGCAACTTGGATCATCAGATCAACAAGTTACTTACCTGTAAAACGGAGTTCGCAGTTTACATCCTGATTTGCCCGTGTCCACTGAGGTATGTGGGCAGCACCAAATTGCCGGTGCATAAACGAATTCTTCAACACCTTAGGGCAATTTCAAATCAAGTGCACTTTGAACTCTGTATTCAGGCTATTTATTGGTTCTTGTAATGTACTGTACTGACGTTGTCATGTGATCAAGGCTCTGCTGAGCCGAAACGTTATGACGTCAGCCTTACGAATTAAATAAGCACTTTAACGAAGGTCCGTGTCTGCGAGTGTTTTTGGAGCGACTGATGCCAATCACGCCTTCTATGCACCAGCGGTAATTGGATATATATATATATATATATATATATATATATATATATATATATATATTACCTACTGACTAGTTATAGTTAGAACCTATTTTCCATAGGAAATCCGCAACATTCTATTTGGAATAACATTGGGGCCGATTGACGAATCTTCACGAAATTTTCCAAACTTTTGGCCAGCTCCGGTCCACTCCTATCCTGAAAATTTCACGGTGATTCGTCAAGCGGGGGCCAAGAAAAAAGGGGGGGGGGCCCAAAACACGCTTTCCCCATGCATTTTCCCATAGGACCTGTTGACGCAGCTACACCCCAAACTGCTGAACGGATTTACACTCAATTTGGCAAAGAGGTAGTCCTCAGTTCAGACTTGTGTCTTTTGCTTAAATGGTGTAAATCTGTTCAGTAGTTTCTGAGAAAATTAGAGTTAAATAGATAGATATATCTGGGCGGAGCCTAACCACATATCTCATCGTGAGGTCTGATTGGCTGTCAGTACTTCATCCAAGAAGTGCTCGCAGCCATCTTGGGACCAATATACATGATAGCACCTCATTAAAAAGCATTGCAGTTAATAGAAGGTTTTAAGACTTTAGTTACATTATAAAACATTTGTTGATGGTACCATACTCATTTAGGAATTGTGGTGTGTTCTAAGGTGATTTTACCATGTGAAAAAGCCTTTTGCTGTGATATCATGAATCATGTTTGAGAGAAAACTTTTTTCTCATGCTTTTCCCACAGAGGTTTGGAAGGTGATCTATAAGCTAAACTGAGAGCATATTTTCTGTAAATTCACATTATCTTTCTCAGTCATGTGAGAATGAAGTCTGACATTCTTAGTAAATCATGTACATCCAACAAGAGCAGAGACTGTCAGTTGATTCCTTTGTGTTCTACTGCAGCTTCCCAGAGTGTTCTAAAGAACAACTAGAGCGCTAACAGTCCTACTTATGACAAATGTATTTCACACCTGAAGCCATCTTGATTGGAATCAAGTTTTAACTCTTAAAACATTTAATTTAAAAAGGAACAAAATGAGGGGGTTCATTTTGCCATAGAAAGTATGATTAGTGCTGCAGAAAGAAAAATTACGGCACATTTTGAGTGACTTTTCAAATCCTCTTCTATTTCATTAAAAAATTCTGACATGCAGACTGAAACATGCACTTTCAATACCAGCAGCACCCTGGTGAGCAGTAGCATTACTACAGTGATGTAATAAGCAACTAGAGTGCTAACATTCAGAATTTATGGCAAATGTGTGACACATCTGAATGCCTTCTTAATGGAATCAAAGTAAAAAACTGAAAGTATTTCCTACTGAGGAGACTGTAGTAAATGAGGAAATTAGGAAACTTCATCACAAATAAGTATCCCACAATGGCCACTAGAGACAAAAGAGCCCAAATGTAGCCCACATATCACCCAGATTTAGCCAAAGAATAGCCCAGTGACAGAATGTCCCAGAGTGTTCTAACAAACAACTAGAGCGCTAACAGTCTTACTTATGACAAAAGTATGGCACACCTGAAGCCACCTTGATTGGAATAAAGTGGTAACACTTAAAACATTTAATTTACAAAGGAACAAAACGAAGGGGTTCATTTTGCCATAGAAATTATGATTAGTGCTGCAGAAAGAAATATTAGGGCACATTTTGACTTCTCAAATCCTCTTCTATTTCATAAAAAACATCTTTAATGCAGACTGAAACATGCACTTTGAATACCAGCAGCAGACTTCCCTGGTGAGCATTAGCTTTACCACAGTGATCTAATGAGCAACTAGAGTGCTGACATTCAGAATGTATGGCAAATGTGTGACACATCTGAATGCCTTCTTGATGGAACCAAAGTAAAAACAACTGAAAGTATTTCCTACTGAGGAGACTGCAGTAAATGAGGAAATTAGGAAACTTCATACCAAATAAATCTCCCAAGATGGCCACCAGAGACAAAAGAGCCCAAATGCAGCACAAATATCACCCAGATGTAGCCCACATGTAGCCCAATGACAGAAGTGTGCAAAATACTTATTTTCTGTGTATTTGCAGTTTTATATAGTGCAGACTTGTCAGGTATTGGAGTGCTTTACATGAGCATTGGTTACATCACACAAGATCAAATTCATTTTGGTTGTAGACATGGGGAGATTAAGTGATTTGACAAGAATCACAGAATGTTGAGCTGAAGCAGAAACTCCAACCTGGTTCCCCAGTTGCAAAGTCTGCAGCTCTGGAATTAACACCATATCCTCTACCCTAGGTGCAACATTTAATCAAGTGGTCAACTGGATACAAAAAATAAAGATTACAAATAATTTAAAATTTCTTTGTCGCTATTTGAAAACTCAGAAAACATGTCCTCATTTTAGTTTTTTAGAGCACTAACCATAATTTGGATGCAAATAAGACCCTCTCATATATGTAATTTCTAAAGGAAATGCTCTAGGTATTACAGTTTTGATTACATCAAGATGACGTCAGGCGTTCCACACTTGTGAAATAAATATAGAATGTTAGAAATCTAGTTGTTCTTTGGGATACTGTTGAGAGGCAGAGGTCAGGGGCACGGACTCTGAAAATTGAAGGTAGGTAGGAGAGTGCAGAGGCAACAATTTGACCACACTGGGCAGGCAGGAAGGGCAGTGGCAGCACAACAGACTATGGAGGGCAGTGGGGACAGGGGCAACAAACCAACAATACAGGACTGGCAAGAGAGGCTGTGGCAATATAATAGACCATTGTGTTGGCAGAAGGAAGAGGCAGTGGTAGTACAACCATACATGCCAACAGACCCATTTCAGCCAGGAAACGTCCAATGTTTTTAAGCTCAAATGGGCTTTATTTGATCTGTCTCCTGTCTACAATCTCCTCTTTTTCAATGAAACTCAAAGGGGAAAATCAATACCCCAGTTTTTTTTCAAAATCTCCCTCTTACCAAGTTCAAAATGTTCGCAAGTATGGTACATTGGATCATGGTAGGTAGGAGGAATTGGGGTAGGGACATGGACTCGGATAACAGAGGACAGGAGGGACATGGAGAGGTGCACCAAACTGACCCTACAAGGCAGGCATCAGGGTTTTCAGCAGCACAATACACCACACAGCGCATGCGGGATGGGAGTGCAGCACAATAATCCATAGGGAGGGGACAGGACCATGCACATGGACAACAGAGAACAGAGGGGCAAGAGGCAATTGTAGCTAGCTGACCATAATGGACAGACAGGAGAGAAAGCTGCAGCATAACAGACCATAAAGGGCAGGAGGGACGGATCAGGGGCATTACAATGGAACAGACAAGCCAGGAGGGAGGGAATAGGGGTCTGCACATGGAAACAGAGGGTGTGGCAGTAAAATGGACCATGTAGGACAGGAGGAAGAGGATAGGGGCATGGCATGTGGACAGGCAGGGTGGAGGTGGTAGGGACAGGTTACAGTTATCTGACAATGCTAGGCAGGTGGGAGGGGAGTGGCAGCTCAACAGAACACTCAGAGTAGATAGGAGTGGCAGGTCCATGGAACATGGTGGGCAAAAAGGATGGAGCAGGGGCATGCACAAAGACATCGGAGGGCAGGGGGAAGGAGAATAGGTGCAGGAAGCTAAGCACAGAGGCTAAGCAGAAGGTCAATGATGGGCCATAGAATTGGGCAATGGAGGCCAGGAGGAGTGGACTGGTACATCATGCTAAATGGAGGGCAGTGGCAGCACATCAGACCATGCATGGCAGGAGGGAGGAGGCTAGTCCATGGATTCAGACAACAGAGGATAGGGAGGAGGTGGATGGGGCAGCAAGGTAATTGTTCAGAGAAGGTGGGTATTAGGAACTTTATTGTTTTTAAAATGTGTGTCTGTGCGAACTACTTAAAATATGAACAAGTATGCAGCATAATCTCACTTTTATTCAGGAAGAAGAGGACGTTTGTGACTGTGACTCTGGGCTCACTTGGCAGCAACACCCCCTGACCCTCTACCCCCATCGCAAAATGTAATGCCCGTGAAAAGGGTAGGTGGACGCAGTGTTATATAGAACATAGTCCTGAGAGCACGATTGAAAATGAAAACTAGATATAGTATATGGTATAAACTATGAACCAAAAGTGTGATATAAGATGATCCAGGGCATGAAATATAATATGCAATACATTGTGCGCAATGACAGATTCATTGGAGAGTACGAGATAGCACAGGCAAGAGCGCGTGCCATGCGACATGCGCCTTTGAGTGTAATATGCAAAGGGCAGTGTTGTGTAACCTAACTAGTCTCTAAGGTTGTAATATAAAATATGTACTGGGGAGTGTAATGTTGCACTGTGACAAAGATATGGATCCCAGATTGTAATATGTATGGCATAGCGCTGTGCATCGAGGAAGGCACGTTAGATGGGGCAATATAACCCGTGCAAAGGCAAGTGTGGCATGACATATTCACGGGGTGGTGTTACAGTGCACATGGGCTAGAGATTGTCATAGTATACGCACTAGCTGGTGGAATACAACACAGAGGTGTGTGGCACTCGGCGGGCACTGGTGGGTGTAACACAGCATTGGGCTCAGCCAGGAGCACGCTGTGACTCTCAAGTGAGGTTTGTCTCCTTTCCAGAGAGTAAAATAAAAAGTATTACACATCCGGCGGTGGATGTGTGTTTTATTAACCGTGAGGGGGGTTTCTTGCATAGTTTGGTCAAATTTGTGTTGAATCCCCTTTGAATGGCTTGGTGTACGCATCTATTAAATGTGCCCGTCAATAGCTACCCATGTTTGTATAAATAAACAACAAGGGTGTCTACTTGGAGAGTACCCACCAGCGGGGGCGCCGGGATAAGGCATGGTAGGGCGTCAGACACGTCAGAGCTTCACTAGCAGTGTAAATACATTCCACGTGGATTCATTGTATGCATAGTCGCCTTTTAATGAATATCACGCAAATCGTCATGGTGATAGGTACATACGGTTTGTCCAGCATGTCCTAGGTGTTTCTATAAATATATATATTTTTTAAATATTAAAAAACAAAGGCCGGCCCGGAGGGATGGGGTCCCCGGGGCCATAAGTGGCCTGAGGAGGGGGGCAACACAGCCCTGATGACATCATCCTTATGATAGAGTGGCAGACCTCCTCTCCCCCTAATATAACCATTGATCAACAAATTAAAAAATAGAAACTAAAATTTTCTAAACAATGGACATACCAATACCAGTTACAACAACCTATTCAGTAATTCTAAGATCCATATACATATCCACTTATTCACCAACAGTCCTATACAGTCACTCATACATGTACTCACTCATCATATGTACTCATACACCTATACATCCTGTTACACAACACCACTCATCCATAGAGTTACTCACACACATAGTCACTCATGCTAATAAAGAATCAAACATCCATTTACTTGCATATACAGTTATACACACACCACTATACTTACTTCTACAGAAACTTACACATGCTTAGTCTTTTAAACAATCATTTATAGAAACACATACTTATTCATACAGGAACTCTTTCAATCTCTCACTCTCACATATACTCACTTATTTACACCAATAGTCACATATACTAGATTAAAACATATGTAGTTACTCATAAAGACACTATTGAGACAGTCATTCACTCACTAACACACCCATGCACACACTCATCCACCCATACAGTCCTGTACACATGCTGTCTTCAACACATACAAACAGTGAGTCACTCATTCATGCACGTATGGACTACGTAATACCCCCCACCGAACAATACAGACACTCAGACACTCATACTGATACTCAAAAAACCAAGTAATAACCTAACCTATATAGACACTCATGAAGCTACTCACCAACCCATGCAGCCACTTATACACAAAGTGAGAGACTGATACAGATATTTACATATTTAAACATTACTCACTAAGCCATGTATTCACTAAGATACACTTAATCAGTCAGTTATACAATCAATTTTTCAAAAACAAATCATCCATTTAGACACTTATATACCCATATATTCTTCCATCGACCTTGAGCTATACATATATAAAACATATGTAATTTTCAGAAAAACACACATTCACTGGATGATGTCATCAGTGATGTCATTTGAGATGTCATCAGTGATGTCACTGACCACGTCATGAGTGATGTAATATGTGACGTCAACAGCAGTGCATTGCGGGCGCTCGAGTTATAGTTAGCTGAACTAACTATAACGGGGGAATTTCAATGGTTTTGTACGAGTGAAAAGTCCAGCTAACTATAAGACCCCTGAAACCGATTGTTTTTTCAGTGAATTTCTAAGGTTTTTTAAATGCTAATTCCTAACTATAACGTGCCTAAAACCTATGTTTTTTTACAGAATTTCAAAGGTTTTTTAAATGCTAATTTCTAACCATGCCTACAGAGATAGGACATGTGAAGAAAGAAGAAAAAACACACAGAGAGAAAAAAAAGAAATGCAGAAAGAAGCAACAGATGTCCTCAAAGACGAAGAAAAGTGCAGGAAGAAGGAAAATGTGCCTCCAGTAAGCGCCACAGAGATGCGTTGCAGAGAGATGTAAAAGATGTAAAAAGGGGCACGGCCTAGTCCACCTCTCTGCAACGCAGTGCAGTGGCGCTTACTGGAAGCACCTGATGGGCTAGTTGGCCCCCAGGGGCCCTCAGGATTCAAGGGGACTTAATCTCCCAACTTAAAATACGCCAGAGGGCGTATTTGCACATGTCACCTAAGGCCCTGTCCCCTCCCTTCCCCACTGTGTAAACACGCCCTGTAGCCATTTTAAGTTGGGAGATTAAGTTCATTTGAGTGATGTCACTGACCACGTCATGAGTGATGTAATATGTGACGTCAACAGCAGTGCATTGCAAGCGCGCGAGTTATAGTTAGCGGAACTAACTATAACGGGGGAATTTCAATGGTTTTGTACGAGTGAAAAGTCCAGCTAACTATAACACCCATGAAACCGATTGTTTTTTCAGTGAATTTCTAAGGTTTTTTAAATGCTAATTCCTAACTATAACGTGCCTAAAACCTATGTTTTTTTACTGAGTTTCAAAGGTTTTTTAAATGCTAATTTCTAACCATGCCTACAGAGATAGGACATGTGAAAAAAGAAGAAAAAACGCACCGAAAGAAAAAAAAGAAATGCAGAAAGAAGCAACAGATGTCCTCAAAGACGAAGAAAAGTGCAGGAAGAAGGAAAATGTGCAGAAATGACAAACAGAAGAACAGAAAGAGGCCTTGTTGCAAAATCATCCTGTACCCTCAACTTTTTCAGACGGATACTGGTGGTAACTGAGTCTGACTAACCAGTCCTAGAGCCAGTGCTATGTTAAAAGACACTTAGAATACAGTGAAAACACCTACATACACTAGGGAACACTATGAGTTGGGGTCCCCCTGTGATTAGCATGACCTCCTCTGTAAGCCCCTAGTATATAATAGGGCAGGGGATTTAAACTACCTCTTAAAATGCGCCACAGGGCGTGTTTGCAAACGTCACCTCAGGCCCCGTCCCCTCCCTTCACCACTGTGCAAACATGCTCTGTGGCCGTTTTAAGTTGGGAGATTAAGTCCCCTTGAATCCTGAGGGTCCTAGGGTCCAATTAGCCCACTTGGTACCTCCAGTAAGCGCCACAGAGATGCGTTGCAGAGAGATGTAAAAAGGGGCACGGACTAGTCCACCTCTTTGCAACGCAGTGCAGTGGCGCTTACTGGAAGCACCTGATGGGCTAGTTGGTCCCCAGGGGCCCTCAGGATTCAATCTCCCAACTTAAAATGCGCCAGAGGGCGTATTTGCACACGTCACCTCAGGCCCTGTCACCTCCCTTCCCCACTGTGTAAACACGCCCTGTAGCCATTTTATGTTGGGAGATTAAGTTCATTTGAATCCTCAGGGTCCCAAGGGTCCAACTAGCCCACTAGGTACCTCCAGTAAGCGCCACAGAGCTGCGTTGCAGAGAGGTGTAAAAAGGGGCACGGCCTGGACCACCTCTCTGCAACGCAGTGCAGTGGCGCTTACTGGAAGCACCTGGTGGGCTAGTCAGCCCCCAGGGGCCCTCAGGATTGAAGGGGAATTATTTACCCAACTTAAAACGCGCCACAGGGCGTGTTTGCACACGTCACATCAGGCCCCGTCCCCTCCCTTCACCACTGTGTTAACGCACCCTGTGGCCATTTTAAGTTGTGAGATTAGGTCCCCTTGAATCCTGAGGGTCCCTAGTGTCCAGCTAGCCCACTAGGTACCTCCAGTAAGCGACACATAGCTGTGTTGCAGAGAGGTGTTAAAAGGGGCAGGGCCTAGACCACCTCTCTGCAACGCTGCACAGTGGTGCTTACTGGAAGCACCTGGTGGGCTAGTTGGCCCCCCGGAGCCCTCAGGATTGAAGGGGAATTATTTCCCCAACTTGCAACGCGCCAAAAGTGCGTGTTTGCACATGTCACCTCAGGCCCCGTCCCCTCCCTTTACCACTGTGTAAACACGTCCTGTGGCTCTTTTTAGTTGGGAGATTAAGTTCATTTGAATCCTGAGGGTCCCTGGGGTCAAACTAGCCCACTAGGTACCTCCCGTAAGCGCCACAGAGCAGCGTTGCAGAGAGGTGTAAAAAGTGGCACGGCCTGGACCACCTCTCTGCAACGCAGCGCAGTGGCGCTTACTGGAAGCACCTGGTGGGCTAGTTAGCCCCTAGGGGCCCTCAGGATTGAAGGGGAATTATTGCCCCAATTTACAAAGGCTTAATATTTGAAAGAGGGCTAACATCAAGACGCACCCGTGATTATGGACTATTCTGCTAGATGGCTGCCACCGAGCCTGTTAGACCTGGCACCTTGGCGTGAGTCTCCCTTCCACTTTTTGTTGCTGTGCCTCATGTGTTTTCCTGGTGTTAGCTGCTCAGAGCACTGTGCCACTGCCAACCAGTGCCACAGTGGAAATGCTCTCTGTATAAAATGTATCTGTTGGTTGGATTCCATGATTGGCTTATTTGGTTCACTATCAGACCCCAGTAAAGTGCACCAGGAGTGCCCAGGGCTTGTAAGTTCAAATGCTGCTAGTGGGCTTGCAGCACTGGTTTTGCCACCCACAGAAGCAGCCTTGAAAAATGTGTCTAAGGTCTGCCATTGCAGAACCTGCGTGCAGTCTGGTACTGTCATTCTGACTGGGCAAGTGCACCCACTTGCCAGTCCCTAAACCTTCCCTTTACTTCATATGAGTCACCCCCATGGTAGCCCCAAGGGCAGGGTGCATTTAAAGGATAAGGTAGGACAAGCCCTGATGTGTGTGGCATGTCCTAATAGTGAATTACAGCCATTTTCGTTTTTCACTATTGCAAGGCTACCTGTTCTCATATGCCAGAATGGGCTGTTAGAATTGTTACATTCTATGATCCTAACAGACCCAGGGAACATGGTAGAAATTCGAGTTTAGTATACTTGAACTCAGAATAATAAAATACATCTTTTAGTAAAGTTTATTTTAATATTCTGTGTTTGCAAATACCACTTTTAGAAAGCTGGCATTTGCTTTGCCTAACCATTTCAGCCCGCCTCTGCTATGATGTGTATCTGCTGTCTGGTTTCTGTGAGTGACAGGGCTGGGGAATTCCAGAGGGCAGGGCAGGGCTAGGTAGCCTGGTGGTGAATAGAGAGATTTACATCCAGATTGGTGGGACGAGTGCATCTGGACTCTGAACAGGGCTGTGCTCTGCCACCACAATGCTGGTTCCACCTCCTGTGGAGCGGCTGAATTCTCTGCCCTGCACTGTGAATGGAAAGTCAGAGACATGTCAACAAAGTGCTCAGGAACTGGTTCTGGCTGGGCAAAGGCCCCTCTACCCCAGAGGAACAAAGGAATTAGGGGTATAAGTATTGGGACCCTGCTCCCAAGAAATTAGATCCTGCTTGACAAGAAGAACCTCTGCCTGAGGAGAAGGAACTGGGAAAGCTGTAAGGAGGAGTACTGTCCCTGACCTGGGGGATTGGCCTGCAGTGGATGCCTTGCTGCTGAATGAGAGGAGAAAGACTGCAAAATACTTTATTTCAACTTGTGCTTAAAAGATCTCCAAGGGACTGAGTAGAGCTGGCCTCCTGTTAAGAAGTCCCAGGAACAAAAGGACTTCACCCCCAGCTTCTCCTGAACTCTGCTGTGTGAGTTCTGCCCTTCCTAGAGTGCTGGAACCAGTTGTGGGGCCCCTGGGAGTTGTGCCTGCTGTTGGCACAAGCGGCTTAGCGAGAAAAATTCCGTCGCACCGCTCATTAGCGTGCAGAATTTTATCGCTGAGGAAATCATCGCAGAGCCTGCTGCCGCTGAGCCGGATCCTAACTGGGAAAATCGTCGCCCGCTCGTTAGCAGGCCGAAATTGATCGCTGCCAGCCCCGATCCCCGCTCCACCTGTTAGCGGGCAGAATTCTATCGCTGCAAACGTCGTCGCAGAGCCTGCTGCCGCTGAGCCAGATCAGCGCTGGAAAAATCTTCGCCCCGCTCGTTAGCGGGCCGAATTTGATCACTGCGGACATCGCCGCACAGCCAGCCAATATCCTCGCTCAGCCTGTTAGCAGGAAGAATTCTATTGCTGTGAACTTCGTCGCAGAGCCTGCCGCTGCTGTGTGGAATTGTCGCAGAACAGCCAAGGTCATCACACCGCTCGTTAGCGTGGGGAATTTTATCGCTGCGAGAATCGTCGCAGGCCCAACCAAGATAGTCGCTGGTTAAATTGTCTCCCCGCTCATTAGCGGGCCGAATTTTTTCGCATCGTTTAGCGAGGAAATTTCTACCGGATAAGCTACTCCTTGATTTTTAACGCCGGAGCGCCGCTAAGAACTTTTATCGCATTTCCAGGTACTGTGGGTTAAAACTGATGCTAAGGTGAATGATTTTGTTGCTAACCTAAGAACTCTTTCCGAAATCATATTCTTGAACTGTGTATGTCATTTTTGTCGTTATTTGGTTTTGTGCTATGCCTTTATATAAAAGATCACTATTTTTGATATAAATCTAGTGTGGTGTCCATTTGTGGTGTTACTGTATATGTTCACAAATGCTTAACCTATAACGCCTCTGAAATAAGTCTTGTCTGCTCACGCCAAGCTACCTAGAGGGTGAGCAGGGGTTATTTTAAGAGGGCAATCCCCTTATCCTGACTAGAGGAGAGGGTCCCTGCTTTCACAAGTACCTCTCTGTGCCAACCAGAGATCCCCAATTCTAACAGAGCCCACTTGGGTTTTATTATGAAGGACTACCAGTCCCAGATTGCATTTCGATTTTGCAGACTCACTCGCTGATTTGTATTGCCTATTAATGATGGGAGAAATACTGGTGTTCTTGTTGATGGTGATCTTTTGGGGAGCAGAGAGCCTTTGAGAAAGGGACATGCCCGAAACGCGTCAGGCTCTGCAGACTCCGGCTGTGCCTGGTTCTCCCTCCATCTGGAGAGTGCTGATTAGGGAGTGCGCCTCGCCTTGGGTAACTTGTGGACTTTGTGTATTACGGCCGATCCGGTCGGGAGCTCACCGCTGCAGAATCGAGTGGTTCCACTGCTGATGGCTGATTCAGCTGTTTCGATCTTTTGGCACAATATTTGAACGAGGGCTAACATCAAGACACACCCGTGATTATGGACTACTTTGCTAGATGGCTGCCACCGAGCCTGCATGGGTCAATTTGTTTTAACCCCTACGATGCTCATGACAAGCTGGACTCGTCATGGTACACAGTGGTCGTGTGCTCATGACGAGTCCAGCTCGTCATGAAACATTGCGTCGGAAATCCCTCTGGTGGGGGCACCAGAGGGATTTCCTTTCAGCTAAAATAGCCTCGGGAGCTGGGAAAGAGCTTCCCCAGCTCCCGAGGCCCCAACTCTAGTTTCCCTGAAATGACGATTGGCGCGCACCTCGCGCTGATGTCATTTCAGTGAAACCGAAACTGAAATGAGCCAAGAGGCTAATTTCAGTTTCAGTTTCTACATATTCAGGGGGCTATCTCAGCCCCCTCAGCACGTAGAAACTCAGGAAAGGTATCGTTGGAAAGGAGAGAATCCCCCCTTCCCAGTGGTATCCCCCACAGTTACTTCGTGAATGTAATTTTATTAAGTGATGAATAATGTATTGTGTACACATTAGTGTTTTTTTATTATTATTTCTTTTTAAGGATGAATTGCAATGGTTTTAATTAACTATGCTAAAAAACTATTACTTACTTACTTACACTAGGGGATCCCTGATTCAAGATTGCCCCAAGAGGGCGATCCAGAAGCAGGGATCGACCCACTAGGCACCAGGGAGGGGGGAGTGGCCCCTTGGGCAAGGGCCTTTGCTCCCCCCATATTTTTTGGGGCACCATTTGTCTTTCTGCCTCCCAAGGGGGTAGATGGGGCAGTAGCCCCCAATCTGCCCCCCCGGGGGGTAGAAAAGCCACTGACACCAGGGATTTTGTATTAAGTTATTTTTTAGGGGTGGGAGCTGGCCAAAACGGGCATGCCAATGCCCGCAACCTGGCACAAAATCAGTCTTTCTGCCCCCCCGGTAGAAGCCCCCAAAATGCCCCCCAGGGGTGGCAGAAAGCCTACTAAATGCCAGGGATTTTGTTTTTGCCCCATTTTTTGGGGGGGAGGCTGCCCGAAACGGGCACGCCAATGCCCCACCCCACCATCATTATAGCTTTTCTGCCCCCCTGGGGGGTAGATGGGGGCAGTAGCCCCCAATCTACCCCCCAGGGGGGTAGAAAGCCCACTAAACACCAGGAATTTTGAATTCAGTTATTCATTAGGGGTGGGGGTTACCCAAAATGGGCATGTTGATGCCCCCACACCCCAGGCACAAACTCAGTCTTTCTGGGGGGCAGATGGGGCAGTAGCCCCCAATCTGCCCCCCTGGGGGGCAGAAAGCCCACTAAACGCCAGGGATTTTGTTTTTGCACCAATTTATTTTAGGGTGGGGACTGCCCGAAATGGGCATGCCAATTCCTTCACCCCAACCACCATTACAACCTTACTGCCCCCCTGGGGAGCAGATGGGGCAGTAGCCCCCAAACTTTCCCCCCCGGGGCGCAGAAAGCCCACTTGAAAGCCAGGGATTTATTTTGCGCAAATTATTTAGGGTGCCCGAAACGGTCATGCCAATGTCCCCACCCCCACCACTATTACAACCTTTTTGCCCCCCAGAGGGGTAAAAAGCCCACTAGACGCCAGGTTTAGTTTGGGGGCAAATTTGAATTAGGGTGGGGGCAGCCCAAACTGGGCATGCCCATGCCCCCACACCCTCCCCACAAAAATTACAGCCTTCCTGCCCCCGGGGGGAAGATGGGGCAGTAGGCCCCAATCTGCCCCCCGGGGGGGCAAAAAGCCCACTAGATGCCAGGGATGTTTGGGGGAAATTTTTATTAGGGTGGGGGCATTGGCATGCCCGATTTTGGCAACCCCATCCTAATTAAAATCCCTGGCGTCTACTAGGCTTTCTGCCCCCCGGGGGCAGGAAGGCTGTAATTTTTGCGGGGGAGGGGGTGGGGGCATGGGCATGCCCGTTTTGGGCTGCCGCACTCTAATTCAAATTTGCCCCAAAAAACTCCCTGGCGTCTAGTGGACTTTTAGCCCCCCCCTGGGGGGCAGGTGGGGGCATTAGCCCCCTTCTTCCCTGCCCAGGGGGCAAAAAGCCCTCTAGATCACAGGTTTTTTGGGGGGCAAATTTGAATTAGGGGCAGCCCAAAACGGGCATGCCCATGCCCCCACCCCCTCCCCCGCAAAAATTACAGCCTTCCTGCCACCCGGGGGCGGATGGGGCAGTAGCCCCCAATCTGCCACCCTGGGGGGGCAAAAAGCCCACTCGACGCCAGGGATTTTTTGGGCACATTTTTATTAGGGTGGGGGCATTGGCATGCCCGTTTCTGGCAACCCCCACACTAAGTAAAATTTGCTCAAAAAAATCCCTGGTGACTAGTAGGCTTTCTGCCCCCCTGGGAGGCAGATGGGGGCATTTGCCCCAATCTGCACCCCCAGGGGCTGCAAAAAGCCCACTAGTCGCAGCGATTTTTTGGGGAAAATTTGAATTAGGGTGGGGGCTGCCCAAAATGGGCATGTCCATGCCCCCACCCTCTCCCCTGCAAACATTGCAGCCTTCCTTCCCCCCTGGTGCGCAGATGGGGCAGTAGCCACCAATCTGCCCCCGGGGGGGAAAAATCCCCAATAGACGCCAGGGTTCTTTTTGGGAAAAGTTTAATTTGGGTGGGGGCATTGGCATACCCGTTTTTGGCAACCACCACCCTAATTAAAATTTCCTGAAAAAATCCCTACTCACTAGTCGGTTTTCTGTCCCCACCGGGGGGGCAGATGGGGGCACTAGCCCCAAATCTGCACCCCCGGGGTGGCAAAAAGCCCACTAGTCGTAATGTTTTTTTTATGGCAATTTTGAATTAGAGTGGGGCAGCCCAAAACAGGCATGTCCATGCCCACCCTCCCCGGGAAAAACTTGCAGCCTTTCTGCCCCCCCGGGGAGCAGATGGGGTAATAGCCACCAATCTGCAAAAAACCCAATAGACGCCAGGGATTTTTTGGGGCAAATTTTTAGTAGGGTGGGGGCATTAACATGCCCGTTTTATGCAACCCCCCTCCTAATTAAAATTTGCTCTAAAAAATCCCTGGTGTCTAGGAGGCTTTCTGCTCCCCCTGAGGGGCGGATGGGGGCATTAGTTGCCAGGGATTTTTTTGGGGCAACTTTGAATTAAGGTGGGGGCTGTCCAAAACAGGCATGCCCAATTTGTGGATCCACGCAAATTCCAGAATTTTCCTCACAGAAATGTGGTCAAAATGTGTTTTTTGGACAATTTTTTAGGTTTGCAAGGGATTCTGGGTAACAGACCCTGGTGGGAGGCAGTCAAGTCACCCCATCCTGGATTCCCCGGGGTGTCTAGTTTTCAAAAATGTATAGGTTTACTAGTTTTCCCAAGGTGCCGGCAGAGCTAGGGTTCAAAAGCTAAAGCCAGGCACTTTGCCAAAAAAGGGTAATTTTTCACTTCAAAATTGAGGTGTGACCACGTTGCGTTTTGCGCCGTTTCCTGTCGCGGGCACTAGGCCAACCCACACAAGTGAGGTACCATTTTTCTCGTAAGACTCTGGGGAATGCGGGGTGGATGGAAATTTTTAGAATCCACACAGATTCCAGAACTTTCCACACAGAAATGTGGGAAAAATGTGTTTCTTTTGACAATTTTTAGGTTTGCGAGGGATTCTGGGTAACAGACCCTGGTAAGAGGCAGTCAAGTCACCCCATCGTGCATTCCCCTGGGTGTCTAGTTTCAAAAAAATTATAGTTTTGCTAGGTTTCCCAAGGTGCCAGCAGAACTAGGGTTCAAAAACTACAGCTAGGAACTTTGCCAAAAAGGGTAATTTTTTACTGTGAAATTGAGGTGTGACCACGTTGCGTTTTGTGCCGTTTCCTGTCACAGGTACTAGGCCGACCCACTCAAGTGAGGTACCATTTTTCTTGTAAGACTTTGGGGAACGCGGGGTGGGTGGAAATTTGTGGATCCACACAGATTCCAGAACTTTCCTCACAGAAATGTGGGGAAAATGTGTTTCTTTTGACAATTTTTTAGGTTTGCGAGGGATTCTGGGTAACAGACCCTGGAAAGAGGCAGTCAAATGACCCCATCCTGGATTCCCCTGGGTGTCTAGTTTTCAGAAATGTATAGGTTTGTTAGGTTTTTCTAGGTGCCGGCAGAGCTAGGGTTCACAAACTACAGCTAGGCACTTTGCCAAAAAAGGGTCATTTTTCACTGCAAAATTGAGGTGTGATCACGTTGTGATTTCGCCGTTTCCTGTCATGGGCACTAGGTCGACCCTCACAAGTGAGGTACCATTTTTCTCGTAAGACTTTGGAGAGCACGGGGTGGGTGGAAATTTGTGGATCCACACAGAATCCAGAACTTCCCACCACAGAAATGTGGGCAAAATGTGTTTTTTTGGACAATGTTTTTGGTTTGCAAGGGATTCTGGGTAACAGACCTTGGTGGGAAGCACTCAAGTCACCCCATCCTGCATTCCCCTTGGTGTCTAGTTTTCAAAAATGTATAGGTTTGTTAGGTTTCCCTAGGTGCCGGCAGAGCTAGGATTCACAAACTACAGCTAGGCACTTTGCCAAAAAAGGGTCATTTTTCACTGCGAATTTGAGGTGTGACCACGTTGTGTTTTGCGCCATTTCCTGTCACGGGCACTAGGCCGACCCTCACAAGTGAGGTACCATTTTTCTTGTAAGACTTTGGGGAACGCGGGGTGGGTGGAAATTTGTGGATCCACACAGAATCCAGAACTTCCCACCACAGAAATGTGGGCAAAATGTGTTTTTTTGGACAATTTTTTTGGTTTGCAAGGGATTCTGGGTAACAGACCCTGGTGGGAGGCACTCAAGTCACCCCATCCTGCATTCCCCTTGGTGTCTAGTTTTCAAAAATGTATAGGTTTGTTAGGTTTCCCAAGGTGCCGGCAGAGCTAGGGTTCAAAAGCTACAGCCAGGCACTTTGCCAAAAAAGGGTCATTTTTCACTGCGAAATTGAGGTGTGACCACATTGCGTTTTGCGCCGTTTCCTGTCGCGGGCACTAGGCCAACCCACACAAGTGAGGTACCATTTTTCTCGTAAGACCTTGGGGAACGCGGGGTGGGTGGAAATTTGTAGAATCCACGCATATTCCAGAACTTTCCACACAGAAATGTGGGGAAAATGTGTTTCTTTTGACAATTTTTAGGTTTGCGAGGGATTCCGGGTAACAGACCCTGGTAAGAGGCAGTCAAGTCACCCCATCCTGGATTCCCCTGGGTGTCTAGTTTCAAAACATGTATAGTTTTGCTAGGTTTTCCAAGGTGCCGGCAGAACTAGGGTAAAAAAACTACAGCAAGGAACTTTGCCAAAAAAGGGTCATTTTTTACTGTGAAATTGAGGTATGACCACGTTGTGTTTTGTGCCGTTTCCTGTCTCGGGCACTAGGCCGACCCGCACAAGTGAGGTATCATTTTTCTCATAAGACTTTGGGGATCGTGGGGTGGGTGGAAAATTTTGTATCCACGCAGGTTCCAGAACTTTCCACCACAGAAATGTGGGGAAAATGAGTTTTTTTGACAATTGTTTAGGTTTGCAAGGGATTCTAGGTGACAGAACCTGGTGGGAAGCAGCTAAGTTACCCTATCCTGGATTCCCCTGGGTGTCTAGTTTTAAAAAATGTATAGGTTTGCTAGGTTTCCCTAGGTCCCGGCAGACCTATGGTTAAAAAACGACAGCAGGCACTTTGCCAAAAAAGGGTCATTTTTCACTGCGAAATTGAGGTGTGACCACGTTGTGTTTTGCGCCGTTTCCTGTCGCGGACACTAGGCTGACCCACACAAGTGAGGTACCATTTTCTCGTAAGACTTTGGGGAACACGGGGTGGGTGGAAATTTGTGGATCCACGCAATTTCCAGAACTTTCCACACAGAAATGTGGGGAAAATGTGGGTTTTTTTGTCAATTTTTTAGGTTTGCAAGGGATTCTGGGTAACAGAACCTGATGGGAAGCAGTCAAGTCACCACATCCTGGATTCCCCTTCGTGTCTAGTTTTAAAAAATGTATAGATTTGGTAGGTTTCCCTAGGTGCCGGCAGAGCAAGGGATAAAAAACTACAGCTAGACACTTCGCAAAAAAAGGGTACATTTTCATTGTGAAAATGTGATGTATTCACGTTGGGTTTTGAGCCATTTCCTGTGGTGGACACTATGCCTACACACACAAGTGAGGTACCATTTTTTTGGGAGACTTAGGGTAATTCAGATTTGTGAAGCAACTGTTAATACCTATTGATTTGTTATGCATTTCTGCCTTCCAAATGAAAGACATTGTGTAAAAAAGAAGTCAGTTTGAAAAATGACCGATAATTCTCATGCTAGTATGAGTATTCCCAATTTAAAAAAAGTGCAAATATGTACTGTTTCTAAACTCTATAATTTGTACCCATTTCAGAAATACATAGGAGTCTTTCATACCGATTTTTCCATGTATACATTTTCCCACAATAATTGCTATATACCCGGAACATAATAAAAAACCATTGCAAATTGCTGTTCAGTTTTTGACTCTGGGTTCTTCGTTTTCTTGGTGAACCTACAAGTCCTATATATCCCCACAACCAGGAAGGTCCAGCGAATGTAACAGTATATTTTGTTTAAAGAGATGTCATAATTAGAAGAAGTTACAGGTGAAAACGTTGACACAAAAGGCTGTTTTTTTCAACTAATTTTCAATTTTTTCAATATTTAACTGTTAGTTTCTCTGAAGAAACCTTGATGGATCTACACAAATGACCCCTTGATGAATTTACAGTTTTATCTTCTTTTCTAAAATGTATAGCTTTTCAGGATCCATTATTGCTTTCACACCCATTTCTACCATTAACTGGAAGAAAGTTGAAAGCACAAAAAATAGCAAAAACAGGCAAGGTCCAAGAAAAATGCCAAAACTGTGAAAACAATGTTGGTTTTCTGACAAAAGTCTGTCATTCCCTAAAAGCTGTGAAAGTGGTGATTTCAGCCCCACACACCCTTTTTTGATACCATTTGCAGAGAAAAACCCAGACGCTTTCATTTGCAGCCCGTTTTTCCCATTTTTCCCCAAAAAATAAACTTTTGCTGTATTTTGGCTAAATTCTGGGACCCCTCCAGGGGAATCCGCAAACCCTGGGTACCTTTGCAATCCCCATGATGTTGGAAGAAGAGGACCCATATTTGGTGTGGATACCTTATGCGGTCAAAAAGTTATAGGGGCCTAAGCGCACACTACCCCATACAGCCAAAAAAAGGCTTAACTCGGGGGGGGGGGGGGGAAGCCTAGCAGCAAAGGGGTTAATTGAGTTTCAACACAGTTCAAACATCATCCTTTTCCAGCCAAGCATAAGAGATTAAATTGTGGCTAATGAGTCCTTATTGCAGTCCTCAAACAAAGCATTGTTTGGATGAAATTATTCCACTTCCCTCCCAAAAGTACGGGCCGCAGAGCCATAAAGGGGTCCAGTACCCTTGCTCCCCAAGAATGCATCTATTATTCCTATAGGGTAGCAGGTTGAAAAGTGTTATGTAGCGGGGGTGGCATATCCCTAATAGGAAGTGGTGCCCTCACACACCCGTGAGGGTGTTATGCTTCATCATTGGGCTCTGCTCCTTGTGGGTTTGATGCTGCAATAGCCCTCGGGCCCCACGAAAGGGCTCTTTTAAGGCGGTGCTGTTTCTAAAAGAAGGTTATAATGCTGCCTTTGATTCTCTGACCAACTTCACCTATTTTTATATTTAAGTTACTGTGAAATACTGCCAGGCATGTTGTTGAAAAAGAAAACACACTGAGAGAGACAGCAAGTTTTTAAACTGATTAAGAGTGTTCTGCGAAGGAGATGACATCCAAGATCTTCTCAACTAGGAGGAATGCAAATGCATCTCCAAATGCAGTAGCATCACATGGATTGAATTCTGTGGAAGAATGTATTCTGTCTTAAGGATTCCGCGAATTCTGTATTCACTTTGATTGTACCAGATGGTCCGGCAGCAGCTCTGGACTGAAATCGTCTTTTGGTTGAACAACATTTTGTTGTAATAGATATATACTATCTGGGGCATTTTAGGAATTAAAGAACACTAGAGTGACCATATAGTGTGGCCAGTAAAACTCAGTCCGTCTTTATTTAGGGGCAGTAGATTGAGCATCACATATTGCGGCATATAACTTAATACAATGTGAAATAAGGAACTTTGCGTGTTATCTGTTAGATCCGCAATAAGATAATTAATCGTTCCTTCACTTAATAACATTCTGCTGTAATGATTATATACTATCTGGGGCCGTTTAGGAATTATAGAACTTTTGAGACATCATAAAGAGGGTAAGGAAACTCATAATATGTCTCCTATATAGGTCATTACGAATTGTAAGAAGAAAGAAAACGTCTCCTAATTCAATACAGTGGCGTCCCCTTTGAGATTGAAACAAAGGACAAGGACCTCAATCTACTAACATTGTGGTGAGAGAGAGGAGTATTATCCTATACATATCATTCATCCTGGAGAGGATTTCTTCAGTTAATAATGGTCCTTATATATATGTTTCCTACAGAGAGGTAAACTCCCGATGATTTTAAGTGGTTTTTATTTTCCTGTGGAAAAGAACATAAACACGGTAGCTTTTGCGGAACTAATACAGAAATCTGATGATCATTAAGGTAGGCCAGCACAACGTTCACCTGTTGATTTAATTAAAATTAGTCCTATACATTAATAAATAAGGCTTTTGAATCCTTGACTAAAAACTAATAAAAAGATATCTGCTTACACTATAGGCAATATAACTATCAGGCAGAGAAATTGGACTCAGGAAGGTCATCCTCCTATCAAAACCTTATCAATTGAAAAGATGAGGTATGCTGTTTTCGTTTGATGAACTGTATATACTTAACAGCAAACAGGGTTATATACTGTGTAATTTAGGATAAATAAAATGTGTAACCAGATACAACTGTGGGGTTGTTTTGCAGCACCCATGTAGAACTATATATAAGATACTGCTAATGCATAGGAGAACACTGTTTATTTGCACTTTGTTTTAATGCTCAAATGGTCAAAAAATTGTTTTCCTTTTATTTTAGATTCGAAAAAAACGGTTTTTAGTCCTGAAGAAGGTGGACATATTACCAATAACACCGAAACGCTGCGTCGACTTTTAATTTTTGTGTTTGTATGAATTGTATTATTCCCTTATTATAGAGTGTAACCCGTTAGGGGAGGCATAGATATATGATTGTAAAGTTTTTTTATGATTTGGAATAAATTACTATGTTTTAAGTATACGCCTCGTTAAGAGCCTTTCTAAGTGCAAATATAATAGACAGTGTTCTTGTTAGATCCTGATATTGTGGAGAACAACAGTTTTTTATGTACACCCTTATGGTACTTTGACAAGTTACCTAATAGGGACACTGTGTGAATTTTTTCATTATATATAGCCAATGGTTGCTTATCCTCGGAGGGCCTCAGACTGCAGCATCTTTTCCATTTTGCGCCACTTTGTGAATGTCTCCTGATCTGAATGGTAATGTTTTACATTATTGATTGATATATTTTCATTCAAATCATCAAATCAAAACATATTTATTTTGGATACAATGAACCATAAAACACAACACAGAAGATTAAACAATATAAAATCTAGTGAAACTGTTTAAAAGCAATGGATGCCATCAGATATAGACAGAATGTCAATACCACTATCATAAAAATGCATGAATGACAGGGAAACCCCAACAATGTTAAAACAGCATTCAACAGGATGCAGCTAAAATGTTAGTACATCATCACTTTAGCGGGATGTGTGCAGATGAACCATGCAGCATGTGAACATTTTGTCACTCCAACAACAATCACCTCCCTTGTGTTAGAGCGAAAATTGCTAAGTGCACCACAAAATGATGAAAGCCTAGAAGTTTACAAAAAAGCTTCTTATATAAAGGTTTGAGCAATTGTTTGCTTTGCTTAGGATATGCAGGACAAAGAAAAGCAAAATGGTAAAGGATTTCCTCTGCTAGGTGTCAAGGGGGCACTTCCCAGAGCTATAATACGTCACACCACATCTCTTACAAAGGCAATTTACGGGCAAAACCTCATACCTTCATTTAAAACAAACGTTGCTTTGGGGTGAGTCCCGGAAGAATATCTAAAAATGATTCATAAGCAGGAGTAAGCTTGCTGTCTTAGAAGAAGTCAGTGAGGCTCCCGGCTTTAACACATTTCAATTCCCTCAATCGCAAAAGCTCCTTAAATCGATCTTTAATGTAGGAGTGAGGGGCTCGCTTTGCTGTGTCCGGGGTACCCCACAGTGACGGTAGGTATATTTCATATAACATAGACTTGATATAGGCAAACCAGGTGATCTTTTAACTGAATGAAGATTCTAAAAGAGGCCTAATTGATATTTTGTAAGATTCTAGTCCATCTGTTGACCAAAATCTATTTCAATGCATAATGGGATTGAAATGATATATTGGTTAATCATAACACTGCCCAAGTCCAAGTGTTGGGGGAAGTGCAGGGCACTCTGAGGGGCGTTGAAAATGCTTGTTGGGAACCTATTTCTGGTTTTACTGAGGTCATCAGTCTTAGTGTGTCCCCACAATTCCATGCCACACATAGCTGTATTCTTCGGGTTGAGATTCTATATCTTTATCACTGGATCAAGGGGACATGAATGGGCCCTCTTACGCAGTTTGGCTACAGCCCCAACTTCTGATTGGAGCTTCATTGAGCATTTCCTAATGTGCATGTGCAGAAAGACAGCAAGTTTTTGAACTTTTTATTTTTTTGAACCATTCTATTTTAGGGGAAATCAATCACTTGGACTAAGTGGTGTTTGTAGAGAGTAAATAGTGCTGGGATTAGCACAAAGCCCTGTCAAACACCAGTTTCATAATAAGGGGGTCTGTAATCTGTCCATTGGTGCCGTACCTGACTCACCCAGTGTTATGTGTTTTAACAAACAGCCAGGATGTTAGCGGGAACACCAATTGTGGCATGACTGCCCCAAACCTACCCCTAAGAATAGAATCTAAAGCAGTTCTCAAGTCAACAAGGAGCACACACAAGTGGCCTTTGTCGAGAGTTGCAGGCTTTCAATAAGGGGGACAGAAACAGAGGATTTGGTGCACGGTGCTAACTCTTTTCCTAAATCCCGCCCACAACCCACAGAGGAGAGAATTGTCTCTGACCCAGTCCTGCAACTGTCCCAGGATAAGACAAGAGAAGAGTTTCTGGGATGTGCCAATAAAGCTGATGGGCATATAGTTCCAAGGGTCATCTTAACAGCTTTTTTTATGAATTGGAGCAATCTCAGCAGTCTACCAAAACGAGCCATCGGATCACCCTCTAAAATAGAACAAAACCGCAGCTGGATGTAGGAAGCCAAAATCAAAGGTTGTGTTTGAAAACGGTTCCTTGGGGCTAGAGTCAAGGCCTGGAGCTTTGTGTGCTGGTAGCGCTATGAGCACCACCAGTATGTCTTTATGTATGCTAGAACGCCAAAGGAGTACCTTCATCTGAGAGAGGGGCGAGTCATTCCCCGACTCTCTCTCCCATTATCAGGCTTGGCCGCATAGATTTTTTGCAAATGATCCACCTAGGTCTGAGGTTGGAGACCGTACTCAACACTAGTGTTAACATTGCGTTTGCCATGGTTTGCTATCTCCCAAAATGATTCAGTGTTTCCTGCCTGACAGTTTCAACCAAATCCTCCCACATCTCTCATTCCCTATCTACTTTGGTCTGAGAGAGCACTTCTTTAAAGTCCTTTCTAGCTCTGACAATAGCTTGCCTAATGCCCACCATTAGGCTCTGTCTGAGAGTATATCTTGCGTTCCAACAACTGTTTGAAACCATGCACAGTGAGCACATACCCTTTATGTTCAATCCTGAAATAACGGGTCTCCTCTTTACTTTTCTATAACCCTGGGTGGTGAACTACACTACGTTCGCGGAGATTGCGTAGTTTTGGTAACTTCGTGGTTCACGTAGAACGCATAGTTACCGAACACTATGCAATCTGCAACGTAGAGTAGTTGTTTTTCTTCTTTGTGCGCTCAATATGTGTTCTCGCGTGCGTGGTAACTACTTACCGGAATTCTGCGTTCACCGACTAAATTTCCTATCCGTTTGTGTATTATTAAATTCCCCCTGGATTATTTTTAACATTGCTAACTTCCTGGTTGCTGCAGCTCGCGCAAAGAAAAAAATTTGATGTACAGCCTACCTTATGAATTTAGTGTTATTTGTATTTGTCGGGATGGATTTTTATAATGTTGTTATTGTATTGTACTTGTGTTTTTAACAATGTGTAATACTGTGATGTACTTTTATGATTTTAATTAATCGATTAAAGTGGTTTTGATGATGATGATGGTGTATGCCATGAGATTTGGCGAGAGTGTGCAAACGCGAACACATCATTCGGACGCACCATCTGACTTCCGGCGGCAGTGTTGGTAAGATCGCGATCCCTAACACACAGAAATTGCAATCTGGAGAAGAATATCTCTCGATCATCATAAAATCTTCTTGAAACTGATAATTTTGCTCCAGAAAACTCCTCAGATTGGGATTTGGTTGTAGTTTTTTGTGCAAGGAGTTCTTTTTCTTTTGTTTCTTTTTTTTTCAAGAGGAAGGAAGTGCCCCTGAGTCTCCAACTTCCTGTTCCTGTCCAGCAGGCTCCTCCCAGTGCTTTGTCCATGTGCTATTCACTTTCATTTGGATTTGGAGCTGGAAGGATCACTTTTTGTGTCTGCCTGCTGCATCATATCATTGGATTGGATTTGAGGACTTTTGGATTTGATATTTTACAAGTTGGAGAATTGGTGTGCTTGTTGTTTGTTTGATTGGGGCATTGTTTGTACCTACATTTTTGGGGGATTTTCATCGTTTTTAAAATTTATTGTTTTCGGTGGCCTGTAGTTTCATAGGGGCCTAGTTGTTTTTCTTTGATTGTAATTTCAGACAAAAGGCCCAGAGGTACTCATGGGTGCATTTTTCTGTGGTGTCTGGTAAATTTTAAACATCATGTAGGACATGGATGGCATTGGATTGAATTACAAAATGTGGTTTTTGGGGTGTATTTCACTTTTTGGGTGTGTGTTCATAAATAAATACCTTTGTTGGACGTGTGTGTGTGCTTGTTGTGTAACTTTCCAACCTTTCTTAGCCCTGTGGATTTTCGTTTTTGCATTTTTGTATTAAAGCTGTGTTGTTTAGCAGGCCTCCTTTGTCTGGCCATATATAGGCCTGCTTGAGTTAATTGTTTTCCATGGCCTGTTGTGAATGTGAGTGACCATGTGGCTTGGGGCCATTTTCTGGTGGTAGTTTAGTAGTGTGCTGCTTTTTCCATATAGGCCTGCATGTCTTCCCTTTGTTCCCCTTGGCTTATGCTTCTTGTTGTTGTGGCCTGGTCAGGTAGGTGGTGACCATTTTGTGAAGGCAGGCAGTGTGCTTTTGCCATAGGCCTGCATTGTCTGTCTTCACTTTCTTATTATAGTGGGTGGCCTGACCATGTGGGTGGCGGCCATTTTGTGGAGCAAGGCAGTGTGCTTTTGCCATAGGCTTCCAAGCTTGTGGCCTAGTCTGCCAGTAGGCCCAGAGGTAGTCATCATGGGTGCATGAAACATCTATTTCTGTGTTGTCTGTTGAATTTAAACATCATTTAGGGCATAGATGGCATTGTATTGAATTGCAGAATGTGTTTTTTGGGGTGGTATTTCAGTTTTTTAGTGTGTTTTAAATAAATAGGCCTTTTCAGCCAGTAGGTAACCCTGGACGTTCAGCTGGCGGATTTAGGCAATTTCGTACTGCGCGAAAACGCGGACTTGCACATTTTCTCTTCTTCGCGCACTCAATATGCGTTTTTGCGCACGCGATAAAAACTTTTCGTGAAGATTGCGATGCCGAACACGCAGAATTTGCAATCTGGTGAAGAATATCTCTCGAGCAGCACAAAACCTTCTCGAAAATGATGATTTTGTTCATTTTGCTCAAAAAACTCCTCAGTTTGTTATTTAGCTGTAGTTGTTTTGAGCAAGGAGTCATTTTTCTTTTTTTGTAATTTTTTTAAAGAGGAAGGAAGTTCCCCAGAGTCTCCAACCTCCTGGTCCTGCCCTTTGTCTTCCCTTTCTTGATATTTTGGGTGGCCTGGCCATGTGATTGGAGGCCATTTTGTGAAGGAAGGCATTGTGCTTTTGCCATAGACCTGCATTGTCTGTCTTGTCTTCCTTTTCTTGTTGTTGTGGGTGGCCTGGCCACGTGGTTGGAGTCCATTTTGTGGGACCAGCCAATGTGCTTTTGCCATAGGCCTCCAAGCTTGTAGCCTAGTCTGCCAGTAGGCCCTGAGGTACTCATCAATCATCATGGGTGCATGAAACAACTGTTTTTGTGTTGTCTGTTGAATTGAAACATCATTTAGGGCATGGATGGTATTGGATTGAATCGTAAAATGTGGCAAAAATTAAGGCCAAACAGGCTCCACTACATTTGTATTTTTGTTTTTGTTCTTTGCTATTCTTATTTTTACTGAGTGTACACAGTACACCAGGAAAACGCTTGTTGTCAAAGTCTCATAAATGGCTACACTGTTGTTGTTCCCTGAATTACTAAAATGTAATAATTGTGACCACCACACACTAAGTTATATATTTTATTTGTTTGATAAGTAATTTAGGCACAACAAATGCCACGTTTGACTGATGTTCTTCTTGCTTTTTTGCTTTTAGGTGCACAAAAGACTGAGGAGGAGTTGTGTCATCATCGCCCGTTGTACTGTCAGACAGACGTCCTGCGGCTGCACACGACATGACGTGTGACCTGACCAGACATCTCAGCAACTTGTGCAACTGAGTGCTGCTGACATCTGAAGAAGATGGCCCCAAAGAAAGCAAGTACCAGGTCCTCCAGTACCAAGAAAGTTGCTATTGAGAAGAAGGAACAGAAGAAGGAAGTGATACTTAAGTCTGGTGTGCTGCCCAAAACCTTTTTTGGAAAATCAAAAATTACGCCTGCAGCAGCTGTGTCCTGCAGGCAAGCTGGGGGCAGCACCGCCGCATCAGTGGGCCCAACCCACCAACCCAGGCCCAAGCACATGTGTGTGGAGGTAGCCAGCCTAATGGTGGAAACCAGTGATGCTGAGCCTGGGATAAACGTATTGCTATCTCAAAGTAGTACCCAATCAACGCAGGAGGAAACACAGCAGATAAGGGGTCAACCTTTGTTCCTCCCGAAGTAGGGGCAGTTCAGGAAATCGAGCCTCATGCAGAGTAATAAGAAGAGGAAGCCACTCATTCAGAAGATCCATTGTCTTCCACATCCCCAGCAAGGAAAAGGAGGGTTAGTCCATCAAGTTCTTTGCCAAGCCCCCCTTCTGATGATCTAGATGCCACTTGGGAGCCACAAACTGAGTCTGAGAGGGAGATACGTCCCAAGACCAGGCTTGGGAAAAGGAAGGTTCCAGAAAGCCTTACACTTATGGAGGTCGATGTAGAACAGCAAGATGATGATGAGACAGTCATCATGGACATTACTCTCTCCCCAGTGGAGACCGACATTACCACATCCCGAATTGCTGTGAGGGATGTGGCATGGATAACACCAACACAGGTAACACCAACACCACCTACAGCTTCCATATTTGCATTAGCAAAGGCCCAGCAGTGACCTACATCTAGCACAACCACCACCTCAGTAGAAGTAGGTAGTGCTACTGCACAGAGTCAAATTAAACGCACACTCTCCAGTTCATCCGGCATTAGAAGTGGCACTTCCAGCAGGAGACAAGTTAAGCTCCCCAGTTTGGGACTTCTTTACGGTTAGCAAAAAGGAGAAGAACATTGCTATATGCTCCATTTGTAATACCTCTGTTAGTCAGGGTAAGCTTAGTACAAACTACGTTACCGGAGGCCAAATAAGCCATCTGAAAAAACACCACTTGATCGACTGGGAGGGCCACCTTCGCTGCATAAAAATTGCAACCATTGCAGTTGGTGGGGATAAAATAGAGTAGAGGATTTGATCACGGTGGAACAGAAAGGAGAGGGAAACTTTCTCTCTGGTAGTGTTACACAAAGTAGCCCTGTCCCCAGCAGTGCAGTGGTATCGCCCATATCCTCAGCAACATCTCAGTGGCACAAGAGTAAGAGTCAGCCTGAGACAGCAATGAGTACCGCAATGAAAAAAAGTGCTTCGTTGAGCCTAACAGAAAGGAAAACCATGCAGCCTACAATTATCAGCATGTTTAGGGCGGGGGGACAGTACGAATGCAACATCCCAATAGCACGTTTGTACAATGCAAAACAATGTTAGCACTGGACCTTCTCCCTTTTTCTTTTGTTGATGGGGTGGGTTTTCAGGAATTTGTGACAGCCATCTGCCCAAAATGGAAGGTTCCCAGCTGCTACTATTTCAACAGAGTTGCTGTTCCAGCACTACATGATGACGTGCTGGAATTGCTTGGAAAAGCCGTGAAGCAGAGTGCTGTTCAGAGTATCCACCTTACAACAGACATGTGGATCATTTGCCAAGTCACTGATTACATGTGCATCCATGCACACTGGATCTCTTTTGTGGGGGGTAGAGAAAAGATACCTGCTGTTGTTGACGCTGCTGAGATTTTTCATGCCACTCGCAAACATGCAACTGTAGACATGTTTGCCATGGAGAAATGCATACTGCTGCAAACATTTTGGATGAGTTTAACAGCAAGGTCTTTGAGTGGCTGCAACCAAGAGGGCTTAACATTGGTTTTGTTTCCATGGACAATGGCAGTAATGTAGTTACGGCCATGAAAGATGGTGGCTATTTCAGGGTCTCGTGTTTGGCACACTGCATTAACATTGTTGTTCAAGACTTTCTGAAAAATGGATACAAAGTCAGCAACTTACTGGCCACCTGCAGAAGAATATGCACACATTTCAGCCATTGTTTTAAAGCCCAGAAGCAGCTGAGAGTCATTCAACGTGAGCATAAAAGGCCAGTCAAGGCACTCATCCAGGAGGTGACAACACATTGGAACTCAACTTATTACATGCTTGATCATCTGAGCAGTACATACCACTCAATGCTTATGTCATACAAAGATTAGGGGATCCTACTGTGAAAGGCATGACCGTTGAGACGGGCCAATGGGACCTCGTTAAATGCCTGACAGAGATGTTACTTCCTTTTGAGGTCTTCACACATGAACTCAGCAGGGAGGACTGTACTATGGGCCAAACTATCCCATTGTTGCACATGCTAGAGCAACAGCTGAAGGAGGTCTCTGAAACGTACACAGGTGTGGATGACAAACAAGACACATAATATTTGGCGGACTTCTTAGCCATGCGCTTATCTGAAAATACAAGGATTCAAAATAACATTGTGTCACATCAACATTACATTACTGCCACAATTTTGGATCCACGGTACAAAGTATTTCTGAACAGTAAGGCAGTAATTCCTTTTCCAGAAGTGGATGTTGCCAAGTACAAAACGTTGATAGCTCAGGAAGCCACTGATTTAAAAAACGAATGGCTGGTAATTAGAGGCCCACCACCCAAGGCCAGAACAAGTACTACAAGTTATACAGAGTCAAGTTCTACTTCAGAGCCTGAGGGCAGTGCGTTTGCCTCCTAGCAGTCACCAACAACACCACTAACGTCAACAACAGCAAGAACAGAATCATCAGCCACAGTACAATCAGCAACTGATTCGTTTCTACGGCCTGGGTATGGTAAGTCCAGTGCTAATGCACAGGCAAAAGAGGCCAAGCAAATCGGAGCTCCACTGAGCATTAAGCGTACGGTCCAGGCCTATCTGGATGACACAACAGAGGTCTTTATGGATCAAAACCCATTGGTGTATTGGTATGGGAAAAGAAGCCAATGGACAGTGCTCAGCAGGCTGGCGATCAAGTATCTGGCTTCCCCTGTCGCAAGTGTCTCTTCTGATCGTGTTTTCAGTGCCTCTAACAGTCCTTCCAGAAGAAGTGAAACATGACTATAGCTATCCTCCTTTTGTTTGCGAGCCGAAGCTCATCACTGTCAGAAGGCCTCTGCAGGAATCCAAAAGTCTTCACTGTCAACAGGCTTTCCCCATTCAGCAGGCATCCAAAACTAAACTCATCACTGTCAGAAGGCTACCGCCTCTGCAGGCATCCAAAACTCTTCACTGTCAGAAGGCTTTCGCCAGTCTGCAGGCATCCAAAAGTAAACTCATCACTGTCAGAAGACTACAGCCTTGGCAGGCATCAAAAGCTCAACAATGTCAGAACAGAAGGTACTTGGCGGAGAAAGACAAGACTCTTTGAATAAACTTGCTGACATGTCACATTTCTGCAAACTCAATTGACCAATGACCGCTACCCAGGCCGCGGCCCATCTCACAGTGCTGACCATGTAAACCAACTTCAACTGCGACAAAGTGCCAAAGATGAATAAGAAAGCCAAAACAGCGACTAACACTCAAAATGAATGTGGAGTAATAAAGAGGCCACTGCCTCGGTAAAAAAACACACACCTGTCAGAACTAGACATCGGACAGCCAAAAGAGAAGAGCAAGACAGGTAATGATGACATGCGTTGGATGCAGACTCAGAGTGATTGCTGTTTTTTGTGTTGATGACGTTGTGCATAAAGTTGAACTGTACTAGTAATTAATCTACCAACTAAAAGTGACTCAAGTGACAGTCAATGTTTCCATTCTTGGTGTTTAATAATCAAATTGTACTCCTACTACTGCAGGACAATATCCGTTGCATTTTTTATTATGGAATATGGACTTACTCGGAGTCGGTACACTACAGACTGAGTTGGAGTTGGACAACACACACAACACCATGATGATGACCGTACTATCTTCGCAGTCAGTCAGTTGGATCGGAGATGATTTATGGAATAATTTAGGGCGTTTCAAATCAAGTGGCATAAAAGGTAAATAAGTCAACAACCACAGCAGACCTACATGTCTGTGCAGTGGTGGAGTCGAGTAGTCACAAGTGTAGTAGTGGAGGTATGACTGACAGCCGTGTTTTGATTTAGTTACTTACTTTGAAAAATGCTATGTTGCTGTATATGTGTCCTCCTGTAACTGTTTCAAGTTAATGCTGGAAACAGACTTGTTGTTTAATAACAAAATTGTACTTCTACTGCAGGGCGATCCATTGAATATTTGAATATGGACTCACTCGGTACACTACAGACTGGGTTGGACACCATGATCATTATGACCACATACTTTACTCTTTGCATTCAGTCAGTACTTAGGATCGGAGATGATTGATGATTGATGGAATAACTGCATTTTATTAAGTGGCATGAAAGGTAAACACAAGTCAACAAGAACCACAGCAGACCTACATGTCCGTGTAGTGGTGGAGTCGAATTTTCAAAATGCTGGGTTGCTGTATATGTGCTTTGTCTGGCTCTGTCAAAATGCAAGCTAAATGGAGGTTTGGTCATGGGCTGGTGCCGTGGGCCTGCTCTGTCCAGTTGTTGTTGTAGCCTAAATGCTGTAAAGAGGGTAGACATGATGCATCCATGCCGCCTCAGTCTGAAAGTGCTCTCTTCTCTTGTTGCACTCCACCGTAATTGATGCATTTTTTTTATTAATTGATTTTTCAATATCTCTTTTGTTTTTCTCTTTACACTTATAGGCCGGCTTTTACCCTATGCTATACTTGAAAAAACAATGCACACTTACCTTACCAAGTAATCTACATCTGCCAGGCAGGCAGTGGCGTCACCCAAGATTGATGGACGAAGCATCCATGGAAGGGAGGACCAAGAGGAATGCCAAGATGCAACTCCCCATTTTGACCAGGATAACACAGTAACAGTATCAACAATCATCATCTTTTAAATAGTTTGATTCATTTTCTGTCTTCAATCATTACTACCTTGTGTTGTTGTTATTATTAATTATGTTTGCTCTCTGCTTATAATTCATCCCTACAGCTATTTTTACATTTTCTTTGCTATCTTTGAAAGTAAGCCCGGTACAACAGAACTCAAACTGTATGTATTCCGGGTCTCTATGAGGGCAGGCAGGCAGGGCAAATGATATAATATTAATATACTGCTGCCCTGTACTGTCTAATTGTCTAGTAGTAGTTAGTAAGTACTTCTTATCATTAACCACCAAGTTATCATTATCATGTATGCATTTCCTTTTTCACCCTTAGCAGATTTATGGATATAGTAGTCTACAAAGATTGTGTTTTGTAGTTTTTCCATGCGTACTGTTTTTCTTTGTCAAACCTATCCCCAAACCCCCCTTCCCAACCATTCATCAAACCCTAACACTCTTCCCCCGATCTGTGTGATTTATTGAGGTGTGACTAAATTAAATGTACACCAATAATTGATTACACGCTTGCTCGGGCGGATGTGGCAAAAGCAACACTAAATCAATTTCAAGGCAGGGGGAGGATCTTCTTCTGCTTGCCCATCCATGATCAGTATATTTGCGAGGTAACTTTTTAACAAAGGAACCTAATCCATCAATTGGATTTGTCATCCCATTACACACAGCACTAAAGGTTACGCTTGTGTCGAGTGTAGCCCTAGTTGAGTGACTCAACACAACTACAGTTTGTAACGTGTTGTACTAGGTTATCCCCTCCACCATTATGTTTTATTTACTTCGCTCTACTACTCCTCCCAGAGTCTCTCTCAGGTAACTGACTGTCTCATTTTCTTTTTTGTAAATGCTGCTACCACCACAACCTTGGCATCTCCATTCTCTTCAGAAACCCAACCTGCATCGTAATGCAGCCATCGCTGTGCCTAACTTAAACATCAATCATAGGTAAGAAAATATGTTTGGGGGAGGTATAATAATGGACTAGGAGGAGAGACTGACAGTACTAGTAGGACAAGTCACTCAGTGAGGGGTACTGCATTTATCTGTTTTTGTCTTACAAAGTCAGCCAATTATTTAAATCAAACACTGGCTGTGGCCCTGCAGCAGCAAGGAAACAGTGTGATGTAAAACAGTAACCCCACCCACAAAACAATAACCACATTGTATGTAAAGTATAAATATATAATTTAATCCCCTAACAAAAATAAGCTATGTAAAAAAATCCCTCAACAACACCTGACCCACCCCTCTCCCTAACCCCAACCAATGTCCAAAATGAAAAAGTCAAAGAAATTAAATGTCCTATTGTCCACGTTGTCAAAACTAAAGTGCAAAAACCCCAACACCCGATTCCCACCCACCAAAAGAACATATAAAAAAGGGGCAATTAAACAGGGTCTTTAGCAACGGGCTATTCAGATGTCGATCTCCAGGACCTTGACCCTCTTCTTGAGCTCCTCTACCTCCTCCTCCAATCGTGCATTTCAGAGGAGCATGCGGCGTGCATATGCCCTGCAGTTCCATCCATGGTGGGCAGCAGTGCTGGATGTTGTTGGTGGATGGCGGCGGGGTGCTGCCTGATTGCAGCGCTGTGCCACTGGAGGGGCCTGGTTGGGGCCTGGGGCATTAGAGGATGCTGCAGCTGCTGCCGCCGCCTCCTCCTCCTCCACCAGAACCACCAGCCGCCGGTACAGAAGGCCTCCAGCTTCCAGCGCTGGGCCATGGCTGCCAACTCCTTCCTGGTTGGTTTTGGAGGAGTTAAATCAAGAAAGAAAAAAAGACTATTACCAATACTCTTAGCAAAACAGTAGCACAAAATTAATTCAACACATAGGGGTCGATTTGGATGCCGGGTCAAACAGCTCTCCGAGAGCTGTCTGTAGCCTTACCGTGCGACCAACAGGTACCCGGAGCCGGTCTTTCCTGTAGAGGAAGTACGATGCGCATAACTGCAAAAAACACATCCGAGCTGTAACTCCTAACGCCGAACCGAGTCGGCGGGAAGCAGTATCCATAGCTTTTTCCAGCCTGACAAGTACGATGCATACTTCCTACGTGCCGGACGGGTCGCCACATACGGGACGTCAAAGCATCCAGGAAACAAGCATATCAGCTACGATTCACGCCACAACTCAATCCATGGCTACGAGATGGCCCAGCTTGCAGCGGGTATGAGATGGAGCACCAAGCAGTGTGTACGACACAAACACAAAATGAATCCCATCGTGCAGGTCATACCAGTACTCTACATATACGAGGCGCAAGTGGTAAGTAAGACACCTACCACACAAACAAATGACACGTACCCATAAAATGGCACACACACAGGGGATCCACATCCTGGCCACTAACAACAGGCCACCATAGGGGCAGTATGGCCAGCACCACTACCACCCCCACTCATAGGGCTTATGTTCCCATCGCTACTGCTACCCCCAGCCAAAGGGAACCTGCTGCCCATCACTACTGCCACCCCAGCCATAGGGGACCTGTTGCCCATCACTACTGCCACCCCCATACATAGGGGACCTGGTGCCCATCACTACTGCCACCCCCACACATAAGGCTTATGTTGCCCATCACCCCTGCCACCCCCACCCATAGGGGACCTGGTGTTCATCACCCCTGCCACCCCCACTCATAGGGTACCTGTTGCCCATCACCCCTGCTACCCCCACCCATAGGGCTCATGTTCCCCATCAATACTGCAACACCCACCCATAGGGGACCTGTTGCCCATCACCACTGCCACCCCCAGCCATAGGGCTCATGTTCCCCATCACTACTGCTGCCCCCACCAGTAGGGGACCTGGTACCCATTACCCCTGCCACCCCCACTAATAGGGTGGGTGATGCGCCACACATCCATCAATCCATCATACTCCAATGTAGTCTGTGACAAATGCCCACAACAGTGATTATAACTTCAAACATACAATGTAACTAACAGCACATATGTGACCAACAAATGAATGTGCCCTACACAAGGCATGCATCACCATAGCACTGTATCAATGTAAAGAGAACACCCCCTCACTGTATAGAACAAAAGTTAAGTGTGGGCTTCCAAACTGCAGCAGATGTTGAGCATTGTGGTGATGGGGTATACATTCCCCCTCATCACAGTGAGCAAAAGGTAAGTGTCATCATGGTCAAAGTTGCAAAAAACAAACAGCATGTATGATCCCTGCTCCCAACGCATTAAACACTGGTGCGAAGTAGTGGTTGTGTCCCATTCCCACAGAGATGTGGTGAGGCTAATAGTGCTGTGAAAACATAACACACTCTCGGACATGTTCAGACATGCACCACACATGGGGGCTGACAATGCATACAGTGCACAATGACACAAGAGCAGAAGTGACCATACCAAAGCATGAACACATCTCAAAAATAGACACATTATTCAAAACAACCTTTGTAGACTGTCGGTGTCAGCTCACAAACTCACATTCCATGCCAGGAATGGCACCTAACAACCAGGATGAATGTGCACAATGATGTGATATGACTCACAGGGACAGCAGGGTAAATCACAGAAACAGCATTCAGACAATGGCCCAAAACAGCAAAACCAATGCACTGATGCAGATGCACAATCACAATCAGGCAACCTCACACTGTACATCTGACACAACATGTGTGTGTGTGTGTGTGTCTCAGTAACCCCAGGCAACTGCACAACACATGAGGGGGGTTGAACCACAGTGACACAGATGTGGACACAGTGCCATACAAAAAGTAAACCATCATTGGGACACCCTTAGTGGGCATTGTGAGATGAGAGGTAGCACAACAGACACATGTGACACAAGCTGGAATGAACACCAACTAACACAGCAAGAGACTGACACACAACAGCACTACACCTAGTGACTGGACATTGGGGTGACACAAGCATGCATGACACCTCCACTGTGATGACAAAGGCAGATATCGTACGAACTGGGAAACCCAGACATGTGTCCTGTTCCACAAACGTACATCACACATACACAAACACAAATCACTCAGCATGGCCCCTCATCCATGGACAAACAGGAGCTAGGGGACCATCCATGCAAACATTTACATCAGTCCACCCACACACCCTGAACTGCAACAATGTTGATCTGTGAAGACCACATGGACAGGTGACATTGCATATGCACTCATGGAAAACACAGGAATGTTGGGAGGAACTAAGGTGCACAGACTCATCACACAAGGATAGTTTACAACCCTGGGGAATAACAGACATACTGCACAGTATGCGGTACATGGCCATGATGTCAAAGCTCATGTAACCTTCAGAATACCTGCCACTAGCCCCTCGACAATGCACACGCCAAGGAGAACCACAAGGCACACATGCTGACACCTGCCAACATTGCAGCCATGAACCCGACAAGTGCGAGAAGTCACACACACATACACATGTCTCAATCACTGAAAGGTACCACCTAGGTACAACTACATGATATTGCAAATAAACAAGTGCCTTGGGGAACCCTGACTATGTCACATCTGTGTCTGATAACATCATCACCACTCAGAACTGACAAATCCCAATGATGATACACCAATTAACAGTAGTGTGTCATGCACCCACACATCTGGTAGCCCATGCCAAAGTAGTGGGATGAACCCAGTACCACTCAGCAAGCATCAACAACAGGAACATATCAAGGGAACACTGCCTGTGTATGAAAAGGGATGTGGGCACACACACATGCTCATACAACACACACCATGGGCCCAGGCTATGTCACGGGACAACACACTTACTTGAAGGGACCCAACTCCTGTGGAAGCCCAGCTGTGCCAAACATATTCACAGCACGTCTCACTCATGTCAGCAGAACACTTGGTCAGTCAGCCATCAGTTACCACACAATGAAGGCTCTGGTCACAACAGCCTGGGTGCGTGAGTCTCCCCTAAGTCATCTGCACATACTCAAAACATATGTCTAGCGAGTTGCACAAATGACCCAGTTGCTCCTATACCAATGATGCCCAAACCTGTAGGTCCAGTGGTGATGTGCACAAAGTCTGTGAAATTGACAAATTGGACAATGGGAAGCACATCATATGTGCATGGGTGCAAGCCAGAGATGTGATCATTTCAAATAAAATGTGCACAGTGATGTCCACAAATAGTTGATCATGGCACACCCAGGTAGCTGTAAAGGATGACATGGATACCCACCAGAATAGGATACATATCTTATGGACCACATGGAGTACCTCACATCAACACATCAGTATTCCACATTGGAAACCAAGGATTACAGGTGTAAGGGCATGTTAAACATCATCAACCTAATGTACAGCTAAATCAAGTTCACAGGGATAAAGAAAAAAGCTTTATTCAGCATATTAAAAGTTAAACGTCCGTTCAAACAAAAGGCCAATGGCCAGTCCATATCCAAATGCCAAGGAGTGAACTAGAGTGACAACTGTCACATGTTGCTTGCCTGCACTGCTAAGGATCGGGGTCATCCCCTTGGAGGGGCATACTTGGGGGCCGGCCAGGCACCGCAGGGACAGGATCAGGGTGCAGCAGAAGGAGGCAGTGAAGAGGTGGTGGAGGCAGTGAAGAGGTGGTGGATGCAGGTGAGACACTTGCAACTTCAGTGGAGCTGACTGAAGTGGTGAATGCAGTCACGACTGTGGGGCACAAGTCAGATGGAGTGGGTGTCGGCACAACTCCAGTGGGCAGGTCAGATGGAGTGGATTGGGTCCCCACTGCTGTGCCCAAGTCAGAAGGGGTGGTGGTGGACTCCACTGCAGTGCCTACATCCATGGGAGTGGAATGGGGTGCAAGTGAGGTCGGCAGGACAGGGGGGGATGGTCCCCACATCAGTGGCACTAACCGTCTGATCAGGTGTGGAGGAGCACGTGGTGGGAGGGAGGAGCCTTAGCATTTTGGGGATGGTGTATCTGTGGGTGGGGGAACCCGGGGCAGGGAGTGGTGGGGGAACCTCTGGAGTGGTGGCCTGGGGGATGGAGGACAGAGACTTTGCCTTGGAGCTGCGTGGTGGCAGGGGTCTTGCTCTTCCAGCTCTGGGGGACTTGCGGGTGGGGGTCTCAGTCTGACTGCACCTGGGGGACCGTGTCCAGGTGTGAGGGGCACTACCCTCTGTGTGTGGGGACTTCCTCTTCCCCTTGTAATTAAGATCTGCTGGGTCGGTGTGGAAGAGGCCAAGGTCACAGAGGAAGAGCTTCTGGGGAGATGGGGTTGCAGGTGAGGCAAGGGAAGGAGGCTGGGAAGGAGAGGTTTCAGAGGACTGCAGAGTGGTTGTGGATGGCTGTGTGTGTCTCTGCAAACCAGCCCCCGTGAGTGTAGTATCAGTCCCCTGCGCTTGCTTGTGTGGACGTCTAGACCTTGGTTTGGGTTTTTGTGTGCTTGGGACAGGTAGGCTGCTAGGAATCGTGGGTGGTGCAGGGGTAGGAGGGGTACAGGGCTGTTGGAGGAGGGACACTGCTGCCATCAGGGAGGAGGCCATGGACTGATTGGTCCTCTGTAGGGCAGACATGCCCGATGAAATGCCCTCCATGAATGACACCAGTTGCATCAACAGACTTGTGTGTGAATGGAGGACCTTCAGCATCGACGCCTGCCCTGCATGGACCTGTCTAAGTAAGTCCACAGACTCCTCACTCAGGGCAGCAGGGAACACAGGGGCAGGGGGTGCGGTGCCTAGCACAAAGGAGACATGCTCACGAACACGGGAGCCTACAGGGACCTCTGGGATGGGAGCCGATAGGAGGGTGGTGATGGTTGTGGTGGTGGCGGTGGCGGAGACAGCCTTACAAGCTGGGATTTGGTGGCTGCTGACACCCACCTTCACAAGGGAGACATCCTCAGAGCTGCTGTGGCCCTTAGCTGGGGGTAATGGTACTCACGACTCCTCTGTGTGGCTCCACTCGCCCTCCATGCCACTGGGTCCCGCCGACTCCTCTCCTTCTGTCCCTGTCAGGCTCTGTGGCTCCTCCTGGTCCATGGAGCTGTCCCCTCCTGTGGCCGTGGATGTATCTGTATAGGAATAGGAAGTAAGAGAACAACATCAGTCACCTGCACCGACTGCACACACCACAGTGAGTACATCACATCACAGGGCAAGCCCTGGCATCATCAGCTGAACACAGCTCAAAGTGAAAACACTGTTTAGAATAAGCCAATTGTCATTCTCAACATCAAGCAATGCACACATATCCCTCCTTGAATAGCACACATATGTCTGTTGCATGTTGGATGATAATACCCCAATGTGCCCACGTGCACCACCTACACATTTGTTGGACATGCAAGTGAACATATAGGAGTATGTCATTATACACACAGCACATCTCTTGCTACTGACTCAGTTCAGGTGTCTGGATGAAGGGATGGGCAGAGACTCATTGCACATGATTGTGATTCATGCCAGCAACACACACTATGATGTTCTCATGTCCTGATGGGCAACACCACAATGGGGTGCATGCTGCACACTTGAACACAATGCAGGATCACTCTTAGCAAGTTAAATGCCATGGCACTGGGATGCCCTGGAAGTCAGTCAACACTGTCTCCTGTCACAGGGGCAGTGCATCCAGCCAACAACAATATGCACTGACTCACAATCCTAGCTCAGGGGTAAAGCTAACTCTGCAGATGACCGGCACACTTGCCCATCCCCTGCAAACAACATATACAGGACCCAGAAGACCCCACATCATGCAAATCAGACATATGAGTCTCTGCAAACACAACTCCCTGTACAATATCACATCACAGTCTACCATGCATGTAACCCAGCTGCATGAAGGACACAGTTGCATACTAAGGGTGGGCGTAGTGGGCGTAGTGGGGCTACGTGAAGCAGCACGTAGTGTGCCCAAATCTACGCACACTACGCGCTTCGCGTAGCCCCACTACGTGCCACCCACCTCCCGCCCGCCCTTCTTTTAAATAATATAAGCATTGAAAAACTAAATTAAAATAAGTCGACTTACCCGTAAGCGCGGCGTCTCCGGGGCTCCCTCTTTCTGTTTCTAATTTCTTCTGGCAAATGCGCATGCGCGGACGCCCGCGCATGCGCATTTCTCGCGAGAAATGCGCATGCGCGGGTGTCCGCGCATGCGCATTTGCCAGAAGAAATTAGAAACAGAAAGAAGGAGCCCCGGAGACGCCGCGCTTACGGGTAAGTCGACTTATTTTAATTTATTTTTCAATGCTTATATTATTTAAAAGAAGGGCGGGCGGGAGGTGGGTGGCGGGTGGCAAGCAGCTACGCTTCGCCCTCGGCGTGTGCGTAGCGCTGCCCTGCTTCGCCTACTTCGGAAAGTGCGAAGCAGGCAGCGCTACGTACACTACGTGGGCGAAGCGTAGTGCTACGCCCGGGGTTATTGCATACACCATTGTGCGCTGTCAGATGGTCACATACCTAATGTCACACAGGTTTTGTCTCTCACATTCACATCTCAGATGTCCAGCTGACCCTCTGAATCATGGACACCCCAGTTGTATGTAACAAGCCACATCCTAATGACACAGAGGCAGACACCTGAGGGCACATGTCACTAAGCACAACCTGTGATTTCGTACACAGGAGTGGGATTACAGAGTGTTTCTAAATGCCCTTGAGGAGGCATGACTGGCCAGGTCTCCATGAAACAGTGTTTGGCCCTGGACAGTAGTCAGGTGGCTAAGCAAGTGTGACATACTTGATACACATACTCCTGAGTAGGGGTGGGCGGAATTTGCAGAATTAACCTTCGCAAATTATCGCGAGAATGTTTAAAATTATCGCAAACAAGCAGAAATATCGCGAAGATGCGGAAGTTTTTTTCCGGCATGTTCGCGAGATTTTCTGCATGGTTGCGGGTCGCCAACTTACCCATGTGGTTGCTTGCGGGCGCGGCCATCTTGTTTTGAGTTGTTCTCGCGGTGCATGATCGCGAGAAGAAAGACGTGATCGCGCGACGCATGACGTCACTGCGGGCGTGAACTGTCGCGAGACAGCGCAAATGGCTAAAAACAATACAACATCTCATGGAGAACGCGACCGGATCAAGAAAACTTGTCGGCGAACGCAGGGATTCAGGTAAGGCGATCGCGCGCGCGCGAGAATGTATTATTTTACAGCGCGAGCAAGAAACAAATTATCGCCAAGCTGCGGAAACCGGAATTTTTGACATTTTCGCGCTCTCCGCGGAACGCAAAAATGTCAAATTATCGCAATTTCCGCGAACGGAACGACATTTTTGCCCAGGCCTACTCCTGAGGCCCCGAAATTGGAGTGCCTTGCTGCATGGGTTTGTTTGGAATCCCCCAGCCACATTTGGCAAGTCAGACCAGCAATTGGAACACATCTCAAGGGCACACACAGATCACATGTCAGATCTCAGGCATTGGGCAAACAATTGACCCACCCATGAAACACACAACAGAGTCACGGGAACAGATACTGTCCGGTAGATGAAGCATAGCTGACTGCAGGGACACAGTGGCCTAGTGAAACAAGCAACAGACTGTAGGGGCCACACCTGTGGAACAGACGAGGAGGGTGCATCACACAATTGAGGGACCTGAGTATTGGACTACAAGACCTACGTAACGTGGAAGTGTGACCAGGCCAAAAGACTGCAATTAGCATGTCAGACATAGTACACAGATTAGGCATGGATTTACCCCCTTCCTGCTGCTGTCTGGCCTTCAGCTGCTTATCCAGGTCTGCGAAGACCACTGCCAGGATCCGGAGAATGTGGGGGGTCAGTGTCTGGTGTCCGCCCCTCCGGCGCAGAGGTGACAGCTTCAGCTGGACTCTAGCTATCCTCCGGGTCCAGCCCCGAAGGTCCTGCCACCTCTTCCGGCAGTTGTGGATCCTGCACTTGTAGACCCCCACAGAACGAACAGTCCGGGCGATGGTCAGCATATCTCCTGCTTCTGGTGGGCAACAACCTGTGAGGATGACAAAGTTAAAAGTACATTAACACTCATGCACCAGATTTGTGCTTCACACATTTGGATATATATGTCATCATCACATAGGGAAATGAATTACACAGGTAGTGCAACCATGGGGAAGGACAAATCACCTGCATATCTGACATGTTAACAATGCCTGGGTAGTTTAAGCTTGCACTAATGCACTTTAGCGGCAGGACACCTGTTCATTACATGTACCTATATACTTTGGGTGATGAATGTAGTCCGTGAGAATGTTTGCCACTGGTGTACACACTGCTAGTCCTGCTAGTCAGACAACATGTTATGTTATGTTATGTTATGTTATAACGTTTTATTGAGCGCGAACAGCTGCCCCAGCAACGAGGCGTCCCGGCGCTGAATTATAACAAAAACCAGAGAGGGGAGAAGGAAAGGACGGGCTATAGTAGATTAGGATGGGGAAAATAGAAATGTTTTGATCGCTTTGCGGAAGGTCAACAGGTTAGTCATCGAGCTAATGTGATGTGGCAGAGAGTTCCAGAGTCTTAGGCAGTGGACTGCACACTCACCTTCTCCCCTGGTATCCCATAGAGCTTGCTGTACTGTGGAAGGAGCCCATCCAGCAGGGCCTGGTTCTACTCCTCAGTGAAGGCTGGGGCCCTCTCCATAGTATGTGCTATTGCAGGAGCCAGAGGATGCAGAGACAGCAGCAGTGGTAGCAGGGATGTGGTCCAGTAGCATGTACTGCAGGCAAGTGAACACCCTGGGGTCCAGACAGCCTTATATCTGTGCTGCAGAGGCAGAATCTGTGCCATATGTCCCAAGTGTTAGGTCCAACATGGTTGCATTCTATGAATCTGGCCAATCCATGGATTTGTGCGACTCATACACGCCTTCCGCATCGTTCATGTCTTCACCTTCATGAAACACTTGAAATTGCAACATTGTTGTAGGCATCCAACTGAATTTCTTGTGCACAACTCGTACAAGTTTTGAATCCGCATCCGTATCCATGACAGTCCAGAGTCAATGGGTGCGCCCGGCTCGGTCAATTGACTGTACAACGCGTATTCTGAAAATACACATGCACCCGTCTCCATACGATTCAATGGCCAAGGCGTACGCATGTCTCGGACCATGCCTGCCCGACACGTACGCATTGTCACCCGCGTCGGACCTTATTGAATTCAATGACAAAGCATACGCACGGCTCGGTCATGAACCGTGCAATGCGTACGCATTGTCACCCGCGTCGGACCTCATTGCATTCAATGACAAAGAGTACGCATGGCTCGGTCATGAACCGTGAAATGCATATGCTTTGTCACCCGCGTCTGACCTCATTGCATTCAATGACAAAGCATACGCACGGCTCAGTCATGAACTGTGCAATGCGTACGCATTGTCACCCTCGTCGGACCTCATTGGTGTGTCTATTCTTCAGATTCAACACACAATTAGTAGCCAGGGACACATGTGCACACCTACCACACTACAGCATTGGACGAGCAGTGTCCCATGGCATGTAAGGCTGCATTCCCTGGGTGTTTGGGGGGGCACATTTGGTTTGTTGGGTGGCACTTTTGTGCAGCCACTCCCAGCCTGTGCACGTGTACATGGGGGCAGAATATATTGTGTGTTGTGCACATTACCACTATGATGTGCAATTGTACAGTAATTGGCATGAGTCATGGACACAGTTTCATGGTGGATACGTTTGGGGCATGTCACATACACCTTGAGTCCAGGGGTTGATGGCATGTATGTCACAGTGAGACCTGTAGCCACTATACTGATGTGCAACCACAGTCTGTGTGCATGTTGTGTCTCAGATGTGTCTAATCAAATGTGCCCAATGGGTGAAAGTCTCCACATCCATGTGGTATATGCATCAACCTTGATGGTGTGTGTGTGTGTCAAAGAGACGTACATGTAGGCCCTGCAGGAACAACAGTGGCCACTACCTGTGGGACTTACGCTTGCCTTGTGGTGTGTACGTGATACGCTATGTCCATGCCAGTGTCGATGTGGCAATACAGGGACCCTGTGTTTCTGAATGGCAAAGATCTGTGATGCCTGGGAGACATCAGGCCTCACTTGTCACTGTGGTGTGTGTTTGGAACGTCACAGCAGTACATACGTTGGGTGACACAGTCAGATGATTGGCCATTGCACTACATGGGACTCATGTGGACATGTGGAATTGAGATGTGATGTGATGGTCATGCAGGTGACATATGTGTCCATGCCCAACAGCACACACCTCAGTACATTGTGTACTGTCATGATCTTTCATGTGATATTGAGCCTGGTCATGGCCACATGGGTGGATAAACAGACAATCTTCCTTTGTGCATATCGTTACTGCAGGGAACCAGCTGTGCATAGACCATTCCTAGACCTTGCGATCATGCTGGAACGTGACTGCATCAGATGGTACCGCTTCACCAGGCCACTGATTGAGGAGTTGGCGGAGAGGTTGGTGCCACATCTGCTACCTGGCCAGACATACCTTACAGCACTGACCCCAGAAGTGAAGGTGATGGCAGCCCTGCACTTCTTTGCTACTGGTATCTTCCAGTACACTGTGGCTACTGCTGGTGGTATGTCACAAACAATGTTTAGTCAGGTGCTACACGATGCCTTGGAGGGGATGCTGCATTTCCTAGACCTGTACATCAAGTTCCCTAGCCCAGCTGAACTCCCTGAAATAAAGGATGCCTTTTATACACTGGGGAGGATGCAGAACGTCATCTGATCTATTGATGGGACACATGTGGCCCTGATACCACCACAGGCACATGAGCAGGCATACCGGAACAGGAAGCACTACCACTCCATCAATGCTCTGGTGGTATGGCTTGCTGACATGTCTATCACACATGTGTGTGCACGGTTCCCTGGTTCTGCACACAATGCCTACATAATGAGGAGTAGACGCATTGCAACGCTGATGTCACAGATGCCAGCTCAGCATGCCTGGCCTGTCGGTGTGTACTGACTGTTTCTCATTGTGTGCGTTTGTCAATGTTGTATTCCGCACTCCTACAAAACTCAGCTGCTTGTTCATTTTTGTGTGTCTAGGTGACTCTGGACACCCCAACATGCCGTGGTTGCTAACACCCCTCCATAACCCTGTGACACCAGCCGAGATGCGCTACAATGAGGCACATGGTCGGAGCAGGAAGGTGATTGAGCGGACATTCGGCCTCCTGAAAAGCCACTTTCGTTGCCTGGACAAGACCGGAGGGGCCCTCCCATATGAGCCTGCAAAAGTGTGCAAAATAACCATTGTATGCTCCATGCTACACAACATTGCAGTGCGGAAGGAGGTGCCTCTCATCCAGGATGACGATGACCAAACTCCGGCACCTGTGCAGGATCCCGGCCTGGGCTAAGATGCCACTGATGATGAGGATGAGGGTGACGTCAGCTCACAGCTCATCAACAACTTCTTCACCTGAATGTGAGTTTCCAGGGCTGTTATGTCAATGTATGGAGGTAGCCTGGAATGTGTTGTGGAAGCTCTGTTGCTGTCTGAGTTTTTCTGTGTGCCACTTGACTGGATGCGTGCAGTGATGTGTCCATTCATGTGGTGTGTACTCCACAATAGTGTAGTACTGCTAACTTGTTTTTGTGTAGGTTTCTTGAGACATGTTTTGTGCATGTGTATTGCATTTCTCTCCTGTTCTGCTGTGCTTTTGACTGTGTCTTGTGTCTGTCCTTCACAGGGTACTTTTCCCGTTGTTTGGTCAACACTGACCCCCAACGCCCGGAATCCAACACCAGTGTGGAAGTTGTCAATTCCCATCAACTGATGTACCACACATCCCTGGACTTCAATTCTCCAACACTTTGTGAGCGTGTGTCCACTGTTCTGTAGAATTACCGTGCAACTATTGTGGAATAAACATGTTGCTGATGTGTAATGAACCTGTGCTACGCTTTGTTAAGTGCATTGTCTGTCTTCCCATATCTGACTGACATCTGCTTACCTCACCTGTAGACTTGTTACCACTGACTGGGGTTGGTGTGGTGTATGTGCATGCCAATGTGTTTCAGGTCAACATCATTGTGTGTGATGAGTAACATGGCCATGGTGAGTATGTGTTGTGGTGCCATAGTGGTGTGTCTCCCTCACATGTGTCACCTCACCATGACTCACCTTACGTTGGTCACATTATTGTAGTATTTGGCATGCACTGTGTTGTGTAGCAGATCGACACCTCCATGACACATGACAAGTTGGAATCACAACAGAGGCAAGCATGGTGTACTGCTGAGTTTATTTTCAAACATGTGTGAGGGAAGTTCACAGGATGGTGGGTGCTGTACATTGGTTTTGGAATCCAAAGTTCACATTATAGTTGGAAGTGCTAGTAGATGAAATATCCAGAGTAAAGTCCACAGTCATCTGCTACATTGGCCCAACATGAACCCTCCATGTCATGTGGGCGAGTTGTGTGCGATTGGACAAGGTGAACGGGATGCGCACAAAGAACATTGTCCAGAACAGGTTGAGAGGCCCTGGGGGATGTGCTGGGACATCTGCCTCTCACATGTTCTTCTTCGGACTAGGGGTGGGCGGAATTTGCGTAATCGCGTTACGCAAATCTCCGCGAAACGGTAAAAAATCTCCGCGAACATGCAGAAATTCCGCGAACACGCGGAATTGCTTGTTCGCGATACTTTTTTCCTGTTCACGATCGCTGTTTGCGTGCTCGGGGTGAAATATCTCACGAACACGCATTTGAGAACGCGAACAAGCAAAAAATTTCGCGAAGTTGCGGAACGTAGATTTTTTTGCAATTTCGCGTTCTCCGCGGAACGCGAAATTACCCAAATTTCGCAAATTCCGCAAACGGAACGGAATTTACCGCCCAGGCCTACTTCGGACGACCCTTCTTCTTCTGGGGGGAGATCCTCAGGTGCAGGCCTCTGCGGTGCATTGGACTCTCTGTCAGAGTCTTCCTCCCTCCCTGTGGCACTGGCAGATGGTGTTGCGACAGATGTTGTGGCCACACAGGGAGGTGTGGACAGGTTTGTGTTGCTCTGGCGGAGGTATTGGAGTATGTCCCGAAGCACCGCAGTAAGGGTATCCCACTTGGCCTCCATGTGGGCATGGTGGGCAGCCTGCTCCTGTTGCATGTCCTTGAGGATCCCCACTACCTGGCCAAATCCTCCGGTGCTATCCTGGTACGCATCTATGATGCGTGCCAGGTGGGGGTGATCATGCAGTCCAGATCCCTCTGCAAGGTGTACCCTGTGCCTCCCACCCCTCCCAGCACCCCTATCCACAATGGCAGGACCAGTGGCGGGACGCACAGGTGACACTGGGACCCCTTGGGTGGTGTTGCTGGTGGTCTTTGCTGTAGCTTCCGGGGGGTCCTGTGTCCCTGTGTTGTGGGTGTTCAGTGGCCTTGGTCTGTCCGTGTTGGCGGGGGTGCCCTGTCGGTTTCCAGATGCTGGAGACATGGGTACAGGGGGTGCAGATGTTGATGCTGCTGGTGCTGCATGATGACTCACACCGGAGTGGCCAGGTTGGTCATCGTCATCTGAAGAGGACAGAGACAGAGTCAAATCAGAGAGCTCAGTGTCCGCCAGAGTCTGGGACTGGGAATCCTCATCATTTGGTGTTGGGTGCCCAGCACCATCTGTGTTTGGAAGAGCCATGTGATGTGAGTTATGTTTCTACATGCATCGATGGTTCACAAACATGACATTTTCTACTTTTCGAACAGATGCCTGCCTGTACACTGCTTTTTCCCAGCTTGTCACGGACAGAGTTTGATATTGTTGTTGCCCATTTCCCAGCATGGCCTTGTGCTCCCCACAACAGAGCCCAGTGTCAGACATCTTGTCAGTCCCTTCCCACTCCCTGTGGGGCAAGAATGGTTCACTTGGAAATTGCTGGGCCATGTGGGTGGGTGTAGATTGTCTGTGACTGTGACTCCCATCATACTCTTGGCTACACCCCCTTCCCAGCATGCCCATACTTCCTTCCTCTTGGCTCTGCTTCCCTGTGAGGGGGGGCAGCAAAGTCAAGATGGCTGACTGTGAAATCCTGATGTTTGTTTGGCTACAAGTCCAAAGAGATCCCCTGTGCTTCACACAGCAGCACCCAGTATGGTGTATCTTTAGCTGATATTTCACAGAGGTGTGTGTCAATGCATTCTACCTGGTGAGTTGTGAGGAGTTTGTGTTGAGGGGTGTGGGTGTCTCCACATGCTGGTAAGTATGGTCAGAGCTGTCAGTCCTCCTTCCCACCCAGCCAGACATCCCACCATGAAACGTGCTTCCATTGTGGGGCATGCAAGTTGTCTTTCAGGATGTCAGTCAGTGGTGTCCTGCTTCTGATTTGCTCCCATGCCCTAGCAGGGCCTTGTGCTCCCTACATCAGGAGCCAGTGTCAGCCATCTTGTCAGTCATTTTCCACTCACTGTGATGTGGGCATGTTTCAGAGAGGTCAATCAGGAGTGGGAGCATTATCTGTGACTACAGGCCCCATCATGCTTTTAGATACAGTCACTTCACCTGCATCCCCACTATTCCTTCCTGTCAGTCAGCTGCACTGTGAGGTAGTGTGTATGTGGTGGCAAACTGTCTGGCAGTGTAAATGTAGCTTTGTGTCACTGGCTTGCTCTATTTGTTTGTAGGTTGGTTCATGTCATGACACAGTTCCAAGTCATTATGAGATGGCAGGTATTGTGTTTGTCTGACTGACATACACATCTTGGTATGATTATCTGTTGGTTACTGTAGCTTTCCTTGCGGTGCATGGTTTCACTGTTCCCTTGCCACACAATCTTGGGTATGTTGTTTGTGTACTCACCAGGCTCTGGTATGTCTGTTAGGCCATGGAAGCTCTCTGGTGGTAGGATGTCCCGCACCTTCTCCTCCCAGGTCCTGAAGTAGACTGGTTTGGCAGGAGGGCCACCGCCTGTGCACTGAATCGGGGCATGATCTTTTTCGATGAGTTTCTTGACCCTCCTGCAGACGTCATACCACCTGTTCTGGATAGCGTCCTTTGTGCACCTTGCTGGTGCTTGAGTGTTCACCTTGTCCACAATCCTCGCCCACATCTTTGTTTTCTGTGAGATGGGGGTCCTTTGGACCAATGTACCAAACAAATGTGGCTCTACGCTGATGATCTCGTCTACCAGCACTTCTAACTCACTATCTGTGAACTTTGGATTCTTCTTTGGGGCATGGTAATGGTTGGTGGTGGTGAGGGATGTGTGTGTGAGGGTGCAAGTGAGGGTGGGTTGGTGTTGGTTTTGCTGGCTGTATGTGTGTGTGCTTTTGGATGAGGTGCTGATGGTGTGTGGATTGTGTGATGTGTGAGTTGTGAGTGTGTGTGGTTGCTGTGTAATGGTGTTTGCTGCTGGCTGTGTCTCCTGTTTGCAAGGGATGATGGCAGTGATTGTAGTCCTTTATATAGTTGGAGTTGTGAGTGTGTCTTTGTCCCAGGTTTTATTTTTTTTATATTTATTGGCTTTGTCATTGCTTGTTTGGTCCTTTTTTTCCTTTGGGTTTTGTAGGCATGAAGGAGACGTTCCTCTGACGGAAACGGACGCTGCTGTTGTCTCGTGCGGGCTTTTCCGCCTCGTTCACGCTGCCTATCTTTTGTGCTTCATACGCGTTGGTCATGAAGGTCTCTTTTGCTTGTGGGCCAGGTTGTCTGTGCGTGTCGGTCGTGCGGCTTGGTCTCCGTGCGATTTGGTCTGGTTTTACACGCATTGCATCGTACTGCGCGGATCGGACATCGCTGGTACGGGTCCGTCGGGTTCATTCCGGGTTCGTGTTGGTCGATGAAATTTGCGTCAGTTTTCCGGCCGGATCACTATTTTCCCTATGGCTCGGTCATACGGCTTGTATTCCGTACGTGTCGGTTGTGATTCACTTGCATTGCATCGTACTGCATGGGTCGTTCGGCGCTGGTCCATGTTAGCCGGTATGCGGTCCGGGTCCGTGTCGGTCGGTTTGTTTTGCAGCCGGAATCGGAATCGGCCCCATAATGGCATAGTAGCAGTAGCACTAGCAAGCACTGTACATAACATTTGTGGTATGTATATGTCCTCCCACTTCCTCGGCCTCTAACATTTGTGGGAGTTTCAGGCATTATACTAGCACTATGGAATCCAGTACACAGTACACCAGTTTTCTTCTTCTTTCTAGTTTAGCAAAATTACATAACCTTGTTATAGCCGGCATGCCAGCTCAGTCAGCTTGCGCCCAAGACAAACATACTAGAGTCATGATGCAGACTCACGTTAGTTTTATTTACTACTGTCTGCAGGTGGGGAATCTCGTATTTTTCTATTACGGGTGGCACTGGCCATACTCTCTCTGTTATATCAAGGGCAATTGCTCAATTTCACTTTCACCCTGCCCTGACTACTACAAAAGTCAGATTATATATCTGATCTAATGATCATTGCTTATATATGAGACGAAATGAGGTACTTTGTTTTGATTGATTGTGTAACCAACAGATAGGCCACCACCCATAGCAGGCTGGCTGACACTCTCAAAAATAAATTAACATAGGTGTTGATTGGTCCTCGGAGTCGGAAGAAGGTGCTTGATAACTACAAACATACACAATATATATATGATGTGCTTGAAAACTACTGTGAGTCAAGGGAGTATTCTGAAAATACAACTTATATTCCCCTCGGCTTTGCTACTCTGGCACGGTTTATTTTACATTCTCTTCAAACCAAGACTCTGGTCTGCATCTAGTGACAGTCTCCCCCTATGCTATCTATGATGAATACATCCAGGCATCCATCCATTCAAAGTAAACGTCTATCATTCTTCTTAATCTCTCAACAAACCTTAGTCCCTCTTTGCTTGCCTTGGCTTTGAGTTTGACCCAAACACCGCTGACTATTCTTTCTATCCTATTCACCCACACGTTGTTGCCCACCAAGGCAGACATCTTTTCTCTCACCTTCCACCCATCCTTCAACAACCTATGCATCTGATTCCTATCAGCCACCTATGCATGCTTCCAACGTATCCTTCTCTACCAGTCATATTACATCTCGCCCGTCCTTTCTCCTTCCACCCTTCTTTCCCTTTTTGTTCAACACATCCATCAAGGTCATCTGATCTGACATTTAGTCTTCTCCATAAAACTTTCACAGATGAGTTGGAGTCAGATAGAAGAGGCCATTGGTTACTCAACTCATGCTGTTAATGCTATTGCTAATGCTAAGTAAAGGGTGTCTTCTTCAACCATTGTCTAATGTTCACTACAACTCCATACTTACTAAGTCTCAACAGTACAGTGAGTGTACACCCTTCCCGCTAGTGTAATGTTAATAAGTAAGGAATATAACTTACCACCACCCCCCACTGCTGCTGGCTCACCCCCTGTAGCTCTTGCAGGTACCGCATCTCTTGCTCCCTCCAAAATGGCCCCATCACCATCGTCACTGGCCCCGGCATTGGTGGTCGGTAGTAAGCTTAGAAGAAACATTGCACATTTTTAAATGCCATATATATACCTCCCCCTATTTATTCTTTTTCACTGGCAAGATAAAAAAAAAAGTTAATATATTACATGCATTTACAACATACATCACTAATCCAAATCGGGTACTTGAGTAGAGTAGACACTAGTAGTATTATTGTCCCTAGGGTCATTCTAGTCTACTCTACTCTTTGCAAAGTTAGCCTGAGCCATGCAACCATTTTAGCTTCATGTCTTTTGTGCTCATTACGTTACCTCGCAGCTTGTTGTGTATGATGCCTTTCAACCCACATGAGCTCATACATCTACTCTCTGAGTGTTGCATACAAGAGGTCGAAAAACAAGCAACTTTGTCATGGAGCGCTGGTCAGTCCGTATTGCTTAGCCATAACATGCTACACTTTTTGGCATGACTGAGAAATGCTTGCATTATACTATCTAACGCGCACCAATTTTCTCATAACAGGCAGGAGATTCCCTTCTACGAACCAGAGCTTTGCAGAGCTTATGAGTCAGTACTTCTACTTCTAAGGTGAGGGGTCCCCCAGAATTTGCACAGAGATCTTTTGTCTTCAATGGACTTGTTACAATGTTTATTGTTTTAATCTTATGTATTTTGCTGTTGGAGCTGGCTCGTATAGTATACTGAATTGTAGAACAACATACAGAGCTTGTTAGTTGAAAATAATAATGGTATTTGGTGTGGTGGACTTACATGAGTGAGTGAGCAAAAGGGTGTTATTATGCTCTGGGTTGTCTAATCATTATGTATCTTTGGGGGGGTTCGGGGACCTAATGAGACTCTATAGCTAGTCGATCAGGGGATTGTGGGTTCTGACTGAGGTGTTAGGAAGGTCTAACCTCCCATCACCAACATCCTATTTTCTTGCGGATAGTTATGTATGTGGCTGTGCAGAATACCCACAACAGTAGTAGTATGTATTATAGCCTATCAAAAATAGTCAAATATCTGGTTGGGCATTTTGTTGGTGGGAATTGTCGAAAAGCCTCAAGATTAATAAGACTAGAAGAGGACAACCCAAAGGACTGGACTCAGTGGTTAGAGCTATTGGTGAATCTGAGTTTTATTTAAAACCTTTTAAATAACGAGTGGCTAACTGGGCAAGCTTAGCTACAGACAGACTAATAGTAGTAGTACAGAGAGTCATAGCAGAGGCAGTTAGAGTCAGGGATAACAAGAATTAAGAAACAGATAGTTTAGATCGAAGAAGATTTTGAAAAAAATGGAATTAGGAAATGGAAATAATAATTTGGAAAAAGTAAGATGCAGTAAAAGTTAGGGAAATATAATTATTAATATTATCCACTGGAGGACTTACTGGGGGCAGCAGCAGAGCCCCCGGTAGAGGAGCGGTCATGGCACTGGGAGGCATCTTGATCTTGTCCTGCCGACTCTGACCCCGTCTTCTTGCCCCTGGGTGCTGATCATGTAAAATATAATAAAGAAAGAGACAAACATTAATGATTGTTGTGAAACAAATAAAATATTTTAAAAAATGCTCAAAAAACATTTTAGGAAACAACAATTGCAATAAAATTGACCTACCTAATCAGATCGACTACTAGTATTATTGCGGGGTTCACGGACCGTCTACTTATTATTTATGAACACTAATCCAGGGCCAATTGTTCACTAAGTCTGTATTTCAATTTTAGCCCTCAAAAATGCATAGATGGAGGACACATGCATAAATTTGTGCATACACCAAATTGTTGGTTGGTCATGTCTGATGTTCTGCTAGTGACACTGCTAAGCCTTACCACTCACTAAACAAACTACAAAAGGTTCTACTAAGGACTAGGGTAAGCAGCACTCAGTGACAGAGAATGCGTCACACAGACCTCTCAAAAATGACCAACTACTACTAACTAAACCTATAAATCCATTCACCACTATCTCTTCTTAGTGACAGGAGGACAAAGGAAGGACTAGAGTCTCTCTAGCAATAGCATTGCCTAACTTAAGTTCTCTAAGTAAACTCTTACATAATCAGCCCAAGCGAGCGCAAAGTTGCAAACAAGTAAGAGTAGCGCCGAGCACTTGTCTCCTATAATCACAGAAGATTTTGAAACATGATTTACCTGCAATGCAAGCAGCAGTATTCTTGATATTCAGAAAAAGAATATACACAATACTTATACTACTAGTATATTAGCTACTCACCAAGCCCCACAACCTCGACACCTGGCAGGTCCAGCAGGTCCTGCTCCCGGTCCAAGATGTCTGACCATCGATGGGCCAGCTGGTTATGGGTACGTCAGACCCCAGATCAGCGAAACACTACCAGGCGCACCTTCGCACACTGGCTGTTACGCTCCTTGGTAGGGTACCCGGAGCCAGGCCTGCCACCTGCAGCAAAGGTCAAGGGGGAGGTGGCGCTGCACAAAAAAAACAAGGGCGGCTACCTCCGCCTCACTGAAAAGCTCCAGGGCCAGCACTTCTGCAGGGCGCTGTCTGCCGCAAGGCAGGCGGCTCTTGGGCACAGACGCCTTGACCTTGGAGCCGGTAGTACCCTTAGCCATGGTTCTGGGGTGTGCGGGAGGTGGAAAGAAAAATTTAGAAGGAAAAAATATAGTTCGGGGAAGAAGTAGGAGCTTAAATAGGGAAGCAATATAAAACAGTAGAAAAGTGAAACAACGCAGTAAAAGTAGAAATAAAATGCAAAATATAGACTTAGGAACAGAGAGGGATAGATAATAAATGAAAAAGATCAGAAAAACAGTGTAAAAACCTAAGGATTGCAAAGATAGAGGGAGGATAGAAAAGCAGGCCTAGAACCATAGCATAGAGTGAAAAACAAAATGGCTGCGCCCATCGCGACCGCGTGGGTAAGTTTGCGTGATATTTCCCCCCAAGCATGCAAAAAGCGTGGAGAACACGTAAAACGCATTCCCGAACATGAAATGCACATCTCCAAACACGCTACACGCGACCCAGAACAGGAAATAGGGTATCGCGAACGGGCGGGATAAGTGAAAAACAAGATGGCCGTGCCCATAGGTGACCTCATGGGCAAGTTCGCAAGATACTATCCCCTGAACACACAAACAGTGTCCCGAACACGCAATACGTGTTCCCAAGCAACAAAAATGCATCGCAAACAGGCGGGACAAGCAACTACACATGCTCGCGTAGCTAGGTGTAGCTCGCGTAGAGCTTTTGCTACTTCGCATAGCTTTACGTAGCACAACTACGCAAACTATGCCCAAGGTTACTCTTCTGTTTCCATGTGTTGTAACTACACATTCCAACACAGTGATCTTTGATACCATTTTTAGTTTTAAGGGATTCTTCCCACATGACATTCTAATTTTGGAGAAAATGTGTCCAATTTTCTCATTCTTTTTTTTATTTCCAATTTTATTAGCTTCAATATCTCCATTTATTGGAAAGTGAACCATACACTTTTTTAATACTTTTTCTATTTTATTATTTATAATGTTAACATGCTTCTTTTGCACCATCTGTACCCTACAATTTGTGAATATTTTTTCATGATGTGATGACAAAAAGCCAACTTTACCTTTAGCAGAGAACATCGTGTGCTTCTCCTCACATAGTTTCAGGCAGGTCTCCAAAGAAAGTTGATGCCTCTTTCAGCGCATGTCAGCAGCATCGCAGGAAATATATTTACTGATATGGATAAGCTCCCTTAGCTATTGTTGCTTACCATTTTATAATTATGTAATTCTTTTTTACAGGTGGCTTAAGCTTTCATCTGTTACCCGTTGCCCTATTTATTTTTGCCATTTATCTCTAGGTAAGCGTGCAATTTCTTCTTGGTGATGGTTCACTTTCACCTCTGTCACTGTTTCCTGGAAATTAATTTTAGGTACAACATTATTTTTGTCTCTGACCATTGTTCCACAGACTAAATTATTTAAATTACATACTGTAAGTGAGCAGGATGGACAGCGGCAGTCCCGAAAATCGCTAGAACATTCCCCAGAGGAGGACTCCTGCCCTGAGTTGAACAGGTTGGAAGACTCCTGTAGTGATGCTGATCAGAGACCTGCTACTCCCCCACACCCCTGGCTTTACCTTCTGCTTCACTGGGCCCTTCTCCCTCTATGGGCATTCATACAGTTGAGCACCTGATTTATTTGGAGACCACTCTGCAATGTTTTTGGAAAAGCGCACATTGCACTTTTTGGACAGTTCCTGCTTGGGCAAGCACGCAGCACTTTCTGCCCGGACCCTGGGCCAAGCCATTTAACCCAGAGCCGGTCACGGAAGGGGTGAGACCGCTCTGCAACATTTTTGGAAACCACACATTGCACTTTTTGGACAATCCCTGCTTGGGCGAGCACGCAGCACTTTCCGTCCGGAACCTGGGACTCTCCATATAACACAGAGCCAGTCACGCAATGCGGGATGCGCACGGATGGAGCACGGGCAAAGAACAGGCCAAGACGGGCCCGTCTTAGTCCATCATCGACCGTTAGAGGCCGGGCTGGGAAACCCCTCTAAGCTGAGTCGGATATATATGGACAACTGTATGCGTAAGCGTTTACAATTTGGGGGTCTGAAGATAAAGTAAAGAAAATTAGCAAAATGAAGATGGGTCACATAGCCACTATGGCAAACTCAGACTTAAAATCAGTGGGAAAAACATTGTTGACCTATATGACTGGTGCTATGGGGGCCATTGTGGAACAAATTAACACGGTAGATGAGACGCTAACAAAAGGGAGGCGGGGTAGGTCAACGCAGGGCTCTGGCTTATTGATTAAACCTGATACCCCCATAAGTGAGAGCCTTGTTACCCAGGGTGCCCGAATGGGGTGTATCCAGGAGATTTCCGATCACATAAATGTGAGTGATCTAGAGGAGGAAGCGCAACCACCCTCAAAACGTAGTAAGAACCCGGACAAGCCAGAGGGTATATCAGCTGTAAAACCAGTAGGGAAGAGCTTGGTGAGCCAGACAAAAAATGTGATACCCAAGAATGGGAAAACCCAGCCAAACAATTTTTACCTAATGTATGCGCATGTAATAAAACTACTAGCACAGGGAAATCTTCTCTGTTCACGCTAATTGAGGGACAAACCCTGGTATTGGAAAAAATATCAAAGAGGATAGATGAAGTGTATAGCTACATTGTTGGAGCCCTGGGGAAACTAACAGAGTGGTGAATCTGGAGGGGCACCTAAATGGAATTACCACAGGGGGGGTGCATATGCAATGTAGCATCACACTATTGACTACACAGACAGGGGTACAACTGAATGGGTCTACTAACTAAGGGTGGGCGTAGTTCGCGAAAAAGCACTTCGCGAAGCTACGCAAAGTGCAGTTTGCACTACGCGAGCTTTGCGTAGCACTTCGCGAACTGCGTAGTAACATGTTCGCACTGTGCAAGATGTTGTTTTCAATGATTGCACAGTGCGGACAAGCAACCGGCACTGTGCAATCATTGAAAATGGCATCTTGCACAGTGCGAGCTGTAGTTTTCTGCTGCTCAAGGAGATTTTTACCCCTGTAGAAATTGTACAGGGGGCAGGGGCGAGGGTTCGATATGGGAGGCAGGGAGAGTGGTCTACCAAGTTCTTTATAATAAAAGGGGTGAGACAAGGGTTCATACTTGCCCCTTTCCTCTTTTCATTATATATCAATAGTTTAGGACAATATTTGATTGAACATCGTCAAGACTACCCAATTATTAAGAATATTCCTGTCCCTATTTTATTGAATGCGGACAATGCAGTTATCATGGTGCGGACGCAGTTAGGTCTACAAAGAAATGTTACTAATTTTGTTACTTACATGAAAGACAGGGGCTTACATGTAAATATTAGTAAGACCTATACAATGTGTTGTGGAACAAAAAGAAGTAAAATATGTGACATTTTTATTGCTAACAAAAAAATTGAAAGCACGGATAGATTTTCCTATTTGGGAATTAACTTTGATAGGAATGGTTCTTGGAAAGCGGCTATAAACACCAGGAAATTAACTTTTTCAAGAACAATAGGAGCAATCATTAATTTTTCAAAGAAATTAGGTTGCAGACCTGTGCCAGAGTTATTCGATATCTATAAATCTAAATGCATCTCAACAGGAGAGGATCTTTTTCCCAAAAGTTGTCAAAATGTTTCAAACTTTCGGGACTTCTTCTGAGAGGCCCTTTGTGGGTCCTGAAGGGTCCACAACTCCAGCATTGGGGTTTGGGAACTACAATTCCCACAATGCACCTGGTCAATTCAATTAAAGTCCAGGTGAGCTGATCAGCTGGGTTCGTCCTATGGTAGTTTATGCATGTCACTTCTTCCAGCACTTTTGTTGCACCTGTTGATCAGGAAGAGTTAAGAACAATGGTTCAAGGATGGCCCAAAAGGGTCCAATAGAAAAGGTGACCCAGGCAGGGTCACTTGTTTTTTAAGATAAGTGAAATCAATTCCGTAGGGAGCAGGAGACAAAGTACGTAAAGGGTCATGTAGGTCAAAAGATAGCAGGTATTTATTTAAACAAAGTCAATTTTAGAATGCTCACAAAATAAGAAAAGCGTGGTGTGAAATAGTGACAGTAGTTTTAAAAAGACATCGCATTGACAACAATATAGTAGTTGAGTTCCATAATTGATCTCGACAAGTTATAAGGAATTCATGTTGTGGGGTGGTCGACGGCGTTTCGAACCCAATTATTGGGGTTCATCTTCAGGACAGTGGTGAGCATGCTGAAATTAAAGAGGGGGAAGGGGGATGGGAACACATTTGTTTAAGACCCTGTGTATATGTAAACAAACACATTACTGCATACATTCTAGTAAATACAACAATAGCTCCCTAGAAGGAAAAAAAGGAAAATAATTCTTACATTTGGTAGGCATTATAATCATGCATTTGAAACAAATTATCAAGAATTAGAGCTTGGAGTCCATAAAAAATGACAAGAAATTGAGTCAAAAGGCGAGAGGGCAAAATTGCAAAAGTAGGTATTTGTTTAAATTAAATTAAGGGATGACAACGTATGGCGCTAGATTTTACCAGCTAAGACATGGCATTTCAAAAAGAGTAACAGGTGGTGCTAATTAGATGAAGTCCGGTGCTGGGAGCAGTCACAAAAAGCAGCTAATTAAATAAACTTGGTTTACTACTGGCAGTGAATCCGAAGCAAGCACACTATAAAAAATGAAGGCACAGGGGTGACTTGCTTAATTCTATTCGAAAAAGCTGTCAGTGTTACAGGGATAAGTGAGGGAAAAAAGGGGCTGAATTAATCTGTCTAACTTGGATGAAACAGGGAGCACATGTGAAAGCATTCTGGCTAAGAACCATGAAGTGTCTAAGGTCAAATGAGGGGTGAAAACATTTAGGGGCAGATTTATGATGACTGTCGCATCCCTGCATATCAGCAGGGATGCGCCAGTTATTATGCGCCACAGCTGCGCCACCATGGATGCGCCGCATTTATAATGCGGCCCACCATGGGGCAAAAACGGCACAGATGCGTGACGCATCTGTGCCGAAAAGTGGCGCATTGCTGGAGTTGCGTCGCAAGCGCGACGCAGCTCCAGCAATGATCTGGGGGGCCCTATCTCTACAATGCTGCGTCAATCCTTACGCCTGCTTCAAGCAGGTGCAGGGTTTTGACGCAGCATGGGTCTAAAAGTGACTGAGTGAAATCTTGTAGATTTCACTCAGCCACTTTTAGGAGGCGTTCCTGCGCCGGAACGCCCCCACCTGCCCTGGAACGCCTACATGTGGCGCAGGGCTTTACAACGTGACGCATCTGGGAGATGCGTCACGTTTGTACATACCCCGCACCATGGCGCAGGATTTGCGCCGCTGCTGCGTCACAAAAGTGACGCAACGGCGGCGTAAATGAGGCGCAAGTCAAACATAAATCTGCCCCTTACTATTTTGAAGTTAAACTGCCCGTAAAGTTCCTAGAGTCTCCAAAGTGGGAGGCAGGGGCTTCAAAGGCTGTATTGAATGAGAGCCAGAGTGTGGAAAAATTAACTGTAGTTGGGAAATGAATAATGGGATGGGTGTGAGGGATTTAAACACAAGTGAGAAACTTACTTAATTATTTGAAAACAAGCAGCTTGGCAGTACATAGATCCGCCTGGAGAATGTAATTCTGAAATGTAGAGAGATGTGAAATATGAGCTCCATAGGTGATGTGCTCTGCGAAGTTATTATTAGCTCAGGGGAAAAGACCGGAGAAAACTTACTTCTTTAGAGGGGCGACAGGGCAGTGAATGGGAGCCTGAGGCCGAGCAGTCAGAGACGTCCTGCAGCTGTTGGGGCTGGCTGATGAATGCGGAAATAGCGTTGCTTGCCTGTGTGTTTTATAGTAGGGCTCAGCTGGAGGGAGCCTCGGGGCAAAGCTAATTAGTGAAAGAATAGCGCGCGTGAAGTTAATTGTTTAAAGGAACCTACAGCTGAGTGATTCAAAATAGGTGTGTTGTAATTCTGCCTCTAGTGGATTTATCGGTAGTGAATTAATGAAAGTAAATAAATAGGAGAGTTTAAAGTTTATGCAAGAAGCATGTTAGGGGTTTGTAAACGAAGGATAGTAACAATTAATGAATTTTGGGCTGCAGGGAGGGCCATATGGACTAATCTGAGTCAGCCTGGGTTAAACAGTGACCAAAAATGTACACAATATAAAAAGGGGAATGTAAACATGAGTGAAACATAATACATATATTCAGTTTTGCAAGGATTCTAAGTGATACTAGAATCTGTATGCTGAGAACAAAAACTTGAAGAATGTCTGTCATTCTGTGGAGGGTAGTCTGTAGAGACAAGAGTTTTTTAGAGAATGGCATTCCATTCCTCAAAAGAGTTCAATCCATTTTCGATAGTCCGACATTTGAAAATCCATTTGCATTCGAGGCGGTTCAGGAGTTGTTGTTGATTTCCACCTCTGTGACTTGGGAGCAGGCTGTCAATCACTTGCCAGGTGAAGTCTGTTTCTGAGTGTCCTTTTTCCATGAAATGTTGCACAAGTGGCGCTGTTGTGATCTTGCATTTGATTCTGCTCCTATGTTGGGCAATTCTGGATTTGATCTTTTGTGTGGTCTGGCCAATATACCTCAGTTTACAGGGACATTCAATGCAATATATTACATTTTGTGAATTACAATTGGTGAAACATTGCAATATGTGTTTAGAGTTCTCAAATTCAAACAGTTTTGTGTTACTGGTGGACTCACATGCCATACAGTTATTACATTTATAGTGACCTTTCAGTGGTGGTAGGTTGAGAAAGGAGTGTATAGAATGGTCTTTAGTGATCGGTTTTTGGGCTCTCACTAAATGATCCCTGATGTTCCGTCCTCTTTTAAAGGAGAAGAGAGGTGTGTCTGTGACAAGGTCTAGAGGGGCAAGGACTTTCCAGTGTTTTTTTATCATTCTCGTAACTTTGTTGCTGGCCGGGCAAAAAGTAGTTACGCACGTGATTCTGGACAAGGGCGTTTTTTCTCTGGGTTGAAGGAGGTGTTCATGGTGGGAATACCAAGCGCGTTTCATAGAGCGTTTAACTAAACGTCTAGGGTATCCTCTGTCAATCAGTTTTTTGCAGAGTACCTCCGATTCTTGGAAAAAGTCTTCTTTGAACTTACAGTTCCTTCTGATTCTAAGGAATTGCCCATAGGGCAGGCCGTCTCGCAGTGCCCTTGGGTGTGCGCTGTTGTATTGAAGGAGAGTATTGCGCTCGGTGGGTTTTGTAAATAGAGTTGTGTAGAGTTCTCCATTGGCACTTTTTATGGAGACATCGAGATAGTCTACCTTAGTGTCGTCATAGTTGTGAGTGAACTTAAGGTCGGGTTGGACATTGTTGAGCCAAAGGCAAAATGCTTCTAGTTCAGTATTTGTGCCAGACCAGATCATAAAAACATCATCTATGTATCTGCGCCATGTACGTATTTTGGGGAGGAATGGATTCATACAGTTAAGAATGGTACTCGTCTCTATATCTTCCACAAACAGGATCGCAAAATTGGGAGCAAAAATTGCCCCCATCGAAGTGCCCTTACATTGTCTGTAGTATTTGTTGTTAAATTGGAAGTAGTTTCTAGTTAGGGCAATTTCCAGGAGTGAAATGATGAAATCAGTCGGTACCTGGTGTGGAGCTGGACGGAGGTTCAAATGTTTCTTAATGACTTCTATACCTTTGTTTTGGGGTATATTCGTATATAAAGACTCAATGTCCATAGTGACAAGGAGTTCAATTTGGGAATCAAAAGGTTGTGATTCAATGAGATTAATTAGGTGCATGGTGTCTTTCACATATGAGATAGTAGTCTTTACCATGTCCTTGATAAAGAAATCGATGTATTTACCCAAGGGCTGTAGGACTGAGCCACAGCCGGAGAGTATAGGTCTCCCTGGTGGGACTTCCAGATTTTTATGCATTTTGGGTAGGGTGTACAGCACAGGTGTCCTTGGGGTCTTATTGTTGAGGAATGCAAATTCATTTTTACTAATGAAACCTTCTTCTAGACCAATTTGGGTTGTTTTTAGGATGAGGTCACAGATTTCTTTTACAGGGTCGCGTGCCAAAGGCTCGTAGTGAGCTATGTTGGCTAGTTGACGATAGATTTCTTTGTCATATGCACTCTTGTCCTGTAGTACTATCCCACCTCCCTTGTCACAGGGGTTGATCACAATGTCATCTAGTTCTTTGAGTTTGTTAAGGCTTTGTTTTTCCTCTAAACTCAAGTTAAAAGGTGTGAATCTGTAGTCTTCTTTAATTTTGTTCAAATCTCTGAGTACAAGATGTTCAAATGTGATGACTTCTGGCGGCATAGTGCCACTGGGAGGGTTAAAGATAGACTTTGGGCGAAGACCTGTCAAGTCTGTCTTACTTGTGTTTTCCTTATGCTGAAAGAAGGCTTTAAGCCTCACCTTTCTGAAGAACTGTAGGATTTCGGTCTGTATGTTAAACCAGTTAGGCTTTTCAGTTAGCACAAAGGAGAGGCCTCTGCTAAGGAGGGTGATATCTGTAGCAGCCAGTTGATGCGTCGAGAGGTTGAATATGGGGAGTTGTTCCATGTTAGTGATAGGGGCCTGGGATCCAATTTCTAGTATTGGTACCCTCATTGGTAAAACTTGCGTCGTGTTTGGCGTTCCCCCGGTGGGAAATGGACTCTTGTCCTCCCTCTCCCTCTCCCTCTCTCTCCTGTTGATCAGGAAGTCCACTCTGTGATCTTTTAAGACAGTAAAAGACCTCTTTTGTAAATCTGCAGGTGCAGTCCTTCTGATTACCGTCCTCTCTTTGTGTAGTCCAAAGGTTCAGCAGGACAATCCTATTCTCTGAATGGTACCAACAAGGGATCTAAGATGCAGTGTAGATCTCCCATATTTATTCCATATTCTGGCCTGGCAAGAGGGGGGCACACCCAAACAATGTGGTTCAAGTTACCACCCTCTTTTATGACCACTTCCTGGGAAATGTGGCATATTTGTGTCTCAAAATGCACATTTCTACAAAAATGAAAATGAAGAATATCTCCTTTGGAGTTCAGGTCTGACTAACTCAACCCACAGATGTGGATACGTTTTCTGTGTGCTCCCCTTCCAGCTTCTCTTCTAATTGAATTAGAGGTGCCCCCATCTGGCTAGTGGTGTAGGAGGCGGGGTAGTCCTAGTTCATGTGCAATCCCTGCTTTTCCCTTTGAAAATCAGTTTAGCTACCCAACCCCCTCCCTGTCCTGGCATCTGCAGGCAGCAGTTCTCCTCTCACCAAATGTCTCTATAGTATCAGTCGCAGGCCTATTCACACATAATCAGTCAACTGTTTGGCTCAAGCTGTCAAAAGCTTGCCAATCAGAAGAGGCTGCTACAGGTCTGCTTTGGGTAACTTCAGGAAAACAAGTTTTAGAAGTACTTTCTTTCAATAGTTATAATAAGTCTGTCTTTGGCAAATTGTTTATTAGAAGTATTATTATATATATATACTTTGAGTTAATGTTCTAGCTCACTCCTGTCACACGTAGAGTTTCTTAAAGCCTACAGAGCCTATGGAGCTAGCAGCACTACAAAAATAGGAAAAAACAGAATTGGCATTTTCTTCACACATCAGAGCATATAAAATGTGTATTATATAATGCTCCTGCTCTTATAAATAGGCACCCTACACTTGGGGCACCTAGGGTATATCTTAGAAAGTCACATACGTAATGCTAATGTTTTTTTTTACTTTGGAAATACTTTTCATTCAGTTGAATTTGGACATAGTTTTATTTTAGAAACAACCTGCAATGCATACTGGGTTAAAAATTGCTGAAGCCACTACAGCAGTGCCTTAAATCCACCGGGGCCTCTAAACCGACATGTCGATCCATATACTAGGGACTTACAGGTAGGGTGTCTGAACCAATTGTGGTTGCATCAATAACCATTGTATTGTATTATAAATGCAACTATATAGCGCCTGCTACCCCTGATGAGGCGTCAAAATGTTTTTTGGGCGAGTAGCATGCTACTCGGAATTCATAAGGGATTACTGGTGAATTAGTATAGCGAAATATGGAAGTAATTTGAGTGGTGGATATGTTAATCAGTTATTTTATGTTAACCTTTCTTTGTCCAACTTCTTGGAGTCTAATGGCACCCTCCATCCCACCCAGATAGGCTTTTGAGCCACACACAGAACTGAGTCGGCACTGCTGACAGTCACTGAGAAGCTAAAATTAATTCTCGGTGAGGGTCAGTCTGCTGCAATCCTCTTGCTGGACCTCAGGGCCGTCTTTGATACTGTAGATCATACCATCCTAAAAGGGAGATATGGGGAAGTTGTCATTTCTGGAAAAGCCCTGGATTGCCTTGCCTCCTATTTGGAGAACAGAACCTTCCATGTGATGGAAGGGGACTGTGTCTCTGAGCACCTCCCTATCACATGTGGTGTTTTGCAGGGCTCAACTCTTAGCCCAACCCTATTTAATATCTATGTTGAACAGCTGGCCGAGGTTGTGCAGCAATTTGAAATATCAGTGGTGTCATATGCTGATGACATCCAGCTAGTTGTGTCGTTTACCAACAGCTCAGAACCTAGCAATAATTTGCTGCCCGTCTGTCTGTAAAAAAGTGGTCAATTGGACGTCCAACAGCTGTTTGAAGCTGAATGGTGGGAAAACAGAGCTCATGCTGCTTGGAAATCTGGGCATCCACTCACCCCTGATACACTGGCCAAAATGAATGTGAGATCCATCTATCCCTAAACCAGCCATAAAAAAACCTTGGAATTTGGCTGGCGGATTCCCTCACGCTGGATTGCCAATCCAAAAAGCTCCGAGGGACATGTTTTGCCCTTCTTAAAATGTTAAGGAAAATCATTGATCCCTCAGCACCTGAGGAAAACGGTGATTCCATCCCTCCTCATCTCACTACTGGATTATGGAAACTCGCTGTTTACCTAAGTATGTCAGAAGGAGACTCCAAGTGGTACAGAATGATGCAGCTAGACTCCTGTTAAAAAATCCCAACCGCATTTCTGCCATGAGAGCACTTAAACAGCTGCACTGGCTGCCTAACAAAGCTATAGTCAAGTTTAAAACTATTTGCATAGCACGTAGAGCTATTAATAACACTAGGCCCGGAAAACTGAGGAATCTGATATCTAGGTTCACCCCAACAAGACATCTCAGATGCTCCCAGCCACAGCTCTTCAAGAAAACCAGAATTAAAAGGGCTTGATGGGGCAGCAGATCTTTCACCCATCTGATGCCTAAGCTGTGTAATGCCCTCCCACTGGACATCTGAGCTGTGTCAAACAAAATCTCTTTTAGAAAAAACCAAAACATTTGACTATTTCTCTACTAACTATGCGGTGGCTCAACTCATCACTGGCTGAATTCTCCTTAGCGCTGGGAAGCACTTGGGCAGCCATTTGCTCCATAAATTCACTAAATAAATAAATAAAAATACATATTTTTACTGTGAAGGATAGAGGATGGATAAAAGAGGGAAAAATGTTTGTGTTTATATAGCGCTTTCTACCCCTGATGGGGTGTTGAAGCACTTATTTGGCGAGTAGCATGCTACTCTGGAACCCATTAATTATTAGTGGTGAATTAGTATAGTGAAATATGAAATTAATTTGAGTGGTGGGCATGTTAGTTTGTTACAGTAGTGGAGGAATAGAGGAGGGAATGATTTAGAATTTGTTTGTGGTTTTGGAGCTCATAGCATTAGCAAGAGGTTTGGGATGAGTAAGATGGAGGTGGAAGTGGAAGAGTCAGTGGAAAGTGTTTAGAAAGGCTTGTTTCTGGGTATCAGAATTGAAAAAGAGGTTTGAAATGATGCAAGGAAGGGTAGAGCAGGAAAGAATCTAGAAATGGTTATTTTGAGGATCATAGTAGTGGTATGGGGTTTGGGATAAATGAGAGAGTGGAGGTATAGGATATATAGATAGAGGTATAGGGTGAAACAATAAAGTAGTGCATTGAAAGGGTAGTAGAAAGACGTTTGGGATGATAGGGTAGTGCATTGGATATGCTCAGTTAGAAGAAAAGTAATAAAAAAATAGATCCATAAGTACATGGATGTTATATAGCTGCCTAAAGGGAGGCCGTATATGTAGCATAAAGATGCATTAAATAAACTCTAGCTTTCAAGTGTTTTACTTTAAATTAGTTGTATTCATTTATTTATATATTTTTTGTAATTCAATAGGGAAGCAATCATAGATAGTTATGATAAAAGATGTACTTAATTATGCAGTAATTTATATACATTTTAGAAATATAGAATAATGTAACTCTCAGTAATAGATAGATTCTTGAAGCAGAACTAATGAATATCTATCTATATATATATATATATATATATATATATATATATTCACTGAAAAAACCATAGGTTTCACACATGTTATAGTTAGCTGTACATTTTACTGATAAAATACCAATGAAATTCCCCCGTTATAGTTACTGTAGGCAACTATAACTCACGCGACCGTAATCCTCTGCTGATGCTAATACTGTATTTAGACACTTATTTGCCCATGTCTTCTTCCATTAAATTTTAGCTATACATATATTACAAATATTTTTTTTTCATAAAGACACATATGTCATCAGCAGAGGATTACGGTCGCGTGAGTTATAGTTGCCTACAGTAACTATAACGGGGGAATTTCATTGGTTTTTTATCAGTAAAATGTACAGCTAACTATAACATGTGTGAAACCTATGGTTTTTTCAGTGAATTTGCAAGGTTTTTTAAATGCTAATTCCTAACTATAACGTGTGTGAAACCTATGGTTTTTTCAGTGAATTTGTACGGTTTTTTAAATGCTAACTTACTTTGCGCCATTCGTGGCATGCGCGCCCACTTAACGCAGTTCGTTCCGTGCGCGCACGGTGCGCTTCGCGCACGGTGCGCGCACAGTGAGCACGCGGTGCGCTTCGCGCACCGTACGCCCACTTTACGCAGTTAGTGCCATGCACGCACGGTGGTCACGCGGTGCGCTGCGCGCACCGCGTGCCCACATTATGCGAGATGGGCCATGTACGCACGATGCGCTTCGCGCACCGTGCGCACATGGGGGACATATTATGCGCATCGTTGTGAAATGTTTTGTTTATTAATTTCAATTATTTCATAAGCCATGCACAAATGGGGTGGGGAGAGTGTGGATACTTTTTTTTTTTATTTTTTTTTACCGTACACGTAAGGTAAGCGTAATCGGCGATTTTTCGAAAAAAAAATAAAAATTTTTTGGGCCTTGTGGGTTGTTTGGGGGCCCGTATATCATTGCTGGGTGACTATTATTTCAATATACTGCCCCTTTACCCATTTTTGGGCTTCATTTATGCTGCCCTACTCAGAGTGCGAGAGAGAAAATGGCAGCCGCCGCTTCCTGGTTTCGGACGATTCGAATGTTTACTAAGATCTAAGAGCCAATCAGAATCGCGCTCGCGCACGTCACCGTACGCGTACGGTAAGCGCACCGTAAGCGCACCGTAAGCTGGCTCAGATATATATATATTGATTTAAAGGCTATTTTCTCAGAATCTACTGAACAGATTTACACCAAACCTACAAAAGGCACTTCCTTGACCTGAGGACTACCTCTCTGCCAAATTTCAAGTAATTCTGTTCAGCCGTTCGGGCTGTAGCTGTGTCTAAAGGTCCTATGGAAAAATGCATGGGAAAAACGCGTTTTGGGACCCCCCTTTTATCTCAGCCCCCGCTTGAAGAAACCCCCCGAGACTTTCAGGGTAGGAGCGGAGCGTAGCGCCCCACCTATTTTGAAAAATTCGCGAGGATTCGTCGACCGGCGCAAAAGTTATTCAAAATAGAATGTTGCGGATTTCCTATGGAAACGTGGTCCTAACTATAACTACCTACTGGCGACCGCCAGTAGGTAATATATAGATATATATATATATTTTTAAACATAGTTGTTCTACACTTTTATACAAAAGAATACGCATTATAGATACATATTTATAGTACAAATAAATGCTTATAAAAATAGTTATAGTTAGTTATTACAAACAAGACGCTATATCTTAAAGGATAGTGCGTCTTCATTCTGCTGGAATTGTCCATCTTCGGTGCCAGGCTTAACCTTAAAGCTGAAGTGCTGTGAACAATCTGCTTATAGATGAGATGGCCTGTAGAGTGCAAAAACAAAATATCAATTTGGAGTGTCAGGGTAAGAAGATGGTGCCTGAGGAGCAAGAGGGATTAGGCTGGTGGAGTGATGTGGCATTTACTAATAAGTAAGAAGAAGCAATCTCATACTACCAATCAAAGACAACTAGTAACCATAAAAATAGTTTGCTTTTAGTGGTAAAGCTTATCATATGTTGATCGCTCAACTGGAGTTTTTCTTCAGAGCCACTTCTCTGGATTTTCAACTAAATGCATGTTTTTATTTGATTTCCCAGCTGCTATTGTAAAAAACCTACTAAAAATGCTGACCAGTGACAGCCGGTGTTAAAGTGCTGCCACTCACAGTCTAAAAAACAACTGTTCAATGGTCTAATGAGGGTCCACCTAAAGATGAACGCGGGAGTTGGCATGCTCCTGTTGTATCAGTGCTTCTCGCTGTGTGAGCTGCCTTTTCTTTCAAACAGGAGACTTGTTTACACTACGTGGTATTACAATCAGTAATTCCACACAATAAGAGTAGTGTGGAATTAATGATTTACTCCCATTACCTTGGAGTATTTAAAATTATGCCCAGGTCTAGTTTAATGGCGATATTGGTCTATAACCATTACATTCTACAGAGTAATTTCCATGTTTTAGAAAGATACCTATGTTTTCATGATCCCATAAATTCCAGACCCAATTTTTTTCTCATGTATTTGAAACACTTCACGTAATGTAGGCTGCACTTCTGTTTGATTATAGAGGTTTTATAAAATAATTTTATTATCTCACCCTATTTATCACGGAGGCCTGGAATTTTATTATATTGCTAATTTAAATTTGTACTAACTTCTCTAATACATTTTAAAATATGTATTTAAGAATTTCTTTTCTGCTCTTCAGCCTAATTTTATTTAAGCTGAATTTCTCAAGAAAATTGATGGGTCCACGTTATACATACAACTATTTCTTTATACACTATGGGGCATATCAGCAAGCAGGCGATAAAAAATTATTGCCGCTATTTCGTTCATTTTCGGGTGATAAGCGGCGATAATTTTATCGCCTGATCAGCAAGGTCACTCTATCACGTGAAACCTTGCCTGGTCGCCATTTCCCTTATCGCCCATTTTTGCATCTCTAATGAGATGCAAAGTGGGCGTTCCTCTCTAGGATAATGGGAGATATGTCGCTAAGCGACATTTCTCCTATTATCAAGCCTCACGCAAAGCAGCATAGCGACAAGGAAAGTAGCGATAACCTCTGTTATCGCTACTTTCCTTATGCCTGCTTTGAAACTGACTTAGCCATGATATCCTATGTAAGGTGGATATCATGGCTATGTATGTGAGGCCCTATCAGCAAGCTATCACCAACAGTTGTGTGATTATCGCTGGATTTGGCAGCTTGCGCTTTGAATTTTATCGCTTTGGTGGTAAACGTTGCTAACAGCACGCTATCTCCGCGATAAAATTCAGAGTTGCCCTGGCGATAATTATTCTCACGCTAAGAGCGCTGAGCGATAATTATCAACGGCCCTTGCTGATATGCCCCTTTATTATTAAAGGCATAAAATATGTTGTTGTTTCTTCTGCTTCTTTCTTCTATGTTTTAGTTATGTACTTCTACTAAATTCTTGGGAAGTTGGGCTGCACAGGCATCAATTCCTATGTGGTGTTTTAAGTTCTTCCTTTTAAGAGTGGGGGCATGTCGAATGCGCTGTTCGTGCAAGACTTTATAGAGATTGGGAACACCCTGGCTGCTTGGGTCCCATGTTTAAGAGAGTATTGTGCGGAGGCTTGGCACCTTTTCTGAACTGTGTTGTGTTGCTGGTCGGAAGGGCGCCAAACGCGATCCGGCCGGAAAAACGATGAGCCGTACGCGTGTTTTCCGGCCGAATCGTACAGCTGTACGAGCCAGCAAGTATGATGCGAGCTACATGAGATTCACCGACCGAAGCTAACCATGGCGTGCAATGGATGCGATTTACAACCGAGCCAGTACAATGCACGTGTCGGACAGCCTGTATGAGCTGGAGTGTCTGGCTCGCAAAAGCTCCCGGAGTCGGACTTCGGGGGTCCACGTCGGAACCCCTAACACCCGCAGCCCTACGACTCGGACACAGGTGGAGACCTATGCGTCTCCCCAACACAGGCATGCATGGTGCGGATGGCACCGACGCGTACCCACTGTAGGGGGTGCACTTGTTCGAGATGTACCCATTCAGTCAATGGGAGCGCATGTATGCATCGCACAACTGGCTCCATTGACTCTATGGGAGTCCAACCGAACCGAGTCCGATAGCATATGTGTGCAGCGTACTCGCTCGGTCGGACTGTAGGGGACTGGCTCGGTCAGAAAACACTCTGGATCCGACTCGGTCGGAGTGCTTTCCGACCCGGATCGGAATCGGCTCCTTTATAGGGATTGGGAACACCACGGCTGCTTGGGCACCATGTATGAGAGAGTATTGTCCAGATGCTTGGCACCTTTTCTGAAATGTGTTGTGTTGCTGGTAATGCATAATTAATATTCACAGTAGCTGCCTCGGCCCCGCTGGATGATGGTTGTTTCTAGCTGCAGAGTTACAGTATATTATTCTCATATGCAGACGTGTCGGCACTGCTCTCTTGTGTTTGACAGCTTAGGAGTGAGGGACAGTCTCTGAGTTCTGAGGGTCTGTGCTTCAGAAGTGTTCCATAATTTGATACTCTGTTGACACAGTCGTGATAGGGCCTAATTTAAACATCAGCTGATGGGTTACTCTGCCACCACGGTGATGGATAGCCTGTCCGCCGTACTATAAATCCCATTATATTAGTAAAGGTTTATTGTTTGGGATACGGGATATCCATCACTATCGTGGCAGAGTAACCCATCTGCTGAGATCAAAATCAGGGCCAGGAATTGATTGCAAGTTAGCAGCCTTCTTAAATGTATGGAAATAAATGTTTTTTTATCATTTTATTTATTTATTGGCTATTTCTTCATTGGCAAAGCCAATTGCATTGCTTAGCCAACATTGGCAAACAAGACTGATTGGTGCTGCCAATGCTTTTTTTTCCCTGACTGTCAGATGACAGGTGAGAGCGTTCAATTGACATCCATTACCATGGAGAAACAGCCTCTCCTGAGGCAAGATTATTTGGATGCCTTTTATTATCTGATCCAAGACAAGAGGCAGGCCCCTATCTGCATGCAGAATATATTTATAAAATGCTTTTTTTCTTTTATTGAGTACTTTTATATGTTGCATTATTCATAATACTTTCCACATTGAGTGCTGGAAAACAGGAAAATCAAAACCTTAATCACCAGAATACAATGCATAGATAAAACAAGTATTTGTAATGTACCATAGGAAAGCACTGAAAAAGCCAATATATCTACTTTGATTGTGCTTGTGCATGCAAACAGACACTCATAAAAGTTAGTTGCATGAGAATTAATGGCTTTCACAATGCTAGGTGTACCAAGAATGAGAAGCAGAAAACTACAGTACCACAAACTTTTACTAGGGCCCTTGTTCCAGGGAAAAGGTGCACTCGCTACTAAAGGCTTGAGCCTAGCTCTGGATCAGCTCAAGATCCTTTAGGATAACAAACTCAAATCTATTGCAGTTGTCTTGTAGCTTCTATCTTCCTTCTCTTTCTTTTATTAGTATTCTCCAAAACCACCTGGATGAAGCATATTACATATTGATAACTGTGAGAAGTTGGCCTGGTATATGCTGTCCACTAGTTATAGAGAGCACCCTGTATCAGTCCAAACAACCCCTTATGGTGATAGGTTAAAGACAACATTTACTGAAAGCTATCCAAGTGGTAGCTATGGAGAGCAACCTTCAGGCTAAGTCTTGAAGGAATGTAAAGCAGCTTGCTTTACCAGTCTATAATCTCTTGGTGCCCCTGAACCGGTTTGAGCTGGACGATGCACAGGGACACCAAATGTGCCCCCAGTGCAGGACTTCAAAGCACTCTCAGAGTGCACCCACCCAACCCCAATACACTAAAGCCTGTCTGGGAGGTGGTGACACCTCCCTGTGACAGGAAACCTATTGTCCAGGCCTCCCCTGCCGGAGTTTCGGTCAGCAGCAGGAGGCCAGACTTGTGTCTGCGACTGCAGCATCCATTTTATGATGCCAGGGTTCTTTTAAGTTGGAACCGGGTATACCGGTGCTGTCATGTCTCTCCCTCTAGAAGGGTGGGATCATACTCCCACACCAGTTACTGGTGTGGGGGTATGATTCCAAGGTGTTTGACACCAAACACGACATGTTACCATGCAGCCAGTCCAAAGTTAGCATTTACAGTTGGGATGTAATGCACTTAAGAGTATATGGTCAGGCTGCATCACAGACAGCCCCGGAGAAGAGATTCCGAAGGCTGCAAAGGGGCTCAGCTCATGCCTGGGCACCCTCTCTGACAAAACCAAGCACCTTGCCTTCAAGGTTGATAAGGTCTGCCATAGGGTTGACTGATAGGTTTCTATGTGCAGTGATAGGTGAGATATAGTGAACCTATATCTCAGTAAGGAGTGCATGCACTACCTTACCCAGGCTGCAGTAGCAGACCTGTGGTGTCATTTTGGAGGGCTCCCCAGGGGTGGCATAATACATGCTTTAGACCCTGGTAGGCCTCTGGGGTACCTATGCCCTAGGTACATAGGATACCATGTACTAGGGACTTATAAGGGCACGTCGGAATCCAATCTGGTATGACCCATAGTACATGGAATCATTTTAGAGAGGAACCAGCTAGGCTGGGGCCCTGAATAGCATGGCCCCAGTCAGACTACAGTTGAAAAACAGTAAAACATCAGCAAAAAGTGGGGTTAACCATGTGAAGCAGATCCTACTCTCCTACAATAACCCTTGTTATATTTGGCGGCAGGGCAAGGTGCTGTTTTTACCGCACTGTTGGGCAAAATGTATGTGATGCTGCAGCTGTCTCTCATTCACTAGGTCTTGGCTGAGAAGGGCTTATCAGACAAGTTATGATGTCACTGCTTTTCCAAATTTGCTAAAAATTAATTAAATTGGCAAAGCCAATTGCCCTCAGGCATATTGGCTTTGCCAATGATTGTTCTGTTTTTGTGGGTGGGAGTTACTCTTTTTTACTTTCAAATCAATAGGGTAAGAGTTCCTGGGGGCAGCCCTACCTACTTTTTCCATTTGTTAAGAACTCCCCTCACGTCACTGACAGCAGTTCCTGTACTCTTCTGATCTTCTACCGACACAGAAAGTGGTCTATGCAGGGTGCCTGGGGGTGCCACATTTATTCAGTGTTTGGGAGTTACTCTTTTTTACTCTCATATCAATGGGGTAAAAGTTCCCGGGGATAGCCCTACCCACTTTTTCCAGTTGCCACACTGTAAACAATTCTACAGTGTCCCTCACTAGCAAAATCCAAGATGAAGAAACCCTTCTCCCCTTATCAAGAGCATGTGTGCCCACCCAGATGTGTGGTAATTTTCTGTGGTTATTCAAAACGAATTCTGTGGTAGCATTGGGTGTGTTGCCAGTCTAACCTTGCTATTAAATGTTGAGGTTTCTCCAAGTATTACTTTCGAAACTGTCAAAACAGGATAGGAAATGCTTCTTTTTCCTGCTTTCCCCGGTCCCTTTAGAATCTTCCTTAGTAATAATGCCCGCCAGACCCTTGCCCTGCCAAATCTCTGGCCGATATGGCAGAGATATTGAATCCAACAGTTAACAGCATCCTGAATCTGTCTTTGAGCACTGGTCAGGTACCTGAGAATTGGAAAAGTGCAAAAGTGATCCGTTATTGAGGAAACCTTCTGCAGACCAAACTATACTCTCCAACTATAGACCTATCTCCCTTCTCCCATTTTTTGCTAAAGCGTTAGAAAAATATGTACATCCGGTAGTTTCCAACTTTGCTGAAACTAATAACCTCCTTCATTCAAGTCAATCAGGTTTTCGTACTAACTTTAGCATGGAGATGGCCTTACTTGAGGTCTCTGAGATCATCAAAGAAACCCTTGATAAGGGAGGAAAAGCAGTCTTGATTCTTTTAGATCTTTCGGCAGCTTTCGACACCGTACCCCATTATCGCCTACTGCAGAGATTACAGGAGTGTAGTTTTGGTGGCACGGTGTTGGAATGGTTTGCCTCCTTTCTGAAGGACAGAAGGCAGGAGGTATGGTCTCTCCCCTTCACCACCAGGATCCCGCTCTTAAATGTGGGGGTCCCCCAGGGCTCTATTTTGAGCCCTGTATTATTTAACCTGTACATGTCTCCACTTGCCAAGTTGGCGGAGTCAGGAGAGGCGAAGATTATATCTTATGCAAACGACACTCAGTTGTTGTTCACATGTAGGAAGGGTGAAGATTTTAATGGTTAGAAGATTAGAGATTGTCTGGCTGAAGTGTTCTTCTGGTTTCAATCCCACCAACTCAAATGCAACCCGGAGAAGTCTGAAATCATCTTCTTCGGTTCCCCTCCGCTGGACATTTGGAAACAGTGGTGGCCTGACAAAGTGTCGCCACCCCAGATGGCAGTTAACATCGTTAAAAATCTGGGAGTGAAAATGGATGACATGTTATCCATGAAAACTCAAGTTCAGACAGTGACTGGCACATGTTTTGGACTATTAAAAATGATTAGGAACTTTCTCTAGCTATTACCAATGACTCATATAAAGCTAGTCGTGTAGGGCCTCATTACTTCTAGATTCGACTATGTTAACGTGCCAGAGAACGGATTTCCCACCATCTGAAGAAATTACACTGGTTCCCGGTCTGGTGTAGAATTCTCTTCAAAGTCCTAACCCTTGCCTTTAAAGCTTTGCATGGGCTAGGGGCACATTACATTCGTAAAATAATTCTCTATTACATCCCGCGTAGATTGCTTAGATCAGCCCATCAATATCTGATCTTGGCGCAGAGTTTCTGTAGAGCCCGCTGTAGAGGATGGTCTTTCCAGGTGCAAGTAGACCGTGCCTGGAATACCCTGCCTCTACCCCTGAGACAGACCACTACCCTTCTGGAGTTTAGAAAGCAGTTAAAAACTTGGATGTTTCAACAATTACCATAACTTATCACCTCAGTTAAACTTCTGGTTTCGATGGGCCCAATTCACAGAACTAACTTAAGACAAAATCCTAAACTTACTACCATTTTGGTATTCACAGAAGGACCTTACCCATTTTGGTATTCACAAAAGGCACTTACTCATTTCGGTTTTCACAGAAGTTAGTAGTCCTAACTTTAGGACTCCTAAATACCTTCTGTGAATACCGAAAGTCTTAAAGTTAGGATTTTTCTCAGTTTAGGAGTAGTAAAGTTAGGACTCCTAACTTTAGGACTGCTAAATGCCTTCTGTGAATACCGAAAGTCTTAAAGTTAGGATTTTTCTCAGTTTAGGAGCCTTAACTTTACCACTCCTAAACTGAGAAAAATCCTAACTTTAAGACTTTCGGTATTCTTTCTGTGAATACCGAAATGAGTAAGTGCCTTCTCTGAATACCAAAATGAGTAAGTGCCTTCTGTGAATACCAAAATGGTAGTAAGTTTAGGATTTTGTCTTAATTTAGTTCAGTTAGTTTAGTTAATAAGCAACTGATCTCCTTGAACTACAACATTAATGCTCATCATTAAATAGTGAATCAGTTCTCTTTGTTGTTACATTGTTCTGAAAAACTAAAGACTATGAAAGTAAAGTTACACATTAATGAGGACATTCATTCTGTTGCTCAGAGGCATAGGAAAATTGCTTTTCACTTACATGAGGGTGTTGAAAAAAAACATGGATCATTAATTAAGAATAATATCATTGAGTGTTTGACTGGCCCAACGCCATGGATTTCTACCACCGTGGTAGTGCCCAAAAAGGTCAGTGTATGGGCAATATGCATATGCGTTGATATGCATCAGCCAAACAAAGCAATGATATGACATACGGGTCCAAACATTGCTGACATGGTAATGCAACTAAATGCTCCCAAGGTCTTCCCTTGCCTTGATTTAGATAAAGGTTAGTAAAGGTTATCATCCTTTGGAATTTAAAGAAAATGATCTGCAGGAGGCAGGATGGTGGCCACAGCGTCGGCCGAGTGAGTTGGTCGATCGTTCCTCCCTGCTAACCTCTCTCCTCCTGCTCTTGACTGGATCCATGTAGCGCGATAGTAAAGCTACCGCTTCTAGGTATTGGCAATGATCTGGCGCCCGTGGTCTTGGCTGTGGGGGCTGCCATTGCCTTCGAGACTGCTGTGTGTGAGGACGTCCTCTCTGTTAGCCACCCCCGCTCTGCTTACCTGCTCAATCTTTCCAATACCGCTGAAGGCGTCCACCTGGGGCACCAAGACTCGCGGACCACTTGCAGGCTCTGGTAGTCCGGGGAAGTCTACCTCGGATGGAGACGGAGTGATCTCTGACGCTGGAGGATGTCAGTCTGCTATGTCAATCAGATCACCTGAAGCAGGGGACCAAGCTGGTAAAAGCTGCACTTCTGCCCGAGGGCGACAGATTGTCCCTGCCCTCTTTAAGGCACAGAGTGTGAAGAATAGGATGCCGCGGGAGCCGGCAGTAGGTGCAAAGGTGCTCCTGAAATCAGCAACCCGTACACCTCAGGAAGACATATTCCAGGGTACTGTAGTATGCCCCGCTGAGCCTCCAGTGAAAGAAGTGAAAGTGGAGACATTTGGTCAAAGGGGTGAACGTGAGTCTGAGTGTGAAGACATTCTTCCTGGTAGCAGTGGGGAGATTGTTAATCAAGAAGTCCTGATTTTCACTGGTAGTCTCCCAGAGGTTGCAGACAATATAGCAGTTACACAACCAGGCAAATGCATTATGGGACCTGGAGTTCTGACTAGCACTGGGCAGGGAAAAGCGGTAGTGGGTCAGAACGATATCGATAAGGGGGTTGGTAGTATGGAAGCTAACTGCAGCTACCTCAGGAAGAGGGTTTTGCCTCAGTATCAACGAAAGAAGCGGACACAGGGGACAAATTTTACTCTACGCCGGACCATTCTAACTCCACAGGCGATGTTAGTTTTGGTAAAAACTGGGCTGAGGAAAAGAGCGATGGTAGTAGCCAGCATTTGGAAGAAGATGGAAATAAGACCCCGAACAATATTGGTTCAGTTCGCAAACAGAAAGATCAAGCAAATCTTCCTGAACTGGACAGGAAGGAAGCATTGGATGGAGGGGCATCCTCAGGAAGTGCCAGCGCAAATTTAAGTGGTCCTGAAGAAATCACGCTCTCTACAATATACCAGAGTATCATGGCTCATCGTGAGGATACTAGAGCACAGAGCTCTCATACCTAAGGTGCGTTTCGTAAACTGCAAATTTCTATACGTAGGGTCGCAAAGGCTTGTTCCGATTTTGCTTGGCGAAGATGAAGCTAGAAATTCTCTGTTGGAAGATGAGTAGGCTGTACAAAAACTCTGACTGACTCCATAAAAACTTTTGAAGGATGATACAGTTTGGAAACTGACCGAAATCATTCAAGGAGGAATAACCTGCAAATTCTGGTCAGCCCGGAGGGCAAGGAGGGTGCGGATACCCGGCAGTTTGTCATCAAACTCTTCGAGGAAGCATTCCCAGAGCTCAAGCATTGGGATTGGAAAATTGATTTGCAGGGGGCCCATCAGTTCCCTTTTAGTCAACGTAAAAAAGGGAGGCAAGCGAACAATCGTCCATGAGCTATTCTCGTTGCCCTTAACAATTTCCTGGCCCGAGAGGCCTTATATGATTTGGCTAGACCAGATCGGAAAAGGAGGGGCAATGGTTGCAATTTCTTTGTGAGACCCGATTTTTGTCAGACGACAGTCGTGAAAAGGTGGCTGTCGCGTCAATTAATTCCTCTGTTCCAGGCAAAGGGGGCCCAGGTCTTTTTGCTTAACCCTGCTAAACTGAAGGTGGTGTCTCAGGTGCAAACACATTTCTTTCAGTCTGAAGTTCAAGCCAAAGAATTTATGTCATCATTGCAGGTGTTGGGAAAATAAGTGAAACACAGGCATTCTACAATCCACTATTGGGTAGCTCTGGGATGCCTAATTTATGGGTATCTGGCCCTTGAGGCGGCTCTTCTCATCTGTTCCCTTTGTTTTTTCCTTCTTCTCGCTTATCTTCAATGGTTTTCTTCTAGCATTCTGGGTGTTATGTCTGATATAATATTGGAGGGGGAGGTTAGCCTTGTGGAGGGGGGGTTGCCTAGCTCTCCATCACCAGGGACATTGGTCCTTATGCCTAATATGGTGGGTGATATGGGGGTGGGAAATGGGGGGGTTTCAGGATGGTGGGGTGGGGTTTGGGGGTTTGGGATATGGGGTAAGGGTTGTGGGTGGGGGTGCACACTTGTCGTTCCACATGTATTGTGTTGGCAGTTGTTTCTATGTTAAAATTAAAGTACTCAATAGTGTTTCCTGTAAAGCTTATTCGAATTGTGTATATTATTCTGTGAATTCTGGTAAGGTTTCTGTACCTCATAGGGATGATGGATAGAAAGGGCAAAATTCGTATCTGCACATTTGTGGTCTTAATGACAGAAAAAAAGAGGCTTACTGGCCAAGCTCATAGGACATATGCAGATAGATGTTTTGTGTCTTCAAGAAACTCACATTCCCTGGCGTAACCGTTGCTGGTTGAAGGATTTAGGCCTTGACTTATTGGCAAGTACCCGCCAAGGCACTTCAACACGGGGGAGGCTAATTTAGCGAAACACAGTGTATAACATGCAGACGAACTAAGGAGGATAAAGTGGGACGATGGGTGATCTTGGAAGCTGTATGTAATGGTACCCTGCTTTTGATTTGTTCTTTGTACGGATCAAATCTGGATGACCCAGAAGTGCTAAACTTCTTAAGAATAGAACTGGCCTTCTGGCCATCCCCGTTAGTCCTTTGTGGTGATTTTAACATTCATCTTGATAGCAGTTTTAATCTTCATAGTAATCAATTATATCAAGGAAGAAAGGGTAGGACCTTCAAGGCTCTACAGGGGCTTATAAGGGAACACGGATTGGCTGAAGTCTGGTATAGACATAGACAGAGGGACCCAGGATGTACCTTTTTTTCAGCTCCCCACAAAATAATTGTTTGCTTGGACTATTTGTTTATTTCTGAACAAATTGCCGAGAAGGTTAGCATTGAGTTCCTCCCTAGGACTATTTCATACCACAATCCGTTAGTAGTGGAATTTTTATCAAGCACCCCCCCTAGACCCCAGACGACATGGACCTTTAAAAGGAAACTGTTATTAGACCAGGCATACTGTGTGCATATGGCTAAATGAATTATGGAATTTTTTTATATAAATAGAGGCACCGCTTTTGAAAATATCGTATGGGACTCATTCAAGGCGGCTGTGCGGAGTAAGACCCTCAGCTTTTCTTTGTATCGACAGAGGGTAGTACAGTAAACGATTAGAGTAAGGGTTGAACAGCTCAGGTTGACCGAGATTGAACTCATGAGTATAATAGGGCAGGCTCAAGAAACCGAAGAGTGTCAGAAGCTCATTGCGGTTACAAAAGCTAAGATGCATCAACATTTTGGGGAAGAACTGGCTATTAAATACGTACGGCACCAAGCGGATATATGAAATGGGGAAAAATACGGGGAGACCTTTGGCCAAACGCACACAACAACGGGGAGTCTGAATAGAATTTGTAGGATCAAAGATCAATTTGATCAGGTCCAGGATTCTCCAGCAGCAGTTTTGGATTTATTCCAGCAATGTTACCAGCAATTATATTCAGCCGATGGAGAAGTGGCAGTGGAATCTTTAGATGAATTTTTCAGTGACCAAGAAACAGTGAAGGTCACATCTGAACAAAATGAGAATCCCGCAGCCCCGGTCACATGGGAAGAGATCGAGTCTGCAATAACCTCACTAGCCGCCGATAAGACTGTAGGCCCAGATGGTATACCTTTGGAATTTTAAAGGACATTCCGGCAAGTACTCCAAGCTGAGCTTGAGTCTTTATTCCAACTAGTCCAAAAGGGTCAGTTGCCCGAGTCCTGGTGGAAGACCACCATAGTAGTCTTCAAGAAAAAAGACAAACCTGAACTTAGCCCATCATCATATAGGCCTATTTCGCTGAGCACCGAAAGTAAGATTTATTCAAAAACCTTTGCCTCTAGGCTGGGTAAGGTCATTACTCCATTGGTGTCGATTCGCCAACATAGGTTTATCCCTGTGCGCGACACAACGGATCATGTTAGGTGCGCAATCGCCCTTTTTCTTTGGGCTCGGGCCACTGAGTCACCACTCGGCATGATCCTGTTGGACGCAGAGAAAGCATTCGACAGGGTCTCCTGGAAGTTTCTGTGGTCTGTCCTACAATGGAAGGGATTCTCTCCTGAATTTGTCCAGGCGATTCAGGCCCTTTATATATTTCATGAAGCTCTAATTCGTATTTCCGGACAAGAATCAAAAGTATTGAGCATTAGCAGAGGTGCTATGCAGGGATGCTCCGTTCTCTGTTGTTATTCTCACTATATATTGATCCTTTCCTAAATAAATTAGACGCGAATATGAATATTAAAGCAGTAAAGGTTAACAATACTGAATATAAATCATTGGCGTATGCTGATGACATTGTAATATTTACGATTGATATAAGATCTGCTTTTCCAGTAGGGAAGGATTTAGCTGAACAATTTGGCACTGTATCAGGATACAAATTAAATGTCGATAAGACTCAGGTTTTGCATGTGGATACCCTGTCCCCGGTAGATATCCTAACCGTCCCAGTAGCTACCTATCTGGGGGTTAAAATCACAGCAGCAGTGGAGCGCATACCGGAGATGAAAATTCTGCCAGTGATTGAAACTGTCAACAAGACACTGGAGAGGTTAGATCACCTACATCTATAAAGGCACGAATGAAGCGATGTTATCAAAATGTCGATTTTTCCAACATTTTTATACCTGTTCCAGTCTATACCTCTGGAAATTCTGACATTTTGTATCGCTAAAGCGGAAAGGGCATGTTTAAGATATTTATGTGGTTATTGCAGATCCAGAAGGGCAATTAAATGGATGATTCTTTCAAGATTGAGGGGTGGATGGGGTGTTCCCAGTCTTCTTTTGTATCACTGGGCAGCACTCCTAAAACATATAGGGATACTTGTGGTTGGGACTAAGGCAGAAGTTCCAGCGGAAGCTAGACCAACCATATACGAAATAGCTCTTGGGGATGATGCTAGACAAAGCTTAGTCAAAATTTAAGAGCGGAGCTACTATAAAAGGACCAAATTCAAGATAATTCAGTCAGTTTATTCAATTTGGAGGAAGATATGACGTTGGTTTAGGATTTCAAACATTAATGCATATACCCCATCTTCGGCCTGTGCTCTTCTACAATCAATATTTCAACATTTCAAGACCAAATTACTTTCAGTTGGAGGAATGTAGGAATTGAAGCTCTGGGGATGTTTGTAGTGATGGTCAAATAGTCTCTTTTATGAATTTACAAGAGAAGTTTGGTCTCTCTATCAGAGATTTTTTAAAGTTTCTGCAGATTAGGAATGTCTTGGGCCAAATCATGCAAGAATTGAATGTTAGTATGGGAAAAATAGCTTTGGTGGAAGCAATACAGAATAGATCTCGGATCGGGAAAATATACCAATTATTGGAAGGTCTCCCTGATGATAAGAACATTCAGATTGCAAGAGAGGAGAGAAAGGAACAAGTGGACTTAGAGGGGTCATTGGAATTAGCTATTCGAATCTTACTAAGCAGGGACAAAATAAAAGGGGTTTATGTACTTATGTCTCCAAAGTGGCAGGGGTCACTAATGCGAAACTTCTGAGTGTGACTTATTTTTATCAGATTCTAAAAGTGAGTATGGGTGGAGAAAAGAGTACAGTAGAAATACATTTTTATAATAATATCCCCAAAACGCAGATGACAAATGTCTTTGCAGATTTTTGTTAAACATTGAAAAATATAGAAGAAAAAATGCCTGGGTATATGTTTATTATATGGGTTGGTGAATTTAATTGCTTTTTGTGCCAACATAGTCAACCGGGTATTTGTGGCTTAGGTAAGAATAAGGATGAAATACTGACTCATTTCTCACATACAACTGTGGGGGACTTGTTAAATGGAATAGTTTTCCAATTTGATTTGGGATATGCTATCGAATTGTGTGTACCCATTGTACCTTTTGAGCACACTTTTAATGGGCGGGGATGTGATTCAATAATTGATTTTGTGTTAATGTCTAAAAGGTATTCTTGTAATCTTTCTACCTGTAAAATTATTGATATTTTAATGAGTGACCATTACCCAATTAGGTTAGATCTCTCTGTAAAAGGGTTAGCAAGAACTATCAATAAGAATACACATTATAATTTTAATATTAATCTTGCTAGCACAAATGGGTATACTTTAAATTGGGCAAAAGTGGACTCTGTGGCCTTCCTTAAACAATTAATTAAAAGTTTATCAGATGATATTGAAATCTGCCTCTCACAGACTAGGGACGACGTAGAAATTTTTGATGCTTTCCTTAAGATCATAGATGAGGCCCGGAAATTATTAACGAGGGAGCATCGACAAGGATTGTATAAATCACAGTGCTGGTTTGACAGTGAATGTAGTAAGGCGCATGCCCATTTGAAAAATGTCCTGCATAGTGAAACTAGATGAAAGGAAGAAGTAAGACAGGCCAGAACCTTATATGGACCGATGATAATGCACAGGCCAGAGTATTTCCCCTAGATATTGATATCTCTGTCAAGGAGGTCACTAGGGCCATAACTGAGAGTGCCTCTGGGAAAGCACTGGGGCCGGATGGCGTCCCAGTGGACATTTACAAAACTAATATAGGGTTATGGGCCCCGCTCCTGACTAATGTTTTAGTTAGCTGTAATCGTCATAGGCGTATTCCTACCTGGATGGATGCAATCATGATTCCCATATTTAAAAAGGGGGACAGAAATTAACCGAGCTGCTATCGCCCAATTTAGCTATTGGACACTTTTATGAAAGTTGCAGGGAGGGTTATTTTAAATAAATTACAGACTTCGGCCGAAGAAACAGGTGTGTTATCAAATTACCAATATGGATTTCGCTCAGGTGTCGGTAAAACCGAGCAGGGACTCAATTTATCATTAATCATAGGTAAATATACATTAGCAAAGGAGGGTAAACTTTTTTATCGTTTGTTGATTTAAGTTCAGCATTCGATTGTGTTAAACATGAAAAGCTGTGGAGCATCCTTAAAGACATGGATGTTGGCACACCTCTGCTATTGTTTATCAAGAAATTGTACAGGGGGGCAGGGGCGAGGGTTCGATATGGGAGGCAGGGAGAGTGTTCTACCAAGTTCTGTATAATAAAAGGGGTGCGACAAGGGTGCATACTTGCCCCTTTCCTCTTTTCATTATATATCAATAGTTTAGGACAATATTTGATTGAACATCGTCAAGACTACCCAATTATTAAGAATATTCTTGTCCCTATTTTATTGAATGCGGACAATGCAGTTATCGTGGCGCGGACGCAGTTAGGTCTACAAAGAAATGTTACTAATTTTGTTACTTACATGAAAGACAGGGGCTTAAATGTAAATATTAGTAAGACCTATACAATGTGTGGTGGAACAAAAAGAAGTAAAATATGTGACATTTTTATTGATAACAAAAAAATTGAAAGCACGGATAGATTTTCCTATTTGGGAATTAACTTTGATAGGAATGGTTCTTGGAAAGCGGCTATAAACGCCAGGAAATTAACTTTTTCAAGAACAATAGGAGCAATCATTATTTTCTCAAAGAAATTAGGTTGCAGACCTGTGCCAGAGTTATTAGATATCTATAAATCTAAATGCATCTCAACAGGAGAGGATCTTTTTCCCAAAAGTTGTCCAAAATGTTTCAAACTTTCGGGACTTCTTCTGAAAGGCCCTTTGTGGGTCCTGAAGGGTCCACAACTCCAGCATTGGGGTTTGGGAACTACAATTCCCACAATGCACCTGGTCAATTCAACTAAAGTCCAGGTGAGCTGATCAGCTGGGTTCGTCCTATGGTAGTTTATGCATGTCACTTCTTCCAGCACTTTTGTTGCACCTGTTGATCAGGAAGTCCACTCCGTGATCTTTTAAGACAGAAAAAGACCTCTTTTGTAAATCTGCAGGTGCAGTCCTTCTGATTACAGTCTTCTCTTTGTGTAGTCCAAAGGTTCAGCAGGACAATCCTATTCTCTGAATGGTACCAACAAGGGATCTAAGATGCAGTGTAGATCTCCCATATTTATTCCATATTCTGGCCTGGCAAGAGGGGGGCACGCCCAAACAATGTGGTTCAAGTTACCACCCTCTTTTATGACCACTTCCTGTGAAATGTGGCATATTTGTGTCTCAAAATGGACATTTCTACAAAAATTAAAATGAAGAATATCTCCCTTGGAGTTCAGGTCTGACTAACTCAACCCACAGATGTGGATACGTTTTCTGTGTGCTCCCCTTCCAGCTTCTCTTCTAATTGAATTAGAGGTGCCCCCATTTGGCTAGTGGTGTAGGAGGCGGGGTAGTCCTAGTTCCTGTGCAATCTCTGCTTTTCCCTTTGAAAATCAGTTTAGCTACCCAACCCGCTCCCTGTCCTGGCATCTGCAGGCAGCAGATCTCCTCTCACCAAATGTCTCTATAGTATCAGTCACAGGCCTATTCACACATAATCAGTCAACTGTTTGGCTCAAGCTCTCAAAAGCTGGTCAATCAGAAGAGGCTGCTACAGGTCTGGTTTGGGTAACTTCTGGAAAACAAGTTTTAGAAGTACTTTCTTTCAATAGTTATAATAAGTCTGTCTATGGCAACTTGTTTATTAGAACTATTATTATATATATACTTTGAGTTAATGTTCCAGCTCACTCCTGTCACACGTAGAGTTTATTAAAGCCGACAGAGCCTATAAAATGTGTATTATATAATGCTCCTGCTCTTATAAATAGGCACCCTACACTTGGGGCACCTAGGGTATATCTTAGAAAGTCACATATGTAATGCTAATGTTTTTTTTACTTTGGAAATACTTTTCATTCAGTTGAATTTGGACATAGTTTTATTTTAGAAACAACCTGCAATGCATACTGGGTTAAAAATTGCTGAACGTTCAAAATTAACAAATTTCCCTCATGGATTTACTCAATAGTCTCCAACTGTAAATTTCAGATCAATATATATTGAACCAAAGACAAGGAGTCCATAAGACTTAAACACAACAAAGATAGAGTATATTGTTATTTTATTTAATTTAAAACTTGTTGTATACCTCAGATTGTATTATAACGATATGTCCACCATTATCAAGTACAATGGGGTAAGTATCTTCATAAACAACATACATATGGAAAATTAATAATCAATAAAATAACTCTCAATGACAATTCAAATCAATATTTACACATAATTAAATCAAACAAATCAAACATTCAATGTGAAAATCAAGGGTGTATTACATACATATAAAATTGGTTTAAAAACACAAATATGATTTTGTCCTCTTGTCGACGCGTTTCGGTGTAAAGTATGATTTGTAACACCTTCTTCAGGACCAATACATTAAAAACAGCTCTCTCTATCAAGTATAATCAATCTATAAAAAGAGAATATATACAGTTATAATACATACATGTACTCATGGTGTTCAACCCTATCTTTGGTTCGACATACTTGATTTTGGATGACTAAAAACATTAAGAAAGTTTTCTTGATTTATGCAAGGTCTGTTGTGAATTAAAAGGTGCAGAAAACTGCACCAAAAATTGCTATTCTTTGACCTATATTAGGCCTATTCTCTTGCGGCCCATCGGTCGATTTAATCGCTAAGATATAGTGTTATTTCTTTTAATTGAGGGCCTCCTAAGATTCTTTACATTTTATAAGAGGCATGCATTAAATAAATCCTCCCCAGCAACGATTATTACCAAGAGTATATTGCTGTTACTTCTGTCATTGCTGCAATTGGCCCATATTGAATTTTAGGCATATACTCACATGAGACTAGGACCTTTAATCGCAGTCCTTAAGTGACCAGAGTGGCGTGTTAACTCAGTACATCGTACTCCGGTCTAATTTAAAAAAGGTATGGAGAGTGTATCAAGATTTATCATTTTTTCAATTTTATCTATTTACCTCTAATCTTCATAGGCATATACTCACATAAGAATAGGACCTTCAATCGCGGTCCTAAAGTGACCAGAGTGGCGTGTTAACTCAGTACATCGTACTCCAATCTAATGTAAAATAGTATGGAGATTGTATCAAGACTAATTATATTTTCAATTTTATCTATTATCTTCATAGTTATTTACTCGAAAGGGATTGTTGTATCAATTGTTTTAGAGTTAGTGGGTACCACTCACCCTAGTAGAGCGTGTATCTCTTCAAAACCGCTCGTCAGCGTTATAGGTAGCTTTTCATATTCAAGCTCAGTTAATTCTATTAAGACAAATTGGATGTAGACTTAATTAGTATCCAGATGAATAGTACACCCTGATAGCTAATGATTCTATTACGCAATCACTAGGCTTACCATAGAGTCAGCAACAGTGTATTCATTACTTTCTTGTCTTTAGTTACGCTGAATTGCTGGTCATTCCACTGTGGACCAAGGTGTCTGTGCTCGTGACCCTCGTGTTTCGTTTGGGCGGGGGCCGGTTTCTAAGATTAAAGGAGATAATCGCACTAGTTTATCGAGTCAGTAAACGGTAACTTATGGAGCCATTTGTGAATATTATCGTGAGTTCAGTACTCTCACCCCATAAGTTATATAGTGACATTACTTTCTATATCACTAGAGGGAATCCATGAGGGAAATTTGTTAATTTTGAACGTTGTTACGTACCCGGTCCCTTTTGGCTAAACCTGGGAAACTCTCTATTTGTTTTTGGATTTAAAAATTGCTGAAGCCACTACAGCAGTGCCTTAAATCCACCGGGGCCTCTAAACCTACATGTCGATCCATATACTAGGGACTTACAGGTAGGTTGTCTGAACCAATTGTAGTTGCATCAATAACCATTGTATTGTATTATAAATGCAACTATATAGTGCCTGCTACCCCTGATGAGGCGTCAAAATATTTTTTGGGCGAGTAGCATGCTACTCCGAAATTCATAAGGGATTACTGGTGAATTAGTATAGTGAAATATGGAAGTAATTTGATAGGTGGATATGTTAATCAGTTATTTCATGTTAACCTTTCTTTGTCCAACTTCTTGGAGTCTAATGGCACCCTCCATCCCACCCAGATAGGCTTTCGAGCCACACACAGAACTGAGTCGGCACTACTGACAGTCACTGAGAAGCTAAAATTAATTCTCGGTGAGGGTCAGTCTGCTGCAATCCTCTTGCTGGACCTCAGGGCCGTCTTTGATACTGTAGATCATACCATCCTAAAAGGGAGATATGGGGAAGTTGTCATTCATGGAAAAGCCCTGGATTGGCTTGCCTCCTTTTTAGAGAAGAGAACCTTCCAGGTGATGGAAGGGGACTGTGTCTCAGAGCAGCTCCCTATCACATATGGTGTTTTGCAGGGCTCAACTCTTAGCCCGACTCTATTTAATATCTATGTTGAACAGCTGGCCGAGGTTGTGCAGCAATATGGAATATCAGTGGTGTCATATGCTGATGACATCCAGCTAGTTGTGTCTTTTACCAACAGCTCAGAACCTAGCAATAATTTGCTGCCCGTCTGTCTGTAAAAAAGTGGTCAATTGGACGTACAACAGCTGTTTGAAGCTGAATGGTAGGAAAATAGAGCTCATGCTGCTTGGAAATCTGGGCATCCACTCACCACTGATACACTGGCCAAAATGAATGGGATATCCACCTATCCCTAAACCAGCCATAAAAAAAGCTTGGAATTTGGCTGGAGGATTCCCTCACGCTGGATTGCCAATCCAAAAAGCTCCGAGGGGCATGTTTTGCCCTTCTTAAAATGTTAAGGAAAATCATTGTTGTGATCCTTCAGCACCTGAGGAAAACGGTGATTCCATCCCTCCTCATCTCACTACTGGATTATGGAAACTCGCTGTTTACCTAAGTATGTCAGAAGGAGACTCCAAGTGGTACAGAATGATGCAGCTAGACTCCTGTTAAAAAATCCCAACCGCATTTCTGCCATGAGAGCACTTAAACAGCTGCACTGGCTGCCTAACGAAGCTATAGTCAAGTTCAAAACTATTTGCATAGCTCGTAGAGCTATTAATAACACTAGGCCCGGAAAACTGAGGAATCTGATATCTAGGTTCACCCCAACAAGACATCTCAGATCCTCCCAGCCACAGCTCCTCAAGAAAACCAGAATTAAACGGTCTAGATGGGGCAGCAGATCTTTCACCCATCTGATGCCTAAGCTGTGTAATGCCTTCCCACTGGAAATCTGAGCTGTGTCAAACAAAATCTCTTTTAGAAAAAATCAGAACATTTGACTATTTCTCTACTAACTATGCGGTGGCTCAACTCATCACTGGCTGAATTCTCCTTAGCGCTGGGAAGCACTCGGGCAGCCATTTGCTCCATAAATTCACTAAATAAATAAATAAAAATACATATTTTTACTGTGAAGGATAGAGGACGGAAAAAAGAGGGAAAAATGTTTGCGTTTATATAGCGCTTTCTACCCCTGATGGGGTGTTGAAGCACTTATTTGGCGAGTAGCTTGCTACTCTGGAACCCATTAATTATCAGTGGTGAATTAGTATAGTGAAACATGAAATTAATTTGAGTGGTGGGCATGTTAGTTTGTTATTTGTATTGAAAAGGGTAGTGGAGGAATAGAGGAGGGAATGATTTAGAATTTGTTTGTAGTTTTGGAGCTCATAGCATTAGCAAGAGGTTTGGGATGAGTAAAAGGGAGGTGGACGTGGAAGAGTCAGAGGAAACTGTTTAGAAAGGCTTTTTTTGGGGTATCAGAATAGAAAAAGAGGTTTGAAATGATGCAAGGAAGGGTAGAGCAGGAAAGAGTCTAGAAATGGTTATTTCGAGGATCATAGTAGTGGTATGGGGTTTGGGATAAATGAGAGAGTGGAGGTAGAGGATATATAGATAGAGGTATAGGGTGAAACAATAAAGTAGTGCATTGAAAGAGTAGTAGAAAGACGTTTGGGATGAACAGGTAGTGCATTGGATATGCTCAGTTAGAAGAAAAGTAATAAATATATAGATCCATAAGTACATGGATGTTATATAGCTGCCTAAAGGGAGGCCGTATATGTAGCATAAAGATGCATTAAATAAACTCTAGCTTTCAAGTGTTTTACTTTAAATTAATTGTATTCCTTTATTTATATATTTTTTGTAATTCAATAGGGAAGCAATCATAGCTAGTTATGATAAAAGATGTACTTAATTATGCAGTAACTTATATACATTTTAGAAAAATAGAATAATGTAACTCTCAGTAATAGATAGATTCTTGAAGCAGAACTAATGAATATCCATCTATATATATATATTTTTAAACATAGTTGTTCTACACTTTTATACAAAAGAGTACACATATTTAGATACATATTTATAGTGCAAATAAATGCTTATAAAAATAGTTATAGTTAGTTATTAGAAACATGACGCTATATCTTAAAGGATAGTGCGTCTTCATTCTGCTGGAATTGTCCATTTTCGGTGCCAGGCTTAACCTTAAAGCTGAAGTGCTGTGAACAATCTGCTTATAGATGAGATGGCCTGTAGAGTGCAAAAACAAAATATCAATTTGGATTGTCAGGGTAAGTAGATGGTGCCTGAGGAGCAAGAGGGATTAGGCTGGTGGAGTGATGTGGCATTTACTAATAAGTAAGAAGAAGCAATCTCATACTACCAATCAAAGACAACTAGTAACCGTAAAAATATTTTGCTTTTAGTGTTAAAGTGGCAGGGGTGATGGGCAACATGTCCCCTGTGAGTGGGGGTGGCAGGAGTGATGGGCAACATAGTCCCTATGAGTGGGGGTGGCAGTATTGCTGGGCAAAAGGTTCCATGTGAGTGGGGGTGGCAGGGGTAATGGGCAACATCAGCCCTATCGCTGGGGGTGGCAGAGGTGATGGGCAACATAAGCCCTATGAGTGGGGGTGGCAGGGGAGATGGGCAACATCAGCCCTATGGCTAGGGGTGGCAAGGGTGATGGGCGACAGGTCCCCTGTGAGTGGGGATGGCAGTAGTGATGGGCAACATAAGCCCTATGGCTGGGGGTGGCAGGGGTGATGGGAAACATCAGCCCTATGGCTGGGGTGGCAGGGGTGATGGGTGACATAAGCCTTATGAGTGGGGGTGGCAGGAGCGATGGGCAACATAAGCCCTATGAGTGGGGTCGGCAGTAGTGCTGGGCAACAGGTCCCCTTTGAGTGGGGGTGGCAGGGGTGATGGGCAACATAAGCCTTATTAGTGGGGATGGCAGGGGTGATGGGCAACAGGTCCCCTGTGAGTGGGGGTGGCAGGAGTGATGGGCAACGTAGTCCCTATGGATAGGGTGGCAGTAGTGCTGGGCAACAGGTCCCCTGTGAGTTGGGGTGGCAGGGGTGATGGGCAACATAAGCCTTATGTGTGGGGATGGCAGGGGTGATGGGCAACGTAGTCCCCTGTGAGTGGGGGTGGCAGGAGTGATGGGCAACGTAGTCCCTATGGGTGGGGGTGGCAGGGGTGATGGGCAACATCAGCCCTATGGCTGGGGGTGGCAGGGGTGATGGGCAACAGGTCCCCTGTGAGTGGGGGTTGCAGTAGTGATGGGCAACATAAGCCCTATGGCTGGGGGTGTCAGGGGTGATGGGCAACATCAGCCCTATGGGTGGGGGTGGCAGGGGTGATGGGCGACATAAGCCCCATGAGTGGGGATGGCAGGAATGATGGGCAACATAAGCCCTATGAGTGGGGGTAGCAGGGGTGATGGGCAACATAAGCTGGTCCGTCTCGTAGCCGTGTATTGAGTTGTGGCGCGAATCGTAGCTGATATGCTTGTTTTCCGGATGCTGTGACGTCCCGTACGTGGCGACCCGTCCGGCACGTAGGAAGTAAGCATCGTACTTGTCATGCCGGAAACTGCTATGGATACTGCTTCCGGGCGACTCGGTTCAGCGTTAGGAGTTACGGCTCAGACGGAGCATGGAGCTTGAATCACAGTGTACGTGTCGGTCGTGTTTTTGTCAGTTCTGCGCATCGTACTTCCTCTGCAGGATGGACCGGCTACGGGTTCATGTCGGTCGCACGGTAAGGCTACGGACAGCTCTCAGAGAGCTGTCCGACCCGGTATCGGAATTGGCCCCATTGTGTAAATCCTGACGCGCTGTAGATGGTTTACATTGTAAAAGTCTAAAATTAAAAAAGCAAAAAAATTTAAAGTATATTATTCGAAGACAAAAGCAGCAATTGAGCTGTATTCACTTCAGGGCTCTAAGGATGGCAGTTGGAAAACCACCCCGACCGCCATGGAAGCGGAACACAACCGCCCGCATGTAGCATGGAAAAACCAGCGGCCAAATTAGGATCATCTGCCAAAAAACACCGACCGTGGCGGAACGGGGCCAAGAAAAACCGCCCGTAGCGGGCAGTGAGTGCCAAAATCCGTCCGCAGCAGTCGGATATGCGGCGGAAAAACACCAACCAGCCGCAAGCATAGCAGAGACACAGCACGGGAAATTAGGATATCCCTGACGGTCCCGTGGTACGTACTGCTGTTTCCGACCGCCGTGGTCGCGCACTGGGATGAATGGGAGAGCCAACGGAAGAGCTGCAGCACAGCCACCACTGCGGACGGTCTGTGAAAAACATGGCAGACGAAGCCAAAAACCTACAATAAGGCTAAAAAGTGCACACAGCAAACTAGCCATGCCAGCCCAATACACAAAACACACCCCAATGACACAACCACATGGCAAAAAGAAAAATACATCTCCCAGGACAACACAAACACCACACCTGACAGCAATACCCCATTTGGACACACCCACATAGCTGAGTACAAAACTAGCCCCTTCCCTGACCACAATCCTTTGCAATACTCCAGGACAGAATGGACACACACCCCAGTTCAAAGGAGAGGCAAAGAACACAACATCACTAGCCACACCACATACAACACCATCACCACTTCCACACCTGCATCACTAACCCCCTGCACATCATACACCATACAAACCACAACCACACCCACCACTCACACCCCTGCACCCACAACCACTTTGCACACCACACACCATGGCAACACAGAAAATGCCCAAATTCATGGAGAGTGAGTTGAAGGTTATGGTAAATGAGATAGTCAGTGTGGAACCACAACTGTTTGGTACCCTGGTCCAACAGACACCATTAGCCACAAGGACACAAATGTGTGCAAGGATAGTCCAAAGGGTCAATGCAGTAGGGACCACCCCAAGATCCAAAAAGGAGATCATGAAGCAGTGGCATGATCTGAAGAGGGTTGTCAAAGAGAGGAGAAGCAAGAACCGTGAGCTAGCTCAGAGGACTGGTGGCGGCCCTCCCATTCCACCAAAACCATTCACACCATGGGAGGAGACGGTGCTTGCCATACTGCAGCCAGAGAGTCTCACAGGAGTAGCCGGGGGAGTGGAGGCTGGTAAGTACAAACAAATAACTACCACCACACTAGTATGGACTGACTTGCACAACTACAAAGCTACACCACCTAGGACAAATCCCATCCACCTGCACCACACACTCACAAAAACATGTCTCACAGATCCAACAATCACCCACTCTCATTCACCCTAAACGTAGCTAACAACATTACCATGGGGGCATGTGTACAGGCAGGCAGCACTACAACTCCCAACAGCCCCCCTTGTCCCACAGCATCAGCAAGATGGAGCAATCCCCCCCAGAAGCAAGTCTCAGCCATTACATTACCCTCATTAAACTTACAGGTAGGTAGCCATCTTCCCTGGGAGGGTGTTTGTTGGTGGGAGGCCTGTACCACTACTTCTATCATGCCCCCTGTCCCACACCTCAGCAGGATGGAGCCCTCCCCCACCCCACCCAGAAGCAGTTGAAAGCCCTTGCAGTACACAAAACAAACTTACAGGTAGGTAGCCATCTTCACACTGAGGGTGTTTGTAAGTGGGAGGCCTGCACTACCACTTCTACCATGCCCCCTGTCCTACCCCTCAGCAGGATGGAGCCCTCCCCCACACCATCCAGAAGCATTTGGAAGCCATTGTAGTACAACAACAAACTTTACAGGTAGGTAGCCATGTTCACATTAAGGGTGTGTATGGGTGGGAGTCCTGCACTCCCACTCCCACCATGCCCCCTGTCCAACACCTCAGCAGGATGGAACCCTCCCCCACCCCATCCAGAAGCAGTTGGAAGCCATTGGAGTACATCAAACAAACTTACAGGTAGGTAGACATATTATTCTGTCTTGTGACCCCACTGGGCAGCATATAAGCCTCCACCATGCACACACAGATGTGTCACATAACAAAGCCAAATGTAAGCACATTACAGGTAAGTACGCAGTACGTGCACCCAAACATTCGTCCAAAAAGAAATGGTGCCATATAACAAAACCAGCTCTCCCATTGCAAAAATATGCATACCTACACCATTGCCATGCACAGTGTGCACACAGGTAAGCTAAGGAAAATGTCACAGCTACCAAAGTGTGACACACCAATGCACATGTAGAAGAAAGTCTGGGCACAATTATGCACAGCACCTATTGACATGGGCATCGCCATGGGGCAAGTGCAACAAGGACCATTCGAAAAATACAAAATCATGTGTGGTGGTACAAATCAAGATAAGCACATGACAGGACAAATGTATGCAGGAGATGACAGTGGACAGTCCATGGCCAGATGTGATGCCTGCCAGGTTAGACAAACCAACAGAATCCTCAATGAAAAATATGTTGTGCCAGTCCCTAGATGGCAACAGGTCCCCATAATCATGAATTATGCACGGCTCGCATGGTATGTCTTGACACCTCACACCATGGACCAGTAATGCATGTACCACTGCTTCATGTCAGGAAGCACAGTTGTGCAGATAGTAAACAATGTGATGATCAGTCAATTGTGCAGTGTACAAAAAGTGAATGACACACAGCTAACACAAAGCTTGCGGGTTCACTACAATGACCATTTTTCCATCTGATCCACAGGTGACCAAGAACTCACTGCAGAGAACAACACCAGCAACCTGCAGAGCCAGTCTCCCCCACCGGTACATGGACTCTCGGATGTTGACTCCCGGGATTCTCTGGACGAGGAGATCGAAGCTGGCCCATCTGGTTTGCCAGGGATAAACAGGTCTCAGGACCCCATTGTCCCCACCACCACATCTGCGGCAATAACAACTTTGCTGCAGACCCCTGATGTTACGGCCTGTGTGGCCACCGACACCACCACCACCACCATCACCATTACCACCACCACCACTGATGCTTGCAACACCATCCCTGTCTCAGAGGATGACCACCCCACACCACCGGCGGTAGAGGGCAGGGAGAGGATGCAGGTGCCCACAGTGGTGAGGCAACATGTCCGTGGTAGCAGGGCAGGTGGGATGGGCAGGGTCACCCACAGACACCAGGAGGCTGGGACCCAATCCCTGGAACACATTATGAGTCCTTGGTGCATATGAACAGGCCCAGGGACGAACGGGCCAGTCTGATGAACTGTTGCACAAGCTCATCCTGCTGATGTGGTCCATCTACACCAGCATGGGACAAATTGTGGACTTTTTGGGCCAGCAAGTGGCGGTACTGAGGGACAGGCCTGCACCAAACGATGAAGGGGCTATCCTAAAAGACCCTGGGAGTATCTGGAGGCCAAGCACTTGCCAGACTTCAGTCACGGAGCTAACCATGATGGCAACCCTCTTCACCACTGCATTGAGTTTTTTGACTGTCCTTCCCCACACTGCCTTGTGAATGGCATCTGTCTGATAGACTGGGTCACCACATCAATGTGGTGACTACTTGATCATCTCATTTACCATTACTGTCAACTCACTGCTCCACCACCACCTCAATGAAATGTACACTCCATCACATGTCACCTCTGCAAATAAAATATCCTTACACACATTTTGTTGTGTCTGCTCCGTCTTTATTACAGGATGCACAGCCTTCAACGTGATCACAATGTACCAAGAGTATGGGCTTTATGTAGGCAAGCACCCAGGGAAATACAACAGAACAACATTCACTGGTCTGGGTGTGGCATCACAGACATCACACAACACCTACCATCGGGATAACCCAACATGCGCACATCACAATGGGCAGCAAGTGTCAACCTACAAGTCCTGTAGATGTTCCCAGTTGACCTGCCTCAGGAACATTGCCAACCACTGCTGAGTTCACAACTGGCTGCTGTTGCAATTCTCACATACCCCTTCACGAGAACAGCAATATCAGCAGACAATGGGGATGTCACCCACCGTCAAGTGAAATAGCGGGTGATGAGCTGTTCACGCAGGTCAACACCTTCCTCCTCTCCACTGTCCTCATCACTGGGATGGGTTGGTTTGCAGGCTGGGGACCTGGGTCCTCACCATCATCCAGGAGCAGGGGAATCCCCTGGCGAATGGCTAGGTTGTGGAGCATGCAGCATGCCACTACAATCTGACACACCTTCCCGGGTAAGTATGCTAGTGCACCTCCGGTCCTGTCCAGGCAGCTGAAATGTGACTTAAGCAGACCAAAAGTAAGCTCCACCATATGACATGTCCTCCCATATGCCTAATTATAGCGGTCTTCAGCGGGTGTCCTTGGATTCCGCAGTGGGGTCAGCAACCAGGGACGGTTGGGATATGCATAGTCACCTAGGGATGACAAACACAAATACACATTGCAATGTCGCTGAGGCAGATGGCAGCATGTCACACACCCAGCACACCACATGACTAGGGATACTCACCCACAATCCATGCACACTCGGGGAGCAGATTAGCCATCAGCAGGGGCACAATATTGTCCCGCAGGATGTAGGAGTCATGGGCCGAGCCTGGGAAATTGGCACACACGTGGGAGATGATGATATCTGCCAGGCACACCACTTGCACATGCATGGAGTGGTAATGTTTGTGATTCCTGTAAATGTGCTCACTTGCCTGTGTTGGCACAAGACTAACATGGGTGCAATCAATGGCACCTACAACATTGGGGATGTGTCCAAGGGGATAGAAGTCTCCCTTCACAGTTGCCAATTCAGCACCCCTGGGGAAATGGATGTATCTGTCCTTGTATATCATCATGGCGTACAGTACATCCTGCAGCACCATGCTGAACATCGGTTGTGACATCCCACCAGTGCTGGCCACTGTCTCCTGGAACTATCCAGTGGCAAATAAATGCAGTGCCACCATGACCTTGGAAGTAGGGGTGAAAGCTGTTGGATATGCCCTGAGAGGCTGCAGGTGGGGCTCCAATAGGTCACAAAGGGTTTTCAGAGTGTCTCTATCCAGCCGGCATTTCAGGATGATCGCAACATCCTCCATCTCCTCCAGCACCGTCAACTGACGAATCAGATTTGGCCTCCTCCTATTTAAGATGAAAGTGGAAACATATCAATGCTATACATCATGAGATGGGCACAGAATCTCACGTTCTGGATGGCACAACGCCAACAATGACTGCCATCAAAATTGAGTTACAGACCAGCTTACATATGGGAACACCTTCAGCTACACAAAGGGCACACCTGTCAACTTACACAAAACAAGTAGCTCAAATAGCCCCTTTGTCAATGTGAATGCACATAGGGATATGGCCACCTTTCACATGGGTACACCTGGGAGTATAGCATCCAGCACATGTGTAACAAATCAACCCCAATGCCTCCTACATAGCTGCTGTGCCTGTCACACCTTCATGCGTCATCTCAACATGGCACACCTCCACTACACAATGACCACAGTCGCGCAAAAATGTCAAATGTGTGCATGAGCAGACAAAAGAGGCCATGCAAAAAGGATCACCATACATTGAGCCAAGCATTGCTGTGATTGTCAATGCACCTCAACACTTTGACATGTGTACACATTGTAGAGCCCAGGACAACACTGTCCTGACTACCCAAACATCAAATCCATAAGTGACATGTGATGGAGTACAGGCCAATACACAACTGCACATACACAAACATGGCATGCGTAGTCACCAGTGGAGTAAATTGGACATTGGCATGTGCAGAAATGATGTGCCATAGACCATGTGGGCACTGTGCACTGTTGATGTTTGCCAGATGGCCATTGCCATTGTATGGCACCCAAATTGCGGTAGCTACTGCCTGTCCCCAACGGTGTGTCACCAGCACTCCCCATTTACACAAGTGCGGTAGTGATAGGCATGGAGACATGCCCAAATGGCAGTTGGCATGCTCCGCCCCCCAAACCGCTCTGCCTCATGTGAATGTATGGCACCCAAATCGCGGTATCTACCGCCTGTCCCCAGTGGTGTGTCACCAGCACTCCACATTTACACAAGTGCGGTAGTGATAGGCATGGAGACATGCCCAAATGGTGGTTGGAATGCTCTGTGGCACAAATCGTGGTGCCTCCTGTGAATGCATGGCACACAAATCGTGGTAGCTACTGCCTGTCCCCAGCGGTGTGAAACCAGCACTCCCCATTTACAGAAGTGTGGTAGTGATAGGCATGTAGACATGGGAAAATGGCGGATGCAATGCACCGCCGTCCATGTCGCGGTAGCTACCGCCTGGCCCCAGCAGTGTTTCACCAGCACCCCCCTTCACACAAGTGCGGTAGTGATAGGCATCTAGACATGGGTAAATGGCGGTTGCTATGCACCGCCATCCATGTCGCGGTAGCTACCGCCTTGCCCCAGCGGTGTGTCACCAGCACCCCCCCTTCACACAAGTATGGTAGTGATAGGCATGTAGACATGGGTAAATGGCGGTTGCAATGCACCGCCATCCATGTTGCTGTAGCTACTGCCCGGCCCCAGCGGTGGGCCACTGTGAGAAGATGGCCTGATATATGCTGTCCACTAGTTCTAGTGGGCACCTTGTATCAGTCCAAACAACCCCTTATGGTGAATAGTTAAAGACATCCTTTATTGAAAGCTATCCTAGTGGAAGCTATGGAGAGCAGCCTTCAGGCTATGTCTTGAAGGAATGTAAAGCAGCTTCTTTTACCAGTCTATAATCTCTTGAATGATCAAATGAAAGGACAATTACACCAGGTATATATTAAAAATATATGTATTTAAGATAAAACACACCCCTCTAGTCTCGTTATGAGACTGGAGTTTGAAGTACTTTGTTTACAAGTCAGCAATTATCAGTAATAACACAAATACACGTTTGGGCCCTAGGGGCGTACCTAACCATATACCAAAAAAGTGGTATAAGAACCGTGACTGGAATAGACACTAGACCTAAAGTCTGTAGAATTGCTGGGACCCCAAGGAACCACCCAAGGTAGTGACACAGGGGACCCACGGGGACTGTAGGCAGAGTGTAAACACAACCCCGGGTTTCCGTTAGCTTCTATGGGTGTCACGTTGGTTTAGCCCTCGGGATCGGATTGTTGCTAATACTGGTCTACCTCTTGATCTACCCAAGCCTAGATAGCCGTAATGGCACAGGTCATTAGGAGGATCAAGTGAGGGAAGGAAAGGAAGGGGACAGCAGGGAGGGAGACCTGTAAGACACATAGAACCGGATTAATACCCTACCTATCCCCCCTAACTTCTTGGTAATACCTCCATCTATGTAAGAATGATAACCATACCACAATTCCTATATACCTGTAAATAAAAAAGAACAAGCGGCTTTTATGGCGTAACTCCTCTTAGGGTGGTCATAACCAATGGTCTCGTTGGGTTGGCTACATGAGTGGATACACATAAACAAGGAAATCATAGGACAATAACACAGCATCACCAGTGTGCACAGGTTCTCCCCAATACATACAACACAACGGCGTAGTTCCCTCCCAACACCTACCCCAATCAATGCTCCACCTTGCTTCACAGGGAGAGCGCGTAGTCCGCTAACTTTAGAGGGATCCCTGTTAGAATGGAGTCAAGAGCACAACAACACAACAACTAACATATAGGTGTTTACACAGAGAGTATATCGCCCAAGGTGTTCCTAGCCTCTTCTTGAGGTCAGAATCCAGGCAATAGGAATTTCTCAATTATATGAATAATTGCAAAAGAAAAGTAAACTGTTTCGATCTATGATGCCAAGGTTAAGGTTGCACTGCTTGACACCATGAGGTTTAAGTAGTCTAGCCTCTCCGAACAGTTCTGTTGTAATGTAAAGAGCCGGGAGCTTCCGGGCAAGCTTATCAGGTAATACTCAAGGTTTCAGTGGCAGCGTTACAACTGACTGTCAGGGAGACAAGGATTCGTTAACTTCCCCTTCCTCTGCATGAGCTAGAACTGTGCTCTCCAACGGAGGAGGGGCTGGTGAGAACCGTGGGTCTGTCACAGATTCGGTGCACTGCACCCTTACCAGACCTTCGGGGCGACTGGGAGGCCCCTTCTCTACGAGGAGCGCTTCGGGTCAATATCCGTGGCCCAACACGACAGCACCAGGTCTGTAGAAGATCCACAGAAAGCGCGAGGATCCAAAGCGGCCGCTGGAAGGAATTTCCGACGCGCTGTGTGGCGGCGCTTGCGTCTTTGTAGAGGACGCGCTCACGTGACGTCGGCTCTAGCGTAATGCGTGACGGACTCCCGGGGCTTCTGGGCATTGCAGTTCCTGGGGAAAACGTGGTAGGAACTTGGTCTAGCACACTTGAGAATGGTTCGTAACAGTACATCCCTCTTTTCAATGAGAGCGTGTGAGAGGACCTGATTTTTGTGGGTATTTCCTATGGAACGCAGCCACCAGCCGGTCAGCGTGTACGTTGGATGCCAGTTCCCACGAGTCTTCTTCTGGTCCATACCCCTTCCACGCTACTAGATACCACAGTCTTCGTCCATAGAACATGGAGTCTTTAATTCCTGTCACCTCGTATTCAGGAACGTTACCCACCATGACAGGGGGAGGGCGTACGGTGTGTGACGAGCATGCCGGCTTCAAAAGAGAGATGTGAAAAACCGGGTGGATCCGAAGGTGTGAGGGCAAGTGCAACTTCATAGTTACCGGACTGATACACCTCTCTATTTTGTAAGGGCCGATATATTTAGGACTGAACATGCTATGTTTCTTGAAGCGTATGTTACGTGTTGATAACCAGACGGAGTCTCCTTTCTGGTATACTGGCCCAGGTCTTCGGTGCTTATCCGCAGATAGTTTGTACTTGTATTTCGCGGTCCGTAGATTCTTTTGTGTCGTCTCTAGGATTTCCCGAATGTGTGTCACTCTCCTGTATACTTCGGGTATGCTGGTGGTGTCGTTCGGGTGAATAAATGGAAGGAACCGTGGATGGTGTCCATATGTGCAATAAAAAGGAGAAGTTTGCGTGGAACTATGGGTGGCGTTGTTGTAAGCTATTTCCGCTAGCCATAGGTAGTCTACCCACTTCTCCGTGCCTTGGTGCACATAACACCGTAGATATTGCTTGAGCGTCTGATTGAGGCGTTCGGTTTGCCCATCGGTTTGAGAGTGATAACTCGTTGACAGGGCGGTGTTGATATGGGGAGCTGAACACCATAGTTTCCAAAACCTAGCGGTGAACTGGGAGCCCCTGTCCGACACAATGATTTTGGGTACTCCAAAGCGGCGCTGGAAGGAATTTCCGACGCACTGTGTGGCAGCGTTGCATCTTTGTAGAGGAATTTCCGACGCGCTGTGTGGCGGCGCTTGCGTCTTTGTAGAGGACGCGTTCGCGTGACGTCAGCTCTAGCGTAATACGTGATGCACTCCCAGGGCTTCTGGGCATTGTAGTTCCTGGGGGAAACGCGGTAGGAACTTGGTCTAGCGCGCTCGAGAACGGTTCGTAACAGTGGGCAATGTCGGGGTTGGAAATTTAAAGATTAGGGACACTTCTAATCGAGTCAGGACCAAACCCTTTTGGACTTAAGAAGTTCTAGGGCTAGCACCCACAGCAGCACCGGAGTACTTGAGTTACCTCACCCAGGGAAGTCGGGTGCATAGGTGTCTTTTGGTGTCGGGTTTCATCGTCGATTTCAATGGAAGCCTGCAAAGAACTGCTGCTGCCATGAAGAGGAGAAGTGTCCGAAGAGATCAAAGCCTGGATCTAGGACAGAAGTAACCTGAAAGCAGAGGGGACTGAGTCTGGGTCACTAGCCAGTGACCAAGGGCAGGATCAACCAATGCCCACAGATGTCGGGTGCTTCAGGTGAGTTGATGGGTGTCTTGACTCTTCAGTCATGAGGTCCAGGAGGCATTGATGAAGTCCACGTGCAGGATTCAAGCTGACGCATGAAGTCTGTCGAGTGCTGCGCTGTAGTCGACCAGAATGGACCCAACAAGCCTTGGCAACGGCAAGTCAATGGAAATCAGAGAAAGGACTGACGTTCAGACCAACAAGGTTTGAGGGACTCACCCAGCTAGGGTACGTCAGGGCATGTCTAGAGCAACCAGAAAAGCCCAATTAAAAATGGAGTTGGAACCTACTAGCCAATGGGCTAGTGATCGCGAAGGAGCCTTGAGCTGTCGCACTTGAAGCTGGCCCACGGGTCACTCGTGGAGTGGAGGCCAACAATCTTCGGGGCAGAATGTGCTCAAGGATGGGGCTACTTGGAGCCCAAAGTACAACTTCGAGGATGACCAGGAAGATAGTGTTGCTGCTAAAGTTTATGGTGTCCAGGAGTCACGTTTCCACGTCACCCACAATAGCCAGGGGCCTCAGATTTGCTGTGGACTCAGGGTGGCCTCGGGGAAGTCTGGACCTCCTCCTCTGGTGATGCAAAGACTTTGGTGTCCAGCGGGCGCTTCAGCGATGTAGACAGGTCAGTTGCTTCTTTGGTGCCAGCCAAGCAGGGGAGTCACTCCTTGACCCCAAGGGAGATTTCTTCAGTCTTCTAGTTAAAGTAGAACACTGAAGGTCCAGGATATATGTTGCAGAGTTTTGTCCAGGGTAATCTAAAATCCTAGGGACTGGATTCCTATACTTATACTAAGTTTAGGGGATGGACTAAATCTAACACCTCACCTATGGGAGGGCCTGGAAAGAGGAGTGGTTACACCCATTTCCATTGTCCAGTTTCGCACCAGAGCAGGGAAAGGTAGCCCCTGCAACCGGTTTGAACTGGGCTATGCATAGGCACAGCAAACGTGCCCCCAGTGCAGGACTTCAAAGCACCAGAGAGTGCTCCCGCCCAGCCCCAATACACATCATCCATTTTGTGATGCCAGGGCTCAGGAAAGTCCTGCTGGGTTTGTCTAGTACGAACATGTCTTTCCCTCTAGAAGGGTGGAATGCTAACCCCGCCGCCAGAACTGGTGGGGGGGTAGTATTCCAAAGCGTTTGACACCAAACAAGACATGCTTTGATGCAGCCATTCCAAAGTTAGCCTTTTCCGCAAGGTTATAATGCACTTAAGAGTATATGATATGGCTGTATCACAGAACAGCCATAAGGAAGTATTTCCAAAAGCTGCATAGGGGCTCAGCTCATGCTTGGGCACCCTCTCGGCCTTATAGGTTTATATGTGTCTGTATAAATGTCTGAATATAGGTAGCCTATACCACTGTAAGGGGTGCAAGCACACCCTTTCCCAGGCTGCAGTAGCAGACCTGTGGTGCCATTTTGGAGTGCTTCCCAGGGGTGGCATAATACATGCTTCAGCCCCTGGTAGGCCTCTGAGGGACCTATGCCCTACGTACATAGTATACCATATACTAGGGCCTTATCAGGCACTCCAGATTCCAATTAGATATGTACCTAATGTACATGCAAACCATTTTAGAGAGGAAGCAGCTAGGCTGGGGTCCTGATTAGCAGGGCCACAGCCAGACTAACGTCGAAAAACAGTGAAACACCAGCAAAAAGTGGGTAAATGGCGGTTGCAATGCACCACCATCCATGTCATGGCAGCTACCGCCTGGCCCCGGCGGTGTGTCATCGCCATGGAGCTTGCCCAAGAGCCAATGGGAACCTTGATAACGGTGGCATGATGCAATTTTGAAGATCTTGGTAGGCGTGCTCCGCCACTGCGGAGGCAGCTATTGAATGCAATGAAAAGAGGCAGACCTGGACCACCAATTGCTGCAGCTTGGCACCTTAGAAACGACCCCGGGGGCTATATATGGGTGGGAGTGAGCCTCACATTTCCACTGCTCACAGAGCCTGCTGCCTGAGACCCCTCACCTGCTACTGCCTCCTGGGACTGCTGCCTGAGAGCCCTCACCTGCTTCTACCACGTGGGACTGCTGTCAGAGACCCCTCACCTGCTGCTGCCTCCTGGGACTGCTGCCAGAGACCCCTCACCTGCTGATGCCTCCTGGGACTGCTGCCAGAGACCCCTCACCTGCTGCTGACTTCAGGGACTGCTGCCAGAGACCCCTCACCTGCTGCTGACTCCAGGGACCGCAGCCAGAGACCCCTCACCTGCTGCTGCCTCTTGGGACTGCTGCCAGAGACCCCTCACCTGCTTCTGACTCCAGGGACTGCTGCCAGAGACCCCTGTTGTCCCATGTCCACAGTGATGGCAAGGACAGAGAAGATCCGGGCCAGTCCCTTTGAAGTACTGGGTTTTTCGGAACCCGGCGGTGCCAGGGGACACACCCTAAGACTTTGAGTCCTTCCTGTGTGCGCATCCTTCAGACTCGTTTCAGGCCCACTTCATTGGCCTATGTGAGGGCAATCATAAAATGGCTGCTGTTCAAAATGGAACCCGAGGGTTCAGGACGGAAACTCTGATTTTGAGGTGATTTCGTCACCGGAATATAACTAAAATGCTTGTGCATAGTATTCTAATCATTCTCGGTCTGCTGATACCAAAATCGTCATAGTACGACGATGTTTATGACAGGGGTTCGGAATTTTCAGTACCACACCTTCATGAGCGAGGAGCTGGAGGTCCTGGTGGATGAGGTGCTCACATAGTATACAAGGCTGTATGGTGCCCCAAATGTCATAGTAAGTCATCAACAGTGGGAGGGTAGGGCAGGGGGTGCACACATGTAGTTGGACTGATGCAGTATGTGGCTGGGAGTGTGGGGTTGTGTCATGCACTGCCTGACATGCTGTCTCCAGGGGGAAGGTGTGTGTACCCAATGCCACAGCTTTGCCTGCCTGCAGATGGATGTATGAATGACCTGTGTTGTGTTGTCAGCCATACAGTGACGCAGAAGGTTATTCATGCAGGAGTCAGGACAGTGATTGCTTGGCTGAATGGCTGTGTGTGCCCCTGTAGTCCATCTCAGTGTGAGCCCAGCTGGCCAGCACAGTCCCTGCCAACAAAGACAAGGACACATCACTTCAGCTACAGAGTATTACATCCGTCTTTTCACATTGCACTCCTGCTATGGTCCATCTCAGCACTGTAGATTGCACACGACCGGCCCTGTGAAGAGGATTTTGGATTTGTGAGATCATGTCCCTTAATGTGACATCCATGACACAGTCATCTATTCACAGGGCAGGGACATTGAGGGCTGCGCAGTCTTGGACACAGTGAGCCTGAACCTAAACACAGGTTTACATATGATGTATGTGTTGCTCAAGCCAAAAATGGACTAGATATGTGGGCAGGCTACATAGGTGTTTCAGTGCTGGCATCCTGCTTGTGTGGGAGATGTGCAGGGACTGTGTTCCCCCTCTCACCTTTATGCTTTTATATCAGGTTTTCCCATGCAGGTGTACCATGTGAGATGTATTCTACTCTCGGTGAAACATATCGTTGGAAATGTGATGAGTTTGTATCTTGCAGATATACTGATAGATGTTGGTACATGACACTGTGTCACTGATCATTTCTCCCTCTTGTCTCCCATGCCTGCAGCTCAAGGTACACCAGCGTAAGCCATGTGGAGGGCCATTGCAGTGAAGATGCGAGCTCTAGGGGTGTCAAACCAACGGCGCACCCACTGCCACAAAAGATGGGACAACATCAGCCGGCTGGCAAAGAACGTGGCGGAGATGACCTTGTGGCTGCTTCCTCGCACTGGGTGTTTGGCAGTCTGACTTTGGCTGGAAGTGGCTGCATGTGTACAGAGCCTGTGCCAGCGCTGGCATATGTGATGTTGGTAGTGTGATGCAGTAGCATGTAAGTGGCTGCTGGGCTGGGTTTCGGTGGCATGCATTTGCCCTAACTGTACTTACAAATGTGGTGGTTTGGATGCTGTGCATTCACATTACATTCTGAGTTGTGCACTTCAGGTTTCTTCTGTATTGGGGTAGTCTTAGGAATCCCATGGGAGGGAACAGCAGTGTGCACGTTCTGAGTGTGCCTTCATCAATGCGTCCATTGCATGCACCCAGACTGGGGAGGCCTACACATCTGACAACAATATGCACCATTCTATTGTCCTCAAAGTACAACATGGAGGGTGGCATGGTCTTATGTCCATTTTGGACAGGCATGTTGTAGTCTGTGTCTGTGTTGTCCCCTCCTGTTCCATCCAGATCTGTCATTGGCAACAAGTGGTGTGCCCCCATCATGTCCCTAGGTGGGCTCAAAGCTAGTTGAATGTCTGGATGAACAGAGCCACAAGCAGGGTGTTGTGCTGTGTGGTCATCACGTGGCTCACTCATGCCTGAGTTTACAGTTTCCACACACTGCTTGAGTCTATATAGTGAGTTGGCACAATGTGATTCCACAGGTTGGTGTGCAATATGTAGATTTGGTCATCTTTTGTAATGCATTGCTTGCATATGTTTGTTCTGTTGCTGCCACTGACCTGACCCTACATCTCTCTCTCTCATGCAGCATCTCCTGTGGTCACAGAGGGACAGGAGATGGACACCAGTGGGGGTAAAACTAGCACAACAGCTGTACAGGAGCCCAGTGACACAGATGTCACCAGCGCCTCAAAGGAGGACAGGAGTCTGCTGGAGGAATCCCAGCATGAGACTCAAAGCACCACCTCATCTGATGCCTGCAGGGATGCATCCATGTTTGAGGGCACAGGGAATGGGGACTCTGCATCGTCTTCCACCACACAGCGGCTAGTGCCCACCCTCCCAGACACTTCCTCGGGTGCTGCCCATGTCTGCTCAGTAAGAGGGGAAGAGTGTCCTTCACTCCTGGCACCGCTGCCCCTGCCCCTCTCCCCCCTGCTGCCTTCAGTGCTGAGTCTGTGGACCTTTTGCACCAGCTGTGTATAGGCCAGACGGCTCTCCTCAATGCCTTCATTGACCATGACAAGAAATTGACCCAGGTGGTTGCTTTCATGGAGGGCATACATTCAGAAGTGGGTGGGCTGCATCAGACAGTCCAAGCTTTGTCATTAACAGTGACGTCTGCCCTTCAACAGGCACATACTCACAGACGAGCTCTGGTCCCTTTGTCCACCCCCCTGGCAGTGGCCATGTCTGACGATAGTGACCACGGTCCACATACATCCAAGTCACAATACAGCACACTAAGCACACAGCAGCAGCAACCCAAGCGGTCAAGCTCACAGACACCATCCCCACAGAAGGCCAAAACCAACCCAGAGCGCAGGGAGAAAAGTCCATCAGGTGACACCAGTGGACAAAAAGAAAAGCAGCTGACCTCAGGCACACATGCCTCAGAGGCATCCCCATCCAAGGTCTCTCCTGCCCCTAAAGCATAGCGCAAAGTGAAGCATACAGTGCTTGTGCCCACCAAGGAGGTGGTACATGCCAAGGGTACACCTAGGAGGGGCTCCAAGGCAGATTCCCCCACCACCTCGACTCCCATTCCAAGCCCAGTGAAGCAGGGGCCAGAGGGCACTGTAGGGGTTACACCTAGTAAACAGGAGAAGGGGGCAGAGGTGAAGCCAGGCAAAGGGTTCCGCTGAATCCAGCGGATCACCAGAGGTGGTGCCAGCACCTACACCTGATGCCGTTTTGGTGGTGAGTGTGCCTGTTGTGCCCACATCACTTCCCATTGATATAGTTAGTCAAGCCATTTAAGATCCCCAAGAAGTGGAAAGGCACCCCTCCACAATCTCCCAGCCACACCGTGTCTCCCAAATGCATGACTCCACCTCCACGTGCCACTACACCACCTGGTCCAAGGAGCCCTCCAGCTTGCCAAACCACTGATAGTGCTACCTCAGCTGTTCCACTCTCTCCCCGGTCAATTGCACCGACAGTTCCCGAGACACAGCCAGCTTCCAGTCCACCTGACAGCCAAGTCTGAGTGTTAGTCAGACTCACACACCTGTCTCACACAGGTAGGCCTGTACTGCACATTGTTACCCCCTGACTGTGTTGCTGACCATGGAAAGGTACAGTCGCACACATTCCCTGTGCAGTCTCTCCTGGACATACTCTACACTATGTTGTTGCCACTGGCCTTGTTGCTCTTTCTTGGGTTCAAGTATTCCCTGTGCAGCTTCTCATGGACATTCTCTGCACTCTGCCCTGGCTTGTTGTACGTCTCCATGGCCTTCCATTTGTGTGCAGCCCACTTTGGTTTCCCTATTTGTTCTGCTCCATTGCTGTTGACATGTGGGGTGTATATGTGTCTGTGTATCAGTCTGTGGTATGTATGTGTGACTTTGCAGGCTGTGTGTACATTTGGATGCTAATTCCTTGTATGTGTTCATTTGGTGCTTGTTCTTATTTTTGTTTCCCTGAGTGTGGTGTTGTGGTGGTGTGTGTGTTTCCCTGGCCCTGTGCTACTGTGCTGTGTGTTGTGTGTTCATGTGCTGCCACTCCTGCAGTGTGTGTCTCCATGATTGCTTGTTGTGTGGTGCAGGGTGTGTATTGACCTGGCTTGTTGTTGTGCATGGGGTGCAAAGGAGGGGCACATGGCATGTGCCTTCATGGGGTGTGCTAGTGTGTGGTGGGAGGGTGTGCGGCCCTTTGGTCTTTGTGCCCTGCCTATGCCTGGTGCCCTGCCTTCTGCATTGCTACGCATGTGTTCCCTTGTGTTCTCAGTGCGGTGATGTGACCAGGGATATTGCTGCATGGTGGCGGTAGCTGTGTGTCCAGGATGCAGAGGGGTGACTTGGCGGTATATGGGTGATGTGGGGTGCCCTTGTGGATGTGTCCCTGTCCCCACCAGGGTATCTGATGTGGATTTTTGCCCTGTGTCTGCCTATATGTTGTGTGTTGTGTTATTGCATACCGGCGGCGGCATCTGCGGCGGTCCATTAGTTCCTTGTGATGTAGCAGGTACAGCACCGGAAAGACGCAGGATCCTTGGCGGTTGTGACCGGGTGGTGTGGACTGGGACTCTGGTTTCGTGCTCCTCTGTTGAGCTTCTGCTGTCTCTGGTTTGAAATATCTCTGCCGTGGTGCGTCTGCTTGTTTGGGTAATCCTAATTTGTGGAGCAGAGCGGACGTTATTACGCACGGTGGAGGGTCTCCATTGTTTCCCACCGCTGCGGTGGCTGGCACATTTTGATGGCGATGAGAACCGCACCGCGGCAGTCGGGAAATGGTCTATGTTTGGTCATACTAATATGGCGGATATGAGGACTGCTGCTGGCGGGCGGAAAAAGTAATTTTGGACCCCTTAGTTAGAAGCTGATGTCGGCTCACCCTAAATTAAAACAGAGGTATGAGTAATGCCTCCAGAGTGTAGGTGCCGAAGCTGATAGTATGAGGTATAATTCCCAACACAACGGCAAAAACTTTAAAGTATGATGATCTAAGGAATAGAAAGCAACAGGTGAGAAAATACTAAGCACAGAGTGCCAACAATTGATAAATGTAAGCATGAGGAACTAAGTTAAGATAAAACACCATGATAAGTAATTGATCCCTATAGATAAAAAAAATCCACATTATTTATACAACAGTTTCTAATATCCAGAGAAAACTGAGACAGTACTGGTACCCATACGTAAATGAATAGAAAACAACAATACCAAATACCAAGTTATACTTAAAAGGGGACCAGAAAATCCTTTATATCAGTAACCCGGTCATTGTGCTTGCCAAAACCCTCCTAGCTCAGAGCCCTACAGTGTAAGCATCACCCAGAGAGCAACCTCAAATTTTTTTAGAAAGACAAACACAAGTCCCGTAACCAATTAACCCCTTCACTGCCAGGCCTTTTCCCCTCCTGTGCCACGCACTTTTTTGGCTATTTGGGTTAGTGCGCGCTGAGGCCCCTGTAACTTTTTGACCACATAAGGTATCCACGCCAAATTTGCGTCCTTTTCTTCCAACATCATGGGGATTCGAAAGGTACTCAGGGTTTGTGCATTGTCCTAGAGGGGTCACAGAAATGAGCCAAAATACAGAAAAATATTGGGCTTTTTTTCGGAAAAATGGGAAAAACGGGCTGCAAATGAAAGCATCTGAGTTTTTCCCTGCAAATGTTATCAAAAAAGGGTTTGTGGGGTTGAAATCACCATTTTCCCAGCTTTTCGGGGATACCAGACTTTTGTCAGAAACCCAACATTTTTTACACAGTTTTGGCATTTTTCTGGGACATAGCCTAATTTTGCTATTTTTTGTGCTTTTGACCTCCTTCCAGTTAATGGCAGATATGGGTACAAAAGCAATAATGGAGCCTAGAAAGCTATACATTTTCGAGAAGAAGACAAAATTCAGAATTCAGCAAGGGGTCATTTGTGTTGATCCATCAAGGTTTTTTTATAGAAACTAACAGTTAAATATAGGATAAATTGAAAATTAGTTGAAAAAAACAGCCTTTTGTGTCAACGTTTTCACCTGTAACTTCTTCTAATTATGACAGCTCTTTGAAAGAAATATACCATTACATCCGCAGGACATTACTGGTTGTGGGGATATATAGGACTTGTAGGTCACCAAGAACCTGACGAACCCAGAGCCAAAAACTGAGCAGCAACTTGCAATGTTTTTTTATTATGTACCGGGTATATAGTAATTATTCTGTAAAAATGTGTACATGGAAAAATAGGTATGAAAGACACCTATGTATTTCTGAAATGGGAACAAAATATAGAGTTTAGAAACAGTAGATATTTGCACATTTCGGAAATTGGGAATACTCATACTAGCATGAGAATTATCTGTCATTTTTTAGAATGACTTCTTTTTTACACAATAGCTTTCATTTGGAAGGCAGAAATGCATTGAAAGTCAATAGATAATAACAGTTCCTTTACAAATCTGAATTACCCTAAGTCTCTCGATAAAAATGGTACCTCACTTGTGTGGGTAGGCATAGTGCCCGCGACAGGAAACGGTGCAAAAAGCAACGTGGTCACAACTCAATATCGCAGTAAAAATTTACCCTTTTTTGGCAAAGTGCCTAGCACTAGTTTTTGAACCCTAGCTCTGCGGGAACCAAGGGAAACCTAGCAAACCTATACATTTTTGAAAACTAGACACCCAGGGGAATCCAGCACGGGGTGACTTGACTGCCTCCCACCAGGGTCTGTTACCCAGAATCCCTTGCAAAAATAAAAAATTGACCAAAAAAACACATTTTCCCCACATTTCTGTGGTGGAAAGTTCCGGAATCTGCGTGGATCCACAAATTTCCACCCACCCCGCATTCCCCAAGGTCTTACGAGAAAAACGGTACCTCACTTGTGTGGGTCGGCCTAGTGCCCGCGACAGGATACGGCGCAAAACGCAACGTGGTCACACCTCAATTTCGCAGTGAAAAATGACCCTTTTTTGGCAAAATGTCTAGCTGTAGTTTTTGAACCCTAGCTCTGCGGGCACCTTGGGAAACCTAGCAAACCTATACATTTTTTAAAACTAGACACCCAGGGGAATCCAGGATGGGGTGACTTGACTGCCTCCCACCAGTGTCTGTTACCCAGAATCCCTTGCAAACCTAAAAAATTGACAAAAAAAACACATTTTCCCCACATTTCTGTGGTGGAAAGTTCCGGAATCTGCGTGGATCCACATATTTCCAACCACCCTGCGTTCCCCAAAGTCTTACGAGAAAAACGGTACCTCACTTGTGTGGGTCGGCCTAGTGCCCGCGACAGGAAACGGCGCAAAACGCAACGTGGTCACACCTCAATTTCGCAGTGAAAAATCACCCTTTTTTGGCAAAATGTCTAGCTGTAGTTTTTTAACCCTAGCTCTGCGGGCACTTTGGGAAATCTAGAAAACCTATACATTTTTGAAAACTAGACACCCAAGGGAATCCAGGATGGGGTGACTTGACTGCCTCCCACCAGGGTCTGTTACCCAGAATCCCTTGCAAACCTAAAAAATTGACAAAAAAAACACATTTTCCCCACATTTCTGTGGTGGAAAGTTACGGAATCTGCGTGAATCCACAAATTTCCACCCACCCTGCGTTCCCCAAAGTCTTACGAGAAAAACTGTACCTCACTTGTGTGGGTCGGCCTAGTGCCCGCAACAGAAAACGGCGCAAAACGCAACGTGGTCACACCTCAATTTTGCAGTGAAAAATGACCCTTTTTTGGTAAAATGTCTAGCTGTAGTTTTTGAACCCTAGCTCTGCGGGCACCTTGGGAAACCTAGCAAACCTATACATTTTTGAAAACTAGACACCCAGGGGAATCCAGTATGGGGTGACTTGACTGCCTCCCACCAGGGTCTGTTACCCAGAATCCCTTGCAAACCTAAAAAAATGACAAAAAAAACACATTTTCCCCACATTTCTGTGGTGGAATGTTCCGGAATCTGCGTGGATCCACAAATTTCCACCCACCGCGCATTCCCCAAAGTCTTACGAGAAAAACGGTACCTCACTTGTGTGGGTCAACCTAGTGCCCGCGACAGGAAACAGCGCAAAACCCTACGTGGTCACACCCCAATTTCGCAGTGAAAAAGGACCCTTTTTTGGCAAAATTTCTAGCGCTAGTTTTTGAACCCTAGCTCTGCGGGCACCTTGGGAAACCTAGCAAACCTATACATTTTTTAAAACTAGACACCCGTGTGCTTCCAGGGAGGCATGGCTTACGTGGATCCCCCAACGTTTCCTTACCCTGAATCCCCTGCAATCCTCAATTTTAGCTGAAAAAAATCACATTTTTCACACATTTTTGTGCGGGAAAGTTGTGGCATCACAGGCTCACTCAAATTTCCAACCACCCAGCGTCCCCCCGGGTCTCCCGGTAAAAATGGTGCCTCACATGTGTGGGAGGCCCAAGTACCCGCGACAGGCAAGGGCCCAAAACGCAGTGAGGCAACATCAAAATTGCCTATCTCAAAACCACCTGGTTTTGCAAGGGGGGTCACTTGGGTTTTTGGCCCGGTGCTCGGCGGCCATCTAGGGAAACCTACCAAACCCATATATTTTTGAAAACAAGACACCCGGGGGATTCCAGGGAAGTATGGCTTGCATGGATCCCCCAATGTTTCCTTACCCAGAATCCCCTGTAAACCTCAATTTTAGCTGAAAAAAATCACATTTTTCACACATTTTTGTGTGGGAAAGTTGTGGCATCACTGGCCTCACTCAAATCTCCCACCACCCAGCATTCCCCCGGGTCTCCCAGTAAAAATGGTGCCTCATTTGTGTGGGAGGCCTAAGTACCCGCGACAGGCAAGGGCCCAAAACGCAGTGAGGTGACATCAAAATGGCGTATCTCAAAACCACCTGGTTTTGCAATGGGGGTCACTTGGGTTTTTGGCCCGGTGCTCGGCGGCCTTCTAGGGAAACCTACCAGAATCATACATTTCTGAAAACTAGACACCCGGGGGCTTCTAGGGAGGTATGGCTTGCGTGGATCCCCCAACGGTTCCTTACCCAGAATGCCCTGCAAACCTCAAATTTAGCTGAAAAAATCACCTTTTTCACATATTTTTGTGTGGGAAAGTTGAGGCATCACCGGGCTGACACAAATTTCCTACCACCCAGCGTTCCCCCGGGTTTCCCGATAAAAACAGTGCCTCACTCGTGTGGGAGGCCCAAGTACCCGCGACAGGCAAGGGCCCAAAACGTATTGAGGCGACATGAAAATTGCCTACCTCAAAACGACCTGGTTTTGCAAGGGGGGTCACCTGGGTTTTTGGTCCGGTGCTCGTCGGCCACCTGGGGGAACCTACCAAACTCACACATTTCTGAAAACTAGACACCCGGGGGATTCCAGGGAAGTATGGCTTGCATGGATCCCCCAACGTTTCCTTACCCACAATGCCCTGCAAACCTCAAATTTAGCTGAAAAATCACATTTTTCACACATTTTTGTGTTGGAAAGTTGAGGCATCACTGGGCTGACACAAATTTCCTACCACCCAGCGTTCCCCCGGGTTTCCCGATAAAAACAGTGCCTCACTCGTGCGGGAGGCCCAAGTACCCGCGACAGGCAAGGGCCCAAAACGTATTGAGGCGACATGAAAATTGCCTACCTCAAAACGACCTGGTTTTGCAAGGGGGGTCACCTGGGTTTTTGGTCCGGTGCTCGTCGGCCACCTGGGGGAACCTACCAAACCCACACATTTCTGAAAACTAGACACCCGGGGGATTCCAGGGAAGTATGGCTTGCATGGATCCCCGAACGTTTCCTTACCCAGATGCCCTGCAAACCTCAAATTTAGCTGAAAAAATCACCTTTTTCACACATTTTTGTGTGGGAAAGTTGAGGTATCACCGGGCTGACACAAATTTCCTACCACCCAGCGTTCCACCGGGTCTCCCGATAAAAACGGTGCCTCACTCGTGTGGGAGGCCCAAGTGTCTAGTGGTCTTTTTGCCCCCCCAGGGGGGGCAGAAAGGCTGTAACGGTGGCGGGTGGGTGGGGGCATTGGCGTGCCCGTTGCGGGCAGCCCCCACCCTAAAAAAAAAGTAAAAACGAATCCCAGGGAGTTAGTGGGCTTTCTGCCCCCCCAAACTGGCAGATTAGGGGTCAATGCCCCATCTGCCCCCAGGGGGGGGCAGAAAGACTGTAACAATTGGGGGGGTGGGGTGGGGGCATGGGCCTGCCCGTTTTGGGCAGCCCCCACCCCTATTTTTTTTTTTTTTTACAATTCCCTGGTGTCTAGTGGTCTTTTTGCCCCCCGGGGGGGCAGATTGGGGCAATGCCACACCTGCCTCCCAGGGGGGGCAGAAAGGCTGTAATCGTGGCAGGTGGGTGGGGGCATTGGCATGCCTGTTTCGGGCAGCCCCCACCCTAAATAAAAAACAGAGAACAAATCCCTGGTGTATAGTGGGCTTTCTGCCCCCCCGAAGGGGCAGTTTAGGGGCCAATGCCCCATCTGCCTTCCGGGGGGGCAGAAAGACTGTAGTAAAGACTATTTTTTTTTTTTTACAATTCCCTGGTGTCTAGTGGTCTTTTTGCCCCCCCAGGGGGGGCAGAAAGGCTGTAATGGTGGCGGGTGGGTGGGGGCATTGGCGTGCCCGTTGCGGGCAGCCCCCACCCTAAAAAAAGTAAAAACGAATCCCTGGTAGTTAGTGGGCTTTCTGCTCCCCCAAAGGGGCAGATTAGGGGCCAATGCCCCATCTGCCCCCCGGGGGGGCAGAAAGACTGTAGTAATTGGGGGGGTGCAATGTTGTACTTGTGTAAAGCAAAAACAGAAATAAATATAAAAAAATAATAAAAAAGGGGGCCCGAAGGTAATAAGGCAGAAATCTGGAGCTTAACATTAACTACCGTTTTTATAATAGTATGAATATTGCACAAGATATACAAACCAAAACGTTCACCAATTAAAGAATCCCTGTGAGGTGATTGTATCAACCACAATTCTTTCACACCCAACTGACCACATAGCTCTTGAAGAGCAAGGCAATTTAGTCAGAACTTCTTGATGACGTCTTGTTCCTTTATTGTCAACAGGTATGGCAAAGGCCGATAGACAGGTGTTTTTCTCCTTCTCCCTATGGCAGGAGACACATTTGTGAAAATAAACAAAGATGATATTTAGGAATAGCGTACATACACAATGACTCAGACAATCACAACAATAACAGACCTGATGAATCAGTGTAATGCACAAGTGACATGGATGTACACCTTGGCTTCTGTAGTTATTTTGGTTACTAAGGTATACATACTAACTACTACAATTTACATAATTGCCTAAATGTGAGACATATGGTACGTCGCTAATTCATGTGTACACAGCCTTATGCTTAGGTAACATCACAGGTGGCAAACAGTATGACTACAGAGTTGTATATAGATGCTGTCACTTAACCAGACCCACCTTGAGGTAAAAAAGCACATTCATCTCAATATGCTGGCAGTGTCAGGAAGCAGGAAGAGACTTCATTAAAAGACAGCACTGTGTAGAACATATGTGCACATTTCGGGGTCAGATCAGTATGCCTGTGTGAGGAGTCTACAGTACACACATTTCCATATTTACAACAAAGGAACACATATCCACTGGTAATGTGTGTCCATGCCCACATGCATGACAATGACCTGTGAGGAGATGCAAATTAATGTTTTAAATCCCATGTGCAATGCTTTTAGGTGTGTTGGAAGAGAAAAGATTAATGTCACACTCTCTAATATCTTCATAAGATGCACTTCATGTCGAAAAGTGTGTGTGGATTTGTGCAGCAATTTTGAAGTCGAGAACCACAAATGTAAAATGTAGTTACCCGTGCGGTAGGTGTGCTCAGCCACTGTAGTCACACCCACTGGAAACCATTAAAAAATGCAGAATTGCAGTTGAGACATTCCGACCCCGCAGTACGCCATTGAATAATGCTACTGAGGTGGACAAATTGCAATTGAAGAATAACACTAAAACCACCCTAGGGACCTATATATGTGGGGGAAATGCCCATACTTGTCGCTTGCCTACATACAGTGCTGCCTGCTATTCCTTCCCGTCACCTGCTGCTGTTCTACATCTCTGGGACCACTCATAGCTCGTACTGAGAACATCGGGGCCCGTCCCTTCACCCCAAGGGAGCTGGACCTCCTGGTGGATGAGGTCCTTCTAAAGTACTGACGGCTATATGGTGCACTAGAGGTACTGCTAAGTGAATATGTAGATTATTTTGAGTCATTAGAATCCTTAGCTTATGTGTCTGTATTCTAGTATGTGCCCCAGAGTGCAAGCCAATGCCTTTTTGTGGGACCGCTTCATGGCCAATGCTGATGCAGAGGTCTAGCCCGGGACCAGGGTTCAATTCCCCGCCTCGGCGGGTCTTGGGCTCAAAATTCCACGGACCTGATAATTCTCGCCTCGGTGCCATTCCAATCATGGAGTCCCACTCTGCAACTCTGGGCAATAGCTTGCTTAATCTCCACAACGGCTCCCACAACGCTAAGGATGCCTGGCCTCCACCTTGGGGGTGCCCAGGAGTGGACACCTCACAGGGAAAGCCAGGATGGGTTCCACAGCGGTATTCGTACAAGCGCCTTGAGACCCTTGTGGGTGAGTAGTGCGCTATACAAGTATCAATTTCAATTTCAATTTCAATTTCAATGACTTACTATTTGTTGCACTTGAGTATGTGGCAAGATTGGCACCATGTCACTAGTGCAGCTCCCTCAGACACTTCAATCACAGATATGGTTTCTGCATGGCTAAGATTAATGTGTGCTACTCTGACCTGCAGAATGACTTCACAGTAATGGTGTGTAGGGCCTTATTCCTCCTGATCCCTAACTGCATGCAATGAGGATTTGTACCTAATGATGTTCAGCAGCAATTGTACAGTGAAACTGATGATGGGAGCAATTGTCACTTTCTACACCCATCCCCTGTGAGATGTCACGTAATAACATCAGTAAGTTAACTTTAAAACATTAATGAGATGGTCAATTAGGCAGAAGGTACATATCAGTGAAGTAAATGAGGTTACAGTGACACTATGGAGATGAGTCCTGTATGCCCAAGAGTTCAAGGCTTTTATCTGTCTAGATTAGTGGAAACTCACCTGTTACACATCTGCAACATGTACTCTGGATATGTCATCCTTGGTTTGTTGTCATAATGTCTTGAGTCTCACATGTATATGGACTATGTCAACATTTTCATTCCACAGGTATGTGAATCTTGTGATGGCTCACCTTTTTGGACTCACACTAGGCTAAAGGGCTGTCCTGTGAATCCACAATGTAGAAAGTCCACATCTCACAACTGACTTAATTAGACATCTGAGTAGTGCACCCTCCTATTTTGAAACAAGCATATTGAGGTATGAATAGTACACACGACAGGCCAAAACCTTGTCACATAAGTGAGTGAATGTAGTGTCAGGTACCTTTCTATGACCTCAATAACGTGTGGTGCTATGCAATGGGCCAGGATGTAGAGGTTTGTGTATTGTCAAACACAGTGAGAATTTCCACAAGGTGCCAATTACAGTGTACTGTCTGTCATGGGCACTCACATAATGCACCACAGATGAGGCCCTTGCTCACTCTGATGTAAGTGCACACCATTTGCATGTGTATGTGATGGCCAGGAAGTAGGTCTATCTGCATAGATGTCCTTGTACTCATTAAGCTTGCTCAGAGCGTAGTATGTGACATGGTCTATCATCTCTGCTGTCCATTGATCAATGTGTGTGGTATGTGTATATTTTCTTCTGGACTGGCACACAATAGTCCACTACATATTGTACAACGTTTGTTTTTCATGTCTCCCATGCCTACAGCTCAAAGTCCATCAGTACAAGACTATATGGATGGCCATCGCCCACAATGTGCAGACCCTGGAGGTCTCCACCAGGCACAGTACTCACTGCCACAAGAGGTAGGACGACATATGCCACCTCAGAAAAAATGGTGCAGAAATGCAGCTGGGGCTGGCCACTTGATGTGACAGGTTGGTACACCGGACAATGACCGTGCTAATGGCTTGCATCCTGGCGATGACCCAGCAGGAGCTGAATGGATGCTTGAGGGCCCAACATCAATCAATCAATCAATCAATCATAGCATTTGTAAAGTGCACTACATACCCTGGAGGGGGAAGCTGCTCCTGTTCAAAGATCCAGGTCTTGAGAAGTCTTCTGAAGGTCAGAAGGTCTTCGGTCTGCCATAGGCAGATGGGGAGGGTGTTCCTTGTCTTGGCGGCGAGGTGGAAGAATGATCTCCTGCCGGTGGACACTCTTCGGATGCGGGGGTTGGTGGCGAAGGCGCGGTCTGTCGAGCTGGCCGGTGGGGTGAGAGGCTGAGTCGGCTGTTGAGGTACGCTGGTACGGTGTTGTGGAGTGCCTTGTGTGCGTGGGTGAGGAGTTTGAAGGTTATCCTCTTGTTGACAGGGAGTCAGTGCAGGTTTCTCAGGTGGGGTGTGATGTGGCTGCGGCGAGGGATGTCGAGGAACAAGCACGCGGAGGCGTTCTGGATGTGTTGGAGCCGTTTCAGGAGTTTGGCCGAAGCACCTGCGTAGAGGGCGTTCCTGTAGTCTATTCTACTGCTGACGAGGGCCTGGGTGACTATCCTTCTCGTTTCGGTGGGGATCCACTTGAAGATCCTGTGAAGCATGTGGAGGGTGTTGAAGCAGGAGGAGGATACGGTGTTGATCTGCTTCGTCATGGAGAGGGTAGAGTCAAGGATGCCCCCTAGGTTGTGTGCATGGTCGGTGGGTGTTGGGGGTGTTCCTAGTGCAGTCAGCCACCAGGAGTCGTCCCAGGCCGAGGGGGTGGATCCAAGGATGAGGACCTCTGTCTTGTCTGAGATCAGCTTTAGTCGGCTGTTCCTCATCCAGTCTGCGATGGCCTTCATTCCTTCGTGGAGGTTGGTTTTGGCAGTGTGGGGGTCCTTGGTGAGGGAGAGGATCAGCTGGGTGTCGTCGGCATAGGAGATGATGTTGAGGTGGTGTAGTCGGGCTACGTGGGCGAGTGGTGCCATGTAGACGTTGAACAACGTTGGGCTGAAGGATGAGCATTGGGGTACACTGCAGATGATCCCTGTGGCTTCGGAGCGGAGGAAGGAGGATGTCCAGTCTAGGGCCTTCTCCTGGATTCTGGCATTGTAGAGGAGTGTTCGTAGTGTGTGGTGGCAGACCCTGTCGAATGCGGCTGACAGGTCCAGGAGGATGAGGGCCGTGGTTTCTCCGTTGCTCAGCAGGGTCCTGATGTCATCGGTGGTGGCGATGAGGTCAGTTTCGGTGCTGTGGTTGCTGTGGAACCTGGACTGGGATGGGTCCAGGATGCTGTTCTCCTCGAGGAAGCTGGTCAGTTGTTTGTTGACAGCTTTCTCTATGACCTTCGCCGGGAACAGGAGTAGGGAGATGGGTCAGACGTTCTTGAGGTCCTTGGGGTCTGCCTTGGGTTTCTTGAATAAGGCGTTGATCTCTGCGTGCTTCCAGCTCTCCGGGAAGGTTGCTGTCTCAAAGGAGATGTTGATGGTTTTCCGGAGATGGGGTGCGTTGGTGCTGCTGGCTAAGTTGAAGATGTGGTGTAGGCAGGCATCTGCCGGGGATCCGGAGTGGACAGTGTTCATGATCTTGATGGTGTTGTCGTCGTTGATGTTGGTCCAGGTCCAGGTCGTGGGAGCGGGTGTCTCAGCGGTTGCCGAGATGGTCACTGCATTGAAGCTGTTGTGGATGTCTGAGATCTTGCGATGGAAGTCGGTGGCCAGCGAGTAACACAGGTCTTAATAATCCACATTTGTAAAGCGCAAACAATCACCCGTAAGGGTCTCTAGGCACTGGGGCTGCCGGGAAGATTAAGCAAGCTATTGCCCGGAGTCACATGGTGCTAGGCTAATCTGCAGCCGGCGCCGGGGACTGAACTGTGATCCCCAGATTCCAGTGTCAGTCGCCCTGGCGCCACACCGCTGAGTCTTGTGAAGGTGGGATGTCGTTGGTGTTGGAGCGCGGGTTGGAGAGTTACTTCAAAATGTTGAAAAGCTCTTTGCTGTTGTGTGCGTTGTTGTCTAGGCGGTCTTCGAAGGAGGTCTTTTTGGCGGATCTGATGAGGTGGTGGTGTCTGTTGGTGGCGTTTTTGTGGGCTGTGTAGCTTTTCGGTGTTCGTTCACGGATCCAGTTTTTTTCGAGTTTGCAGCAGGTTTCGCTTGGAGGTCTGGAGGTCTTCGGTGAACCAGCTGGCTTTCTTGCTGGTGTGGGTGTTAGAGGACTTCTTGAGCGGGGCGAGGGTGTTGGCGCAGTCGTTGATCCACTGTCTGAGGTTGTGAGCGGCGGCATTGGGGTCGGTCGGGTCTGTGGCTGTGCTCTGGGCAAGGGTGGTGGAAAGCTGGTCTTCGGTGACTTTGCTCGAGCAGCGGCGCAGCATCTGTTGGGTGCGGTGCATCACCAAGTTGGGGGTGAGTATTGGGCTGAGTGTGACTTTATGCATGACTGACTGACTACATCCCATCCATGATCAACCCAGGGACCTCAGAGATATCTCAGGTGTTATGCAATCTGTGCAAAGTTGCCTCAGTGGGAATGGCATGACGTGCTGGGTGTGTATAACAGTAGAAATCTCAAGTATCATTCACATGACCAGTTTATGGGCAAATCATCTTGCCCTGTTAGCATGTTCCGTTTTGAAAATGATTTCTGAAGAGACCCATTCATATGCACAAAAAGAAGGTGTGAGAATTGTCTGGCACAGTACACTTGTAGGCCTGTGTATTCTGGTTGACTCCCAGAATATTGTGACTCATGTGATGAAGTGCCAGTGGATTTAGTCATGGACAAATGAGTACTCAGGGTGCAATGAGTTAGCAGAGGTTACACTTGTCCTATGTGTTATGTAGAGACAAATGATACAGATGACAGCATTACAGCTCAACATTTCGCTGGATATCAGCAGCATAGCATCACATTAGTTCATTCCCTGCTACAATGACAGCAGCTGCACACATGCACTGATGGTGTAGATGGTGATGACTAAGTTATGCATTGAATGATGTACATTTGGCCACTGTGTACATGGCAACATGTGTTTGTGATGGCCAGACAGTGGAAGCTTGCAGCTATGGAGCAGAATGTGGCTATTGGGAGAATATGTTTGCTATAGAGCTTTACATGGTTGTACGTGATCAGTGTGTTTAAGAAATTGTAATGTGTCAGAATTGTAGTAATGTAAATTCTGAGAAAATCAGCCAATGTCATTCTGAGCGGCAAATTTATGGTGTGTACATTGAGGAAGGGTGTACGCATGTATCAGTGCATGGGCAACTAGTGGCTACTGATTCCCATCAGCGAGTGAGCTCTTGTGACATTGATGTGCCCTCTGTGTCAGCAGTCAGCATAACATAGGGATGACAGACGCCAGACTCTAGCTTCGACCACACATTGCCTGTACTTATGGAGCCCACTCAGAGCTTCACCTGGAAAGTCATTCTGATGCCTTGGATCATTCCAGGCTTGCCCTGACATCGATATATGTCTGGTATGTGACCTTTTACCACATGCAAGTACCTTGCTACAGATTGCCGCAGTAAGGCAAATGTGCCGTGTTCTTTGTCAACACTTGTACATGGTGCTTCATTGCATTTTTCCTAAACATGTGTCCATGTGAAGTCCGCATAGGTGTAACTCTCAAAGACATCAATCAGCAGTGAACAGCAGTGAGCATCTTGTTATGGTGGAATTAGATATTTGTGTTGTCCACTTCCATGTCAGTGAAGAATTTCAAATCTGAAGTCAATGATCACCAGTAGGTGGGCTGCAGTACTAAAAGATTTTGATGTATGGATGTAATGTCACTTACATATTTGCATGTTTCAATTTGAATGTGTTGTGTTTAGGGAACTTCTTAATGTCAGAGAAACACTACACACTTGGATGTGTAGCTCTGTTGAAAAGAGGCATGTAGCTAAACACAATAGGATGTGATTCTAAAATGTTGGCACATTCGCAGAAATTTGTCATTGTCAACGTATCATGTTGCATGAATGTATACAAGTTATGTGCCAATACATCATGTAATCAGGCCAAAGATTGTGCTGATGCAGTGAGTACATGTACAAGTAAATTACTGTTCTGAAGTGAAATGATTTATTTTTGAATTTCATCTCATATTTGTGAGAAGGTGACTCCATGGTGTTGGTGGACCAAGGAAGTTCTACATCTGCATCTCTGCCTGCCACACCACGTCCTGTGTCCACCCACCATGCTGCTCCCCAAACTGTTATCCGGGCCCGCAGCCCTAAGAAGGCTAGAGTCTCCTTCCACCCAGGCACCACTGCTCCTACCCCTGTCACCCCTGCTGTCCGCAGATTGGAGGCCATAGACAGATTCCTGAGACAGATCGCTGTAGGTCAGACTGCATTCGTGAATGCCCTCCAGGATCAAGGCAACAAGTTGTCACACGTTGCGTTTCTGGAGGGCATTCATTTGGACATGTGTGGCCTGCAGAGAACTGTCCAGTCTTTGACCTTCACAGTGACAGCAGCCATTCAGCAATACACACCTCCAAGTCTAGCTCCTGTCCCTTTCAAATCTACCCTCCCAGTGCCCTGCATGTTGAGAACAGACACACACGAGCACACAGGCACCCAGACATTCACATGCAGCAAACATCAACACCACTCAAAACACAAACACACCATATCATCCAAAAAACACACATAAAGTACCAATGACACCTCACCAACAACACTACCACAACACACTCAGAAACATAAACCCCCAGAACATGCATCCACATCTCATACCTAAGATTCCTTCCACTCCAAAATCCATTCCATTCACACACCTCATCCCACAGCCTCTAAGGCCCGTATCCTGGCTGCCCTGGGGCTGTGGCCTACCACTGCTGCCCCAACCACCGAGAGTTAATGCAAATGGTTGCCTAAAGCTTCCTCTAGAGAAGCATGGACACAAGCCAAAAGAGGTAGATGTCCCTCCCCAACAGGGGAGGAAGGGGAAAAGGCCACCCCCGATTCTAACACCATATCTGGGAACTCTCCCCAGAAAGAAGCCCCAGCACATGCCCTACTTTCTGGGGAGAAGGAGGTTTTTGTGGCCACCTCGCTTCTCTCTTCCCCCAAGCAGTTTTTTGGGTATCATATGCCCAAGAAACTGAAACCCAGCACTCCACATGCCACATCAACCCCGACTCTCCCAATGGCAACCCTCCACCTCCCGAATCATGACTCCACCTGGTCCAGCCAGCCCTCCATCACATCCACTGCTCCCACTGCCTCAGCCAGTTCTCCCTATCTCAGGTCTAGTCCTCTCACTAACCCAGAAAAGCATCCCCCTCCCAGTTCCACTTTTCCAAAAAGTTTGAGCCAGACTCCCCCTTCTCTCTATTATCCACCCTGAATGGTGCCCAAACTGCCAATTTTCTGCCCCTGTCCCAGGGAGGTTTCCATGGCAATGGACCGTTGTGCAAGTTTTCATACACACATGTGCAGACTCTTATTTGGACTGGCCATCGGCCTTGTTTTTTCACAATTTTTTTTTCTAAAGGAGAATATATTAAAGGTAGATTTTGGTTAAGAGCTTTTTCGCTAGCCTTGCTAATGATGCAGAACAATGCATGTGTATATGATGAGCTAATCCTTGCTCTAAATGCAACATTCCCAGTGGAATGTACTTAATTTGCAGTTGCAGGTGTCCCCAGAGCTCGGCGCAGGTAATGTGCCTATTGCGTCAGAGGGGTAATGGGACCACGATGCTCATCTGTGATGGTCTACTCTTGGCCTCTACATTGATTTGTCTGGGCTCTGCTTTTGTACTCATGTCATCTTTGGGTCCTCTACATCGACCCAGGCTATCTAAATTTACAGGATGACTTGAGAAGTGGACAGGGTTTATCATATATGACGGATCTCTTTTGATGTGTACACACCAGGATAGGCGTACAGCTATCTTTGATAGGTATGGCTTCATAGTCACATGGGTACATTTACATGTGTGCATTTGACTACTCATGCTGTGTGATAGTCATGAGAAAAGCAGGTGTAGTAATGTGGATTGTGGACTTGAGCATAACCCTTTCACACATGTACGTTCCAGTTTGTGAGTGTCTGATTGTTTGCAAGTTCAGACACATGCAACAGTTTGTATGCACATGTAGATGTTGGTGCAGGTACAATGTGCAGTTTGTCAGTATGACCTATCCTTACTAGGGTACACCTACTTGTGGGCCACATCAGCTGAGGGTATGTAGAGCGTGTTACTCAAATATGTAAGATGATGGTTTGTGGATTAGATATTGGTGTTGCTTACCTTTGAATTTACTGTGATGACTGACTCTGTCAAACATACTTAATATGTGCCATTAGCCATAAATTGATGTCAGATTACACTATATGTACTCCACTATGTGGTCTTCTACTCCATACCAGTCCTGTACACAAGTGCATTTGAGGCTAATACAATGTGAGATACTCCACTATGTCCTATTGCTCTGTACACTCCTCACCTATACTCCTGTATATACCAATTCACTCAGCAACATTCCACTCTGTACCATATAAGTGTTTGAAACTTCACACCACTCCATAGTGTGACACTATACTATAGCATAATCATTTGTGTCCAAAACCATTGTGCACCTCAGCACTGGTTCCTAATTTGATATGTGATAATTGAGTCTACTTAATTGCGGTGATGGGAAATCCTGTATTGTACAGTTTAATTTACAGCACAGTCCTCTGGACTTGTCCAGCGCAGATGTGGTTGCCGGAGTTGTAGAGCAGTAGGTGATATGAGCAGGGTCTAGGTGTCTGCAGATCTACTGCCACCCCTCCTGAATTGTGTTCTAGCTGAGTATGTGTCGTATGTGAAGATGCATTTGAGTTTGTGGCATAAGATGCAGGATCAGTAATTTGTGCTGATATGCAGTGAGTGTGGACTGTTGTCTGCAGACTGTACAGAAATGAATAGTAGTGTGGGCACAGTAGTTCTGTTGGTTTGTCTAGGAGTGTCCAAAGTGACTTGTGTGGACAAAGGGTGACCAACTTACATGTGAGTGGTGGTATGGTCATTGAGATGTACCCTACATGGTCACAGTGTATTGCTTTTGGGCATTGATGTCTGATTCAATATCTTTCCCAAAGTCTTGATGCTCAAGGGTGATGGTGTTATGTGTTGCATGAGCTTCTACATATGGCAAGGTACCCCCTATGGATACTTGCGAGGTCTGGGAGGAGGGGGAGAAAATACAATAATATACAGAAAAAATCTCCCACACGACCTAAAGTACTTTCACTGCGGCTTGAAAAAGCTCTTGTGGGCTTCCATTTCTAAATAGATCAAAACATACTGCATAATATCATTTTTGCATTTTTTCAAAATTTGTTATTCTTATAATCAAGACAATATTTTTACTCCGGTGTGAATATTTTTTATACCATTTTCAGCTTTTTTTTTTATAAGGTGAAAAGTACATATATTATTAAAACATGACAGACATAAGAGCAGTAATCTCCATTATTTGAAATACAATGCATGAGGATAAGCTTTCAACAATGTGAAAAGTTACTTTTCATATCACCATCAAGAGAAAGAAAGAAATTATCAAATCACACCACACCTCTCATTCCATATCATCCTCGCCAAAACCAGACACACATAAACACATTCAAACCTTCATTCACTTCCCAGCTTAAATAGACGTGCTAATAAAACACATGGTAGAGATTCTTTTCAACTATCCGCGTTATTGCCGCCAGCCAGGAATACATCTAGCCAACGTACGTTTCGGTGGATTAAATGAATTACTGTCCACCTTCCTCAGGGCCATCCAATTTATAGTTTCATGTTCAGTGCCAGAGGTGCGATGGGGAAATCTGCAGATAGAAAGGTTTTCAAAAATTGTAAGAAGCCCCGGACATTCATTATTATGATTCTAAGTTATGAAGAACACAAAGAAATCTTGTGCTATCTGCTTCACCTATACATACCAAATGTATCATGCAGAAATGGAGCGAGTAGAAGGAAAAAAGAACTTCCCCAAAAAATAATAACTTATTTTAAGAGGTCAGAGATAGATAGCCTACACCAAACCAAAATTGTGCAATTAGTGTGAGGTGGCAGACGGTGTCGAAGGCGGCGGAGAGGTCCAGGAGGGTTAGGGCAACCGTCTTGCCTTTGTCCAGCAGGGTCCTGATGTCGTCTGTGGCGGCGATGAGGGCTGTCTTGGTGCTGTGGTTGCTGCGGAATCCTGATTGGGACGGGTCTAGGATGTTGTTGTCTTAGAGGTGTCGGGTGAGCTGGGTGTTTACTATATTCTCGATGACATTAGATGGGAATGGAAGCAAGGAGATGGGCCTGAAGTTCTTGAGGTCTCTTGGGTCCGCCTTGGGTTTCTTCAGTAGGGCGTTGATCGCTGCATGCTTCCAGATCTCAGGGAAGGTGGCGGTCTTGAAGGACAGGTTGATGATTCTGTGCAGGTGGGGAGCGGTGGACTTGCTGGCTTTGTTGAAGATGTGGTGCAGGAGAGGGTCGGATGGGGATCCGGAGTGGATTGTTCCCATGGTCTTAATTGTGTCCTCGATGCTTACGTTGGCCCAGGAAGTCAGGGTGTCGTGGGCGGTGGGGTGCAGTGGGTTGGGTGCGGTGTGATCGGCAGGGGTCGTCCGGGGTTTAAAGCATTCATGGACGTGTGTGATTTTCCAGTGAAATAAGGTGGCGATGGAATCGCACAGGGCTTGCGATGGTGGTATGCCGTTGACGTTGGAGCTGGGTTTGGAGACTTCCTTCACGACAGTGAAGAGCTCCTTGCTGTTGTGTGCGATGTTGTCAAGGCGGTCTGTGAAGGAGATTCTTTTGGCGGTCCTGATGAGGTGGTGGTGGTTGCAGATGGCGTCTCTGTGGGCAGTGCGGCTGTCTGGCGTCTTGTCGTTGTGCCATATGTTTTCTAGTTTCCGGCATGTGCGTTTGGAGTTGAGGAGTTCCGGGGTGAACCAGCTGACTCTTCTGCTGGTGTCTGTGTTGGTGGGGTTTTTCAGTGGAGCGATGGTGTTGGCGCAGTCGTTCATCCAGCGTTCGAGGGCGAGTGCCCCTTCATCTGGGTTGGTTGAGGTCGACGGGGGGTTGAGTGTGAGGTTTGTTTGTAGTTGTGATTTCATCCTTGATCTCTGCTCTTACCTCCCTCTGATTCCAACCCTACTCCTGCAGGTTACAATGCAAACATTTACAGCGCATGCCTTTACAACGTTGTTTTTACATTGCAACATCCATTACAACTCATGAATTTACAATGCATGCCAAAATAACGTATTTTTAGAAACTAAATTTACAACGCATTCCCTTACAATGCATACCATAACAACACATACCATTACAACGCATAATACCGTTAGGGCAACAGTAAGGTAAGTGTTTTGGAATTTGTAGGGGTAAACTATGCCCACTCCAGTGAGTGCAACTGTAGGGTAAGTGTTGGATAGTGTAGGGGTAAAATTAATATCCCCACGTCAGTGAATGCAACAGTAGAGTATGTGTTAAATAGTGTAGGGGTAAAAATTACTATTCCTCCTCCTGTGAGTGCAACAGTATGGTAAGTGTTGTATAGTGTAGAGGTAATGCATTGTAATGACATGCGTTGTAGTGACATGTTGTAATGGCATGCGTTGTAGTAACATTTGTGTTGTAATGGCTGCGTTGTATTGGCATGTGATGTAAAGACAGTTGTATGATAATGCCTGCGTTGTAAATGTAGTCATTTGTAATGACTGCATTGTAATGGTTGTTTCCCCTCCTGCAGCCCAGGAGTTAGTGGAACACATATATGAAAGACAGCAATGTGTATTCAAGGGAAACACAGATCTTCATCATTGAACCTCTCCTAGTTATGTGGTGGTAGACAAATTGCATCTGTCCACATTTAACATAGCTGTGAAAGGAACCCATACGTTCAGGCCACAGTTCATTGGTCCTTACATGATTATAAAGATAGAGAATGCAGCAGCCATGAAATTCGACTTGCCTTCCACACTGAAAATACATCCTGTGTTTCATGTTTCCCTTCTAAAGTTGACAGCATCTTGTACCAGGTTACTTGTTTGACCCCTTGTGATATTGGTTGACAATCAGCCTGAATACGAGGTGGAATCTATAGTTGATTCACGTAGAGTTAGACGGAGATCACAATACTTGATCCATTGGAAAGCATATGGTCCAGAGGATCGAACATGTTCATGCTCCTAGGCTACTTCGATTGTTCCGAAGACATTATCCTGGGAAACCCAAACTGGTGGGTGGCTTTGTAAGGGGGTCTTAGTGTTGGGGTTGCTCCATGTCTAAACCGCATAAGCAGTGGGGCAAAGCAAGTCTGGAATAAAGAGGGCTGTTGAGAAGGGAAGAGTGCTTCACGTTTATGTGCACATGTGCTTGTACTCCGTCCTTGCCCTTTCAACCTACCTGTCACTTCCAGGTCTGCCAGTGGTTGAAGTCATCGTATGGAGTTGGGTTGTTCCTTGTCGAGTTGCATTCATCCAGGAAAGTTTCCACGTTGGGGCCTCCCTCACTTCCCCCTCGGGTCTTCACCAACCTGCAAAAAACATAGAAGACAAGAAAGACAATAGTTACAGGGCCAACATTCCACAGGCTACCATGTGATGCTAATGTCAGCTCAGTTTATACTTATCTGAAGTGTCTCCATAGCTTTGGAGGATCCATGTTCTATTGTACACAACTGCAAGCTATAAAATAAAGTAATATTATTGACCATCAAGCACATCCTGAAGCTAAGGAGTTATTCTTGAGTTGCATACAGCCCAGCCTATTTTTTTGGCATATTTTCTTGTTTTCCTCATCACATTAGTCAACTTCATCCTATTGAGAAATATATTAAGGGATTTTTATTCCAGTGGAATTATTATAATATGTTGGGGTTATTTTGATGTGTTTATATTTCTTTACAAGATAATAGATTACATATTCACTCATATATTGTCTTCCTATTATATTTTCACCACTAAATATGCATATTCCCTTTATGTAGAATTCTCTGATAATTATTAACAAATGAATTTACAGGTAGTTATGGCCTAATATTGAAACCACTGCCTTTTTGGGGAATGGTTCAGATTGTTGCTATGTATTATTTCTCTGCCGTTATATGTATACCTCTTGTCTTGTTACCAACATTTCTGTGATCCTGAAGATTCAAGCACAGCCCTGAATATATTAGATGTGTGTCTTTTGTTACCTTGATTTCCCTATCCCCATTTCACCATTGTGTACTTTGACCTTAGTTGGGCCTCTGTAGTGATGAGGGGGAGTTGGGACCTTGCTATTGGTTTCTATTGGTTTCTATAGCACCCCCATGGAAACATCAAAGAGGAGAATTACACTTACATATTTGGGTGCGTTGATATTTTTGGGTATTGATAAAAATCATGTTCTTCTTTTGTTTCAGTGGTCTAGTTTTTCCGCTGAAGAAAAACAAAATACTTTTTTTTGTTTAGTAGTAGTATTTTCTTTAGGCGGTAAGGCATGAGTGGCATTCTGTTGAATTTTAATTTAGTGGATTCATCTTTATTTGAATTGTACTTACATTATTTAGTGACTTTTCTATTAGTTATTTGTAGTTAGTTTAATTTTAGTTGTTAATATCTGTAGAGAAGAAAAATGTATCATCCTGTAGAGATGTGGCCTTTTCTAGTATTTGCAGTTTTAATGGTAGATTATATGCACTTTATGGTGTCTTTTAAGGCGTTGTTTGTATTGTTGGTAGATTTTTACTAGTTGTTGTTATTTTTATGTAATTGGTTTTTCTAGCATTTTTTTTAATTGTTTTCACAGTTATGTCCTTATTTGGAAAATGCAAATTAATTATATTTAAAGGTATATTTGGGTTTAAACATTAATATGACACAATATAAGTATTCATTGTATTTAGAAATCAATGTATTTGGTATATAAGATATATATATTTTTGTGGTATTAATGTATGATATATATTATTGGGTGAGGAAAGTAATTTTAAAAAGTGAGGAGTGGTGTTTTATAAAAGTAAAAATATGAATTATATAGATATAGACCATTTTGGATTTAGGATAATTTCTAAATTGGTATACAAAATATGTATGTTCATTTGTTTATGTTTTAAGGATTATTTGTTGTGTTTGTACGATATGTATATACTCTATATTTTAACTTTCTGTAATTTTGATATGTTTATGTTTATTTAATGAATATGATATTTTCAAATCTGATACAACATATATAAGTTGTCGATATTAATGTTATTGATATTAGTGTGATGATAATTTTGCAGGACAATATTAGCTGTGGTGATAATATGCCAGTGAACCAATCTACAAAGTATAAATAAAAAAAAATCATATCTAATGTTCCTTCAGGTTACTTAGAACCGCAATAAGAGGAAGGGGAGTCTAGCAAAATGAACTGAGTTAATTCAAATTAATAACAATGGCCTGTAGACTACAGCAAGCCCAGAAGCATAATAACAGGATATGTGTATATAAAAGGAACAAGCATTAGCAAACCAATAAGTCTCAGCCATTGAGCCTATTAGCCAAGACACTGCCTAATGTTATGCTAGACAGCCTTATCGTGTGAGTTTTACTTCTGTGAGAAGAATATACATGCAGGATTTTATAAAATATTGAAAAATGCATGATATTTTGGCTACTGTGGATGAGCCCGCAGTACAGTAGCTGTACTTAAACATATTTTGTTTTCAATTTGAACAAATCCCATTTAAATTTGGTTGCCTCAAATGTGCATGTACTAATGGTGGCCACTTGTAAAAGGAATTTATTAAAATAGAAATGCATATTTAAAATGCAAGCAAATCTTGGAAAGATCAAAAAACATTTTAAGAATGCCATTCACTAATAGACTGTAAGCTGTAACATGTTAGATTTAAAAAGAAGGAGTCTGTGGGAGGGATACATTGCACTGGATAAGTAAGGGAAGGTGCTGTGGGAAGAGCAAGAGATGTTAATATGTTGAACATGGAGGCATGGGGGAATGCACTGGAAAGGAAGGCCTGGTATCAGCAGTGGAAAAATACATAATTTAATCAAAACACTGCGAGACAAAAATGCTCATGAATGTAACATGCACAAAAACAATGATTACGTCTTCTAAATAAGGAGAAGGGAAGTGAGATAGACATAAAAGCCATATATTCATATGTTGGGGATTGTCCAAGGTATCTGTAATGTATTGGAAAGAATAAGTGTATAGAGATGTCATACTCTGTAGCTGAGGTTTAAAAATGAGCACAAACATCATTGGGCTCTTAAAAGGCCATAACAGATCAAGCTTGCTGCAAAAGTCTTTTGCAAATGATAGAAGATGTTTAATAATCTGCAGCAGAACACAAACCCTGGTTTCAAAAATGGTAGCCAAGCATCTGGCATGGAAAAAGTTGACATGAGGACAAAACAAAATGTCTGCCTTACAAATATACTGGTGTTACAAAATTGTGGATGACCAATTGGGAAAATAAAGAGAAGGCAGGGAGACAAAAGGAAATAGATTTCTAAAACCCACATTGGTTTCATAAAATGATAATCTAGCCCATGTCAAGCAATGGGGATGCCAGAAGGACAAAAAGTAAATGGTTGTCAGCCCTAGAGCTACTTCCGACCTCCTCCATAATAAACCATGTGAAGGACTGTTATAATCATCCTGTGTGTTATTTTCTATTTATTCACATACTAAAATTGTATATTTGTTTGTTTAGATATACATGTCAATTGTGAATGCATGTACATTCATGCTGCTTACTGCTTATTAATTACTTCGCCATTATTAAGTCTGATTGAATACATTCATTTTTTTCTGAATTACTGAATACTCTTTTCAAGCGACTGATTTAAAAAAAAGATTAAGATTTCAAAGAATTATAAGTTGGCTCCTAGTTTATTGTTTTTTCACAACAGGTAATGTTCCACAATATGTAAGTAAGAGAAAGGCTGCCAGGAACCCTCTTCTAATTGTTTATTCGGAAAATGTTGCACAAGGTTCAGATACAAAATATAGCTAAGAACATAATGTAATGAGCTAGAGGGGAATTTTGTACCAGAGATTTGGTACAGTGGGCAGCTCAGTCCTATATTCACCCTCCTTGGTTGAAGGCTACAGCGAAGCGCATCAAGCTTACATTTGGTGGGATTATATGCCTGACTTTCTGCCAACAAAGGTGACAATAGTAGATGACATTACTTTGCTGAACATTGGTAGTATTATTCAGAAGGGGTCTGCGGATGTGAACCATCATTAAAACTCATACTAGACTACCTTTGGTGATAAGATTGTGAAAGTAAGAGGAGGGGTGTAAATGAACCAAATAAATCAGTCTTATAATACAATCACAGTGCTACAATTGTTTTAGTTTTCAATTTTGTGAAAAATACCATTTCCACTATTGTGCCTGATTTTCAAATAGTTACTATTTGCAATGTATCGACTAGGATAGGGTTTTGATTTTAAATAAATCCTGAAAATATGTTACTCCTGGTTTCCTGATGTTCTTGAGTGTGCCTTTCCATGATGAAAGGAGATTCATTATTACCTAGAATGCATCACACTCAAACTATGCTCAGTTGTTCTGGAGGGTGGCTCTTGTTCATTTGGCTAACTTTATCAGGTTGGCACACCAATGAAGGTCTTGGTGACAGAGACTCTAGAAAGTTTTTTTACCAGGCTTTGTTCTGGAAAATAACTCTATAAAACGTACAGCATTTCAAATAGAGGATTTCACAAATATTGGCCTCATTATGATATCGAGAGAAGGTATCAGGCAGAGGGATTTTGCGCTGCTTTTAAGCCAGTCGGAGCATGGGAAAGAATCACAATCCCATGATGACGGTGGAGACAGGTTTGGCTCTGCCGTCGGGATTATGATGCCACTTGGGACACTCTTCCATGTAGGCCGTCCTGACATGGAAAGACTGGCAAAAAAGTGACTTTGTGGGCCCCTAGCCGGTCCCCATTCCCCCGGTCTTCCGCTATGGGGCATGGAGGGCACCTACGGTGTCCCCAAAACAACCCTGCACTGTATGGTAGGCAGGGAAAGTTACCTACCAAGCGGAGAAGGGATGTTTCGAAACAACCATTTTGTAATGGCAGCTTGTACTGTGGTCCTTTTCTGAGAACTGCCATAAGAAAATGGATATTTCTGACTGCCCAATGGAATGTTGCATCCAAATTGTGCAGTCGGAACCGCTGAACTATGGTCGGGTAGTTCCAGTCCAGAACTGTGTCAGGCAGACGTAAGAAATGGAAGGTTAGACAAGATATATTGTTAGAGGAAACAATATGTAACAGTTTGATAGAATTCAAGGACATACAATGATGACTACATTTTCTGGTCACTGCAGTGAATATTACAGGTGAGTATGAAATAACATGTTTATTTGTGTGGTTTATACTTTGCATTGAACATTTCATAGATTCGTACCTGTGAATATTTGTAGATGCTTATAACTTGAGCTATTCGGTATGATGCTTCTGATGAGAAATCTCCGATAAAACCCACCAAGGTTCCCTTCCTCTGACAGTTGTAGTTTGGAATCAGTTCTGTACTCTGTGACAGTATGAACAGAGATACCATTACTGCCTCCCTTACACTAGAACAAGAGTTATGAATCTGGTAACCAATTGTGAGATTTGGTAAGAGTTCAGGGTTAGTGTTGATCTCCTCTATAGCATAGATAAATGCCATGAAATAGCGGAAGTAGCGAATAGAAGTACTGAAAATTAAAAAGAAAGTTACATTGATATTATTGTTAAAGTTACTGTCAAATTCAACTGTTGTCTTTCAGACATAATCATAAAGATTATCAAACAATAACAGATAGCAAATGAGAGAAATGAGTGGAAAATCAGAAAAACAAAATAGAATGCAGCCTACTCTCCTTAAATATTCCATAAACAAATCCTGGAAGCAAGAGCAAGATGGTAATTCAGAAGTGGTCATACAAAGGAATACAAATAGTGACAAGTGGATTGATTTCGGTGGAGGTACACAGCAAAAGTTCAATTCTGTGCCTACCTTCATCCGCTGGTTTTCCGATCTGTTGCATGTAACCAAAGGAGTCCATATCCTCTGTAAGTTTTTGAGAGAAAGAGTTTTTCAAGTCTTCAACCAACATTCATATCACCTCAAATCAAGACATTTTTGGAACCCTAAAAGATTGTTGCGACCAAGGTTTTGTAATTTTAATTTAAAGTAGGAAATCAATTTTAAGGGGAGCGGGAGACAACACATCAAGGCAAAGTCTGTGAATCTGATGGCCTTGGTTAGGAATTTGAGAGTATTATTTTGAATTAAAAAGTAAGGGTGTTGATATGTACATGATCTAACCCCCTCCTCTGCCTCGGTGCCTGTTTCAAATCAATATACTACAGTTTGGTGACATTAGAAGACTCTGTGACAATGTAGTCTTTCAGCCATGTTGACACAATACTCCTATGGAAAGTAGTTAAAGAGGTCAGGTTGGCAGGTGATGATGTGATAAATTGGTTTGTTGGTTGACTGGGGTGTGAACCCTGGTCAAGCAATTGCCACAGTCCCTTGCATAGTGAACCACAACATGTCACTACATTAACCCGGGATTAACTGGGTAGCTTGACTTAAAAAGCTGTCAGGCTTAACTTAAACGTGAATGTGTGAAGTATTAATGCAGAAGACAAACAGTAATGATGTAAAAACACAGTACAAGAACAATCCCACACAAATTCAGAAAAGTAGAGGAAATATTCATAAATTATTTGACACTAAAACGTCCAAAAGCCAATTATGTAGAAATGGAGTTATGACGTTTTTAGTAAAAAATAGCACCTCACAGATCAAAGTGCCAACCCTGAACTTATAGATCTCATATGGGGGAGTGATTCCATTCTAGAATGGAGAGGCTGGAATATATGATAAATTGCAACAAAAAAGAGTACCTCTCCAACCATAGATCAAAAAATCTTTCAACAATGGAGGTTACTTGTATTAACTCCGAATCTGTTCAATTGATGTACTTCTATGTTCTTATATACATATGTGTTTTTCCCATTTATTGAATTAGAACATACACTTCAAGTGGATTATACCAATTTTTAACCTAATGCCATGCTCTTTGGCTGTATCAAACTTTTTGTATTTAAAAAGAACATTGAAATAGCACAGTGAGACTTTTACATGTCCGACAAAATAATTGATGCATTCTAAAGGAGAAAACTAAGGCATAAACAAGTCAACAAATTTGTCTACTTCATCTGAATAACAGCACACAAAAAAGACTAATTTGTGCATTTTAAAATGGACACATTAGACATTACAAACCTATCATAAACACGTCAACCAGGACATTTGTGGGGACATTTATGGACTTTAATAGATGTTATATGTCCTACTATACTTTTCTGTGTCGGGGCCTATTTACTTTGTCTCCACGATACATATTTATTATGAGGTCCTGGGGAGGTCAGAGTGTTAATATAGAACTCCATCCCTATTCCAATTTACTAGAGCTTATACTGTCCATTATTTAACGCAATTTTTCAAGATGATTGCTCTTGGCCTCAGGAAAGTGATGCCCGTGGTTTTCAACCTTTGTCGTGGGACCATGGGATATTTTGGTGGAAGGTCTTCATCAGGGTGAGGGAAGCTTTTGTAGGACATAGAAATTCTTGGGTGTGTGGTAAATAGCCAATTTTGGCAGAGGTCTATTACATGCTGGCACTTCTGAACGAAGCACTTGCATGAAGAAGCTGCTATGGAGTACATTGGAGCCACCGACCACATCTTGAAACATACGTATGAAAAAGACCGGACCAGTAAAAACAAACACCTTGAAAGTAAATGCGACAAGAAGATAAAAGGAAAAAGAAAAATACTCAAGAAAAGAACTATCATCGTCACTGATAGACCTCCGCCAAAATTGAAAAAAAAGACCATAACCAAATGTGAATGCCTGTGTCTGCCATCTTAGAGAAGGCAAAAGGTAAAGGGTGCTCAAAAAGGTAACAAGTACTGTCAGTGTGTACAAAAATAGCAAAGTATACCAAAACAAACCGAAGAGTAATTTCACCCCCTATGGTGAATTCAGGAATCAAGAACGTAAATATGAAAAATTATAAACATGAAAAAATTAATAATAGGAAAATGGGGAAGCAGTACACAGAAGTTACATCAATCAATCCATTTATAGAGCTCACAAATACCCCTGAGGGTCTCAAGGGGGGTGTGCTGCAACTCATCAAACAGCCAGGTCTTGAGAAGTCTTCTGAAGGTCAGTAGGTCCTGGGCCTGTCGCAGGTGGATGGGGAGGGTGTTCCATGTCTTGGCGGCGAGGTGGGAGCATGTTCTGCCGCTGGAGGTCGTTTGGTGGATTCGAGAAACGGTAGCAGAGGTGAGGTCAGCGGAGTGAAGCTGGCGGTTTGGGGTGTAGAAGGTGAGTCGTTTGTTGAGGAATGCTGGTCCGGCGTTGTGGAGTGCTTTGTGAGTGTGGGTGAGGAGCTTGAAGGTGAACCTCTTGTTGGCGGGGAGCCAGTTCAGGTCTCTCAGGTGGGCAGTGATGTGGCTTTGAAGGGGATGTCAAGGATGAGGCGAGCGGAGGAGTTCTGTATGCGTTGAAGTCTTTTCTGGAGTTTGGCCGTGGTTCCTGCATAGAGGGCGTTGCCGTAGTCCAACCTGCTGCTGACGAGTGCTTGGGTGACCGTCCTTCTGGTTACAGTGAGGATCCATCTGTAGATCTTGCAAAGCATGCGGAGGGTGATGAAGCAGGAGGAGGAGACGGCGTTGACTTGTTGGGTCATTGAAAGTGTTGAGTCCAGGATGAAACCCAGGTTGTGTGCGTGGTTGGTGGGTGTCGGTGCAGCTCCCAGCATGGCCGGCCAACAGGAGTCGCCCTGGGGGAGGGGGTTGAGCCGAGGATGAGGACCTCTGTTTTGTCAGAGTTCAGTTTCAGACGACTGGTCTTCATCCATTTTGCGACGGCATTTATTCCTTCGTGGAGGTTGGTTTTGAAGGTGGCTGGGTCCTTGCTCAGGGAGAGGTTCAGCTGGGTGTCATCGGCATACGAGACGATGTTGAGGTCGCCCGATCGGACAATGTTGGCGAGCGGTGCCATGTAGACATTAAAGAGGGTCGGGCTGAGGGATGATCCTTGGGGTACGCCGCAGGTGATCTTGGTGGCTTCAGAATGGAATGGGGGATGTGGACTCTCTGGGTTCTGCCGGTCAGGAAGGAGGTGATCCGGTCCAGGATTTTGTTGTGGATCCCTACATAGTGGAGGCATGTGCCTAGGGTGTGGTGGCAGATGGTGTCGAAGGCCTCTGAGAGGTTCAGGAGGATGAGGATCGTGGAGGACCCTGATGTCGTCGGTGGTAGCGATAAGGGCAGTTTCGGTGCTGTGGTTGCTGCAGAAACCGGATTGGGATGAGTCCAGGATGTTGTTCTCTTCTGGGAAGTGGGTCAGTTGCCTGTTGACAGTCTTCTCGATGACTTTCGCCGGGAACGGGAGCAGGGAGATGGTTGAATTTCTTGAGGTCCCTTCGGTCCACCTTGGGTTTCTTGAGTACGGCGTTGATCTCGGAGTATTTCCAACTCTCCAGGAAGATGACGGTTTTTAAGGAGCTGTTGATGATCTTCTGCAGTTGCGGTGCGATGATGAAGCTCGCTTTGTTGAAGATATGGTGGGGGCAGGGGGCAGGTGGTGATCCGGAGTGGATGGTGTTCATGATTTTGATGGTGTTGTCATCGTTGACGTGGTTCCAGGAGAGCAAGAGGCCAGTGTGGTTGGCGGGCGGTGAGTCTAAAGTGTCAGTGTCTGTCGAGGGGGTATGGGTGTTGAAGCTGTTGTGGATGTCTGCGATCTTGCGGTGGAAGAAAGTGGCTAGGGAGTTCCAGAGGTCTTGCGATTGACGGGATGTCATTGGAGCTGGGGTTGGCAAGTTCTTTAACGATGGTGAAGAGCTCTTTGCTGTTGTGCGCGTTGTTATTGATGCGTTGCTTGAAGGAGGGCCTTTTGCCAGTACGAATCAGTTGGTGGTGCTTGCGGCTGGCATTCTTGAGGGCTGCTTGGTTTCTGGTGTCTGTTCATGGCGCCACTTCTTCTCGAGTCTTCGGCATGTCTGCTCGGAAGACTGGAGGTCGGTGGTGAACCAGATATCCCTTCTGTCGGTACATCTGTTTGAGGGTTTCCTGATCGGGGCGAGAGTGTTTGCGGAGTTGTCGATCCATTGCCTGAAATTGCGGGTGGCTGTGTTGGTGGGGTCGATTGGTGGGCCTCAGGTGAGAGTGGTGATTAGCTGGTTTTCAGTGACATTGTTCCAGCTATGGTGTGGGGATTTGTTGCGGGTGATTGTGTGTGGTGTGTTTCTTGAAGGAGAGGTAGATGCAGCGGTTGTCAGTCCAGTGGAGTTCGGTGGTGTGGCTGAAGGTGACGTGGTTGCTGGCGGAAAATATGTGGTCGATCGTGTTTCCGGCGGAGTGGGTGGGTGTCTTGACGAGCTGTTTGAGTCTGAGGTTGGTGAGGTTGGTGAGCAGGGTGGTGGAGTTGCTGTTGTTTGTGTTCTCGAGGTGGAAGTTCAGGTCTCCGAGGAGGATATAGTCTGTGGAAGCAAGGGTGTGTGTGCTGATGATGTTGGTGATGGAGTCACTGAACTGTGGTCAGGGTCTCGGGGGTCTGATGGTGGTATTGTGATAGATGTGGATAGATGTGGATCTGGAAGTGTAGGTGTTCAGCAGTGCTGAGGGTGTCTTTAGTGTTGGTCGAAATTTTGAGGGTATTCCTGTGGACGATGGCTATTCCTCCTCCTGGTTTGTTGGTGCGGTCCCTGCGGGTGATCTTGTAGCCGCCCGGGATGGCTTTGGTGATGTCGGGTGCTGAGAAGGGGTTCATCCAGGTCTCTGTCAAGAAGGCTACGTCTGGGGAGGCAGAGTCGAGTAGGTCCCAGAGTTCGACGGCGTGCTTGTGGACTGAGCGGGTGTTGAGTAGTATGCATCTGAGATGGTTGTGACTTGCCCTTATGGGGGGGGTGTGCATGTGTTCGCTGGCTGATTAAGCTGCAATTTCGGCAGGTGAAGGGCCCCTGGGTGAGCTTCGGGGTGGCCTGGAAGCAGGTGGATGATTGGCCAGCGTTGAGTGTGTGGAGGAGTGCATGGAGGAGGTTGATGTTGTGGCGGCATCGGGTGTCGTGGCGCTCACGGGTGTTCTTCATAGTCGCGGTAGTGTCTTCAGTGGTAGCTGGTTTTCATGTGGTGATAATGGGCTGGTTGTTGGTGGTAGAGAGGGGGCTGGTGTCTGGAGTCTGTTCGCTGAAGTTGTCGGAGAGGGCCTTGATTTTCAGGTGGAACGATCTAAGCTTGTTGCAGATGCCCTGGGATGGTGTAACATTCGTAGCTTCGCTGAGGGGTTTGGTGAACTGCTGTATTATGTTAAAGAGTTTATTTGTTTGCATTACTGGCATTGGTGTAAATTTTGTTAGGTTAGAAAATGGCTAAGTAGGTGGAGAGGACAATTACTGGCAAAATAAAAGACAGAGAGGAATAAAATAAAAATAAAAAGACAGAGAGGAGACAGAACAAGGGTACAAGGGAGTCAGAAAACAGAAGATGGCACAAAGACAGACAAAGGCACAAGAGAGACAAACAAACTGAAAAGTAGCACAGAGACACAGACAACAGCGGCCAGCAAAATAACAAGGCTCTCCCACTGTACCACCAGCGATGAGGTGCTGTCAGAAGCCTACAGGTGGAGGACTGCCTCGCAAACCTACCTGAGCGAGTAGGTCACAGTGCCTGGAGCGGTGGCACTTAACAGCGGAGCTGCGGGGGTAGAGCAGGTCCCTCATCAGGAGGTCAGAGGTCTTGCTTAATAACTGTGACATTGGTAGATGTTGTTTGAATGCTTTTTGTTGACAACTCTGATAGTGTAATAGGTCAGTGGATTTGGTAAATACATTCTTGATCAATACATTACCTTGCATCGCTATATCCAAGAATGTAAGGTGTTTTTTGCTTATGGTATTGATAAAACAGATCCGTCATCAATGGTATTCAGATCTTGAATGTCATCAATATATCTCCAAAAGGTGATCACATTTTGAGACCATTTGTTCTTTTGAAAAACATGGAAGATTATGAATCTATGCATGAACAAATTTGCATAACAGGTAGCTAATCAATTTCCCATGGATGGCCCAGTTGTAGGTAGTGTTCTCTATTGCATATGAAATAACTGTGGTAGAGTGTACAATGCAGTAATTCTAAAAGGAGCACTTTACATTCTTCAATCATCTTATGATTCAGCAAAATTCAACAGCATGTACACCTTAATCGTGAGGAACAGAGGTGAATAGTGTAGGTACATTAATAGTACATAAAATGGGAACTGTGTTTTCATCAAACTGTAAGGATTTGATTTTATTCAAAAAATCTGTGGTGTCTCTCAGGTAGGTTGACATGCCTTGAATGATGGTTGTAGGTGCTGATCCAAATATTCCCCTATGGGTTCATAAATTGAATTGTGGGTAGACACAATTGGGCAAAATTGTGGTTTTTAATGCATTTTTATTGATCTTCTGGAGCATATATTTGAATGGAGTACGTGGAAAATCTTGGATGAAATATTTCTCATCAGCCTCTGTTATAGTCCCCATGTTTACTGCCTTGTCTAAGATGGTTACCAGTGTCTTCAGAAATTCTTCAGTCTGGTTTGAGCCAAGTTTTCTGTATGGTGAAGTGTCCTGCACATGTTCATCAACAATCTTCTTGTAAAAGTCTACATCTAGAATAACTAAAGCTTCTCCTTTATAAGCCTTGCAACAGATAATAGATGGATTTTTGCCAACTTGGATGATCGCACATCGTTTTTTTCCATTTTAATTGGAAACCTTAGAAGAAGGTATTTTTAAAATGTCATGAATATCTTTGAGAACAACCGTTTCAAAGGAATACAAGATTTTATGGCTTATTGGAGCTGCAAAGGTACTTTTTTTTCTTAAACCCATAAGTGATCCATCATATTTCTTCCGACCTGATTCAATAGTGTTATTAAAGACATGTCTGACACACAAAGTCCTCATGAATTTGTAGAAGCTTATTTGAGTTTCAAATTCTTTCAAACTAAAACTTTACAGAAAGGCACCTACTTAGTCCCTACTTATCATTTGAATGATGAATGGAAGTTAGCTCTTGCTAGGTCATTGCTCAAGAAGGCCAATGCAGACAGAAAGATTCTGTCTAATTACAGACCTATTTCCTTTCTTTCAGCACAAGCAAAAAATACTGAAAAAACTGGTCAATTGCCAACTTGTCGATTTCAGAAACAGGTAAAACATTCTTTATGATTTTCAGGTTGGTTTTAGACCTATGTACTTTACAGGATCTGCACACCTTGAGGTTTCGGAATACTTAAAGTTTATTTTAGAAAGCCGAAAAAATGTAATACTTATGTATTGGAAGCCTTTGACATGATCCATTACGATACAATATTCTTCTTCAATGGCTGGCTGACGTAGGTATTCATGGCCACTCCTTAGTCCGGTTTCAAACTGTCTTCAAGTACAGGAAGTAGATCATCATGCTGGGGTCTTTTACAGGAGAAATTGCTTAAATATGGTTGTGTCTCTAAGCTCTACCCTATTTAATGTTTCAATGTTTATAAGCCCCCCCCCTTTTCACTCTTATCAAATTGTTTGGTATCACCACCATGTGTTCCCTGATAATAATCAGTTGATTCCGGCCCTTAATAAAAACTCCACCAGCTCTGAATCAAATTTCAAGCACATGTCTCTCTGAAGTAATCAAGTGGATGAATGGCAGTCTTCAAAGTGCACTGCTGAGAAAACAGAAAACCTCCATTGTGGGTATAATAACCAGTCCTTGGCCACAGATTGGTGGATGGATAATCACAACGGGCCCCTTCTGCCCTGCAATTGGAAATGCAGCTTGACAATGATTTATCTTTTTGTCATCATGTTAACACTGTGTCAGAGTCTGTTTCTCTAAGATCAAGTCTCTGAAAACGTTTGTTGAGTTTTCTTACCCTTTCAGGAAAAAGGACAGTTGTTTCCACCCTGATCACCTAATTACTTCATCCATAATGTGCAGGCAACTCAAAATGAGGCAGTTAGATTTATTTTCAAAGTTCCTTTGCAAAAGGTCCACTGTGGAGGGCTTACAGGAATTTCATGGGTTTCCCATTGCAAAATGTATCCTTTTCAAATAGCTACTCACTGTGTAGAGGGTATTTCATAAAATGTGTCCAATATTTTGCTTGGATCATTTTGTTCCTTATTTTCTGTCAAGATTGCAGAGATCTGTCAATAGCAACCTTCTAGCTATCCCAAGGTATAGGCTATAAACTAAGAGTGGCAGATCCATATCTGTTCCTAGGGGAAAGGTAGAAACAATCTCATGCTTGCTCTAAAACAAGACTGCAGCGTTGAAATGTTTAGAAAGCTTTTCATAATCTGGCTTTTCATTCAGTCTTAAGTATTTATTTTCCCACTTATTTTTTCAGAAAGGCAGGCCTCTTTGTTTATGGATTTGAGCACCAAGTTACCTTTCGGGGTGATAGTGCATTTTAAATAGGCCACTTTCATTAATTTATTCATGAGTTATTTCTTCAAATGTTACATGGGGTTCCTTTAAAGATGTTCCTCAGCATCTTATGGTGAGAAACCAGGAAATTGATATCACATTGACTTATGCAATGATTTTTTCCTGGTTTCTGGTGTGGGTGTTGGTTTAGGTTTTGCCAGCCAACAGTTGGAGTCCCATGCTGAGGTGTTGTTGCCAAACATCATTACTTCTGCGTTGTGTTGATCTTGAAATAGTTCACTTTCATTCAGTTAGTGACTTCTATCATTCAGGCAGACAACTTATTTCTTGTACTGGGGTCATGTCCAACACAAAAATGCATGGTAAACGTTCACAATGTATTGTTACACATTTTAAAGACTGTGACAATGTGGTTTATTAGCTGAAGAGTATGGTAATCGTCTTATAGTGATAATGTCACTGTTCCTCACTAGATGTGGTTAGGTTTCAACATTTTACACCTGAGCTTAATTCTAGGTAGCAGTAGCACAGAACAGGCAGACTTAATTTATTAGAAACATTCAAACCATTTATCAGTCCCAAAGCTGTTAAAGTAAAAAAAAAACAATATAATAAAAAGCTCACTCATATATGAAGATAGAGTAAAATTCAACAAACAAATAAAAACAAAAATGACACAAATGGAATGTAAGGAACAAGTGATATGATTTAAAATATTTATTGCTCCAAATATCACAAAGCATATAGCTGGTTAGATGATCCCGCTAGACTGGGTCAAAGTCAAAAGTTAAGGTCATGCTCCTTAGAGCATGGGTCTGATACAGGGACAACGTGTGTCCTGGTGAGAAGCTTTCTGACTTGGCCATTTTTCTGTTGAAATATCTTCATCACTGAGGTCATCAGCCTGTCTAGGTTAAGGCAAGATCCCTAGAGTTGCTCTTGTTTGGTGGGTGGCTGAAGCACACAAGCTTTGTAGAAGCCTCAGTTCCATCAGGAACTTCGAAACTCTGAAGGTAGACAGTTGAACTTTCTGTGCTGGCGAAGTATAAAGATTGTATGCAGCTCTGATACTATCTATATTTGTAATGCTGTTTCTGTTTTCATTAAAGGTGCTATAACAGAAAGGAAAACCATCTTTTTGTATGACAAACTGTTATATGAATACGTTTAGTTTTGTCACTTTACATTGTGTTGTATCTTATGTACTAAACACAATTGTGTGCTTTTTATTGTAAATATACTGATTTTCTATCATGTTATTTAACTTGGGTTTTAGTTATGACTGTGAGAATTTTTAATAAACGTACTGTACTATGTTTGCTTTTTTGGTTATCGTAATATAAAGTTCAATAAAGCAGATCTTGCGTTGTGCCAGGCAAGTCTTCTCATCGTCGAGGTATTGTTTAGCATTGGTCCTTTTGATGGTATATTTTTTCAGATTTAAAAACTTTTTGGTAAGTCAGGATTATTTCAGCAGGGCCAACCATTTACTTCTGACTGGCAGTGTGATGTCTGAGACTTAGGTTCAACATCTTTCGGGCACCACTTTGAGGTTAGGACTCAAACACCCAGAAGCCACCAGAAGAGTTGAGAGCAAATCCAGTTGTGCAAGAAACGGGGTTATTATTTGAGAATGGTGAGAGCCCCACTCAGGTAATAAACAGAATCTTTGTGAGGGTCTCATTAAACCTACACTTACCCTCTGGTAGTTTGGCACAAAAGCCAGGCTTAAGTTAGAGGCACTGTGCATATATGTAGTACTCAAACAGTAATAATGTTAAAGTGCAACAACCCAAAAAGTGCTAAACCAATTAATAAAGTTAGGGCATCATAACAATGTCGGTCAAATGAGCATCCGTCCGGCACCACAGTGGAAGCAGGACCACCAGACAAGGGTCCCACTGACCTCATTATATTGTGACATCCTTAACGGTGATCACAAAGTGTATATTTTCCATTGCGTCTTGTGCTGTGGGCAGCAACACAAGCTGCAATAGAAAATGTGAAGTTTTTTTAAAAATCACCCGACCATGTGGCATGCATTATGTGGCGCCTGTCACATGGTGCAGGAATGTTTAGGCGGGCACATGCCCCATAGCGGATGGCCAAGGGTAAAGGGGGCCCTGCTAGGGACCCCCAAAGTCACTTTCTGCCATGAAAGGAGTGGCGGAAAGGGACATTGTAATCCCTAAAGTGGTCCCCTTGTAGGGATTACAGACCCTCCGTTGGTCCGGATCCTCCTCAGAAAGCGTCATACTGTCCCCCTGATGCCTCTAACCACAAGCATTGTAAAGTAGTAGGATACTGTAGCAGCAGATGGCAGTTGGACCTCAACCGACAAGCCGTCGGTTGCAGCCCGACTGACATCAGAATGACCCTCATAGCAGTCAATTGTATCAAATAAAATGTGAATAAAATGCCAAAAATCCATTAAGTAGCAATTGTAAAGTTATAGGCAGAATAGCACATAAATGCACAAAGCGCCAATTCTAATTATTTGGTTTCACATCTGGTTGTGCTTTACCAGAACAAAGTCAGAAGTTCAGACTGACCTCAATGGAGTTCAGGTTGCGATTAGATACAGGGATTTGGTGTGTCCCAGTGGAAAGTTTACTCTCTACTTAGTCCAAGTCCAAGCATGGAGCCTCATCCGGAGCTTCATATTGGTGTGGGCTGCAAGGAGCTCAGTTCACCCTCCCCGGCAGCTCCACCATCTGATCACTGCGCCACCATTGCACAGAGACCTTCGGCTGAGCTGGTTTCGAGCCAGCAGCCCATCCCAGCGCCTCAGGTCTCCTGTGCCAACCGTCATCTCCCGCTCCCCCTCGCTACCATTCATTCTCTCATCGCTTCTGCCTTTGTTTTCCTGCCGCTGCTGACCCTGCGGCGCCACCCCCTACTCGGCCCTGCTCCCGCCTCCTGACCTCTGCTCCTGCCCCCTCCCCTACTTATGGCGACCTCTGCGGAGGTGCGAGCATGTAACCTTGACCTCTGGGCCAAGTCCAGAAACCCCCCAGCAGCTCCGTCATCTGATCAGTGCACCAGCACAGCACAGAGACCTTCGGCCAAGCAGGTTTCAAGCCAGCAGCCCATCAAAATGCCTCAGGTCTCCTGTGCCATCCATCATCTCCCGCTCCCGTGCTCTCTGGCCATTCCCTCTGCTGCCCCTGCTTATCTGTTTATTGCCTTTTGCCTAATTTAAATTTACTTCTTCTGCCTTCTGCTTAATTTATTTATACTTTTTCTTCCCCTCGCTACCATTCATTCTCCCCTCGCTTCTGCCCGTTTTTTCGTGCAGCTGCTGACCCTGTGGCCCCGCCCCTACTCATCCCCACTCCTGTCTCCTGACCTCTGCTCCTGCCCCCTCCCCTCCTTTTGGTGACCGCTGTGTGGATGCTCGTGCCTAAGGCAAGCATGTCTGCGCCCATCCGTGCCTGGACCACACCCAGCACCAGACCCCCTGCCCCCCACGAGCGCCACAACACCCGACGCCGGTACAACGCCAACCTCCTCCATGCCCTCGACACCGGCCGATCTCCCGCCTGCTTCCAGGCCACTCTGAAGCACACCCATGGACCATTCACCTGCTGAAACTGCAGCTTCACCAGCCAGTGTACACCAGCATGTCCTGCCCCCCACCAAGGCAGGCAACAGCCACCTCAGATGCATACTGTTAAACACCCACTCCGTCCACAGGAACACCACTGAACTTTGGGACCTGCTCTACTCATCCTCCCCGGACATCGCATTCCTAACGGAGACCTGGATGAACACCTCATCGGCGCCCGACGTTTCCATCGCCATCCCAGATGGATACAAGATCACACGCAGGGACCGCATCAACAGACCAGGAGGGGGAATCACCGTCATCCACAGAAATATCCTCAGAATCTCAACCAACACCGAAGACACCCTCAGCACCGCCGAACACCTGCACTTCCAGATCCACATCGATCCCAACACCACCCTCAGAGGAACTCTCGTGTACAGACCCCCCAGACCCTGGACACATTTCATCGACTCCATCACAGACTCCGTCAGATTGCACGCCCTGGCCTCCACAAATTATATCCGCCTTGGAGTCCTGAACTTCCAACTCGAGAACATCAACGACAACAACTCCAACACACTACTGGACAACCTCACCAACCACGGCCTCAAACAGCTCGTCACAAACACCCACCCACTCTGCCAGACACACGCTCAACCCCATTTTCTCCGCCATCAACCACGTCTCCACCAGCCACACCATCGAACTCCGATGGACCAACCACCACTGCATCCACTTCTCCTTCATGAAAACCACCGGACACAACCACCAGCAAAGAATCCCCCACCGCAGCTGGAACAAGGTCACTGAAGATCAGCTTATCACCACCCTTGCCTAAAACCCACCAACTGAGCACACCAACACCGACTCAGCCACCAGCAACCCCAGGTAATGGATCAACGACTGCGCCAATACCGTCACCCCGATCAAGAAACCCTCAAACAGACTCACCGACAGAAGAGCCATCTGGTTCACCGCCGACCTCCAGACATCCAAGCAGACTTGCAGAAGACTAGAGAAGAAATAGCGCCATGAGCAAACACCGGACAACCATGCAGCCCTCAAGAACGCCAGCCGCTGACAAAACCAACTCATCCGTATGGCCAAAAGGACCTCCTTCAAAGAACGCATCGACAACAACGCACACAACAGCAAAGAGATCTTCAACATCGTGAAGGAACTCTCCACCCCAGCTCCAGCTCCAATGACATAACGCCATCACAAGACGTCTGAGACTCTCTAGCAACCTTCTTCCACCACAAGATCGCAGACATCCACGAAGCTTCAACTCCCAGACCCCTCCAACAGCCGCCGACACCCCAGACCCACCGCCCCTCATTCACACCGGCTGCCTGACCTCCTGGAACCATGTCAATGATGAAGACACCATAAAGACCATGAACACCATCCACTCCGGCTCACCATCAAACCCCTCTTCCATCACATCTTCAACAAAGCAAGCTACATCATGACACCCCAACTCCGTACGATCCTCAACAGCTCATTTGAGACCACCACCTTCCCACGCAGAGATCAATGCCCTGCTCAAAAAACCCAAGGCAGACCCAAAGGACCTCACGAACTTCCAGCCCATCTCCCTGCTCAAGTTCCCAGTGAAAGTCATCGAGAAGATCGTCAACAGACAAGTGACCCAATTCCTCGGAGAGAACAACACCTTGGACACGTCCCAATCTGTATTCCGCAGCAATCACAGCACCTAAACTGCCCTCATCGCTGCTACTGACGACATCAGGGCACTGCTGGACAACGGCAAAACTGCAGCCCTCATCCTCCTAGACCTCTCAGCCACCTTCAACACCGTCTGCCACCACACCCTCCGCACACGTCTCTACAACGCAGGGATCTGTGACAAAGGCCTGGACTGGATCACCCCCTTCCTCACCGACAGAACCCAGAGAGTCCACCTCCCTCCATTCCGATCCGAAGCCACCCATGTATCATCCCTCAGCCTGACCCTCTTCAATGTCTATATGACACCGGTGTCTATATGACACCACTTCCAACATCGTCCGATCGCACGACCTCAACATAGTCTCATATGCCGACGACACCCAGCTGATCCTCTCCTTCACCAAAACCCTGCCACTGCCAAAACCAACTTCCATGAAGGGATAAAGAGCAGCCGCCTGAAACTGAACTTGGACAAGACAGAGGTCCTCATCCTCGGCTCCACCCCCTCCACCTGGGATGTCTCTTGGTGGCTGGCCTTGCTGGGAGCTGCACCGACACCCACTGACCACGCATGCAACCTGGGGTTCATCCTGGAGTCCTCACTGTCAATGACCCAGCAAGTCAACGTCGTCTCCTCCTCCTGCTTCAACACGCTCTGCATGCTTCGCAAGATCTAAAGATGGATCCCCACGGGAACCAGAAGGACGGTCCCCCAGGCCCTTGTCACCAGCAGGCTGAACTACGGCAACACCCTCTATGTGGGAACCACTGCCAAACACCAGAAAAGACTTCAACACATACAGAACGCCTCTGCATGCCTCATCCTCGACATCCCCCACCACAGCCACATCACTGCCCACCTGAGAGACCTGCACTGGCTCCCCATCAACAAGAGGATCACCTTCAAGCTCCTCAACCATACTCACAAGGCACTCCACAACACCGGACAAGCATACCTCAACAACCGATTCACCTTCTACACCCCGAACTGCCAGCTCCTCACCGTCGACCTCGCCACCGTCCCACGCATCCACAAAACAACCACCGGTGGCAGATCATTCTCCCACCTCGCCGCCAAGACTTGAAACACTCTCCCCACCCACCTGAGACAGACCCAGGACCTGCTGCCTTTCCGGAGACTCCTCTATAGCTGTCTGTTCGATCAACAGCTGCCCCCACTCAGCGCCTTGAGACCCACATGGGTGAGTAGCGCGCTTTACAAATTGCTGATTGATTGATTGAGTGTTGGTGAGAAGGCAGTTTGCCCATGAAGCTTCATACTGGCTGGTGATGCAGGCAGTCATTACTGATGCAAAGAGCAAGTCACATTCAGAGCTCTGCATTGAAGCACGGGTCTGATACAGGAACTTTATTTATCCTGGAGGAAAGTTTACCTCCTACTTAATCCAGTTCCAAGTGAGGAGTCTCAGATGGAGCTTCATGTTGGTGGGGGCCAGAAGAGATTGGGGTCTGAACAAACAGCAGATCGCCATCGGAGACTCTCATTTTCTGGAGGAAGGGGCGGTTGTTGTTGATTTATACCAATTCCTACACTTTAGCACTTGGAGATGTGCATTCTGACACCAGCCAAGGTGCAAGGACCTCAAAAGCCTCTACTTGGAAGACATAACTCATTTCAGCAGAGCTCAAACGCAGGATACAGCAGGTCCAGGCTAGTGAAGTTTAAATGGGTCAGATGGCAAGTTGCAGAAAAGCTATTTCTGTGTTCCTATAGCTCAAATGGGTTATCAGCCAACTGACTCTTGGAGTCACTTCTGGGATCTTAGGTACAAGGCAAGCAGGTCCAATCTACCTTTTCAGATAGAAGGGCCACCGGTCTTCTGAATCTTCTCCACCGGTCCAAGAGTGTTCTGAAGGTGCCACTTGTATACCCAGCGGCAGTCTGTGTGCAGGTGATGCCCTCTTTGTCTAACTTTATTCTTCTCTCTGTTTGACTCCAATCTGTCTATGCAGAGAAAGGGCAGGACAACCAAAGTGCTGCATTTGCCAGACCAAACCAAAAATTTAGAAATCATCCTAGATGACCAGCTCAACATGACAGCTGAAGTTAACCTAGGGGGTACCTCTTGCTTTCACATCCTATGCATGCTGTGAAAGATCTTCAATGGGTGCCTCACCACACCAGACAGACCATCACATCATGTCAGCACTAATCACCAGCATGATGCACTGAGGTAGCGCTCTCCATGCCAGAATATTCAAACAACTCCTACACAGACTCCAGACCATTCAGAACTATTCTGCAAGACTCATACTTGACCTCCCATGCCACATCCCATCATACCCCACCCCAGGAAGCTTCACTGACTCCCAATTCAATCTTTTTGGGCACACATGCAAAGCCTGAACAATACAGGACCAGCATAAAAGAACAGCCTCATATACTTTCACAACCCACAAGACAACTGCTCTTTGCCTCACTTGCACACATTACCTGCATTCTGTCCATCAATTGTTGTTTTTGCATTTGTCACCCCGAGTGGAAAGGGTATTCCCAGACGTGGGTCCCTTGCTCTCCATGCCACTGGAAATCAAGCAAGCCTGGCTGAAGACGGCTGAAATGCCAGAAACCGGTCCTAGGATGCTTGCTTCCAGTCCAGGAAGGACCTGGCTTGGCAGTTCAGGCTGGACTGTTCCCATGAGGCACAGGGTCAAGACTGATTTGCATATGGCTGGGTTCAAACTGGAACGGCATGGTGAGCAAAAAAACGATGGATTTAGGCCCAGATCTCTGTACTGGGGTGAATGTATGACATTGTTCTGCATTGTGTCCATCAATTGTTGTTTTTACAATGAGTGTTGTAGCATTTAAAGTACAGGCCATATGTACATGTAGTCCCATATACTAGGGATTTATAAATAAATTAAATGTGCAAATTGGGTGTATAACACTACTACCATGCTTAACGAAGACAGTACAAGCACTTTAGCACTGGTTAGCAGTGGTACATTTCACACAGTCCTATTGGCAAAAAAATGGGTGCAGTAAAAACAGGCCAGTGAAGATAAAAGTTCTGAGGCATATTTCTATTGGAGTTGTCACCCTTGTGCCACCCAATGAGGCACAAGAGTGATGCAAATCTTAAATTTGGTTTAGCAAGCCATGCAAGGCCACCTAGTGTAGCTTGATAACTCTTGAGTTATGCAGCACTAATCCCTGTGTTGCGTTACTCTGCCCCAGGTATGTACTCCATGGGTGGAGCGTAGTTGTTCCCACTCATCCACCCATGGATTTTGTGCTTATCCAGTTTTTTGATGAGTTGTAGACATGGGAATTTGTCAAAATGCTACACCCCCCAGTTGAGTTGTAAAAGAAAAAATATCTTTATTTCTTGTTACTCCCTCTTTCTATGTGTGCTGCACTCTGCGGCACACACAGACGAAAAAGACTCAGGGGATTGTTTTTGTGCACCAAGGTGCCCTTTCCTGCACAAAAACAATCCTGCTGGTGACGCCAGCACCCTTGCACTATGGTGCAACATTGCCTGCATTGGCGCTAGGCAGCTAATAGGGCACCAATGCAAGGAAAAGACAGGACTACATGGTATTGTGTTAAATATTGCTCACACATTTCCTTTCTCTTTCATGTAGCACAGCATTGCACAGTTGTGCGGAAAAAAAGCTACATAAACAGGCCCCTGGGGGAATAACATTCCAACGGGGGTCAGGTCTAACACGTTGGAACTAATCAGCTGGGCTTAGCAGAGACTTGAGCCTCTTGCAGCCCTTCTGTCCCTTGATGATGAACAACTGGCTAGTCACATAGCCCTTGGAGCCCATTCTTCTGTCCTGGGTACAAAAGGGAGTGTTGTGCAGTTCCTACTATTCCATAGGATCTGCATGTTTAGACAACATAAACTTAGGAACTAAGGGATTGGTGTCCAGACTGATTCAAGACACCCCCAAAGGATATGTCAGCCTTTAGACCAGCTAGCTCACAGTGCCACCATAAGCCCCTAACATGACCAATGACAACCCTTGATCCATCAGGGATCGTGGAAACAGTACTTTTCGTTCAGTCACTCCTGCTCACTAGGTCTCAGTGAAATACACAGAATAAACTATGGGGACGTTTTCAATAAACATTTATTGAACCAGTGTCATTCCAGTATAAAATTATTGTGCTGCGACAACCATTATACAGAAACAGATATATTTGATTATGAGCACCAACAGAGTAAATAAAAGGTAGAATTCTGCCATGGTACCTAAACAGTGAATAACAGCAGGCATATAGATACATGGCAGTAATTACACGTAGTCCTAAGATGCTAACCCTATCTAAGTGTACGTAAATGTACCTCACATGTATCTATGTGTAAAGCCAAGAATCCCCTAGGAAAGAGACAACCCCATTACCTGATGGGAGAGAATGAAGGACCACCTCTAGGTCTCGAGCTGGACACCCCGTAAGGGATGTTAGACAACTTTGTGCTGTTTTTTTCTGCTTGCAGGAATCTCAGCGCTTTGTGCCATCATGGAAGCTTCTCCTCTGGTTGCCCAGTGAAGATGTGTTACATTTATTCCCAAAGAAACCCTCAGAGGTTCTACCTAGATGTGTAATGGTACTGTGGGCCTGTCGTTCAAGGATGATGATAGCGGTGACTTTTGTACAGAGTTATTATACAGAAGATGGCAACCCTGTTGTGTATGTCCTACATAGGGGTTTAAGATATGATACTAAAAAACCTCATGGATAATTAATGATGCCAGCTTTTGGAGAAAACTACACAACATTAATTCAGCACGTAACTAAGCAAAAGGTCAGCACCAAAGTCGTTATGCAGAGCAAGGTAGGACACATGTAGGTAAAAGGTCTTGCAGCTATCTAGGTCAATTCTGGTTAACATTGGGGCTCATAACAGGAACAGGTTCACTCTCCACACATTTGACTACAGTTGCAGTCCTTTATCTGTCTTCCAAAAGCCCAGAGCTGATCTGAAAATAGTAGTGAGAAGCCACTTGTATCCCCAGTGGCAGGCTGTGGTTGGAGGAAACATGTGTCCACTCCCTAGTGTATGGGATAAAAATTCCCAGGGTTGACACTACCCACTTTTCCAGCACTGTCTGTTATACTGTAACCTATCCAACAGTGCCCCTATCTGCCTAAAACCAATACGGCGGAGACTTTCTTCCCTTGAGCAGAACTTCCCATGCCCTCCGAGGAGATGCTTCTTGTATAATGGATAAACTCTCTCTAAGGGCAGTCCTTCTGCTACTGGGAATGATGCTCAGTTGGCATCAGAACAATAAAGGGCAGGTCTAGGTGTGAGCTATATCTAGTTATATTAGGATCAGGGGAAAAACATATTTCCACATTCAAGCATTTTGTCAACAATCCTATCTGGGACAACACATATCTCACCACAGTATAGCCATTAGCAGTCAGACGACACTGGGCACTGACATAAAGGTACATTTGGCTCAGGGAAGGAAAGGTTCACTTTCTAAAAGTGTAATTTTCAAAATAGTAACTTATAATCTGACTTGACCATTAGATTGGATTTTAAATTAATGATAATTTCAATGTGTGAATCATGGTTCTAGCTATTTCCAAACTGAAGGTCTGCATTATAAGATGTTATATTTCAACCAGGGGCTGCACTATGGGAGAGTTAGCATGTTCACAGTGAACAATGACTTTGGAGATATATAACTTCCAAGTAAACTTTAAATAAATATGTTTTAGACCAGATAACTTTTGGTGTAGTCTTTCCACAAACATATTTTCTTCTTCCATTCTGTTTGCTGAAATTCTTTTGTGTTGGCTTTATGTCTCTGTATACTTTACCACTGCTAACCAATGCTAAGCTATGTGTGCTCACTGGTAAAATTGGTTTACATCATACTGTCATTGTTAATTTACTTATAGGATCTTGGAAAAGTGCTACTACATGTATCCACGTCCTGTTAATTAAATGGCACTAGTGGGCCTGAAGCACTTATTGTGCCAACCACTTAAGTAGCCCCTTAATATGTCTCAGGCCTGCCTCTGCAGCCTGTGGGGAGTATTAAACTGCCAATTTGACTTGGTAAAAAATTTTTTTGTGAGGACTAAATCTTTTTTAAACGTATAAGTCACCCTCAGTGTGATCTGGACAGTGGCCTCAGGCACACCCTCAATTAGCAATGAGTACAGCACCTATATTCAAGGCCACTGACATCTGTCAGGACCTCATAGTGCAGACAGATGCTTCAGAGCATGGCATAAGGGCTGTATTATTACGGCTAAATCAGGGAGCCTAGACCAACCCACAGCCTTCATCATTAGGTTACTCCTCAGGAACACAAGTGGAGTGCTATTGAAAAAAAGTTTCTGTTGTAGTCTGGCACTGCAGAAGACTGACTATGCCAGTTTGGAACTCGTTCAAATGAGGGGTGAGAATCTCAAACTTTAATGTGGTCTATCTCCCTACCGGGAATGGAATTTATTGTGGAAAACGTATTTCAGACAGAGCACTCTAATGCTGAAGGTGTGTCCAGGTTTTATGGTCTGAGTGAGGATATCTCCCATGAGGTAGGGTCTTACTCCCCAAGTTCAGCTGCAGGAGGCACATATTGGACCTGTCAGCCTTAGGGGGATCTCCTGTAAATTGTTTTCCTTCATTCCTCCTGTTTTGCTGGAATGCGTTTTTTTTGCCTTAGTACTCTGTGCACTTTACAACTGCTAGTCAGATTTAAAGTGCTATTGCTCCCACCATGAAACATTGCAAAATTGTTTTATAGCCAGACAGTTGATGGTACTGCATGTAACCAAAGCCTGTAAATTAATTGATACTAGTGGGCCTACGACACTCTTTGTGCCACACACTTAAGTAGCCCTTTAAACATCCCTCAGGCCTGCCACGCAGCCTCTGTGCAGTGATAAACTGATAATATGACTTGCCAAAATAAACCTTTGCCAGGCCTAAACCTTTCTTATGCAAATATATGTCATACCTAAGGTATGGTGCCTGGTATCTGGTATCTGGACAGAGGCCTGCTAGAATGCCTTTGACACCCTCAAGGAGGCCATGCGACGGAATCGGTACGGAAGCCCCCTGACCTCTTTCAGCAATTCATAGTGCAGACAGATGCTTCAGAGCATGTAATATGGGATGTATTACCCATATTTAAATATAAAGAGGGCCTAGACCAACCTGTACTGAAGGCCCCTGACCTCATTCAGGAATTCATAGTACAGACAGATGCTTCAGAGCATTGTATATAGGCTGTAATACCCATGGTTAACTATAAGGAGGCGCTAGGCCAACCTGCAGCCGTTATCTAACAAAAAGGAATGTCCTCATGTAATGCAACAGATGCTATGTAAAGCGTTCTGATACCCGATTCGGGTCAAGTTTGCGCTATATAAATAATAATTATCAGGAAGACATTACTCCCCATGATCACAGGTTGAAAGAGAAGATTTTGCTGTGGTCTGGGCACGGAAAAAGCTTGACCATACTGGTTTGAGACTCACCTCTGAGTTCATACAAACCATAAGTTCCTCACATGCCTCATGCAATGACTGGTGAGAATCCAATACCTTTGAGGTGGTCCATCTTCCTAGAAAGAATGGACTTCATAGTGAAACACCATCTCTTGGTCAGAACACTCTAATGTGGAATATCTGTCCAGATTTTTCTGCCTTAGTGATGCAAACTCCCATGAGGTTGGGTAGTTCACCCTACTTTCATCTGTCAGCCGTAGGGTGATCTTCCCCAAATGTTTTGCCGTCACTCCTCCTGTTTTGCTAAAATTTGATTTTTAGGGCTTTAGGACTCTGTGTACTTTAACACTGCTAATCAATGTTAAAGTGCTGGTGCACTCGCCCTTAAACATGGTAAAATGGTAAAATTGGCTTATAATAGGAAATTTACTTATGAGACCAGAACGGGTGTGATGCCGCGGCCAGGGCGATTGACTCTGAAATCTGAGTATCAAGGTTCAATCCCCGGCACCGGTGGCAGATTAGCCCAGCACCATGTGACTCAGAGGCAATAGCTTGCTTAATCTTCCCGACCGCCCCCAGCGCCTAGAGATCCTTGCGGGGGATTGTTAGCGCTTTACAAATGTAGATTATTATTATTATTAAATAAAGTGGTATGACTGGTACCGAGGGCCTGTAAGTAAAACACTGCTAGTGGGCCTGTAGCACTTATTGTGCCACCCACTTAAGGGGCCTTTTAAAACATGCCTCAGGCCTGTGAGTGCAGCCTGTGCGCATTTGCAAACTATCAACTCGACTTAGCAAAATAGCCTCTTTTGCAGGCCTAAACCTTTCATGCTAGTACATTTGTCACCCCCAAGGTAGGCCCTAAATGGCCCCTTGTGCAGGGTGCAGTTTATTTAAAACGTTGGACATGTCTATTTAAGTTTTAGATGTCCTAGTATCGGAAAACTCTGAAATGTGTTCTGCACTGCTGTAAGGCCTCTAACTCCCATAGAATGACATTGGGTTAACGTATTCAATTTAATAAATTATAACTTCTGTTCTCCATAGGATAGCCATTTTAAGCCTGCTTTAATGGTAAAGTGGGTTTTAAACTGCAATTCTGAAACTTTTATAAAGTTGGCATTTTCTTGTCCTAAACATTGAGGGCCTCATGTAGGTGGCATACACTTTACCGATTCTAAAATACCGAATCATACCGATTCGGTATTTAAGAATCGGTAAAGTGTATGTAGGTAAAAATTCGGTAAATGTTACCGAATCGGAGTGAGTCGGTAATTACCGAATCGGTATTTACCGATTCGGTAATGAGGCATACCTTCCCATTGATGGGAAGGTATGCCTCATTACCGAATCGGTAAATACCGATTCGGTAATGGGGGAGCACATGCAAGGGTGGCAGGGTGTCACATTGACACCCTGTTGCACCCCTGATTCGGACATGTGTGCACATGTGGCACACATACATGCCCTAAGGGCATGTATGTCTGCCACATTGCACACTTCTAAGCCTATAACATGCGTTTACACATCCATACTTTATTTACCACCAACTATTAGTTGGTGGTAAATACCGACTCCAAACAACACCCACACACTCCCCCTACATCTCATTTCTGTATTCGGAATTTACCGAATCGGTAAAATTACCGATTCGGTAATTTTACCGATTCGGTAAATTACCGAATACAGAAATGAGCCCCCTACATGTCACAAGCCTAAATACCGGTCGGTAACGGTAAAATTACCGAAAATCGGCCGTTACCGACCGGTATTCGGCTACGTACATGAGGCCCATAGTGCCTGCAGTCTCTGTCTTGGGTCACATGACTTAGTGTAATTGGCAATTGGCCTTTGTTAGTCTTCCCAGACTGTGTCACAAAGGGGGACATGATGGGGGAGGTGGACTTGATAACAAACTCATTTATACTTCAAAGAAGCTGCTTCAGATATCCTGGGATCCCAGAAGAAGGGCATGAAATTCTAGAACTAACTGTTGAGGAAAATTGTGGAATGTTCTCTTCGTCGAAGCTGCCACAAGTTATAAAAATTAAACCTCACTCCCACGTTCAGTACACTCCTGGGCCTGTGTATACTGAAGACGGCGTGCCCTGCTGCCAGAGGACTGACCTGCTGCTTGAGGCCTACCCTGACAGTATCTGGCACACACTCCATTGTGGTTGCCATGGACCTATGACTTTCCCTAAGTCTAGCATGACCAGATTCCACAAACGGTGCTGTGTGCATTTGGACACTAGAGTGTGGAGCTGCAAATCTCCATTTGCACTGATAGTATTTTTGTCATTTTGGTGCCATTTTATTTACAAAATTTCACTCTATTTTTCTAAATTGGAATAGGATTTCATTTTTGATCTTTCCCTCCATTCAGGATGCAGTCTTCTGCAATCGCAATCTTGTCGGGTTCAAAGGATCCCTCCTCTCGCCAAATGCGGTCATACTTGTAGCCCTTCCTTTCGATCAAGTAAGCCAGTAAATGATAGAATTGCAGTGCAAAGTTCTTCCTTGTATACTATCTCTCTGGGGGTCTGCGTGTCTGACCAGTGCATCCAGGGGAGCAATGGCCGACGTCTCCATCATCGCTCTCCTTGTGCACATGTAAAGGGGCCATTCTGCTCTTTCTACGACTCAGTTCTGTCTCAGTCAGGCTTTCATGGCTACTTATTTCCTGGTCAATAAACTCTGCTATGCAGACAGCTCAGCGAGCTTTGGGCCACCATTGAGGGCCTTCCTCCAGACTCACTACTGGTCTTGTATCTATATGGGACACAAAGCTGAGCTCCTGTTCCTTCTGAGGAGGGGGGTTGTCCCTTCTCCGTTCTGGGCTTCTTAGGTGAGGGCTCTCTCTATTCCCATCCTTAATTCCTACCTCTCTGCTACCTCCTACCTGGGTGCTCTTTTTCTGGGCAATGCTTTGGCTTCAGCCTCACTCCCTGATAGGTCCTCCATGCTATTGGCCTGCCTGGTGGAGTGTATTCCGTGGCTCACTCCCAGAGTAGGTTCCTGTGGGGCTATTGCTCTTTTCTTACTCTCCACTAGTGAATTCACCTTCTAGGAGGGCCACAAACCTCCCTGTGACCTTATGGGGTTCTGTGGGGCACTCAGAAGCATGCCCACCTTGTGTAGTCCAGACCGGCTGGGTTGTGGCTGAAAGGTGAGGGGTTGAACCCTGAGGAGGCCTGATACTGGTCTAAGCTGGGGCCGATGGTGCCCGGGTGGATAGGACCTGGGAACCTCTTCCCCGCCCAGCAGCATGCTGGCCCAAGGGGGGTCAAGCATCCTCCTCGACCAATGGATTGGTGTAACCAGTTCTGCAGCAACTGGGATGTCCGGAAGTAGTGAGAGCACATCCCTGCTTTTACATGGTGGGAGAGGTGCAGATGCCTTACTTGTAGGTTCTAAGATCATTTTGTAGGTAACTAGACATAATATCGAAAAAAAAATATCGAGTAGCCAGAATATCGAGTTTTTAATATCGAATGGACAGAATATCGACTTGCAAAAATATAGTGGTGAAGAATATCGAAAAACAGGTAAGAAATATCGATTGCAAGAATATAGAAGTAAGTAATATCGACAGTCATAATATAGTTGTTAAAAATATCGAATTTTTTATAGTGTTTTAAGTGTTAGTATATGTGTTAAAAGTATGTATTAATATTGGAATGTATGTTAGAATATTTTAAATTAATGAATTTTTTTGTAATTTAATTCCGTAGCGGGTTGTGGGTTTATAGGGGAGTAGGGTGGGAAGTAATTTAATTATAGTACATTAAATAATAATTTATAGGAATTATTAATTATTTTTAATTTAATTTTGTGTTTTACTTCTGTAGCGGGTTGTGGGTTTATAGGGGAATAGGGTGGGAAGTAATTTAATTATAGATTATTAAATAATAATTTATAGGAATTATTAATTATTTTTAATTTAATTTTGCGTTTTACTTCTGTAGCGGGTTGTGGGTTTATAGGGGAATAGGGTGGGAAGTAATTTAATTGTTATTAGTTAATTATTAATTGGTATTGAAAATTAATTGGTTGTTGATGAATTATTAATTGGTAAATAATTAGTATTAATTGGTAATTAATTTGTATTAATTGTTTAATTGATAATTATGTTAATAGTATTCATTTAATATTTGTAGCGGGCAGTGTGTTTGTAGGGGAATATGGTGGGAAGTAATATAATTGTTAATAAATAATTATTTAATTTATTTTTGTATATTGTTAATTAATATATCTTTAATTTTATTTTGCGTTTTACTTCTGTAGCGGGTTGTGGGTTTATAGGGGGATAGGGCGGGAAGTAATTTAATTGTTATTAGCTAATTAATAATTGGAATTGCAAATTAATTGGTTGTTGATTAATTATTAATTGGTAAATAATTAGTATTAATTGGCAATTAATTTGTATTAATAGTTTAATTGATAATTATGTTAATTGTATTCAATTAATATTTGTAGCGGGCATTGTGTTTATAGGGGAATATGGTGGGAAGTAATATAATTGGAAAAAATAATTATTTAAATAATTTGTGTATATCGTTAATTAATATATTATAAATTAATTATTAATTGGTATTATTTGCATTTATTAATGTTTGTTATTGAAAAACAATTGGTTGTTAATTAATTATTAATAGTTAATTAATTAAACCAAAATGTATTGGTATTTATAAATAATGAATTCTTGTGTGATTGGTAATTAATTGTAATACTTGTTTTTGTATTAATAATTAATTAATTTAAAAAAATAAATACATTTATTATTTTCTCTACTATTGCACTTACTTGAGTGGGAATAGTAATTTTTACCCCTACGCTATTCAATGCTTTCCCTATTATTGCACTCTCTGGAGTGTGAATAGTAATTTTTACCCTCCCGCTATCCAACGCTTTCCCTACTGTTGCATTCTCTGGAGTGGGAATAGTAATTTTTACCCTACCGCTATCCAACGCTTTCTCTACTGTTGCACTCACTGGAGTGGGAATAGTAAATTTGACCCTCCCGCTATCCAACGCTTTCCCTCCTGTTGCACTCTTTGGAGTGGGAATAGTAATTTTTACCCCTACGCTATCCAACGCTTTCCCTACTGTTGCACTCTCTGGAGTGGGAATAGTAATTTTTATCCCTACGCTCTCTGGAGTGGGAATAGTAATTTTTACCCCTACGCTATCCAATGGTTTTCCTACTGTTGCACTCACTGGAGTGGGAATAGTAAATTTTACTCTCCCACTATCCAACGCTTTCTCTACTGTTGCACTCTCTGGAGTGGGAATAGTAATTTTTATCCCTACGCTATCCAACGCTTTCCCTACTGTTGCACTCTTTGGAGTGGGAAAAGTAATTTTTACCCCTACGCCATTTGACGTTTTCTCTACTGTTGTAATTACTGGAGTGGGAATAGTAAATTTTGAACTCCCGCTATCCAACGTTTTCCCTACTGTTGCACTCTCAGGGGTGGGAATAGTAATTTTTATCCCTACGCTATCCAACGCTTTCCCTACTGTTGCACTCTCTGGAGTGGGATTAGTAATTTTTATCCCTACTCTATCCAATGGTTTCCCTACTGTTGCACTCTTTGGAGTGGGAATAGTAATATTTACCCTTCCGCTATCCAACGCTTTCCCTACTGTTGCACTCACTGGAGTGGGAATAGTAATTTTTACCCCTACGCTATCCAACGCTTTCCCTACTGTTGCACAAACTGGAGTGGGAATAGTAAATTTTACTCTCCCGCTATCCAACACTTTCCCTACTGTTGCACTCTCCGGAGTGGGAATAGTAATTTTTACCCCTACGCTATCCAATGCTTTCCCTATTATTGCACTCTCTGGAGTGGGAATAGTAATTTTTTCCCTCCCGCTATCCAACGCTTTCCCTACTGTTGCATTCTCTGGAGTGGGAATAGTAATTTTTACCCTACCGCTATCCAACGCTTTCCCTACTGTTGCAGTCACTGGAGTGGGAATAGTAAATTTGACACTCCCGCTATCCAACGCTTTCCCTACTGTTGCCCTCTCTGGAGTGGGAATAGTAATTTGTACCCCTACGCTATCCAACGCTTTCCCTACTGTTGCACTCACTGGAGTGGGAATAGTAAATTTTACCCTCCTGCCATCCAACGCTTTCCCTACTGTTGCACTCTCTGGAGTGGGAATAGTAATTTTTACCCTCCCGCTATCCAACGCTTTCCCTACTGTTGCATTCTCTGGAGTCGGAATAGTCATTTTTACCCTCCCGCTATTCAACGCTTTCCCTACTATTGCACTTACTGGAGTGGTAATAGTAAATTTTACCCGCCCGCTATCCTACGCAGAAAATATTGAATATTTTTAATTAATATTACGTTAATATATATGTATTAATTTTTTTTTTTACTTACTTTAATTAATCACGAATTTTACTGTTATTTAAGTATTTTTAAGTATGTGTCAGTTAATTATATGTATTATTTCATTAATTTAACATTACTTTTAAAACATTTTAAAAATTCGATATTTTGACTAACTATATTATTTACAACGATATTTTGGATTCGATATTTTTGTACTTTCCTGTTTGGAGATAGGAATTCGATATTTGGTATTCTATATTTTGGCATCGATATTTTTGTAAGTCTCTATTTTTGTAGTCGATATTATGTCAGTGATCCCATTTTGTAGGCTGGGGCCACCTCGAAGATGGCCCATAATTCTATGGTGTTGGTGTCAAATGTGCCCTCCTCAGGTCAGGGAAAGGCACTGGTTTTGGTGTGTATGTGCCAGTTGCAGCACTGTTTCGCAAATTTCATAGCCTGGGGAACATTGCTTTCATATGGTGTTGTGGAGTCCCCATGACAGATTTGGAAATGTGTCTGTTTTAAAGATTTGCTAACTTTTGGTTATCTAGATATTTGCTTTAAAATGAATTACCAATTCAACTCTTGTTTGACGGAGCTGTGTACATGCGGGTGGTGCTAAACACAAAATCCACTGGTTATAAGCTTAAAAAACCCAACCTGATGCATCAACAAAATCTGGTTAACACAGAAACCGAGACAATAATGCATCGAAGGAATAACAACCTGTAACAAAAGTGCAATTGTTAGTTCAGGTCAATGCAGATTATTAACAACAAAGGCTCACAGAATCTTCTCATTTTAGTCATGCCCAAATCCACTAAGAGAAATTTACAGCCCGTTGGGGCCACTAGAACGGCCCGCATTGGAGGATGCTCCCTCCTTTGACTTTTGGGCAGCTAATATATCAAACTCTCTTCACCTTTCGCTCAGGAAGTAAAAGTCTGAGTTGTCTTTCATAAAGATCTAAAGTCCTGGCTCTTCGGGACAACTTAATGTGAATTTTTTGCGGCTAGTGTTCTGGATTCCAGGATCGAAACCTCAGCACTGAGACAGTTCAACAGAACTATCTATGTGCTCAGAGTGGCACTGACGTGTGGTGTCCCCACTCTGTGCTCTGCCTTCCTCTGTGTGGTCTAAAAACAAAAAGAGTACCTTCTTGGACAGAAGATGATCTTTTATTACAGATGCCCTTTCTCCTTTTGGACTCTGCCTCACTCATTTTCTCTACTTCTCTTTGTTCATATCACATCATCACACCCCCCACAACCGATACTGCCAGGTTTGAACCCAGTCAGCAGAGTTGACTCTTGCTCTAGCTAAAAATTAAAGTGTCCTTTGCCGCCTCTCGAAGAGTCTAATATGGGCAGAAGCAATTTCTGAAAGAGCAAGGTACTGATGTCAATTTCAATTACATCTAGGGTTGCTTAGTTGGGGATTAACAACAACCAGCACAAAGTTTGAGCCAGTGGTTACCAAACCTGCTTGAGCATTAACATTATCTGAAAGGCTGCACATGTATATTAGGACCTTGTCACTGTAATACTACTACCAGCAAAAGTAAAATCACAAAAAAAGCCTAAAAAGAGGAATACATTATAAAAATGGTGGTAACCACTTACCAACTCTGGCAATTTTGTGACTCATATATACCAACATCACTGCACGCTGGGGCTTTCCTGAAGGCTGCTGGCACGTGGCCCCACCCCTTCAAATTCAGCTTCAGCTCCCTTCCACGCCTCCCTTGCCAGACACTCTTGGTACAGGGAAGGGAACAAGATGAGGGTACACCTGGGTAGAAGGTGTCCACTCACTCTTATCACAGTGTCCCCTGCCAAGAAGTTAGGCCCCACCGAAATATGCTGAACTCAACCAGGTGTTATTTTCAGACATCGGGGCATATTCCGCAGTGCCTGCAAGTTGTCTGCTTTTAAGTTAAGAGGCATCAGTTATCCTTGCAGGGCACTATCAGGAAACTCACACCTAGCTGTATATGCAATGGGGTGGAAGCAAAGGATACGATGCACAGTATCCCTCTAGACCTATATTGCTTTATATCAAATTGCAGTGGGCTCACATGTACCAAGCAAGAAACACCCTTATATACACATTTTCATTGTATCTATTTATAAATGTATTTATTTTTTTCGTCATTTTAGCATATAAGTGCAATTCATCTCTTTTTTTTAATAAAAGGTACATACAAAGAATTCTTTTCATATACAAAACAATCCAAATCTTACACAAGTGTGACAATCTATACATATATATATTAAATTTGGAAGAACAAGATTTATATCAAAATAAGTAGAAAGAAATATTGTATCTGTTAGAACCAACATACAAATATTAGCATTAATAAAAAAAAAAAAAAATCAAGAAATCCCCATACCATTTATACCTCTGCACACTTCACATTCATTTCACTAGCATCCATCACATACATCCTACACACCCCAGAGCTAGACAGCATGCACAAAAACAGGCTAACAGGGGTGAAACGCTCAACCCTCTGATGTTGTGCTGAGCGCTGAGGCGTGTCATACAAACTGGTCGACGCGCGTTTCGATGGCTTAGTCCTCTTTAAGTGCCATCTTCTTCAAGACCTGTTACTTAGTAGTTTTGTAACAGGCAAGTCGGTGGGGGATAATTTTTCTGTAAAGATAGTACGGTATGTTATTTAATTGGATGTCACCTTAAGTGTTAATTTCTTTGAAACCCACAGGAGAAATCTTACATTATCTCCAAAAAAGGAAGACTAAGGTGCCGATTACGATCCTGGAAAAAAATTCCCCGTAAGACCCGTATCCGGTCTTTTTACCATACGAATCGTACAAGTGCCGTACAAACTGGCAAGTACGATTCGCATGGGAAAAAGTCCATACGAATCGCATTGGGAATAATTCCCCACACGTCCTCGGGTCAGAAAATGTGTCCGACACATCCTCGGACGATTTACCGTACAAATGTGAAAAGTGAAGTCCGACCGCGCAAGTACGATCCATCCCGTGCGTATGATGTTACAATCGTATGTAAAAAACACCATCCGCACCGAACTCCCATAGCAACCATGGAGACATGTGCCCACATACGCGCCGTACCCCCCCAGCCCCCGTAAGTATGCACCGAACCCCCCCAGCCCCCGTAAGTACGTGCCGAACCCCCCCAGCCCTCGTAAGTACACGCCGACCCCCCCAGCCCCCGCATGTATGCGCCGTACCCCCCCCAGCCACCGTAAGTACGCGCCGAACCCCCCCCAGCCCCCGCATGTACGCGCCGTACACCCACCCGTGTATGTACACCAGTGTACGTACGTGCCGAACCCCCCCAGCCCCTGCATGTACGCGCCGTACCCCCACCCGTGTATGTACACCAGTGTACGTACGCACCGTACCCCCTCCCGTGTATGTACGGCGTGAACCCCCAGTGCTACGCGCTGGGGGTTTGCGCCGTATATCAGCCATGCACCTGTGATCTTCGTTTCTTGGCTTGGTTCGCGCCGTACATACACGGGTGGGGGTACAGTGCGTACGTACACTGGTGTACATACACAGGTGGGGGTACGACTCGTACGTACACTGGTGTACATACACGGGTGGGGGTACGGCGCATACATGTGGGGGCTGGGGGGGTTCGGCGCGTACATGCGGGGGCTGGGGGGGGTTCGGCACATACATGCGGGGGCTGGGGGGGGTTCGGCGCGTACATGCGGGGGCTGGGGGGGTTCGGCGCATACATGCGGGGGCTGGGGGGGTTCGGCGCGTACATGCGGGGGCTGGGGGGGTTCGGCGCGTACATGCGGGGGCTGGGGGAGGTTCGGTGCATACTTACGGGGGCTGGGGGGGTACATTGCATACCGGGCCCCCTAATCTGGTCGTTTCGCGGCGTACTTCGCTTTCCCGGCACTTTTTGGGTGCCGTAAAAATATTGCCATCTGGACTGCTGTGGGTTTGATTCGTACTTCCTGGTTCGTGAAACGCAGGCTGCATGCATCCCGACGTCACGTCGGCGCTTTCCCGGATCACATTTGTATGTATATTTTCGTCTGTCGGTGTTTTGTACGAATCGTACGGAAATGGTATTTCCGTGCGAATCGTACTTCCATGTTTGTAAATTGTTCCGACCGGGTACGCGTCGGACGGAGAATATGCTCCGTCCGACGTTTCGTACCCGGTTTTTACAGGATCATAATCGGCACCTAAATTGTTATTCAAACTATCAAAGTTGCAAGTATGCCACTGAACGGTGTTCTTCACCAAATAAGATAGACCCACATCCATAGAGAAACGTCAGGAGAGGTGAAGTAAAGAAAGGTAGGTTGCAACTGCTAAAAAGGCAAGTAGTTTTGGGTCACAGACCCAAGGTACAACACACTTGTATATAGAAACAAGTATCAAGTCTATACAATCCCTTATGTCTTCCTATGTTTGCTCGTTCGTCTCAAAGGTCATGACAGGCATTCTCCAGTTTGGAACTAATGAAAAGAAGAGAAAATTACATAAACATAGTTCCAACATGTTATAATGTAGCTGTGTGGACAGCAGTAAGTGTTCTCTGTGGTTTCGTTCGCGTACCCACTGCTCCAGTATCGATCTACACACGGTAAACAGCATATGGTCGGCAATTAGATTTTGCACGTATATTTTTGAGAGAAATCAGAGTTATTCTCAAAGACAATGTTTTTTTTAATTATTAGGAAAAAGAGATTTTTGTTATATAGCTGCCCGATATGTTTAAATCCCACATTTGTGAACTTTTTACCTCTAAAGCTACTTCGTGTTCTCAAAATTAGATAGGTTGGACTTCTCATAAGCTGAGAATTTTCCAGCTTACTCGTGGGGATTCAGCTACGATGCCATTCTTCGTTTTATCGTCTAGTCATTCCCTACAAGGACAATAAATGTCATTAGCGAGAACATAATCACTACCTTGCACTGTTCTTTCCATGTGATACTAGTAGTGATTCAAAAAAAGGGCTTTTTGTAATTTTTAAAAAAGGGAAGAGAGGGGTTCAATATGTATCAGGTAACCTGCTGATCCACTTATATACCTCTGAATATCTTCTTGTGCTGTCCTCTGTGGCTATTTCTTTTATGACCACGGCGTATCGGCTCTATTCTTACAGGTTAGTGGTTCCCTCCTATGGGACGACTCTGTTGATAACACATAGGAAAATTACGCTGGCAAACTGGGAACAAACTACAATACCGTGGTTACATTGGAAAATTGAAAGAAATTATTTTTTTAACAGAGACCCAGCTACTCCATTACCCTAAGGGTTTATCGGACACCTTTATCTATGTGCCATGATTGCTGTCTCGCGGTTTTAGATGGGAAAATACCCGATCGATATTGTCGTGGCTTTCAATTAACTATGAATATGTCCCCTGAGTTGCAGTCAAAGTATAAAATAAAAATCCCATATAGATTAGAGGAATGGTCCGGGGTCAAGCATTAGCTCGGAATACTTTATGCCCCCATACTTTAAAAGGAACAAAGCAAGTTGTTCAGTTACAGGGAGAACCCATTCTAGGGTGTCTACAACTAACATATGCAGGGTACCGCGGACATTTATCTTACCTTAAAGGAGTAGATAGTTTCACACGAGCGGCAACCCCTGCGTAGTAGCGGTTCCTTGAATACGCGATACTTGGCTCTGCCTATATAAACCCTAATCGAAGTCGAAAAGTTCTCTAATGCAAGGCACCTGCCAGACGCCTTGACGTCATTGCTGCCGCGTCGTCTCTTTCTATGCTTAGCTGAATAGCTATGTGATCTCAGACGCCATCTTGGGGTATATGTAAGAAGGACCGAATTACATCTATAAGCCCATCTCCAAGTGAGGTAGGCATATATATATGTGTATGCCTTATCAGTCAGGAGTAACGGAAAAAGACAAAAATTCCCATATCATGGTTTGTACACCCAAAACGCAAAATGTGCATATAGTTTCACCGTTTTTCTAAAAATAGTAAAAACGCCGACGCCATCTTGGAATGGGTAAAGGAAGACTTGAGTAAGAGAGAAGTTAGGCTAGCTGCTTGTAAAGGAACATATGTAGATAGGAATCCTCTATGCAGGATTTATAACAACCGGTACCATTTACGAATAAAACTATGTTGTTGTCATTTGTGGCCTCTTCCCCAAGAGGTAGGGAGAGAGTGCAAAACATAACTCCTAAATAAGAGTATCTAAATGTAGTTGTTCGCATGACATTGATCAAAATAAAATAGTGCGATGTACTATGCACTATACATAGTGTTGGTCGAAGCCCAGATACTACAACCCTAGGGCTAGATTGTTCCGCCCACTCAGGGGTGATTTGTACAGACGTAAGGCACCTACAACAGTGAGGCAGACTCACTGTAACAAGGTATGGTGGCATAAATATAGTGTGGGTGAACATGTTACCATACCCTTGACTGATTCTCGTCTGATTCAACTAAATGGAAAAAGGAGATTACGAGAACAGTATAGCCAGTCTATATTTATACTGCTTCATCTTGGGTGCCACACTATTTCCTCATTTAGACCGTTTTTAACCGTGTCCAGAGTGTAAATCCAATACGTTTCCCGTTCATTTCGAAATTCTTTTATATCTTTGCCTGGAATGTATCTTACTTTCTCCAGGATTGGCCACCTCAGTTCATTTTCATTGTGTCTAAGGTCAATACAATGTTGTACCATTGGGCATGATGTTTTTCGTGTCCTAATTGCCGACCTGTGTTCGCTGTAGCGAGTTCTAAATTTGCGACCTGTCTCTCCCACATATCCCAGGGTACATGGACACAGGATGAGATAGACAAGATTCTGGCTCCTGCAATTGGCAAAAGGCAAAAGGCTCACAGCCTGTTATTACTTCACAGATACTTAACAGAAGCATACTTTTGGTGTTGTACAATCCTTGCATATATGAAATATGCATGCACTGTAAAAAGTTTGGATGGGTTGATCTGCCCAGTATTTACACAATTAAGAAATTAAGTACTCATTTTTTGCTTTATTTCTTTTATAGCACTACTCATCACAATCCAGGGTGCTGGAGTGCTTTTCATCACATGTACACATTATACAATGACAATACATCGTATGTGTGTAAATCAATGTACAGGATGTGTTACATGAGACAGTGAGGGTTACAAGGTGTAGGAGTCACATGTCCTTCAAAGCTCATTTGTTATATAAAAAGGATTACAATTTATGAACTGCAAATAATAAAAGGGTCTCTGTGTTAAAAGCAAAAACCCACTTACCCATTTCAATAAAATAAAAAATCTGTCAAATGTGTGGCACATGATGTTCTATGAAGGAGACATATTAACCCTCTATGTTTTTTTTTATCCAAAACTCGACTAGGCAAAACGCAGATCTCTTCAGCAAATGCAGTAACCTCCAGAGTTATCTTATCATTATTATTATTCCCTGAGATTTACTGGGCAAATAAAGATCTATACTGCTGGGGTCTTAACCTAATGAGATATTTTAAAAAGCAGACTTTGCAATCAATTAAACAGAACAGATTTACTGCCATGTTTCTCCTTGTTGCAAATTTTTTAGTGGCAGAGCTTTAAAAAATAAATGTGTGGGAAACTGGATTATTGTTGTAGTACTCCCACATTTTGTCTGTTTTTCATGTAACTTTCACTGTAGTGTGCTGGGACCCTCCCAACTAGGTTCCCAGTACCAGTGTTCTTTCCACAAAACTAGTACAATTGTTCTAAATTCCTACGCCACAATCATTTGGCAGGAATTTGGTCTGGAAATGGTGGGCGTGACATTAGCAGCAGAGTCAGCCTCTGTTCTCTGTTGGCCATCAATGCTGATTGCAGGGTCGCTGGTGTGGTATTAATATCAGCCATGCACCTGTGATCTTCGTTTCTTGGCTTGTTTCGATGGTCATCAAGAAATGCACAAAAACTAGGTATCAATACCACATTACCTTTCACATCTTCTCCTATAGACCACATCAATGTGATGAAAATACTGTAATGTACTTTAAGTACCCAAGCTGATGTTGTTACTAAAGATGGATTGCATTTGGGGTCTGTCTTAAGTGTGAATATAACAAGGTATATGAAAGGATGGATGTGGGTCAGAGATGGTCTGAGATATGTCACATTAACTGCATTAGTGAAGATGAGTACCAACAAATACATAAATGACCCTAACTGACCTATTAGTAGAACCAGTAGAAACAAGTGAATTCAGCTTGATATCCAGAAAAGTACATGGAATTGAGCTGGTATGAACTGGCTAAGGAATCTTCCAAGGGGTACTCTCTATAGGGTATGCCTATACCTGTTGTGTAGCTCCTATAAAACCTATACAGGATCTGCACGTTCAGATGACATACACCGTAGGATTGGTGTCAGACTGATTCTAAACACCCTCACCGGGTATGGTGGCCTTCTGTATCAGCTAGCTCACAGTGCCACTAGAATTTCCTCTTATTCAGGAGAGAATCGTTCTTGGCAACCTTTGAACATGACAACCCTGATCCCTCAGAACCATGGAAACAGTGTACTACTTTTTGCTTAGTCACTCATGCTCACTTAGTCTCAGAGAGATACACAGAATAACCGGTCTGGACGTTTTTCAATAAGCTTTTATTGAACAGTGGTTATTCTAGTGTAAAATAGATGAGCTGCAACAACCACTAGACAGTAACATAAATAAATAATTAGAAGCACTATGAAAGTAAAAGGATGATAGAGTTGTACCATCTTGCAATAATCATGATTACATACAAGTATATAAAATACATGATAATCAAAGTGCGTACTCCTACGATGCCTCCCTAACCAGATGTATCTAAGTGTACCTAGCATGTGTGTAGGTGTTAAGCCAAGAATCCCTTGAGGGTAAAGTCAACCCCATTACCTGTATTGAGAGACTGTGGGACCCCGTCCTGGTCTCGGGTTGGACACCCCGCAAGGGATGTTAGACCACTGCGAGCTGGAGTATCTGCATCCAGAAACTTCAGCATCTTTGGTCACTGTGTCGGCCGGGAAGGCCTGGTTTCCTCTGCCTGTCTTAGAAAGATGTGATGTATATATACCCATAGGTCTCCCCGGGGGTTCTACCTCACTGTATTATTTTGTTGGACTTAGGATGACATTGGGAATGAACTTTGTACATAGATATTAAACAGGAGATTGTAGTCCTGCTGTGCTTCCAAGAATCCTCATGCATAATATATGAGGCTTTTACCAGGGAAAATCCTGTCATATCTAGGTAAAAGGTGAGTCCCTAAGAACCGTTATATATGTAATGTAGGAGAGAATATAGATGAAGGGTTATGATGTTACCAGAGCCTATATTAGGGTACCTATATGGAATATAGGAGGTAGAATAGACACTTCTCAATGTCGTCAGTCAGCCAGTCAGTCAGAAACTTTATGAGATCTTTCCGGGTAAGATCATAAAAGTACATAAGGTGATTACATAAACAACAGCTGTTTACATAAAAAAACAATTCCTAGTAGAAAATACATTACCCCGTCAATGTCATTATATATTTAATTCCATCTGGATATACCCTTAAATCAATTTATAATAATAAGCTAATAAAATGTCAGACTATATCAATATAAAAAATGTAAGTGAGTCCCCAGCCTAGCCTATGGACCCGCTTGTTTCCTTTTTTTTCATACAGGCACATAAGAATTACGCTACTGAGAAACAGACCAAAGGGTTCGAGAGGGATTTTAAAATAAATAGTGCAACCTGACAGAATTTAGAATTATGCCGCATTAAATTTGGGACAATAAATGTATTTATTTCCTGCTGTTAAAGCCCACAAAAAAATAATTGCAGATCATTTTGGGGGTATTGGGTATCTTCTCCCTGGATATCCTAACATCAGCGGTATCAGATTCAGGCAAAATCTCAGTAGAATGAATTTGTGATGAGATTTAGGGATTTCAGCTAGATAAGAGTACCCTCCCTCCAACAGACATGGAGTTACTTCCTACATGAGAACTGACTGATTATAATAGTTCCTTTCCATTGAGTGTATTGGGCCCGCAGCATAAATGTGTCGACCAGCTTCTTCCTAGACCTCTTTCTGCAGGCAGTTGGATCCTTAAAGAGATCTTTCAACCCCATAGTAGTCAATTACAGTTCAACATACTTCAACCATCTGATCCTACTGTAGTTCTCTAGTTTTAAGATATCTCTGATAATATTTTATGTAAGGGGGACCGTTTCCCTACGCCATATGGATAGCCACAGTTGGAGCGGGCTAATCTAATGGAGTCTGTAATGTATGGTGAATGAATGAATGAGTGAATGAGTTTTTTATATAGCGCATAGTTACCCTAGGGCATCCCAGCGCTTGTCCAGGGCGACCAACCACCAAAACAGCTGCAGATGTTCACAGCGTCAAGCAGGGAAAAGAAGAGTCTTTAGAAGTTTCCGAAACCGGTCCAAGCTCGTTTCAGAGCGCAAACCAATCGGAAGCGCATTCCATTAGTAAGCCATGTTAACCGAAAATCTGCGTCCACCAGCCCGCGCCCTTCTCACTCTAGGAACTTGGAGCAGATGATTCTGCTTAGAACGGAGATCTCTGTTAGCCTTATAAGGCACAGCTAGGTTCCTCAAAATAGGGGGCCCCTTACCCTGCAGAATTTTGTGCGCTGTGCATAAAGCCTTGAATTTGACCCATTCCCGCACCGGCAACCAGTGCAAGGCCTTCAGAGCGGGTTTAGCTGACTGCGTCCTGGGAGTGTTCATAAGCAGCCTTGCAGCAGCATTTTGAACCTGCTGGAGTTTATTAAGAGTCGCTTCAGGGGCGCCTAGAAAAATGATATTACTAAAGTCTAGTCTGGATACAATAAGCCCCTGAATAAGCAACTTCTTGGAAGCCCAGGGAAGCAAGAGGATAACTTTACACACAGAACGGAGAAGGCCAAAGCAAGCTCCCGCCGTTTTCTTTGCCTGAGTTCTGAAAGAGAGATCTTGCTCAAGCCAAATCCCCAAGCTCTTAATTTCCTTTCGGGGACTCGGAAGAGCTCCCATACAGCTCGGCCAACAGGTCAAAGGGAGAGAAGGGGTTTTATTACCAAGCATTATAAGCTCCGTTTTGAGCCATTTAGCTTTAAAGCCGAGTCACACATCCAAGTGTAAATTTTGGACATGCAGGAATGCAGAGAGTCTGGATTGTCGTTAAGATGGGAGAGAGCAATCACTAACTGCGTATCGTCAGCATAACTGACGATTCTGAAACCAAGTGGGGCCACCACATCCTCTAGGGGGGCCATGTATACATTAAACAATGTAGGGCTAAGCGACGAGCCCTGTGGCACACCACACTGGAGGGGGATAGAGGCCGAGTGAGCACTGCCTTCCCAAACTTGGTAAGTCCGGTCATGAAGAAATTATGTGAGCCACTTCAGGGCAACACCTGTAACCCCTATAGCTGACAGCCGCTGGATCAGCACTTGATGGTTCACAGTATCAAAAGCCGCACTCAGGTCCAGGAGGATCACTGCCACTGATCCTCCTGCATCGAGAATGCTCCTCGCTTCCTCCACGACTGCCAGCAAAGCGGTATCGGTGCCCTGGCCAGGTCAAAATCCCGTTTGGGAATCACGCAGCAGGCCATTGGTTTCCATAAAGTGCGACAGCTGACGATTTACTAGTCTTTCAGCGATTTTACTAAGTCCAGGAAGCAGGGAAATAGGCCTAAAATTAGCCAAGTCAGCTAGATCTAGATTTGGCTTTTTTAGGAGCGCCTTTACCACTGCTTTCTTCCAACTAGATGGCACCAAACCCTGGGCAAGTGAAGCATTGATCAAATGCGCCATCGGGGCCACAATAGTAGTAGCTACCTGCTTAAGAAGTCTCATCGGCACTGGATCCCTAGGAGATCCGCTCTTCATAGAGCCCAATTCCTTAAGGACTTCGTCCACTGACACTGACATCATCGGCATGGTAAACCCAGTTCTTTATGAAGGACATAATTAGAATAGGATTGTGAAAGAGAGGTTAAAGATTTAAAAAATTGATTCTCTATAGTCTGGAGCGGGTTGATATGATACATACCCCATACACCTGCCCCATACGTTGCTGCTGACTTAGTCTTGGCGAGATAGATCTTTTTGCTGGGGGCTAACGGTTTTTCACCCAGCCTATTAGACAATGATTTTATCGCAATTAGACTCCTCTCCATTCCCATGGCATTTCCCTCAACCAGCTGTGACCACGTTTGTTTTTTATCAAAAAGTACTCCTAGGTAAAGGAAGGACTCGACCATCTCAATTTTCCCTAAATCCATATGGAAATATGGTAATTTATCTCCCGCCCCTGTGGCAATTACAAAGGATTTTAACTAATTAACTTTTAGGTCCAACGAATACATAAATTCCACATAGGCTGATTTGAGACGTTAGAGACGCAGACCCATTCTGGTAATCAGTACAGCATCATCGGCATGGGCCAAAATTGGTAACCAATGATTGTTGGGCACTGGTACTTGTATTGTATTGTATTGTATTGTGATTTGTAAAGCGCGATTGCTGCCCAGTGGGCGTCCAAGCGCTAAGGCATAAAAAACAGAACTGATGAGTGATGGAAAACGAGCTTTAGGTGGACCTAGCAAACAAGTAAGTTTTCAGCTGCTTGCGAAATGAGAGTAGGTTGGGATTGGACCTGATTTGTAGCGGGAGTGTGTTCCACATCTTCGCAGCGTTTAAGGAGAACATCCTTCCTCCGGTTCTGGCTCTCCGCACTCTTGGGACAACGGCTAGAAAGGCTTCCGTAGATCGGAGAGTTCTGTTAGGATGGTATTGAGTGACCAGTTTGTTAAGGATCCTAGGACCGGACCCCCAGAAAGCTCGGTGGGCGATGCATAGTGCCTTAAATGCCACTCTCTGCTTTACTGGGAGCCAGTGTAGGGCGACCAGGGCGGGTTTTGCAGACTGTGTCCTCGGAATCTGCAACAACGCGCGGGCTGCGCAGTTCTGGACGACCTGCAGTTTTCGCATGGACAGCTCTGGGGCTCCCACATGCAGAGCGTTATTTGAGTCCAGCCGGGACTGGATCAGGCCCTGAACTGCCACTTGTTTGGCTTCCATTGGGAGGAGGGGGAGGACCTTCCTTAATGTTCTAAGTAAGCCAAAACAGATAGCAGATAGTTTGGTAGCCTGGGTGGAGAAGGAGAGGTTTTTATCCAGCCATACTCCCAGGCTTTTTACACTCTCTTTGGGGGTGGGAGGGGTGCCCAAGCATCCAGGCCACATGGAGGGGAATAGAGTGGGTGAAGCAGAGCCTAGGAGCATGAGCTCCGTTTTGTCTCCATTCAGCTTTAATGAGGAGCCTGTCATCCACTTTTTTATATCCTCTAGGCAGTTCATCAGGTTTCCTGAGGTGTGGCCGGTGCTTTCCTGAGTCAATGAAACCACTAGCTGGGTATCGTCGGCATATGATACAATTTTTATGCCTGACGGTTCGACGAGCCCAGCCAATGGTTTCATATAGACATTGAAGAGCACAGGGCTCAGAGAGGAGCCCTGTGTTACTCCACAGTCTAGGGGTTTTCTGACTGATGTTATGTCCCCATCGAAGATCTGGAAGGATCTGTTATGCAGGAATGATTCCAGCCATTTTAGTGCGTCGCCTCCGACACCGATGTTTTGCAGACGGTTCAGCAGAGTGGCATGGCTGACAGTGTCGAAGGCTGCACTTAGATCAAGGAGGATCACTGCCACTGATCCCCCCTGATCCAGTATCCTTCGAGACTCTTCGACGACTGCCAGCAAAGCAGTTTCCGTACCATGTTTTGGCCTGAAACCTGTCTGGGATGGATCCAGGAGTGCATGGTTTTCCAGAAATTGTGTCAGCTGGGTATTTATGTGTTTCTCTAGCACCTTACTTACCCAGGGAAGTAATGAAATTGGGCGGTAGCTAGAGTGATCTTCTGGATTGAGGGTGGGTTTCTTTAGCAGAGCCCATACCATGGCTCTCTTCCATCCGGTTGGTACTGTGCAGGATAATATGGATGAGTTAAGGAGCTCTAGCACCACTGGAAAGATGGCTTGGCCTGCCTGGAGCAGTATTTCTGGTGGAGCCGGGTCGAGGGGGGACCCAGATTTGACTTGGACTGCCAGTTGTTGCAGTGTCTCCAGATTTAGTGGGGGAAAATGGTCCAGCATAGGCTGTCCTTGTAGGGGGGAATTGTTCAGGGGTCTTTGGTTAGTTGAATTGTTAGCTGTTACCGGGAAAGCAGAATAAATCTGAGTGACTTTATTGTGGAAAAATTCTGCAAGTTCATTACATTGCTCTAATGATTTCGGGACTGGGGGGGCAGTGTTGACGGTAATGCATTTTTTGACCAGATGGAAGATTTCCTTGGGTTTTGATTTTGCTGCCATTATTTGGTCTGCAAAGTAGGAGGACTGAGTTGTTCTCACCCCATTTCTGTAGGCCTTAATAGCCTCTTTGTATTGTTTTTTATTTTCCGGGAGGAAATCTATTCTCCAAGCTCTCTCTTTTTTCCTGCAGAGGCGTTTCAAGTCTCTCAGGGAATCTGAGAACCAGGGAGCAGACTTGTGTAGTCTCTTGGGAGCGGATTTTCGTAGAGGAAGGATCGTGTCCAATGATTTCCTGATCCAGCCCTCATAGTTGTTATTTGCTTGGTTGGGGTTTGTACAGGGAGGTGGGCGGGAGCCTTCAAGGATAATTGTCCAGGGCTCTATGGAAAGTTTTTTCCAGTTCCTCCTGGTTATGGGACGGGGAGGCAGTGAGGGAAGTTTGGTGGTAGACCAGGTAAATGGGATGAGGAAATGGTCTGTCCATGGGAGGCGGGTAGGTTGCCCGACCGTTAGTCCGGTGCAGTTACTAAAGATTGGGTCGAGCAAGTTTCCCTTTTCATGGGTGGGGGACCTAACCAACTGAGTCAGTTGCAGAGCTGCTAGGTCCTCTGTTAATTCCCTAGCAACAAAGTCTGTGGGGGAGTCAAAATGGAAGTTAAAGTCTCCTAGAACTGTATAGTTAGCCGGGGTTAGGAGCCGATTCGCGATGATGTCTGGTAGAGATCTAAGGAACAGCTTTCCTGAATCTGGGGGACGGTATATCAGGGTACCAGATAGGGAGCTGTTCGCCGAGAAGTCTATTCTGAATGCAATGCTTTCGCATTCGGGGATAGCTTCGGTAGTAATGTGGCAGCAGTATTTCTCTTTTAGAATAATAGCCAGGCCTCCCCCTCTTCCCTTGGTCCGGTCCATTCTATGGATTTGGAACCCGGGGGGTAGGGAGGTGACTATGTCTGGCTCTGAATGGGACGTGAGCCATGTCTCCGTCAAGAAGATGGCGTCCGGGTTGTGATCCTCTAGGAGTAGACATATCTGCATGCTGTGTCGGGGAAGAGATCGGCAATTTAACAGGTACATCTGGTATTCCTGTGACGTGGCTGGTGACTCACTAGTGTCAAAGGAGTGTTTGCAGCCAGGGCATTGAGTAGAGAGATCGGCTGGGAGGAAGGAGTGCAGACATTGAGCCATAATAGGGGGCCTTATCTTTTTTATGGCGGCTGAGCTGTATGTCCTGACCTGGATGGTGTGGGGGGCAGGGGTTGTGGCCCCTGGTCCCGTCAGGTCGCGGACGGGCGCAGACGGGCTTGCCTTTGGCGCGCCTTCGGCGCACCGCCGGCGCGCCCGCTGCGCCCGTCCGCTGCGCCTCCGGAAACAGCACATTGTGAAATGGGGAGAAGGGGGGGGGGTGTAGCCTAGCTCAGTGGGCGTGTCCCTGGGGTTTCACGGCGGCTGTCCTCAACCCGCCTCAGCGCCTAGCTCAGCTGCGCGAGGGGTCGATCGTCAAGGGGCAGTGGTTAGGCTTCAGGAGAACACAGTTGTCAATCACACTCAAACAGTTTTAAAATCGGTCTTTAAAAATGAAGAGTTACAGTATTCACACACACAATGTTAAAAGAATCTTAAAATTGCGTTTTTTCCCTGCCCTCGGCTTCCGCCTCAAGAGCTCTATCTTTTATCAAGCGCTGACAGGAGAGCGTGCGCTTTTATAGCGAGAGCGAAGGGGGGGGCGTGGCCTAACTCAGTGGGCGTGTCCCTGGGGTTTCACGGCGGCTGTCCTCAACCCGCCTCAGCGCCTAGCTCAGCTGCGCGAGGGGTCGATCGTCAAGGGGCAGTGGTTAGGCTTCAGGAGAACACAGTTGTCAATCACACTCAAACAGTTTTAAAATCGGTCTTTAAAAATGAAGAGTTACAGTATTCACACACACAATGTTAAAAGAATCTTAAAATTGCGTTTTTTCCCTGCCCTCGGCTTCCGCCTCAAGAGCTCTATCTTTTATCAAGCGCTGACAGGAGAGCGTGCGCTTTTATAGCGAGAGCGAAGGGGGGGGCGTGGCCTAACTCAGTGGGCGTGTCCCTGGGGTTTCACGGCGGCTGTCCTCAACCCGCCTCAGCGCCTAGCTCAGCTGCGCGAGGGGTCGATCGTCAAGGGGCAGTGGTTAGGCTTCAGGAGAACACAGTTGTCAATCACACTCAAACAGTTTTAAAATCGGTCTTTAAAAATGAAGAGTTACAGTATTCACACACACAATGTTAAAAGAATCTTAAAATTGCGTTTTTTCCCTGCTCTCGGCTTCCGCCTCAAGAGCTCTATCTTTTATCAAGCGCTGACAGGAGAGCGCGCGCTTTTATAGCGAGAGCGAAGGGGGGCGTGGCCTAACTCAGTGGGCGTGTCCCTGGGGTTTCACGGCGGCTGTCCTCAACCCGCCTCAGCGCCTAGCTCAGCTGCGCGAGGGGTCGATCGTCAAGGGGCAGTGGTTAGGCTTCAGGAGAACACAGTTGTCAATCACACTCAAACAGTTTTAAAATTGGTCTTTAAAAATGAAGAGTTACAGTATTCACACACACAATGTTAAAAGAATCTTAAAATTGCGTTTTTTCCCTGCTCTCGGCTTCCGCCTCAAGAGCTCTATCTTTTATCAAGCGCTGACAGGAGAGCGCGCGCTTTTATAGCGAGAGCGAAGGGGGCGTGGCCTAACTCAGTGGGCGTGTCCCTGGGGTTTCACGGCGGCTGTCCTCAGCCCGCCTCAGCGCCTAGCTCAGCTGCGCGAGGGGTCGATCGTCAAGGGGCAGTGGTTAGGCTTCAGGAGAACACAGTTGTCAATCACACTCAAACAGTTTTAAAATCGGTCTTTAAAAATGAAGAGTTACAGTATTCACACACACAATGTTAAAAGAATCTTAAAATTGCGTTTTTTCCCTGCTCTCGGCTTCCGCCTCAAGAGCTTTTTCTACGCTGTTTGTATAAATAGAAAAAAGAACAGGGCAAGGACGCAGCCTTGCGTTACCCCCTTTGAATCCTAAAGGGGCGGTTGCATTCCCCGTTTTTCCCATACCGAACACACAAAGAGGCATCAGAGTACGATTGGATTATACAATCAATCATGACTGGATCAATCCCCATCGTTTCCATTATACGCCAGAGCCTAGAGTTTGATACACAGTTGAATGTTACAGATAAATCCATGAATGCGAGGTAGATTTCCCCACCCTTGACTCTGGTATATTTGTCCATAATTAATGAAAGATTCAGGCACTAGTCTATGGTGCCCTTTCCCGCTGGAAGCCATACTGTGACTGCATTAGGATATTCCTGTCCTTTGCCCATGTCTTCAGCCTCGATAAGAAGAGGTGGCCCACTTGTTTAGCTGTGGTGTCTATGAGCGAAAAAGGCCTGTAGTTCTTGGGGTTTCCCTTATCGCCTTTTTTGTGGATCGGGAATAGTACACTGGTATTCTAGGAGAGAGGTGGGCCTTCTATAGCAATCATGTTTAAAACAGTAGTCAATTTTCCACATGTATGCCGACGACACGCAACTCTATTTGAAAATCTCATCCCTGGAAAACATCATCTCACTCAACACCACCCTAACGTATACTCAAAACTGGTTAACTGAGAACCATCTCCTGCTCAACACCTCAAAAACAGAATTCCTGCTCATCTCTAAGGGTGGGCGTAGTGGGCGTAGTGGGGCTACGTGAAGCAGGGCATAGTGTGCCCAAATCTACGCACACTACGTGCTTCGCATAGCCCCACTACACGCCACCCACCTCCCCCCGCCCTCCTTTTAAATCAAACCCCGCATTTAAAATAAATAAAAAGTAAAGAAACTTACCTGAAGCGCGGCGTCTCCGGGGCTCCCTCTTCCATTTCCAACTTCTTCTGACAAATGCGCCCCGGGCATTCACTGCAGCCTTTCCGTTTACTCATAGTGATTGAAGATATAACTCAACATTTCTCAGAGACTCAATAGAAAAAAATAAATGTATGGGATTACCTCCAGGAAATAAAAGAAGCTTGACTCTCGGCTGGGGCCAGATATTAAAGGAGGGCCCAGCCCAGCCTACTCTGGGCTCCCAAGGCCATGGACAGGCCTGCCCTTAGCCCAGACTTGGCCCAGGCACAGCACAGGCATATCCCCGTGCGCGTCCCCTATCTCAGGAGTCTTGGCATGCTTTTGGGGGTGACTGCAGACAAAAGGGCTGCTGGGTCTCTGAGTCCCCAACAAAATGCGGTGCTCCCAGTGGGAGATAGTGAAGGCTGGTGTGAGGCTGTGGCTACGGCTACAGTTGTTCAATATTAAATCAGTTTATTTCAATACTAGCATGTATACTGTGACAGGCAGAGAGCACACCCAGAATCATACAACCAGGAGTGCACATGGCGGAGTCTCCTTGCTATCAGATAGATCCTCTTCCAGGCCAGCTTGATCTCCTGTAGTTGACGTGATTCAGTTGGCCCCAGTCTTATCTGAATTCTTTCTTTTGGTTGTAACATTAAGCTGGTTCTTTGATACCCTTAACATTTTCTTATTATTCTTTCTCATGCAGCCAAGCATGAGGGAAATGGATGATCCATCACCAAATGGTGTTGATCAAAAACTACAATAAATTTAGAATCTATGGCTAACTTCAGGCACCTTCACTTTAAGAAAATCAATGGTGATGCATTGTGTGGTCCATCTGCAGCTCAGATGCCATGAACTGTGATACTTTAAAATGGACAGGTACTCAGGGGTGCTGAGTACCTGCACTTCTTGAATTTAAGAGGGAAAATCCTTGCTCTTCTGTGTTTTTGATTTCAAGATCTTCTTCACTCTGATACAAACTTAGAGTACTTCCTGGGGACCTTTGATGCCTCAACTTCATATGATGCTTCTTACCATCAGAGTGAAATTCATAATTTTTTTTGCTTACAAAATCTTCAAGTAATACCCATGCACATATATACCTGTCTAATAGGAATATGCACTGGTATTGATTTTGAAAGAGAGAGCAGGAAACAGCTGCAGAATTGAGTAAAAGACAAGCGCAGAAAAAAATACAATAGAGGAACATCATATGTGTCGGGGAAGGAATTTTGCTGTGTCACAATATAGTTACCAGAATATTTCAGGTCCAAATATCAAAAGGTGGATTTGTATAGATAACTACACCTAACTTCACTAACAACTAACTTTCTGATATCAAGGTATGTAGCAATGGAACTAAGGGCCAGATGTATGCAGCTTTGGGTTTGTGGTGACATAATAGCACGCTTGTGAGATTTGCTATTTGGTAATCACACACAGCTATGTAAAAGTGTATGTTTTCACACATTTAGCGATTCCCATTGGGCCGCAAATAAACCCACCTGATTAATAGTCATGAGGTAGATCTCGGTTTGCGACCCACTGGGAATAGTAATATCACGGGGATGGTGGCTTGCTGGGTTCAGCAGAACACTGTGTCTGTGATTGCCTTTAAATAGAGTATTTGTCTTTGATAATACGGCCTGTTATTCCCAAAGGAGAACAGGTTGCGATTCAAAGAGAAAAATGAAGCAGGTCGTTCACAAAGGTGATGGGGTCCCCTGAGGAACCCTTCCAGTTTGCAAATGAGTTACCAGCTACTTCAAGTAGGCAGTAAAATGCGAAGGACTTATTTACAAGGAATCAACGCACCTCGGTGCTGCAAGCCATTTGGCTGCACCACGCTGCATTCATTACTGCAGACACCCTGGCAGGGGGCGTGGCCGAGCCGAGCCGCAAGATGGCCGCCGTGTAACGGGGCTCTGCCGGCCGATAACATAATCCGTACACCCATCTGTCAGATGCCTCCTTTCCTATGCAGCCAAGATGAGGCGGGAGGTGCCTGAGTGCTGAGGACCCGGTGACAGCTTTCGCTGCCGCGATCGGCGGCGGCGTTCTGACGCGGTGACCCTCGGTGCACCAGCGGCCTGCGCACGTCGCGCTAGACGGCCACATACACTACGCTAGTCCCTGGTCGCGGGCCGGAGGCCCGGCGCGCGGAGTGGTGCTGCCGCGAGGAATTGCGGGGGCGGGACTGGCCCGCCGTATACGGCCGAATCGCTGCAACAGGACACCTGGCAGGCTGTAAGCTTGCCGACCCACACTAGCGGCGGAGAAGAGTGACGGTGTACGCTGCGAGCTGCTGGGGCCTTGAGAGCGGAAGAGCGCCCTGACCTGCTGTGCTCGCTGACGCCCACGCCGGCACGTGGAGCAATGACTGCTGAGCCCCTGAGGTGAGAGCCGATTAACTCCTGCTTGTGTGTGGTGCCTGATTGCCTAACCACGAATGTAACCATCCTGAGAAGAGGCGGATTGAAGGCGGAGGTGAAGGCGAGGTGGCTGCACTGCGAGGTCGGAGTGACTTGCCCATGGTGATTGCCCAGATGCCGCGCGACCAATACGCACATACCTAGTGTGACGAAGCCGACACATACATGCGGACCGGGCGCGCTGGTGACCTGCTGGGCCTGACCGGCTTGGAAAGGACTGTACCCATGGCGTGGGCTGCGGGGGCGGCCCAGTGTGGGCGGGACTCGGGTACCTGCAAGGCCTGCCAATTTAAATGAGGGCCAGAAACTGAAGTGACCCATCGGAGCCCCCCCCCTGTGACCCCCCGAGGTGTCTCCCCCGCAGAAAAATGGGGAAGCCGGATGCCAAGCAGCCGAAGCTGCATTTCGAGCGACGAAGTGCCCGGAACATTGAGGTGGAAACGGTGTCCCAGACGGTGGTCCCTGAAACACAGATGGACCCCACGCAAGAGGACAACATAAAAAGTATGTTTTGCGACCTCAAAGGCTGCCTCAAGGAAATAGACAACAAACTAGACTCCATGGCTCAGCGCATGGACGGCATATCACACAAAGTCGATCAACACGAGGAGCGACTGGCGGCAGCAGAGACGCGGATTGCTGAATGTGAGGAGGGCCACAGTGACACCCGAGGAAAACTGTTGCGCATGGATAAGGTCCTGGAAGTAATACGTGGGCGCAACGAAGATTTGGAAGCCCGCTCCTGCAGAAATAACATACGTATTATTGGGATTGCGAAATCCACAAATATTGGTATTATGGAGCAATTTGTGGAGGGTATGTTCTGTGATTTGTTTGGTGCGGACCTGTCGGCCATGTTCCTGGTCGAACGCGCGCACCGAACGCTGGGCCCGCACCCGGTGCCGGGAGCGCCGCCGTGCCCGATTCTTGCCCGAGTTCTAAATTACAGAGACCGAGACACAATATTGAGGCTGTCCCGTGAAAAAGGCGAACTCACCTTCCAAAACATGGCTGTCTCCTTATACCCTGACTTTACACAGGCTGTGCAATCTGCGAGGCGTGAATTCATGCCGGCCAAAAAGATCTTCCAAAAAGTGGGGACCAAGTACGCCATGTTGTACCCTGCCAAGTTGAAGATTCAGATCAAGGGGAAGCCGATGATCTTCACGGAGGCGAAGGAGGCGCTGAAATTTGCACGACAGGCAGAGCGGTCGCACCGGGAGCCGTGCGATGGCCGAGGGACCCCCCCGGCTGGCCAGCTGAGTGACATTGAGTAGAACTCTACTACTATGAGGACTATGGCTATCTGCAGCACCGAGAGACGCCCTGATGCTTTGTTGTTAAGTATATGCCATTTTTCATTACTACTATTGTCCTGGGACCTGGAATGGGCAGGAGGCACAAGGCTGGGCCGATGGGGACAGTTGGACACGGGGCAGAGACTATTTTTGACCTGTGGCTGAGTACAAATACTGTGCTGGGTGATGCGTAGGGCATGTCCTGCTGAACTTAGACGGATTGCGAATATAGAAGGCGGAAATGTTCGGCCACCCTGTCGCTTTCAGACGGGGGCGTGTGCCGGTGACCCCACGCCCTCGAAGGGATGATTCCCATGATACTGTTACAGGAGAGTTGTTGTTGGGCCTGTTTGGGGGGTGGTAAGGAATCTCAACCTGATTGGGGGGTTGGAGTGGGTGGAGGGGGGGTATGTTTTTTGTTGGTTTGTATTAATGTACTGCAGCATTCTATTACACAACTAATTGATGGGACGGCGCTGTCCCCTGCCGCCTATACGTTGCTGTTGGGTGCGAGACATGATGCACTAGGGCTCCACCGCATGCCCCACCTCTTATGCCGCAGATAGACATACCGCTGAGTAAGACACATCTCCATACACATCTCTGACCGCGCTGCGCTGCCTGACATGGAATATTCGCGGTCTAAATGATCACCGCAAGATCCGACTGACTCACACACACTTGACCAGACACCACATTGACATATGTCTCTTACAGGAGACCCACCTAATGCAGAGGGCTGGGGAGAGGCTCAGGCATGCCAGATGGGGCGAGGGGCACACTTCCGGCTGCTCCAGCTATTCCCGGGTAGTGGCCATATTGATTCGGAAGGGTCTGCCCTGGCAAACGTTGAAGGTGCACGCCGACTCCGAGGGGCGATACATAATATTGCTGGGGAGATTATTTCACATGCAGATAATAATTATCAACACTTATGGCCCCAACACGGACGACCCAGGATTTTTCCAACACGTTTGGCTTAAGGCACAATCAATGGGCGAGGGGGCATACATTTGGGGCGGAGATTTCAATGCGGTGCTTTCGCTGGAACTCGACAGGGAGGGGGCCGCTCGCACACATTACCCACACACGGCAGGTCTTCTCCGAGGCCTAATGGAGGAATACAATCTGCTAGATACGTGGCGGATATTGCACCCCGCGGTGTGGGAGGGCACCTGCTTCACCCCACACAGGCGAGCCTGGTCCAGATTGGATTTTTGGCTATTAACCCCACATGTACATGCCTGGGTATCTGAGGTTCATCATACAGCGCGCACCCTCTCCGACCACCGTACATTACACCTTTCACGTGGAAATTGCTGGCGCAGGCCTTGTTAGATCAGGTATTTCGCGAGGACATACATCAGCACATCCGCGACTATTTCGAACTTAACACAAACTCGGTGACATCGGTGGGCACCCTGTGGGACGCGTTCAAGGTGGTTATCAGAGGCCACTGCATCGCGGGGCAAGCCAGAGTACTGAAGGACATAAGAAACACGCTCAAGGGGCTGGAGGACTGCCTGCATGCCCTGGAAGTGCAGTACTGCTCTGACCCCTCAGTGACAGCGCTAGCGGAGACGCGCACCAAACTTACGGAATACCAAACTGAGGCGGATAGGGAGCTTACATTTTTGCATAAATACGTGACGGCCCGCCAATATGGTGAGGGAGATCGCCCGGGCAAAACGCTTGCCCATTTATTACGATCGCAAAGAAATTCCTCCTACATCTCCTCAGTCGAAACGCCGCAAGGTAACCTTGCATGCACTCCTACAGAAATCCTGGAAACATTTCGGACATTCTATAAAGACCTGTACCGATCCCGGGGAGCGCCTACATTGGAGGACCTGTCCGAGTACCTAGACACGGTACAGTTGATCTGGTTCAATGCGCACCAAAAGGGATATTTCGATCGCCCCTTTGCGGTAGAAGATGTCAAGGAAGCAATAGGGTCCTTGGCAGCCGGAAAAGCGCCAGGACCGGATGGCCTGCCAGCGCAGTTCTATAAGGAATATGCTGATCTCCTGGCCCCCAGGCTGTTGGCCGTATACGCCGAGGCAGTGGAGGCGGGTATACTCCCAGCGTCAATGAGTGAGGCTATCGTCATTGCCCTCTTAAAACCAGATAAGGATGCCCAGAAGTGCGACTCATATCGGCCACTGTCCTTAATCAATACAGATGCGAAAATATTCGCTAAACTGCTCGCCACGCGGCTACAGCCGGTGCTGCCACTCATGATACGCCCAGATCAGTCAGGATTTGTGCCGGGCCGCTCCACGTCTCACAACCTTCGAACCCTTTTTGGGGTGCTGCACTATTTGGCCCCACACGTAAAAGCCGCAGCAGTGCTACTGGACACCACGAAAGCGTTCGATTCCCTGGAATGGGGATTCCTGTTTCCTTTACTGCAGCGAATGGGGATGAGTGAGGCTTTTATTCGCTATATCAGATTACTCTACACTACCATCACTGCCCGAGTGCGGGTGAACGGGCTTATCTTTGAGCCCTTTGCCATTAGCAGGGGCACGAGACAGGGCTGCCCCCTGTCACCCCTGCTATTTGCGATCGCCACCGAGCCATTGGCGGCCCAGATTAGGCAACACCATGCAGCCAGGGGCATCGGGTTCTCGTCCCGGGCACTGACCGTCTCTATGTACGCGGATGACATCACACTCTATATGGTTGATCCACATGAAAATCTCTCCCCCATGACGAGAGAGTTGATGCACTATGGCCTGCTATCGGGGGTGACTATAAACTGGGAGAAATCGGTCATTCTACCCCTAACGACTGGGACGCCCCGCTGTACTCCGGACTGCCCGCTGGAGTGGGCGACTGGTCCGGTGCGCTACCTGGGGATATGGATTAGCACGGACATGCAAGAATTGTGGGCAGAAAACTATGGGCGTGCGCTGAGATGGGTAGAGGAAAAGGTTAACCGCTGGAAGCACTTGCCCCTTTCGCTGGCAGGGGGAAAAACTGTGGCCAAAATGGTCATCCTACCCAAGCTACTATATTTATTTGTCAACATCCCGCTGCCCCTAACTGCACATTTTCTTAACCAAGTGCGTTCGCAGATGATAGAACTGGCGTGGGGTGGAAGGCAGCCGAGAGTGAGCTGGGAGACCCTTACTCTCCCACAGAGATAGGGTGGTATGGCAGCACCGGATTTCACGATGTATGCCTACTGCGCACAGGCGCAATACTTGCACTACTGGGTGCACTCCACGCCGTTTCAGCCGCATGTGGCGATAGAAACGGATAGGGTTGCCCCGCTGCCGCTCAACACGGCCCTATACGCACCACACAAGAGGAGATGCAAAGAAATTGATACTGTGCACGCACTTAAGTGGGCCTGGGACGGGTTGCGTCCCCGAGCCAAGTTGGACCTTCTCTATACCAAGTCGGTGCCCCTGCGTGGGAACCTCATGTGGCCCCCGCTGCAAAACATGAAAACCGGGGAACGTGCAGCGTCACACGGCCTTAATACTGGGGGGACCTCTTCCTGGGCGATACCTTCATCACGCCGGAACAGTTGTGCGGTGCGGAGGCCCCGACAAAGCTCGACACACTGCTCTATTATCAGCTTCGCCACACATGTCAAAAGCTGTTTCCTACATTTCCGGCGGCGCCGCCGGACTTGTTGGCCCTGGAGAATGTGCTCAAAGTGGAATCGGGACGTAAACTAGTGTCCCGGTTGTACGGAAGCATGCAAAGCAATCATCCAATTGTGGTCCCAACGGCGCGCTGTATGTGGGATACGGAATTGGGTACTGAAATCACTGACGACCACTGGGATATATGCTGTAGACTGCTTGAGACCCTTTCCCCTAATTATCGACTCCGACTGATACATTTTAAATACATACACATGATATACCGCACTCCTAGCCGGCTCCATCGCATGGGCTTGAGGGACACAGACAACTGCTGGCGTTGTAGTGCACACGGAGTTACATTCTTACATATGGCGTGGGAGTGTCCCACGTTGGCCTCCTTCTGGGCCAGGGTAATGGAGCTGGTGCGTGCAATCACTGGCCTGCTGATCCCATGCACTCCGCAGACTACACTACTAGGGATCTTACACATGGTCAAGCCTAAACACCGTAAGCTGCCTGCCATACTCATTTTGCTTGCCAAAAGACAGGTCCAGATGCACTGGGGAGCTACTACATCGCCCAACATTAGGGAATGGATTAAAAGCGTGGTATACTGCCAGACGCAACTCGCTTTATATTGGGAGCTCTTGCCAGTGCGCTCCCGGCCAAAGGACATATGGGAACCATTCACACACTGGTTGGCTCAAACTACGATACAAGCATTGTAAAACAGTGCTATACACTGATGGTAGCCGGACAGAGTCGGGAACCAGGTAGATCATGGGGTACTGAGGTCATCGAATATGATGTAGGAGGTGTGCGGGATGGGGGGGCGGAGATGGGGGGACCAGGCGAGACTTACCGAGCAATGACGGGTTGGCACCTGGTTATCATATTGATACTGTTGTATTGGTGGGGAGCTGTGTTGTCAATACATATCCTACTCACACTGCAGAGAATTGTATTTGTTTTGTTGCTGAAAATGCAAATAAAAATAATTAAAAAAGAAAATTACTGCAGATACCCTTGCAGCAGGGGTATGATTGTTTTTGTGCAGGAAGGGACACCTGTCTGCACAAAAACAATCACAAGAGTGATTTCATCTTCCTATGTGTCCTGCAGAAAGCATCACACAAAGAAAGTCTAAGAAACGAGGGTTAATTAAAACATTTTTACCATTTTGTGCCTCACTAAGCCTCCCCAGGTTAGGCGTAGCATTCAGACGCATTCCCAGGTTTACGATTTCTTATTAATTTAGAAATGTGGCAGGTTCCTTGGGTGTTGCATGGGAAAAGTGCTAAGTGTAAAGAGGCCAAATTTACAAGGACAGGAAAAGCCATGCAGGGTGGCTTTTTGTGTCCTTGTAAATATGGGGCAGCAGAATGTGTCACTTTTTGTGACATACTGACAGCAAAAGTGGCTTCTAAACACACCCCTTCCTAAAACTGAATCCCAATATAATAGGTTACCGAATTGCAAATTAGAGCTTTGTACAAATAAAAAGACTAAGAATAGTAAATTCATGCCTCCCTGTGTGCATCTTCCTCTTTTGATATTCGTTATTCCAGTCATCATATTGTAAACGGTCAAAGTTCTGGCTTTGATATTAACAACCACAATTCATATATGGAATTTCCAGTTACAGAACTACTTACTATAGATATTGCTCTGTATTGAAAATCGTCATAAAGTCTGGCGCATTGCTATCAGCTAATACATCCAGCGGCAGGATTCCTCCAATCATGACATCTCCCGCCTTGTAGGCAATATGCTGATTGATGAGGTTCAGAGCACAGCTAGCGGCGTCATTTGAAGCTTCCAAAGAAACACCTGGAGTGGCTATCACCAGTAAAATAAAGCACAGCCGGAACATCACTTGTGCACATTAAGGTACAACCGTTGCGTGAAATCTTGCAGTTTAGCCAGGCAGGAGTTGACGGGGCGTTGACCTTAGCAGGAAGTCAATTCTGGCAAATGTCTGCCTATCTGTCAATGACAAAATACAGATAGTGACTACTTGTAAAAGCAGGTGAATGAAACAGTACAGAAAACCTCTGGCCATATTTGTGGCCTTAGTGGTTTAGGGCAGCGCAGAAAGTCAGCTTGCTGCGCTGGCCTGCATCACAGAGAAAGGGCAGAAGCGTGCAGTATTTATCCAATGCTGCCCATTTGTGTGGTTTTCCTTTGCGCTGGTTCAGTTTTGGCAGCCTAGCACCAACGCAGACACCCTTGCATCGGATTGGTAGTGTGCAGGAATGGGCTCCCTCCTGCATTAAATAAATCCTGAGAGGCATGCAGCACACAGAGAAAGAGGAAGTAGCGAGGTATATCTCTTTGTTTTGCCTCTCCTGGAGGACGTATCTTTTTGGCACATGCCCAGGTTTACAAGGTCTTGTAAATCTGGGAATGTGTCAAAAACCATGGGTGTTGTGTTGGAACACCCAAGCAAACCCCGGGGCAGGGTAAAGCAATGCAGCAAATATATGTTAAGTTGCGTTACTCTATAATTTTGAAGCCACACAAAGTGGCTTCATATGGCTTCACATATATGACTTAATGTTTGCTTCAAACTGGTTCATAAATATGGCCCTCATTTTCAGATGCAGAAGCTCTGAATTATGAAATGAGCAAAGGAACAGAAGGAATGCATTTCAGGAACCTGATTCTAGTCTCCAATATTTACTTAGCGGTGTGATATATATATTCACGTACATCTATTATGTTCACCCGGCCTTCTGTCATTGCCAAGACATGGACACCCTAAGATGACCCTGGTGTGACCATAATTATCACTTGAGGGTGCTCACGAATCAATGCTGATTGAATGCTTGACTGACGTGAAGTATATTCATGGTTCTTCCACAGATAACAAACATTCCACTCTGAAACACTGCACATGACCAACCACCATCACAGTTATCAGTAATTGCAGCTCTATGGAGCATTCTAGACAATCCCATGGTGCATCTTAGACATGAAATGAGTACCGGTTGCAAATACAGATTTATTTGTGGTGTGCTGTGCTTTTCATTCACACAACTCCTTTGACGCCTAAAAAAGATGGAGTGTTACAATGTTCCCTGGTGTTTTGGGATGAATTCTCTGCATTAAAAGTGCTAAAACAATCAAACGGGCAGATTTGCTGCTATTTCACGCAACGCAGCACAGCATTTACAGTTGCAAAATGTTGTGAGAGGCCAGGACAGCACCATGTCTACTAGGATGCAGCAATGCTCTTACCTTAACTGCTGGTGTACTTTCAGACTCCCTAGCACCTCACACTGACACCTCTGAGCCACCTAGCACCTCACACTGACACCTCTGAGCCACCTAGCACCTCACACTGACACATCTGAGCCGGATGTATGACGTAACAACGCGAGTCATTACAACGCGTGCAGTTACATCGCATGCGTTACAACGCATGCGATGTTACAATGCTATGCCATTACAACGCAAGTCTTTACATCGACTTGCGCTAGATGGCGTGCTAACATTAGAAAAGTGTAATTTACTATTCCAACTCCAGTCCACTTAACAGTAGGCAGCCTGCCACGCAATATTCTTGCTACGTTTTTTAGAGCTTTTCTAGTCCTCAAAAGGATAGCTTCTTTAATTACCCAGCAAATCTCTGCAAAAAGCACTAGCATGCCCAAAATTTTTCCCTATAATGATGCACTTACAATAAAGCAGAGACACTCCAGTGAAAATTGTATGTCAATCAAATAAGGCCCGGAATCCACGTATTTTTATTTGAACAACTTGCAAAGTGCACAAACACCCGTAGTTGTCTCAGCGCTAGTGAGCCTTATGCCAAAGCATGGGATTCAGCCTGAGATTCAGCTGACGAAATGCAAACTGACAGAAACACAATGGCTTGCTTTCAACCCGATTACCCCAGTACCTAGTCTCTGTTCTATCCCAGCCATAATTCTTTCTTCTTTCATTCTTGACAGCTGCCCGCTAACAGCCGAGGGCTCCTCCATAGTAAACAGGTACCCATGCCGCTATCCTGCTTCCGGCGCTTAGCCCCTCATCCACGCTCAATTGGCCCTTTTGACAAGGTGCTCACTTTTGATTGTGCCCGTGTGTCAGAACTCAGAAAGTCCACGTTTTGATAAACTCCACTCTGTTGCGAAACTCTATAGCATTTGTCTGAGTCTTTCAGTATTTCTGCGGAATTCCACAGACTGAAACTTAGAGAGCTCTGCCCAGGCCTAGGCAGGATGAAGGGACCTCTGTGCGCTTCAAAATCCCTTCTTTGAAGTCACAACTGGGTATAAGTACTGTTCCTCTGACCCTACCAACTCAGGACACTTCTGGATACACTTTGATAGGAAGAAGGACTGCTATTCTAAGGACTGACATATGATGGACTGCTGCTCAGGAAGACTTCAGACGTGCTAACCTCTCTTCTGCCTACATGCTCCTCCCGAAGCCAGGTGCTTTCTCCTGTGAGAATGAACCATCTTATGCTCCGATGAGCAGAACCAATGCATTGACTCTGGGGTCCATGCAGCATCACCAGAAAGGCAGCATCAAAACCTCTGCATTGCCACCACTTCAGAAGGAAAATCGAAGCATCCCTTTGTTGGCGTGGAGAAACTAGGAGCATCGGCTATGAAAACAGCGCACCTTGGATCCAGCACTTCGACTTCAGAAACCAACGCATCGCCATTATTGCAAGGTGAAAATCACCACATCTCCCTGACTATGGAACTGACAATGATCACTTGTCTGCACCCTGCATCTTGTCATTTCTGACCATAAATTAAGGCATATTTGCCTAGTGGATTCTGCCTGCTCCATCACTGTTGGCCCAAATTCTTGATTTTGTCCCAGTATATGAGTATAAGAACATCAATATGGACATATGAGATGATTTGAGAGCCAGTGTATGGGTATGTAAGAGGGTGTGAGATCCGGTATGATAATGTGAATGATATAAGGGTGTCTACATCAGTATATGAAAGGATGTGACAGACTCTTTATATGTGTATGTGAGGGGGTATGACAGTCTCTGTGAGGGTATGTGAGAGAATGTTTGAGATACTGTACCAGTAAGTAAATGGGTAATACAGTGTCTGCATGGGCATGTGAGAGGGTGTAAGAGTCTCTGAATGACTATGTGAATAGGTGTGACACTGTCTCTGTTATAATCTGAATCAGACTAAAAGAGGTCTGTTTCAGTATCTGAAAGGATGTCTGTGCATTGCTATGTGAATGCATATAAGGCTGTCTGCCTACATATGTGAGTGTGTGACATCCCCAAACAAAAAAATGGTGACCAAAATATCAGTTGTCATAAATATTGACATCCTATACTTACAATGGTAGGTACAAAAATATTGAGAAAAACACATAAATCAATGCCATAAATATAGTTGAACAGAATATTGTTTTATATATATCTATATATATATATATATATATATATATATATATATACATATATATGTATATACCAATGTGATGTGTGAAACTTTACTTACTAGAGTCATTTTCAACTGACTTCATTTTCAAAACTGCCTGATTCTGCTGCAAACTTCTCCTGTGTGCTAATGCTGCATCACTCAAAATGGTCCGAGTTTTCGCTAGAAACGGAAGGATTTACAGAGACCTAGATTTGCCTAATGTGGATATAATTTGGTTTTGCCAGATAGGGTTAAAGTGGCATCAACTGCTCCCAAAGGTTGAAAGCATTATGGAGAACCAACATCCAGACCTCATGATTGTGCACTGTGGTGGAAAATCTTTAAACAATTAATGCAACATTTCCCTCACACTGCCTTGATGTTTTTTAGCATATGACGGAGGCAGAAATAGAACTGATCTTCTGAATTCTGTCCGCAGATAGAGAAAGTCAGAAAACATATTAATAACATTGTTTTTGCATTCCTCAGAGACCAAAAAAGGGCTCACTGTACAAGAATAACCTGTCCTTCAACTTGCCTGAAATATACATTTGCTCCTATAGGTAGTCATCCTATACCCCCGATTAACACAGAGGCTCTTCTAAGAGCCCCCTATTTCCCAAATAGTTGTCATTTTTAACTCACAGTCCTTTTTCTTTAAAGTATTGACTGCACGGCTCAATCGCAGATCTGCAAACCAACAGCACATATTCAATGCAAAAGTGCGCATTCTATATTTCTAACAAATGTTTCTCAATGGATCTCACAGTGGGTATAACATACATTAAATGAGTATCATTTTAGGTACATTAGTGACTTTGTGATTGGGTGTAACAGTGTCTTTATGGTATATGAGTGGATGTGACAATGTCTGCATAGGTTTGTCAATGAGTCTAACAGCAATTCTACAGGTTTGTAAATGGGTGTGACAGTGTCGTGTCTCTATAGTGTTATGAATAGGTGTTACAAAGTCTGTATGGGGTTGTGAGTGGATATGAGAGTCTCTGTATGGCTATATGAATGTGTGCGACAGAATCTGTATGAAGTTTGGAATAGGTGTGACAGTGACTGTATGAGTTTGTGAAGGGGTGTCAGAGAGTCTCTAGGAGTATGTGAAAGACTGTGCTAATATCTGTTAGGTACGTGGATAGGTGTGACAGTGTCTGTGTAGGTTTATCAATGAGTGTGAAAGTGACTGTATGGGATATAAATTGGTGTGACAGTGTCAGTATCACTTTTTGAATGGGTGTGACAGTGTCTGTATGGGTATATGAATTGGTGTGACAAAGTCTGCATGGGGTTCTAAATAGGTATGACAGTGTCTGAATGTGTTTGTCAATGGGTGTGAGAATGACTGTATCTATAGATTTGTGAATAGGTGTCACAGAGTTTGTATGGGGTATGAATGGATATGAAAGTGCTGCAATATAGTTGTAAATTTATTTGATTTTTTATTTATTTTAAAAGTTTTATATAGCACTAGCTTGACCCGTAGGTATCAGAGCGCTCTACATACACACTGTAAAAAAACAGAAGGAAATTGCATTACATAGTAGGCAGGCAGTAAGGAAGCAAACAAGAAATAAAAAAATATAGCATGAGAAATAAGTAAACAGTGCATCGGAGGGAAGAGAGAACAAAAAAACTAAAAATGATGGTAAACACAGTCTGGTCACCAACTATCCTTGAATGTCAAGAGAGAGAGGAGTCAGCACGGATATTGAAGTCTAGGTTAGTTGACGTTGCTCAGGAAAGTATTTGTTAAGGAGATGGAGTTTCAGGTCCCTTTTGAAACAGGAGAAGGAGGGGTTGCATCTGAGGACTCTAGGGAGAGTGTTCCACATCCTGGGAGCTTTGCCAGAAAACGATTGGTATTGAGTGGTTTTCTTTTTCAGTTTCGGAGGAATAAGAAGGAGTGAGTTGGAGCTTCTCAGTGTTCTGGATTGACCTGCTCTTACCAGTTTGTTGTTCAGGTAGTTGGGGGCCAGAGAGTGAAGGGTTTTGTGTGTGATGCAGGCCAGCTTGTAAATACATCTCCCTTCCTTTGGAAGTCAGTTGAGGGAGTTGAGAGCTGGAGTGATGTGTTCAAATCTTTTTACTCCAGATATGAGTCGAGCAGTCATGTTTAGCACTGCCCTGAGTGGGGCTAGGTGAGCTTTTGGAGTCCCTCTTAGGATGGAATTCCCGTAGTCGATTTTAGAGAGAACTAGGGATTGGACTGTTGTCTTGAGGTCATCATGGGGAAGAAAAGGTTTCAATTTCTTGAGGTGTTTTAGAGAGAAAAGAGCACTTTTTGCAGAGTTTTTGATGTGGGCCTCCATTGATAAGTTTTTGTCAAGGGTGACGCCTAGAGACTTAACTGTGTCGGTTAGGACGAGAGGGCAGTTTAGGGCAACCAGATTCTTGAGCCACTCTTGGATTGGTCGATGGTTGCTTTTTGGAGAGAAAAGGATTAGTTTTGTTTTATCTGGGTTGAGCTTTAAGTGGTTAGTGTTGAACCAAGTTTGGATCTCGATTAGAGTGACATTGAGGTGTCGGGAGACTTGAGTTTGAAATAGATTTGGGTGTCATCAGCTTAAAGGTGGTAATTCACTCCAGATTTTTTCAAGGTGATTATGAGGGGCTCCATGAAGAGATTAAAGAGGGACGGGCAAAGGATTGAGCCTTGCGGGACACCAAGTGTGACGTTTGTTGGCTTCGAGAGACATGAGTTGATTTAAATTTGTTGTGAGCAGTGTTGAATGAAGGAGGTGAACCATTTTAGTACTGTGCCATTAATGCCGGAGCGCTTTGACAAGGTCTCCAGAAGAGCTGGATGATTTACTGTGTCGAATGCCGCAGATAGGTCAATAAGGATGAATAGGTAGGCATCACCTTCATCTAAAGCCTTGTGAATATCGTCAGAGACATTGAGCATAGCTGTTTCCGTGCTACCGGCTCTCCTGAATCCTGATTGAAAGGTGTTGAGGAGGTTGAACTCATCAATATGTTTGTTGAGTTGGTGGAGAACGCATTTCTCCAATGTTTTTGCAAGGAATGGGAGGTTGGAGATAGGTCTGAGGTTTTTAAGATCATTAGGATCGGTCCCTGGTTTCTTGAGAATGGGTGTGATTTGTCCTAGTTGAAGGGAGTCTGGGACACAGCCTGAGGTGAGAGAGGCGTTGATGATTTTTGTCCAGAAAGGGGAAATTGTGTTTTTGAGTTCTTTTATAATTGTGCATGGGAGGGGGTCCATAGTGTGGGAGGAAGGTTTTAGGTTAGAGATTATACTGAAGACCTCATTTTACGACATTAGCTCAAAGTCGGACCAATTCGCATTGTATTTTAGCTGGAGGCAGACCTGATTGTCCTTGGTAAGAACTCTTTCTGAATGGTCAAGGGTGGTTAAAGGGATGGCAGGTTAAGAGGGAAGGAGGGTTAGTGGTTTGGATGAAGGATTGATCAATTTTTGAGACTTAATTAGAGAAGAAGGTGGCAATTTCTTCACATTGCTCTTTGGTGGCTTTGATTTCTTGAGTGGGAGTGCAGTTTGTTTGGCTTTTGACAATGTTGAAGAGTACTCTCGGTCTGTTTTTTACCAGATCTAGTTGGCTGTGGAAGAAAGACACCTTTTCACTGAAAATTTGTTTTTTTGTATGCCTCCCGAGCAGATCTAAGTTGCGCTAGGTACAAGGTGGAGGTGTTTAGTCTCCAAGACCTTTCCATTTGTCTGAGTTGACGCCTTTCATCATTCAGATCTACGTTAAACCAGGGTTTAGATTTGGTTCGCCTCAATTGTTTGAGTTTGAGCGGAGCTACTTGGTCTAAAACCTCTGTCATTTTTGAGTTAACCTGTGTAGTGAGGTCATCGGCCATCCATGATGAAAGTTGGAGTTGAAGATGGGCATGAATCCTGGATTCAAGTTTGGATAAAGGGACTTCTTTGATGTTTCTGGTCCAGTGTTTAGGTTTGTCATTATGAATAAGTTGGTGGCTGACAAGTGCGTCAATCTTGAACAGAATGAGGTGGTGGTCGCACCAGTCAATGGGAGAAATCGCTCTCAGAGAGACCTGTTCATTGTTGGTAATGAGCCTATCCAGTGTTGCACCTTTGATGTGAGTTGGTTTATTGCAGAGTTGTTTGAGGTTATATATTTCAAGTAGGTTGGATAGGTTCTGGGTCGTTCCAGTAGATATTGAGGTCACCCAGGAACACGTCTTTAGAGTCTGTCATGGAGAACCGTGTTATTAGGTCAGTTAGTTCTTCGGGGAAAAGGGTACACTCTCCAGGAGGATGGTAGATGGTATTGAATTTGATGGGTGAGGTGCCCTTGGCAGTGAGTTTGACACCCAGGTATTCAAACAAAAGGTATTCTGCAGGTTTAAGTTTGGTAATCTGTATTACAGCTTTGTGAATGATAGCTACTTTCCCCCCAATTTTGATTGGCCTGTCTTGCCTGATGATGTTGTATCCTGGAGGGGTGAGAATGTCAAGAATGGGGGTGAAGCGGACATTTAGCCAGGATTCTGTGGGGAAAGTGATGTCAATTTCTTCAGCGAGTAGAGCTTCAGCAATGTCTGTGGCGTGTTGTACAGCTGATCTGCAGTTAAGGAGCATGCCAGAGAGAGGGCGGGGAGCCTCGGTGATGGGGGGAGTGAGGTGGATAGAGGAGCATTGAGCAGGAGGTCTAGATGAGTGGACAGTTTTAGGGATTCTGTTTGTGCCAATAATAACAGGGATGGGGAAAGGGGCTGACATCTGGCTCAAGGCGAGGTAAGAGTCCTTGATCTCATCAAGTTTCGATACCGAAAAGGGTTGGCGATCCCGGTTGGGTCTAAGTGCTGACCGACTGGAGGGTCGAAGGGTGCTCTGTGGGGCCATGGGAGAGGTACTGAGTGGGGTAGGAGCAAATCTACCCGGGGAGAGGGAGCACAGTGGCTTGGTCCTGTTGAGAAGGTCTTGTTGTAAGTATAGGAAATCAACAGCAAGGGAGTTAATTGTCCTCTCCATTCTGTTCAGTTGCTGTGCTATTTAGCTGAAAAAGTTTAAGGTTTTAGGCAGGGGCTAAGAATGACGTGGGTCTATGGGGGAAGAGTGAATGGTTGTGACAGAGTATGTATAGGGTTGGGTAGGGTCTGTAGTCTGTATGGGTCTGTCAATAGGCATGACAGTGACTGTATCGGTTTGTGAATGGATGCCACATAGTCTCTATGGGTATGTGAATGAGTGTAGCAATGTCTCTATAGATATGTGAATGAGTGTGACAGACTGTATGGGGTTGTGAAAGGGTGTGGCTGTGTCTGTATGGGCTTGTCAAGGGGTGTGAGAGTCGCTGAATGCGTTTGTGAATCGGTGTCACAGAGTCTGTATAGGTATGTGAATGGTTGTGACAGTGCCTATTTATGTACATGAACGGGTGTGATAGTGTCTGTATGGTTTTGTGAATGGTTGAGGTAGTGTCTTATGGGTATGTGAATGGGTGTGACAGTGTCTATAAGGGTTTGTCAGTGGGTGCGACAGTGTTGGTATGACTGTAACACTGGATATGAGAGTGTCTTATGGGTATGTGAGTAGGTGTAGCAGTATCAGTATGGGTAAACGAATAGCTGTGAGAAGAAGAGAGAGTATAAAAATATAGATATTTTTTTCAGGCAGCTAATTCCTCGGATAACACACAAAGATATACAGGGGCTGTGCTGAGCCTCTCAAGCAATCTGCGGAATACACGTATGAACAGAAGAAAGATTGGAGCATTTTATCAGCATTTATACACCCTAACCTCTCATTGTAAGCATCCACAAGGTTCAGGAATCCTCTCATCTGACATGTTCTCTTAATATCCACTCTAGTTTTCAACGCCGGTAGTCATTCCCAAGCAAACAAAATGGTGGCCAGATCTTTTCTGTCAAGTGAGTGCACCTAAATACAACGATTACCCACGGATTACCCGTGGGTGAATGTGTGGGCAATTTGCATCCTAAGATATACAAATTTCTGTTCCAATTAATACGTTCAAACTACTGAACAGATTTACACCAAATCACAAGAAAAGCATGATCTGCGTGCCAAGATCTAGCTTTCTGTCAAATTTGCTATAATTCCATTTAGTGGATAAGGCTGTAGTTGTTTCTAAAGTTTCTCTGGGAATTAACATGGAGAAAATGCGTTTTCGGACCCCCTCTTACAAGTTCTAGTTAGGCTCAGATTTTACTGATGAAAAACCATACAAATTCAGCTGTTATAGTTGGCTGAGCTAACCATAACTTATGCCCTGCAAAGCACTGCTTATGACCTCACTTGTAAACTTATTCATGACATGGTCAGTGATATCACTGATGACTTGGGTGAATGAGTATCTGAGTGGGGTTGTGAGTGGGTTTGAGTTTCTTAGTGTGTCTGAGTAGGTCTAAGAGTGTGAGTAGAGTGACTCAGCAGGTCTGGGAGTGAGTGTCTGAGTGGGTCTAAGGCCCTGATCTAGTAGTTGGCAGCGCTGGGATGCTCAAGAGTAACCGTGCGCGATATAAAACTCCAAATAATAATAATAAAATGCCAGCCCTCAGGAACATCAGTCCGGAAAACTGACAAGCGATGGCACACCAACCACCAGATTATGACTTCACCTCTAGGCTGGGAGTGTGCCTGCAGTGATCTTGCAAATCGGCATTCTTCATCTCATCTACAGAGCAAGAAGACTATGTCACCACACTGATGTGCGTCCACTGTCATGCTTGCACAGTTGCTATGCACCATGTTGTGCATGGCGTACAGTGTATGTACAATAGTGGAAGTATACAGGGGTACAACATGAGCCCCAATCCACTACTGGGCTGAATCACCCAGGTGCCCTGGTTGTGACCACAGTTGTGTGAATATATATATCCAGTAGGTAGTTATAGTTAGGACCACACTTTCCATAGGAAAATCATTTTTTATTTTGTATATAACTTTGGTGTAGCTTGACAAATCTTCACAAAGTTTTCACCAAACTTCCCTGTTTTGGTTTTGGCTGCTGTGCTGAAAGTTTCTGGGTGAATTGTCAAGCAGGGGCTGAGGAAAAAGGGGGGTACTAAAATTGTTTTTTCACATGCTATTTCAATGGGGATATTTAATTTTTTGAACACTACTATAGCCTGAACCGCTAAACGGAATTACTCCAAATTTGGCAGAATGCTAGATATTGGTCCAGAAAGCATTACTTTTGTACTTTGGTGTAAATCCATCCGGTAGTTCTTGAGATATTTAAGATTATAAAATATAGATATCTTGAGAAGCGAGTCCTTGCAGTGAACTCGTAGTTCATACTAAAATTAGATTGGCTTCATCCAGAAAGTGTTGGCAGCCATCTTGGGACTTGGCTTGAAGCTAAGTTGCAATGTATAAAAAAAAGATAAGGGGATAGAGTAGCAATACCCTGACCTGCCAGATATGGTGGGGGTGTGACATAGGGACTTAGAAGGCAATTACAACTTTTATTTAATTGTATTTTTCTCCTAAATTTGCTGGTGGGTCTGTGACAAAATAAAAAACAAGATTTTTAGGCTCTCGTGCATCATTTTCATTAAGCCACCGGGTGGGCCAAATCCCGGGGGTAGTTTTTATAATAATGCAGGGAGTGCCACTACCCAGGGCAATTGCCACAGAAATGTGGTGGGCCCACGCGGCCTCCTCACAGCCTCCCCACAGCCCTGAGAACAACCACCTCTCAGTGGCTCAAATAATATAATAAAGGGGGTCCATTATGGACCCGCAGCCCGGGGCACCGATACCTCCTAGGGGCTAAATGAAACAAAGAAGGGGGGCCTAGAGTCAAAGATGGCCCAGGGGTTTGCCACCACAAGGGCTGGCCCCTGCAATGTCCTGGGGTGACCACCCCTCGGACTTAAGTTTGCTATGGATTGGAGGGAGCTTTACTGCTCCTGCCAAGACAAAGCAAACTCTGCTCTGCTAATAGTATCAAAAGCAGAAAATATACTGTTGCTTACTATAGTAATAATGAACTTTATTCGATATGTTAAAACAGTATCATAAAAGTACATGTACATAAATATAAATAAAAAGAAATTCATTAAAATAATTAGTAAAATATAACGGGTAAAATTTCAATTATTTTTCTGCTATCACAAAATCAGTTAAAATACAGTTGCATGACAGGACATTAAGACATGTGACAACTAAATCTGCATTGATGCCCTCAATTTCACAGTCATTTGTAAATAAGATGAAACGGCAGCCAAGGCTAAAGGGGTTTCCAAAGATTTTAATTTGTGGTAAGCTGCTCTGCATGAATATAGTCCCCATGATTTAAGCAGAGGTTTCAAAAAGATAGCCCTTGGCCGTTGATAGAATCTGCAGAATAAGATGCAGTGAATATTAGACTGCTTTGACAAATCGTCACAGGGGCATTTCTCCAAAACACTAGACCAGCAATTTGGGTTGGGGAATGTTAAAAGTCTGAAAAAAGTGTCAGTGCGGAAACGAGTCAGGAGCATACGAATAAAGGGCGATGGTTCTAAGAGTAAATATTGCTGAATCCCATTTATGATAGTAAATTGATAATAGCCAACGATGGTGCTCTTTTGTTTTCCTAAGGACCACCGACGGCTAATCAAGTGATTTAAGACAAGACGTTTTAACGTGACTCTTGCTATGTTATTTAGAGTTGAGGGATCAGTAAAATATTCGGGGTGCCCTATATCAAAAAACAAGTTCTTTACGTAATTCAGCCATTTAATGTTCTTGACCTCGTTCAATTTAAGACAATCAGTAATAATTTCTCTGTTAAAAGATGTCTCTTGATTAGTCCAAACTTTATGCCATAGGATGATGTTGCTTACTAGATGTGAAGCAGAATTGCTTTTCAGCAGAGAGAGATGCATATTTTACCTGAAAGCGATGCTGGCTCCTGCAGGGTGCTTAGAGCTTGCATGGACCACAGCAGCCCTCAGGCTACCCCACAGTCCCCAACATGAGAAACTGGGTACCCTGGGTAGGAGCAGGGCTCCCAGTACTTTTACCAGGACCAAGGTGATGGGGTCCCTGGGACCAGAATTGGCCTAGTAGGGGGTTGCATGCCCCCATGTAAAAAAACAAGAAAATAAATGAAAGAAAGGGCAGGCTCAAGGGATGGGGTCCCCAGGGTCAAAATCATGCCAGGGAAGGAGGGGCCACACAACGCCTTCCTTCATTGAAAGAAATATTTTAAAAAAAAGAAATAGCTCGACCAAAGAGGATGGGGATCCTGGGTCCATAATCAACCTAGGGAAGGGGGGCACATGCATCCCCTCCCCAGTCTAAAAATGCCTGGCCCAGGAAAATGGTACCTTGGTGCAAAAATCAGCACAGTGAAGGAGGGTACAGTGCCCCCTTCCCTTATAAAAAAAAACCAGCAAAGAAAAAACTACCGTCATGACGCCGGAGGCCTAGACCCCTGCCTGCACCACTCTACAATCACACCTCTTGGCACACTTCTGGTTGGGGAATGAATTCTACTTTACTCCTGAGGGCCTCAGGACCACAGTGGACTTCTTCCCCCAACAAGTTGTGCAAAGGAGGGGTAGTTGGCCACCAAGGACCCTCAGGAGTAAAGCGGACATCAATCCTCAGCCAGCAGAGTGCCAGAAGGCACACTTCCAGAGTGGTGGGAAAAGGGGGTGTGGCTGGCCTCCAAAGAACCTCAGCATTCCCACTGTTTGGGACTTACTGGAGATACCAGGAAGGTTGGCTGGCCCCTAAGGAATCTCAGGAGGGATGTTCACATCATATCCCATACAGTAGTGTACCAGGAGGCACGTTTGTAGAGTTGTAGAGAAAAGGTACATGGCTTCCAAAGATCTCTAAGCAATTGCACTGTGTTGCACTTACTTGAAGCAACAGGAGAAGTTGTTGGCCACCAAGGATGACCTTGTGGGCCAACTACCCCTCCTGTTACCTTCAGTAAGTCCCACAGTGTGGGAATGTTGAGACGCCTTAATGGCCCACCCCATTTCTCTACCACTCTTCAAGTACTCCTCCTGGCATATTACTATTTGGGGGATGAAGAGAACTTTAATCCTGAGGTTCCTTAGGGGCCAACTACCCCTTTTGTTGCCTCCAGTAGTCAAAGCCCCTTGAAGCCCTTTGCCTGTTCATTGTTGATGGTGATGTTTTGAAGTTTCTCCATTCAGTTTTAGAATTGAGGGTTTCCAACAATCGAATAGTGGATTAGATGAAGTCAATTACTTTTCAAGTTTTCAATTTATATATTATCACTTGAGATACAGCAGTTAGTATTATTCCTTGTTTCAGAGAGTGAGGCCCAGCTTCCTGCACCCTTTTCATCTCTACATTGCCCTCTACAGGAGCGACACCAATTTATTATTTTTTATTTTCTATTCCTTCTTTTATTGAGAGGTCATGTAGTGTGTTATTAGGTCTTATAATTTATTTCCTCTCCATCCAAACCCTTCACTCACAATATTGTTTGCCCCTTGGATATAAGAATTCTGGGCCACAATTAAAGTAATCCTGCAGGTGGAAAATCATTTTCCCGCATTGTGTCTACTATCCTTCTGGGAGCAATACATGTCTTGCCACAGGAGAGCTATTGACAGTCAGACCACATTGAAGACTGACCTAAAGGCGCAATTGGCTCAGACAAGTAAACGGCAACTTTCTAAAAGTAATTTATAATCCAACTTGTCCATTAGATTGGATTTTAAATTGCTATTATTTTGAGTCTGTGAATCATGGTTCTAGCTACCTTCCACAGTGAACAAAGACTTTGGAGATGCTGGGACATGTAAAACTAAAGTACACATGTTTTAGACCAGATAGACTTTGGTGTGACCTTCCCACAAACATTTTCCCTTCTCCCTTTCAGTTTGTTGAAATTCTTTTTTGTTTGTGTTAGGTCTTTGTGAACTTTACCACTGCTAAACAATGCTAAGGTGTTAGTGCTTACTAGTAAAAATGGTTTACATACAATTAGCACATTTAATGTACTTATATGTTCTCTAGAAAAGTGATACTACATGGACCCTGGGCCTGTAAATTAAATGGTACTGGTGGGCCTGCAGCACTTATTATGCCACCCACTTATGCAGCCCTTTAAAATGTCTCAGGCCTGCCATTGCAGCCTGTGTGGAGTGTCAAACTGCCAATTTTACTTGGCAAAAAAAAACCTTTTAGCAGGCCTAAATCTTCCTTTTTAAAACATAAATGTCACCCTTAAGGTATGTTGATTGTGATCTGGACAGACGCCTCAAGGACAACCTCAAGGAGCCTCAAGTAGTTCACCTGTACTCAAGACCCCTGACCTCTCTCTGGTATTCATAGTGCAGACAGATGCTTCTGAGCATGGCATTAGTGCTGTACTATTATGGTTTAATAAGGAGGGCTTAGAGCAAGCTGTGGCCTTTATCAGTAGGTTACTCCCTACAGGGGGATTGATATTGAAAGATAAGCTTTCGCTGTGATCTGGGCACTGAAGGAGCCGGACCCTAACAGTTTGGGACTCATTTCTGAGGTCAGAAGGACCACAAGTCCCCCAAATGCCTCATTCAAACGAGTGGTGAGAATCACAAACTTTTGAGGTTGTCCATCTCCCTAGAGGGAATCGGCTTTATGATAGAACACCAACTTGTGTCAGAGCACTCCAATGTTCATGGTCTATCCAAGTTTTTCTTCCTTCGTGATGAAAACTTCCATTAGGCTGGGTAGTGCTCCCCACATTCAGCTGTGGTGGTCACATGTTAGACCTGTCAGTCTTAGAGTGATCTTCCCCAAACATTTGAATTCATTATTCCTGTTTTGCTATAAACGGTTTTTGTTGCACTTAGTACTCTGTGTACTTTTACGCTGCATATCAATATGAAAGTGCTTGCTCTCACTCCCTTAAACATTGTGAAATTGGTTTATAGCCAGCCAGTAAACGGCACTGCATGTACCCAATGCCTGTAAATAAAATACTGCTAGTGGGCCTACAGCACAACTTAATTAGACAATTAAATCATTCCTCAGGCTTGCCATAGCTGCCTGTGTGCAGTGTTAAACAGTAAGTGTGACTCGGAAAAAATAAACCTTCTGTCAGAATTAAAACTTTGTTTTGAAAATATATTTCATCCCTATGGTAGGGTGCCTGTAACACCCTGAAGGAAGACTTTTGACAGCACTTGAACTGAATGAGACAGATCTCTCTCATGAATTTGTAGCATAGACAGATGCTTCAGAGCATGGCAAAAGGGCTGTATTACCCATGGTTAAATATAAGGAGGGCCTAGACCAAACTACAGCCTTTATAAGTTGGAGGTTACTCCTTGGGAACACAGGTGGAGTGCCATTGAAAGGGATGCATTTGCTGAGGTATGGCACTAAAGAAGCATAAACCTACTCATTTGGGACTCACAAGCCCCTTAAATGCCTTATGCAAATGAGGGGTGAGAATCCTAAACTTTTGAGGTTGTCCATCTCCCTAAAGGGAATGGACTTCATATGTAAAAGATGGTAGAACAGTATAAGTCCATATAGTTCGGGGATGGAGATGGTAGGGTATTAAATGATAGCACAGTTAAATTCAGAGATAGGTTGAATCAGGTTATTTGCCAGCAAGAGGGGGAAGTTTGTTGTCAAAGTTGGTTATTTCAGGTAGGGGGTTCAAGTATTTAGAGAAAATAATACATTTACATTTTTCTCTGAGGTGTAAGAATAACTGATTACCATGAAGATCCTGTGGAATGGGCATTCCAAATTTTAGGCGCAGTTCCAGAAAAGAAACAGGTGAGTGATTTTTCCTTTTGAAATTTGGGTGGAATCAGGAGAAGGGTGTTTGAGCTTCATAGGGGCCTCTTTAGTCCAGTTTTTGAAAGTTTGTTTGTGAGGTAGGTTATTCTATCAATGTAAAGTTCTTTGTGGGTTATGCAGGCCATTTTGAATATACTTCTTGCTTCCATTGGTAGTCAATATAACTTCTTGAGTGAGGGAGCGATGTGGTTATAGTGGCCCTCTCCAGAGAGAAGTCTGGCTGTTGCGTTGAGTATGGATGTCATAGGAATAAGTTGCTTCTTTGGGATCCTAGTGATCGCCATGTTACCATAGTCCAGCTTGGAGAGGACTAAGGTTTGTTCTGCGATCTTAAAGTTTTCAAGGGAAATGAAAGGTATGACTTTTTTTGTAGTTGTTTCAGCACTTTTTGCTGAGGTGTTAATTTGAACTTTCATGTTCAGGTTTTTGTCAAGTGTAATCCTGATTGATGACCCTGAGTTGGAGTTACATAGTTTTCAGTTTAGGGCATTCGGGTTATCAAGTCCGTTGTGTAAAGGATAGAACTTTCCTTCTGGTTGGATATGGAGGAGTTCAGTTTTGTTAGGTTTGAGCATAAGGTGAGCTCAAAGTGGTTGTTGGACACCCAAGATTCAACCATATTGAGAAAGTTGTTTAGATGTTGAATGTCTCTGGGAGATGGAATTTTAAAGTATATTTGGGTGTCATTTACATACAGATGATAGGCAATATTGACTTGTTTAAGGATGACAGTGAGTGGTTCAATGTATAGGTTGAACAGAACGGGGGGCTAAATTGATCTTTGGGAGGCTCCTTGTCGGACTGATACTGCTGGTGAGGTGGATGTGTTCAGTTCGATTACTTGGGATCAATGTTTCAAGTATGAGGTAATCCACTGAAGGACTATGCCGCTTAATACTGTGCACACTGTGAAAGGGAATTCAGGAGAATTTTGTGGTATACTGTATCAAAGACTGCTGACAGGTCTAGGAGGATTAGGCGGCAGGCTTGACCATCATCAAGACATCTGGGTAAGTCATCTGTAATATTGAGGATTGCAGTTTCTGTACTGCAGCCTTTTCTAAACCCAGATTGGAAAGTGTTGTGGAGGTCAAATCTTTCAGTGTGGCTGTTGAGTTGTCAGAGCACACATTGCTCAATAGTTTTGTCAAGGAGAGGGTGATTAGTTATGGGCCTGTAGTTGTTAAGGTTGTTTTGTTCAGCATCAGGATTTTTGATGAGGGCGTGACTTGACAGAGTCCAATTGAGACAGGGACAAACAGCTGGATAAAGAAGAGCTAATGATTATAGTTCATGTTGGGGAATTAGCATGATTGAGGTTTCTGACTAGAGGTGAGTGAAGGGGGTCGGTTAGGTGTGATATCGGCTTCATGGTAGTAAGATTTTTAGTGACTTCTTCTTCAGAGACATTTCCAAACTAGTAAAACACCACCCTGGGTCAGACCACTCCATTGCTGAATATCTGTCTAGGTTTTTCTCCCTTGGTGATGCAAACTCTCATGAGGTAGGGTAGTTAACCCCACTTTTATCAGGGGGTATCACAATTTTGACCTATCAGCTTTAGGGTGGTCTCCTCAGACTTTTCCCCTCCACTGCTCCTATTTTTTAAAAGTTCTGTTTTTTGGGGCCTGAGGACTCTGTGCATTTTACCACTGCTGATCAGTATTAAAGTGTTTGTGCTTACTTTCCTAAACTTGGTAAACTTGGCTTACAACCAATTAGAACAGTTAAACAACTTATAAGTTCCAAGTAAAGTGGTATTACATGTGCCCTTGGCCTGTAAGTAAAATACTGCCACCGGGCCTACAGCACCTATTGTGGCACCACTTAAGTCGCCTACAAAACATGTCTCAGGCCTGCCATTACAGCCTATGTGCAGTTGTAAATTACCAATTAGACTTTGCAAAATAACCTCTTTGTCAGTCCTAAACCTCCTTTGTAATACAAATAAGTCACCCCTAAGGTAGGCCCTAAATAGCCTGTGGTGCAGGGTGTAGTGTATTCAAAAAGGTGGATATGTATGTTAATATGAATATTGATGCATTCATCAATAAAAATGAACAATTGTCCTTTCTGTTAGAATCGTCCGTCCCGAATTCCACATCTACCTTGACGCACAAATATGTGGTCAGGCAGGTCCTGTGACCCAGGCCCAGGATTATTCATTGATGCATCACTGGCAGGAGAATGCATAGCTGCAGGCTAACACGTGGGAGGAAACTATTGATCAATCACACAGATAGGTGTAGCAACATTGCAATGGGCAGGAGAGATTGCCCCCAATAAAGCACAAATGGCCAAAGGGGGTATGCACGCTTATGAAAACAGCATAAAGTCAGTTACCAAATGTAGTGATCTATTGCTCCCCATGCTGGACATCTGGACACATTCACCACTGGCCACACTGTGTCCATGCATGGTCGAGAGCCACCCGTAGTAACCATTTCATCATGAATTTATGACTCTAAGGCAGCAACTAACATTCCTCACCATATATGGAGCATCAGAAACATTTTGTACTTGTTGTTATATTTTATATAAGCTGCACAGAAGCCCAATGTATATTTTGACAGTCCTCAGACCTCATGCATGTATCTGTGCTCCCCAACCTAATTGTTAATTTAAACAACTGTTCCTGTTTTGGCAAACACCTCTCACCTTCTGTTTTTACTAAGGAATTCAAAACTGAATAACATGAACTTTTAATTTTATATGTCCTAGTATGGAAAAAATCTCATATGTGATTTGTACTGCTACAAAGCCTCTGACATCCACAGAATTACTCTGAGGCAGCTTATATCAATTTAATAAGTGATAACTTGTGTATGGGAACAAGTACAAATGTCTTCTTTGGTCTCTAAAGGATAGCAATTTTGAGTTTACTGTAATGGTAAAGTTGTGTTTTAAGCCACAATTCTGAATATACCACTTTTAGAAAGATCGAGACTGCTCAAACCTGCATCACACCATGGCCTTCTATATTGAGTGACGTTTGTCTCTATTATAATGTGCTATAGGAAACTGGGTTTCTTTTGAAGTATCCCTCACACTTTTTGTATGGCTTTTGATACAACTTTTACTGTAGAGTACTGGATCCCTGTACCAGTGTTCTTTCCTCTACCACGATTGGCAGAACTTCAGTTAACCCTGCAAGTCCCTAGTAAATGGTAGCCATGGTACCTAAGGCAAGGCTACTGGCGAGGGCACAATGGGGCTGCAGCACTGGTTGTGCCACCCCAGAGACCTCTCACCAAGGCTCTTGGAGTAGTGTGGCTCAATGATTAGAGCGGCAGACCCTGATGCAGAGGTCTAGCCCGGGACCAGGGTTCAATTCACCAGCCTGCCACTACCAGACATGTTTTTAACCTCATGGGGTAAGTTCCAGCGCTTTCTGAGGACAGAGACAAAGCCTGCTCTGGTTGAAGGTGCTTCACACCTCCTCCATGGGAAGGTGATACTACTTGAAAACCGTCCCTGAAACTCCAGATAGTGGGGGAAGTCAAGTCCCCTTCCCTGCTCCACGTTTGGCGTGACAGTTGGTGGGAACATTGGTTAGGAGAAGGATCTTGCAATAGTGGGAAAACATCCTATCAGGGTTAGGGTAGTGCCTCTTCCACAGGAAGTGGTCACTAGAGGGTGTAGTATTAGCTACTATCTGTCTCCCCTTGTAACATCCCTAAATTCAGCATTTAGGTGGTACCCCAAGATCTGATATGATGGGCAAGAGAAGACTAGGACAAATAAGACCCGTTGCATGAGAACTGAGGCTCTGCTGCAGACGAAAAAGGTTCAAAACCCCACCTGCTGCTCCCAGGACTCGACAATCGCTGTTGCTGTGTCATCCTGAAACCTGAGCGGTTTCCAAGATCCCTGGAGCACATCCAGCCTTCAGGAAATCACCAAGAAGCTCCCCTGAAGTGAAGGTATCACTTCCCTGCAAACAGTAGGCATCGATCCTATGAAGTCCGGTTTTCAACTTTCTGCTTTGCAATCACCATGATGCAGCACCAAAGCAAAGGAAGGTACATCAGCTCCAGAGAGTCAAATATGTCTCCTTTCTGATTTAAGAAACACCAGGACCTACCAGAGCAGCGACATTCCAATACACGGGGTACATGACCCTCAACAGTAAACACAGAGAAGCAGAGTCCCCTCTGGGTTCCCATGGCACCAGAATCAAGCACCCATCAAGGTACATTGAGGGACATTGAGACACTCAAGACACACTGCCTGAGTGGCCCATCTGTTTTTAGATCGCCTCTTCAAGTTGTCTGATCCTGACCCCGAGACCTCAATACGCACAAAGCTTGGTTGACCTATTAGCTCTGCAACCGGCCCCATTGGCCCCAGCACTGACCAACTAGGTCTGCTCCTGCGGTCCTCAGGCCCTTGTGACCTTCTCCATCTAAGGAGACCCAACTGCCTTACCTGTAAGTTCTGCTGTAAATTTTCAAATGCCCCCCTTTTTCTTTGTGTGCCAGCTTCCATGACCTCAGTGCTGCAGGCTGATCCGGGATGCTCCCAAACTTCTCCTGCTGGAACATCGGACCTTGTCACTACATCGACCTAGAATAAGGAGGTAAACTTTGTGAAAGTATTGCCTGAATTTCTACGCAGAAGTGATATATTTTTCGAACTTTGCAAAATTGTAGATCTAATAGTACTTACCTGTAGAAAAGTAAGATCTGCTTCTTATGGTTACCCTCACTTTTTTACTGATAAAATGCTGTATTCGACTAGTCTGACTGGGAACCTGATAATCAAGAACCCAGTCTATCTTCTTTCTCGCTAAACTGATGAGATATGTACTTAGGTATACCCCAGATTGGATAGTGGGTTACCCTTGTCAGTGTCTGGTATATAGTACCCCTGTACCCAGGGCGTAGGTACTCTAGAGGTCTCCCATGGACTGAAGTATGCATTATGACACCCATGAGAGACCATTCAAAACAGAACTGCAGGCCTGCCATTACAGCCTGTTTAAGTTGGTTCATGAACCACTCACTAAAGATATAGGTTTATTATATCTTAAGGTCACCATACGTAAAACCTATAAGTCACCCCTATAGCAGGCCTCAACTATCCTGAAGGCAGGGTGCTTGGCTCTAAGTGAGAAGGTGCCCCAGCACAAGCAGGACACCCCTGCAGCCAATGGAGTCCATTCTACCGGGTTGTTAGTGAAACAGCCATATACTATATATAGTCATTATGCGACCATGTGATGACCAACTCTAAAGTGGCTGAAACAAACGTGTTTGGTGTCAAACATGTTGGAACTATATCCCACACCGGTAGCCAGTGTGGGAGGTACAAATCCACCCCTCAAGCTGCAAGCTATGTAGGGTTGCTGGTGTTCCCAGTACCAGCCTTCTAACTCTGGACAGCACAAAATGGTTTCTGCTGACCAGAGACACATTTCTGCCCTCCTGCTTCTGAGCCAAGCTCAAGCAGGGGAAGGCAGAACAATAGGCATTCTGTCACAGGGAGGTGTGACCACCTCCCAGACAGGATTTAGTGTATTAGGGCTGGGTGGGTGCACTTGCCAGCGGCTGAAAGTCTGCATGAGGGGCACATTTGGTGTCCCGCTGCATAGTCCAGTTCAAACCTGTCCTGGGAGCCGTAGGCTCCTGCTGTGGCACGAAACTGGACAAAGGACATGGGAGTAACCTCCCCTCTGTCCAGACCCTCCATTGGAATGGCCACCTGAATCTTTCTAACCCTCTCTTGTGGGTACATAAGGGCTTACCTAGCTGTAGAACCTTAGATTCATTGTGGACAAGATTCTGACATGAAACCACTGCACTTTGACCAACTGGGTACTCTGGACTTCGACGGGCTTTGTTTGGGCCTGACTTTGTCTCCCTCTCGGTCTGCTGCATCATCTGTGCCTGTGCACCATACAGGATCTGTGTAGGCCCTGTGGAGCATCAAAGACACCTGAAGATAATCTCCCTTGGAGGAAAGGAGTCACTCCCCTGCATTTGCAGGCACCTCAACATTGCTGACCTGTCTTCTTATCCCAAGCTCCTACAGACTCTGAAGGGTCCATCAACACAGTAGGTATGTTTCTACATCCCTTGAGGCCTGAGTTGCCCTCTCACCAAGTTTGAGTCCAGTATCCCTTGTGGGGGCTGAACCCCTGGGAACTGCGTTTATTTACAAGTACATGTGCTTGTTGGCAATTCCTTGCATTGATCTTCGAGTAGCCCCAACCTCTGGTAGTTTTCTCTACAAAGATCTTCATCCACAATGCACCTAGTGCTCCATGGCTTGCTGTTTTGTGAAGCTGCTCAAGGTCCTCTCGCGACTCCTGTGCTTCCGTCCTGTTAGTCCTTTAGAGGGTCAACTTTGCTTTTCTTGGGCTCCTCTGGTTGCTCCAGGCTTGACGTGACTTCCCTGTGTGTGGTGAGTCTCCTGGACCTTGCTGGTCTGAACCGTACACTTTCTTGACTTCATGTGTAGGTTGCTGTTTCCAAGGCTTGTTGGTGCTCCTGCCAGACACCGACCCCTCAGCACTTGACATCCTTCACAGGACATCTCGCATCCAGCTCCTGGTCATCCTCAACATCACCTGGTCTCCGCAGCTGCAGAGTCAAGAGCACAATCAATGATCCTGAAGAGCCCAACATCGATGGGCATTCGTCTACCGAGTCTGTGGTCACCCTTAAGTGACCCAGACTCTGTCACCTCTGCGTTCAAGTACTCCTCAACAAGAATCCATGTTTTGATTCTAACTGACATTCTTCTCCCTTCCAGCAGCAGATATTCTTTGAAGTCCTCCATTGAGTTTGACTACAGTTTCCGATGCCACTTCACACCTACGCACCTGGCTCTCCTTGGTTAGGGAACCTGAGTGCTCTGGTATCCATGGGTGGCATGGTTCTCCAACCTTCTGTCTTATACTGGGTTTCTTCATAGTCCATCTGGAAGGGTCATTAATCTTTAAAACTCCAACGGCGACTTTCACATAGAGTTGTACTGAGCATGTGGTCGTGTTCCCACACTGCAACCGTCCTCTGTGGGGTCCATATCTACTCACTTAGGGTGGTTCCTTGGGGTCCCAGTGATTTTACGTCCTCTCGACATCATCCTGACTCGAATCGTGGTTCTTATACCACTTTCTTTGTATGTGGTTTGGTCCCCCGTGGGGCCCACTGTTTATAAGTGCTATTTACTGTCATTTCTTTGCTTAAGTATTGTGTGCTTTGAGTACATCTCTGTGTAGGAGATACTGAGATGTACTAGAGAGTATTATATAATAAATACATATTTTAATAAATACCTTGTGTGGTTCTATTTCATTTAGTCTATACTATAATATTGCATTCTGGTAAAATAAGCTGCTTTACATTCCATCAAGACTTAGACTGAAGGCTGCTCTCCACAGCTACCACTTGGATAGCTTTCTAAGCTGGTCTGAGTTGGCATAGCCATTGTCCACAAATAATCCCTCTAGTGCACAGCATCCACCAAGAACACCACCTCAATCATGGAAAACCTACACTTCCAAATCAACCCAAACTCCATAACCACCATTACCGGCACCCTGACATACAGACCGACAGGGCTATGACCTGCCTTTTGTGTGGCCATATCTGATTGTATCGCCCCTCTAGCCATCAAATCTAGAAACTTGACCAGCCTAATTGAGAGCCTGAATGACCTTGGCCTCCAACAACTAGTAACCAACCCCACGAGCATACCCAGGCACACACTGGACCCCACCTTCACAGCCAACAACAGGAACAGATACAGCCATGCCTCTGAAATAACCTGGTCTGACCACTCAATTGTCCACTTCCCCATCACAGCCACTCCTAACACCTAGAGCACCCTGTCTGGCACCCCACACCGGAGCTAGAACAATGTAACCGAAGAACTCTATACTGACACCCTCAACACATCTACCCCTGACACTATCTCAAGCACACAAGCTGGTTCACCCTGGAACTCAAGTCCTCCAAAAGCAGATGGAAGCAACTGGAAAGAATCTGGAGTTCCAGCAAAATGCCAGATGACCAAGCCATTTTCAAAATGTCCCAAAAAAAATCCACATGTTCCTTAAAAAATCCAAATAGGATTTCCCGACCTCCCTCTTTGATGTAAGGTCCAACCACACCAAAGAACTCTTCAGCATTGTCAAACAGTTCTCCAACCCCCATGTAGCCAAAACACCATCAATCCCTTCCAAGAACTCTGTAACACCCTGGCAGACTTCTTCTACAGCAAAATCACTGCCATCTATGAACACTTGGACCCCTAACCTACTATCTCCAACTTCCACATCCTCTTCATCCTCACCAAGAACCGCCACCCTGATGAGATCCATCAACTCAAGTGCACCCGAGGATCCGTTTCCTCACCCCTCGTTCAAACAGGGGAACAACTCCATCAGAAAATATCGCACCTCTATCCTCAACATCTCCATCTCTGGTGCCTCCTTCCCAGCAGAATAGAAACACCCTGAAATTAAACCCCTGCTCCAGAATCCCTCCATAGACCCTCAAGAACACAAAAACTACCAGTTTACCTCCCACCTACAGTTCTGAGCTAAAGTCCTGGAAAAAGCAATCAACTATGAACTCATCAATCACCCAGAGAACAATAACATACTGGACCCCTCCAAATCCAGATTCCAATCACATCATTACGCAAAGACTGCCTGGTTGCAGCCACTGACAACATCAGGTCTCTTTTTCCCAAATGAGATCACTGCTTCCTTGATCGTGCTCAATATCTCAGCAGCATTCAAAACAGTGCCCCACCACAGCCTCCTAAATAGGCTCCACCAGATAAGTATCTAAGGAGATGCCCCCAGAAGGATTGTATCCTTTCTCACCTGAAGAATGCAGAATGTCCCCCTCCCACCCTATGCCTAGGAGCACAGGAGCAACAGCTTTGGTGTTCCTGAAGGCTCCTCTCTCTGCCCTATCCTGTTCAACACATACATGGCACCCCTGGACACCTTGGTCAGATACCATGGTATGAATATCATTTTGTAAGCATATGACACAAAACTCATACTCTCCCTATCAGCCAACCCCACTAACACCAAAGCAAACTTCCACAGGTGTATGACCAGCATAGCCAGCTAGATGCAAAACACCTGCCTCAAACTTAACACTGACAACATGGAGATGCTCTTCAGGAGCAACACTTCCCTGAGGAACACCGCCTGCAGATCTAGGGCCCTCACAATCACCCTCAGGACAGGTCAGGAACTTTGCCATCATACTGGACAGTAGGCTTACCAAGGAAAAACAGATAAGCTCTGTATCCTCAGATTGCTTACTCACAGTACGTGTACTCTAGAATGCCTTCAAGTGGATTCCCATCAGCACCAGATGCACCATCACCTAAGCCCTTTTCACAAGCTTCCTGGACTACTGCAACACCCTCTATGTTGGTATCAGCACCCAGCTTCTGAACAGACTAAAATCATCCAGAGCGCAGCAGCCAGACTGATCTTTGTGCTCCAAAGGCGAGCCCACATCACCCCACCTCAGATCTCTCCACTGGCTCCACAGACACAAGAGATGTCAAATCAAAGTGCTGACCCACTCTTACAAAAACCTTCAGAATTTGAGTACAGCCTACCTCTTCCACTTGTTGAACTTCCATCAACACACCAGACATGTGCGATCTGCGACCTTCGCCCTCCCCCACCCTCCTTAGTACAGTGCTGCAAGATAGGCAGAAGGTCCTTCTCCTAATGGGTGCCAAGAACTTGAACCACCTCAGGATCCCCCCCCACACTGCAAGAATTTAGAAAATGACTGAAGACCTGGCTGTTCGATGCCCAGCAGCAAAATACCTCTTTCAGCACCTGGATACCCTCACATGTGATGAGCAGCGCTTAAAAAATTCTGATTGATGATTGATTGATGTTAGCAGAAGGGGTGTTGGACTTGGCCCTTTTTGCAGGGTCATCCCTAAACTTTTTGCCTTCCTCCTGTATTTTTTCTGACCTGTTGTTGGCTGTTTTATGACTCTGGGCACCTTACCACTGCTGACCAGTGCTAAGGTGCATATGCTCTCCCTATGGTAAAATGTATACATTGATTGATGTCCATGATTGGTTTATTGGATTCACTGTCAGTCCCCAGTAAAGTGCACCAGGGGTGCCAGGGCTCGTGAATGCCAATGCCGCTGGTGGGCTTGCAGCGCTGGTTGCGCCACCCACAGAAGCGGCCTTGTAAAAGGTGTCTAGGGTCTGCCACCGCAGACCCTGTGCGCGGTCCAGGACCGTCGCGCTGACTGCGCAAGTGCCCCCACTTGCCAGTCCCTAAACCTTCCCTTACCTACATATTAGCCACCCCTCTGGTAGGCCCCAGGGCAGGGTGCATTGTAGGCATAAGGTAAGACATGCCCTGGTGTGTGTGGCATGTCTTAGTAGTGAATTACAGCCCTTTCCGTTCTTCACTATTGAAGGCTACCTGCTCTCCATAGGCCAGAATGGGCTGCCGGGATCACGCCGACGCTGTGACCCCAGTGGACTCAGAGAGCATGGTAGAATGTCAAGTTTAGTATGCCTGAACTCAGAATAATAAAATACTTCTTGTAGTCAAGTTTATTTTAATATCCTGGGTTTGTAAATACTACTTTTAGAAAGTTAGTATTTACTGACCTGACCATCTCAGTCCGCCTCTGCTGTGTGTATGTGTTCTGCCTGGCAACAGTAAGGAGCAGGGTTGGGGAATCCCCAGAGACAGGTTGGCTGCCAGGTGGTGGGTAGAGAGATTACACCTGGATGGGTGGGAGGAGTACACCTTGACTCTTGAATAGACCTGTGCTCTGCCACCACAAAGCCGGCGCCACCCCCTGTGGGGCGGCTGATGTCTCTGCCCTGCTGCTGAAAGGAAAGAGCAGAGTCACCATAACAAAGTGCTCCAGAACTGGACTGAGCCAGGCCTAGGCCCCCTGGCGCTAAAGAACAAAAGAATCATGGTATAAAAGTAGGAGCCTGGCTCCTAAGAAATCAGAATCCTGTTTACCACAAAGAACCTCTGCCCGACTAGAAGGAGAAGAAGACGCTGGAGGAGCTGGCCTGCTGCTTGCCTTGCTGAGAAAGGAGAGGAAGAGACTTACTGAAAAGACTTTGCTACTTTGTGCTTGAACATTCTCCAAGGGCTTGATCTGAGCTTGCCCCCTGAACTGAACCCCAGGAACAGTGGGTTCTCTGTGCTTCTTGCTCATCCTCCAATTCGGGCCGTGTGTGCATCCCGCTGGAAAGAGACTGCGCCCCTCATCGCCCCTCCTAGGGCCGTGACACTCAGAAGCTCGCCTGCCTCCAACCCGTGAGAGCCCCGCTCCGTCCCGAGCCGCTCTCTGTTCCCGGGCCAGGCCGCCTGCATCCCTGTCACCGCCTGCCATTGGAGCGCGCTGAACGCGCTATCACCCCTCCTGCCGGAAGCCGTCCGACGACTGTGATCTACGCCGGGTCATCCAGCTGCACTAACCGTGCCCTGCGACCCCGCTTCGCTATCCCCGGACACCTCAGGCCGCGCCGCCCCCGCTGTGGAGACCCTCCTGCACCGCCGTGCTAAAGGGTCGCGGGCCGCGCCTGCCTACTTGCCCACACCTGCTGATTGAGGACCCAAGAACACTTCCCAAGCTGAGAGTCGCACCGACCTGTGCCGACTCTCCACATCACGAAAGAAGTTCCAGTATCGGGCTCGGGGCCCGCAACGCCTTATTTCCCCGTTCACAGGAGCCGATCTCTGTGAGTACTGGAACCACAAGTAACATTTGCAAGAGACTACAAGGTCTCCATTTGAAGCTACGAACAACGAACATTTGCCCGCTTTACAACCTGGTGGCATAGCGAAAACGTTATTGGTCTTGTGATAAGTCTGCTGAGATATATATACCTTATTTTTACATAAAGAATCGTATTTTTATATATATCCAAGTCTGGTGTCCGTTTCTGGGGGGATTGATGTATTTACTGTGTGTATGATTGTAAGTGCTTAACCTACAACGCCTGAGGAATCGCCTTGGCTGCTCACGCCACGCACCTAGAGGGTGAGCAAGGGTCATTCGCGAGGGGTTATCCTGCGCCCTGACGTGGAGGAGAGGGTTCCTGCTTGACACAAGGGCAACCTTGCGCCAACCAGAGATCCCCGACTCTAACATTGTTGGCAGCGGCTGGGATTTCGGATTTGCACTTGTAATTTGCATACAGTGAATTATTAATCACCAGATAGTGAGAGCAGACCAAGTAACGCAGCCACAGGTTTTCATTTTTTGAACTTTATTGAGACATCTGCCATTACTGCAACCATGCCTAGCTCACTCTCTGCTGGAAGAGCGCTCTCTGTGATTTCTGGAATAGATGAGGTGGATTGGGAGAGACTGGAAGGCTACACGATGGAGCAATTGAAAGGCTACAGTGTAAAATTCCGAGTTCCCCATGCTGGATTCAAGAGGAAGAACCAGTACACCAAGGCGTTGAGAGCCTGGAAGGAGTCACGAGACCCACGGAATGCGGGGGACATCGTTCCACCCGACAACCTTGAGGAGCCCAGCAGAGTCCGGTCGCCAGAGGAGCTGGCAGACAGGGCAGCAGACAGGGCGCATGCAATGGAGATGGCAAAGTTGGCAAGACAAATGGAAATGGAGAAGCAGAAGTTGGCCTTGGAGGCACAACAACGCCAAATGGATCATGACCTAAAAATGAGGGAGTTGGATCGCAAGATCAAGAGTTTAGACCGCTCTCCCTCTGGTGGCAGCAATATTGAGTTTTACAGTGCTGAGAGAGTAGTACCCACACCTAGAGATGTGGCGCCTGACTTGAAGGAGGGGGTTAACATACACCAGGAGGTTCAAGGGCATGAGGTAGCTCCAGTAGTGCGCAGTATCTCCGAAGGGAATAGGGTAACTGGCGCAGGGGTTCATAGTCCTAGTGGAGGGAGGGACACTCTACTGACTCTAGCTGAGAGGTACAGGGAGAGGGGTTCCCCCAAAATTGAAGTCCTGGTGGGTGAGTGTGAAGACCGCCCAGAAGAGTGTGGGTTGTGGGACAGAGACAGTCAGATACTGTCTTGCCAGTCTCAGGAGAGTGGTGTGGAGTACGTGTGTGAGGCACTGGATGGTAAGGTGAAGGCTAGTTTGGTTAACCCTGCTAGGGGGCTGTGTGATCCAATTGTGGGAGAGCATATTGTAAGTCCCTGTTTTCCAGAGCTATGCCAACACCTGTTGGAGAGTGAGTTCTCTGACCGCAGAGAACTCACATTGGAGGCAGACCTTTTGGTGGATTCCAGAGGGTCTGGAGAGGCATTGGGGAGGGACCCTGTGAGGAGTGGCTCAGGTATCTTCCAACCCATAGTGGTGGAAGTGGTGCAGAGTAGCCCAGTTAGGTCCCATGGTAGTGGGAGGGGTGTAGGGGCTCACGTCCTGTCTCAGTGGAGAAGGAGTAAGTGTGGGGCTGCGTGCCCCCAGGTGCCCGAAACCCAGTCTCAGAGCCTGGATGGTTCTTTAAGGGAACACCAGGCGGGGAGCCTAGGCTGTCCTGATGGGCCGCCCGTTGAGGGGGATCCCCTAGTGTCTGGTGAGCTGGGAGTGTCTGTAAGCAGGCCTCCATCCGTTCTGGTGTCTGGCAGTACCGCTCCAGTTGGGAGGGTGCAGAGGTCCAGATTGAGGGGTGAGAGGGGGAAAGAGTCCCCAGTGGAAGAACCAGTGGGTCAGGGGCCAGCCAGAAGGGCTGCGTCCCCCGTGAGTGACCATGGTGACACCACTTCTGTCCTGGGGGATCTTCAGGCACTGTCAGATGGACAGGGGTCGGGAGATCAGCGCCAGGCAGACTGTCACACGACACATGAGTTATGTGTCACCCTCAGGGGGGGCATGCGTGCTCCCCGGGAAGTCCTGGTGCGCCAGGCGAGCGTTCAACCGCATGGGTTGGTCCCAGGGTTGGGAAGCCAGGTTCAGGTGTTGTCTGACCTGGAGGGTGGGACTACTGTAATCAGTGTCCTGACCCATGTTGCTTCTGGGGGTACCACGCCAGTTGGGAGTGGGCAGTACTCTGGAAGGGGGTGCAGAGGGAGGGAGTCCTCGCCTCTGACCCCGGCTCAACTGAAGGGTTTAGACCCTAGGTTGGAGGGCCAGGTTCAGGGTGTCCCCCCGGACCTGGACGCCCAGTTGCAGGATAGAACACCTGAACTGGTGGGCGAATTGCGCAGGACACCTGCCCCAGGTGCCCTGGCAATTCTGGAAGGGGGTACCACTCCAGGTGGGAGGGTACAGAGCCCCAAGGAGAAGGACCGGGTGTGGGAGAGGCCACCCCAGTCTTGGGTCCAGCCGCCGGGTACAGTCCTGGGGCTGGTGGGTCAGTGCCAGGATGTCATACCTGACCTGACAAGGGGGAGAATGGACAAAGGGTGCCAAGCACCTGGGGCTACTGCCCCCCGCTCCCTGGCGCCACTGAGGATTGAGAGCCCTGATAGGCATACGGCCTGGGTCTCATCCCTGACTACTGTCAGTGGCCACTGTAGCATTTTGCTGTCTGTCTGTTGGGACACACCTGTGGGCCAGTTAAGGTTAGGTGCTGCACAGGTGGTGTCCACAGGTGAGGAGAAGGGTTCCCCATGGATTGGCTTGGTGGGCCCTGAGAGTATGGACAGAGGGAGTCCGATAGGTTCAGATTGGCGTAGAAATGGAGTCTGCCCCTGCAGTTGCGGGCCAGGTCCTTGTTCTATCGCCCCAAGCAGGGAAGACCATCACGGTGGTGATTGGTCTAACCTGCGTTTTGGCTGGAAGGGGGTTGTGTTGGACTTGGCCCTTTTTGCAGGGTCATCCCTAAACTTTTTGCCTTCCTCCTGTATTTTTTCTGACCTGTTGTTGGCTGTTTTATGACTCTGGGCACCTTACCACTGCTGACCAGTGCTAAGGTGCATATGCTCTCCCTATGGTAAAATGTATACATTGATTGATGTCCATGATTGGTTTATTGGATTCACTGTCAGTCCCCAGTAAAGTGCACCAGGGGTGCCAGGGCTCGTGAATGCCAATGCCGCTGGTGGGCTTGCAGCGCTGGTTGCGCCACCCACAGAAGCGGCCTTGTAAAAGGTGTCTAGGGTCTGCCACCGCAGACCCTGTGCGCGGTCCAGGACCGTCGCGCTGACTGCGCAAGTGCCCCCACTTGCCAGTCCCTAAACCTTCCCTTACCTACATATTAGCCACCCCTCTGGTAGGCCCCAGGGCAGGGTGCATTGTAGGCATAAGGTAAGACATGCCCTGGTGTGTGTGGCATGTCTTAGTAGTGAATTACAGCCCTTTCCGTTCTTCACTATTGAAGGCTACCTGCTCTCCATAGGCCAGAATGGGCTGCCGGGATCACGCCGACGCTGTGACCCCAGTGGACTCAGAGAGCATGGTAGAATGTCAAGTTTAGTATGCCTGAACTCAGAATAATAAAATACTTCTTGTAGTCAAGTTTATTTTAATATCCTGGGTTTGTAAATACTACTTTTAGAAAGTTAGTATTTACTGACCTGACCATCTCAGTCCGCCTCTGCTGTGTGTATGTGTTCTGCCTGGCAACAGTAAGGAGCAGGGTTGGGGAATCCCCAGAGACAGGTTGGCTGCCAGGTGGTGGGTAGAGAGATTACACCTGGATGGGTGGGAGGAGTACACCTTGACTCTTGAATAGACCTGTGCTCTGCCACCACAAAGCCGGCGCCACCCCCTGTGGGGCGGCTGATGTCTCTGCCCTGCTGCTGAAAGGAAAGAGCAGAGTCACCATAACAAAGTGCTCCAGAACTGGACTGAGCCAGGCCTAGGCCCCCTGGCGCTAAAGAACAAAAGAATCATGGTATAAAAGTAGGAGCCTGGCTCCTAAGAAATCAGAATCCTGTTTACCACAAAGAACCTCTGCCCGACTAGAAGGAGAAGAAGACGCTGGAGGAGCTGGCCTGCTGCTTGCCTTGCTGAGAAAGGAGAGGAAGAGACTTACTGAAAAGACTTTGCTACTTTGTGCTTGAACATTCTCCAAGGGCTTGATCTGAGCTTGCCCCCTGAACTGAACCCCAGGAACAGTGGGTTCTCTGTGCTTCTTGCTCATCCTCCAATTCGGGCCGTGTGTGCATCCCGCTGGAAAGAGACTGCGCCCCTCATCGCCCCTCCTAGGGCCGTGACACTCAGAAGCTCGCCTGCCTCCAACCCGTGAGAGCCCCGCTCCGTCCCGAGCCGCTCTCTGTTCCCGGGCCAGGCCGCCTGCATCCCTGTCACCGCCTGCCATTGGAGCGCGCTGAACGCGCTATCACCCCTCCTGCCGGAAGCCGTCCGACGACTGTGATCTACGCCGGGTCATCCAGCTGCACTGACCGTGCCCTGCGACCCCGCTTCGCTATCCCCGGACACCTCAGGCCGCGCCGCCCCCGCTGTGGAGACCCTCCTGCACCGCCGTGCTAAAGGGTCGCGGGCCGCGCCTGCCTACTTGCCCACACCTGCTGATTGAGGACCCAAGAACACTTCCCAAGCTGAGAGTCGCACCGACCTGTGCCGACTCTCCACATCACGAAAGAAGTTCCAGTATCGGGCTCGGGGCCCGCAACGCCTTATTTCCCCGTTCACAGGAGCCGATCTCTGTGAGTACTGGAACCACAAGTAACATTTGCAAGAGACTACAAGGTCTCCATTTGAAGCTACGAACAACGAACATTTGCCCGCTTTACAACCTGGTGGCATAGCGAAAACGTTATTGGTCTTGTGATAAGTCTGCTGAGATATATATACCTTATTTTTACATAAAGAATCGTATTTTTATATATATCCAAGTCTGGTGTCCGTTTCTGGGGGGATTGATGTATTTACTGTGTGTATGATTGTAAGTGCTTAACCTACAACGCCTGAGGAATCGCCTTGGCTGCTCACGCCACGCACCTAGAGGGTGAGCAAGGGTCATTCGCGAGGGGTTATCCTGCGCCCTGACGTGGAGGAGAGGGTTCCTGCTTGACACAAGGGCAACCTTGCGCCAACCAGAGATCCCCGACTCTAACAAGGGGCAATCATGACAGGATGAGAAGGGTTGGGTTGTACACAGACCCACTTACACTTCAAATGAACTGCTTCAGATATCCTGAGACCCAGAAAGGAGGGCATGAAATTCCAGAACTATCATTTAATGGAAAACTCTAAAGTTGTCTCCCACTTCGAAGCTGGCACAAGGTATAAGAAACGTGAACCCTCACACCCACTCTTCAGTGCATTCCTGGAACTGGAGATACTGCAAAAGAAGGACTGTCCTGCTGCCAGATGACTGACCTGCTGATTGAGGCCTACCCTGCTCAATAAGAAGGAAGACTGGACCTGCTACCTGTATCTCAGGCAGTTAGACTCCAACCTCTATTCTGAGCTACAGGGACGCAACAAGCTCTGGAGGTCTGCCTGCTGTCTGCTTCCTGCAACTGCCCAGTTGGTCTGCTGTACCGGACCTGCCAGAACCTGCAAATGTACCTCCATGAGATCACTGGCCACTGATGGAGTGAGTTCCTGATTCCCAAGAGGTGCCTTCCCAGGTCCTGAGCCTTTGGCATTAGTTAACCTCCTCCAACATCGACCATCCATGTCATCCCATGCGCAACAGCCAGCCTGCCCTCCGGGCAACAGCGACAACCCTCTGTGCCTCTTTCCCTGCTCCTGGCAGCCTTCTACACTGTGAACCCGATTCTTTGCACTGGACCTCTTGGTGCCAGTATATGGCACACATGCCATCACTGTCAGCCTGAACAGATAACCGTGAATGGTGCTTTGTACTTTTAACACTATACTTTGAAGAGGCACATCTCCAGTTGTACGGATTGCATTTTTGTCATTTTGATGCCAATTTATTTTATAACATGTTACTCTATTTTTCCTAATTGGAATGAGATTTTTCTTCTGTTGTGTGTTTCACTTTATTATTGTTTAAGTGATAAATACATTCTTTACAAATTGCCTCTAAGTTAAGACTGACTGATTTTGAGCCAAGCAACCAGATTATTACACATGGTTTAATTTAGTGACTTTTGTGGTGATCTGACAATGATTGTGGTTGTTGTTTGAGCAGGGTTCCAACCCCCCAACTAATAAACCAATTCCTTACTTTTTAAATACCTTGCACCCTATGCACATTTAGTGCCTACCACAGGGATGACTTATATGTACTAAAAAGGAATGTTTTGTAGTAGAAAAATGTTGTTATACAGTTAGGACTGCATATTTGGACAACAGAATTTCAGAATGCAAGGACTGAGTCGGTCTACACCATCAGAAGCTGTCATCCCAATTCATAACTAGCTCACAGTGCCTCATCGGAACCCCAAAACCAACCATGTTACCAGATGATTTTGGCAACCTTAAACATCACACTGTGATCCTCTAAGGAATTTTGGAAACAAATCTTACTCCGATTGTTGTTTACTTATGCATACCCATGGTTAAACACAAGAAAGATACAAAGACAGTTGCTAATGGGGTCTCTAATCGTTTCTGTATTGAGAGCTACTCATGTTCAGTTGAACACATTGACAGCTACTAATATTATTAGTGATGTATAATTTCATTTTTTTTATGTATCACACTTCAACCTTTCTGACTTAATAAGCAGGTGAGCTACTCGGAGGTAGCTGAAGAGCTACAGCAGCTCACGAGCTACAGTTTGGAGACCCCTGTTTACTGCATTTGTTAAAGCTATCGTAATCTAGCATTGAAAGAATGTGCTGTGATTATTAGGCAGATAAAACAAAGTAAGGTAACCAGCATTATAAACATGGGGAAAAGAATGAACATTCCAACCATGCCAATATTAGATATATGTCTATGTTTCTACCTATCACAGCCCTTACTCTAAAAGCATAATGGGTGTACCCTCTGCACGATCTCTCAGGCTAGCCCGGGCCCCCACACTTGGATAGCTGGGCCAGACGTTCAACCTGGAGTGCATTGGCAATCCCTCTCTGCAGGATGGGAGCTTGGTGTTTGCAGGGCTGCATGCGCAACACAGCCATTCGTCCCAGGACTGTGAAGACCGGACGCTCCTCTCTGACCTCCAACAGGACAGGGGACAGTCTATATACTAAAACCACTGTGTTACAGCTCTGATGTAATGATGTGCCTAGATGTTAGAAGATGCCAAGAAGTGGCCAACATAAGTGCCGTGATATCTTGTTCTGTGTTCTAGCCTTGTACTGAGTGTACAGATTAAAAGAGGAGAAAGGCTTCCGAAAAACAAGCAGCATGTACAGCGTATTCTCAGAACCATATGATGCCAGCAAAATGTGGGAAATATTTCCTTGCTAAAAACAAAGTCTGCCTACAATGTCTAACATGTAAATCTAAGTGACGATCCTAAGTGGTTCCATGAGGGAAATCAACACAATGTTTATTTTATCAGGTTGACTATGTAGTTGTAAACTGCCCAGCCAGGCTGCTGTGGCAGATTTGGAGTCCTGCTTTGCTTTGTCACTTTAGTTATGGCTCATCAATGCAGCAGTCCACTAGTGGCATTTAACTTACAGGGTACCATTTACTAGAGACTTACAGGAAATATACAAGGAACTTATAGGTGAGTTAAATATATCAATAAGGCTTCAGCCAATTGTGCATGTTTTTGTATGAGAACACTGGGATGCTCCCAGGTAGTCATGCGCTTTATAAATGTCTCTTTCATTTAATTTCATTTCATATACACTGGTGATGGACGGCAGCAATAAAATCTGTCAAAATTAGGGGGAATGACCCCGCACAAAGGGGCATTTACGTACAAAGGAATACATTGTTTTGGCATGCATTACAGCATAATGCAAACTATCAACATGTATCGCAAACTTTCTCGGGCCCCTTAGCCCAGATGTACACAAAAAGCTTACTTCACATTAATAAACTCTAGGTTGCAATACAAATACACTGTGACAAAGCAGAGTTAGACCTCAAATGGTGCAACTGATAAAACAATAGATGTTGAAGTGAAATATTGTCTCACTTCAATAAGAACTCACTTCATTGAACTGACTTATGCTGATCTGTCCTGAATGTACTGCACATTGCCGACTGTATGTACAAGCCGGGTATAGCTAACATTAGGACAGCCACCTGATCCCACAAACACGAGCTGATAGTTCAAGGCTGAAGCTTTTGCTCACACTTTGGGCCCTGGCGTCTCCGGGACTGCCAGCCCTTTATTCCCAGCATTTCTCCACTCCTCACCAGCAGAGTCAGAGTTAGTCAGCTTTATTTATGTCACACCACCAGGACAAGAGGGGTCAAGGGTGAAGACAGCAGCCCCACTATTCCCTTCTCATCACATGCTGAGGTGTATCCAGCATACCTTTTCAATCCCACCACTACATGTGACTAAACAGAAGATTGGGGTTGTCACTTGCAGGTCATGACCTCCTGACTGCAGAAGCTCAGCAGTGATGGCTCTCATCTTGGCCTCCTGCCCATCCCTGTTTATTTCCTGACTTGAGGAGCCTCTTTAGGACCACTGCACTTCCCCACCTTTATGGACCATCCTCATTTGTAATTTTTTGCAGGGTGATGGTCAGTCACAGCCAGATTCCAATAGAGGTCCACTTGGCCCCCTCCTCAGGGCCCCTTACAAATCTACTCTCCACTGGTCCTGGGAGATAATCAAAGGAATGGTGCCCCATGCTCTGAGTGAGTCCATAACCTTCAGTATTGGGTGTTTTCCGTGCCCCATAAAAAGAGTTCATCAACCTACCTCCTTCCTTCCTGGCTCCTCCACCACTCTTCCAAACTGCAGACATGTGAAATGTTATGACCAGCGACACACCCACCAATTGAGTGATAAAGCACCCTAAAACCATCTATTCCTGACACTATTAGCCATGAGTACTCGGACTCTCATGGCCTTGTGGGAAAAGAGGACAGGCCTCTCCAAAGTCATGGCACATCTCCTCTCTCTGCTCTTACTGATAAGAAAGGCCTAGCCTCTTCCCCAGAAACCTCAGAGATGCTCATTGTGGTAGATGGGGAATGATATCTGTATTGTGCTCTTTTGTTCTATCTGGTAACATTCACTGTTGTGGGCAAGAGGGAGTTGCAGCGAACAGCTTTGAAAATTCTCACCCTGGACTCTTTCTCTAGCAGGATAATAATATTCTTGCTGGAAAAGACTATTAGTCCCTGGGGTCCTTGATCGACTTCCAGGGGAAACAGCAATTAACTCCGCTCAACGGGGCACCTGGAAGGGTGAATTCCACTTCAGTTCAATTGAGAGAAACATGAGTATGGATTCTAGGCAGACAACAGCCCCTTGTCTTAAACCTACATATGTTTACCTGTATTTCAACATGTCACACACTTGCACAGACCCCTTAGACCAGATGTTCACAAAAGGTGATCTCACATTAAGAGAAGGCACTATAGTTTGTAAAACAGACATACTTTGATAAGAATCATTACAGTGGGTGAGACTGCATCTGAGGCTGCAGGGGTACATAACTGAGGTTACAAGTGAAAACTAGTAGCACTTCATTGGAACTCCCTTCACTGAACTGACTTACATTGATCAGTCACACTTGTGCATGTGTACCAGTTTGGCATGGTTCACCTTAGGACAACCCCTCATCACGCACAGTTTAGGGCTGAAAGTTTTAGTCTACTTTTGGTTGCAGGTATGTCCAGCACTGCCAGTGGCAGCAGAAGTCCATGGTCCCTGTCCCCCCTTTGGAGGATGGGTCAAGTGTTGAGGCTTTAACCCCACTGTTTCTAACTTGTTACACGCTGAGAGGAATCCAGCATTGCTACTTGATCCACTATTGCCTGTGACTAATGGGAAGGATGAAGCTGCTACTAGAAGACCCATGATTGGTCAAGACCCCCGAGTATCTAAGATGAGATCAATGACTTCACTATATGTGCAGAGCTGGCAGGAGCCTCTATTTCAAGTTGCTGTGCACTGTGTGGATGACATCACATAAAACACAGATTGCATGATATGATGCTCAAGCGCTGCCCATACCCTGTTGTGACCTCTCTGTTCAGATGATGTCTCTTGGCTCAGGACCCACCTTGGCAAAGGGAAGCAAGTGAAGTTATCATCTTAGGAAGCACAGTGAAGACACTGATATGAAGGTAAGTGTTATTTGTATGTGCTGGGGCCCAGGTAAATGTGTGGTCATTTATGATTTAGCCTATGTTTTGGTGTTTATGTGTGCACATGAGCATGGCCTGGATTAGTCCTATTGCGTGATAGCAAGAGAAGGGTTATTAAATAATGTTACATTTGATACAAGTGTTGGGCATGCAGCTGTACCTCCTATGCCTTTAACATTACATTTTCATTAAGCATCTTTACCTGAAACAAATCACACATGTTGGTAGAGCCAATAGTTCTTGTTTGCCAAATCAAGCTTTGTGCAAATTCTACTTTGTATACACATGCCACAGATGAGGGGTCTTAATAGACAGCAGAACCACATTTTTTACATGTCTCCTGAGGTTTGAAAAGCTGCAAATAGCACTTTGTGAGAATTGCTGCAGACATTTTGGAGGTTCCTAGGAGTTCAGAGCATGTCCTTGCAGCAGAAGGGAGTCCTACGTATGGCCTTTACTAGATGTCCTTGAAGTCAGACACATGCAGCACCTTAGGTTGTAAATAGATGCCCTCAGGGCTCTCACCTCAGTATATTTATTTATGTATTTTATTTGTAAAGCGCAATATTCACCCAATAGGGTTTATAACGGTGCTATAATTCTCCCCATAATGAAAGAACCTCACAAGCCAATCATATAGGAACATTATCTAGAGAAGAGCCAGTTGTTGGTGAGGTGCAGATCTAAAGGAAGTTTCATTTAGCAGCAGACAAATGTGAGAATGAACGACCGATATATCTGGACTTCCATATTCTGATTGCCTTAGCCAAGGCTACATTTCTTGATCTCAGTTCCCATGAGGGTTTACAGAATTTAACTCTAGATTGTAGAATTTCTGGACTGATGTTATATAAAGATTTATGGGCGTAGCACAAGAGTTTTAAGCAGGCTAGCTTTCGCTTAGGCAACCAATGTAAGGATGTCAAACATGCTGCAGCAGACCTAAATGTATCTGTAATACCAAATTAGCTTAGCCTCAGCATTTTGGATTACCTGTAATCGGATAAAAAGGTAATCTGCTATGCATGCAGAAAGTGCATAAGCATAGTTCAGGCGATTAGCAATCAAGGCCTGGACAATGGTTTCATGTCAGGCTACCAGGATCCAATGAACATTCTTCTCAAAAGTTTTCAAATGCTAAAGCATTTACTTCAGGTGGTTTTAACATGATCTTGAACAAGAGAGAATCATCAATAATGATCCTAAAGTTTTTTGCTGATTTCTTGAGGGTGGGCATAGGCCCCCCAAAGAACAGGCTTCCAGGAGGCATCCCAAAACAGATGAGCCCCATCAAACAGCAGGATCTCAGTTTTGTCTGCATTTAACTTTAGACATATATCAGTCATCCATTCTGCAGCATCAGTGAGGCTCCATGTAGATTGCCTTGAGTTTTGTCTTGTTTCTTACCCAGTGAAATAATAAAATGGGTGTCGCAGTATAAAGCTTCTAGGCATTGTTATCAACTTCAGAACACAACAGTTATTGCCATGTAATAAGATAACGTTCAGAATCTAGCCCTTTGTTGCATTTGCATTGTATGCACATCGCTTATTGTCTACTACTCCTTAATACTCCTTCAAATGGTAGTTTGTCCATCATGTGGTCCTGCTTACTGTGTGTTATAAATGCCTGTGAGTAGCCTGCATTTATTTCCATCACGCAGAGTGAGTGACAGGTTGAGACAGACAATGAATAAAGTAAAACAAGCTCTTAGAGTCATGTTTAGATCTGGTGATGTGCTTTTTTACATGTAGATTGGAAATGGCAGCATTTATTTATAATACATCTTCATGGTTGGAGTTGAGCAGGGAAGGTAGTATGTAAAACTGGGTGGCTTTTTGTTGTAGTGCATGATTTGTTGCTAAAACTGAATTTTATTAAATCATACCACATTGAATATATTTTTTTTTGTGGTGATGTTAGAAATTGGGTTTCTGGTTGGCTAAGGTAAACACCCTAGCCAGGCAGAATCCATCACTCTAGCCAGGGTAACCGAGATACAAAACTTAGATCAGCTGTGCTCACCTTCTGGTAGCTTGGCGCAGAGCAGGGAGGCTTATCTGAAGAGGCAATGTGTAAAGGGCTTGTGCAACATACACAAACACACCGTACCACGATGAATGGGACCTAGGGGGTTTGATTCCCAATTACAGTATTTGTCCGGCCAGAGTTGCGGGTGAGCCATGGGGGACTGTCCTCACTTAGTTGAGGCAGTCGCTGTGGCTTTCCTCTGGATTCACAGCTGCACGGGCCAGAGTAGTAAGGACAGTGTGCATAGAGGGTTGATGATCCTTGCGCCTCTGGCCATGCCCCTGGTCACCAGGGCAACGTGTAACAATGAAGCAACGCTGGAAGGTGCTGTGACCACAGCAGGGTTGAAATCAGCATGCACAGCTGTTGAAAATTACAGCACGAGTCAGCCTGACTGAAGCACTGATTCTGGGCAAAATAAAAGAGGCATCTTCTGTACCGAATGAATGAATATCACTTTATTCAATATAAAATATCATAAAAGTACAAACAATATGAAATCATCATGAAAAATCCATCATAATACAGCATGTGACATAATAAAAGGTGAGATAAGAAAGTGAAATATATACAGATAAAAAACCATAAAAACACTTCTGTACCAAAGCAGGGTGCTAGTTGATGAATGCAGTAGCAGAGTGATCCAGAATGCTCTGTTTCTACTCAGAGTTCAGACACCAGACTCACAGTGGCAATGAAGTATTTGATGACCCTTAGGCTTCAATAAAGATGGAGCAAGCCATCAAGCCATTGGAGAACACTGAAAGTTAGTCACAAGGCAGAGGTAGCAGCCAGCTGGCCGACACAGCAAGGCCAGCTGCAATGTATCAGTCCCTCCTGCAGCTCAACAAGCAGCAGATCAATGCAGCAGAGCAGTTAGCAAAGTAGTAGCCCCTCCTGGCAGCACAGCAGTCCTTCTGGCACAACCAGACACAACATTTGCAGGCCTGAAACAGGTTTGAAAAGCTATTTCTGTGGGTGGCACATTCAGTGCTGCAGCCCACTAGTAGCATTTAACTTATAGGCCTGGGGTATATGGTATATTACTTTACAAGGGGCGTACAAGAAAATTAAATATGTCAATCAGGTTTACACTGATTACACACACATGCTCTTTAGCACTGATCAGCAGTAGTAAAGTGTTTAGAGTTCTAAGGCCAACAAAATGATACAGCAAAACATGGAGGTAAAAAACAAAGAGATTGGGGGAAGAACACCCTAGGCATGCCAGGTCTACCACATGTCCATCCCAGCTGAAAGTGGGGAGAACGACCCAGTCTTTAAAGGTGGAAAAAGCTAGATAGACCATCACCATTGGACTGGTCTATGCCTGGTCTGTGTTTCACCCTAATGTCTATACCCTGTAGGGAAATGGACAACCTCAACTGTTTGGGGGTTTCACCAATCATGTGCATGAGCCACATGAGGGGCCTATGGCAGTCTAAACCAGGTAGTGAGTGTGAAACTGGCATGGCCTCTGCATCTTCAGTGCCCAAACCACAGCAAATGTTTCTCACTCAATAGCACTCCACCTCTAATTATTGGGAAATGACCTCTTGAAGTCAACATGTTGGTCTAGGCCCCCTTGTTAAGGTACGATATGCTGTCCCTACACCATGTTCTGAAGCATCTGTTTGAATGATAAACTCCTTGGAGTTGTCAGGAGCCCTTAGTAAATGAATGGTGCACATGGCTTGCTGCAGGGAGTCCAATGCAGTTTGGAAGCCCTCTCTCCAAATCACATACCTGGAAGGCTTCTTGGAGGTTAGTTAGTCAAGGGGATCAATAATGATGCCATATCCCTTGGCAAATCTCCTAGAGTGCCTAAGAATGCTCTGACCTCATTCTGGGTTTTGGGGGCAGCCAGGCCATGATGGTTTCTATCTTGGCCTGAAGGCCACTGCCCTTTCTACCTCTTACTAGCCTTGATAGTTAGGTTTTCCTGCTGCAGAGCTTGAAGCTACAGAAGACTAGGCCGGGGAGGATTTCACAGAGTTTTACTCTACAGAACTCTGTGCAGTTCCAGAAAAACTCCATCATGCTCCTTGTATTTCCGCCAGTGGTGGAGTCTGTTGGGTTGTGCTGTTGCACTTATTTTTAGCTTCAGGTAAAATCACTGTGAATGGCACTACGCATCGCGCGAGAGGCTGCTGCTGCTTTCTGCTCCTTGAGTATACATTCCACTCAAGCGGCAACTTCCTCAACTTGAACAGCAGATGTCTCAATGTGAGTGGCTGTGACCTGCCACGACCGCCAATCTTGAGAAATCTAGCCGGTAGGAGGTATAGCGTCTGATTTTTTATCGTAAGGGCTCACCAATTTAACGTTGGTGAACTGCTCGAGAGAACTCCAGAACTCTGCGTGGACCTTATGGTGGACCAAACTTTGCAAACTCCACCAACTGAGTGGAATTCTTCACCTACCGCTACTGAAGACAGCTATGTCATTCAGATCAGCAGCAGTGAAGGCCTCCATACCAACAAGGATTTGGTTCACCAGACCCTGGAAGGTGGCAGGAGCATTCTTAAATCCACAGGGAATCACACTGAACTGATAGTGGCCCTCTGATATGAAGAAGGCTGACCTCTTCTTTGCTCCCTCTGTTAGGGTGATCTGCCAATTCCCTTATGTAAGAACAAAGGTACTGAGAGTTACTGAAGGGACTGAGATAGTGCGCAGCCCCATACGATCAATCTGCTCATCAGTCCTGAGAGTGGGTTGAGCATCGGACACAGAATGTAGCCCTCTGTCATCCGCACAGAACCTGAATTCAGGTGTCGTGCCCGCTGGGGCAGCTTTTGGGACCAGAACCAACGGAGTGGACCAATGGCTACTGGAATGTTCTATTACCAGCATTTAGGACATTTCCGGCCTCATGCTGGATCTTGCCATATCTGACAGCCTGAAAGATTTATTGTTGTCAGGGATGTTTTCCCCTGTGTCCACATTATGAGTACACAGGTGACTAGTCCAGGGATGAGGGAGAACAGAGAATACTACTGCCCCAATACTTGGTGGCAGTCGATTTGCTGTTTAGGAGTTAGAGTCAGGGATAGTATTTCCCCTTCCCCAAACCTTTCTTTTTCCGCAAAGGCTAAGAGGTCAGGTAGAGGATTACTCTCCTCTTCCCCCCGCCATCTGTCACCAGCAGCATGATTACCTCAGACCGCTGAAAGTGAGATTTGAGGTGATTGACATGCAGCACCTGAAGAGCTTGTCTTGTCCTAGGTGTCTTGCCAGGGGTATATCATGACACAGCTCCAGTAGGGAGGCCCAGTAACACTGGGTGACCACCAGGTCCCTTGGCATCACATGCACAGGAAACTTAGGCTCACTGTGAGGAAGTCTGCCCTCCCAGTAAATGTGGTGCCGATCACAGTGAGCTCTTTTACATGAATAGGTATCTCTGGGGAATTGGAAGATGTTGGTTATCATAAACAACTCACAGCCTTGGCATGATGGCAGAGGGGTGAGTGTGCACTATCTGGTATAGGATTTGTACTGGGAGCATACCCTCCAATAGAAATGCCTCTTCAAAGACAGACACAGATGTTTCATATGCATTGGATGTATGCTGTGCACTACAGCACATATGCAATGCATACATCATCGAGCAATGCACACCTATTTCTTTATTTGTGCCTGACTCAAATAGGTGCCAATTTGGATGCATATCCTAGTCTGGCTATTGTTGTAGATAGGTCTTTATGTCAGGAATTTGATGATTCACCTCAGTACTGCCCCTTTACGTGGCATCATTGTGTATCAACACAAAATTAACATTGTACTGTAAAAAGGGCACTTTTCCAGTGCAAAACATATTTTTGATTAACAGTCAATTGCATGCAATGCTTTATGTTGCTTTGCTTCACTTTACACTCATGTACTTTTAGTAAATCTGGGCTAAGGTATTTCAGTAAAAGCCCTGTTAATGATAGCAACTGTTACCATAAACTGCTTGAGGCTGAGCATATGTTTGTCAAGCCAATCTGCCTTCATTCACCTTACCCATCCTGAATTTGTTTTAAATGGACAAATCACTTCCTACGCTTAACCAACATTTCTGAAAGCTGTTATGAGGTAAGCAACAATCACATGTCAACCAAAGCACCATACCCCCTGGGGGTAGTACTGAAGAGGCACAGCTATGCAGAATTTATGGAGCTCAGTGACTGCTATAACTGTGGAGCAGTCACCTACATACCAGTTCAGTGGGCAGAAGGGGTGGTTAGGAGTCAGTCAGAACACAAGTTGTCTATTTAGAGTCATTTTTGCTTGGCACACCAAGATAGTAGAAAAAGTGCCTCATTCAAAAGTGCCTTTAAGAACTGTTTCTCTATCATATTTATTTGAAAATTGTTCTGTAAAATGCACCAGCTGGTCCACATTTTTAAAACTTTTCTTGTGGGATTCTCCACAAACATCCCTTGCCGAATTTACGACTGTTCAATGCAGTTGCTTACTTTCTGAAAATCTACATGTCTATTCAATGTTTTATCACTTTCAAAGTTTAATCCACATGATTATTAGCACCACAGATCATATTATAGAAGATGTCCAGGCTGTGCAACATGCTTGAGGCACCCAGGTCACTTTCGGATTACAGAAGGTACCATGCTTACACACACCCTTCTCTGATATGTGTCATACCACAAGGAGCTCCTGGAGAGGCGGTTGCAGAAGTCCCAGGGACCTCTCCAGATTCACCAGCTGAAGCGTGCAGTGGTACTCCTGCTCTCCCTCAATATGAAGTCCGTGTGCTCCCAAGGAAAGTGCAGCTGCAGTTTACAATGTGACTGACTGTCTTTCAATACTGTCTACAGCACAGGTCAAACTAACAGTCCATGTGTGTGCTGAGGGCAGTGACATTTTCACTAATAATTGATGGAGCATGCAGTTAACATGGTGCCAGGTGTAAACCAAGACAATGTTTGATAGTTTGACAAACAATCAGCATTTTGTCATACAGTCGAGTCAGAGTCAGTAATGTTTCACAAGTGAAAAATAAGTATTTTGGAGGTGACTAACCCAAATGTGGTCACGAGATGCACATCTTTTACATCCTTTCAGAAATACAAAAAGATGTCATTGAAATTTCAATTGCATTGATATAGTGCTTATCATCCCTTAAGAGGCATTGAAGTTATTTATACTGGGCAGCCATATTGGTTATAGGCTATTGATGGTTATTGGTATTAATCTTATGCTCTCAAGCAAACCATTCCAACCATTCCAACCATTCAATCCAGGTAATTTTTGGTAGAAAAAGTTATAGGAGTTATTTGTGATCATTAGTTCAGGAGGGGAAGGATGTGACATATTGTTGGTGAGATGAATAGATGAGCTAGAGGAGGTGAGGTATTATCATGATACAGGGATATTACTTTCAGAGGAAGATTGTTTTTTATCTTCTAAATGAGTTGTGGGCAGTCTCCCGAAAGCCAGCAACAGCGATTAAATGTTTGTGAAAGAGTTGGTTTTGTTCAGGGAGAGGAGGCATGCAGAGGATAGAAGGGAACATTAGGTCAGTTTTAAGGAAAAAAAGAAGAGGTGGAAATCAGAGATTTTACGTAAAGGTCAGCTTTTCATGCCATATTTTAGGGATATAGAGGATCTTTTCTGAGATAGCAAGCAATTTACTAATGCAAGACTGTAGAAAGAAGCTATGTTATTTGCATTTGAAAAAGTATTTTATTAGATACGTTTAGAAATATGTAAATCATCTCTCTGCCCCTAAGCTACTGCTAGAACACCACTCTGGCCAGGTTACCTGGTGAGCTCAAAGGTTGGGAGCAAAAAATAAATGTCTGGATGCATTTGTAGCAAAATATCAATACGTTATGCATCTATAGATAATGTATGCAAACATTGAAAATTCTGGAGGAGAGATCTTCTGTTGTTTACCCTCAGGTTTGGCTTACAGAATTAATAACACAAACAAAGTGGGATCCATTTGGATGTGTCTGGTTTGGCACAGTACAAGATGGAGAGCAAGAAAAACTTCCCCACACTGTGGCTGTAGGGTGGTGATCCAGATTTGAGGAGAGGAGGGGGTGACTGGACCCCACTGAAGATTCTTGGAAAATGGCCCTCTGAAGGGTCACCCCAAATTGATTTCCTTTCTCCAACTTCTATTGTTAAAGTGCATGTGCTCTCTCCCCTCAACATGGCTTCATTGACTCATTCAGAAATGGTATATTTAATTTTTCTGTAGACTTCACAACCTGTGCCCAGGAACTGTAAAATGAATGCTACTAGTGGGTCTGCAGCACTGATTGTGCCACCCATACAAGAGTCCTTTAAACATGTTGCAGACCTGCCATGCAGAATCTATATGGCCAGTTTAACCTGCCATGTCAACTTGGCATTTAAAACACATTACTAAGACGTAAACCCACCTTTTTTTACTCATAGGTCAACCCCTAGGTAGCCCATAACTCAGGGTGATGTGTGAAAAAAGGGTGGGACAAGTACTATTGACTATTCCTTTTTCTCCACTGTGAGGCCTACTCCCCTTAAAGGTTAACATTAGGAATTCCTTATTACACTTGTAAGCTGAAATTACTGATTGAGAATCAGTAGCTCTGTCAAATTCCATATAGTAGAAATGGGAATGATGAATCCCCTTAACTAGTAAATCCAGATTTAACATAACTATTTTAGCAAAGCCACTTTTAGAAAATTGGTATTTCTCTGCTCCTCAAGCTCTGTGTGCCTGCAGACTATCTCTAATACACATCTGGGGTGGGTGCCAACTTGACTTTGTGCATTCGCTCTAGACAGCCACACACAGGACGGTTAGATTCATCTGAGGGCCCATCTGCATCTTGATGACTCATCCTTGGCAGGATTGGAGGGAGGAACTGACAATTACACCTGAAAAGGTAGTGCGCTGTTCCTACACAAAGGGTTGATTATTCCCCTGAAGCCAGTCTGGAACCAGGGTTAGGAAGAAAGGACCTCTGTGCACTTCCGAGAACCTTCGTAGCAGTAACCTCTACTTCAAAGCACAACTGGGTATAAGTACTGGGTCGAAGACCCCATAAACTCAGACACTTCTTGACCTGTAAAGTACCTCTGTTTTAAGGGACTTTCACTCTGCTGTGCTGCTGCTGTGGAAGAACAGCGTTTCTGCTATGATTTCCTGCTGCCTGATGTTCTCTGATCCTGCTGATGGAGAGCTGGATTTTGGCTTGAACTCAGAGTGATCTCCAAGGACTTGTAGACTGTTGCTTGAGACTCAGTGATATCAAAGTCTCTCCATCTACTCCTGTGCCTGGTCCTTTTGAAGTGGACCCAGATACTTGCTTCAGAGAAATTGAACATATCCAGTCTGCATGAAGCAGAACTGGCACATCAACCTTGTTATGGGAGAAGAATCAGGGCATCACAGAAGGAACCAGCACATCACCTTAAAAGGACAAAGCATCGCCGCCGCTGCAGTGTGGGAATATCGATGCATCCCCTTGAGTGCTTGGAGAAACCTGGCACATCATCTAGAGAACCAGTACCATGAATCTTTGGGCATTGTCTTCAGATCCAGCACATCACCACCACTGTGCAAAGAAAATTGATGCATCACTTCGACTGTGGGATTGACACAGACGCATCGCTCGGCTGCAACCCACATATCACTAATGAGACCAGGATCAAGCCAACTTGTTCAGCAGTCCATTGTGGCTCCTGTAACAGGCCCATTCCCCACTGCAGTTGGCTTGCACTATTTACTTTGCACGGATCTTGTGAGACCAGATGCTTTTGAACCCTATTTATACATTTAATATTTAAAAAATCATACCTTGGACTCTACTTATTGAATTTGTGTCATTTTGGTCTTCATTTATTTATAAAGTCATATTATATTTTTCTAACATAGTGTGAAGTCTTTTTGAGGTGTTTTCATTTTGGTACAGTGTGTTGTATTGCACAAATACTTTACACATTACCCAAATACTTTACACATTACCTCATAAGTTAGGGCTGCCTTCTCAGTGCCAAGCTACCAAAGGGTGAGAACAAGATAATTTATGCTGTGTAACTGACTTACTCTGATTAGGATTGTGGTCCCTAAGTGGGCAAGGTTCATATCTCTGCCAACTAGAGACTTAGGGGCATATTTAAAAGCCCCATTTGGCGCAGGTGTGCCACTTTTTTTGACACACCAGTGGTACAGTGTACTGGCCAATGTTTACAAGGCCATGCAAAGTCACCCTACATGGCTTTTCATGGCCTTGTAAATCTGGCTCGATTTAACTCATCACTCTGCATGAAATGGGCATTCCATGGGCATTGCAGTCCAAGATTTACAAGGTTTCATAAACCTGAGAATCATACCCCCTCCCACGGAAGGCGTAGGAGTGGCTCTACGAGGAAAAATACCTTTATTTCTACTCAACTTTTGCTCTTTCTATGTGTGCTCCATTCTTCAGCTCAATTAGAAGAAAGAAAATGCCACCAATGCTTGTTTTTGTGCAGGGAGGTTTCCCTTCCGGCATGACAACAATCAACCCAGGTATGCAGGTACCCTTGCGCTATGGTTCAAGTCTGCCTGCAATGGCGCTAGGCAGTCAGTTGTGCCCCAGGATGTGTCCTATTGCTTTAAGTATGATGCATCCCTTTGATATCCTTATGACACAGCACAACACAAAGCAAGCTGGTTTGCGGCGCCTCAAAACATAATTTTGTTAACAATGAGTTCCCCAATTTCTATCATTAGTGATCAGTAATTGGGATAGGACATATTGTTGCCAGTGATCCTTGCACTTGAGTATGATGTGAAAGGCTGCACCATGCAATGAAACCCTTATTGCCATGCCACCCTATGCTGCCCCTGGTCCTCATTACCTTTGTGCATGCTAACATATCTGTTTTTTGATGATCAACAGCCGGTTGAATTTCCTGAACTTTCCTGAGGAGTAATATTCCCTGCAAAGCCGCATGCATGTATCAGTGACCGGTCACTGTGATGCTAATAGAAGTAAAAGTAAAGTCACTCCAAATTTGATAAATAATTAAAATAAGCTATAAATAAGACTTAAATGATGACAATTGTTAACCACTTACCAGCACTTGCAATTTTTTGGCAATTGTATACCAACATCAATACCTGCCCGGGTGTGTGGTTTTCGTAGAGGCTGCAGGGACATGGCCCTCGCTCCGCCCCCTCCAGTACAGCTGTAGATATGCATCTGAGTCTAGTTCACATCCATGCCTAGTCGAGGGTACCTGTGGGTAGACGGCGTCTACCCACTCTGTTCACAGGGTGAACTCCATCTCCCACTACAAAGAGTTGTACCCCAAAGAAATATACTGAACTCGTCCAGATGTCATGTTCAGACACTGGACACATTTAGCAGTGCCTGCAAAATGTATACTTTCAATCCAAGCAGCAACATGCCTGTGAGAGGCCTTTGTTATATTAAATTCCAGCTGAGCCCAAAACAAAGGCTGAAGTTAAGGGGCCATAACACCTCCTTTCCAATGAGTATCTTGGCTAGGAGCTGTCTGGAACCTCACACCTAGCAGCAAATTCAATGGAGAGGAGGAAAAAGGCTCAGAGCTTGTTATCACTGCACAGGAACATAGGAGAGGCATGCTTTTGACCTTGTAAAGTCCCTCTATAGAGGGACGTAATGTATGCACTGTAAGAATGTCAGATATGTCGGTTTGTCCCAGTATTTACACAAACAACAATTTAAATAGCATTAATATTTCTTTTATAGTGATACTCATCCGAATCCAGGGTGTTGAAGTGACTTACATCACACGTACACATTATACATTGTACAGAATGTGTTACTAAAGACAGTGAGGTTATCAGGGTGTAGAAGTAACATTTCTTTAATAGCTCATTGTGCTATAGTACAAGGATTACAATTTATGGACTGCAAGTAACAATAGAATATCTGTGTCAGGAGCAGGAGCCTACTTACCCATGTAAATAAAAATAAAATCTGTCACTTGCATGTCACGAGATTTGCTTTGCAGGACACATATTAACCCTCTTTACCACTTTGAGTCAAAACTGGAACCAGACAATACAAAGATACCTCCAGCAAGTGCACTAACCTCCAGAACTATCTTACCATTGCTATTCTCAGTTCCTGAGAATTACTGGATACACAAAGATCTATGCAGTAGGTGCCACAACCCTATATGATATTTTTAAATGCAGACTTTGCAACCAATTAAGCAGATTCAATTTACTTCCACATTTCTCCTTGCTACAAATGTATTTATGGCAGAGTTTTCAAAAAATAAATGTATAAGATGAGGCCCAGATTTTGCGTCAAGGTTGCGTCACTTTTTGGCACAACTCTTATGCTAAATCTAATTAGTTTAACTTTCTAATGCTGTCAACTGTACTTTTGCAAGACCTGCTTGGTTAGTCCCCCACTTTATTTTTTTAGGACTTGTGCTTTGTAGAAGGGTGTGCATGGATGAGCATATCCACAGTGTTGTTAAGCTTGTGTGAGCAATGGAACTCTACTGCACCTCTGTGTAAGTTGTCTCTTGTGACTACAAGATATTTTTCTCAAATTAGCTTATCAGTCAGGTAGATGGATAAAAACCTGCTCTCACAGAAAAGTGCATCAATAAGCTTAAGATAGTCATATGATATATTAAAACCCTAAATGATACCAAGTTTCCGCACCACACCACATTATGATAGGAATTAGGCCTGGTAATTGGTGGGCATGACATTAGCACCAGAGTCTGCCTCAGTCCTCTGCTGGCAACAACAATTTGGAGGCCAAGTTCAAACCTAGAACCCCAGCAATGGCGAAAAGATTATGCTGTGTACCTATGTAATATATATTTGTCCAACCCTAATCACTTCAACTGTCTGTGTCTGTGTTAAGTGTGAGTGTGAATACAACAAGGTGAATGAAAGGGTGGATGTGGGTCAGAGAAGGTCTGCGAACTGTCAAGTTAAGGACCAGCAAACCCTTCAATAGGAAACCTTATAGAACAACCACTAGAAACAAGTCAGGTCATTGTGATATCCATACAAGTACATGCCATCGAGCTGGTATGAACCGCTTCAGGAATCAGCCAAGGTGCCCTCTCTACAGAGTAGAATAGATACTTCTCAATGCAGTCACTTTTTCAATATTACATCAGTTTATTGCAATCAGTTTAGGATTTCCGGCTGACTTAAAACACCTTCACTTTAAGAAAATCATTGGTGATGCATTGTGTGGTCCATCTGCAGCACAGATGCCATGAGCTGTGATATTTTAAATGGACAGGTACTGAGTACCTGCACTTTTGAATTTGAGAGGAAGAGTACCAGCACTGCTGAATTTTTGATTTCAAGATCTGGTTACTTCCCAGCTCCTCTCAACTCTGATACAAACTGAGGGAACTTTCAGGGGACCTTTGATGCCTCGACTTCATCTCACACTTCTTACCAACAGAGAGCAATTCATCATTTGCCAAAACAATCTTAATGTAATATCCCTGGTGACATGTCATTCTGCATGCACATATATACATTTCTAATAGAAACAGGAGCTCACAGTGATGTTTAAAGGTACAGCAGAAGCAGCAGCAGAATAAAGTAAAAGGCGAGTTCAGAAAAAAATGCAATAGAGGAAAAGCATGTGGGCTGGGAATATGAACCTGTCATTGTGTTTGGTCACAATATAGAATCCAGAATATTGAGGGTCCAAATATAGAAAGATACCTTTCAATATATAACTGCACTTTATATGTAACTTTGTGGTATATAGATGTGTGTGCGTGTGTGTGTATTTATATATCATCAAGGTATGTATATATGAAGCTAAGAATAGAAAATCCATGCCTCCATGTGTGCACTTTCTTCTTCGATATTTTAACTCTTGTTATTCCAGTTATGATATTGTGAACTCTCAAAATTGCAGCCTTGATATTCCCTTCCACGATTCTTATAAAGAATACTGGGAAATAATTTCCAGTTACAGAACTAATTACAAATCCACCTTCCACCTTATGGATAATCCCTGTGAAGTCCTGTGAAAAGGGCACAGCTATAGGATGCAGCCGCAGGATTCCTGCACTCATGATATCTCCATCCTTGCAAGCAGCATGCTGATTGGTGCAGCTCAGAACACAGCTCAGGGCATCTTCTGAAACTTTCCAAGAAACACATTGAGTGGCTGTCACCAGTAAATCCAGCAGCAGCCCCAGCATCACTGGTGCAAACAATGGTGAAACTAGCTGTGGAAATCTTGCAGTTTAGTCAGACAGGATTTGACTGGGGTGTTGCCCTCAGGGTCGGATTGGGAATCTAAAGCAGCCCTGGCAATTTTGAAAGACCAGCCCACCGCTGCTTTTGTTACTGGGGGCCACTATAGCAGCACCGCAAAAAACACCCCCCACCGCTGCACAATTGCCCCCACTCTTCTTGCCTCCTGGGTGAAAGCATGAAGCCCAGTCCGGCTGTAGCTGCTCTTAGCAGGACATAAAGTCTGCAAGTGTCCTCCAATCTGCCAATGTGAAAATATCGATAGCGACTACTTGTAAACGCAGGTGAATGCGACAATGCTAAGGCAGTTGTACATTTCTGTTACTCTAAACCTTAGGCCATATTTATGTCCTTAGTGGTGCAGGGCGGTACAGAAACTCACTTTGCTGCCCTGGCCTCCATTACAGGGAAAGGTCAGGAATGTGCAGTATTTATCCAATATTGCCCATTCCTGTCCTTTTCCCTCAAACTGGTCTTGTTTTGGCAGCCTAGCATCATCGCAGGCTCCCTTGTACCATGGTGTATTGGTTGCTGTGTTGTAGGTAGGATCATTTTTCACAGGAAGGGGCTCCTTCCTGCACTAAAACTATCCTGAGAACTTGCAGCAAACAAAGAAAGAGGAAGTAACAAGCAGAAATAGACATATTTCTCCAGGTTATGCCTCCCCTGGGGGGTGTATCTTTGTGGCGCATTCCCAGTTTTACAAGGCCTTGTAAATCTGGCAATGCATCAACGACCATGGGAGTTATGTAGGAGCACCGACACAATAACCATGAAACTCCTGCCCACGGCGGATTAACGCAAGGCAGCGAACATGCACTGAGTTAAGTTACTCAATATTTTTAAGCCACTTAAAGTGGTTTCACGTGGCTTCAAAAGTGACTTAAGGTTTGTGCCATTTGGTGAAGAGCAACGGAAAGTGGGTCATAATTATGGCCCTTATTTTCAGATTCAGAAGCTCTGAAACGCGAAAAAAGCAAAGGTATAAAAGAAATGCAATTTAAGCCTCAATTTAAAACCTGATTATGGTCTCCAATACTGACTCAGAGGTTGGAAATATATATTCATATACATCTATTATGTTCACCCAGTCTTCTGTTGTTGTCAAGACATGGCCACCCTGGGATGACCTTGGTTTGACCACACTGAACATTTGTAGTGCCTCTGTGCTTTTGAGGGCGTTCACAAATCAATGTTGATTGAATAATTGATTGATGTGAAATAAATGGCTTGGCATGCATGTGTCTTCGACATATAACACACATCCCAGTTTAAAACACTGCACATGACCAACCACCAGCACAGCTCTCAGTGGTCATAACCTAGGGAGCATCCTAGACAATCCTATGGTGCATGTAGACATGAAATGGGTACCAATAACAAATACAGATGTAATGCAGTGTGCTGCAGCTGTTTTTACATCCACACACCTCCCTTTTGACAGGAAGACGGGGCATTTGAGAACTAAAGAAGGAGTGTCACAATGTGCCCTGGTGTTTTTTAATTCATTCTCTGCATCACCAGAGCAGGAACCATCTGAAGGGCAGATTTCCTGCTATTGCTTGCTCTTCCTGCTCTAATTTTGGGAGACAGAGAGGCCAGGACAGCCCTGTTTTTACTAGGATATTGTGATGCTGTTATCTTCTCAAGTTCCAGATCACTTTGAGGCTGCCTAGCACCTCACAAAGACACATCCGCACCAAAGTGCAAAGGTGTGTGCTTTATTTATCAAATATGCTTAAACATACTTTAAACATTTCCCACTTTGTTCGCAATTGTGTGCAGCACACATGCAAAGTTTAAAAAGAGAAAAATACAAAATCTTATTCCCCTTGTCCCTATAATGCCAACCTCTGTCTACAATCATTACTAGAACAGGCTTTGCATCACACAACATAGGTTGCAGAATTGAAGAAAAAAATATCTATGAAAAGTAAAGAGTTTATCAAAGCTTTGCAGTGGTTGATGTCACTTTGTGACTTTACACTGGTGCAACGCCTTGATACATATACACCAAATCTCACCAGTGCAGACACATTTCTGCCTCTTTCTACCTTCCTCATCACAGTGCAACTGGGGCTAAATTACAATCTGTTTTCTGCACTGTGCGGATGTAGAAGGAGTGCCTGCATTTCTTTGCCACATTTTGGACATATACATTAACTTATAAAACCCTATGCCTAGAGAAACACTGAAAAATTCCTCACATAGTATGTGTGTTGAAAAGGGCAACACACTGAATTTATGGAATGTTTGGAGAAATAAGAACGTTTCTCCTTTAAGCATTATTTTTTTAGTCAAATCCCTGTCTTAAAATCACAGTAAATCAGGCTTTGTGTCAAAAGCTATAAGTGCTGGTGCTCTAATGCCCATGTTTCACCCCGGTAACGCCCCCTTGATGCATGGTGGTGCAAAGCAGTGCAAAACACTGCGGATTAGATTTACTGAGCCCTTGTTTTGCCAATGGATCATTTAACAAAATGCTGAAGACAGAGTTACTACTCTATCCACGCAAGATGGGCGTGCTGGTATAGTAAATATGAAGTAATGCAAGGAGGGGTAAGTCAGATTTACTAACACTAGTTACCCCGAGAAAGTGACGTCCTTCCAAGGGAGGTCTTTATTTCTAAGTGCAGCGCACATGGAAAAAGGAAAATCGCCTCAGAGGATTGTTTTTGTGCAGGAAAGTGCCCCTTACAGGCACAAAAGCAAACCTGCCCGTAAGGCAGATAGACTTGCACCATGGCACTAGTGTGCCTGCGTTGGCACTAGGCAGCACTAAGCACTGGAGGAGAGCTGGATTGCTCCATATCTTACTGGACATGGCATATTCCTGCTCTCTCCTTGTCACACAATGCAGTGTTGCAAGTTGTATTGCTATGTTGTGTGACATTTCAGTAAATCTGGGTCTATATGTGCAGATAAAGGGGACAGTAAATATCTTTACAAGACTTGCGCTGATTGGCATCACTTTTTGTGATTTTGCGTCTGCACTTTAATCGGACCAGAATCTTTAAGACTACTCCTTTGTTCATCGTACAAAATCATGAGCAATTAAAATACATCGATACACAATCATTAAAATATACGGTATTAGCAGCGACCAGCTAGAATTCAAAAGCATTGATGCACATGACGTCTTTTCATTACATTCCCCACTGGTTTGCACAGGGAATGTCTTCTGCATTTGTTGTTGTTAGTGTGGGAGCCTCCCTGTGCTCCTCTCACCGTGTTTACCTTTTTGTTAGCTTCTTAGATTTTTCACAATTCTTTACGCTCTTCCAGGTTTATTTTACCTCTTCTGGTACAATGTAGCCCAAGTGTCTCCGTGGAAAAGGAGTCTGAGTGGAAAGGGGGCGGACAGAAGTCAAACCGAACACAGGAGAGTGTCCCTGGATGTCTGCTCTCTGGCAGAAGAAACGCAGCCAGACTTTGTGTCTTAGGGGACCAGGTAATGACTGCACAAGTCACACTCCGTGCCCTCTTCTTATAGAGAATTTTTCATCCGTAGGACGGGACATTGCATTACAATTATACACCTGGGTTACTCATGTAAGGAGATGTGAGTCCCAGAGGTATTGTCAGTAGTAATGCTTATGACTTCAAGGAACAACAGAATAATTTCATTTAATTTAAAAACTATTGGGAGAAAGGTACAAGAAACAATTATAGGCCTCAATTGTTGCCCAGAGATACCATCAAAACAAAATTTATCATGGTGCTAACCTTGCATATAGTGTATTGCAAATAACATAGGAAACCTGAATATTGTCTGTGGATTGTGGCATGTTCAATTGAAGAATAATGAAATAGCAGCAGTTTCCCTCTTTTCCCCTAACATGGGTCCAATCTTTGCTAAGAAAATAAAAAATATCACAACGTTATGGAAACAGCTAACCCTGGGCGTAGTGGGCGTAGCTGGGCTACGCCGAGGACCACGGAGTTATGAACAAACTCCGTGGAACTCCGCTCCGCTACGCTAAGCCACCCGCCTCCAACCCCCTATATTAACAATGAATTCTACATTACTTTAAAGTGAATTAAAACCATTTACCAGTACTGCTGTGTCCCTGGGCTGCGCTCCTCCTCTTCCTTGCCATCTGGATAAGCCTTGAAAAAACTGTGCATGCGCTCGCACATTTCTTGCGAGAAATGCGCATTCACGGGTGCTCACACATGTGCAGTTTCCTCAAGGATTATGCAGACAGCGAGGAAGAGAAGGAAGGCAGACTGGAGACGCCGCAGTTTAGGTAAGTAGTTTTAATTTACTTTAAAGTAAAGTTGAATTAATTGTTAATATGGGTGTGGCTGGAGGTGGGTGGCCTAGCATAGCGGAGCGGAGTTCCACGGAGTTTGTTCACAACTCCGTGGTCCTTGGCGAAGCCCAGCTACGCCCACTACGCCCAGGGTTACTCAGCTGCTCCCATAACTTAGTGATATTTTTGGCTTTGTCATTCTCTTAAGGTACATCACCCCAACGCCTACAAAATCAACTCTTCAAGGCTAAAACTGACTCTGGTGAAAAAGAATCTGTAAAGCCCACTACAAATAATCATGCTTTATTAGCCACGATCGCTAGCTTCCTTACAACAGCCATGGAGGCAATCAACAGTGAGATCGAATGTGTTTAGGAGAGGTTGGGGGACAAGAAGAAAGCTCTAAATTCTAGTCATCAAGGTGGGGCCACTGCTTCAGTAGGACTGCAACCATCATGGTGAGCAAATAATGATAAGAGCAACTCAGTAGTTTTAAATCCTTGTGTCTTTAAGGGGACATTAGAGATTGACTCTTACATCGCCCAGGGTGACTAAAAGGAAAACACAAGCTCCCCCCTTCAAAAGAGGACAAGAGCTCTTACAGGCCGGTTACTCACTGGAAAGCGTGTCTAGCAAATGAAAAAGCTACAACTGCCACATGAATCTCAGTGACTCCCTCCCTGTTTGCCCTTGAAAAGACGGCCTCGGGGTGAAATCAACACACGCCCTACTTGTTGGCACTCTTGAGAAGATCTTGAAATCAATTCTTTACCTCCTGCAGGAAGGTCAATCATGACCCCCAAGACCAGAGATCAACCTCTAGAATAGTCCTACAACAACTACTGGAAGCCGCCCTGCTGGTAATAATCTTGAAGAACGCACCACCTTTGTTGCACGATCAGGAGGAAGAAACATCTCAGCTAAAAAATAAAGCAATATACTGGTTAGTAAAAGCCACCATTTGGCATAGCTGTGAAGGCCTTTTCATTAGCATAAACAACGTTCAAAGAGTATCCTGGGCCAAAAGAAGGGATTGGAGACTGTGGTAACTTCAAAAACATGCATGTAATTAGGTCTCTTCTACATAGGCTCTCTAGGGCTTGTTTTCAAAATGATAGCATCAGAACAGTACTCATGGGATACTCTTATGAGCCGGATGTCTCAATACCACCTAACCATTTTTCACAGATCTATTTCCATACCTGCCATTAGCTGTCCCGACCCATAATGATTTTTCCTCCCTAGAACGAATTGGCGGACTGTTTACTTTACACAGATGACAGCGTTCTGATTACCAGGACTGAACTTGACCTAGAAAAACTTTTAAGTAAATTTGCTACCTTCAATCACAGCTAAGTTATCTGCCATGGTAGTTGGGAAAACTCATCCCCCCTCAAGTTATGTTTTATTAACAACAACATTTCTCATGTACCATCATTTTCTTACCTGGGCGTCCTATTCGACCAAATGGTTACAAGTGTTACCTCATTGAGGCCAGCAAGGGGTGTGTTGAGCAAACCATTGGGACACTTTTCTGATTTGCCAAGATAGTAGGTTCAAATCAACTTGACACTCTAAATAGCATCTATGTAAATTGCTGCAGCTATATCATTATGCACCAGGCAAGAGTTTGCGGCTATGCAAATGTCTCATCCTTGCACACAGTAGAAAACCAGTTTCTGAGGAAACTCTAGGCGATACCTACCAGTCTCCTGATAATATTATGTCACATGGAACTAGGATTTTCCACCCTAGAAGACCACATAACCCTAGAAGACCACATAACTGCACCTATAGTGTTGCAATGGTCTATCTGATCTAAAGATGAACACACATTAATTGAGCAATTATCCAACACTGCTTGCACCTTGGGTACATACCTAAAATCCCATGGCTCAGCTATGTTAATGTCACAATGTGCCTACCTGGGAACCGATGGGAGAGCAGGAGGGAGATCAGCTACCTCCTTATGTCTCTCCTGTGCTTTATGTTAAGTCACCATGGGATACACCAGACTGTAGCGGTCCCTTCAACTCAAACCATTCCCACTTCCTGGAGAAACAGACGCCCCACGTGACGGGGTCACAGGTGCATATCGGATCACCGGCTGGAGAAGAGGCGGGGTTCTTAAACCGACCAAACCCAGCTGTGGACGGAGAGGGATAAACACCGAAACCTCAACAGAGCCGACAGGGAAGACCAGGCGAAGGGGAGCTGGACTAGATCGGGTACCGTGAGCAATCCAGCCACGCTCACGGAGGAGCTTGGCTCCCAGAGGTACGTGCTCGAGTGCGGGGTTGGTTCCGGAGGGGCTCTCCCGTACTTGACTGAGCAGCAAGCCAGGGGAGGGAGGAGGATCCTGGTTTGTTAACCCCAATGGGTGTTTTCTTTTCCTTTGTTTATTGAAGAGCACAAATGTCTCGTGTGGCATTGGTGGTGGTCCGGGTGTTCTTCCCTCACTCCCTTCCCTCACGTGTGCGACATAGAACCCGAGACTGATAAGGATTCCTCTTTTCTTTTCTTTATGGTGACCCGGCCTCCACTCGATGGGAGCGGAGGGCAAACCAACCAGAGAGTCATCACTCAGCCCTGATACTAAGGAGCAACGTGACCAGACAAACTATCTCTATTTTTGCCTTTTGAAATGGGAAATATTACAATAAAAGTCTTCCTGTATCCCACCCTCTGTGTCTGTCTCCAGCTATTTACCCACAGTTAAGAAGCATCTTGAACTTCTGAGGAGAGTTGACTGCTTTCAGAATCTACAATGTATTGCCACTGCTCCAAAATATCAGTTGAAGAATGATCTTTTAACTACACTTAAAGGATACAGGGAACACATATATTGGTACATTAACAAGAATTGCCACTAACTAGTGTTAGCGTTAGTTAACGGCAATTTTCTTACCACTAGGTATAGCCAGAAACTATTGCCATGGTACCGACGTATTTACAATATGTCGCTACAGGGCGATAGGATCTTCTGGCAGCAGAAAATGTTGTTCCGAACTCTAATGTCACAGCGATAAAGTACTTGCCGCTAATGTGAAAAAAGTGATGGCCGGCTAGTCAGAGGCCCAAAAACTCAATTTAGTCAGCATCACATCACTTTGTTCACTCATTGAGGGGAAAAAAACTGCAAAAAGCCCATGAAGCATTAATTATTTTTTACCTGGAAGCAAAACGGAGCAGCCTGGACCCAGTTCAGCAGGAGACCACAAACCCCCCAAACCCCCTAACAGCCAGGATGATCAACCAGAGTCCCAGGGGAAGAGGAAGAGGATAACCAGATTTAGTCGGGGAAATAACCTTTACAATGCAGTCATTACAACGCACTACCTTTACACCGCAGTCATTACAACACAACATCCTTTACATTGCATGCCATTACAATGCAGCCATCACAAAACGTCATTACAACGCATGTCATTACAGCTATCTAGCTGAACTTTGCCTCTTCCTCAAAATGTCTCTGGACATACTCATCCCCAAGGACTCTGTCGGCCCTCAACTGGCTAGGTACACAATGTGGGGGTTGTTGTCACATGAACTGGGCCAGTCTTGCGACTCCAGAAAAACAATTGTAAATAAAAGCACAGGCGTCACAATGATGTATATTGGCTGTGATCATTAAAGTTTAGACATGTCAACAATGCATAAGCAGTTTAGCCAGCACAATTAATCCAGAGTGCCATTACAAAATGTGTTCTGCTGAGTCTGTGCCCCTCATAGGCAGTGAGAAGGCAGGATATGTGCGAATCCACCAATGCCTCAGATCTCCAAGACAAACATTGTTGCTGCAACTTCCACTTGACTTGGAACAATACTCAAGTCAGTGTCAAGCCACATGAAGTGGCCCAACCTTGCCTTGCAAACAAGGTATACTTTGAACATGTAATTATTGTCAATGGGGCGGACAATGGTTGTTGTGATGGGTGTCATGCCATGGCCCATGTAAAGCAGATACCTCAACATATTTCATAAGATGACAAAGCAATCTGGATGTAAAAAGAGGGATGACGTAGGATAGATAATGTGAAAGTGTGTTTCTGTGTCAAATCCTAGTGCTATTGTGGTGTAACACCTATCACAACACCCCTTGCCCTATACTTGTATGCAAGGCATGTTATAATGTTGTCCCCAATGTACACGGCTGTGTTGATACACATACAACAGCTTTATGCTGCCTAGTCAATACGTCTCAGTTTCAGTTTCTTTATTTTTGCATAGTTAACTAAAACCATTGCAATTTTAACACTTAAAAGAGTTTTTTTTATTTTGCCGAACATTCAATGTAATTTCATCCACCTTTTCCACCTTTTTGAGCACTGTAATTATAAAACGAAAATCTTCTAGTAAAACCAATTAAAACGCAGAGGTAGGGAGGTTCCTTACAATCTAAGATCAGAATTAATAATAGTGTATTAATATATGTCCTTAATTTACTGGGTACTACTACATTGGTAGGGAAGGTTCCTTGCAATCTAAAATTGGAATTAATAATAGTTGTATTAAAAAATGTCCTTGGTTTGCTGGGAACTACAGTCAAAGATTCCGGTTATCTGAGCTTCTCGAGAAGTTTCCATTGTAGTGCAGGTGGTCTGTCCTTAGTGTAGTCTCACAAAGGCCTCTGCCTATCTTTAGACGACCTGCAACATCAGAGCGTTGTGATCGGTATTTCAAGTTTTCGGCAATTTGGGGATTTTTTGTTCTTCCAGTATAAGAAATTTTACAAATCTGCAATTCATTTGTGTGTTTTCTGGGTTTAAACAGGCTAGCACTGCTTGTCTCCTGGTGCGGGTGCCTTTCTGCTTGAGAGGTACTTTTAGTAGCTGTTGCCCTTCTTGGTGCAATTCCTTACATGAGCAGATTAGGTGTAAAATATCTCCTTGCTTGATGTTGCACAGCCTACACGTATCTTGTACTGTTGTCCTCAGCCATGGTGGAAGATGCTGCGCACACGGAAGAAATCAACAGTCTGTGCCTCAGAAAGTTCATTTTTATGGCTTTAGGATATTCCTGGTTGAGGAATGTTTGTGAGGCAAGTGATTTGTAGGAGGTCAAGGTCATCCAGGCATGAGATCTCTTTGAGAAGCTAGCCTTGTCCTGCACCAAGAAAATGTGTTTTATGGACTTCCAGACTAGTTTTTTAAAGGTGAAATTGCCGAGTTGCATGTCCCAAAGTCCCATGAGTTTGGTAGTTTCCAAGGCTAGCTGGAGGTAATGTCTAGCTTGGGAGTACTCTCTATGCTCATGCCGCAGCTGGTGATTTAGCATGTTTGTGGTGGCGCTTCTTATCTTACGCCAGCAAATAATGTAAGAGCTATACCTGGCTAAGGCTTGTTGTAGTAGACCGAACTCCACACTTATTTGAGCAGGTGATATATGGGGCGGAAGGCAGAACATAGTTCTATATGCTTTGACCTGTATGTTGTCCAGATCCTTGGCATCTCTTCCCCGCATTGCCTTGCTGCCGTAAGTGATCGAGGGGAGAAGTTTGGCTTGGACTACCTTCAGCAGCGGGGTCAAAGTCAGCCCCATCAGTTTATTTGCAAGGTTTTTATCGATAGGGCTATAATCAATCCTTTCCTTCTTATTTCCTCTTTCTGGTACGTAAACAACCCTTCCTTGTAGATTGTGACTCCTAAATACTTGTACTCATGAGCTGGGTCAAGTTTAGTGCCACCAAGGAACCAGTTCCTCTGAAGGTTTTTTTTTGCTGTTGTTTATTGACATTGTCCGAGTCTTGCTCAGGTTTATTTTTAAGTTGTTTTCTGTAGCGTAATTCTGCATTTCCATCAATAGATATTGGACACCAACTTAAGTGTGACTAAGAAGAACTACGTCGTCTGCATAAATAAGATTGGTTATTGTTTTGCCTCCTATTTTAGGTGAATGGGAGTTGCAGGCATTGAGCACCTTCGGAAGGTCAGCCATGAATAAATTGAACAGGGTTGATGTGAGCACACAGCTCTGTTTTAGTCCTTTAGTCGGGAGAACTTTCGAGGATCGGTGGGTACCGCCACCAAGTTTTACCTGCATACAAGTATCAGTGTGTTGAAGCGACAGAATCTTTAAGATGGGCTGTGGTGTGCCCCATTGCGCCAGTTTCCCCCACAGTCTGCCCCGCTCTACGTTGTCGAATGCAGCACTGAAGTCAATATAACAGGTAATTTAGAGATCTTTGCTGCGTCGATCAGTAGAGAGATTGTGAGGATATTTGTTGATTAGTTTAGCAGTATTATATGGTTCGTCTCAGCCCAGGATGTGAGCTCCTCTAGTATGGTGTCCACAAAGTATTTCGCTTCATTATCTATCACAGCTACTAGAAGGTAACTATTAGGCCTAGTAAATAAGATAAAGCACATATCCCCTGCACTTCCACGTAGAAAGCGAAACTGGTGTGGGACAGGAGTTAGCAAAGATGCCCATGAGTCCCAAACAACATACCCACATCATGTAACCAATGCTGTGTGAGCCTAATGCCTCCATTGCATCATGTAAATTTGAGAATCAGCAAATTATTAGCATATGTAAAATTATTCTTCGGACCACTCCTAGGGAATCTCAAACCTAGACTTTGCTGGCCCACATTATATGCATTTTTTGTCACTCACATTCAAACTGCAGAATGACTGTAGCCTGTACCTTGAAGATGTTGTAATTCCATTTGTAGACATTCAAATGAACTATTTGGGGAATTAATCTGTTGTAATCAACTATCAAGTCACCTAAACCTTATACTAATGAACTATCCTAATCTACACTAATGTAACTTATCCTAATTGATACCTAGACTAAACTAACCACCTTACCAAATTATTTAGACATAACAACATATATTAAACATCAACCCACCTCCCCCTTAAGGCACATTCAGGGACCGGACAAAGACAACTTAACCTATACATGAACTTACCAACCATACAGCCTAAACAAAAACAAAAACATATATATATGGTGGACAAGGCAATAGGTAAAGCCAATGAACCTGGTAGGTCAATGGCACCGGCAGGTACGTTGAAAAAGAAGAAAACTAGCACAATTAAAGCTGGCTAATCTTAAACTACAATAGTCAACACCAAAGCATTCGCAAAATTGTGAATATCAATTGGGCTTTGATTGCCAGTGATCCTGTTTTGGGACAACAAATGCCCCATTCTCCTAGCATTACATACAGGAAGGCTAAATCATTGAGCAATCATTTAGTTTCCAGTAGCCCAGAGGTTAGGACTAATAGTTCATGGCTCAACAGCAGCAAGGGGTTTCTTAAGCGCTCTGCCTGTAAAGCCTGCAGGTTTGGGCTAAGCAAGATAGAGTACATGACTCCCCTGAGTAACAAACCCACTACTATTCAAAGTATGTTGACCAGCAAAACGAAGTACGCGGTACATGTGCTGGAGTGTCCTTGTGGCCTACGCTATGTGGGCAGCACAAAGCTTCAGGTCCACTAATGGATACTCCAGCACATACGGGCCATTACCAACGGCGATACCGCGAACCCTGTGGCAAGACATTTTGAGGAATTGCATGATAAGAATGCATCAGGTCTGAAATACTTTATGATTGACTCAGTCCCACTACAGAGAAGGGGTGGGGACCGGGAGTCACAGCTACGCAAACTTGAGACAAGGCACATAATACTGATGGACTGTAAGGCACCGAACGGACTGAATACAAGTGAAGATTTTTTTCACCTATCTTCACTAGGTCATTATGACCAAATAGTACATACTAGCTGCCTCCTATCTCCCTGTAACTGTTTTTAACCATTTTTTATGTAATGCTATTTTGAATTGCTATTTTTGCACGTACTCCCATATGCGATTTGCACAAGGTCAGTCGGATATAAGTGGTTAGATATTTATAGGCCCACTTGGGCGTAATTCTCCACTTCAACATGGTTACATCAGTGGAAGGCTGGTAGATCAACATAGACATTTAAATGCTGCTCTCTCAAGAGATAAAATGTTTTTAAAAACTACTATTTAACTATGTTTTTGTAATCTGGAATTGAATTGCCACTGCCATGAGCAATTTTATAACAGCACAATATTGTGAATTTATTTAACCGCATGTATTTACATATTTAAATATTTATGTATTTTTTATAATATTTATAATATTTATAATATGTATTAAATATGCTGTTTAACTTATGTGATAATTAAGCATAAGAGGTGAAATGGTTGTTCAGTATTAATGTATTTAACAGGCATTTGAACTACTCATGACTTGAATTACCAAAGATATCTGTATAGTATGTTTTCCATGTTCATCATTAATTGCTGGGTAGTACGTCACTTACTTGCACTTTAAATAATTTCCAACTTCCTCACTCATGTCATGTGATCAAGGCCCCACGTGGGCTGAAACGCGTCATGGCGGTAGTGTCGGGCATTCAATAAAATATATGCACCTTCTATTGGATTCGCCTTGTCAATATTGCAGAGCTTGATCGTATCTGAATGACGACTTAACTTGATATATATATATATATGGTTATAGTTAGGACCTATTTTCCATTGGAAATCAGCAACATTCTATTCCCAATATGTCTGGCGCCGGTTGATGAATCCTCGCGAAATTTTCCAAACTTTTGCCCAGCTCCGCTCTGCTCCTACCCTGAAAGTTTTGTGGTGATTTATCAAGCGGGGGCTGAGAAAAAAGGGGGGTCCCAAAACGCGTTTTCCCCATGCAATTTCCCATAGGATCTGTTGTTGCAGCTACAGCCCAAACTGCTGAACGGAATGACACCACATTTGGCAAAGTTGTAGTCCTCAGTTCAGACTCATGCCTTTTGCATAAATTGTGTGAATCTGTTCAGTAGTTCCTGAGAAAATTAGGGTAAAAAAGTGGCCGGGGAGGATCCATGGACCCTACCCGCACCGCAGCACCCTCCCCGAACCGAGCGCGCACCCTCAGGATCGCGCGCTGAATGCTAATTGGCTGTCGAGTGTCTGTCTACATTCAAAACCAGGAACTGTTGGCGACCATTTTCTGCCTCGGTAGAAGCGAGGCTGAAGAAGCAAGGGGAATAAATGTGTAAAACATATAAAGGGGGCAGCGTGGAAATACTCTGACCCTCTAGAGGTGCTTAGGGGGTCCCAGAAAGACCCTCTTGGGCCCCCTTTTAAAAAAAACAAAAAACTACGAAATGCACGGAGGGTGCACGCATCCTAACGCATTGGGTGCACGGATTCTCTCGCGTTGGGTGCGCGGATCCAAGGAAAAAAAAAATGACATTTTTGGGAGATAAAGATCAAGGTTAAGTGTTTTGTTCTTGAGTGGCTCTAAAAAGAGCCCTTGTGTTCATTGAGAGTTTTTGGTACTTATAAGTAAGTACCTATACAGAGTCTAAAGTTGTTGAGGAAGACTCTGTTTCCTTCATCAGTAAAGTGTACTCCATCTCTACTATACATCTCTTGCATATGAAAGCGCAGATTGCTATTGTAAATGGACCCCATTCAATAGTCTCGGAGTAAAGCAGAAACAGATTTATTCACATGTTTCCTAGCTTTCTCAATTTGTGGACAAAAATGATCGGACCAGTTCCATTTCTGCCTTTGGCATATGTTAGAATACACAAAGGCAGTTTTGGGGAAAAGTGAAATAAGTTCTGCAAAGGTGTCCTTCATAAGCATTTCCAGACCTACCCCAGTCAAAGTGCCTAGGTCATTGCCACCACAGTGCACTATTATGAGGTCAGGGGGTTGGATTTGCATGAAGGATTTCACCAATGGCATCAATTGGTGCCACTTTAACCCTCTCTGTCCAATCCATTTAATGTCTACATTTGGCAAACCTAGGTCTTTGTGAATGCCTTTGTATTCGGCATACCTTTGGCTCCAGAAATTATAGCTGTGTCCCACAATCCACACTCTAAGCATCTTGAAAGGAGGTCTGGATGCACTCAGATGGTCTCTGTAAAGGAAATGGCAGTTTGGAAAGTAAGATGTTTCTAAAATGGTGGGTAAGATGCAGTTTTGAAAAAAGACAAGAAATGATTGGTTGTTTGACAACCTTCTACACTGAAAGGTAGGGTGTATATTTATGTTTTTTAAACGCATGATTCTTATTAGTTAACAAAAACTGATTGTAAGGAACATTATATATGATAAGCTGATATGTTGAAAAGTCAAGCACACTTGCTGTCTTGATTAGCAACATTGTGTACTGAACGTGTGACCTGTGTGCTCAGTACAGTGTTCCATGACCTGTTTCTATGGTAACGGGCAGAAGGCAGATTGGGGGAAGGGTTCAAATTTATGTCATTTGGAAAGTGTTGAAATGTTTAACCAATAGAAATGTATGTTTACTTTTGAATTTATGTGGGAAGGAATGTGATTTGATGTTTGCATGTATATGTGTGGAAAATGAGAGGGAAACTTTGCCATTCTTTGGTTCTGCTGACAGGTGCACAGTGCAGAGATTCTGTATAAGAAAATCTGGTGTGTGACTGATATCTGGTGTGTGACTGATATACTTCTTAATCTACAAAACATCTTGAAAGGTGAGTTATTTAATTGTGAGTGGATGTATGTAGACTATTTTGATGTTAATCAGACTAAAGTATTTCTCCTGCTAAAGTGTAGGAAGTACTTTTTTTCTCTACAATCTTATTGACAGTGTGTGTGCATGTAGAAACAATTCTGTGATAAGCATTTGTGTTTTTCATGTGTTTGTAGACAGATAACTGTGCTGTTTTTATATTTTGGTAGAATTAGAAACCAGGCATTATTTATGAATTTGTGAAATAAGTTATGTTTCTACACTAAAATGTAGTACTCCTTCTAGATGAAGAAATGTGTTTTGGTATAGTGCAAGGGATAGTATTGTTTGTCTAGAATCACACAGTGAGTCTGTGTGCATTTGGGAACCATTGTGAGAGAAGCATTTGGTAACATCGTGTATTTGCTGACAGATAACTGTTTTAAAACCTGTCTTGTTGTCAAGTTTTAGTAGCATTAGAAGGCAGTTTTTGCTTATGCTTTGATTAAATGAGTCAGGCTTTGACTCTAAAGTGCAGTTCTGAAATATGTAGTTTGTGTGTAGTCTCCTTACCCCTTGCACAGTAGTGAATGAGTTTCGGTAAGCTGCTAGGGATAGTGTTGTTTGTCTAGAATCACACTGTGAGTCTGTGTGAATTTTAGGAACCACAGTGAGAGAAGCATTTGGTAATATCGTGTATTTGCTGACAGATAACTGTTTTAAAACCTGTCTTGTTGTCAAGTTTTAGTAGCATTAGAAGGCAGTTTTTGCTTATGCTTTGATTAAATGAGTCAGGCTTTGACTCTAAAGTGCAGTTCTGAAATATGCAGTTTGTGTGTAGTCTCCTTATCCCTTGCACAGTAGTGAATGAGTTTCGGTAAACTCCTAGGATAGTGGTTGTTGTCTAGAATCACACTGTGAGTCTGTGTGCATTTGGGAACCACTGTGAGAGAAGCATTTGGTAACATCGTGTATTTGCTGACAGATAACTGTTTTAAAACCTGTCATGTTGTCAAGTTTTAGTAGCGTTAGAAGCCAGTCTTTGCTTATGCATTGATAAAATGAGTCATGCTTTGACTCTAATGTGCTGTACTTTAATATGTAGATTGTGTGTAGTCTCCTTACCCCTTGCATAGTAGTGAATGAGTTTTGGTAAGCTGCCAGGGATAGTGTTGCTTCTCTAGAATCACACTGTGAGTCTGTGTGCATTTGGAACCACTGTGAGAGAAGCATTTGGTAACATCGTGTATTTGCTGACAGATAACTGTTTTAAAACCTGACATTTTGTCAAGTTTTAGTAGCATTAGAAGCCAGTCTTTGCGTATGCATTGATAAAATGAGTCATGCTTTGACACTAATGTGCTGTACTTTAATATGTAGATTGTGTGTAGTCTCCTTACCCCTTGCACAATAGTGAATGAGTTTTGGTAAGCTGCTAGGGATAGTGTTGCTTGTCTAGAATCACACTGTGAGTCTGTGTGCATTTGGGAACCACTGTGAGAGAAGCATTTGGTAACATCGTGTATTTGCTGACAGATAACTGTTTTAAAACCTGTCTTGTTGTCAAGCTTTAGTAGCATTAGAAGGCAGTTTTTGCTTATGATTTGATTAAATGAGTCAGGCTTTGACACAAAAGTGCAGTCCTGAAATATGTAGATTGTGTGCAGTTCCCTTACCACTTCCACAGTAGTGAATGAGTTTTGGTAAACTCCTAGGGATAATGGTGCTTCTCTAGAGTCACACTGTGAGTCTGTGTGCATTTGGGAACCACTGTGAGAGAAGCATTTGGTAACATCCTGTATTTGCTGACAGATAACTGTTTTAAAATCTGTCATGTTGTCAAATTTTAGTAGCATTAGACGCCAGTCTTTGCTTATGCATTGATAAAAAATGAGTCATGCTTTGATACTAATGTGCTGTACTTTAATATGTAGATTGTGTGTAGTCTCCTTACCTCTTGCACAGTAGTGAATGAGTTTTGGTAAGCTGCTAGGCATAGTGTTGCTTGTCTAGAATCACACTGTGAGTCTGTGTGTATTTGGGAACCACTGTGAGAGAAGCATTTGGTAACATTGTGTATTTGCTGTCAGATAACTGTTTTAAAACCTGTCATGTTGTCAAGTTTTAGTAGCATTACAAGGCAGTCTTTGCTTATGCATTGATTAAATGAGTTAGGCTTTGACACAAAAGTGCAGTCCTGAAATATGTAGATTGTGTGCAGTTCCCTTACCACTTCCACAGTAGTGAATGAGTTTTGGTAAATTCCTAGGGATAGTGGTTGTTGTCTAGAATCACACAGTGAGTCTGTGTGCGTTTGGGAAACACTGTGAGAGAAGCATTTGGTAACATTGTGTATTTGCTGACAGATAACTGTTTTAAAACCTGTCTTGTTGTCAAGTTTTAGTAGCATTAGAAGGCAGTTTTTGCTTATGCTTTGAATAAATGAGTCAGGCTTTGACTCTAAAGTGCAGTTCTGAAATATGTAGTTTGTGGTTAGTCTCCTTATCCCTTGCACAGTAGTGAATGAGTTTCGGTAAGCTGCTAGGGATAGTGTTTTTTGTCTAGAATCACACTGTGAGTCTGTGTGAATTCAAGTTTTAGTAGCATTAGAAGGCAGTTTTTGCTTATGCATTGATAAAATGAGTCAGGGTTTGACACTAAAGTGCAGTACTTAAATATGTAGATTGTGCGCAGTACCCTTACCTCTTCTAGACTAGTGAATGAGTTTTGGTAAACTTCTAGGATAGTGTTGCTTGTCTAAAATCACACTGTGAGTCTGTGTGCATTTGGGTAAGGATTGTGAGAGAAGCATTTGGTAACATCGTGTATTTGCTGACAGATTACTGTTTTAAAACCGGTCATGTTGTCAAGTTTTAGTAGCATTAGAAGCTAGTCTTTGGTTATGCATTGATAAAATGAGTCAGGGTTTGACACTAAAGTGCAGTACCATGTACTATTCTCTTCACTGCACCAGAACTGAAAATGTAAAGGTTTTACCCAGGCACTGTCCTAGCAGTAGTCTGATGATTTAGTTAGTTTCCAAGTACTCATGTTGTGAACCATAAATTACCACATAGACTGCTTCAAATGTCTATGCAGTATGCATGCAATCTTCTAACAAATTATACACTTGTTTTTCACACCTTCAATTCCCTAGTCAGTATCCATACACTTCCAGGAAACACCCTGTTACTCCCTTTGCACTCCTCTAGTGACCCATTCAGTACCAAGTACTAATCCATTCACTGTGCCAAAAGCCAACCACTTATAAATTCACCCAGGCACTCTCCTTGCTGTACTCTAATCATTCAGTCAGTACCCAAGTACTCATGCACTGAGCCAGGCCTTAGCACATGGACTGCTTCAAACCCCTATCTACTATGCATGCAGTCTTCTAACCACCTAGACACCTGTCTTTCACACCTTCAATTCCATAGTCAGTATCCATACAGTCCAGCAAACATCCTGTCACTCACCTTTGCACTCCTCTAGTGACCCATTCAGTACCAAGTACTAATCCATTCACTGCACCAAAAGCCAACCACTTATAAATTCACCCAGGCACTCTCCTTGCTGTACTCTAATCATTCAGTCAGTACCCAAGTACTCATGCAGTGAGCCAGGCCTTAGCACATGGACTGCTTCAAATGCCTATCCAGTATGCATGCAGTCCTCTAACCACCTACACAGTTGTCTTTCACACCTTCAATTCCCCAGTCAGTATTCATACACTTCTAGCAAACACCCTACTACTCACCCAGTGTGTCTCCTTATAGTACTGTAATCATTCAGTCAGTTAGCATGTAGTCTTTTAGTGAGGTAGGCTTTAGGGCATGAACTGCTTCAAAGTAGTATGCACTATGCATGTAGTGTTTTAACCATCGTAACACTTGTGGTTCAGGGCTATAGTTTTCATTAGGCCTGGGCTAAGTTTCCGTTCCGCTCGCGGAAATTGCGATAATTTGACATTTTCGCATTCCGCGGAGAGCGCGAAAATGTCAAAATTTCCGCATTCCGCAGCTTAGCGATAGTATTTTTCTTGCTCGTGCTGTAAAATAATACATTCTCGCGCATGCGCGATCGCCTTACCTGACTCCCCGCTTTCGCCGACAAGTTTTCCTGATCCGGACGCATTCTCCACGAGATGTTGGATTGTTGGTAGCCATTTGCGCTGTCTCGCGACAGTTCGCGCCCGCAGTAACGTCATGCGTCGCGCGATCACGTCTTTCTTCTCGTGATCATGCACCGCGAGAAGAGTGAAAACAAGATGGGCGCTCCCACGAGCAACTGCATGAGTAAGTTGGCGAGCCGCGACCACGTAGAAAATACCGCGAACGGGCAGGAACAAAACTACCGCATCTTTGCGATATTTCCGCGTGTTTGCGGAGATTTGTAACATTTTCGCGATATTTTGCAAAAGTCGCTTTCGCAAATTCTGCCCACCCCTAGTTTTTATATAAAATGTGTTTGTACAGTAATGGAATAGTATAAATTTGAAAGATATTAATATACATTTATTTGTGATTCTTTTTTACAGATACTGTTTTTCAACGTTAAAATAGAGAAATCATGCCAGAAAATAAAACAAAAAGAAAAGAATAGAGACAGGAGGATTATGTAAAGAAACATCAACCACAAGTATTGAATGTACAAGATAATGTGGCTAAAAGGAAAAAATCTTCTGGTAAGATCACGAAGCAATTTATTAAAAATGTTTGTGGGAGCAAACAGAATGTAGATAATGCTGGAATTACTGAGAATTCTTCAATTAAGAAAAAAATTCTAAATAAGAGGAAAAGTAAAAAAGCAAATGGTCAGTCAAAGGAGATAAAGTATGGTAAAAGAAGGCAAATTCACTATAAGGAATTACGCAAAAAAATATTTTACAAGAGAGTAGTGCATAATTTGCTGAAAGATGTGAAGAAATATAAAAAGAGAGCTCTATTTTATAAAAAGAAGAAGCATATTGAAAACATTGTTGAAAAGGCTTTTGAAGTAAAATGAAACTTCATTTTAGTATTAAACAGAATTCGATCACTAGATAAGCCAATCAATTTAATGAAGGCCAAAAGTAGGAGGAAAAGAGTTATTAATAAAAAAAAAAGAATTGGATTTTTTTTGGGAGAATGGAAACACAGTTCCAGTTCAGAGCCTTTTTTTAACGAAGAGAGGTATTCACTGAGCGAAAAATTATTGTATGCAGTTGACACCAGTGGTAGAGGTTATGAGGTTAGCAACGGTTGTCCAATTGAGAAAGAGAAAATGGTGGAAAGAAATGCAGAAGAAGTGATAGCTGATGAAGTTTTAGGGAGACGTGCTAAAAACCCTGTGTACACTTGGGATTGCAGTAGTGTTTGCCTTGTACAACAGGAATCTATTGAAAAATGATGTAGTTTTTTACGAGCCTATACTAAAAAAAAGTGTAAAACAAAAGATTAAGCTGTTGCAAGGGCTAGACCCTTGCAGAGTGAGAAAACATACTGGTTTGCAAGGTCATTCTCTGGCTTGTATTTCTAGGAAAGTTTGTCAAAGTGTTTTTCACCATTTCAGAATGCTGGCAGTACATGATACTCAAATGCGGTAGTGAGAAGGTTGTATAATGCAAAAAGTCCAGCACTAAATTTAAGTGAGTTGAACAGTGCTCTTTTGCGTGGGTCAGTATCAGATGTGAAGCACGTCTGTGATGATATTGAGTTTTGTTACTTTGGTCCTCAGCAAGAGAGTGCAGAAACTGACACATTAGTAGAACAAAATGTTGAAGACAATGTACAACCCGTAATTGCAGAAAAATTTGAGGATGAAATCACAAAGTTTAAGGTAATTTCAGGTGAAAGACCAAATGTTTCTTGTATTTGTTGTCGGCGAAGTCACTATAAAAATCAGACTAGGGGTGTCAATCTGTATTTAAAAAGTGAAATAGAAGATAATGATAAGTGGATGTAATTTGCAACTTATTTGCTGGTAGATGATTGTTTTTATTTGGGATGTGAGCAGCATATTTGCAAATATTGTTATAACAAATTAGATGAGAATAAAATGCCTGCTAGAGCTGTTCATATTAATCTAGAGTTGGTTGCTATTCCTCCAGAGCTGATAGATTTAAATACGTATGAGTCTATTTTCATACAATGTGTTCACCCGTTTCAGGCTATTGTTCGTATGGAGCCCAACACAGGTAAATTACCTCTATCAGAGTTGCAAAGAGGATTGGAAGAGTTGTGTATTTACCATTAGATTTAAGGAAAAATATTGAAACTATTGGTGTAGACCATGCAGAAAATGAGCCACTAGTCATTCTAGTTAATGGTGTTCCTACTAAGAATAAGAACATTTGGCAAGAGTTAGTGGTTGTTAGAAAAGTGCAAAAGGCATCATTGTATCTGTTAAAAAATAATGAGTACTATAGAAATGTGTTTGTAGGAGAAGAAGAAATAGATTTAGCAGAAGATACTGAAACATTAAGTGGGCAAATAGAAAAAGTGGGCATGTCCAGATGTTAAGAAATCTATGAACATTACATTGTACATCCACTTCATTCCAAAGAGGTGATGGGAAATACAATTGAGTTGCTTCAAATGAAAAAAGCAACAGGAAGTCCCATGAGTGTATGGGAAGAGAGCTTGGAAGCTCGTTGTTTCCCGCAGTTGTTTCCAACAGGAAAAGGTGGACGATATGATGAACGTCCTGTGCAGATTCCTGCATCTGAATAGCGGACAACAAGATTATATGCAGAAGATCCAAGATTTCGACAATGTATCCCTTATATGTTTCATCTTCTGTTTTGAAAGTGACTTGTCTGGACATTCATATGCAGTAAATCACATTTTAAAAACTGGAATGCATCTTCAAAATGTAACTGCAAAGGATTTTATGGATAAAGTGCATCAGCGAGATGATCCTTTAGAATCTCTGTTGATTAATCTGATGGCATGTCAGCGTGGGACTAATGAATATTGGTACCGTCGACATGGAGAACTGAAATGTATGCTACAGATCTTGGGAACTCCTACATGGTTTGTTACACTAAGTTGTGCTGAGTATGCTTGGGATGATTTACTTGAATTTCTTTGAGAGGCAAATTCCAATATAAAAAATATTGAATTCAAGACACCAGGAGAATTGTGCTCTTTGGATCCTGTCAATGTATGCAGATATTTCAATCATAGATTTGAAGCTATGATGTCTTTCACCTGCAATAAAAAGAATCCTCCTCTTGGAGAAGTTGTGGATTTCTTTTGGAGAAAAGAGTATCAAGCAAGAGGTGCTCCTCACATACATATGTTATTATGGGTCAAGGACGCCCCCAAGTTTGGAACAGATTCAGATGAAACTGTTTTGTCTTTCATTGAAGATTATGCTACATGTGCTCTTCCAAATAGCAGAGAAGAGAAACACTTAAAACAACAAGTCTTACGATTTCAAAGCCACAGGTGTGGAAAATACTGTCGACGAAAGTACAAGTCAAAGGATAAGTTCTACACCAAATGTTGTTTTGGATTTCCACGTCATTTATTATCCAAAGGAAGAGTGAACAGTTTTATGTCAGCTATGCGACATACCATGACAAGAAAGTCTCCAAAAAACACCTGCAACTTAAGAAGAAGCGAAGGATCAAAATACATAAATGACTACAATCCAGTTATTTTATCCATGTGGAACGCTAACATGGATATTTAGTATGTTGCGGACAATTCCTTTGCTGTTGCTTGATATGTAACGTCTTACATTACTAAATCAGAACAGACTGAATTGAAAGAAATGAGGGAAGAGATTTCTCACGAGACGACTCTAAGTAAGAAATTATACAGTTTCAGTTTGAAGGTGTTATCGCATCGTGAAATTGGAGCATATGAATGTTCAGATCGGTCATCATCAGCAAGTCTATATTCCAAAAGTAGAAGAATCATTTGCGTGAGTCTAGGTCTTGCTTGATGCGAAATCGGGTACTGAAATCTGTTCAAGAAACTGAATATTTAGCAGAAAATGAACCAGAAAGTACAGATATTTTGAAAACGAATATGTTGGACACATACTATCCAAATAGAAGTCATCATCTTGAGAACATGTGTCTCTATGAAGTGCTTCAAAACTACACTTTTAAACGGAATACTACAGAGAACATCAACGATGGAAAATATGGAGTGATTGGTTCCGAAGGATGTCTGTGAAACAAAGGAAAGGAAATTTAAATAATCACAGGAAACTGAGTTGCGACACTGCTGACAAAAGGGAATTTTACTATTTAGCCCTTTTGCAAATGTTCAAACCATGGCGTTCAGAACTGGAATTACTTGGAGATTTTCCCAGCTATGAAGATTCATTTAATGCTTCTAAAGATAGCATACAAGGCAGTGCTTTCGCAAATGATGTCAAAATGTTGAATGATGAAATTGATCAAGAAGCTACAATTGCAGCTGAGATTGCTAGATACAGTTCTCAAGACAGTCAAAGTTCTGCTGCACTGAGTCAAGGTCCACTAGGACAACCAATTGTTGAAAATGAAGCAGCGATTGCAATGAATGGGGTGGAAACAGCAATGTATAAAGCTCAAGAAGATGCAATACAGTTAGGAAACTTGGAAGAACAACTAAATGTTGAACAGGAACAAATATATCAGCATGTGAAAGAGCAGATTGACCATGGATTACTTCATGAAAAGAGAGGGTACTCATGTACATCATTTCAACCTATCCGAATGTATGTGAGTGGTGAAGCTGGAACAGGAAAAAGTTTCTTAATTAAAGTAATTACAAGTTATCTGCAGAAAACAACTGATTCGCATTTGTCTTGTGTTGTCACTGCTCCAACTGGGTTGGCAGCACATAACATAAAAGGAATTACTTTACATCGTTTACTAATGCTGCCAGTAGAGCATGAGAACAAATTGGAATACCACAAGCTATCTGGAGAAGCTTGTTGTGAAGTTTCAAGAGTCCTGAAGAAAATGAAACTTTTCATTATTGATGAGGTGAGCATGGTCTCAAACTTGATGCTTGCCTTTGTGCATTTAAGAATGCAGCAAATTCTTAAAACAGAGTATGATGTGTTATTTGGAGGAAAACACGTCATAGTTTTTGGAGATCTACTGCAAAAGGACAACCGGTATTTAAAACACTTGCCCATGAAGATACCAGAAAGTCTCTTGGGAGTGTTGGTAATGTGAACATTTGGAGTAATTTTGAATACAAAGAATTGACAACAAATATGCAACAGGCAAATGATGCTGAATATAGAAGTATTCTTCGAGATATAAGAATTGGAATTCTTTCAAAACAAGGCAAACAAGCTTTGGAGAGTTGTTTACTTTGCAATGTCTTTCCAAATGAAAATGCAGTTCATGCAAAAGTGTACGTGGAAATTGCTAAAAATAAGTCAGTGATTTGCTTAATGCCAACACTGCACGAGTGTTCCATATTCAATGAAGAATTATTGAAACTGGAAAATGAAGAAATTGTCAAAATGGAAGCCATCACTAAAATACTGCATGAAGGAATCACTATTATTTTGACGGGAAAATTGAGATCAAAACTGGATTGTTTAGAAAAAAAAATATCTAACACTGCTTGTTGGAAACGGGTAGCGTGGTGCAGAGCAGGTGGGCTAAACTCCGGAGGAAATGTGCAAAGCATCCACGCAGTACACACAGGCGACACACCAGGCCCACTAAAAAAAGAGACGCTACATGGGTTTGTGTAAGAATAACTGTTGTATTATAGAAACACAAGGTAATTTTAGTAATCTCTATACTGCGCCAACTGGCGCCCGGTCAAAATTTACAGGGGGGAATTATACATGGCAGGGCCAATCGGGCCCCTGCCGGAACCATTGCGACATACAGATAGCATAAATGTACGTGAGGAATAAAGGTACAGTCCATCGGCCTCAATCCTGCAATAAAACACATCAGGGCATAACATTAGGCGTTAGTCCGGAACACCTGCAATAAAACATCATAGCCTCACCATATGCATAAACGATATGAGTGACCCCTGAGGCCGGAAAGCTGTAAGAGAATACCATTGGGCAGAACTCATGAGGCAGAACACCAACAGCATAGGTCCATAACACCTAGGTACATTATGCGTGACCTCCGCCCCATTGCGATAAGGGTAAAAGCCTTAGACAGTGACCTGGGAGCATGTGGCACAACATTAGGATAAACGCATTAGGCATAGGATAACAACAGCATTGCATAAAAACAAGATGCATCTCACCAGGCGTAACAAGATCTTAGGCCTGCACATTAGGCATAATCATCACTGTCACCATGGGCCTAAACCTGTGAGCCAAGGGGCATTATCCTGGGGCAGAGGCACAACCTGGCTTCAAAAATAACCCGGCTCCAGGTGGCAAGTCAGTCTTGTGCTGCCGCCATTGCCACTGCCCACTGTCCGGCGGGGCAGCGGTGTTAAATCAGGTCAGTACAGTCATGTTGGAGCCCCCAAAGCAACACTGGTACGTGGAAGCCCCCACCTCTGGGGCTGAGAAGTCAGAAACTAATGCCCAGCAAGACTCAAGCCAATTTCCTGCTCTCATGACAGCTGCCCTCTTCTGCGGCGCAGAGGGTGCAGTCTGTGGCCCTGGGCATGAGGGGCCCTCCTCTGTTACAGTTGCGCCGAGGCGCACAAGTCAGCATGGGCTCTGGGGTCCCCTCATAGGAACCAACCGAGGGGACGGGCACCGGCAATGTGCCCCGACACTTTCCCCCACCACCACCAGAAGACGGAGCCCCACTCACCAGCAGCCCGGGGCTTCTCTCGCCTTCACTGGAGGGCTCCGGCAGGTTCTCCACGCATGCAGGGCTGTCCTCCGTTCTCGCGGAGCCCTGCCAATGACAGCACCTTCCTCGGCTTCGCCCAGGCCCCCTTCTGGGACCAGGGGCTGCAGCATGGAGCCCACGAGGCTCCAGACAACTTCAGCAGCACCCGGGGCTCTCCTCAGCGCACGGAGAGCCCCACAGACAGCAGCACCTTCCCGACGGCTCCTCGTCCTTCACCCGGGCCCCCTCCTGGGACCCGGGACTTGTACATGAGGCTCGAGGGGCTCTCCTCACATGTGAGAGCCCCGCCCGTACTCTGGCAGCACTCAGGGCTCTCCTCTGCCTCCGGAGAGCCCCCACCATGGAGCGAAGTCTCCGTTGAGTCTCGGGGGCGGGGCCAGCGCAGGGTAGGCTCCCACCTGGCCTCCGGATCACTTCTTCCCCTTCCGGGTAGGCGCCGGCAGAGCGGCGGCCCGCTCCTCGTCCGCCACCCAGGCAGCGGCGGTAATTCCGGGCAGTCGTAAAGCGCGGGGTAGGCTCCCGCTCATATTGGCAATACACCAGCGGGGTGGGCACCTGCTGGTTTCCTAATTAGGCTGGAACGTGGGGTGGGCACCCGCGACAGTCAGTAAAGCGCTGCCCTTAAGCGGCATGGGCACCCGCTGTAAAAGTAAAGTACCCAGGTGGCAGAAACACGGGGAAGGCTCCCGCTGTTTCAATTGGGCAAAGGGCAGTAATCACGCAGGGTGGGAACCCGCTCAAGACGGCATTCATGTGGGGTGGGCAACCGCTTCCTCAGCAGACGATGGGGCAATAACGCGGGGTGGGCACCCGCTATTACAATAAACCCCAGGGCAATAACCTTGCGGGGCTGGCTCCCGCGAAGCCTCCAAGCACAAAACAGTTCCTCCTGGCCACACAGCGCCACTGGGTCATCAAGTATAGCGCTTCCCAGGTGCTAGGCAGCCCCACCAGCTTTAAGGGGCAAAAGGTAGTGGTCTTCCTCTCCTGGGCCATCAGTACATAGCGCCCACACTCACCAAGCACTAGACAGCAGGCAGGATCCCGTCCATCCAAGTGTGGCGCCTACTAAATATAGCGCTCACCTTACGCAGGGCATGCAGACAGGGTCCCACGAGGCGCTAGGTTTCAGGCAGGGAGCACAGGCCAGTCCAATCTAGCGCTCTCCTTCCTCCAGCACTAGTCAGCAGAGCAGTAGGCACTCGGGAGTTGGTCTCCCTGGTTCCCCTCCCATGGGCAAGGTCAGACAGGCAGGCAGGATTTCTCAGCTAGCTTGGGGACAGCAGAGCCTCAGCTCAGTCAGCCACAGTAGTGTAGTCTCCTCCTAGCTCCAAATGCCTATACTCCAATAGAGGTTCCCCTGGTCCAGTGGTGCCCTAGCTATGACTTTCCCTGGCCCTGTGGACAGCAGAGGGGTGCAGACAAGCTCAGGGCCCAGCACACAGGCCCATGTGACGGTACCCCCTGGCAGCAGGTCCCCTCTCTCTCAGGTCCACGCTCTGACTGAGCACATGGTAGCTCAGCTCCGCCTCCAGACAGTGCCAGAGCTTCCAGAAGCATCTGGGGAAAACCGGTTCTAACTGGCACAGGGGGAGGGGTAGAGCACCCTGGATGCCAGGCTTCCCTCCAAAAGCTGGGGTTGCTGGGAAATAACAACTAGACTGGTAACCCAGCTCAGTCAGGCGGCACAACCACACAGCCATGGCATCCATTTTAAAAGTTACATGTTTAAATAGGGAAACTCAGTCTGCGTACACCATTGCACCGCATTCAATATTTGCAATTAACATGCATTCACATAACATGTGGTTTCCCATAAAAAGCGAAAAAATTCAGGGAAAAGGGCAAAGTCCAACACTGCTGGTTTAGAAAAGACACTATATGCGTGTGTAAACTGTCTGGTAATTTTAAGGCGTAATTTGGATGTATAGAAAGGTTTAGTTAATGGTGCAATGGGTAAAGTGGTGGAATTTGTGAAATTTGATCAGATTGATGAAGTTAAAGAAATTGGTCGTTGTTCAGTTCGTTTTTTGCTTGTTAAAGGTTTATATGTCCGTAGGAAACAATTTCCATTTTCGCTGGCATATGCAGTGACGATTCATAAATCTCAAGGATTAAGTGTAGACAGTGCATTGGTGAACATTGGATCTACTGTATTTAAAGAGGGTATGGCATATGTTGCTTTGTCGCGAGTCAGAACATTATCTGGTTTGTTTTTGATTGATTTTGATGAAACAAAGGTTACTGCAGATGCAAACTTTGTAAAAGAGTATAATAGGTTAAGAAGGGTGTGTGCTCCAAATTTAGGTCAATATCCTGTATTTGAAAAGCATGTGGTTGGTCGAAAAAGAAGGTTAGAGAAAATCTGTTCTGAAGGTGTCAAGAAGGGAAAAGAACAAGATAATGTTGTGATTGCAGTTAAAAAGAAATTGGACACTGTTGAAGAGATTGTTGGTTATCAGTTTGAAAATAGTTCTGGTGTCAACTGCTATGCTAATGTAGTGGTCAATGTTGTTTTTTATCTGGAAGGTTTGCAAGAACAAATTATGCAGAATCGTGAAAAAAGATTTTGTTCTCTGTTGCATTCTGTTTATGAAAAATTGACAACAGATAGAAGTAAAATACAATCTGTTTCAGATGTTCGTAGTCTTTTGGATGTGTGTTCTGGTTCTACACAATTTACACAAAATATCCAACAAGATGCTCAGGAATTTTTAATGTATATGCTTACCATTTTTGAAAATGAAGGTGTAGAAATAGAAAATATTTTTGGCCTTTCTTGCAAATGGGAATATTATTGTGAAAATTGCATGTATACATGTAGCACCAATGTAGACACTGAGAGATTTCTGTACTTAACATTACCAGACTGTAAATCAGTGGCTTTCAATAAATTAGTCAAAGATGCAAATCAAAACATGGAGTGTAGCCAATGTAAATCAGAAATGTTATCCACATTATTCTTAACAAACTATGGAAAATACATAATTGTAATGATGCACCGTTGTACGGCTGACGGAAGAAAATTGGATACTTTAATAAAGCAATTTGTAGCAGCACAACTATCAATATCAGGAAGGACTTTTGTAGCAATTGCAATAATTTTCCATGATGGTCCTTCCACCACATCTGGACATTACACTGCCTATGTTCAATGTGAGAAACGCTGGACACTTTGTAATGATTCCCAGTTGGTTTTTAAACAATGTTTGCCTAGAGAATTACAAAATCCCTACCTAATATTTTTAAAGTCAAAGTTTTAGGAAGATAATTCACTCTCTGAGGAATTTATTATTATAATTTAATAGGACTACCATTGGACAATTTACATAAAGAAGGAGTGCAAAAATACCATTTGGCCTCAAGGAAAGGTATATTTTTGAATTATGGACTTTTTGGTGGTCATTGATTCGGTGAATATTTTAAAGCAGCAATATTTACAGTTATAACATTTTGTAAGCTGTAAGCATTTCATATATGTGTGATTTGTATTTTCTGGTATTTTACTGAGAATAACATGTTGTTGTTTTTTTAACAATCTTCTGATTGTTTTTTTTTTGCCCGCTGTTAAGTGATGAGTACGATCGAAATCACTATTTCTAGTGAAATTCAATATATTCTGAGAACAGCAAAAAAGACAAACAAATTACTTTGTGGAAATGTCAAACCTGCATGGTTACGCAGGAACCCTCTTTTCACCATTCATCGAGCATATTATTCACTCCTTCGTCTCTCTAAATTTACCGAGGGGAGTAGTGTGGCTTGCGCGAAATGTGGTTTGGTGTCTGCTTCTGACATTCACATGTTCTTTGAGTGTCCGCATTTGTCCCCATTTTGGGAAGCCATCAGTAAGACTCTTTCACTTTCTGTTGCTGTTAACATCACCTTGGACCTTACATCAGTAATATTTGGTTGCTATCAAGGTGTCCCTTCCTTGGCAAAAAAGCTTATTTTTTATGCCATACTGCTTGCCAGGAGGGAGATATGCAAGAAGTGGAAGGACTCTTCATCTCCTTCTATTAATGACTGGTATGCTTCTACTCTGCTGGTCTCTAAGTTGGACCTGGCTAGAACCAGTAACCCAGATGTAAGATCCTTCTGGCATCTTCAGAATTGGGACCATTGAGTGTCTGGGGTTTTTTTTTTTTTTTTTTCCCCAGGTCCAATGATTAAGCCATTAATCCCATTCTGAGGGACAGTTGTCTCTTGCTGCTATCATTAGTACCTTGGCTGGGTTCTAGCAATTTCTGTTTGGTTTTATATTAGCGATCATTGCTGGTTGAAACATTGTTGCTGTTGCTGAGTTTTTCCATTCCATTACTGCGCAAACCAGTTATAGTAACTGAGGCAGCACAATGTGTTTAAACCTACAAGATTACATGTTGAAACCTGAGTGGCAGATGAGGACAAAAAAAAAAAAAAGAAAAAACAATCTTATTGATTGTGGTTTTTTTTGCCCGCTGTATAAGTGATGAGTACGATTGAAATCACTATTTCGAGTGGAATTCAATATATTCTGAGAACAGCAAAAAAGACAAACAAATTACTTTGAGGAAATTATGCTGCGTTGTAAAAAATGTATTATTACATGTAATAATTTTTTTTTCTTTTCTTTCACAGATCCAAATTTTAACACGAGCAATTTATATGAATTTAGATTGCAATGAAAATCTGAAAAAAAAGTATACCATTTTTTATTCCTATCACTGTGAAAGTAAGTTTAACTAGGTCTCAATATGCAGAATGAGGAGGTCTGCAAGAAGCTACAAAGTTGAAACACGTTTTGAAAAACACTCTGTTTATACCTATGTAGTTTTGAAATCTGACCATAATCAGATATAATGTGACCTGCAAAAAAAGAGATTTGAGGGTTCATAATATTTCCCATTGTGCCTATTAAAGGACTGCAAACATTTCAATCATTCTTCTTTAAACATCTTTGCAGACAAAACTCTGTGCTTACCTTCTATCATTTGCAAGGAATTTTAAAACGGAAAAATGTCACTTTTTGTAACATAGTTATTGTGCAAGACACTCTTTCATATTTACAAAGAGAGAAAAAAGCACTCTGTGCACTTTTTATACTCCATGTAAATCCAACCTCATTATGCACACCACTTTGCATTGAACGGGTGTTCTATAAGTAGTTGTTGTGCATGATTGCACTGAATACTCATAGAACAAGACACATGTCTAGATTTATCATAAATCATAAATCTCGATATGTGTGTGAATGGTGCACCATTCTAAAATTGGTGTAGGAAAGCACAACAAGGAGAATGGTTTTCATTTCTCCACATTTTTATATCTTCAATGCATGCTGAAATGTTCAGCATACATTGAAGGAGAAAAATGCATTTTCTCATTGTTTTTGTGCAGGAAGGTGTGTCTTCCTGCAGAAAAACAAACAGCACATGACACAGATATCCCTGCACTATGGTGCAAGTGTGCCTGTGTCACCACATGGCTGCAGTTTAAGCAGCCGAGCAGAGAGAAGCATAGATTTGCAACATATTTATGTACATATGTTGCATCCCTGTGCTTCGGAAGTACTACAGCACACTGCAGTTAAGGAGGTTACTGTGTGATGCTGCAGCACTTCCTCATAGTGCTGCAGTTATACATTCTCCATACACTACTGATGCATTCATTCAGTCAACTACGTACTATACATACATTCATCTAAACTTTCACACACTAACAAAGAAATGTAGCATTTTTTTAAAGCAGGAAAGTTAGTTCTTACAAGAACTTTTTTTTTCTTCTTTCCTCTTTCAAATTTTTTTGGGGGGTTTTCTAACAATTTTGTGATTTTTTTGGTTTTTCTCGAAAAACAATAAACAAAAAACAAAACAGGAGGAACCAAACAATGAACTTCAGGGAACAAAAAAAACCTATCAAATGTGACTTTCTTGCCGGCGGCAGATCAGATCGATCGACTGCTCACATTGCACTTAGTGCACAGCACTTTTAGAAATTGAAATTGAGGATGGATGTCCAAGTTTTGGGCTGATGGATGCATTCTTGAAGTGCTTGGCTGCGATGAGGTGGAAGGCACTGGAGCAGGAGTGTTTCTCATCCGTTTGCACTCTTGTCGTGCAAGATTGTTTGGATGAAGAGTCCTTAGGTGCTTCATCATACTAGCCGTGCCTCACGAGTATTTCTTGTTAGGATCCCCTCGCGACAGCACTCTTTTGCAAATCTTGCATGTGACCAAGGTGGCATTGGTCTTATTCTGCCCCTCGGGAAAAGTAAACAATTTCCACACCACTGAAGAAAAACGTTCTTTGCGTGGTGCCTCCTCCAAAAATTCATCCTCAGTTGTATGAGGAGATGCAGGTGATGCCTGCTGCCCTGAAGCCATTTTTAGTTCAAAAAAGTTAGAGCTAAGTGTAAACTTAGTCTAAAAAATCTTCTTCTCTGCAAATAGATGCTCCTCCAAAGAAGGTCAAAGAAGAATGATTGAATTGAGTGGGGTCTTTCAATAGTTAAAACAGGAAGTGTAATGAAAGAATCAAATCTCTTTTTTTGCAGGTCACATGGGATCCGCGCACCCTGCGCTTACGAAGCACGCACCCAGCACTTCCGCAAAATTGAAATAAAAAAAATGATAGGATTAGATGTAAAAATATATTAGTTTTAAGACTAGTTTAAAGTTTGTCTTCAATGAATATTCACATGAAATACATATATATATGTTTTTTTAAATGTTAAATATTTCGCGGGATCCGCACACCTACCGCGTCATAGACGCAGATGACGCATCGCGGAAGCGCGGAAACGTCGCGTTACGTACATCGAACGTGTGCGTATAGGCTGGGAGTCACCTATCGTTCACATTGCAATCGCGCACTAAACACGTACCCAACGCATACCATGCGCGGATGCTCACGCGTAGGGATCGAGAACGGTGCGCTTAGGGTGCGTGGATCCAAAAATATGGAAAAAAAATATGTAAAATAAAGTTTTGAACATATAGTTAAAGAAATATTTTAAAAAATATAAAAAAATATGTTTGAAAAAGCCAATAAAAACAAACAATATATTTTAATTTTTAAAAGAATTAATTAAAAAAATACATTTAAAAAATGGTGATAAAAAAGAATTTCAAAAAAACATAATTAATGAAAATTGAAAAATATAGAAATCCAATGAAAATCATTAAACATGATATCTTTAGAGATAAGTTAAAGATAAGAATTAGCATTTAAAAAACCATAGGTTTCATGCACGTTATAGTTAGGAATTGGCATTTAAAAAACCTTTGAAATTCACTGAAAAAACCATAGGTTTCATGCACGTTATAGTTAGGAATTGGCATTTAAAAAACCTTTGAAATTCTCTGAAAAAAATAAAGGTTTCATTGGCGTTATAGTTAGGAATTGGCATTTAAAAAATATTAGAAATTCACTAAAAAAAACATAGGTTTCAGGGGCATTATAGTTAGCTGGACATTTCCCTCATACAAAACCCTAGAAATTCCCCTGTCATAGTTAATTCAGCTAACTATAACTTGCACCCCTGCAATGCACTGCTGATGACGTCACATATTACATCACTCATGACATGGTCAGTGACATCACTGATGACATCACTGATGACATCTCAAATGACATCACTGATGACATCACTGATGACGTCATCCATGTGATACATTAGTGCATCTTCTCACACCTAATTTAACCTTTGATACACCGGCTCAAAATAGCAGACGGCCATTTTGAAAACCATAGATACTCCAATACCAATAACTACATACCCACTCATTGAATCTTAGGTCTACATACATCTCTACTCACTCACTTGTACAGTCACTCATACTTACAGTCACTCCGTACAGGACTATTATATGCATTTATACACCTATATAGACACTCACACACCACCAATCATCCATTGAGGTACTGACACACCTAGTCAGTCATGCAAATAATTAATCACAGTCCAATTTACTCACCTATACAGTTAAACACACTCAAGTTCACTTACTCATAAAAATACTAACAAATTCTGACTCTCTCATAAAATTACTGATACAAGCACACACTCATCCATGCAGCCACTCCCGCAATCACACACTCTCACATACAGATAGTTATATACTCTTACACACATATACACTGCATTTCACATATGTAGTTACTGACACATATACAACTGAGATATACATTCAATAACTAACACACCCATACATACACTCCCCCAACCATACAGTCCATCATAGTTGCACTCTTAAAACCATGCACCCATAGAATCACCCACTCACACATCTATGCAAAGAATCACACACACCCTACCCACACAAACACTCAGGCACCCATACAGATACTCAGACAACCAATCAATAACCCATATAGACACTCATATAGCTATTCACAAAACCATGCAGCCTCTTATACACCAACACACAGACACATACAGACATTCACACAGTTTAGTCACTAGTCTGCAGTAAGATACATTTAATGACTCACTTATAGAGTCAGTTATGCACCTAGAAAATCATCCATTCACACACTTGTACACCCACTCATTCTTCAACAGGCCTTTCCCTATATATAGTAAACATATTAAAACTTTACAGAAACACATACTTGCTGGATGACGTCATCAGTGATGTCATCAGCAGATCCGAGGCCACCGAAGTCATCTGCGGCGTACCACAAGGATCATCACTCAGCCCCACCGTCTTCAACGTCTACATGAGCCCCCTCGCAGCCATCACATGCCAACACAACATCAACATCATCTCCTACGCCGACGACACCCAGCTGATCCTCTCCCTCACCAACGACCCAGCCACTGCCAGAACCAACCTACACGAAGGGATGAAAGACGTAGCCGATTGGAAGACGAATAGCCGCTTGAAACTGAACTCAGACAAGACGGAAGTCCTCATCCTTGGACCATCACCCTCTGCCTGGAACAATTCCTGGTGGCCCCCTGCCCTGGGCAGCGCACCCAAACCAATGGACCACGCACGCAACCTGGGCTTCATCCTGGACTACTCCCTCTCGATGACCAGACAAGTCAACGCCGTCTCATCATCATGCTTCAACATCCTACGCATGCTCCGTAAGATCTTCCGATGGATCCCCACCGAAACCAGGAAGACGGTCACCCAGGCACTCATCACCAGCCGTTTGGACTACGGTAACACCCTCTACACCGAAACCACAGCCAAACTACAGAAAAAACTCCAATGCATCCAGAACGCCTCCGCACGACTCATCCTGGACATCCCCCGACACAGCCACATCTCTGGACACCTGAAAGACCTTCACTGGATCCCCGTCAGCAAGAGAATCACGTTCCGACTCCTCACCCATGCACACAAAGCCCTCCACGACCTGGGCCCCAGGTACCTCAACAACCGCCTGACCTTCTACACTCCCACCCGCCAGCTACGATCGTCCAGCCACGCACTCACCGCCGTTCCACGCATTCGAAGAGCCACCATGGGAGGAAGATCCTTCTCCTATCTGGCAGCCAAGACATGGAACTCCCTCCCCATCCACCTCCGTCTTACCCAAGACCACCTCTCCTTCAGGAAGCATCTCAAGACCTGGCTGTTCGAGCAGTAGCGGGCCCCCTTCCCTTGAGACTCTCCGGGTGAGTAGCGCGCTTTACAAATATCTTGATTGATTGATTGATTGATCAGTGATGTCATTTGAGATGTCATCAGCGATGTCATGAGTGATGTCACTGACCATGTCATGAGTGATGTAATATGTGACATCATCAGCAGTGCATTGCGGGGGCGCGAGTTATAGTTAGCTGAACTAACTATAACAGGGTAATTTCTAGGGTTTTGTATGAGGGAAATGTTCAGCTAACTATAACGCCCCTGAAACCTATGGTCTTTTCAGTGAATTTCTAAGGTTTTTTAAATGCCAATTCCTAACTATAACGCCCCTGAAACCTTTATTTTTTCAGTGAATTTCAAAGGTTTTTTAAATGCCAATTCCTAACTATAACGTGCATGAAACCTATGGTTTTTTTAGTGAATATATATATATATATATTACCTACTAGCAGTTGCCAGTAGGTAGTTATAGTTAGGACCTATTATTCATAGGAAATCAACAACCTTCTATTTGGAATAACTTTGGCGCCGGTTGACGAATCTTCACAACATTTTCAAAACTGGTGAGTTGCTCTCTTCCACTCCTATCCTGAAAGTCTCGAGGTGATTCATGAAGCGGGGGCCGAGAAAAAAGGGGGGTCCCAAAACGTGTTTTCCCCATGCAATTTTCCAAAGAAACCTTTGATCACAGCTACAGCCTGAATTGCTGAACGGAATTACACCAACTTTGGCAAAAAGGTAGCCCTTGGTTCACACCTGTACCTTTTGGTTAATGGTGTAAATACATTCAGTAGTTCCTGAAAAAATCTAAAGTAAAATCATAGATATATCTGGGTGGAGCCTAACCACACATCTCATCGTGAGATCTGATTGGCTGTCAGCACTTCATCCAAGAAGTGTTGGCAGCCATCTTGGGACCAATATACATGATAGCACGTCATTAAAAAGCATTGCAGTTAATTGAAGGTTTGAAGACTTTAGTTACATTATAAATCATTTGTTGATGGTACCATACTCATTTTTAGGAATTGTGGTATTTTCTAAGGCTGATTTTACCATGTGAAAAAGCATTCTGCTATGATATCATGAATCATGTTTGAGAGAAAACTATTTTCTCATGCTTTTCCCACAGAGGTTTGAAAGGTGATCTATAAGCTAAATTGAGAGCAGATTTTCTGTAAATTCACTTTATCTGTCTTAGTCATGTGAGAATAAAGTCTGACATTCTCAGTAAAACATGTACATCCAACAAGGGCAGAGACTATCAGTTGATTCCTTTGTGTTCTACTGCAGCTTTCCAGAGGGTTCTAAAGAACAAATAGAGCGCTAACAGTCCTACCTATGACAAACATATGGCACACCTGAAGCCATCTTGATTGGAATAAAGTGGTAACTCTTAACACATTTAATTTAAAAAGGAACAAAATGAGGGGATTCATTTTGCCATAGAAAGTATGATTAGTGCTGCAGACTGAAAGTATTTCCTACTGAGGAGACTGCAGTAAATGAGGAAATTAGGAAACTTCATAACAAATAAGTCTCCCAAGATGGCCACCAGAGACAAAAGAGCCCAAATGTAGCCCAAATATCACCCAGATGTAGCCCAAGTATAGCCCAATGACAGAATGTCCCAGAGTGTTCTTAAAAACAACTAGAGCGCTTACTGTCTTCATTATGACAAAAGTATGGCACACCTGAAGCCATCTTGATTGGAATAAACTGGTAACACTTAAAACATTTCATTTAAAAAGGAACACAATGAGGGGGTTCATTTTGCCATAGAAATTATGATTAATGCTGAAGAAAGTAAATGAGGGCACATTTTGAGTGACTTCTCAAATCCTCTTCTATTTCATTAAAACATTCTGACATGCAGACTGAAACATGCACTTTCAATATCGGCAGCAGACTTCCCTGGTGAGCATTAGATTTACTACAGTGATCTAATGAGGAACTAGAGTGCTAACATTCAGAATGTATGGCAAATGTGTGACACATTTGAATGCCTTCTTGATGGAACCACAGTAAACAAGCATTGAACATGCAATAGGTCTAGCCCTCGTTGAAGGTAAAGCAATTCTGTTTGTAATTAGGTGGCTTTTTACCTTTGCTTTCATTAGTGTTTTTCAAACTTTGATGTACATAACATGCATATGTATGCATATATGTATATGTATGCATGCATTTATATTTGTATTTATATAGATATGCAGATGATATATATGTTTATATATTTATCCATATATATATTCACTGAAAAAACCATGGGTTTCACACACGTTATAGTTAGGAATTAGCATTTAAAAAACCTTGCAAATTCACTGAAAAAACCATGGGTTTCACACACGTTATAGTTAGGAATTAGCATTTAAAAAACCTTAGAAATTCACTGAAAAAACCATAGGTTTCACACACGTTATAGTTAGGAATTAGCATTTAAAAAACCTTAGAAATTTAGTGAAAAAACCATAGGTTTCACACATGTTATAGTTAGCTGGACATTTTACTCGTAAAAAACCAATGAAATTGCCCCGTTATAGTTAGTTCAGCTAACTATAACTCGCGCGCCCGCAATGCACTGCTGATGACGTCACATATTACATCACTCATGACATGGTCAGTGACATCACTCATGACATCACTGATGACATCTCAAATGACATCACTGATGACCTCACTGATGACATCATCCTTGTGATAGAGTGGCAGACCTCCTCTCACCTTAATATAAGCTTTGATACACACATTCAAAAATAGAGACTAAAAATTTCAAAACAATGGACATACCAATACCAGTTACAACAACCTCTTCAGTAATTCTAAGATCCACATACACATCCACTCATTCACCAACAGTCCTATACAGTCACTCATACATGTACTCACTCATCATATGTACTCATACATCTATACATCCTGTTACACAATGCCACTCATCCATAGAGTTACTCACACACATAGTCACTCATGCTAATAAAGAATCAAACATACATTTACTTGCATATACAGTTATACACACACCACCACACTTACTTCTACGGAAACTTACACATACTTAGTCTTTTAAACAATCACTTATAGAAACACATACTTATTCATACAGGAACTCTTTCAATCTCTCACTTTCACATATACTCACATATATACACCAATAGTCACATATACTAGTTTAAAACGTATGTAGTTACTCCTGAAGACACTATTGAGACAGTCATTCACTCACTAACACACCCATACACACACTCATCCACCCATACAGTCCTGCACACATGCTGTGTTCAACACATACAAACAGTGAGTCACTCATTCATGCACCGATGCACTACGTAATACCCCCCACCGAACCATGCAGACACTCAGACTGATACTCAAAAAAACAACTAATAACCTAAATAGGCACCCATGTAGCTACTCACCAACCCATGCAGCCACTTATACACAAAGTGAGAGACTGATACAGATATTTACATATTTAAACATTACTCACTAAGCCATGTATTCACTATGATACACTTAATCAGTCAGTTACACAATCAATTTTTCAAAAACAAATCATCCATTTAGACACTTATATACCCATTTATTCTTCCATCGACCATGAGATATACATATATAAAACATATTTAATTTTCAGAATAACACACATTCACTGGATGATGTCATCAGTGATGTCATCAGTGATGTCATTTGAGATGTCATCAGTGATGTCATGAGTGATGTCACTGACCATGTCATGAGTGATGTAATATGTGACGTCATCAGCAGTGCATTGCGGGCGCGCGAGTTATAGTTAGCTGAACTAACTATAACGGGGCAATTTCATTGGTTTTTTACGAGTAAAATGTCCAGCTAACTATAACATGTGTGAAACCTATGGTTTTTTCACTAAATTTCTAAGGTTTTTTAAATGCTAATTCCTAACTATAACGTGTGTGAAACCTATGGTTTTTTCAGTGAATTTCTAAGGTTTTTTAAATGCTAATTCCTAACTATAACGTGTGTGAAACCCATGGTTTTTTCAGTGAATTTGCAAGGTTTTTTAAATGCTAATTCCTAACTATAACGTGTGTGAAACCCATGGTTTTTTCAGTGAATTTGCAAGGTTTTTTAAATGCTATTTTTTTTTTATATTCTTCATTTTTTTCAAACATATTTTTATTTTAATTTTCTTATCTTTTATAAAGACTATGCTTTAATTTTTAAAATCCTTAAATATTTTTTTTATATATATTTTTTAAAATAAACATGTAAAATTTATTTCCAGATTTTTTTTTTTTTTTTTTTTTTTTTTATAGTACGCGTACCGTAAGCTCACGGTAAGCGTACGGTTTACGCAACGTCCGTAATCTATCTACGCTGCTTGCGTATAGTTACGCACTTTGCGTAGCCGCGCGTACTGCGCGTGGGACGCGTGCGCGCTTACGCAACACGCGCACGTTACGCGGAAGTGCCGGGAAATGACTGTTATGCGCATGTGCGCAAGCGCGTGTCTTTTTTACGCGCACGCGTACTTTTTGCCGTAAGCGCACCGTAAGCGTACCGTAAGCGTACGGTAGGTCATGTGATCTTGAAACACAACTTTTGATTGGTTGAAACTACTTTCAGTTCTAGAACTCTCCTACACCACACCCATTCCCCTCATTTCTGCTTGTGATCCCTTGGGAGAAGGAGCTGGTTTGTCTTTGGGATACGATGGCAGAACAGCAGAGCTCTTCTGAGAGTGAGGCTAGCACCAGCAGCACTGTCTTGAGGCAGAGAGCGAGGAAAGTAAAACCTTCTTATGTTTGGGATTATTTTACTTTTCCAGAAGGCCAGCAAAAGGTGAATGCACCCTTAGTTACTTGCAAGCTGTGTAAGCGTGTACTTTCTAGAGGTAATCCTGACAGGAAGTATTCCTTTGGGAATCACACCATGATGAGGCACCTCAAGGATGTACACAAAAGGACACATGCTCAACTTTTTGGAGGTAACTCTTCAGAAAGACGAGCCAGTACATCCACAGCAGCTCAGCCTGGACCATCACCTGCAGAGCTTACTCCTTCTTCTGCAGCTCAGGTGAGCCCTTCATCTGTGGGGGGAGAATCTCCTTTTGCTGGCCCTCTGGAAATGAACCCTCGATTTCGGAAGGTTGATATTCATTGCACATTTTGTAAAGCTCTAATTTGTTATAGGGAGACCAGTGTTTCCCTAGTGAATAACAAAATAGATCAGCACATTTGTAGCTTTGAATGATTTTCCCATGGTTCCTTTCCTCTGTCCCTGCATGAACACAACGGTTCTTTTAAGAGCCAACCTTATCTTTCATCTTTTTTTTACATTTTTTTTAAAAAACTTTTTTTTTTTTTTACCGTACGCGTACCGTACGCGTACCTTTTTTTTTATTTTTTAAAAAAAACACTAAAAATCATTTTTCACATTACAAGGTCCTTGAAAGACTACAATTATTACTATTGACTTACCATACTCACTGAAAAAAATATTTATTCATTTGTTTTTTTAAAAAATAGTTTTTAAAATGGTTGTAGTTTACGAAAATTTTCTATATCGATCTGAAAAAAAAGAAAAAAGTATTAATATTTTTAAAACATTTTATAATACAGTACACATATTTACATTTTTTTCCAAAAAATATTTTTGCCTTATTTTTGCTGTTTTCAGAATATATTGCATTTCACTATAAATTGTGAAAGCAATTGCATTCATCATTTTACAGCGGGCAAAAAAAAATAACAATCTCAAAGATTGTATTAAAAAAGCCCAGAATCTCTTCTCACTTAAACTTATCATTACAGAAATGCATATTATTCTTAAAAAATGTCATCTAAAAACAATACTTTTTTCTTTAAAATACCGTCTGATATTTTTGTTTCAGAAGTACATTCACAATAATATATCTCAAATAACTCCAAAATACATCTGATTTTATTTCCTTTAGGCCAAATAGTATTTTTTATTCTTTCCCTGGAATAAATTTCCAAGGGAAAACCATTAAAATTCTAAAGTTTAATCTGTCCAGATCTCACCGATTCTCTGTAACATTTTGGTTCACGAAAATTTTTCGAATAATTTATTTAGTCCACAATAGAATTGCTTACTTTTCCACATGGCCAAATAGTAATTTTTGAAATCATTTTTGAAAAAATTTCCAGTGGCAGTCCAATAACATTCCAAAATTTAAAATGTGCAGAAGTTACCGATAATCTCTAAATTATTGGTTTTTCAAAATTGCATTAAAAATTTAAAAAGTCCACATTACAATTGGTTATCTTTCCTTTAGGCCAAATGATAATTTTAAAAATCTTTTTTCTACAAAATTGCAATGGTAATCCTGTAAAATGGTAAAATTATTTTGTCCAGATCTTGCCAAGTCTCTCTAAAATTTAGGTTTCAGGAAGATTAGATAGGAATTTGCTAAATCAAAAGGCAAACGTTGTTTGAAAATCAATTGGGAATCATTACACAGTGTCCATCCTTTTTCACATTTTAGATAAACTGTGTAATGTCCAGAAGTAACAGTAGGTCCATCATGGAAAATTATTGCAACAGTTACAAAAGTTTTTCCTGAAATTGATAATTGCTGTCCTGTAAACTTCTTTATTAAAGTATCCAATTTTGATCCATCAGCTCTACATCGTTGCATCATTAAAATTACATACTGTCCGTATTCCCTTAAAATTAATGTTGATAACATGTCAGAATTACACTCACCACATTTCATGCTATGATTAGCATCTTTAACTAAGTTTGCAAAAGTGACTGTTTTACTCTCTGGCAATGTCAAATAAATAAACCTTTCATTATCAACAATAGAACCACTTATATTATAACAATTATCACAACTATGTTCCCATTTATAAGAGAGACCAAAAAAAATGTCAATGGGAACTCCTTCTTCTTCCACTACCTGAAGAAAATACATCAAAAATTCGTGAGCATCTTGCTGTTCATTTTGAGAAAACTGTGTTCGTCCTGAACATACATCTAAAAGTTTTCTAATATCAGTAGCACTTTCTATTTGAGTTTTATCTTTACTCAGCTTTTGAAAAAGGAGACTGAGCTCTGAACAGAATCTTTTTCCCTGATTTATTATTATCTGCTCTTGCAAACTTTCCAGATAAAAAGCAACATTCAGCACTACATTTGCGTAGCAGTTGACACCAGAGCTATTTTCAAAATGACATCCTACAACCTGTTCTTCATTTTCCTTATTCTTTTTGCTTGCAATTACATCACTCCTCTTTTTTTTCCTCTTCTCTACATCTTCATTACAGATATTCTCATTTCTCCTTTTACGAGAAACTACACGTTTCTCCAACACAGGATACTGACCTAAATGAGGAGCATAGCTTCTTCTTAATCTATTATACTCCTTTACACAGTTTGTATCAGCACTAACTTTTGAGTCATCGAAGTCTATCATGAATAAACCTGATAATGTTTTGACTCGTGACAAAGCAACATATGCCATACCTTCTTTGAACACACTAGATCCAATGTTCACAAATGCACAATCTACAGTCAATCCTTGAGACTTGTGAATAGTTACAGCATATGCTAGAGAAAACGGAAACTGCTTCCTACGTACATATAAGTCTTTCACAAGCATGAAACGAACTGAACAACGACAAATGTCTTTAACTTCCTCTATCTGATCAAATTTTATTTTTAACCATTCAATTCCATCTTTTTTCTGATAATTAATAAAACCCACAACTCTTCCCATCGCTCCATTTACTAAGCCTTTTTCAACATCCAAATTTCTCCTTAAAAACACTCTACAGTTCATGCAAACATATAGATTTTTTTCTAATCCTGCTGTTTTGGAGATGTTCTTCTCTAGTGAGTCCAATTTATTTTTCAGTTTGCCTGTTACTGTGACAGTAATTCTTCCATCCTCAATTTTGTCCACTGCTTCCAATTTCCTGATCTCTTCCTTTTCCAATTTCAAAAGCTCCTCATTAAATATTGAGCATTCACGTAGAGTTGGCATTAAGCAGATGACACTTTTGTTTTCTGCAATATTCTTGTATATTTTCTCTGCAACTATTTCTTCCTTTGGAAATAAGTTATGTAACAGCCGACTCTGTAATGCTTTTTTCCCAACTTCTGTGAGTAGTCCAATCCTGATATCTTTCAGAATACTTCCATATTCTTCATCGTTTGCTTGCCTCATATTAGTTGTAAGTTCCTTGTACTCAAAGAAGGACCAAATATTTGTATTTCCAATGCTTCCCAATGACTTCTTCGTGTCTTCATGTGTCACAGTATTAAACACTGGTTGTCCTTTAACCGGAGTAAGTTGCAAAAGATCCCCAAAAACTATGACGTGTTTTCCACCAAATAACACGTCATAGTCTGTCTTCAAAATTTGCTGCATTCTTAAATGCACAAAGGCAAGCATTAAGTTTGATACCATGCTCACCTCATCAATAATGAGAACTTGCATCTTCTTCAATACTCTTGAAACTTCCAAGCATGCTTCTCCAGTTAGCTTGTTGAATTGTATTTTGTTCTCATGCTCCACTGGTAACATTAGCAAACGATGTAAGGTGATTCCTTTTATGTTATATGCTGCTAACCCAGTTGGAGCAGTAACCACACAAGACAAAGTAGAATCTGTTTTTTGCTTTAGGTAGCTTCTGATGACTTTAATTAGGAAACTTTTTCCAGTGCCAGCTTGTCCGCTTACATACATCCTGATTGGATGAAATGATGTGCATGAGCACTCTTTTTTTTCATGTAGAAATCCGTGATCAATTTTGTTTTTGATCTCTTCATAAATTTGTTGCTGCTCTTGATTCAGTTGTCTTTCCAAATTTTCTAAGTCTATAAATTCTTCTTGAGCTTGATTCATAGCCGTTTCCACTTCATTCATGGCTATTGATGCTTCATTTTCAACGATTGGTTGTCCTAGGGGATCTTGACTGTATGTTCCTGAACTTTGGCTGTCCTGAGAACTGTCTCTAGCAATTTCTGCTGCAATTGTAGTTTCCTGTTCAATTTCTTCATTTAACATTTGCAGATAAGTTGAGAATGTACTGCATTGTATGCTGTCTTTGCAAGCATTAAAAGAATCTTCATAGCTCTGGAATTCTCCCAGTAGTTCATCCTCTGAACGCCATGGTTTAAACAACTGTAAAAGAGCCAAGTAGTAAAATTCTTTCTTGTCGGTAGTGTCGCAACTCAGCTTCCGGTGATTTATCAAACTTCCTTTGGTTTGCTTCACCAAACATCCTTCTTCACCAACGACTTTATATTTTCCATTATTGATGTCTTCTGCAGCTTTCCGTGAATAAATGTAGTTCTGCAGCACTTCATAGAGACACATGTTCTCCAGATGATGACTTCTCTTGGGATAATATGTGTCCAACATGTTTGTTTTCAATATATCTGTACTTTCAGGTTCGAACTGTGCCAAATATTCAATTTCTCCAACAGATTTCAGTACCCGATTTCTCATTGCTGCAAGGCCTAAACTTGCCCAAATTATTCTTCTTGACTTCGAGTAGAGACTTGCAGAAGATAATCTATCTGAACATTCGTAGGATCCAATTTCTCGATGCGATAACATCTTCAAACTGAAACTGTACAGCTTCTTACTGACAGTCTTCTCGTGAGAAATCTCTTCCCACATTTCCTTCAATTCTGTTTTTTCTGATTTCGTAATGTAAGACGTTACATATCGAGCAACAGCAATGGAATTGTCAGCAACATACTGTATATCCATGTTAGCGTTCCACATGGATAAAATGACTGGGTTGTAGTCATTTATATTTTTTGATTCTTCTTTTCTTTTAAGGTTGTAGGTATTCTTAGGTGATTTTCTTGTGATAGTATGTCTCACAGCTGACATAAAACTGTTGACTCTTCCATTTGTAAGAACAGGTCTAGGAAATCCAAATCGACATTTAGTGTAGTATTTTTCTTTGCTCTTGTATTTCCGTCGACAGTATTTTCCACACCGATGACTTTGGAAACGTAGAACTTGCTCCTTTAACTTGTACTCTTCTGTGCTTTTAGGTATAGCACATGTTGCATATTCTTCAATGTAAGATAACACTGCTTCATCAGTATCTGTTCCAAACTTTGGGGCATCCTTGATCCACAGCAGCATATGAATATGAGGAGCACCTCTTGCCTGGTACTCTTTTCTCCAAAAGAAATCCACTACTTCTCCAAGGGGTGGATTTTTTTTATTGCAGATGAAGGACATCATAGCCTCAAATCTATGATTGAAATATCTGCAAACATTAACCGGATCCAATGAGCACAGTTCTCCTGCTGTCTTGTATTCGATGTTTTCAATGTTTGAATTGGCCTCTCGTAGAAAATCCAGTAAATCATCCCAAGCGTACTCGGCGCAGCTTAGGGTAAGGAACCATGTTGGTGTTCCTAAATTGCGTAACATGCATTTTAGTTCACCATGGCGTCGGTACCAATATTCATTTGTCCCACGCTGACAAGCCATCAGATTGATCAGTTGTGTTTCCAAATGATCATCTCGGTGCTGCACTTTCTCCATAAAATCCTTAGCAGACACATTTTGTAAATGTACTCCACTTTTTAAAATGTGATTTACTGCATAAGACAGTGCAGACAAGTCGCTTTCAAATAAAAGATGGAACAAATAAGGGATACTTTGTCGAAATCTGGGATCTTCAGCATATAGTCTTGTAGTCCGATACTCAGAAGCTGGAATCTGTTCCGGACGTTCATCGTATCGTCCTCCTTTTCCTTTAGGAAACAGCTGGGGAAAACATCGAGCTTCCAAGCTCTCCTCCCATACACTCACGGGATTTCCTTTTGCTTTCTTCATCTGAAAGAGATCAATATTGTCTCCCATAACTTCTTTCGAATGGAGAGGATGTATGCTAAAATGTTCATAAATTTCTTCTTCCTTTGACTTGTCCACTTTTTCAATTTGTCCACTTGGTGTTTCTGTATCTCCTTGTAAATCTTCTTCTTCTTCTTCTTCTTCTACTATATAAATTGATTCATACCATTTGTTATTTTTTTTCAAATACAAATTTGCTCTTTGTACTTTCCGCACATCTACCAGCTCCTGCCAAATCTTCTTATTCTTTGTAGGTACACCATTAACCAGAATAATTAATGGTTCAGTTTCCAAAGTATCCGCATCAATAGTTTCCATATTTTTTTTCAAATCCAAGGGCAAATACACCACTCTACCTTTTAAACCTCTCAGTAAATCTGAAGGAGGTAATTTACCAGTTTTGGGCTCCATACGTACTATGGTCTGGAACGGATGAACACATTGAATGAGTATAGACTCATATGTATTTAATTCAGAAAGTTCAGCAGGAATAGCATCCAATTCTAAATTATTATGTACAGCTCTGGTCGGCATTCTATTTTCCTCTAACTTGTTGTAGCAGTATTTACAAATACGCTGATCTTCACCCAATTCAAAACAATTTTCAAGAAATATATATGTTGCAAAATCCATCCACTTATAATTATCTTCATTTTCACTCTTTCTGTAGAGATCAACATTCCTAGTTTGTTTTCTATAATGAGTTCTGCGGCAACAAATACAAGTAACATTTGGTCTTTCATTAGAGACTATTGCAAATTTTGTTATGTGATCATTAAATGTCTTACTTACACAAGGTTCTACATTCTCTTCCACTTCTGCCTCATTTACTGTGTCCTTCTCTGCACTGTTTTGTTCAGGACCAAAGTAACAAAACTGAATTTCATCAACAACCTTCTCTACATCTGATACCGTTCCTCGGAACAGAGCCCTATTCAATTCATTTAACTTTATTGCTGGACTTTTGGCAAAATACAACCGTCTCACAAACTTTCTCATTTCAGTATGATGAACAGCCAGCATCCTAAAATGATGGAAAACACTATTGCACACTTTTCTAGATAGACAAGCAAGAGAATGACCCTGCAAACCAGTATTCTCTCTCACTCTGCATGGATCCAGACTTTGAAGCACCTTAATCTTTTGTTTTACACTTTTTTTACTATATTCTCTTAGAAACTCTCGAAATCTGTCAATAGATTCCTGACGCACAGTGCAAATACTACTACAATTCCAAGTGTACACTGGGGCTTTAGGACGTCTCCCCATTGCCTCATCTGCCATCACTTGTACCTCACCTCTTGGAACCATTATCTCCTTCTCCATTATGCAACCATTTTTTACTTCGTATGAACGACCTCTGGTGTCAACTGCATGCAGCAAACTATTACTTTGAAAATAGCTCTCTTCATTAAAAAAAGGTTCACTACTTGAGCTATGCATCCACTTTTCTAAAAACACTTTACAAAAATTTGTTCTGTTCACTACTCTTTTGCTTTTGCTTTGTGATTTCAGTACATTAACCATTTTATCTAATGTACGCATCCTATTCAAAATTAATATGAATAGTTTCCTTTTTAATTCTAATGCCTTTGCTGCAATGGCTTCAATTTCTTTTTTTCTCTTATAATATTTAGCCTTTTGCTTATATTTCTTTATATCCTTTATCAAATTGGACATAACTCTTCTCTGAAACATTTTTCTACGTATCTCTTTAAATGCTGTTTTTCTGTTTATGTTAAACTTTTCAATTGCAGAAGGTATATTTGCATTAACTAAATCCTCAATTTTTTGCTGTTCTGTAGGTTTTGTTACATTTTTCCGAGAACAGACATTTTGTACATTTTTGTTTGTTTTCAATATTTTGTTTAGGAATTGTCTTTTTTGCTTACCAGAAGATTTTTTCTTTTTCCCAACATCAGCATCTTCTACTAACTTTGGTCCTCCAGTTGTCCTCAAATATAGTTTTTTTTTTAGCGTTTTTTGAACTCGAGATTTTGTAGGCATCTTAAATTTTGTTCACTGTTCTTCAGCAATACCTGCAAAAAAACTAAAAAAAAAATTCTTTATTGTATTTAAATATATTACTACATTTCTTTTCACAATAGTCACAAAACGAAATTTCTTTGCCAATTTGAATGCACACAAACTCCTCTTTTTTTTTGGGCAAGTGAAAATCTGTATAACAAACTGTCACATTATGAAACCAAGCTGTTTTTTTTTCAGACCACCACCGTGTGTATTCTCTGTGACTGCCTACACTCCAGCAGGGGCAACCAGCCTTAGTGATGCTGAATGTATTTGCATTACAGACTTAAACCTGAAAACCCCACTCGCTTCTAATTACTGTGCATGACTATACATGGCAAGCACATGGGTGTGTGCTAAACCTCTGCTTCTTCCCCCAAAAATTCGCTCCTCTTTTCCATCTACTGCAACTGTGAAATCACCAGAGCAAGACGCAATACATTTCTGCCTATAATTCTTCTATGCACACAGAGTCATGTTTTCACATTAGTGCCAAAACGAAATTTCTTTGCCAATTTGAAAGCACACTTACTGCTCTTTTTTTTTCGGGCCAAGTGAAAATCTCTTTTTACACTTTGAAATCACTTTTACAGACTGACACATTCTGAAACCTTTTTTTTTAAATTTATTTAAATGCACATGTCCAAGCTGTTTTTTTTTCAGACCACCACCGTGTGTATTCTCTGTGACTGCCTACACTCCAGCAGGGGCAACCAGCCTTAGTGATGCTGAATGTATTTGCATTACAGACTTAAACCTGAAAACCCCACTCGCTTCTAATTACTGTGCATGACTATACATGGCAAGCACATGGGTGTGTGCTAAACCTCTGCTTCTTCCCCCAAAAATTCGCTCCTCTTTTCCATCTACTGCAACTGTGAAATCACCAGAGCAAGACGCAATACATTTCTGCCTATAATTCTTCTATGCACACAGAGTCATGTTTTCACATTAGTGCCAAAACGAAATTTCTTTGCCAATTTGAAAGCACACTTACTGCTCTTTTTTTTTCGGGGGCAAGTGTATATCTCTTTTTTCAATTTGAAATCACTTTTACAGACTGACACATTCTGAAACCTTTTTTTTTAATTTATTTAAATGCACATGTCCAAGCAGTTTTTTTTTCAGACCACCACCGTGTGCATTCTCTGTGACTGCCTACACTCCAGCAGGGGCAACCAGCCTTAGTGATGCTGAATGTATTTGCATTACAGACTTAAACCTGAAAACCCCACTCGCTTCTAATTACTGTGCATGACTATACATGGCAAGCACATGGGTGTGTGCTAAACCTCTGCTTCTTCCCCCAAAAATTCGCTCCTCTTTTCCATCTACTGCAACTGTGAAATCACCAGAGCAAGACGCAATACATTTCTGCCTATAATTCTTCTATGCACACAGAGTCATGTTTTCACATTAGTGCCAAAACGAAATTTCTTTGCCAATTTGAAAGCACACTTACTGCTCTTTTTTTTTCGGGGGCAAGTGTATATCTCTTTTTTCAATTTGAAATCACTTTTACAGACTGACACATTCTGAAACCTTTTTTTTAAATTTATTTAAATGCACATGTCCAAGCAGTTTTTTTTTCAGACCACCACCGTGTGTATTCTCTGTGACTGCCTACACTCCAGCAGGGGCAAACAGCCTTAGTGATGCTGAATGTATTTGCATTACAGACTTAAACCTGAAAACCCCACTCGCTTCTAATTACTGTGCATGACTATACATGGCAAGCACATGGGTGTGTGCTAAACCTCTGCTTCTTCCCCCAAAAATTCGCTCCTCTTTTCCATCTACTGCAACTGTGAAATCACCAGAGCAAGACGCAATACATTTCTGCCTATAATTCTTCTATGCACACAGAGTCATGTTTTCACATTAGTGCCAAAACGAAATTTCTTTGCCAATTTGAAAGCACACTTACTGCTCTTTTTTTTTTCGGGCCAAGTGAAAATCTCTTTTTACACTTTGAAATCACTTTTACAGACTGACACATTCTGAAACCTTTTTTTTTAAATTTATTTAAATGCACATGTCCAAGCTGTTTTTTTTTCAGACCACCACCGTGTGTATTCTCTGTGACTGCCTACACTCCAGCAGGGGCAACCAGCCTTAGTGATGCTGAATGTATTTGCATTACAGACTTAAACCTGAAAACCCCACTCGCTTCTAATTACTGTGCATGACTATACATGGCAAGCACATGGGTGTGTGCTAAACCTCTGCTTCTTCCCCCAAAAATTCGCTCCTCTTTTCCATCTACTGCAACTGTGAAATCACCAGAGCAAGACGCAATACATTTCTGCCTATAATTCTTCTATGCACACAGAGTCATGTTTTCACATTAGTGCCAAAACGAAATTTCTTTGCCAATTTGAAAGCACACTTACTGCTCTTTTTTTTTCGGGCCAAGTGAAAATCTCTTTTTACACTTTGAAATCACTTTTACAGACTGACACATTCTGAAACCTTTTTTTTTAATTTATTTAAATGCACATGTCCAAGCTGTTTTTTTTTCAGACCACCACCGTGTGTATTCTCTGTGACTGCCTACACTCCAGCAGGGGCAACCAGCCTTAGTGATGCTGAATGTATTTGCATTACAGACTTAAACCTGAAAACCCCACTCGCTTCTAATTACTGTGCATGACTATACATGGCAAGCACATGGGTGTGTGCTAAACCTCTGCTTCTTCCCCCAAAAATTCGCTCCTCTTTTCCATCTACTGCAACTGTGAAATCACCAGAGCAAGACGCAATACATTTCTGCCTATAATTCTTCTATGCACACAGAGTCATGTTTTCACATTAGTGCCAAAACGAAATTTCTTTGCCAATTTGAAAGCACACTTACTGCTCTTTTTTTTTCGGGCCAAGTGAAAATCTCTTTTTACACTTTGAAATCACTTTTACAGACTGACACATTCTGAAACCTTTTTTTTTAAATTTATTTAAATGCACATGTCCAAGCTGTTTTTTTTTCAGACCACCACCGTGTGTATTCTCTGTGACTGCCTACACTCCAGCAGGGGCAACCAGCCTTAGTGATGCTGAATGTATTTGCATTACAGACTTAAACCTGAAAACCCCACTCGCTTCTAATTACTGTGCATGACTATACATGGCAAGCACATGGGTGTGTGCTAAACCTCTGCTTCTTCCCCCAAAAATTCGCTCCTCTTTTCCATCTACTGCAACTGTGAAATCACCAGAGCAAGACGCAATACATTTCTGCCTATAATTCTTCTATGCACACAGAGTCATGTTTTCACATTAGTGCCAAAACGAAATTTCTTTGCCAATTTGAAAGCACACTTACTGCTCTTTTTTTTTCGGGGGCAAGTGTATATCTCTTTTTTCAATTTGAAATCACTTTTACAGACTGACACATTCTGAAACCTTTTTTTTTAATTTATTTAAATGCACATGTCCAAGCAGTTTTTTTTTCAGACCACCACCGTGTGCATTCTCTGTGACTGCCTACACTCCAGCAGGGGCAACCAGCCTTAGTGATGCTGAATGTATTTGCATTACAGACTTAAACCTGAAAACCCCACTCGCTTCTAATTACTGTGCATGACTATACATGGCAAGCACATGGGTGTGTGCTAAACCTCTGCTTCTTCCCCCAAAAATTCGCTCCTCTTTTCCATCTACTGCAACTGTGAAATCACCAGAGCAAGACGCAATACATTTCTGCCTATAATTCTTCTATGCACACAGAGTCATGTTTTCACATTAGTGCCAAAACGAAATTTCTTTGCCAATTTGAAAGCACACTTACTGCTCTTTTTTTTTCGGGGGCAAGTGTATATCTCTTTTTTCAATTTGAAATCACTTTTACAGACTGACACATTCTGAAACCTTTTTTTTAAATTTATTTAAATGCACATGTCCAAGCAGTTTTTTTTTCAGACCACCACCGTGTGTATTCTCTGTGACTGCCTACACTCCAGCAGGGGCAAACAGCCTTAGTGATGCTGAATGTATTTGCATTACAGACTTAAACCTGAAAACCCCACTCGCTTCTAATTACTGTGCATGACTATACATGGCAAGCACATGGGTGTGTGCTAAACCTCTGCTTCTTCCCCCAAAAATTCGCTCCTCTTTTCCATCTACTGCAACTGTGAAATCACCAGAGCAAGACGCAATACATTTCTGCCTATAATTCTTCTATGCACACAGAGTCATGTTTTCACATTAGTGCCAAAACGAAATTTCTTTGCCAATTTGAAAGCACACTTACTGCTCTTTTTTTTTTCGGGCCAAGTGAAAATCTCTTTTTACACTTTGAAATCACTTTTACAGACTGACACATTCTGAAACCTTTTTTTTTAAATTTATTTAAATGCACATGTCCAAGCTGTTTTTTTTTCAGACCACCACCGTGTGTATTCTCTGTGACTGCCTACACTCCAGCAGGGGCAACCAGCCTTAGTGATGCTGAATGTATTTGCATTACAGACTTAAACCTGAAAACCCCACTCGCTTCTAATTACTGTGCATGACTATACATGGCAAGCACATGGGTGTGTGCTAAACCTCTGCTTCTTCCCCCAAAAATTCGCTCCTCTTTTCCATCTACTGCAACTGTGAAATCACCAGAGCAAGACGCAATACATTTCTGCCTATAATTCTTCTATGCACACAGAGTCATGTTTTCACATTAGTGCCAAAACGAAATTTCTTTGCCAATTTGAAAGCACACTTACTGCTCTTTTTTTTTCGGGCCAAGTGAAAATCTCTTTTTACACTTTGAAATCACTTTTACAGACTGACACATTCTGAAACCTTTTTTTTAAATTTATTTAAATGCACATGTCCAAGCTGTTTTTTTTTCAGACCACCACCGTGTGTATTCTCTGTGACTGCCTACACTCCAGCAGGGGCAACCAGCCTTAGTGATGCTGAATGTATTTGCATTACAGACTTAAACCTGAAAACCCCACTCGCTTCTAATTACTGTGCATGACTATACATGGCAAGCACATGGGTGTGTGCTAAACCTCTGCTTCTTCCCCCAAAAATTCGCTCCTCTTTTCCATCTACTGCAACTGTGAAATCACCAGAGCAAGACGCAATACATTTCTGCCTATAATTCTTCTATGCACACAGAGTCATGTTTTCACATTAGTGCCAAAACGAAATTTCTTTGCCAATTTGAAAGCACACTTACTGCTCTTTTTTTTTCGGGCCAAGTGAAAATCTCTTTTTACACTTTGAAATCACTTTTACAGACTGACACATTCTGAAACCTTTTTTTTTAAATTTATTTAAATGCACATGTCCAAGCTGTTTTTTTTTCAGACCACCACCGTGTGTATTCTCTGTGACTGCCTACACTCCAGCAGGGGCAACCAGCCTTAGTGATGCTGAATGTTTTTGCATTACAGACTTAAACCTGAAAACCCCACTCGCTTCTAATTACTGTGCATGACTATACATGGCAAGCACATGGGTGTGTGCTAAACCTCTGCTTCATCCCCCCAAAATTCGCTCCTCTTTTCCATCTACTGCAACTGTGAAATCACCAGAGCAAGACGCAATACATTTCTGCCTATAATTCTTCTATGCACACAGAGTCATGTTTTCACATTAGTGCCAAAACGAAATTTCTTTGCCAATTTGAAAGCACACTTACTGCTCTTTTTTTTTCGGGGGCAAGTGTATATCTCTTTTTTCAATTTGAAATCACTTTTACAGACTGACACATTCTGAAACCTTTTTTTTTAATTTATTTAAATGCACATGTCCAAGCAGTTTTTTTTTCAGACCACCACCGTGTGTATTCTCTGTGACTGCCTACACTCCAGCAGGGGCAACCAGCCTTAGTGATGCTGAATGTATTTGCATTACAGACTTAAACCTGAAAACCCCACTCGCTTCTAATTACTGTGCATGACTATACATGGCAAGCACATGGGTGTGTGCTAAACCTCTGCTTCTTCCCCCAAAAATTCGCTCCTCTTTTCCATCTACTGCAACTGTGAAATCACCAGAGCAAGACGCAATACATTTCTGCCTATAATTCTTCTATGCACACACAGTCATGTTTTCACATTAGTGCCAAAACGAAATTTCTTTGCCAATTTGAAAGCACACTTACTGCTCTTTTTTTTTCGGGCCAAGTGAAAATCTCTTTTACAGACTGACACATTATGAATCCACCATGTGTAACTACAACAAAAACAATTCCCATTTCTATTATTCATTTCTTAAGTTACCACATACATCCCCTCTCAAACTGTAAACTCACCTTTAAAATTAGTTAGTTGTGAAAGAAATGTGTCACTCAAACAGCAGATTATCAGAGCCAGGATCTCTGTTCTGTACACCTCTCTCCTCTCAGCAGAACCAGATAATGGCAAACTTTCCCTCTATTTTTCCACACATATACATGTAAGTTTCAAATCTCAGTGCTTCCCCCTTTTTTTCAAATGTAATGACACATTTCTATTGGTTGAAAACCAACCCTTTTCCAAAAGTACCCTGCCCCCAACTTGACTTCTGCCTAGTACCCTTCCCCCAACTTGACTTCTGCCTGCTACCATAGCAACAGCTCATGGAACACTGCTGTGTGCAGTTAGGTCAGAAGTTCGACACACAATGTTTCAATTCCACAGAGCAAGAGTGCTTGACTTTTCAAACCTAACTGCAAATCCATAGTACTGTTCTTTGGTTACACATTTTTTTGTACCAATACAAAACATGCTTCTATTAATTTTCACATACAGCCTAGTTTTTTTTCTAGAATGGTATGAAACAGCCAATCAGTTCTTTTTGTTTTGTAAAAAATATGTATGCCTCCATTTCCAAACTGTCTTTCTTTTCATATTGCCATTCTACTGAAAGACACCTCCTGAGTGCATCCAGTTCTCCTTTGAAGATGTTCACAGTGTGGATTGTAGGGCACAGCTATGTCTTCTGGAGTGAAAAGTTTGCAGAGAAAACAGATATGGTGAGAGACCTTGCTTTGCCAAATGTAGACATTAAATGGATTGGTCAGAGAGGGTTAAAGTGGCACCAATTGATGCCATTGGTGAAATCCTTCATGCAAATCCAACACCCTGACCTCATAATAGTGCACTGTGGTGGCAATGACCTAGGCACTTTGACTGGGGTAGGTCTGGAAATGCTTATGAAGGACACCTTTGCACAACTGTTTACACTTTTCCCTAAAACTGCCTTTGTGTTTTCCAACATATGCCAAAGGCAAAAATGGAACTGGTCCAATCATTTCTGTCCACAGATTGACAAAGCAAGAAAGCACGTCAACAAATCTGTTTCTGCTTTCCTCCGTGACTATGGTATGGGTGCCATTTACCACAACAACTTGCGTTACGACATGCAAGACATTTATAGAGGAGATGGTGTGCACTTCAATGATGAAGGGAACAGAGTCTTCCTCTTGAACCTTAGACTCTGCATCGGTACTTACTTGTAGGTACCACTAAAAAAATGACTCCATAAACACAACAGCTCTTTTTAGAGCTCCCTAATTTCTAAACTCTTAAATCTGATTTTCATTTATTTATTTTTATTTTTTTTACCGTACGCTTACCGTGAGCTTACCGTACGCGTACCCCGTGATTTTTTTTAAAATCAATAAATGTTTTTTTTGTACTTTTCTGTCCTTCTTTGACCCCCTTACAATAGTTAGGGGGTCTGTAACTCTCCTCATTGCCCCCTTTCCTTGTTTTCACTCTTTTTTTTCAGAGTGAAATACACAAAATGGCGGCCGCCGCTTCCTGGTTTCGGCCGATTCGAATGTTTACTAAGATCTAAGAGCCAATCAGAATCGCGCTCGCGCACGCCACCGTACGCTTACCGTAAGCGTACGGTAAGCGTACCGTAAGCTGGCTCAGATATATATATTGATTTAAAGGCTATTTTCTCAGAATCTACTGAACAGATTTACACCAAACCTACAAAAGGCACTTCCTTGACCTAGGGACTACCTCTCTGCCAAATTTTGAGTAATTCTGTTCAGCCGTTCAGGCTGTAGCTCGTTCTAAAGGTCCTATGGAAAAATGCATGGGAAAAACGCGTTTTGGGACCCCCCTTTTATCTCAGCCCCCGCTTGACGGATCCCCCCGAGACTTTCAGGGTAGGAGCGGAGCGTAGCGCCCCACCTATTTTGAGAAATTCGCGAGGATTCGTCGACCGGCGCCAAAGTTATTCAAAATAGAATGTTGCGGATTTCCTATGGAAACGTGGTCCTAACTATAACTACCTACTGGCGACCGCCAGTAGGTAATATACATACATATAGATAAATGGATATGCATATATATGCATGTAGATGTGCAAATGTGTGCGTGTAGAGAGAGGTGTAGAGGTAGAGGTGTAGATGTAGAGGTGTAGAGGTAGAAAGGTAGAGGTAGAGGTAGAGAGTAGTAGAGAGAGAGGGAGGTAGAGAGGTAGAGAGTAGAGGATGAGTAATAGAGAGTAGAGAGTAGAAGAGAGAGTAGCAGAGAGTGAGTAGTAGAGAGTAGTAGAGTGAGCAGTAGAGAGTGAGTAGAAGAGAGTAGTAGAGAGTGAGTAGTAGAGATGGAGTAGTAGAGAGTAGTAGAAAGTGGGTAATGGAGAGTGAGTAGTAGAGAGTAGTTGAGAGTGAGTAGTAGAGAGTAAGTAGTAGAGAGTAGTAGAGATTGAATAGTAAAGAGTGAGTAGCAGAGAGAGAGTAGTAGAGAGTGAGTAGTAGAGTCAGTAGTAGAGAGTAGTAGAAAGTGAGTAGTAGAGAGTAGTAGAGAGTGAGTAGTAGAGAGTGAGTAGTAGAGTGAGTAGTAGAGTGAGTAGTAGAGAGAGAGTAGTAGAGAGTGAGTAGTAGAGAGTAATGGAGAGTGAGTAGTAGAGAGTGAGTAGTAGAGAGTGAGTAGTAGAGAGTGAGTAGTAGAGAGAGAGTAGTAGAGAGTGAGTAGTAGAGGGTAATAGAGAGTGAGTAGTAGAGAATGAGTAGTAGAGAGTGAGTAGTAGAGAGAGAGTAGTAGGGAGTAGTAGAGTAGTAGAGTGTGAGTAGTAAAGAGTAGTGGAGAAGTAGAGAGTAGTAGAGAGTGAGCAGTAGAGTGAGTAGTAGGGAGTAGTAGAGAGTGAGTAGTAGAGTGAGTAGTAGAGAGTAGTAGAGTACGAGTTGTAGAGAGCAAGTAGTAGAGAGTTTGTAGTAGAGAGTGAGTAGTAGAGAGTAGTAGAGAGTGGGCAGTAGAGAGAGTATTAGAGAGTTAGTAGTCGAGGGAGTAGTAGAGAGAAGTAGAATAGTAGAGAGTGAGTAGTAGAGTGAGTAGTAGAGAGTAGTAATGAGTGAGTAGTTAAATGTGAGTAGTGGAGTGTGAGTAGCGGAGAGTAGTAGAGAGTGAGTAGTAGAGAGTGAGTAGTAGAGAGTGAGTAGTAGAGAGTGAGTAGTAGAGAGTAGTAGAGAGTGAGTAGTAGAGAGAGAATAGTAGAGAGTGAGTGTTAGAGAGTAGTAGAGTGAATAGTAGAGTGAGTAGTAGAGAGAGAGTAGTAGAGAGTAGTAGAGAGTGAGTAGTAGAGTAGTAGAGAATGAGTGCTAGAGAGTAGTTGAGAGTAGTAGAGTGAGTAGTAGAGAGTGGTTGAGAGTGAGTAGTAGAGAGTGTAATAGAGAGTAATAGAGAGTAGTAGAGAGCGAGTAGTAGAGAGTGAGAAGTGGAGAGTGAGAAGTAGAGAGTAGTAGAGAGCGAGTAATAGAGAGTGAGTATTAGAGACTGAGTAGTAGAGAGTGAATAGTAGAGAGTGAGTGGTAGAGAGAGATTAGTAGATAGTGAGTAGTAGATAGTAGTAGAGTGAGTAGTAGAGAGGGAATAGTAGAGAGAGAGTAGTGGAGAGTAGTAGCGAGTGAGTAGTAGAGTAGTAGAAAGTGTGTGGTAGAGAGTAGTAGAGTGAGTAGTAGAGAGTAGTAGTAGAGAGTAGTACAGAGTGAGTAGTAGAGAGTGGTAGCGAGTGAGTAGTAGAGAGTGAGTAGCTTAATTTAAAAGGAACACAATGAGGGGGTTCATTTTGCCATAGAAATTATGATTCGTGCTGAAAAAAGACAAATTAGGGCACACTTTGGGTAACTTCTCAAATCCTCTTCTATTTCATTAAAACATTCTGACATGCAGACTGAAACATGCACTTTCAATACCAGTAGCAGACTTCCCTGGTGAGCAGTGGCTTTACTGCAGTGATTTAATGAGCAACTAGAGTGCTCACATTCAGAATTTATGGCAAATGTGTGACACATCTGAATGCCTTCTTGATGAAATCAAACTAAAAACTGAAAGTATTTCCTACTGAGGAGACTGTAGTAAATTAGGAAATTTCATAACAAATAAGTCTCCCAAGATAGGCCACCAAAGACAAAAGAGCACAAATATAGCACAAATATCACCCAGATGTAGCCCAAATATAGCCCAATGACAGAATGTCCCCGAGTGTTCTAAAGAACAACTAGAGCACTAACAGTCTTACTTATGACAAATGTATGGCATGTTTATATGTGTGTGTATATATATATATGTATATATGTATACACATACATATATATAAATGCATATGCATATATATATGTATATTATTAAGGGTGGGCGTAGTTCGCGAAGTAGCACTTCGCGAAGCTACGCAAAGTGAAGTTCGCACTACGCGAGCTACGCGTAGCACTTCGCGAACTGCGAAGTAACATGTTCGCACTGTGCAAGATGTTGTTTTCAATGATTGCACAGTGCAGACAAGCAACCGGCACTGTGCAATCATTGAAAATGGCATCTTGCACAGTGCGAGCTGTAGTTTTCTGCTGCTCGAGTAGATTTTTACTCGAGCTGCAGCTTTCTCAACGCGAACTGGTAGTTTCTCATCGCGAGCGGTCGTGAGCATACGCGACCCCTCGCAATGAGAAACCTGACCTTCTCGCGTTGGGAATCTCGCCGGGAGGTTTATTTTCCATGCTCGCGATCGCGAACAAGGAAAAAGTCTCGCCAGGATGTCATTTTGCTTGCTCGCGGTCGCCAACTTGACGTTGAGGACCGCGAGCAAGCAAAAAATGACCGCAGCACTACGCAACACTACGCTACGCGTGTTCGCACTGTGCTACGTGCAGTTCGCGTAGCGCGAAGTAGCGCGAACTTCGCAAACTACGCGAGCGTAGCGTAGTGCTTCGCCCAGGCCTAGATAAAAGACAAAGTCAATGAGGTACTATTGAGGAATTTCTATTCAACCTGGGCCTCAAATCGTATCTCTGGGAACCAGGTACAGTTTGTTCTTGGAAAAGGAGATGTGGTCCAGTAATGCCCAATTTCGATGTCGGTGCTACGGTTGCTTGGAAGGCCTCGCCGTCGTTTTTCTGTGATCTGGCAGAGTCTAGGTGTGCATCGCTAAACAGTTCAAATCTTGGTATTCTTTCAATTTCAGAATCGCCAATTGGGTTACGAAGCCACTGATCATAAGGCAAAGGTAAGGGCACTTTCTTGCAATGCACCCCATGTACCCAGTTCTTTTTGCCGACGACCTTCACTGCAGTGCGCGTTGTCAGAAGTACTTGGCGGGGTTCTCTCCAGCGAGGTTCCAAGTTCTTCGACCTCTGGAAGTTTTTAACGCAGACCCAGTCTCCCGGCCGTATGGTATGACCAGGATTAGTTGAAGCCTGAGGCAAAGTATCTTGTACCAGTTGGTGAAGGACACGTAGCTTAGTGGTGAGTTCATACAAATAATCAATTAACAATGGATGCTCTATCTCGGAGTATTTCTTGGGCCGTGGGACTCCCCAAACATTTGCCGGGCGTCCGAACACAACCTCATAGGGACTAAGCCCCATACGGGAATGGGTGGTTGTTCTGGTAGATAAGAGAGCCAAGGGCAAGGCATCAGGCCAAGCCAGACCCGCGCTGGCTTGAATTTTCGCTAACTTAAGCTTGAGAGTGCCATTATAGCATTCCACCAAACCTGCTGACTGGGGATGGTTTGATGCGTGGAACTTTTGCTTGATGCCAAGACCAGCACATACTTTCTGCATGATCTGGCCCACAAATTCACTCCCGTTGTCACTCCAAATAATTCTAGGTAACCCAAATCTCGGCAGAAATTCCTTTCAGAAGACTTTCGCCGTTGATAGAGCAGTATTATCTTTCAGAGGATAGGCCTCTATCCATCGGGAGAAGGCACATACCACAACAAGAACGTACTTCAAATTGTAAAATCGTTCCATGTGAATGTAATCTATTTGTAATACCTCAAAAGGGTATGTTGGGGGAGCAAAGAAGCCTGCCGGTGTTGGTGTTCCCTTCCCCAGATTATGCATCAAACATACAATACAGTGTTTAACCAGATTGTCTGCGCATTTAGGTATCCCCACATTCTGCCATACTGGGGCCAGAAGTTTGCATATACCTTTTGCGCTGATGTGGGCTGGACCATGTGCCATGGTCACTATTGGTAGTACGTAAGCATCTGGTAACAACCAGCGTTGATGCTCTGACAAATCTGTCCAGCACCCTGTCACATCCAACCTTCCCATACTTTCTTTCCACGTACTTAATTCCTTCTCTGTGGCTTCCGCCTGGATCATTTTCACACTCTCCAGAGTATTCTCACACATCCCACCTTGTGCAACCCATCTAGGGAGTCCACAACGTACATGCGGCTAGTGGTGTCCTTAGCTGTCTCTTTCGCTATCTGGTCTGCAAAAGCATTTCCTTGACCTACATCATCAGTAATCTTCCTATGTGCGCTACACTTTACAATTGCTATCTGAGTGGGCAAGGTAAGCGATTCAAGAAGGTCATTTACCAATTGGCCATGCTGTATCTTAGTGCCATGGGATGTGAGAAAACCTCTTTCCTTCCACAGGCGGCCAAAACTATGGGCCACTCCAAACGCATACTGACTATCAGTGAACACATTCACCCTTTTTCCTTCAGCCAACACACACGCTCTGGTCAGTGCTATCAATTCAGCTGCCTGGGCTGAATTATGCATAATCCGTGCTGTTTCCACAACAGTGTACAAGGTAGTGACTGCATAGGCTGCAGTTGTTTCGCCATTGGGAAGCTTAAAACAGGAACCGTCCACCCATAGGGTCCCATCCGGGTCCGGGAGTGGAGTATCCTTCAAATCAACTCTGCCTCTTGTCTCTTCCTCCGTGCGGAGGAAACAATCATGTTGCTCCGGTGTACTATTTTCTACTGGAATCGGCAGCAATGTTGCCGGGTTCAGGACATTACATCGTTTAATGTGTATGTGGCTAGCCAAGAGTGTCGGTTCATACCCCGAAAGGCGGGCACTCGTGAGGTGTTGCGTCTTTGTTCTGTTTGGGAGGGTGTCTATTGCATGTGGCACCATGACAATGAGGGTATTATCTAATACCAATCCGGCAGACTGGCGAATTGAAACTGCTGCTGCTGCTGCTGCTCTCAGACAGCTAGGTAAAGCCTTGGCCACTGGATCTAATGTGGCAGAGAAATAGGCACAGGGACGTTGCCTGTCCCCAAATCGTTGCGTTAAAATTGATAATGCGCAACCTTCTTTCTCATGAACATAGAGTGTGAAAGGTTTACTGTAATCAGGAGTACCTAACACAGGAGCAGAGCACAAGGCAGTACGTAAATCAGTGAAACTTTTCTGGCATTCCGCTGACCATGGGAAAGGGTGTGGTGTGTCTTTAAGAGTCAGTGCCAACAAGGGTTTTGCCAGAAGGGAGAAATTGGGGATCCATTGTCTACAGTAAGAGGTAATACCTAAAAAGGCACGCACCTCTTTTTGCGTACATGGAATAGGCATTTGGGCAATTGCTTGGATACGTTCTGGGGTCAATCGTCGTCCCTCCTTTGACAAGAGATGACCTAGATAGGTAACCTCTTGGCAACAATATTGCAATTTAGACGGTGAAACCTTGTGGTGGTGGTCAGATAAGTGGCGTAACAATGAAACAGTGGCCTTTTTACAAGTGTCCTCCGAATCTGCTGCAGCCAACAGGTCATCCACATATTGAATAAGAGTCGTACCTGGTGGTAAAGGCATAGTGTCGAGCTGTGATTTTAATGCTTGACTGTAAATGGAGGGGCTCTCGCAATACCCTTGGGGAGCCCTCTTGAACCGGAAGCTTGGGCCTGCTAAGGAGAATCCAAAAATATCCCTACTGTCCTCAGCAATAGGTATGCTGAAAAAAGCATTTTTGAGGTCAATGACAGAAAACCAGGAAGCTGAGGCAGGTACCATTGTCAATATGGCATTAATGTCTGGGACAACAGGGAATTGAGGTACTACAATCTTATTGACTTCTCTGAGATCAATCACAAAACGATAAACAGGTGGCTGGGAGGGGCCGGTCCGTTTAAAAACGGGCAGAACAGGGCTGTTGCATACATTTCCCCTAGTCTCTTCGACCACACCATTTTGTACCAAATCGTGAACTATAGTTAAAAGAGCCTTTTCGCCGTCACTGGAAATTTTATATTGTGGAATGCGAGGGAATTTAACATTGGGCTTAATGGTTACAATATAGGGTGGAATTTGTAAGAGGCCCACATCATTGGGGCCGTGGCCCAGAGGGTGGCAGAAAGAGACTGTAATTCAGGAGGAAGCTGGTCTGTGGACAAATACATCGATGACGTCAATTTCTTACCTAGGGTAAGACGCACACCAGAAGGAGAACAGTGCAATGTTGCATACAATTTTTTCAATAAATCCAAACCCAACAAATTTTCACCACAACCAGTTGTTAAAAGAAGCGGGGCCTCCAATTTGTAAGGACCTATTGAAATGGGCAAAGGGCGTGAAACTGGGTTCTGAACTGGGGCGCCAGAAAATCCCACAGAAACATTCGTACAGCCAGACAAAGGTGCCCCAGGGAGTTTAGAGGGAATCATAGAGCTCTTTGTCACACCAGTGTCTAATAGGAATGGCTCTGTAACACCTAGTGCTACCACATCAACATAAGGCCCGTTTTGGTCCACTGGAATTGATACTATTCCCTTACTTTGTCCAAGGCTGTCCTAACTAGATTGGCAATTCTGGCTCTCATCCTCGGTATAGTAATCATCATTGTAATAGTTGGTAGACTGAACATTGCGCTGATCAAAATAGTTCATGGAGTTTTCAGGGGGCATGGAACGTGGGTTATTAGGCTGTGTGCCCCGCCCTCTACCTCTCGATGTTGACTGATAACCACCCCGGCCTCGCGACCCGGGGGTGCCACTCGTACGCTGTAACAAAACTGGGCAATTATATTTTAAATGGCCGTCTTCCTTACAATAGGCGCATTCATTCTGGCCCAGCGCAGGTCTGGGAATAAAAGGCCCAGACCTCTGCAACGGTCTCTGAAATTGTGGAGGCGGCTGATATTCCTGTTGGGCAGGGTGAGGAGGATAAGCCTGTTGCAAGAGAACTTTTGTTTTCAGTTCTTTCGTCTTTTTATCTAGTTTCTCTCTCTCCTCTTTATCCCTATTCTCATAATGCTGAGCAGTGGCCAGTATCTGGGCAGAAGATGACATGGCCCACGCACTTTCGGAATTCTTTAATTTATTTGATATTTCCGGAACAAAATTAGACACAAATTTATCCATAAACAGTCGTTGGCCACCTTCCGTGCTCATATCCTGACCACTATGATCGATGAACGTCTCCTCAAAACGAGTGAAGAAATCAGAGACATTTTCGTCCGCTTTTTGCTTACAAGCTGCTAGTTTATCCCTACTAACTCGCAGAGGGGGCATCATAGTTTTCAGTAAGGCAATAATTCTAGGTGGGAGTTCCGTAACTAACGGCTCTGGTTTAGCACCACCCACTTGGAGTCTGTCTGCGGCAAGAATGGCAGCCCAATTACCCCCCAATTCCACAGGGTGGTCTTCCTTCCGAATTCTGGCCCATAATGGTTGTGGTACTACGTTACCCATGAGCATGTCTATGTCGGCCAAATTCATAACACATGCGTCGACAGTTTGGGACAACTCTTTATAATACCCAGCAGGATTTTTACGGGGGTCCGGTAACGACTGCTTAAGGGCCAATACTTTGGAACGTTTCCAAGGAACGTGCATCCACACACGCTGGAAGTGAGCAGGTATAAGAGGATTGTTTCCCTGAGCTGCGACCTCCTCTCTCCACACTGGGGGAACCTCCCTCATAGGGTAGTGCTTTAATTTTCGCATAACAGAAGAATCGCGTTTCGGCGAAGACCGGCAAGCAAACATCATTCTGAACGTGACGAGCGTCCCTACCGCGTCCTCGACCTCAGCGCCCACAATCGATCCTTTATCAAACTCGGCCTGTACATCTAGCAGGCCCTGGGGAACTGACCCCAACCCCAGATCTTCCCATTCTTGACTTAAAACATTACACATCACATCAAAAACGTATCTTTGTGTCGGCGCTTCCCACTGGTTAAAGGTAATCATAATATCCTGCAAATTATACTGGGAGCCCTTCGTGGCCCACCGTCGGGCAAGGAGGTCTAGCACTTCCTGTTCGTCAGGACCGGGGAGCTGGCTATGAGTTTGCCTGCGAGGAGGAACGGGGGTAGTTTGCAAAGTCCCAAAGAGAGGGGACAAAAGGCCGGAAACGGTATCGATCATCCGCTTCCGAGCGGAAGGGGAATTCGTCATTAGGACAGGAGACATAATATTAGGCGGAGCAGGTGAGGGGGTAGCCTTTACAAGGGGAGCCGAAGGCAAGGGAGAGCTCGGTAATACCGGAAGAGGCTGTAATGGGGGTGCAGGAACCAATTGGGGAGCGACGGGTGGAACAACAGGTGGGGCAGGTACTAACGATAAGGGTGCATTCACTCCCGGGGGAGGCGGCAGTACGGGAGGTACATTTGTCCCTTGCGCATAGGGCGGTGGTAGTCTCAACAGGTGGGACATTAAAGGATTCTTCTCAGGGTCCGCATTTTTCTCTGCAGGGGGTGTTGGCAACACTGGATAACATCTATCGACTGCCATACGATGTTGCCTATCTAAAACCTCAATCGCACGATTGGTCTCGTCAATTTTAAATTGCTGAGCAGCTTGTACAATAGTCATATTTCTCCTATCTTTTTTAGCTTGTTTCATTTCATTCTGTTTGGCCTCCTTGCGCCATAAGCGAAAGGAGTCAAACATAGCCGGCCGGGCTTTCCGTTTAAACAGGGCGTCTTCCAAATTATCTAAGATATTGAGCTGATAACTGCCGTGCTGCGGCCACCGTAAAACACCATCTTTCCTAGTATAGCGGACCCACGCCTCATTAAAGGCTATGGGCCCGATACCATGTTTCGAGTATACTTCATAAGTGGGAGTCCCGGCCGGAGGAATTGGACAAGAGTCCTCCAGTCGGGAATCCCTATTGCAATCAAAACCAAACCAATTACCAAACTTATTGAAACCAGGCATCGCTAGCTCACTAGTTTCTTACAAACGTCAAGGGGATTAATTAGTCACTTTACGGTACACAAACTGCACTCACCCCTCGGTTTCGGCTTTTGCAAAAGTCGAACCAAACAAAACAAAGACAAAGGAGTGGCCACTATACTTAACTTAACCAGATGAGTCCCACGCCAACAGAGGTCTGTTCTAACGTCTCGCCATACCAAAACCAAGAGGGCCAAAGCGTGGCGGCAGTCAGGGCAGCAGGTCTTCGCAGCCGTCGGAAGGGAGAAGCCACGCTGTAAAAACCTTCGGTCCACTTACGACATGCAGGGGTTGATCACGTGGTGCGCGTCCTCCGGAATTTCCTGGCGGGGCTCCTCACGATCCTCGGGCTGGACCCACATCCTCTGAAGCCGCCTCACAGAGGGCACCATTTGAAGAACCTGGCTTCTTAAGCCAGGTGGCACAGGGTATGCCTGAAATCCTCTGAGTTCGCCTTCCAAGTTACAGAGACACGGAACACTCTGTTAGCATAGGAACTTCAATTTATTTAGCTGCAGCTAGGTACAGTTGTCCCAGAAGTACATCGTAAGTAGGTTCTTAGGAGACTGTCACTTCAATCTGTGGCTCACAATCTTTTGTAGCGCTGGAATCCCCTAAAGCAACAACTCCCCTACATGTGCAATAAAAATACAAATCGCCCACAAGGACACATTCTTCGTACAAGATGCTGGATAATGGGCAATACAAATTCTCTCCCTAAGGTCGTGTTCTCTACCCGACCCGACAGGTCAGGTGGCTTAGCCATTCCTTAGTTAAATTACTTTACGACAGGGCACATGTGCATGCTGGAGATGATGATTTGTAAAACAGCTGTAGGGGCTGGAGAACGGTCACCAAGGGTCAATAGATGCTTATCTCGAGAATTGGTTGTTTTGAACCGAGGTTCACGAGGTTCAGGATGGGTTCAGCTCAAGAGAAGAGGAGAGGTCGTGTAATATGTACAACAGCATAAAATACGAAAGAAACGCTATAGAGGTTTAAGGTGCCTGAGTGGGGGCAACAGCGCAACGATGTTACCAAAACGGGATGGGGTCGAATTTGAATTTCCTCACCCTGGAGGGAGGGACCAGACCTGCCTCGCGCTAAAAAGAGCCGGTGTTCTTCACGGGACGCGCGCGGGCCAAGAGCAGGCCCGTCCTCGCCCGTCATTGACAGGAAGAGGCAGGGCAGGGCCAGCCCTCTGTCATTTGACCATTTGACCATCAGGACGTATATATCAAGACGCTCAAGGTACTGTGCTGATTAATGACAGAGTAGTATACTTGGACTTGCTGTAAAGCATTCATTTGTGGGAATTTGGCTCCTGTATTATTGTTTTGATAGGTGTGTTTTAACTGTTTTATCTATTTTGTATTATATATATAGAGAGTCAAACCACCTTGGTCCATCAATGGGCAAAAGAAAGACAATGGATGGTACTGGGGGGGCAAGTGGTTCTACTGGTGGGGTAGGAAAGGAGAAAAAGGCTAGGAAACTAGTCAAGAAAGTAGCCACGAATAACAACTGTGTTATGGACAGAATCGATAACCTTATTATAGAATATGAGGGGATATTGGGAGTTGACCACCCGGTTCCCACCGACCCTGTTAACTTGACATCTTCAAAAGACCCTACCCCTCCACGCCCTACTATTGTTCCACCAATGTTTCAGAAATTACAACGTAAGGAAACAGCTGTTTGTCGAGAGATAACACAACCAGGGTCAGTTTCCCAGACGCCTGATTCTCCTCTCCAACTGTCTATTCTTCCTGCCCAGGACATAGCGTGCCATATAGACCCTCTAATCACCTGTACAAATCGGTTTGCAGTCTTGGCTGGGGAGTCTGATCCCCATGAGGATGTACAATTTTCACATCCCACTATAACCTTGAAGAGGAGCCAAAACGAGATAGATAACACAGGTTCTCTATCCCCACAGACCCTTCTCCAGCTACTTAGGGAGGAGGTTGGGTCCTTGAAAGCAACAATTGAGAAGTTAGTGGCTACCGTCAAACTCCTAGTTTCTAATAATGTATCGCATACTCCAGTCATCCGTGCCTTATCCAACTTGCATTGCATATCACCGCTAGGAGATCAAATAGACAGTGTTGTGCCACTAGCTTCCGTCGTCCACTCACAGCGTTCTATTAAGGCTCAACCTACTTTGCCTTTAGGCCCTCCTGGACTCCCCCCTCCTAATACTCTGCAAAAACAATCCTACTCACAAGTAGTTGCAAACTGTAGAAGACTGTGCAACGCCCCACCTATTCCTTCTTTGGGTGGTAATAAACTTCTTCGAAAAAACGCAGAATCACCTTGCTTTACTAGTCATGTGTTATGGTCACTGTCCGGAGGCCTCATTGTCTGGATTAAGATTGATATGGGCTGCCAAATTATTGAACATCATTGTGATAACCCAGATATCATGCGACTCACGATTAAGGGACATAGATGTGGTAAAATTGTGGAGTTGTTTAATGTATACATAAGAGGCACACCTGGGGGCAAACCGTCAAATATTGTACTGTCCTTAGAACATGAGTTAGCCAACTGTGCACCAAACCCATGTATTACGATTGCAGGTGATTTTAATTGCACTTTTGAGCCACTAGACTCAGAGGATTTGCTGAGGTTATCTGAAGTAGATACCAAATGGGGCGTCCCAACATTAAATATACCCCCCATCAAAAAATTGTCTCAAATTGCAATCCAGATTAATGCACTCACATTAGAATTTGGATTAAGGGCCGCAAATGGAAGAACCCCTTCTGATGTCACGAATCGACTACATATTAGTAGATGTGAGGTTCTGAAAAAAGATATTGGATATGGAAGTTCTCCCTTCCACAGACAGTGACCATAACACATTAAGTATGACTATAGATAATCCTTGGGTCTCTCTCCCTTACCGTAATCAGATTTTAGAACCCCTTATGATCACAAAAGAGTTAGTACCCTCAAATTCCAGAATGACCCTCAAATGGCCCAAAGTTATTGCCCAAGAATCATTGACAGCTGGCATAAGTCATGCTTTGAGCGAAAACACTCGTTTATTACTAGAGGCCACTGAGGAACCAGGGGGACTAGCGAAAATACCAGATTTGTATGATAGCATGACAGCTCAGATAGGAGCATACTTTATAGTAAGTAACGCAGGTGAACTAATTAGAAGAGTCAAAAACTTGGATTAATGGGGACTGCAGACAAAAAAAAAGGCCTTTATTTTAGTAATAAAAAGTAAAAACTGTCTTTTAATTAGAGAAGCTAGAAAGGCCTATAAAATCGCAATTAATCAAGCGAAACTAGACTGGGATGAGTTATACTGGCAAGATCTAAAAGATGCAAGCATAGCCAGAGATCCTAAGCTATTTTGGAATAAAGCCAAACGGGTCGGTAATAAAGACCCTGACGTGATTCCTAACCATATCACATGCCAGGATTGGTATAATCATTTTGAGAGCCTCTACTCTGAACTAGATCCTACTCATCGAGGGGGGATACACAAACAAACAAACCTCTATACTATCTCAAATCCTACTGATCTCTTCACACTAGAAGGAGTCGAGATGGCTATAAAGAAAATAGTCCCAGCAAAAGCCCCAGGACCTGATGGCCTTCCAGGAGATCTTTTTCTTGCAGACCCTCGCAACTGGGCAAATTATTTTATGCTTTTAATTAATTCAATTGCAAGAGGGTGTGCAGTACCAGAATCATGGAAAGGGGCAGATGTGGTACCTATTTTTAAAAAAGGAGCAAGGGATGATTCCGCCAACTACTGCCCAATTAGTTTGATAGATTCTATGCAGAAAGTAGTTGGTAGGGTGTTACTACAGAGAATCCATCAATGGGTGGAGGAACAAAATATACTCTCCCAATACCAAGCTGGATTTAGGGCATGTACAGGGACGGTGGACCAAGCTTTTAGGTTGTTTTTAATATGTTGGCAGGGGGTTCTGATTGGCAAGGGCAGCCTTTATTTGGCATTTATTGATTTAAAGACTGCCTTTGACCTAGTTCCCCGTGATCGGCTATTGCACTTATTAGAAGAAATGGGGATGCCTCCGCTATTATTGAACATCTTGATTCGTCGACATGAAGGCAATTATGCCCAAGTGAGGTGGGGGTCCCAGGGACAAAAACAAACAGGATCCCAGTAAATAGAGGAGTACGCCAGGGCTGTGTTCTGGCTCCCACCCTGTTCTCCCTATATATGAACGGAGTGGTGAGCTATTTGCAGGAGTTTCCATCCGATGCACCAGCCCTGGCAGGAGATAGGGTTCCCACATTACTTTTTGCAGACGATACATTGCTTATCTCTAAAACACCAGTAGGGCTCCAAAAGCACCTAAACAGATTTTATACCTTTTGCGAGTCTAGGGGCTTGATAGTGAACACCTCTAAGACTAAGCTTATGGCGTTTAATCCTTACAGCCGTATTGAGATAATTTTAGCTTAGATGGAATACGCTTGGATAAAGTCCCAACGTTCGACTATTTGGGAATAAGATTAGATGATAAAATGCGATGGAGGCATCACATTGATAAAATGCTTCTAAACCATAAGCGTGTCACGGGCATATTAATTAAAGAACATCGCTCATCGTTGAGCAGACCTGTGGCTCCTGCCCTTACAATCTATGCAGCTAAAGCGGTCTGTTCAGCTCTTTATGGAGCCGAACTGTGGGGTTTTGAGAATACTGAAAGCATTTGCAGGTCTGAACACAAGTTTTTAAGAGATTTAGTGACGTTACCCAGAAGTGTCCCATTGAAACCGCTGTTAAAAGACATGGGTAGGCATTCTTTTAAAGATTTAGCTAGGCTACGACCCCTGTTATTTTGGGCCCACTTATGTCGGACCCCTTAACTAACCAACTATCCTGCAGCGTTTATAGAAGTCATGGCTCTAGATGTAAACCAAAGAATTACTTGGCTAGTTAATCTTAAAATATCTCTTGTTACATTAGGCTTCAAGGAGGCATGGGACACGCAAACCCCTCCTTGTAAGGCTGATCTCAAAAGACGCTATTGGGCCTGGGTTGATGCCCAAGAGCATAAAAACCTAAGAGCAGGGAGGGTGATGGAAGAGTTTTATCTCCATAAGCAACACACATTTTTAGAATCTTACCTAGATTTTATAAAAACAGCACATGATAGAGCGCTTTATATCCAGTTCAGGGTAGGATCACTGCCGGTCAGAGAGCTAACTGCGAAATGGAGCACCCTACATCAGACGCCTTTAGGGTGCCCCTGTTGCAAAGCACCGACAGAGAGCATAGCCCATCTTATGTTTGCCTGCCCTGCTTACAAAAGTGCAAGATAGAGATGGCTTAAACTCATTTGCAGAGAGTTGAGTGCGCGCAAATATTGCACTGCTTTACGTATTTTAAAGGCTGACGCGCAGACTCTCTTTGCTTGTGGTGTAGCCAAATATCTTGGCTGTGCTTGGATTGTAAGGTTCAAATTTTTGCGTGAAGATTTACAATGAATTATGTTTTATATTTCTAGTTTTACGATTTGCACATGATATATTGCACTGCCACTTTATTCCCCGTAAACAAACCAAGAATAACTTAAAGGGGAAAAAGGCCTTTATGTGTAGAAGGGCTTGAAATTAACTTTGTAAATATTGACCAAAGATTAGATTATTTTTGCCACAATTATATTATCTAATATCGTGGGCAATTAGAATTTGATTAATTTAATGTTTGATTGTATTTTATATTTTTAAACTGATGTTTTTTTCTAACTTTTTATGGCTTATATAAATTGAAGGATGTAATCATGGAAATGCTTTTAAGATATTGGATATCAAAATAAAGCTATTTTTTTTATTTTTTATTTGATTTATCTGTTCAGCACATGATGTTTGGACATTTAAAACATTCTTCGTTCTTCTTTGCAACTTTCCACAATGGTATACTAATATTTTCCATTAAAATACACAATGTAACAAAGAGGGACCACTTATTTTTTTCTTACTTCTTAAAACATTCACCACTAGCTTTCTAATCTCATTCCCTCTAGTAAATACAGTCCATCTGATATGTATATTTTCTTATCACTGTGAAACCTTTTTAACAACCTCCCATATACATCTTCGTTTCTAATGTAAATTTTTTAAAAGATTAAAAGGTTACGTACATACCATGAATTCAGTTTGTAGATTATATTATTGTTGTAGCTCTTTCTGGATAGTTATGACACTGTTAGGATTTGTACAAGCTAAGCACAATAATCGTACACCACTCTCATACAATGCAACCATGAAATGGCAACCTCTTCCACTTTGCACTCTGTGATTATGAAAAAAGCAGCAAATGAAACCATGACTTTCATTTTAGACTACACTATCCCCACTTGTGAATGGTTAGTATCTGTTATCCCTTCCTATCCCTTTCAAAAAGAAATTCCTAACTATGTATGTTTGCGATGTGTTCCGGATGATCGCGGAGAAATTGCAAAAAAAAACAAGAGTTCAAGCCTAAATATAGCTTTATTATTAAAAAAAAATTAAATACTACACAGCAGTTGATTACATAGTCCTGAGTTGGAAATGAAAGCTTCCCGTTATTTAAATTATGTCATCACTCCTCAACTTAAAAAAAAAATTCTGACTCTTTAAAATCCTCCCCCAATACACTCTTAGCTCAGTGTACCTAGCAACCCAGTGAAACCAGTAGGTCACAAGTTCATAGCACATTCTAGAAGGAACATTCTACTTCCCAATAAAATACAGCAGGTGTGCTTTACTCCACAGTTTCAAAAGCATGTCTATTTCTGTATGACATTTCTTTTCTTAAACAACATCCAATAATAAGGCTTCTTGCTAGGGCAACCCTCACATTACCTATGTTATTCACTTTCATGCTGACAAATGTGCATATTACTTGGTTTTGCCAGAGAGGGTAAAGTTTCATCAGTTGCTGGCTTTAGTTAAATCCATTGTGTTTTCCCAAGCTCCTCACCTCATGATTGTGCACTGTGGTGGCAATGACCTAGGCACATTGGCTGGGGTAGGGCTGGAATTCCTAATAAAAAAACTTTACTCTAGCATATGTCAAAGACAGAAATGGAAGTGGTTGAATCAATTCTGTCCATAAATTGACAAAGGCAGGAGACATGTTGATAAAAGTGTTTCTGCATTCACAGAGACCATCGCTTTGGGCTGTATCTAAAACAACAATCTGCATTTTGACATGCATGGAATTTATAGAATTGATGGAGGGCACTTTACAGATAAAGGCAACAGGGTGTTTCTAAGTCACCTACAACTGTGCATCTGGTCTCATGTAAAGGAACCATATACACTCAACCAATGCAGCAACTCTTGTCAGAGCCACCATAGTACCCGATATATTGTGACTTTTTTCGAAAGTGTTTTTTTCTTTTAGTTTTAGAGACCTTAGTGATGATGTCATGATCCCTGTGGAGACATCCTGAAAACTGGAAACAAAATCTGACATTCAATGAACACCAACACATTAAAAAATAATATGCAAAAAATCCATTCTGAATATTGCACTACACATCATGTTTAAACTCATATTTTTGTACTAAGTTTCTTAATAATCCATATTTTTGACCTATTTTTGTGGTTATTCGGGACTTCGTGATGACGTTGTTAACCACAAACATCATGCCTTTTTCATAAAGTCTAAAACATATGTATCCACACATAATACAGTATTTTACACACTAGGGATGTATTACTGTACACTTTAAATTTGTGTTTTTCTAGTGTATTTCTAGAAACCTATTTTCGTTTGTGCAAAGAGACCAGAGACCCTGCGGTTACAGTGGGAAAGCAGAAAGCAAAAGCAGGAATTTAATAGCCACCACCAAATAAAAATATTGTACCTATAAAATCAATGCTAACCATCACAGTAGATGAATCACTATATAAATAACTCTATAAAAACATTAATCACAGTCTCAATATCTCTATAACAATGCTAATTAATGATTTACCGGGGACCGCACTGGCTGTCACGTTGTCGTCACAAATATTGAGCCATGATTCAACAAATACATTTTGGACATATAACTTGTGTCACCAACACCCTCATTTCCCCAACGTGGGGTCAGAGTACCTCTACTCTGATCCCTTATATTAGCTTTCTGCCAACATTTTTACCCCCTGGAACCGTTCCTGTGCAATAAAATGGCGGCAGCACCTTTCTGTTCAGGTTCTGCCCAGCCAATCAGAGCATTTCCATTAGCCGGTACATTCGCGATTAATCATAAAACCGTAGAAAAATATCCATGGCCAGAGATATCACTATAAATCTAAACTTACATTTATCAACAACTACTGAACGGATTTACACCAAATCAGCAAAAGGAGCTTCATTGAATCAACATCTACCTCCCTGCCAAATTTGGTGTCAGTTCAGCGGTTTGAGGTGTGGGCTATATATTTGGTTTAATCCCTAGTCCTCTCTTTTAACCTTTCTCCCTGAGACCACTCAATAAAGTTTTAGTGGATCCACTGAGACATTTTTCATTACTACCTCACCACAAAACTATTCCATTGTTCGAGCAAAGGAGGACATCAGGGGAAGAGGTGGCATGACTTAAAGAAGAGGGTCAAGAGGCTGGCCTCCAGGAACCACCTTCTGGGAGGAGAAGGTGCATTTCATCCTTCAGCCTGTGGGATTGGAGATTGACAAGTAGCACCTCCACAACTCACTATTATTTACACTTTATAAACACACACATCACAGCAATTGCCATTGTAATGTGCAACTGCTGTACAAACATGCCATATGTCCTGTTGTCAAAACACCAACCAATATGTACTACTCTTGTTTGTTCTAAACCACATGTCATCCATCTTGAAGCTGGACTTCAGCTCACATGCAGGTATCCATTGCTCCTGTCTGGGGGGCTTGGAGACTGAAATCACTACATCTACCATCAGGCCCTCTTGTTCTAACACCAACCAAGATGTACTTCTGCTGTTTGTTCTAAACCATCTTGCACCTGAACTTCAGCTTACATGCAGGTAGCGATTTCTCATGTCTGGTGGGGCGGTATACTGAACTCACCACATCTACCCAGTGGAGGGTCCTCCGCTTAGGAGGAGGAGCATTTCCCCACTGCTTTATGCAGTGTACAAAAATGGAAAAATAAAATTATAATTACCTGAGGTTATTATCATTTTATTTTTTCTATTTGCGGCGTCTTTGTGTGGCGGGGATGCACTCAGAGCAGGGGGAGGAGTGGTTTTCACTCCCTACGTGAGCATGAGTGATTGGCCAGCCAAACAATTATGGACACATAGCATGTCCTCCAGGAAGGCTGCATTACAGCCTGTGTGGAGAACAAGCCCACCCCTCCAGGCCTTGGAAGAGCACAGTGTAACAAAACTCAGACCAATCACAATGTGGCATTGCACTGAGCACCACATTCACTTGTCAATAAAATAATATGGTTGCCTATATGTTTTGATAACATGCTGTAATGTTTGAAGTCCTAGGTTGCACTGCCATATATACCACTACTACATATATGGTGAAGAGGGTTTCCAAGTTGTACTGGCAATTTTCAACATTATATCATATGTTGATCAATATAATGACAATGTGAAAAAATAAGGGGTAGATAGAGTATGTGTCAGCATGAATTGTAGCATGCAGTCATGCATAGGTGAGTCACACATCAACATTGACATCCATAATACACAGGTCTAATGTGGAAGAACTGACACACATGCTTGTACGTGCTTTGAAGACTTTTGGGAAGTGTATGCAGTCAAGAGATGTGCACAGGTGTATCTGTGTATGTCCATTATGTGGCCGGTGAGGCACCTCAGGGAGTGGTATTACAAAATGTTTGGCTCATTTGTCCTTCAGCAGTCTGAGCTACATTGGTATATGTGTTAGCTGTCTATTATTTTTCAGGTTAATAGACTCCCCTAGTCAACATGAGTAGTCCTGCTTTATGGAGTCCACATCAACAAACCTTCCTATACAGCAAATGTTCAGATGTCATTTAAATGTTTAATAATGTTGTTAAGTACGCAGTCATACAGCAGTCAATATAAACAGGGAATGTTCTGTAACAGGCTAAACTACAATGGACATTTACCAGTGGCGTAGTGAGGGATGACAAATCCAGGATTAGTTTGCCAGCACCCCCCTGCTCTTACGGCCACCACGGACAGCACAAAGTCTAGCTACACCACTGACATTTACCCTGCCTAATGACACCAAATGGTCATGCCAGGTCTGCATAGAATGGTATGTGGTGCATTGTGCATCTCCCTAGCCTACTGTCACTGACATCATCTGGCTTTCAAAAGGATTAATAGTGGCACACCGTGTATGATCTGCATTTGACAATGATGGTCAGATTGTTACTCTGGCGATACAACCACGTCTCTGTAGGATGGCCCCATCTGGCGTAAATGTAGTGTGTCACTGAAACCTGAGCTGAAGCTGATTGCAGGGCCTTATGACAATGGGTAGTGTAGGTATAAATGGATGCATTCCATTAGATGAGATAGTTTACCGTTGTCATGAGCTAAAGGCCTAGGCTTACATCATGAGGACAACACTTGTTATGGCTTGACAATCTTATTTATCAGCCATTGAGTGATGTGTTGTGTACTGAAATGTTTGTGTACTGTGTTCAGGCTGTTACAACTTAAATTTTTCAAATTTTTTTTTTAGCATCAACCCAGGGCAGTGAAGGAGACAGAGACGAGACAGGTAGGGTGCAGGTGGACATCGCTGTTCCATACTACCAAGAGACATAGAATGACCCAGTGGCCTGCAGGATGATCGGAGTGTCGCAGAGGAACTGCAGGATGACTCATCTATATCTTCATCTGGCTCTAGTGAACATTCAGTGGTGGTGGTAGACTACCCTGGACATCAGTCTGCTACATCTGTATTCACCAACCACCCACCATCTCTATCTTCCCTGCTGCTCTCCAGACAGCTGTCAGGCCTACCCCCCTAATCAGAGAAGAGACTCCTTCACCCCAGGCACCTCACCCCTGCCTCTGTCTCTTTAGCTGTCCTGAGTGTGGAGGCTTTTGACCTTCTGAGGTAGATCTGTGTGGGTCAGACAGCAGTGCTGAATGCAGTCCAGGTGCAAACATTGCATCAAAACCTGATGGTGTCGTACCTGGAGGGATGTCACGCTGACATGTCTGACTTACAGACATTATTTCAGGCTCTGGCTTTCACACTCACAGCAGACTTCCAACATTACCATTTTTCCAGCCCACCTCCTACCCCTTCTCCAACCACTTTCCACAACCTGTCCAAAGCACATGCTAACATCACTCAACTACATCAATAGTCACATGTAGCACACACAAAGACACACACAATTTGACTAAAAACAGCCAACTAACTCAACATGCAGTCACTACACTCACCATTGCTTCTACGTCAAGACACACTGATACCACAGCCACAACACCAGCCACAGACACTATCATCATCAGGCAGACAGGCGTAACACCCAAAACAACAGCCACAGACACTAACACCATCATACAGACACCACACCCACAACACCACCCACAGACTCTATCACAACAACATGCACAGAAGCCACAGATAGAATACCAGTCACCTACACTTTTACCATCAGACAGATAGACTGTCAGGATCCGATAGCCAGCACGCCGACTGCCGTGACCCCATACGCAGCAGCTCGGAACACATCCGTTCTGAGACTACAAGTCCCGGCGGGTGTTGCGAGAGACGTATAACGTGACTCGCGCAACGCCCGTCGCGGACGTAAAAAGGGCAAAGGTCGACTCCTTCGGAGCTGATAATTCTTCCGGACTTGATGCTACAGAGAAACCCCGCATTTGGAGAGAGGAGCTCGGAGGCATACGGAATCGGGCAGCGCGAGGGCTGCACACACGCCCGGAGACTTCCAACTACTGAGGTAGCCGTGTTTTAGCTGGTCCTTACTGCGGCTCCTCAGAGGACCGAGACCCGAAACCAGAGGGTCTCATGGACAGGAACGTTTGGGGTGTTTCCCTTGGCAACAAAACTCTTGAGCTATCGCGCCCCTCTGTTGGAGAGACCGGCTGGTCTCATGCAGAAGAGCGGTCCTAATCTTAAGGCCACTCACCCATTTGGAGAGTGCGAGTGATTCTCAGCCCTGACTTTACCCTCGTGGCTGGAGATCTCTCTAACTGACAAATACATGTGGCAAAATTACCTATCGTTCATTCACTGCCTTGTGAGGCAGTAAAGACAAACCATCATTTGGTGTGCATTGACTTGTGTGGAATATCTGATGCATGTTTCCTGCATTTATTGGCAGATGCAAGGCATGTAGAAAGGCACATTCCCGCAGCCAGTCCTCATTATTGTTTCTTTTCTTGTGTTCCAGTTATTAGACATAGGAGAGAGCATCAACAAGAAGGGGTGGTGCCATACCCGCTGGGCATGAGAATAGTGTTTCATACGCAAGTGGGTATATGCAAATGAAAAGACTGAGACATGTCGTGTTCCATGTGTTCTCCTCACTGAAGTGCTGATCCCATATGTGTGGTCTTTGTTTCTTTTGTTTTATATAAGTTGCCTGAAACCTCTTGCATCTGCCTCTTGCTCTCCCCTATAAGTTAAGCCGTACCTTCTTTGCTTTTCAGGTGAGCTGGCGCGACAGAGTATGTAATGCTGGTTTTCATGTCAACAGTTCATACCGGATTATATAGACACAGGTCTCATATGGTGTTTGTCTTTTCTTGTTTTCAGATCTCCCTCCCTGCAGTCCCCACCCTTTCCTTCCCCCGCTCAATTACCCCAACAGTCCGTGTTCACTTACATGCCGGACTTGGGGTTGTCCAGAGGTGGGCCCCTTTAGAGCATCAACACAGCCCTGGGGTCATCAGAACGGAGGAACCTGACATAGTCACCACACCTACAACACAAGTCACATACTCTATCATAGCAGCAAACAAAAAGCCGAAAGGCACAACACCAGCCACAGACACTACCACCATCAGACAGGCAGACACCACACCCACAACAGCCACACAACCATCACAAACTTCAAAACATAATCCACATCCAATCAAATATCATCCATCACATACCCAGAAATATCCATTCACTTCACACTCATCCACATCTCAATCCTCACATCCATCTACCTTCAAAATCCAACCCCAGGCCATTCCTTCTCCCCAGAGTCACCAAGTGTTAGAAATGGGGGTCTCTGGTTGGCAGTGGATGGCCACTGTCCAAGCAGGGACCCTTCTTTCTAAGTCAGAGTGAAGGGTTGCACCCCTTTGACAACCCCAGCTCCACCCTGTGGTAACGTAGCATGAGCAGTTAGGCTAATCTCAGAGGCAGTGTGTTAAGCATCTATGACCATCCACAGTAATACAGTGAGGAACACTACAAAGGGACACAACACAGGTGGTTATCAAAAATAGTTATCTTTATATATAGGCTTATCACAAGACCAAATAACGAGGAAGCCACAATACTGTACAAAAATAATACTTTCTTGATGCTGCAAAAATAGTTCAAATGGGGAATGCAAAGTTCAGTTCAGGGCAGTGGTCTCCGTGACCCTTTTGCTCACAGTTCCTGGATGTTGGTGTCAATAATCCACAAAATGCCGCTACGGTGTGATAGTGATGTTTTTCCTCACGCTCTTGGTCACGGTGGCTCGCAAACAGATCTTAGCGATGGTTTTCGAGGCCCGCAAACGTGCGGGACGATGATCAGGTCAGCGAGCATTCAGCGGCAGCAGCGTGATGGATTTCTGAGCGCTCTTCGGCTGCGGCGGCCCGCAAACGGGCGATAGCGATGATTTCGAGGCCCGCAAACTTGCGGGGCGATGATTTGGTCAGCGAGCACTCAGCGGCAGCCGTGCGACGGATTTCTTGATGCTCCTCGGCTGCTGCGGCTTGCAAACGGGCGATAGCGATGATTTCAAGGCCGCAATCGTGCGGGGCGATGATTTGGGCAGCGAGCACTCAGAGGCAGCCGTGCGATGGATTTCTTGATGCTCCTCGGCTGTGGCGGCTCGCTAACATGCTTTAGCAATGAAATGAAGTCTACTGGGCCTGAGACTTCAGTCAGGAGGCTAGTTCTCTCTCTAGCCCTTGGGTGATTGCAGGTTCAAGATTAAAAAGTTCTCTTACAGCTCCTTTTCCCTCTTCTTTCCAGTCCAATGACAACTACTGCAGGCCAATCCAGGGAACAGCACACAGCACAAGGACAGTCCTCTCCTGCAGTTTTTCTTCAGTTCCACGGACAGAGGTTGGTCTTGAGATCCATCCAGGGGCAAAACAAATTGTAGGGGTTTCAGAACAGATATTTATACCCCAAAAGTCTTTGTTCTCAGAAGCTAAAAGTCACTGAACCCAGCCAGAACCAGTTCTGCCCAACCCTGGAGCACTTTGTTTACCAGGCTGCCTCCTTCCTTTCAGAAAGTGGGGGTCTGCCATCAGACGCACAGTGGGAGGTGGAGCCAGCATTCACCTTGCCAGACACAGCCCTATTCAGGTCCAGGAGCTACCCACCACCCCCCCACACTCCAATGCAGATCTCTCTATTCAACCCAGGTCTGACTCAGCCTGCCCTGTCCCTGCAAAACCAGACAGCCAATACACATAACAGCAGAGCACACTGGAAGGCTTAGGCAAGAAAGTACCTATACTCTAAAAGTGGTAGTTTCAAACACAGAATATAAAAACTAAACTTCACTAAAATATGTATTTTAATAGTCTGAGCTCAGGCATAATAAATTATTTTTTCTACCACATTCTATGGGTCAGTTAGGACTATAGAATATAATAGCCAAACCTCCCATTCTGGCCTATGGAGAACAGGTAGCCTTACAGTAGTGAAAAACGAAATTGGGTGTAATTCACTACCAGGACATGCTACACACGTCCCTCAAAATCTTCGTAACTATCATTCTTCTCTGTTTGGTCAAACATTCCCAGACTTCTGAAGCCTATTACACTGCAATTACCTCATGAAGACCTCAGAGGAAACAAACAAAAAACAATCATCTCACCCCTTTCAAATTAACCTAAACCAGGAGTGCCTCCACCCATCCAGCAGCGCACATGTTAAAGTTATATCCTATGTTGGTCTTGCCACATGCCATGTCCTGCAGTGAATCAGCCACTTCCCAACCCAGTTGTCATCCCACAAATCTCCAGCACATGCTGCCCCAAGCACAAGATAATACTACTTCAAAGCCATGCCTCTAAATCTTTTCCCCCATCCTTTCCTCTTTTACCTCCTACAGGTTCTTTGTTCAGAAGAGAAAGTAGAAACCTGCAAAATAAACCGGGAAACCTTACCAAATACACTCACACCACTAAGAGACAGTAACTGAGACTAAATAACTGATCCTTCTAATGCTCACTCAAACTCAAACTATTTAAGCTAAAGTTCTTCAAAGCTGAGCCAATCTACAGACAAGCCAAACAAAAGGCTTCTAGCTTGTGTTTCAAAGACATACACCTCTCACAAAAATTGCCATGTCTCAGCGCTCTCTTAACCCATTTTCCATTATCAATGAATCACTAAACCATGTATTTAAAAGAAATCATACACCCCCAAATAAATGTTTTATATTCCTCTAATTCTTCCTGATAATACTTCTTGCATAATAGCCCTTCAAAACAATGAATGAAAGAGATGTTTAAAGAGTGCAAGTGCTGATTTAAAAGGAGGGATCAGACAAGTGCATAGGTCAGAAAGGACTGGAAAGTTACAGCTCACCAAACAGCTCTGTTTTCCACTGTGCTTTGAACAGGCTTTCAGTAGAGATGGATCAAAGGGAGGGTGGCAGAGCATTCAAGAAACTGGGAGCCTGAACAGAGAAAGAACTATCCAGGATCTGACTTTGTGGAATCTGGGAATGCATAAAAGGTTGTGGTTAGAAAAGCAGTGTGTCCTTACAAAAGAGTAGTGTTTAAGCTTGCCTTGTATGTAGCTGGAACCCTTCAGGTGGAAAGCTCTGTGTTTTGAATTTTATCCTAGATCTGATCAGTAGCAAGTGTAGTTCTTTGAGCCTTTGTCTTATAGAATGACATTTGGGGATATTCAAAATGAGCCTGGCATTCGCATTTTGTAGATGCTTCAGTAGGGAGAACAGATTCTGGGTGACACCTAGATAGAGAACGTTGGTATAATCCAGTCTGGAGGTGATTAGTACATGCACAGTCCCCTTGTGAGTACCTAGGGAAAGATATTTTAGAAGCTTTCTTAAACCCTTCTTGCGTCGGATGGCCGGGGGCTCTCTGACTCACCTGTGCTCATGTGCGTCAGACGTTCCCCGGCTGTCCGATCACATGGCACAGGGATCCCTCTGGTGCTGGCACCAGAGGGATTCCCTTTCACCCCCAACAGCGTCCGGAGCTGGGAAAGAGCTTGCCAAGCTCCATAGGCTGGTGTTTTTTTCTCCCTGAAATGACGATCAGCGCCCACGTCGCGCTGACGTCATTTCAGTGAAACCAAAACTGAAATGAGCCAAGAGCCTCATTTCAGTTTTGCTTTCTACGTGCTCAGGGGGCTATCTCAGCTCCCTGAGACCGTAGAAAGCCAGGAGAGGTATTGTTGGAATGGGGAGAATCCCCTTTCCAATGGTACCCCTTCCTACTGGATCCCTGCTTGGGGATCACCCCAGGTGGCCGATCCCTAAGCAGGGATCCACCCACTAGACACAATGCGGTGGAGCGGCCCTTTGGGCAAGAGCCTTTGCTCCTCCATATTAAATTGGGTAAAAGCTGTCTTTCTCCACCCCCTGCAATGCAGATGGGGGCAGACAGCCCACTAGAAACTGGGGATTTTAAAAAAAAATATTTAGGGGTGGCGCTGCCCAAGATGCACAGGTCAATGCTCCCACTCCCCCCCAAAAAATGCACAGTCTTTCTGCCCCCTGATCTGCCCCCGCAGGGGCAGGAAGCCCACTAGGCACCAGGGACTATTATTATTTTTTATAAGTAGGGGATGATACCTCACTTGTGTGGGTAGGGCAAGGGCCTGTGACTGGGAAGAGCCAAATACATAGGGATTAAGGGTATTGCACAGAGAATTCTAGGCGCTACATTTTCATAAAAATACTTTTTTAGCCAATTCTGAATTGGAGAGCCACACAATTGAGGTATTATTTTACTCAGCAGACTGAGGTGAACTCTGTGTGGTAGGACATTTGTGTCGGCATGGTTATCCCAGAAAAACAATTTGGTAAAAGTGCTTTTTTTCTACTAAATTTTGGGTTTGCAGGGGATCCTTGATAGGAAAATGTTGGGGGATCCACGCAAGCCATACCTCCCTGGACTTCCGCAGGTGTATAGTTTTCAGAAATGTGTGGGTTTGGTAGGTTTCCATAGATGGCCGCTGAGCCCGGGTCCAAAAACCCAGGTCCCCCCTTGCAAAGTCAGGTTGTTTTGTGATAGGTAATTGGAAGTCTCCTCCATTCGTTTTGGGCCCTTGTCTGTCGCGGGTACTTGGGCCACCCACATGAGTGAGGTCTCATTTTCAATGGGTGACCTGGGGGAATGCTGGGTGGTAGGAAATTTGTGTCAGCCCAGTGGTCTCATAACTTTCCCACATAGAATTTGAGAATAAAGTGATTTTTGCAGCTACTACATTTTGGGTTTGCAGGGGATTCTGGGTAGGAAAACGTGGGGGGGAGGGAACCACACAAGCCATAACTCCCTAGACTCCCCAGGGTTTCTAGTTTTCAGAAATGTTTGGGTTTGGTAGGTTTCCCTAGATGGACGCCGAGCCCGGGGCCGAAAACCCAGGTGACCACCCTTGCAAAACCAGGTCGTTTTGTGATAGGTAATTGTGATGTCTCCACATTATGTTTGTGGCCCTTCCCTGCCATGGGCACTTGGCACCCCCACATGAGTGAGGTACAAGTCACACAATCCTGGATTCTGCTGGGTGTCCAGTTTAATATTTTTTATAGGTTTGCTAGGTTTCCCCTGGTGCTGGTAGAGCTATGTTTCAAAATCCATAGCTAGGTGCTTACAAAAAAAAAGGGTCAGTTTTACCTGTAAAAATGTGGTGTGTCCATGTTGTGTTTTGGGCCTGCATCCAGCAGGTGGAATAAGTGACTGTAGAATAGCCTGGTAATGCCAGAAAACATGCAAATATTTCCTGTGTGTGCAAAACTTGTTATTCCCTGGTAATGAGGTTGTATTATTAGTCAGAATTTTGAAATGTTGTGTCTGGTATTAGCATCCCATTTTTACCCAGGAGCTTTTAAGGAGGCCTTACGTTTCTGGGCTTTTCCTCCTCCCTTCTCCTGGGATAGCTGCCTACTCTCTTGCCTCTATTTTATGATTTTTCAATTTAACAATGAATGTGTTATTTAAACTTCCCGACTAGTTCTGCATCTCACTTCCTTATCCTTCTCTTCTCCAGCATCAAGCCTCCTTCTAATTCTCGGTTTTGAAACATATTGATGGACTTTCACATCCCTAGCTTTCTGGCCCCATATACATTTTTTGATCTCTCTTGTTCACTTTGCTCCAACTCCCAAATCATTCAGTCCAAGTTGCTCCTCCCTGTTTACCCTCCCTTATGTAACCCTATGCTCAGCTGGCACCTATATACTGAAACTCCATTCTCTACTTTGTTCCTTGCCAAAAGCACTAGCTTCCATTTCTGCTTAAACAGATTCTATATGTAGCATTCCTGAACAGTTGTTTTGAAGACTAAAATAGTTGTGAATGTACTGATTGACATAGTCTTGATGTGAATCCAGCCTTTCTTTTTGTGAGATCTGATTGCCATCTCAAGTGCTTAATAAATTCAATAACCAAATAAACATTTCAGAACGGCATAAGTCTGGTTCCTATTGTTTGCAACCTTCAAGAATTCAGACCAAAACATTCTACAGCACGCAATTCAACATGATGTGATCTTCACTCCGGTACATATTTTAAGGTCACACCAAAATCATATCAGATGTGCTGCTCAGTGAACTCTCACTGACCTGCACTTTCCTGTATGTTTCCCTTATATAAGTTCATGCATCCACCCACTTGAAAGACTAGTTCAAGACTGCAGCATTGCTACCATCTAATTCCCTCAGGAAAAAACATGGTGAGCTCAGATTTAATGGAGTAGACTGTGCTACTACGACTAGACAATTGGTCAAACAACAACCAAAATGAATGGCCGCCTTGACCAATTGGCAAGCAATTACTAATTTTGTCTCTCTTCAGATCTAAGGCATTTCTACGACCTGCTACTCCAGACTGTTTTATCATCAAAGTTTAGAAGCATGATGAATTATTAGACAACACCGTACATTGGGTCAGACATTTTAAGAACTGATGATGTTAAACCCATTGTTTATGTTTTAATTGTGGGCAGTCTCACTCAACATTCCACAATGATGGTGGTATTGATCATGAATGTTGAGGGGAGATAGATGGTTGATACAATAGGCAGACAGCAGACAAAGGCAACTTTAAAAGATGTGGGCTGTAGGCTGAGATGTACTTGGGAGCTGGAATAGTTTATCTGGAGAGTTAGGTATGGTTTCGCATTGTGAAAGTAGAGCTGCCCTCGATTGCATTGTCACTATGGGCAAGACAAAAGACAACAAGCTTATAGGTAGTTGAGATTTAAGATGTGGTGACTTAAAAGCACAGATTTAGTGGTTAGGAGCACCCCACCTCATCCTCTATTATTTCCTAAAGGACTGTGAAACCTCTGTAGGCACTGCAACAAAACAGAACAGTAAAAGTTATTTAAATGGCATATATAAGATTTTAAAAAGCCTACAGAAATGGGAAAACAATAATGCGAACATTGGTTCTAGATATAAACACGTTATGGAAGGGTATTCAACATCTATAAGATTTATGTGGAGAGGCTAAACTGTGTAGAGAAGTGGTAAACAAGGCCTGACAAGACAGGAGGTGGAAGGAGCAGGAATCTCTATGAGAAAACTTTGCCCCAGTCTGAACTTTTAGTCACCAGAACAGATTGTGAGTTGCTGAGATTCTGACCCTATATTTTAGTTCATAAATTACAAGACATTTCAATGTATAAATCTCACATGAAACTAAGGCCTAGGAATGCCAAGGCTCTCCATGGGGACGATGGTGGGAAATATCCACGTGTTTCCCAGCACCAAGATTCAGCTAACAGCAAGCACAGACAACACCAATGGCAAGCACCCTCAGCAAGAGGGCTCAAACAATAAAAAGAATGGCATCCTGGAACTTGAAACCCTGCATATGAGTCAGGGTCAGATGATAGAGTATGAATATATTCAAAAGCAAGTGGCAACTCCTTTGCAGTCAGTAAAAATAGTACCAAGTCAGGACAGTAAACAACTTTGTTGCCTTAGAAGTTGAGACTTATGACTCCTGGTCTGACCGTTAAGGTTCTGGGGTCACCTGGAGGCAGAAACTGGCTTATTTCCCAGTGCATTACAGCAATATCAAAGCAATTGTTTGCAGGAGTATGTATTGTGAGACTTACGTAATTCTTATTCAGTTATGTTTGCCGAGAATATTTCACAGCGCAACTGTACTCCATTGATATATTTAGAATATAGCTAGGTTTCAACAGGTGAGGAAGAGATGGCCTATTGTGATATGACTTGTTTACCTCATAAAAATGACCTGCAGCATCTATGGGCTGCACCTAAAGAAAGGACTTTATTGTTAACCCTGGTTTATCTTGGACTCCAGGCAGGATGGTGGGTTAGAGGCTGGTGCTCTGATGGAGCAGGGTTTTTACTTTAAAGCCGAATACCTGTTTCATTTTCGCATGTTATAATTAAAAGTACCAATGATTAATTATTAATTATTAAAAGTTTGTCGAATGTTGTCTAACCAACCTTATTAATAAAATAATTACACGTGGGAATGCTATTGCATGGCTAAGATAATAAGTGAACTAAGTTGGTGAGCAAACTGACAGAAATCGATGTTGCTTATGTGATGTTATTGTGTTTGTGCTTAGATTAATATGCATTAATGGCTTTTGATGTTGCAAATGGCTTGGTAAATACATACACATAAGGGTATTAGCTGGGGTATAACACTGTTTAATCATTTCCGTGCAGTAATTCTGTTTTATGTTTATTTTTACTTAAGTTGACTAATGTGGCCTACTACAAGATGGCTACCACCCGCAGCCTGCATTTGAGTTGATGGAAACTTTTGCAAGGATGCTTCGCGCTGCCTGTGACCTTGCCCACTCGACAAAACTGAAAAGCCATGATCATGATGACAAATCCGGGATGGCTGCCAAGAGCCCCTGAACATGAAGATGTTGCGAAAAGTGAAAACTGAACTTATGAACTGTTGATCCCACCATTGGGATACAAATTATCTTTTTAAACATCCGTGGATGTATCGAATTAGTCATGAACATTCAATTTTCCTATTCATTCTTTGGGACAATCTGAGTGTGAGAAAATCTCGCACAGTAGCGTAAATGTACCAAGATGACATTATTTCCGCCATTCATCCGTTCTGAATTATAAATTGTAACCTTACAGAATGTAAATTTTAGTATAAATATTAGCAGACTAGAGAGGTCTAGCGCCACTTCTTCCCGAGCTGATGATCCGAGGTCCCTATGCTGACGGAGAGGACGATGACTCTACATGACGGCAGGAAACTCTAATTCTTCTACAGAGGACCGGTTCTGACTTAGGATCTGACATTTAGACAGAATAGGTAAATATGAGAGAAATTAATTTGCATTTGATTGGCTTTTCTTACAATTTTTAGATAAACAAATAATTCTGTTTGAATCTCTGTGTCGTGTGATTATTTCTGGTCATGTTTATTGAATTTATTTGTGTATTCTTCGAAATGTACTCGCTAGATTTACAAGCAACAGAGTAGATGCCATTGACCTCAAAGTACAGGCAGATCGGATAGTTAATAAAAAGGTGTGTTTCCCCTTATACATGGCACGGATAAGAGTGGTAGGATGAATGTTGGTGTAATGGGCCCCACCAGCGTATGATGTGTGTATGTGTGTGTGACTGTGAGATCACTCCGTCCGTGGAAGTAGAGGGGATTCGGAAGCTCCGATCTGCACCAGTTTCTTGGTAGCAGACTGATGGTTTACTATTGTCTTTGGTCTGGCGAAATTGCATGTATATAGGCTTGTTGATTATTGATTGCAATTTGTACTAACACTATATGTTGGAGTCGTGTTGAGTTTTATGTATTGTGAACGGCTTCTGGGATGTAGGGAGTCGGTGACAGTTCCGTAGTAGAGCAGAGGGAGTGTTGCTCTCGGAAAAAGGCAGGATTGTTGGCCCTGTATGCAGACAGGGGAAAACGTGTGACAATTGAAGTTGCGCGTCGCATTGTCTGGGTTCGATGAGGTAGCATCGCCGAGTGTTGCCATTAGAAACGTATTCTCGGTGTGAAAGAAGTGTGTATGATAGCGAAGGTTATCTGTGAAGCTCTGGTCTTAGGTCTCAGGGATCCGCATGGCATTCCGTTAAAGCTTACCGCTGGAGAGGTAATAGGTATTCTCGGAGCTTGTTAGAAGGACAGGGCAGAGGTAAGCGCTGCCTTGTTAACGTGTGATATAATTCTGTAGTAGGACAGACTGTTCGCTGTTCTCGGGAAAGACAGAATTCTGTGTGAATGTACTACATTTTCTGGTGTGAAAGTGCGTGAATGAGAAGGCATTTTAGCTAATTGTGAAACTCTTAGGAGCATTCCGGAGAAAAACAGTTAATTGGTGCTTGTTAGAAGGGTAAAGTAGAGGGATGTGCTACTTTATCAACGGAAGTAACGATTCTGTAGTAGGGCAGAGGTAAGCGCTGCTCTCGGGAAAGGCAGAATTCTCGTGGGAAAGGTCTTTGCTGTTCTGTGGCTAGCAAAGCAGACAATGGAGATGTTTGTATGTTATGACTAACGGACTCGTAGAAGTTGAAACAAAGTCTACCGAGTAGTCTTGTAAAGGAGGGGTAGACGAGAAGGACAGGAGACAGGAGCAGAAGTGTCTGCAGCGACTGCTGATGTCAGGGAGACCGCGATGTGATTGGACAGAGGGTTAGAAGAGTGGAAGCACGGTGATTGGTGTGTTAGTGTACGCCGCGCTAGGATTGGGAGACATACAGGGTGACGTAGACGCTCCAGGATTGGTGCGCTAGTGTGAGTCGCGCTGGGATTCGCGGACTGAGTCAGTGATGTAGACGCTCCAGGATTGGTGCGTTAGTGTGAGTCGCGCTGCAATTGGACAAGAGATCGTACAGTTGTAGAAAGAGCAAACAGCTTGTGAAAAATAAGAAAAATGTACTACCAGGCTGAGGAAAAGAAGAAGAAATCCTTGCTTAGTAAAGTAAAGAACTGGTTCGACAAGGATAAAGATATAGTAACTAGGGAAGGACAGTTACTACCCCCGATAAGAACCTCGGCATCCGTCATGGTTGCGAAGTATGGGTATCATACCTGTATTTGGTTAGATAACTGGGTGAAGTATACAAAGGATGATGGAGTGTTAGCGTTCCCGGAACATGGTTCATTCAATCTGGCCATACTGAGGAACTTACGGGAGCAGATGATGAATCTAGAGCCTCTGCCTAGGCCAACGCAGTTTGAGGCATTGACTGAATGGGAAGATGAAATGCATGAACGAGAAAAGCAGAGGGGTGGGGGTAGCTATAGGTACATGTTTGGGCGAAAGTATGATCGCGAAACCCATCATGACCGGATGAGAAGGTGGCGTGATGCCAGTATGACCGAGGGATTATATCCTGTAAGAACGACAGAGGAGATAGAGAGAGAGAAAGAGAGAGAGATAGAGAGAGAGAAAGAGAGAGAGAGAGAGAGAAAGAGAGAGAGAGAGAGAGAGAGAAAGAGAGATAGAAAGAGAGAATGAACTTGAGGATGAAAAGACCAGAGAACTAGCAAGAACTACTTTTGAACTGACAGAGAAAATCAGAGAACTGACTAAAAATCTTGAGGCAGTTACAGTGCCCGTGACAATAGGCCCAGTTATGCCGATTTTTGACAAGCAGAGGACGGGCGAAAGTGGTTTCACTGTACCATAAGTGGGCAATAGATTGATTGTTCCTCCGGAGCAGGCAGAAATGAGAGCAGGAGAAACCCAGTGGAGAACAGGAGAAAATCAGTGGAGACATACCATATGTGGAGGAGAATTGAGTGTGCAGACTAACTCAAGTTTGAATTCTGGATGTGTGGAAGGGAACAGAGGATCAATTTTAGAACCGCAAAGAGTGACAGAACCAGGGGGTGCAGAAAAATCTGTGATAACTGCTGAAGATTTGAATGATTGGCTGAAAACTTTACAAAGAAAAGAAAAGGAATCACAGGGAATTGATGTAGCTAGGCTATTTTTGGATATGGAAGAGATGATTGTAGGAACACTCCCTACAGAGACGCTGAAGAATTATCAGGAAGGGGAGATCCTCTTCCTGTGCAAGAGTGTCACATGGAGAGCAAAGAACATACATGTCAGGTTGAAAGGAATAGCCAGTGAATTGGGAATTGACATGGACAAGGTAAAAGCTTTACAAAAGCCTTACAGAGTGGATTTTACAGATGAGGACATTGAGAATCTGAACAATGCAGGCCGAACAGGACAGATTAAGGAAATGATTGCTTTGCTGAAGAAATGGGGAGATGTAGAAAGATGGAAAGACAGATGGTACCGAAAGCGAGAGGATGGGGCAGATAGAACTTACTCGGCATTCCCCTTGAAAGAAAAAGAGAAGGCAGTGACAGCTTACCCCATGAGAGAGATTCCAGGAGGTGGGTACGTACATGTCCCATGGACCAGACAGGATATTTTATCATTTACAAATGATTTCCCTCGACTAAGGGAAAAGCCCGTTGAGTGGTACAGACAGGTCGACAGATTTGTAAAGCTGTCAAAAGTACTGTGGATTGACCTGAATAGTCTGTTTGATATAATTGTACCAGCAGACCTGTGGGCAGAATGTAAAATAGTCATAGACTGGCCCACTAAGGAATACCCAAGAGATCCAAAAACAGGAGCTCCAGATCCGGAGGTAATGAAGAAATATGAGCAGGTTATGGCCTTCTTGAAAAATAAAGTACCCCCCAAGGAAACAGACTGGGTTAAAATAGATCGAACACATCAAGAATTGAAAGAATCAGTCCATGCTTACTATGAAAGACTGATACTAGCTTTTAAGCAGTTCAGTGGAGATGAACACCTGGGTGACAAGGATCTGAGCCATTTTGTATATAGATTTGTGTACGGTTTGCGGCCAGAAATCAGTGACATGATAAGGCAGCACACCGTAGACTGGCAGAGTAAGAAGATTGATGAGATTCTGAGACATGCAAAATACTTCAGTGATGAGATTGAGGCAAAGCAGAGGAAGCTAAAAGAAAAGGCAATGTGGGCACAGGTGAAAGTTGCAGAAAGACAAGAAGCTCAGTTGGTTGAACAGGCAAATAACCCAGGAAATAAACCCAGGTTTGGGCCAGGAAAAGGAAAGGGGAACATCGAGGAAGCCAAGAAAAAGTTCCCATGCCACAACTGTGGAAAATTGGGGCACTGGAAATCCGAGTGTAAGAATCCACCGTCTACTAATGATGATAATCCATCATTGAATTCACAGGTGCAGAGTGAGGGGTGTGGTCAGCATCGGCAACAGCAGAAGGCTGATAAGCAGCAGAATCAGGTGCCAAAACCACCCTTGCCACAGAGAAGAGGATCTCAGAAGTACAGCCAAGAGTCGGGATTCTACGATGAAGAGCAGGTAATCAAACCAAAACGCGCAAGCGCAGTTTCTCAGTACTGGCTGAAAAATGAGGGAAGCGACTCCGAGGGAGACTTCTGACGGTGCCGAAGAGAGGAAGAGGAGTGCGTACTTGGCGCAACTCTTGAAATAGACCAGGCAGGGCCTTTTGTAGATGGGAAAATTAATGGTGAAATTGTCACTTTTCTAGTTGACACAGGGGCCACGAGATCAACTGTCAGGTCAGCTGATATAAAGAATCTTCCTCTCTCGGACGAAGCAATCCAAGTGGTTGGTGTGTCCAACACACAGATTAAAACTCTACTTACTGAACCAGTAAGGGTTAGAATAGGGACATTTTCAGACATGCACCGATTCGTGGTGTGTGACACAAGTCCTGTGAACTTGCTAGGCAGAGATCTGCTATGCAAGATGAATTGCACTATTTTCTGTACTCCAGATGGAATAACCTTTGAGACACCTGATGAGGATGTTCTATACAGAATGACCATGGATAACAGGGAATGTGAGGCTTTGGGAACATATGCAATATTTAATCCAGATGCATTACCCCCAGAATTGAAACAGACAGTGAAAGCAGCAGTTTGGGATTTTACTGGAGAAGATGTGGGTCTGTTGAGAAATTTAGATCCAGTAAAGATTACTGTAAAAGAGGGAGTGGTTTACCCAAACATACCGCAATACATATTGACACCTGAAATAATTGAAGGAATAACACCCATAATTGAAAAGATGATTCAGCAGGCGGTGTTAAGAGAAATATTGAGCAGCCCATGTAATTCACCAATAATGGGACTGAAGAAACCAAATGGAAAGTTCAGAATAGTACAGGATTTGAGAAAAATTAACAAGATTGTTGTGCCATGTTGTCCTATTGTGCCAAATCCATCAGTGATTTTGTATCAGATTCCCCATGATGCAGAATGGTATGCGGTAATTGATTTGTGTCATGCTTTCTTTTCAGTCCCATTGCATCATGACAGCCAGCCAATATTTTCTTTTAGATTTGGAGAACGGATTTTGGCATGGTGCCGAATTCCACAGGGGTATACAGAGAGCCCTTTAATATTTAATCAATTGCTAAAGAAATCTCTGGAAAGTCTGAAGATGCCTGAAAATTCGGTCTTGGTCCAGTATATTGATGACCTACTTGTGGCATCAAAAACACGTGAAGCTTGTGAAATAGACACCATTGCATTACTGAATCACGTGGCAGATGGAGGATTAAAGGTATCTCCAGCCAAATTGCAGTTCTGTAAGAAAGAAGTCCAGTATCTGGGACATAATATTGAGAAAGGCCTGAGAAAAGTGACCATTGATAGGATTAAAATCATTAGAGGAATGAGAGCCCCAATGACACAAACAGAGGTGAGAATGTTCCTGGGAATGGTGGGTTACTGTCGTCAGTGGATAAGTAACTTTTCCCTGATTGCCAAACCATTGATTAAATTGACCAAAAGTGAGGTGAAAGACCCATTAGAGCTAAACCCAGAAGAAATGGCTGCATTTAGAGAGTTAAAAGACAGACTATGTGAAGCTCCTGCCCTAGGAATGCCTGATTATGAAAAGGAATTTGAGCTGTATGGTAGTGAGAGAAAAATGGATGTGCACTTTCAGTGTTAATCCAGAAACATGGACGTCTGAGGAGGCCAATTGCCTATTTCTCAGCAACTCTTGACCCAGTGGCTGTGGGTTTACCAGGTTGCCTGAAAGCAGTAGCTGCTACCTGCAAAAGTCTGGAACAAAGTGAGGGAATCATAATGGGATACCCTGTACGGGTATTTGTACCTCATGATGTAGCAATCCTTTTAACAAGGAGCCGGACACAGTTCATGTATCATAGTCGGCTGACTAAATATGAGAAAGTCATTCTTGGTGCAACCAATGTAAGCCTGGAGAGATGCGTGAATGTGAATCCAGCGACACCGTTGCCTGATGCTGAATGTGTGGGAGTGAGAAATGACGTTGATCATGACTGTCTGGATGTACTTGATTACTGTACAAAGCCAAGGCCTGACATAAGAGATCTGCCACTGCCCGAAAGTGATCATGTGTTGTTTGTGGATGGATCTTTTCTGAGAACAGATGAAGGAGTGTTGAGTGCTGCATATGCTGTGTGTAAAGTCTCGGAAGTTGTGGAAGCATCACCTTTGAAAGGAGTTAAATCCGCTCAGGTGGCAGAATTGGTGGCACTGACAAAAGCATGCAAGATTGGGAGGAGTGTGAGAGTGACTGTGATGACTGACAGCCAGTATGGCTTCGGAGTTGTCCATGATTTTGGCCAGCTATGGCTACAAAGAGGTTTCCTGACCTCAAGTGGAACTCCCATAAAGAATGCTGAAGTGGTTGGAAAACTGCTAGAGGCGATACAGCTGCCTAAAGAACTAGCAGTTGTAAAATGTGCTGCTCATGGTCATGGTGATGATTTTGTAACTGTGGGAAATAAGTTCGCCAATGACAAAGCACAATACTGTGCAAGAAACAATCATTCCATTAACCGGAGTAAAGAGCGAGAAATATCTTCTTGTTCCTTAATGTTCACTAATGAGGTGGGAACATGGGGGAAGTAAAATAGCTGCAGGATGAGGCAGGAGATGAAGAAATGAGAGATTGGGTGAAAGCAGGTTGTGCACCTAGAGAGAAAGATCATGTGTGGGTCTATAGGGATAGAAGACCAGTCATGCCAAATAGCATGCTATCAACAATGGCAAGGATGTATCATGGCCAAGGACATTTGGGGAGGGATGCTATGATAAGAGCCTTTAAGCAAACCTGGTACAGTCCAAAGTTCAGACTGATAGCAGAAAGTCTCTGCCAGAGATGTCTCATATGTCAGCAATTCAATCCTGGAAAGAAAACAGTGGTGAGCCTAGGAACAATAGGCAGGGAGGGAGGACCCTTCACAAGAATGCAGATAGACTTCATTGAAATGCCCCCAGTCAACAAATTGAGGTATGTCCTGGTGGTGGTCTGTTTGTTCTCCAGGTGGGTGGAGGCATATCCAACAAGAAGAAATGATGGGATAACAGTGGCCAAATTACTGTTAAGAGAGTTCATTCCAAGGTACGGGTTCCCAGTAACCATTGAATCAGACAGAGGAGGACATTTTTATAATGAAATCATGGGTCTAATTTGTGAAGCATTGAGTGTACAGCAGAAGGTACATTGTGCTTATCGACCAGAGGCTTCTGGTGTGGTTGAACAAATGAATGGTACCATCAAAAACAGAATTGGCAAAATGTGCTTAGCCACAGGAATGAAATGGCCTGATGTCTTTCCTCTAGTCCTGATGACCATTAGGTCTACTCCAGACAGAACGACAGGTTTGAGTCCACATGAAATTATCATGGGACGGGCCATGAGACATGCATATGTACCAGTCAACAAGTTGATGACAATAACTGATGACATGATTTTGGATTACTGTAAAGGCCTGGCTGACGCAGTTCATTCTGTGTTTCACCAGGTTGGAGAAGACGCCACCACACTTGAAAAGAAACCAGCCCATGATCTGAGCCCAGGGGACTGGGTAAGGATAAAAATCCACAGAAGAAGATATTGCCTGGTTCCAAGGTGGGGAAGGCCAAGACAAGTCATCTTGACCACAACGACTGCTGTGAAGTGTGCTGGAGTGAAAAATTGGATACATGCAAGTCACACACTGAGAGTTCCAAATCCAAGAGACGGCACTGGAAAAGAATACTTTGAAGGATCCGATTCCAGTGATGATGCAGACAGTGAGACAGTAAGAAGAAAAAAGTATCCTGAAAGTGGGGAAAGTGAGTCAAGGGAAATTTTCATCCCACCAGAAGAGGTTCTGAAGAGAACAGTGCAAACTGCAGAAGCAAGTTCAGACTCAGAAGAATTACCCGAGGTTCCAATTGACAGTGACCAACACAAATAGAAAGAAAGAAAAGAAAAGAACATTCCAACAGAAGAGACACCTGAATCACATGGGGAAATTGGACAAGTTCCACCTGAGATAAATATTGAAGAAGAAGGGACAGACAAAGACAGAGAGGGACAGATTGCGGAAAAACCCCGAGGGGGTGTAGGGAACATCAACAACAAGCTAGGTGAAGGGACAAGTAGACAGCAAGAAGATTGCGTGTCGGAGACCCGAGGAGGGACAGAAGTAGGGAAATCTCAATTGGTGGAAAAAGAGACTGTTGGAGAAAAGGAAGTTGTTGGGGAAAAGAAAACTGGTAATGAACAAGAAGCAACTGAGACAGAGTCTGAGGAAAGTGACAATGAGATACATGGAGGACGAGTTCTGAGAAAGAGAACTTGGCTTGGAGAAAGAAACAATAAAGAAGGAAAACAAAAGAGAAATGCTAAAGGAGATCTTTGGCCAAATAAGATAAAGAGACTGAGATACAGACTGACACGAGTTAACTCTTCGAAAGCTGAACAAGTGAACGAAGTGTCAAGTCAAAATCCAACCAAAGAAGAAGAAACAAAGATACCTGAGAGAACTAAAAGAATAAGGAAACCAAACCAGAGGTACAAGTCACCGGAATGGACGTAAGTGGCACTGCCTGAACAAGGAGAAGAGGCGGACAGCCAAGGAAGTCCAGAGGAGGCTTTACTGAGGGAGGTTTCTGAAGAAGAAGCTGTGGGAATCCTGAGAGTTATCTTGTCCGATATTGGAGAAGAGACGGATGTTCAGGACCTGATACAGTTTGATGATGATGAACAAACAGTGAAAAGTGATGAAAACCCAAATTGAGTAAAATCCAAAGGAAGTCACTTGAAGAAGAAAAGTGAAGAAGTAAAATTAAGAACTAATAGGTTGTAATAATCTGGTGGGTACTTGCTGCCCAAATAAGTTCAATAGAGGAGTAGAAGAGGCTAAGTCAAAAGACACTGTTAAATTAACAAAATGGCTAACACTGAGAATAATAAAAGTAGATGTACCTTTCTGAAAAGATGGTGCAAGATGTGCTGCTGCTGTACAGGTTTATTAATGCTGCTTTGGAGCGTGCTTGCTCTTTTGATTTCATTTAGAGTCACTATAGACACTTTAGAAGGTCATACAGAGAACAGAACTAGTATAGGGAAAAGTTCACAGAAAATAGTACCAACTAGAACAAGCAATGTACATATACATAAAGATAGGTCGATTAATGATTTTTCTTGCAATGTTTTTTCTAAATTGTTGTATGAGTACGTAAAGACAATGGAAGTAAGGGATTGCTACGTCTGCATGCAATTACCTGCCTCTGTTTCGGAAGGAGTGACTTATCATCATCTTCCGGCTACGTATGGAATTTCCTGTAGTGTGTTGATTAGTATATTTTATCAGTTAGGGAAATTAGATTATAATATGTCTAATGTAGATAATATTCTTGGGCAACTGCCTATGAATAAAGCACTGAATCCTGCAAAAGAAGCTAACACTTTAGGAGAGATTTTTTTTAGAAACCAAAGAATTAACCTTAGAATATATTTTTAGAAATAATTTAACTTGCAGTTTGAAAGGAGAAGAGAAGAATTTTCTAGACATGGTTGAGAGAAGAAGATTGAACATGCACAAGAAAGCAGAAGGGCATAAAATGAGTGACACAATGTGGGATATTGAGAAAGAAAAGGAGTTGAAAAATGGAGCCAGTTCAACTATGGCTATAGATGCCCCACAGAAAGGAAAACTGTGCATTACCAGGAAGAGATCCCAGTATGATTATTATTTCATAGGGATTAGTGAGTGCCATGATACATACTTTATTGCAACCGGATTGGGATTTAGAGGAGGAGAAGATCCAGTTTTCCCGGGAGTGTATTATATTTAGGGCTCCCGGTTTTCCGTATTTACGGATTTCTACATATAAATACAGACGGAAATCTATATTTCCTTTGTCTGTATTTATATTTAGAAACGGCAAAATACTAGAAAATGTTGCCACACTGCTGTGCTCGAATCCAGCCATGCACCCTTCCTGCTGCTAGAAATTACTTCCCAGGCGCGCACACAGCCGCACCTGAGTACTTCACAGGTCTTTTTAAAGACCATTTACTTGTTAACGAGGCTTTATTGTTCTTTCACCCCATACATTTCACGCGGCAGCGTGAGTGCTTCGGACCGACATAGCTGTGCATCCGATTCACGCTCAGAACCAGGCGTCTAAAGATAGGAGGAGGAGACAGAAGAAAGGTGCCACTTTAATGATTATCCAGATCACCATGGTTGTCATTGTATAGGCGGGAGTTTGGTAGAAGGGGCATAGCTGCAGGGTGCTTGGTTTCACGGCCAGGTGTGAGGCGATAAGAAGGCCGGCTGGTAGAGATAGTACAATCTGAAACCTTGGCAGCTATGAGGAGAGAAGGAGCTGACGAGGGTTTTGAAAACAGCTTTTGGCAGCAGAGAGCTCCCAAGCGTCATTCCACGTTCTTAAATGAGATATATAAGTCTTTTGCCGGCATATTTCCGATTGCCCAGATGCATTATGGGAGGGGTAGTTCTGACACGGACACATACATTTGTTAGGTAACTGTCTTCCATGAAAGTAATCACCCGAGTAGAATGCTTATTGGGGTTCGAATTAGTGTTTGCTGCACTTTCATCTGGCTTTGTAAGTCATTATAGCTGCAGTATGAGTCAGCATTCAATTATCGGCAGAGCGCTTTTCATTTCAGAAATGCATTCCAGGTCTGAGGGGAGACAGAGGTGCTTTTCACTTTTATTACTATATAACTGCAGCGTGTTTTAAATGTCAAATAGTTTGTTAAAGACTTTATATTTTTATAAATGTTAAATATACAGGCGGCATATTTAGAGTGTTTGGCGTCTCATGCGTAATTTATGAGGTTTCTCAATTAGGCTGGCAACATATAGATGTTTTGGTTTTGATGTTTAAACTCTTCACCCACACAACATTTATTCATGTGACTATGTATATTTTGTATGTGCATTGCGCAGCATTTAATCCATTACCATAGCACTTGTGAAATGTAGAGGGTTTGAATTGAGACACGTAGTAGGTTGTTTATGTTTACTAATGCCTTAAGTGGGAGTGACTATTTAATGTGAAAATGAACTGGCGCCAAATAGATTGACCATGGCTTCACTGAAGCCGAAACGCATCTCTTTGGTCTGAGGCTCGAAGGTGACCTGATACAATAAAAGAAGCCGTATACCATCAACCTGAAGTCCGTGCCTTCTTCATTTGGAAATTCCTGTTGAAGTTAAGTGTTTTCTTTATATATATATATATATATAAAATATGTATCAAAAGGACGTGGCGTGTAGCTTGGGATCTATCTATCTGTCTGACTATCTACACACAAACACACCACCACCAACATAGGTAACCTTACGTACTTTCTGTGTGAAAACCGTTGACACTTGAAGGCAGATTTCTAGCTAGTTTTAGATGGAAATACAGAAGCGCTGGCACATGTTTGCTCCTGATAACTGCTTGTACTCTATCCTAAAGTGTTTTTATAGCAGAACTGAGAAGCACAGGTACTCTCCTTTTGAAATTACTCAGTACCGGACCATTTATAGCACTGCTAAAGCCACAACAAATCACTAGTTTAAGTAAGCGCATGTGTGGATTGTTAATTTAAATAAATGTGGAAAAATACTAGCTGTAGCGTCGTCTTTTACTTGTGGCAAAAATAAATGTGGATAAATACAGAAAAAATGGCCAAAAAATAAATATGGATAAATACAGACGGAAATGGTAAAAGAATAAATACCATAAAACCGGGAGCCCTAATTATATTTGTGGGAACAAGGCTTATTACCGTTTGCCTGACCATTGGTTTGGTACATGTTATGTTGGCCTGGTCTTTCCAAAGGTTTTTCACATGGATAGAGTAGATGATGCTGAACAAACTAATTTATTAACATGCTATAGAAGAGAAACATGGACAGAAATTGTAAGAGATATTTTTGGAGCTTTTATTCCAGCAGTGGGAATTTCTTTAAATGCATTTGGCATTCGGAAGCTGTCAACTGTGGTGGATCGCTTGTCAACAAGCACCGCTGGAGGGTTTCTTTTGGTTAATACAGAAATGGTTGCTTTGCGTGCTATGGCGATGCAAAATCGACTTGCCCTTGACATTCTTTTGGCAAAAGAGGGTGGAGTCTGTGGAATGCTGAAAGTTCAACATTGTTGCACTTATATTCCTGACGAAAGCAAAGATCTAAAAGTCTATATCAAAAATATTACTGATTTGCATGAAGAATTGGTACCACTGGAAGCTGAAAGTATCTGGACTAGAATGGCTAATAAGATGATTGCTATTAAGAATTTTATAGCTAAAATAGGTAGTACCATTTTTGGTAAGATATTATTTCCATTAACCTGTGTAATTGTTGCATTATTGATCCTTAGATTAGGGTGTATGTGTTGTAGATATAGAAGAAATAAAAAGAAAATCACAAAAGAAAATGTTAAAAGGAGACAAAAGAAACCAGAAAGAGATCCACAAGAAATAGAATTAGAAGAGCTAAGAGAAAGCATGTATATAGAAACTAAAAAGGAAGATGAGATGGAAACAAGGGTTTAAAAACATGAACAAGAAGATATTTTGAATCTTTCAAAAAGGGGAAACTAAATTGATTTTTGGGGTTTTTGATTTTTGTGGTGATCAGATATCACCAAAGGGGGGATTGATGGAGCAGGGTTTTTACTTTAAAGCCGAATACCTGTTTCATTTTCGCATGTTATAATTAAAAGTACTAATGATTAATTATTAATTATTAAAAGTTTGTCGAATGTTGTCTAACCAACCTTATTAATAAAAGAATTACACGTGGGAATGCTATTGCATGGCTAAGATAATAAGTGAACTAAGTTGGTGAGCAAACTGACTGAAATCGATGTTGCTTATGTGATGTTATTGTGTTTGCGCTTAGATTAATATGCATTAATGGCTTTTGATGTTGCAAATGGCTAGATAAATACATACACATAAGGGTATTAGCAGGGGTATAACACTGTTTAATCATTTCCGTGCAGTAATTCTGTTTTATGTTTATTTTTACTTAAGTTGACTAATGTGGCCTACTACAAGATGGCTACCACCCGCAGCCTGCATTTGAGTTGATGGAAACTTTTGCAAGGAAGCTTTGCGCTGCCTGTGACCTTGCCCACTCGACAAAACTGAAAAACCATGATCATGATGACAAATCCGGGATGGCTGCCAAGAGCCCCTGAACATGAAGATGTTGCGAAAAGTGAAAACTGAACTTATGAACTGTTGATCTCACCATTGGGATACAAATTATCTTTTTAAACATCCGTGGATGTATCGAATTAGTCATGAACATTCAATTTTCCTATTCATTATTTGGGACAATCTGAGTGTGAGAAAATCTCGCACAGTAGCGTAAATGTACCAAGATGACATTATTTCCGCCATTCATCCGTTCTGAATTATAAATTGTAACCTTACAGAATGTAAATTTTAGTATAAATATTAGCAGACTAGAGAGGTCTAGCGCCACTTCTTCCCGAGCTGATGATCCGAGGTCCCTATGCTGACGGAGAGGACGATGACTCTACATGACGGCAGGAAACTCTAATTCTTCTACAGAGGACCGGTTCTGACTTAAGATCTGACATTTAGACAGAATAGGTAAATATGAGAGAAATGAATGTGCATTTGATTGGCTTTTCTTACAAATTTTTAGATAAACAAATAATTCTGTTTGAATCTCTGTGTCGGGTGATTATTTCTGGTCATGTTTATTGAATTTATTTGTGTATTCTTTGAAATGTACTCGCTAGATTTACAAGCAACAGAGTAGATGCCATTGACCTCAAAGTACAGGCAGATTGGATAGTTAATAAAAAGGTGAGTTTCCCCTTATACATGGCACGGATAAGAGTGGTAGGATGAATGTTGGTGTATTGGGCCCCACCAGCGTATGATGTGTGTATGTGTGTGTGACTGTGAGATAACTCCGTCCGTGGAAGTAGAGGGGATTCGGAAGCTTCGATCTGCACCAAAAGCAGAGGCTGATGCTCCCATCAAGAACTCTAGATTCCTTATTCCCAACAAAGCAACGTTTGACAAGGCATGAAGAGTTTCCCAGCTACACTGGAGAAGGGTTCATGCACTACAGTAACACTCCTGTCATGTGCCTGAGTTAGGCCGCATAGGAATCAGTACCATTTTTACACGCACAGGGTCCTTTCCTAAAGTTGATTTATCTTTGCCACATCAACCTTTGGAACACATTTGCATTTCATGACTCTTAAACTATTTTAATGGAATCAATGTCCTGGCTTACAGGGCACACTTCGTGAGCACACTATCATACTGCATTCACATTAGACAAGGCCCTCACGTGTGTGGCACACATGTGCTTTATCATTACGGCCATGTGGCGGCACAGCTATCTGTGAAAATCAAGCAATGGCATGCCGATTACAATCTCAGCCTGAGGCAGAATTAACAGTTTCTCTATCTATCATTTTGTTTTCTAACATAATCAGAGGATATACTTCTGCTGAATTTGAGGGGTCCCTGAATGCGGAAGCATTTGCCTAGCAGCTGACTGACATCTCCATGAGGGGTGTCCAGCTTGTGACCAAGATGTAGTCCTACACTCTTACCCATAAAGTGATTAGAATGGATCATCCAGGGAGGGCGTCTTGGCAAAATATACATCTGCACCCAAGACACATAGGTTAGGGTTTTGTATTGTAGGAGTACGCTACATAGTTGTACCATTATAAATGTATGCAAAATACCACAAGCATATTGTCTACCAAATTATACGTAATAAAATAAGTATTGTCTGCTACATTAAAAATCACCTTCACATACTAGTGAAATTTCAGTCACCATCCATCCCTGATTCAAGGCGTAGGATGAGTTTAGCATTGTTTTCTATTAACTGCAAAAGTTTGTGGTCAACTAAGAGATGATTATGAGGAAAGAGGAGTAATGAAAAGAATTAGTGAAACATATTTCAATTTTATTGTAGGTAATAACCACCTGACAAACAGAGTCTTAGAGAAACGGAAATGACAATGGATTGTAGTATTTATTTTCATAGTAAGCGCTGCTGGAACTCTTTGTGCTCCAGAGTGGAGCATTCTTTACCAACAGAGGCTGCTGTCCTGCACCATTTCATGAATTTTATTAGTTCAGTATTTATGTAGTTGCCCAACAAAGAGTGTAACAGCGTTCATAAACATACCTCAATGAATGGACAGCAAGTGGGTACAATGTCGCAAGGAGAACTCTCGGATGAGAGCCGTATGGGACATTAAGGTTGCTTCACATTATTATGAGAGAATTGATATCTCAGTAAAATGTATGACTTTGTAAAAGTGAGCCTGAAACATGCTGTTCCGCGAATTGAGTTCTAGGCATATACCCATTAATTCTACGTACTTGGTAGCCATGACTAAAAACACATTTAAAATACTTATCAGAAATTGTGACATAGATCACTCTCATAGAACGGATCCCAAGTTAAAGAATTTGAGAGTCATTCTAGATGTGTCACTTTTCGTGGAAGCCAAGGTCAGTGTGGTTCTTCATTTAGGTGCTAAGTACACTCATCTCTGAACATAGTATTTACACTTTCAAAAAAGCATTTACCATTGTATATGTGGACTATGGAAATACTCCCTTTGGAGATCTTGTTCTATTCTCAAGGGAGAGAGCAATGCCTGAACTTACACAAAGTTGGTAAACCAGCGTCTAGTCAGGTAAGTACATTTTCAATGGCCATTCCTAAAACATTTTGCCAGGTCTTCCACTGAAAAAAATAGGCAAAGTATTTAAGCAGCATCAAAACAAAGTGAACATCTGAAAATCTGAAGCTGCATTTCTAAAACATACCTAATGAAAAAAACAAGACCACACTAACACACGTTGGATCACAGTATATGATTTTCTAATTAAATATTTTTTAAAAAGCTGCATTGAACTTTAGTCTGTTGTATGTGTGAGGCTGTTATCAGGACACCTTTTTCGTGCTGACCCCGGATGGGGCATAGGTTAGATGCAACCTAATAGTTCACCCGTGTCAACAGGTTTAACTTTGATCTTCATTGGGCGAACTATTCATTGATACTTGGTGCTTGTTGTGATTGTCTTAACAAATGTTAAAACCTTAATGATTTGGAATTTACGTGTGCTGGGGAACAAGATGAATATATGCTAGCGGATGCTTTCTTTTGTGGAGTTTGTGGTTCTCCACACCTTTCAGCACCGTCATAATAGGTAGATAACAGGAAACTGAGTGTGTAAATCCTTTAGTGGCACCTATATACCTATACCTGATACCACGTGCCCATTTTGTAAACCCATACACGATAGAGCCATGCCTTTATAAAACAGTAATTCTGTTATTCTCTCCACAATCCCTCTCTCTTTGACTTCCACTAAACATACATATACACTTTAATATGTTTTATTCCATTTTTCTAAAAAATTTCCTATCACCTTTTCTGTAAAACCACTTCAAATAAAGCCTGGTTTTGTGTCATTCTCCCGTCTCTCTTTCGAACTACCTAGCCCTTATTCTTCCCATATGTTTATGCTACCACTTTCACCTGTTTCGCTGTGGTCTTCTCTTCCTTTGGGTGTGCAGCTCTCACTCCATTGAGAGAAGGAGCAGTTAAAGTGGCTTTGAAGCTTGACAACATTTCAATGCTTCCTATAGGACTGTAAGCTGAGAAGACGTCTTGGAAGCCACAGTATAACCAACAATCCACTGCTTTATTGGGTACACAGGTGAAGACAAGGCAAGAGGACAAGCCCCGCTTCTCAGCATTGTGACACCATGTAAACTAGTTTGGTTTTGCATTGTTGTGAAGTCAGATCCTTCTAAAAGCAGAGAACTCTGTTTCTGATAACGATCTTTCATGGGTGGAATCCCTGCATAATCACATGTTTTATGTAATCAGGATCAGCAGAGAATGATTACAAAGTACAAGATTAGTACATTTTCAATTCCTAATCCTCATTCCAAATGGATAATCAGAACAGTGGGCTGATATATAAACTAGTGGATAGTTTTGATCCATAATGCATCAATTGAGAAGCCCCCACTGCAATGTTAGAGCTGCCAAACAAATGTCTTAGTCAATATGGATATGTAGATAATTCCAGGCAAAAATTGTAGCTGACATCTTTTGTATGGTTAAAACAAGTTTAATATATGGCTCTTTATGTGAATTTCTATGTGGCTGGTTCTTCCAGAAGAACATGAGGATGCTGTTATACCTGCTTTGGTAAGTTGTTTTCACAAAACTTTCATTGTCTGCATAGAAAGTGTTCAATTTGTGGAATGGGGTAATTTGCACCCTTGAATATACAGAAATGGGTATCAAGATCACTACCTACCAATACTGAAACAGTCATTATCAACTAAGGGTCTTCAGTTGCCGTTTTTCATGTCCAGATGAGCTTGAGAAAAATCTGCCCTATTTTGACACTTAGCACTACAACTGCTGACAGCTGCTTTCAGACAGATTACAGTGTGTACAGACAGAGAAACCTGACATAAACATAGGAGAATTATGCTTTATGGAAGTGATATTCTATTATTCAATGTATGCTATATGTACCAAATTTGACTGTCCCTCAAATGCCCACATGGACAATCAACCAACATATACATAAATTCATTAAAGAACAAAAAGAATATACGGACATTATAGTTAGGTCCTGTTTCACTCTTACAATACCAGTGAAATTCAGCAGTTATAGTTGGATGACAGACTGATACAGACATTCATATAACCAGTCACTCACCCATACATTCACTGAGACACCTAATCACTCACTTATGCAGTCAGTCTTGCATCCAATGATTCATTCATGCAGGCACTCAGACACCCACTGATTCACCAATTCACCTTGATATATGTATTTAACACTCATAAAGTTTTCAAAAATACTCACAGTCACTGGATGATTTTATCAGTTATGTCATTTGAGATGTCATCAGTGATGTCACTGACCATGTCATAATGATGTAAGCAGTGCATGGGGGGGGCACGGGATATAGTTACTGGTTTTGTACGAGTGAAACCTGAGTCTAACAATAACACCCCTGTAACCGTTGTATTTTTCAAAGAAGTTTTTTTAAATTTCATTTCTGAACTATAATGTCCCTATAACCTTTGTGTTTTTCAGTGGATTTCAAAGGTTTTTTAAATGTGAATTCCTAACTATATTATCCCTGTAACTTTTGTTTTTTTCAGTGACTTTCTATGTTTTTTAAATAGCAGTCATGTTTAAAGTGTTGTGGAAAAAGTGTGCATGGCCTCTGACCAGCTCCCAGCAATCCCACTGTCTGGACTAACAAGAGGTAACTGAAGGGGTTCCTGGCCTCCAAGAACCTTCAGCATCCAAGGGGACTTCATTCCCCAACCAGCAGTGCATCAAGAAGTATGTTTGCAGAGTGATGGAAAAGAGTGTGTGGCCTCTGACAATTTCTTGTGTGGGAGTTACTGGTGGTAATAGGAGGGGTTCTTGGCCACCGAGGATCCTAAGCAGCCAAGGGAACTTCACACCCAACTAATAGTGCACCAGAAGGCACGTTTGCAAAGTGGGGGAAAATGGGATGTATAATCCGACCACCCCCCAGCAATACCGCTGTTTGGGACTTACTGGAGATAACAGGAGTTCTTGTTGGCTCCCATGGACCCTCAGCAGCCAAGGAGACTTCATCCCCCAACCAGCAGTGCACCAGTAGGTGCATTCGCAGAGTGAGGGAGAATGGGGGTGGGGCCTCAGTGAGTTGCAGGCACCATCCCCCGAGTCCAAACATTTTTAGAATTGGAAGGGGGATGCAAGGCCCCCATCCCCAGGATAATTTCAGCCAGGGGACCCTATGCCCAGAGCTCACCCTCTAGTCTGCGTGCCGTGATCCCACCATCAGGGACACTATAGTTCCAGGTGTGCTGTTGGGGCTGGGTGGGAAGGTGTGTTTAGGACATGGCCTGTTTGCAAATGTAGTCAGTGCAAAGACTTCCCCTCCCACCCAGCCCAAACAGCTTATCTGTGCCTATGACTATCTGACAGTAAATGGAAGTGTACTATCAAGATGTCTGACACTGGTGACTGGTGTGTGGAGCACAAAGCCTTGATGGGAGTTCAACACCATAGAGCAGTGTCAGCCATCTTTCTAGTCTACTTTCCCTCACTGTCAGGTAGACATAGGCCTAGAGGAGCCCAAGCAGATCACCTGGAACTATGCATAGTTGACAGTGAGTTGAAATGCACCAGCAAGATGGCTAACACTGGGGACTAGTGTTGTAACCACAAGGCCATGATGGGAGTTGTGGTCAGCTCCGACAACAGGCCCCAGTGTCAAACATCTTGATAGTACTCTTCCCCTCATTGTCTGAAGACCACTCTTTCTGGTGTGCTGTTTGGGCTGGGTCAGAGGAGGTGTATTTGCTCTGACTCCATCTCCCATCAGACCCTGCTCTACTCACACATTCCCACCCAGCCCAAACAGGATACCTGGGCCTCTGCTTTCATGAAAGTGAGGCGAAATGTGCTGGCAAGATGCCTGACACTGGGCACTGGTGTTCAAAACACAAGGCCATGATGGAAGTTGTGTTCAGCGCAGACAACAGGCACTACTGTCAGACATCTTGCTGTCACTTTTTCACTCACTGTGAGGAAAGCAGAGTTCCAGGTAGGCTGGTTGGGATGGGTTGGAAGGTGTGTGGAGGACAGGGCCTGATGGGAATTGCAGTCAGTGCAAATACTCCTCATCCCACCCAGCCCAACAAGCACACCAGACACTATGCTCTCCTGACAGTCAGTGGGGATGTACTGTCAAGAAGGCTGACATGGGGGACTGCTGTTCATAGCACAAGGCCATGATGGGAGTTGTTCTCAGCTCAGACAACAAGCACCACTGTCCACCATCTTGATGGTACATTTCCATTCACTGTCAGAAAATCAGAGTTTCAGGCGGCTGGCTGGGTTAGGTGGAAATTTGTGTGTAATACAGGGCCTGATGAGAGATGTGGTCATTGCAAACACTACTCATCCCAAACAGCCTAACAAGCCCAACTGAAACTATGCTTACCTGACAGTGAGGGGACATGTACTCTCTTGGGGCCCATTTCACAGACAAAATCCTAAACTTACTACCATTCTAGTATTCACAGAATGCGCTTACTACTTCTGGTATTCACAGAATGAACTTACTACTTTTGCTGTTCACAGAATGAACTTACTACTTTTGCTATTCACAGAATGGATTTACGACTACTAACTTTACGTCCGCACTCGGGACGGAATTTCCGCCTTCGGAGCGGAAGTTCCGCACCCGGAGTGGAAAGTCCGCTCTCTCTGGCCGGAAGTTCCGCTTACGGGCCGGAAAGTCCGCTCTCAGGCCGGAAGGTCAGATTTGGGGCCAGACTACATTAACTGTGGCCATTGATCATTTGAGCCAAGGGTAAACACCTGTCCAAGTCCCTACCATCCCCCACCATGCATCAGCTGACACACTCCAGCCAATCCCAGCCAACAGCTCCAGTTTGCCATGATGTTGCTAGTGCCTACCATCCCCCGCCATGATCCATCTGAAGCCAATTAACACTAATTGACCAGCAGCAAAAAACATTTAAAAGCAGCACACAGTGAATGAACAGGTTTGGCCACAGAGAGTTTGTGTTTGCAAGCTGACACTGGCTGAGAACAATGGAGCTACTGAAAAGGAAGAGGAATTTCTCAGCAGAGGAGACCACCATGCTTGTGGAGTTCATAGTGAGGCACCACAAACGCCTCTATGGACTCCCACCCTACTGCACCAGTGGGACACAGAAGGCAGCCCTGTGGCAGCAATTATCCACTGCTGTCACAGCATTGGGGGAGGAGAGGTGCACAGTCCAGGACATAAAAAAAAAGTGGCAGGATGAGCGGCTGAGGGTGAAGGAGAAATACTCCCGAATTGAATTACATCGGATCCTCCCTGCTGCATACTCTGGACCCCGCATCCGCCTCACCCCACTGGAGGAGGATATCCTGACCACGATACACCCCCACTTGGTCCATGGGCTGCCTGTTAGTGACGTCCGCTACGTGGTACCAGGTAAGTGGGATGAAAAGAAAAAGTGCATGAAAAGATTGTCTGTGTTGCACTGTCATTGTGAATAAGGAAGTAGTCCAAAGTGTATATAAAAATCATAGTCAGTCAGAGACTCATGTGTCACCCTCTGTATGTAGCACCACAAGTCCCACAATCCTTAGCGATGGAAATGGCAAATCCCTCCCCCACTTTAGAAAACATGGGCACTGTACTGTTGCAGTAATACACCAGCCCGCTAAGTAGCAATTGACAAATATCAGCAGAGATGCGCCAGTAACAATGCGACACGCAATCCAACTCTTGTGCAACCGCGAATGCGTCACATTTACAATGAGGTGCACTGTGGCGCAGGGATAGACAGATGTGTGTCGCAACTGATGGCATTAGGGGGGTGCTTTGCTGGAGTAGTGTCGCAAGTGTGACGCAAATCCAACAATGTCCATGGACCGCCTACACCTAACGTTCTGTACCACTCATTACATGTGCCTCAAGCAGGCGTAAGTTTGCATAGCACCACCCTATGAAAAGTGACTCCGTGAAGCTGATGCATGTTTAATGTTGCGCAGGACTGCACAACGTGACGCATCCGCATAGATGCATTACGTTGTGAATACGTCTAAATGTCTCACCTGTATTACCCCACCGCTGTGTCACAGAAGTGACGCAACTGCGGTGTAAATGTATTACAAGGGGCTTGTAAACCTGCCACAAAATATCAAAGAAGTAAATCACCCCGTGCCAGCTTAAAGCACAAAGCAGAAGGTGAGAGAATCATCAGATCAAAAAAGTCATACACCTATTCTGTTGTACATTTCCCACCCTGCCACGCCATTACGTCCCAATGCACCACTGCTCCTACCTGCCCAGTCTGCGGCAGTACTGCACAACACAGTTAGCATGCAGAAGAAATGGGGAAATCACAGAAAAGTCCCACAAGCACATTTCCCATTTGTTTACTTTTCTCTCTTCTCACCGATTGACACATTCAGCCAGCCGTATGCAGGGGTCCCTGCATCTACTGGGAGGAATCGCCACCGTACAGAGATAGGCATACCACCCTCACCAACTGGTAAGTCAAAGTGGCCAGGAGATGGTCAAAAAGCATAAATTGTCAGGAGCGACAGAGGGACATATAGTGCCCACATATGAAAGTCAACCAGAGATGAAAAAATAGCTGCATTACTATTGGAGTTGTCAATGGACATCCACCTTTAACAAATTATAATTGTGAACAGCGAAAGACAAAATATTAAATGTCTTGGCTCATCAAACCTTCGTAATTGTGGAACATGACATGTTTTTCAGCAACAGCCCCAGACTTGGGAATCCAATCCTGTTATCGAGTGCCACAACTAGTCAAAAGGGCCACCCTCTCCACCATCTGGGGGAAGTACCAGCCCTGTTGTGGTGCCGGTATCCCCTGGGCACCATTCTCCTGCCCACAGCCTCCCACCTGCCACCCCCTCCCCTGCTGTTGGACCTGCTCGTCCCATCCATGGCAGACAGCTGCAGAGAGGGCCTGCACCTGGCTATAATGGCCAGTGGGAGCAGGACTTCTACCAACAGCAGACAGATGTGAGGCAGGACATTTGTGCCATAGGGGCTACCCTGTCCGACATGTCGGAGTCCCTGCAGGACATGGTCCACTTCCCTCAGGTGGTGGACAGGCTGAGCCAAGTTTTGGATAGGATGGATAGGACTTGGCAGGACATGTCCAGAAATATGCGAGACATGCTATCCATCCAAAGGGAAGAGGGTGCAAGACACCATGCCTTGGCCATGAAGATGATATAGGGCATATTGAAAGTGATCCAAACTCTCCCTTCACAGTCAACGCACGGAGGGGAGCCATAATATCTGCCCACAGGACAGCACATCCCCACACCTGTACCAACTGCACAGCAACAGAGCAAAGGGAGACATCCACACCAGTGGGCTGAACTGGCACTCCCACCACCAACCCCTGTACAGGCACTGCCACCACCTGCACAACCACCACCAACCCCTGTACAGGCACTGCCACCACCTGCCCAACCACCACCAACCCCTGTACAGGCACTCCCACCACGTGCACAACCTGCCCTTGTCCAGGCACAACCATCAAGTGTGCATACACCATCTGCCCCAGCACATGTAGATGACCCTGGACAGTCCCTTGGACAATACCCACCTCCACGTAGGCGACGAGCCAGACCTGACCACTCCGAGTGGTCATCCCCCCCCAAATTGCGATGTCGCAAGCACGATCGCCAGTGACAGGAACCCAGTACAATGTAACCACGTGAATGTGTGTTGAACAAATAAAGACCTACAAAAAAAAGATTCTGTTGTGTATCATGTCCTGTGTAACAATGTAGGTGGGCTCGAGATGTGAGAAGGTATGTGTGTGTGTGACACAGTTACAAGTGTAACCCATCATTGCAACAAGCCATTATGTGCATAGCAGATGACTCACCAAATATGTGTCCATATTCTGAACCAGACATTCAAAATGAAGTCAAACAAGTGGAAGTAATTAGAATTCCTCATAGAAATTTATGAAGGTACAAAAGAACAACCGTCCGTTTGGAAGGGAGAAAGGAAAACAAATGATGGTCTTGATGCAGAGGGAGACGGGAACATGGATTGGGGTGGGCAAAGAAAATATAACACGTCAGGGAGCGTCAGGGAAAACAGAAAATGAAATAATAGTTCACGTCAATGTCTACGTCAAAAGTCAAGTGTCCTTCTGGTCATCCTCTAGGACCACAATGTCCAGATCCTCTGAGTCCGATGCAGGCACACGTCTGGCGGGTGCAGGAACAGGCACCACTTGTGTTCGTGACACACAAGGAGTATGGGGGGAAACAGTGTGGGGCAACGGACAAGGGGAGACATTGACAGTGGTATGGGAAGGGATTTGGGAGACACCAGACGACATGGCTCTGGTCAGTGAATTGATGCTGGTGGTGAGGGTGGCCAGAGATCGGAGAACGTCCTCTCGCATCATGCGTACCTCCATACACACTTGTAGCATGATGCGAGTGGACATGTCTGGCTGACCCTCACACATCCACATCAAGTCCACTGGCACAGCCACAGGAGGAACAACACCGGGAGGGGCCTGGGGGGGACAGGAGGGATGTGGTGCCTGAGGTCCGGAGCCAATGATGTTGTCGAGCTGGCAGCTACGATGACGGGGACTGGTTGCAGGGGATGCAGCTGGAGCCCCCGATGGAATGGGTGACTCTAGAGGTACGGAGGGTCTGATGGCAGGCCCAGATTGTGTGTTGACCTGCCCCGAGGACACCTCTTCAGGGCCCACAGGTGAAGAGTCTTGGGGAGAGTAGCTCTCCACCACATCATGTGCCGAGGTGTCGTGTTCACCCCCCCCCCCCCTTCAATGTCCGCAGCCTCCACCCGGGATGTAGCACCAGCATCAGGGTGTCTCTTGTCAGTCTGAGTGGGCACAATCCCCTTGCCTCTTGATGTTGAGGGTCCCTCCTCATCCTCCTCTTCCTCGCTGGTGGAAAGAGGGTGTAGCCGCCGCCGCACTGGTGGCCTCGCGCTCCGGACTTGGTCCTGCTGCCCTTCCGTTTCGCCAGCTGTGCCTGCTGAAATGTAAGCAAAATCCTAATGTTATGGTTGTGTCATGCAGGATGAGACACATACATAGAGGAGCCAAGGTCAGACTTATTTTCCTCTGATCACAATCTATAGTTGTCAGTGTCTATGAGCTGACATTACGTGTATGTTCACTGTCATTTACTGGATTGAGTCTGACATGGTCATCTCACGTGGATGTTTGTGGCTTACATAACAGTATTGGCCAACCCTCAACCTGGTGATCTGTGTGTCCTGCCACTGCTACATGTGCAGGTTCCAAAAGCAGTCCACCAATGGAGAACAGGAAGAGTCCTGATTTCTCGAATTTTGGCCATTTATAGGGAGTCGCAGCTATTTAAGGTCTGGACAAGTGTATTCTGCTTTGTAGCATTGTATGGGACAAGACAAGTGGCGAATGTGGGTCACACATCCACAGAGGCTCTGGGCTATTTCTGTAGCTACATTGTGAGTCTATCCTTTGGCTGTCCCCACACATGATCTGACAATCCAGTGGAACATATTGGCTTTGGTGACTGATATGGTAATGCAGTACACCGCTGAACAGTGGGGGATTGTTGTGACAGCTACCTGTACATGTGAAATGTCAAACAGGCCACTGAGGGTGAGACGTCTGTCAGTGGACAGCCCTTGCAAATTTAGAAGCACTTAAGAGTGATGCAAGGATGTCAAAGTCTGTCTTGACTCCATGGCACATGATGATTTGTCAGAATTGGAACCCAAACTCTACAAATGCAATGCAAACCATAGCATCCAATACCCTTTGGCCTGCCATGGGCACACTGGACAGTGTCTGTACCATTGCTCATCCTATGCACACATGATTTCCTAATGCCAATTGTATTGGTGCGGGAAGAGCAGATTTCAGTATAAATGCACAATTGTGGCTCATTTAGCCAGTTGTCATGACGAAACTACAACTCCCAAAATGCACTCTGCCCTGTACAGTGCATATGCCCCAGTGTGCCTTTTTAAGCTTGGTGACTGCTGCATGGACACGGAATCTGTGAATGGAGGCATCGGACACACAATGGTACAGCAATGTTTCACTCACATCAAACTCCCAGACACATTTAGCATATGATGCACTTACCATGTCCCTGCTGCTCATGCTCCTCCAGCTGAGCATGGAGGGTCGGCCAAGCTGCTCGCAGGACCCTCCTGTACAGTGGGGAAAGGCGAGGACGATGCACATGGTGCTGGGAAGAATGGCCCACCAGCTCTTCAGCCTTGTGCCGGGACCACCGTTTTAGGTCCTCCCAGCGCTTGCGGCATGCCCTCGCACTCCTGGTGTGGACTCCCACTGCACTGCAGCACTCACTGATGTTGGCCCACAGCCTGGCCCAGGCTGCATTGCTCAGCTGGTGTTCAGGGTCCCCATATAGCTGAGGATATTTGGCCAGCACCCCCTCAGCCAAGATGTCTAACTCACTTTCAGTGAAAGGGGGTACCTTCTCTTCGTAACCCTCAGCCATTATGGGAAAAATGAAGTTGATGAGAGCAGCAGGATGTCAGAGGATCTGATCTGTGATAGAGGATGACTCAGAATGAACACAAAATGGCTGCCAACTATTTCCTGTGATGTATTCCCTGCCTCCCAATCCTGTAAAACATTTCCTGTATGAAATAGTGTGTTCCGGGTCATTTTCTGAGTTTACGGCTCGTAAGCGCAGTTTCCGGTTCCGGAGCGAGGGTCCGCACACGCGCCTTACGCTCCGTAATCGGGACTTCCGCTTTTGGGCCGTAAACTCCGAAAATGACCCGGAACATATTATTTCATAAAGATTTGCCGTGATAACAGATTAAGTCTTTGTTGTTATATTGCTGATTTTGAGTGGGGGCGACCTAATGTTTTTTACCCCTGTAACTCCTTGATGGTTTGATCCCCCAGTGTGTGCCAAACGTTCACTTTGTTGACTGTCATCAATAAGTTTCCCACATTGGATGGAGGGTCTAAGTTAGACTTTGGACTCAGATAATTGTGGATTTACCCTTGAGAATTTAATTTACAAACACTATCAACTCGTACCTGCACGTTCTCTTTTTTCTTTGTGAGCACACTACCATTGTGTGGCTTTATTTTATCGCTTTATGTAAAAATATAAAACGCTTTACACCAAAATACTTGCTCATGTTGTGACTTTCAATTCCAAATGTACATATTGTATTGATCTGCAAGATCACAAAGAAGAAATTGTCAGCAACATCTGTAGCAAATTATTTCAAAAAAGTAACCCAAGGGCTCGTGAGTAAGAGTACCTTGACACAACATGATAGATGTTCACAACCAGGTTATCACACAACATGTACTACATGGTACAGATTCACTGGAAGTCAATTATCTAGAGAACTATTACCATTTGCCAGAACAATCAACAATGATTGTTAGAAAAATAGTTCATCATGGTCAAATTTAAAAACTCTGTGGATGTGTGATAACAGACAAGGCACATCTCAATTTGTAACACAGGCTTATTCTCCAGATACAACCTGGAGACTAAACACAAAGTCAAATCACACCACACAGTATTGAAAGGCACTAAAAACGTAATCAACTGACTATCAGGTCTGAAGGAAGTGTGTACCAGGGAGTTCAGTAACAGTTCCATGTCGGACTCTGCATCAGTATCATGTGTCTGGTGAGGTGACAACACTAGATGACATGACAATGCACTAGCTAGGTATCACGGTAACACTGTACATGTTACTCTGCCCATTTCAAAAACCTCAAGACAATCAGACACTCAAAGACATCCATACACATTGTTCACAAGCAACACAACGACAAACAATGTGGGTTAGTCACCTCCTCTCATTACATACTTACAGTCATGTGAAGAAGTTGTGAATAAGCTGTTCTCTCAAATCCATGCCATCATCATCATCACCACTGTCATCATGGCCCAGTCCTGGATCTTCCCTCGCTGGTTCCTGCTGGTCTCCATCATCCACTATCAGAAGTATGCCCTTACGTATTGCCATGTTGTATAGCATGCAGCAAGCCACAATGATCTGACACAACTTTAATGGGCCATATTGGAGGTCTCCTCCCATCCTATCCAGACTGCTGAATCTTATCTTATTCAACATGAAAGGGGTAGATCTATTCGAAAACCTCTTGCCCTTGAACTCAGAACTTGCTCCCCTGACATGTCTACTATCCAGTTTAAATGCGTTGCACCTTTCGTATATAGAATGCTCGCAGGTACTCGTCCATCCATCCTGACAGCTAGTGGTTCTGGGTTAGAAGCCAATAATTGACTTTCAAAGGAATCTAACCATCCTTCTTGATCCTTTGTTTTTTCATCCTTTTTCACAAATAGTTGTTCAGCTGTTGTGAATCCTCTGTTGGTACACCATCCAACGGATGATCGATCCTTAGTAGAACTTGGTACACACCACACCTCTACCAGTAATAGTAGGCCGGCAGATGTACCAATTCACAAGCGATAGTCCCCAAGTACTATCCCAGGCACCGAGCACCCACTGTCAACGCCAGGATAATCCAACTGATGCCTGTACCCCATTCCAGCTTACTGTCACCAACTCAGGGTGATTTCTTGGAACGTGGCTGGGCTAAATAGTAAAATGGCTCTTCCCCACTGGCACAACTTAGTTGAGAGTTATGACATCTGTATTTTTCAGGAGACATGGAGCATAGTCCCCCTGTTTAAGTCAGGTTTGATGTGTTTTTGTTCCCCCTTGATGATGATTGGAAGAGGGTACCCATCGGGGGTCTGATTATTTGGGTGAGCATTCCTTTGGGTTGTCGGATTGCACCCCATCCAAGCACTAGTCCAGATATTTTAGGACTAGGTATCAGGGGATCAAGGGGAGGGGCACAAATCGACTTGTTTAATGTTTATGCAAGAGGGATTAAGAGTGGTAGAACCTTGCCAACTATCATCTTGTTGGAGGAAAGTCTAGTCAGATGCTCAACCCACTCTAGAGTGATAGTTGCGGCTGATCAATACAGCTCTTTTGAGACGCTCTATAACGAAGATCACTTGATGACAAATGGGTCATCCCTCCTTTACTTTTGGCACCAGTAAAAAAATTGACACAGACAGCACTTCACATTAATGCTCTAAACGTGAAGTTTGGCCTAAGGGCTGTAAATGGCAGAACCCCTTCAGACAGGCAGGGCGCCAATACATATAATAGTGGACTGAACTTAATCAAGATACATCTTCTCCTTTTAATCAATACCTTTGTAAATCCCTTTCGGTCACATGTACGACGGAAATATGGAACAAAAACTTACCATACCAATCGTTCAAACAAGTCGTAAATAAAGCTTCAAAAACTCATTCATTGCTATTGGACAAAAATATTCTAAGATCAAGGTCGCATGCTTGGATGGTGATAAACCACTATAAGTCCCTCGCACCGGCAGCTTATTTATGTGAAACTTACTCAATTAACATAAAAAAACAACTTATGGCACTGCGTTTTGGATCATTACCATCTCAGGCTGAGCAGCCAGCTTGGCGGCACACAGGCCCTATATCGTGCCGGCTGTGCAATCATTATAAAGAAGACTTTATTCATATAATCTGCACATGTAAAAAATTGCGGGTTGAACGTGTAATCTTTCTAAAGACAAGTTTCAATGAAAGAAGAATTAGATCCTGTAGAGCCGCAATAATGGCATGCCTAAGCCCCTCAGACCCTCCATTGCATAGTAGACTGATCAAATTTCTTAAAGCCTTCAAAAAGCATTGCTAAAAAGGGTCAGAAGTTGGACAAATGATGTTTAATTTTCTGCTTGAATTTTTAAAAAACAAAACGATTTTATACTAAATTGCTGTTTTTAACTCTTCACTGTAATTTTGTGCTTTTGCTACCTGTTTTAGATTATTATGGTTTTAATTAACTAAATAATAAACATTACTTACTTACATATAATACAGTGAGCTGCCCTTCTCGCATCGATTACATCCTCTTAGATGTAAGATTTTGGGGAGACCTAGTCAACATGAGTGTGAACAACACCACAGACAGCGACCACAACCCCCCCTGTCTAACTATGAACACCTTGTGGGAAGCTCCTTGTTACCCCAAGACTCTTACAGCCCCAACTCTAACTAGGGTCGTAATGGCCACAAACAATAAGAGAGTGCTAAATTGACTGAAGGTGGTAGTCCAAGGAAAATACAACGTAGCCATACGGCATGACTTAGTAGTGGGTACATGAGAAATTGAGGCCGAGGTTGCCAGCGAAAGAGGTCTGGCCGAAGCAACCGTGGTCCATTCCTGTACCTTTGATCGAATCAATACCCAATTTGTAGTTCCTGGGTTAGATCGCCAGCCCAATAAGCAGCCACATGGGGTCTATTCGTGGTACACCAAGGACTGCCGACGCAAGCAATCTATTCTGGCAGCAGCAATCAAAGAAAAAATTGTCCTTTGGTACGAATTACCAGGAAACGCTACAAGGCCACCCTGCATGCGGCCAAGGTAGCTTGGGATGACTCTCGTTGGCAGCAATTTAGGGAAGCTAGTATGGTAAAGGACGCTAATCTATTTTGGTCTCTTGGTAGTAAATCGGGTGCACCCTTGCTACCTGGGCCGGCTACATCCTTCTTTTGGCAAATGCGATAGCAAAAGGTGCTCTGGGTCCCCGAGTCATGGAAAGGAGCGGAGGTGGTCCCGATTTATAAAAAGGAGCAAAGGCTGACCCCTCAAATTATAGGCCTATAAGCCTGATCGATGCCACCCAGAAGGCGTTTAGCATAGTCTTGCTGCAGAGGATTCTGCAATGGGCAAATGATCAGGCCACTTTATCATAGTTTAAGGCGGGCGTCAGGACCAGGATGGTGACAATCGACCAGGTCTTTCGGCTACAGACCATCTACTGGAAAGAGGTGGTGGTTAGCAAGGGCAGTCTTAACTTAGCGTTTATTGATCTAAAGACTGCCTTTGACCTAGTTCCAAGGGTACAACTATGGTCAGTGCTCAAAGACCTGGGGATTCCTTTGTACATCCTTGATCTTAACATTAGGCTGCAAGAAAATACTTATGCGCAGGTCAGGTGGGGAACACAAGGTCAGTTGACTGACCGTGTTCCTGTAAACAGGGGAGTACGACAGGGCTGCGTACTGGCCCAAACCCTATTTTCACTTTATGTGAATGGTGTGGTACATTTATTGCAAAAAGAACCTGCAGAGGCATCGAGTCTGGGGAGGGTTAAGGTACCAAACTTCTTGTTTGCAGATAACACCCTGTTGGTGTCTAAGACCCTAATGGGGTTACAACGTCTTTTGAACAGGTTCCAACTTTTCTGTGACGCAAGAGGGCTGGTGATCAACACAACTACAATGAAACTCATGGCCTTTCAGCCCCCCAAAAGACTTTTCAAGGCAGTCTTCTGCTTGATGGGAAACCTTTCGAAAGGGTAAGCACTTTTGATTACTTTGGTATCCACCTCGCTGATAACATCCCTTGGGAATGAACATCACCTTTCTCACAGCAGACCGGTTGCGCTAGCCCTCCAGGTCTATGAAGTAAAGGCTGTGAGTGCACCTTTGTATGGGGCTGAGTTGTGGGGATTTGAGAAGACCAAAGACCTGTGCAGATGAGAGCACAAATTCCTTAGGGAACTAGTGATGCTGCCAAAGTGCGTTCCCCTTACTCGCCTTATGCTTGACATGGGCAGATATTCCATAGGAGATGTAGCAAGGCTGCAACCCTTTCTTTTTTGGGCTCGTGTTAGGAGGACTGAAGAACTTCTGCCTTATGCAGAAGCCCTTTCAGATGTCTTTAGGCTGGACACAAGTAGTAAAGTTGGTTGGATTGCAAATGCCAAGAAATTGATGACAGCCATAAGGCTTAGAGCTCATTGGGATAAACAGGATCCACCGAGGACAGAAGTGCTCAAGGGTTCATACTGAAATTGGGTGGACCAGCAAGAGTTCAGCAACCCAAACTTGGGGAGATTGACCGCAAAATTCTTTCCCCACAAGCAGGAAAGACATTTAGAGCCCTTTCTAGACATAATCCAGGTCTCGCAGGATAGGCTCCTATATACTGATTTCAGGTTTGGCACACTCCCTGTTAATGAAACATAGCCTCTAAGGAATGTCCATGCTGTAAGGCCCCTAAAGAAAGTGTTGCCCATGTCATGTTTGTTTGCCAGGCATATTCCACACCTAGGGCATAGTGGTTAAAACCGGTTTGCTGGCAATTGGACTCCCAGAAGCATCACATTGCTTGGTACCTTCTTAGATCGGACCCTAGACCACTTTTTGTCTGCATTGTGGATATGTTTTTAGGCCATGCATGGATAATTAGAAGGAAGAGCCTGATTCACAGACTCACAGCCTTATGAGGCTTACTTGTAGCTGACGCTGGGCTTCCAAAATAACACACAAAGGGGCTCATTTGGATAGCAGGCGGATAGCCACCACCCGTATGGTGGTGGCGATCCGCCCGCTAAAAACCACCGCCCGCTTCAAAATCCCGCCCTGCCACATTACTATGGCGGGGTGGACCCTGGTGGATGGAAAGACCGTCTGCCGGTTTTCGGCCCGGTCGCAGAGTCGACCGGGCGGAAAAGCAGCTAACATGGTGGCGTGTCAGGGAGACACCGCCATCCATATTAGCATACATGCGGGGATGTGCCTTCGTTTCCGCCATGGAAAGGTAGGCGGTTTTTGCCATTGGGGACCCATAGCGGGCCCCCAGGGATTCTGGGGGGTGGGGGTGCACATGGGGGTACCTATGGTACCCCCCTGCAGTTCCATGCACAACATGGCAGGCACCACGCAGTGCCTGCCACGTTGTGCATGGAAGTGCATAACATGCCTTCCTGGCATTGCGGCGGGCTGTGCTGAGAGCACCGCCCGCCGCAATGTTAGGAATGCAGGATGCGCCCGCCAGTGTGGCGGGTGCATCCTAATGTCTGCAATGGGACCCCCGCACCAATGGCGGGCGGCCCCATTCCCCGACAGGATAGAGGGCGGGCAAAGTCCGCCCGCCATCCTAATGACCCTCTAAGGCTTTTTTACATTTTGCATGTATTCTATCCTGTTCTCATTTTGTTGACAATGCTTCCCTGCTGGGTGCTAGTAAGTTAGGTCTAGCTGAAATTGGACCACAAAATGGAAGTTATATTGCAATGTTTTCTTTTTCTTTTTAAAATGTCAATCATGTTTATTTTATTCTTACGTGCACTATTGATAGCCTTGTGATGCGCTGACAGCACAATAGATGCAGGCTCAAGAATGGCATTAGTGTGGCCCAGCTGTATGCATTTGTTGTAGCACGTTTAGGATGATGGAACTATTTTACATTGTTTCATTTATCAAAAATGGTATTTTTCTCCTTTATTACTTTTTAAGACATGAGCGGTCGTATTTGTATTAATGTTTATACAATTGCAATATTTCCTAGTGGGACACTAAACGCAACATAAAGGGGATCTCAGGATGGTCATGCTACTCTTATTCATTTTGGTTGTCACTTTGATTGTCTTCTTATCTGGAAATAATCTTTTATTAATGCTTTTAGAAATGTATTTAGAAGATTTTTCTTTTTCATCAAATACTCAAACTGAAGATTTGTCTTCTATGCACTTGCACTTTTTGGGGTTGATTGTGGTACATTGTGGGGCTGATTCCGATCCTGGAAAAACCGGGTACAAACTGTCGGTCGGAGCGTTTTCTCCGTCCGACTCGTATCCGGGTAAAAAACCCTACAAACTTGCAAGTACGATTCGTACGGAAACACCATTTCCGTACGAATCGGAAAAAAGACCGACCGACAGAAAAATACATTCAAATGTGATCCGGGACACCGCGGACGTGACGTCTGGACAGAGTTTGGCAGCTTTTTACGTACCAGAAAGTACGATTCGTACCGACAGCACTCCGGACGGCAATATTTTTACGGCACCCAAAAAGTGCCGGAAAAGCGAAGTACGCCACGAAGCGTGAGGAAAAGGGGGCCCGGTACGTGCCGAACACCCCCCTAGCCCCCCCATAAGTACGCGCCGTACCCCCACCTGTGTATGTATGGAGCGTACCCCCAGCCCCCCATATGTACGGAGCGTACCCCCACCCCCGTATGTATGGAGCGTACCCCCAGCCCCCCGTATGTACGGAGCATACCCCCAGGAGCATACCCCCAGCCCCCCGTATGTACGGAGCGTACCCCCAGCCCCACCGTATGTACGGAGCGTACCCCCAGCCCCCCCGTATGTATGGGGCGTACCCCCAGCCCGGGGGGCTGGGGGTATGCTCCGTACATACGGGGTGCTGGGGGTACGGCACGTACACACGGGGGGGCATGGGGGGGTGTTCGGCGCGTACCAGGCACCTGTTTGGACATCTCCATGGTTGCTATGGGAGTTCGCTCCGGACGGTCTTTTTTCCATACAGTTGTACAATCGGACGGATGGGACGGATCGTACTTGCGCATTCAGACTTCAGTTTTCCCATTTGTACGTAAAAATGTCCGGGGACGTGTCGGAGACTTTTACCGACCCGAGGACGTGTGGGGGAATTTTCCCAATGCGATTCGTATGGACTTTTTCCCATACGAATCGTACTTGCCAGTTTGTACGGGACTTGTACGATTCGTTCGGAAAAAACTCCAGATACGATTTGTACGGGGAATATTTTTCCAGGATCGGAACCGGCCCCTTAATGTTCTTTGAGACGATCTTAGTCTCCCAATGTTGTACTGTATGCATTGCACTTTTATGGTCAGAAATTTTGAAAGAAAGTATGTACATTGTTATTTTTATACTGTTGCATATGTATACTGCTATTGTGGGCTAAAGTACATACAATATATTGAGATATAAAATGTTGCTTATTTTATAATGAAATAGCCTTTCCTACATTTTTTTAAATTTTTATATTTTTTTAATAAACCTTTATGAATGTTTGCTGTTTGTTTTTGTATTACACTAGTTTTTATTCTTTTATTGTGAAATACAATTGCACTTACTTGTAATATGCTGTGTCTTGTGTTATTTAAAATCTTCTCATTATTAAATTCATGTACAGTGACATGCGTGATTCTTATATGTTATCCGATTTGTATTGGAAATTCTGTTGCTTCTCTCCAAAAAGTAATTTTCACGATGTCTGTAGTGTCTTTTATAGTGATTGATATTAGTTTTGTTCCTTGTCCTCCCCCAAAAATATTTTTGATGTTTTCTTCCTGAAAAATATAATAACAATAGTATTTAATTCATCTTTTAGTTTCTTTGCTAAATGTAGTCAAATATATATTATATGTTAAGGGTTTGTTAGTTTTGGTACTTATAAAAATATAGATTCATTAAAAAAATAAATTGCAATGTAGTTTAAAATCTAACAATTCATATCATGGTTTTAATATGTTACATGTAATGTTAACAGTTTTTAAGTTAATTGTTAAATGATACAATGTGACATTTTTCTATTATTGTTCCATCATGGTTTTATTTGGTAATTAGAATAGTGTAATTTTTTACCAAATAATTTTGTATCAAAAGCGTATATTTTGCACAATTAATCAATCAATTAATCAGGGGTTTGTTAAGCACGCTAATCACCCGTGAGGGTCTCAAGGCACTGGGGGGAGGGGACTAGGCAGCTTCGGATCAGTTGAAGAGCCAGGTTTTGAGGTCCTTACTGATCATGTGCAGGGTCGGGGCGAGTCTGATGTTCATGAGGAGCTTGTTCCAGGTCTTGGCTGCGATGTTGGAGAAGGTTTTCCCACCTTCTACGGATGCGGGGGACCTCTACAAGGGCGAGGTCGGTGGAGCGGAGGTTCCTCTTGGGTATGTGGAAGGATACTCTCTCGTTGAGGTATTTGGATCCATGTTGTTGAGAGATTTGTAGGGGTGGGTGAGGAGTTTGAAGGTGATCCTCTTCTCAACGGGGAGCCAGTGGAGGTCTCGTAGGTGTTGGGTCATGTGTTTGTGACGCGGTGTCCCGAGGATGAGTCTGGCAGCGGCATTCTGGATGGTTTGGAGTTTGTGAAGTAGAGCGCTGTGATTCCGGCATATAGGACGTTGCTGTAGTCCAGTCTGCTGGTTATGAGCATGTGGGTGACAGTCTTTCTGCAGTCTGGGGGGATTCATTTGAAGGACTTGCGGAGGATGCAGAGGCATTTGAAACTGATGGAGGCAACGGCATTGATCTAGTGGTTCATGCAGAGGGAGGAGTTGGGAATGATGCCGAGGTTTTGTGCATGGTCAGTCGGGGTGGGTGAATTCCCGAGGGTGGAAGGCCACCAGGTGTAGTCCTAGGCAGAGGTGCAGGGTCTGAGGATGAGGACCTCGGTCTTCTCTGAGTTGAGCTTCAGACAGCTGTCTTTCATCCAGGCTGCCACTTTCTTCATTCCTTCCTGGAAGCAGAGTCTGGTGTCTTTGGGATTTTTAGTAAGTGAGAGGATGAGCTGGGAGTCGTCAGTGTAGGATACAATGCTGAGCCCATGCTGTCTAACCATGGTGGCGAGGGGAGCCATGTAGATGTAGAAGAGCATTGGGCTGAGCGAGGATCCTTGGGGTACTCCGCAGTTGGTCTCGATGGGTTCGGAGAGGAAGGAAGTGAGTCTGATCCTCTGGGTTCTGACGGAGAGAAAGGATTAATATTACATTTATTTTTGTAGTTGCTTAATTGTGGTACTAATATTTGGAATGACATTTCTGTTCTTAAGTGTTGCATTTCTTCCTTCACTTTGTGATGTACAAATATTTTAGCTTCAATAAAGTTTTTAATGTATATATTTGATAGTGTCTTTGCTCTGCTTAATGCTACATAATGCAAGTGATGTATTTTGTTATTGTTAAAATGTATATAAAGTGGGTCAATAGTTTCACCTTGTGTTCTATGTATTGTTCGTGCTAATGCTTTTGCTAATGCGTGTCATAGTGGAAATTGTTTGCATTTTATAGTTATACATTTCCTTGTGAAATGCTATCCAAATTATGATTGGTATATTGTTGATACTTTCTAGTAATTGTGCTACGCCAGTTGTTCCATTAATTAAACCATCATTTACAGCTATATTGCATGTTAGATAATAGCGTAGTTTTAATGCAATATGTAAAGTATGAGCAAGTCCCATCGTTTTTGTTGGATCAGTTGGTAACTATTTTAATATTGCTTGTTTTACTTGTTCTGTCGTATGTGAACTAACTGTATCATTTGCTATTGACCTAAAAACAGGATATTGTTGTATGTGTTTTATTAAAAATCATTGTTAATGTTATTGACATCTTTGTTTGTTGACATAATGTATAGTATTTTTTGTACAAAACTTTCTTTCAGTTGTTATTCTTGTTGTTTAATATGTAAAATATCTATTTCTGAATGATTTTACTCTTTTAATCTGTTTAATAATTCTGCAAATGGTAAGTCATTTTGTTGTCTTATTATTTTAGTTATTTCATATAGTTTCATATAGTTTGAAATGTGTTACCCATAAATTAATGGTCTATATGTATGTTTTGTATTTTCAAACATATATGTGTCAAAAACTGGTTTTAATTGATACAAATCTCCTATAGCTAATATAGAAATGCCTCCAAATAGCTCCTTGAATGCTTTAATTTCTTGTAATCTATTGTATATAAATGTAAACATATCAGTTCCAACCATTGAAATTTCATTAATTATTAGTACTTTACTATAGATTAGTTGATTTTGAAGTATTGTTCTGTTTTCATGAGATAGTGGGTTATGGTTTGGGAAACAGGTATTTTGAATCTGGTATGTAGTGTTCTTCCATTAATATTGTGTGCTGCTTTTCCAGTTGGAGATGTAAGTAATACATTTATATTGTCTGGATGTTCACCAGCTGTAGCATTGTAATAGCGTAATAATGTTTGATATAGCGCAGTTATTAAAAAGCTTTTTCCAACTCCTGCCCCACCAGTGCAAATCATATAGCATGGTTCCTGTTTTGTTTTTATCCAATTCAATTGATAATAAATAAAGTTTAGTTGTCCATCTGTTAATTTATGCATTATATCATAGTTACTTTCATCTGTTAGCATACAATTAGTTAAGCTTTCTTCTTCATTATTGCTTCTAATACCTAAATCTAATGACAAATCATATATAATATGTTGTTGATTTATTTCAGTATCGTGTGTTGTTGTATTAGATGATACTGTGCTTATCATAGCTTTTGGATCTGGTATTGTACTGTCAGTATTGCTTTTAATAATATCAGTTGATATTTCATTACTTTTATTATATTTGTTGTGATGTTTATCTACAGTTTCTTTAACTTAAATATATCTTTCATAGTATGTGCTGTTATTTCAAATTATTTTTTTTCTTTAATCCATGAATAGTATAGCATTAATTATTCTCTAAAATAAGTTTCACAATCATTGTCTTTGTTAAGTCTGCAGTAACGTATAATTTTTTTATTTTTGCATTTTTTAAAGTGTAGTTATTGACTATATTTAGATTATCTTCTTGTACATGTGTGTCATTTATTTCTAGTTCTTTTTCACCTGAGCTATAAAAATTTGTTTCAGGTAGCAAATTGTCATTGTCGTTTTGAGTTGGTTTTTGCTTAGTGTTGGTGGTGTGATTACAGATAGATACATAATCAGCTAATGTGCATTGTTCTAGTACTTTATTTTGTTTGCTATATTTTAATATGATATTGTGAAATTGTATATTGGCATATGTTTCTGGTAAGGAATTAATAGTTTCTATATTTTTCATTAAATATGTTCTTTTTTCTGCAGTTTTTGTATTAAAAAATACCAATGGGCAAGAACTTTTGCATGATGGCATTTGTAATATTAGGTAAGCAGCTTCATGTGCACTTATTTCTGTACAATTTAGGAATTTGTTGCCTATATATTTAAGTTGCTCTTTTACATTACTATTATAATATACTTATTTAGCTGCTTGTGCAATAATTTTGCTAATTCCTGTTTGTGATTTACTCATATATGAAATTATATATATAGCACAAGTATAAACATCTAATATACATTGTAAATCTATGTTTGCTTTCCAAGATTCTAAACGTATTGAATTAAAAGTAGAGCCTTTCACAATCAGACTTAATTTGTAAAACATTAAATGCAGAGGCTCCCATAAAAATCCCCCCAAAAAATCAAGCTATGACCACGAAAGCAAACAGAACTTTGAAACCTCCTTTTTAATGAATTATTTTCAATCTATTGGCACAGAAATTAAAGATTACATCTTTCTATACCAAGTAAAAGAACAGCAGCCTATTTATGAACATTTGACTTCAACCCGTATTTTCTCTGTTTAGCTGCTTTACAACAATCATGCAGCTTAAAGCTACATTTATATCTCACACTATTGCAATGTAGAGCAGAGCCTTTCACACCCATCCCTTTATTTGTAAATCACTGAATGCCGGGGCTCAAATGAAAATTTAAAAAAATTATGTGACAACCGCAAAAGCAAACAGAGCTTTAAATCCTCCTTTGTAAAAAATTATTTACACTTTATTTGCACAAAAATCAAACCAAAAAGCACACAAGCAGCCATTTTTGAGAACATTTAACTTCTTCACGTACTATCCCTGTTTAGCTGCTCTGCAACAATCATGCAACTAAAAGCTACATTTAAATATGCCACTATTGCAACATGGAGCAAAGGTTTTCACACACAGCCCTGCAGAGAAATTAAAGATTGTTTATTTGGATACCAAAAACAACAAAAGTGGTCTATCTGGAAAGTTTTCCCTTCTCCACATACTATCTTAATGCTCTGCAAAAATCATGCAGCTAAAAGCTGCATTTAGATGTCCTCCTATTGCAACATGAAGCAGGGCCTTTCACAACCAACCCTTAATTGTAAGACAATAAATGCCATGGCTCCCTCAAAACCAAAAATAAATTACATTGCGACCGCAAAAGCAAACAGAACTTTAAATCTTCCTTTGTAATAAATTATTTTCAATCTATTTGAACAGAAATTAAACATTACATCTTTTGAACCAAAAACCACAAAAGTGGCCTATTTGAGAACATATAACTTCGCCATATACTCCGTGTTTAACTGCTCTGCAACAGTTATGCAACCTTTCCCACAAATACAATATGGATGATCATCATACAGGGAAACCCAAGTTAAATGGTCCACTTTAAAACTAAACAAACAGCAAATGTAACACTGCAGTATCCATCATTTTACAGTAGCATCAATTACAAAAAAACAAACAGCTATATGCAGTGTTTTATTGGTAAAACATGAAGTGCTGGGACTCCAGGAAAAATGCACATCAAACACCAATGTTACTTTCATTCACTGCGTTCGAGCAGAAGATACATTTCTATGAAAAATGTTAAACAAACGTTTTGCAAAAGTGTAAGTTGGCACTGTTGATACAAGTTTGTATAATTCAATATAAATATACTATTAAAAGTACAATTAATATATGCCAATTTTGCAACATGTAGCAGGATTCGTATTTAGCAAAGAATTCTTCTAACTAAATCAAGCAATAATTAACAGAATGTTCTCCTTGCTTTGCTGCTTTAGAAAAATTAAGCAGCCTTTTACACATAGACATTAATTGTAAAGCTTTCAATGCCGGGCCTTAAATAAAATCTTTAAAAAGAAAAACATGTTACAAACAGGAAACAAAATCAAACTTTAAATTCATTAATATTGCATGGAAGTGAAGTACGTAACTTGTGTTGGCAAAAGCTACATGTAACACACAAATGTTTGTAATGCGCGTGCAATTTTCATCAAATTAAACGGAGATGGCAGCAGGACAAACAGTGTGAAGTGAAGGTAGACAGCAGACTTAAGAGTGGACAGACAAGTTTGTTATCAACATTGTGTCCACATGTGTGAATATTTCCCAGTAGGCACTCAGTAGCCATAAAACCCAGTAGCGAAGGCTTCAAAGCGAAAATAAACAGTATTCCTAAAGGAAGCAACATATTTATCGCTAGGGCAATGCGACATCTGTTGTTTTAGTTTTTAGTTTACTGTGGGAAAAATGCAGACTGAGCTTTAAATCCTCCTTTGCAATAAATTATTTTCAATCTATTTGCACAGAAATTAAATATTACTTCATACTTCACCAAGTACTGTCCCTGTTTAGCTGCGCTGCAACAATCACACAACTAAAAGCTACACTTAGATATGCCGTTAATGCAACAAGGAGCATAGTCTTTCACACCAAGCTCGTAATTTGTAAAACACTAAATGCCGGGGCTCAAATAATAACATAAAAATATCACATTACGAGTGCAAAATCAAGCAGAGCTTTAAATCCTCCTTTGCAATAAATATATTTGCACAGAAAGCAAATATTACTTCGTACTTCACCACGTACTGTCCCTGTTTAGCTGCTCTGCAACAATCACGCAACTAAAAGCTACATTTAGCTAAGCCGTTAATGCAACAATGCCAGGTTCACATACAACCGCAAAAGTAAACAGAACCTTAAATCCTCCTTTGTAATAAATTATTTTCACTTTATTGGCACATAGATCCAAGATTACATCTTTCAATACAAAAACAGCAGATTTAGGAACAGTTGACTTTCACACCAATCCCTGCAGACAAATTAAAGATTACTTACTTGTATACCAAAAACAACAAAAAACGTTGATTTGGAAACCTTTCCCTTTGCCACATACTTTCAATGTTTGGATGCTCTGTAATAATCATATATCTAAAAGCTACATTTAGATATTCCGCTATTGCAACATGGACCAGAGCCTTTCACGACCAGCACTTAATTTGTAAAACATTGGGGGATATTCTCAAGAACGTGTGATAATTATCGCAAAATTAGCTTAATGCAACTTTTCACATCGCAGTCTATCGTGGAAAAATAACACCGTGTTAACGTTGTATTCTCAACCCGGCGGCACCATGCGATAGTCTCACGATAACGCGTCAAATGACTGCACTAAAATGAACGTGACCCCGAAAAAATGCGAAACACGAAAAAAATTGCGATGCCCCAAATCGCAATACAAAAATCAGCGACAACCAGCGACAGGCCTGCAATTACCGCGCGTCATGTGGGAAAATGCACTATAAATGAAGAACAAAAAAAAAACCTAAATAAAATGCGTAGCACCATGGATGCACCCGGACCGAGTGTAGAGGACAACGCGAACCCCACAAGCCCCACAGACAACCAGCTAGGAACCTCGGGGTCAGTGGAAGGCCAAGGAGAAGAGGAAGACGGGGTTCAGCCCGCAGGAAAACCAGATCATCGTCACAGAGGTGATAGAACACTATCAACAACTGTTCCTCACCTCCAACGTGTCATTGGCAACACAAACGGAAATATGTCAGTCGATCATGAACAACGTGAATGCAGTCGGAGTGTTTTCAAATGTGACAACTTGCAAAGGCATATAATCAGGTGTTATATGGTTTGGCGCCCCAAGCCCGCAGCCTACCGGGAAACATTGCTCCTCTATGTACCTTCTGCTCCATTTGCAAGAGATAATAAAATCACCCGCTCTGGAGGCGAGTGTCTTAATCATTGGACCGATTCCTGCCAAAACTATATGTGTGCTAATTCCGATATGTATGCAACTAGTGGCTCCCAAGTTTTGATTCGATTTGGTGAACCACTTAAGCGATCAAGATTGCCAATACGTTCAGCTGTTGTTAACCATTCAGCACAAGTTGAAGGTAATCGTGAGACCCACTTAATACAGATTTCCCTACGTGCAATAATTATCAGAGTGAGTAGGAGTTGTTCTTGGAATTTCCTAAATCTCCCAACAAGACCGTTGTCTTCTATGACCCCAAACACAATAAGTGATAAGCTTACCTCTATTCTTCTTTTCAATAGGATGGTCAATACCTTACCCACTTCTTGCCAAAAGGGTAGAATTTCTGAGCATTGCCAAAACATGTGGATATCATCTGCTTTGTCATTGCCGCACTTCGGGCAATGCTTAGTTCCTTCTCCTAGTTTAGACAATTTCAAAGTAGACCAATATACCCTAAGGGAGGTAAACAAATGGTTCTTTCTTAATGGGGCATATTTGAGAAAGGACCAAAGAGTAGTCATAGATACTTGAAACAAGGATGGTATATCGCTGCAGGGAGAACTCTCTTCCATCTTTCTTCTGGTAAGGTATTGGGGCCATCTTCTGCTTGTGTCAGCATCCAGTACCAGGTTGAGATCTCTTTTTTTTGCACATTAATGTCACATATTTTTTTTACCCAATCCATGGCTTGACCTGAATCTGGTTATTCACTGGCCCAGCTTGCTAGTTGTAAATATTTAAACCTTGTGAGCATATTGTTTGTTTCCTGAGCGAGGTGATCCCCAGAAATATTATTCTTGTCCCCTAGCAGTTGGCCCCATTTTTCTATTCCGGCCTGAATAAGTGGTGTTGCCAATGAGTCCACTAAGCATGCTAAGTTCCCGGGGATTCCCAGACTGGGGCCAAATGGCAATAGTAGGAAATTCCAAGAAGTCTTCTGACCTGTATCTATACTCTGCATGCTGTAATCAAGACCCTGAGTCACACCTTTTTAAAATATTTGGGATGCTTAAATTTGATCTTTGGTCTGCCAAGTCTTCCGTTAGAGCTCCGTAACAGAACTTTCCCAAATGATAGTTAGCCGATAATAAAACTTTGAAATGTTTTAATTGGGAGGCCCAGCGTTATATATGAAGGTCTGGCAAGGTCACTCCACCATCAATTTTCTTTTTCTGCAGCTTCTTCCAAAATATTCTAATAGCTTTATTGTTCCAAATAAAACTGCTTATCTCACTCTGTACTTTTCTCATTCATTTGGCCTCAAAATGAAGGGGAAGCGCATTAAACAAGAAAGCAAATTTTGGAAGGAGATTCATTTTAATTAAGTTGGTTATCGAGAGGGGAAGGTGAGACCAAAGTTTTAGGAGCTTGCTGGTTTCTTTAATTATTTTTGCCCAATTGATCTGTGCCATGATAGCTACATGTTTCGTAATTTGTATACCTCGGTAACTGATCTGATCCTTCTATAGCTTTTTCAGTGTTATATCTGAAGAGGTGTTCCATGCCATTATCTCGGTTTTCCCTTCATTTACTAAATATCCAGACACTTTCCCAAATTCTGTTAATATGTCCATAATGATGGGATAAGCACCTATGAGATCTTTTGTAAATATAATTAGATCGTCAGCCTGGAGGGCCTCTTTCTTAGTCCATTCTTGATATTGAAATGGTGAGATTTGCTGTTCCCTCCGGATTCCTTTGGCTAATGGTTCAACACATAGATTGAACATTAGTGGTGACAGGGGGCAGCCTTGCCGGCTGCCTCTACCTATCTCCATCACAGGTGGTAGTGTACCATTAACCAGAATTCTTGCTTTTGGAGATCTATATATATTTTGAATAGATGGTAAGAAATTATTGCCCACCCCGTTGAGCTTAAGAACTTCATATAAGAAGGGCCAGCTCACCCTATCAAATGCCTTAGCGGCATCGACCATCATTATGGCTGATGGGTGTTCTTGAGCAGTGGCTAAATCAATCGCACAAACCAGGTCGTGAACCAGCTCATGTAAGTATCTGCTTGTCATAAACCCTTTTTGAGGGGTGTTGATTTGCTCACCTAACTCCACCCAGTCATTTTGCCAGGATATTTGTGAAGAACTTATAATCATTGTTAAGTCATGAGATTGGTCTATAAGATTCACATGCTTTGGGATTCGTATTTGGTTTGAAGATCAAGGTGATTGTGGCGTTGTTCCACATGGCAGGAATAGTATTATTGTCTATGTAGATGTGATTAAACAGAGAGGTCAACTCTGGGACTATTCCCTCCACTAGAGCTTTATAAATCTCCGATGGGATGCCATCAGGGCCTGGGGCTTTCTCCCTTTTTGAATTTTTGATGGCTTTGAAGACTTAGTCAGGGGTTATTTCATTGTTGAGGTATTGTTCCCTGTCTGCTGCAAGTTTGGGGACAGAGTCTAGGCTTAGCCAACTCTCAATCTGGGATTTTGTCGCAGGACAGTCGTCTCTATACAAGTTTTGAAAGAAAACACTGAAGGCTCTCCCGTTATCTTGATTGTTCTGCTTCTTCAACTATGATTTCTTTGATAGTGTTTCTGCTCAAATGCCCTCTTGCCTTCCACACCAGTAACTTTCCACACCCCTTCCAGTATTTGTAGTGTGCAAGTTGACTAGCATTCCACTTTTGTTGTATGATCTCATCTAGATATTCTGAGAGTACTTTTTTGGCTCAGACTATCTGTTTTTGAATCTTGGTAACCTCTTAGCCACCAGTTGCGTTTTTCAGGTCACAGAGCCCAGCAGCTATTACCCTCTCTTGCCTAGTTATTCTGAGGTTAGCTTACATTCTCATATGTGTGGCATAGCTTATCAATTTCCCTCGCAAGAAAGCCTTGTATGTATCCCAGATTATGCCTGGCTAAACAGAATTTTTATTTATAACAAAGAACTCTGAGGTGTACTGTTTCAGGCTCGCGATTATGTTTTGATCCTCTAAAATGGACCTGTCTAGTGTCCATCTCAGATTCAGTGTTGCACAATGCAGAGATAAGACGATTCTCACTGAAGAGTGATCTGACAGGTGTTCAGGCTGATGTGTGATTTCTGCAATTTTGTTGCCAGTCTAATGTAAATTAAAAAATAATCGCAAAAGGTGAGCAGAGGGGCCGACTGGACATCAGCCATTTTTTTCCTCCTCATCTTGTTTTTCTATGCTTATTGAATGATTGGGCCCCGGAGGTTTGGGATCACCATCGGCATCGGTAAACCCTGGAATTTGAGCCTATCAAACCAAGCTACTTGCTAAATATGATATAATATTATAATATTAATATAATATAATTGTTCCCCCACAGACTATTGTTTTTGGATTTTATCTTTTGCTTTTTGAGGTTTGTGTTTGTTTACCTATTTAATTTGCTCCAATTTTACGATGTAATCTGTTTTGCTACCTAATCTGCTCTTGATTTTTACTTCCTCCCTTGGTTATCCTACTCCCATATTTTATTGTGTTTGTTTAACTATTTAATGTGATCCATATTTGCACTGGAATCTGCTTTTACTACCTTATCTGCGCCTATTTGCCCCCTTGCTTGATTCATCATATCTACCGTGCTTGTTTTACCTTTTCTACCCTACTGAACATCAATGATGTAATTCTGTTTTGCTATCAAATCTGCTCCTGATTTTATTCCTCTCTTGCTTAACACTACCTCCTTATCTTGCCCTGGATTTGTCGACCCCACACTCTCTCAGCGCCCCCTCTCCTCTCCTCCCCTACCCCCATCTCCTTTAACTTCCTTCTCTTTTCTCTGTCTCCCTCTCACGTCTACCCAAAATGCCCCTTCACACCACTGACCATCACCCTCAGGACCATACCCTCTCTAAACACGGCCCCAACTCCTGAACCATTCCCTACCCCCCAAATCTCTCCAAACACGCAAGGAAAAATTTCAAACATAAACTCCTCATCCGCAACCCTGAAACACTCATTGTCGATAACTACCTCAGCCTCACCTCCCCATTATTACCAACTACATCTTCTACTCCAAACGCCCTTCCAAATGGAAGAGCATCTTCCTCCAACACCTCCCTATCTATAAATCAATCAATATCCCATTTGGATTTAAAATATCCACCGCTCCCTCCCCAGCCTTTCAGCGTGATATTGATATCTCCATCTTCAAAACAGGTAATATCCTTATACAAGCCTCGCCTTCCCATCTCTCTATCTTTGAACACCACTTTAGCACTATGTCTCTCCTCCTTAACCATTCAGCGCCTAACACTCTTCCTCCCCAAGCAAACAGAACCCCTCAAACCTCTTCCCCCCCACTCTACCTCCACTCTCAACCTTCATAAAATGACCTCACCATCTCCCTCCCTTGACCCCCATTGATAACGACTACCCCATCCCCAATTACCTACTTCTCATCCCCCACTTATCTCTCTCTCTCCCCCTAGCCCCCTTAACCCTTACTCCTCGGACCCCTCCTTGAATAACAGTAGCCCCAAACTCCCGTCACCTACTTATCATTCCCTTCCCATGACCCGCCCTCACCCTGTCCCCCAAACCTCCCTCCCCCTGATCCAACCAATCACTTACTCCACCGTCTTTTCCCCGCAATAACATATCACAACTCCTCACCCCCTACTCCTACCAATCCCATACACTCTCTGCTCCTCCCCTTCCCCCTACCCAACCCCGCACCTCAACCCCCAATAAACACCCATCTTCCTCACACCCCCTCACCCCAACCCTCAATAATCGCACATCCCCATCACACCAATATATTCGTTTCTCACTTGCTTCATGCCCTTTTATCCTCTCTGACCACATCACCTGCCGATCTCTGCCCCCTGTTTAACCTAACCCCTACACTCTCACTTAACAGATCCGCCAGCCATCACTCCATACCTACTACCCTATCTCCCTCCTCACACAGTAGGCCTCCACCCGCAACTAATCACGACCACTCCCTATCCCCAGACCATTCTCCTCCCACCTCCCATGCCCCTTCATCACTTCCCTGTACCCGGACTTCCCCAAGCCTACACAACACTGTACTCGTCCTACCTACTTTAACTTCCAAACTCCTCACTCCTCCCAGCCCCGTCACCGCTCACCCTACACCATCTACCACATCTCCCCCCTCTCACATTAGTCCACCCTCTGCAAATAAATCAGACCACGCACTCCCGATACCTCCCCTCTCCTCAATTGCCCAGATCCTACACAACATTGAATGTGACCTTTTAATTTAACGACGGAATTTGCCCAATTCAGAAAAGACTTCTTTGTCCACAGCACCAGAACCCTCCCTCACCATAAAACCACCATCCTCCCTTCCTCAAACATCCCCAATAACAAACACAACCTTTGGAGATCACTCCCTCGCCGATGCAGTAAGCATAGACCTCTCCGCACCTCGAACCATCTCTCCCCGTCTGACCTCGCCGACCTATGTAACTCCTATCTTACTAATCTGCCAACTACCAACCCTCCACTCCCTTATGCCCCATCCCTGTTATCATAGGGACAAATAGAACCCCCTCCTCCCCCGCTTCCCCCAGACCATTACCTCAACTTTCGCTGATCCACTCTTGCCCACCCTCCACATCCAACCCCGCACCACTGAAATGCATGCTAGTTAACTGTCGCTCCGCGGTCCTACACGCCACGGAAATCTCGGAAACCATCCTGAGTGAATGCATTGATATTGCATTCCTCACTGAAACCTGGCTAAATGACCACTCAACGAGCATACTTGACCTTCTCTCCCCCCCGGGATACTCTATTCTTAGAAAAGACAGACCTAACAGAGTTGAGCGAGGGCTAGCCATTATCTTCAAAAAGGAACTTCAGATTTCCCTTATCACTAACCCAGGCTACGCCTCATGCGAATACCTGGAAGCAGAACTGTTAACTCAAAACTCCCGCCCAATTCATCTCCACAACATCTATCGCCCCCCGGGACCACCACAGCCCTTCATTGAGGACTTATCTGATCTACTGGCGCAATCAGCATTATCCAACTCAAAAAATCTCTTTCTTGGGGATCTTAACCTCCATTGGAATGATACCAATGATCCCACCATCTCCCTCCTCACTACACTTCTTGAAATCAACGAACTCAAACAACTCTGCCAATCTCCAACTCACACTAAAGGATCCATACTTGACGTCATTCTGTCCAATGATGATCTGACTTCCGTTACCAATATCATCCCCACTGACTGGTCCGACCATCACCTTATACTCTTCACCATTGCTACCTCAGCAAACCTCCCTGCCCCTAAAACTACCAGACCTAAGAAATTGACCAGACCAGGAGTTCTACAATCGAAACTCCAAGCTCAACTTCTTCTCATTCCCCCCTCCCAAAATGCGAATGAGCTCACTGAACTATTTAACAATACTGTTACAGATATTCTTGACCAACTAGCCCCGCCTAAACTCAAAAACCAAAGAAACACCCCCTCTAACTCTTGGTTTAATACAGAGATAAATAATGAGAGACGGGCACTCAGACTGTCGGAAAGAACCTGGAGACACCATCCCTCACCCTCCCATCTTGCACTTCTCAGACATGCCAGATCCACTTACAAAAAACACATCCTCAAGGAAAAAGCCTCCTTCTTTGCCACTCAACTTGACCGTGCCAAAAACAGACCCAGGGAACTCTTCAAAATCATCCGAAACCAAACTTCTCCCGCACCTCCAAATATGACAGCCTCATCAGACAGATGTGAAGAAATTGCCCACTTCTTCTCTGAAAAAAATTGCCAAAATTGACCAATCCTTCCTTCCCACACAACTATCCTCCAACTCCCAATCCAATCCTGTTCTCACATCTAATACCTACTCCACATCCCCCCTTCCAGATGACACACACTCTCCTCTGCCCTCTATCCTACCGCTCCCTAGTGAGCCTCCTCACCTGCCCATTTCCATACCCCCCAACACTCCACAGGCCTCTCACCTTCCACATCTCCAGTAACCAACTCCCCTAAATCTCAACTTAAGAACAATGCCTCCTTGCTCAACTTTCTCCCTGTGACTGAGCTTGAAGTCCTCATTATAATTGGCAATCTAAAACCATCCTCCCACACAAAAGACCCAATACCCTCCAACCCTGACCCTGCCCTTAAGCACATCATCACCCCATTCTGGACCAAAATCATCAACACCTCTCTCTCCACGGGCTGTGTCCCCTCCTCCCTTCAGCTTGGTCAAACCTCACCCAAAATCAAAAACCCCAATGCTGACCCCAATGACCTAAATAATCTCCGCCCCATCACTAACCTCCCCCTTCTCTCAAAGGTACTTGAAAAATGTGTCCTACTACAACTAGACAAACACATAGAAAATGTCAACCTTCTCGACCCCTTTCAATCTGGCTTCAGAAAAGGCTGCAGCACCGAAACGGCAATGCTCAATGTCATAGATGACATCCATCAATCACTTGGCGAGACCTGCCTTCTTATCCTTCTTGATCTCTCCGCAGCATTCGATACAGTCAACCATTCAGCCCTGCTTAATGTGCTTAGGAACCATTTTGGCCTTAATGGCACCGCCTACAAATGGTTCATCTCTTATCTACAACACCGTACTCAGCAAATCAAAATTCAAAACTGTCTCTCTACCCGCACTCCTGTCTCCCTTGGAGTCCCCCAAGGATCTATTCTCTCTCCCTCCCTCTTTAACCTCTTTATGGAACCCCTCACCCTCATTCTTAACCAAGCAGGCATAAATTACCACCTCTACGCCGATGACACGCAAATCTATTACAAGATTAAAACTCATGCTGACATCTTACACCTGAACAACACCCTTACCAAGATCCAAACCTAGTTCCATTCCAATCATCTCGAACTCAACCCTAACAAAACCGAAATCATTCTCTTCTCCTCCAAAAATGACCCTCTACCCGTTCAATCATGGATCCCACGACCTCAATGCACTCAATTGCTCACTCACCCTGTCCAACTCCGTCAAATCTCTTGGCATCACTATCGACAACACCCTAACCCTTAATGTTCACATCAAAAACTCTGCCAAAGGAGCCCTCTTCACTCTCTGTCACCTCAAGAAAATGAAACCATGTAAATTGATACTTGTATAGCGCACTACTCACCCGCAAGGGTCTCAAGGCGCTTGTATGAATACCGCTGTGGAACCCATCCTGGCTTTCCCTGTGAGGCGTCCACTCCTGGGTACCCCCAAGGTGGAGGCCAGGCATCCTTTAGCGTTGTGGGGGCCATTGAGGAGATTAAGCAAGCTATTGCCCAGAGTTGCAGAGTGGGACTCCATGATTGGAATAGGCACCGAGGCGAAAATGATCAGGTCCGTGGAATTTTGAGCCCAAGACCCGCCGGGGCGGGGAATTGAACCCTGGTCCCAGGCCAGACCTTTGCATCAGGGTCTGCCACTCTAACCATTGAGCCACACTTCTCCACTAACCATTCATACCCACCGATGATTTCAAACTTGCAGTTCAGTCTCTTGTTCTGTCACGTATTGATTATGGTAATGCCATCCTTAATGGAATCCCCAAAGTACACCTAGCTCAAATCAAAGCTGTGCTCAACCTTGCTGCCAGGCTCATCACGGACTGCAAACGCTTCGATCATATATCCCCGGCTCTCAAATCTCTTAAATAGCTCCATATCGAAGGCAGATCTACCTACAAAACCGCCAGCATTACTCATAAAGTCCTCCACCAAAACACTCCGCATTACCTCTCAAAGAAACTCCACACTGCGGGCTCCACTCGACCTCTGAGAAGCACCAACACCCTACACCTAATCCCACCTCTGCATAAAAAGAAAGCTACACAATCTCGCTCCTTCTCTGGCAATGTCCCTATTATCTGGAATGCCCTCCCAAAAACCTGTGCTGTAATCCCTCCTATTCCAGTTTAAAAAAAGACCTCAAAACCCACCTCCTCAATTATTATTGGTGTTCCTAAACTCTGTCCTACTCCTGATTTCTTATCTATCACACGATATTTGTTCAGTAATTTTATACCCTGTTCTCCTGTTTGACCATTTACCTAATTACTTAAATGTATAGCTCCTGCCCCTGTTTATTTATCTGGTTTTGTATAATGCTCATGTTGTCTGTACTTTGTAATTTTTGTTGCACTACCTTTCATATGCTTTTATACCCTATGTGCCTTATACTATCTTTATCTTGTAAAGCGCTCTGATACCTCTGGGTCTAGCCAGCGCTATATAAAACCTTCAAAATAAATAAATAAATAAAAATGTCCATATTTTTTGTTGAGGTAAGTGTATCTCTTATTGCTACCCGCCTTACTCCTCCAGGGTTCTATCCACCCAATACTCTCCATTACATTTTGTATAGTCTTACTCATTTTTGGTGTGTTTACCATAGGTTGTATAGAAGATTTATCTAAGACAGGATCAAGTAATGCGTTAAAATCGCCAGCCATTATGATACTATTTTTATTTTCTAGGAGTACTTGAAATAGATCATGCAGGGAGGAGGGGTCGTTGACATTTGGGCCATAATAAGTGATCATTGAGTATTTGATGGTGTTTATGTTTATGATAACTATCAACCATCTTTCCTTAGGGTCTGCAATGACCTCTAATATTGTGGCCTCGCTGTATTTTTTATTTTGATCGCTACCCCATTTACATTGCAACTTTGATTTGTACATGCATACTGATTGATCCACTTCAGACCTTTAACAATCCCTTCCCACTCTGCTTTGTGAAGGTTAGTCTCTTGCAAAATTAATATGTCATTGTTTGATTGTTTTATAAACAGCAAAATTCTCCTTCTTCTGGCTTGCACCCTTAACCCATTTACGTTCCAGCTTAGTATCCTGAGGTTGCGGGTAGTGTTAGAGTTGGTTATTTTTAGAGGGACACACTTGCTTTGCACACTTTGATCTCAAAAGTATTTGCTACACATGAGGAACAATTTTTTTTTATTTTTCCTATTTAAATTAATGTATTTATAGTAACTCCTCCCCCCCCGAGGAACCCTCTCTTTGACCAAATTGGGAATTTCTATTCTGCCCATTGCCCTCACCTCTCTGTGTTGGTTATAGCTGATTCATTTTGTTGACCAAATCTAGCCCTTAGCTTTCATTTTTTCTATCAGGTTTGAAACTTCATCAGGATCTTTTACATTAAACATCTTGTTTTTCCACATTATTCTTAATGTGGCAGGAACTTTTAGATGTGCCGTAGAGCCTAATGATCTGAGCTCCTGTATGTGTTTCTCACTGCCGGTCCTGGGTCTCCCTGGCTATGTCTGACCGAATTCTTAACGACCAATCATCTTTTGTGATGATGCCAAAATCATCAAACCAAAACAATAAAAACCATCTCTAGCTACCAGAAATACTGGTGCAGTTCGGATTACTAAATTTCCCCCTGCTTCCACGGGCAGAATGATTTCTCGGTCACACGCACATACACACATCACACACTGGTGGGGCCCATAACACCAACATTCATTCTCTCAAACTATCCGTGCCTACAAAGGGACATCAAATCCTAACCACAGCTGTTCGCTTTGAAAGAGTAAACCACTTCTACTGAATCACCCTAACAATTCCTCCATCAAGAGGTCGGTCGAATCATTTAGTTGTTATTTAGTTTAATGACACTTTAACTCTCAAACCAGATCAATAAAACATTTCAATGGAAATAATCACGCGACACAGTAATTCAAATAATGATTTTCTTTATCTAATTTAAATGCAGGTTAAATCCTAATAATGCAAAATTATCTTTTGTCATATTTACCTATTCTGGCTAAATGTCGTTCTCTAAGTCAGAACTGGTCCTCGGTAAATTCATCAGAGTTATAAAGTCTCCGTCCTCTCCGTCAGCATAAAGATCTCTGAGCATCGAATCTCTGTCAATAGCTTCTGCATAAAGTGGCGTCTAGTGTAGAGTAGCCTATTCCCTCTCTAGTCTACTAATATTTATACTAAAATTTACATATTAAAGTTACATTTTCTCATTTCCAAGGCCAACGATTGGCTGAATTCAAATACATCTCAATACATTAAGAAACATTTTCAAATTTTCCCATGTGGAAGAAATCTCACAGCAAATGTATGGGAAAGACTAATTCATAGTCCTAAATGTATCAGTTCGTTGGTAACAGGTTGGGTTTGACAGTTCATTTTTCCACTAGCAACATTTGCTTCATGTTCAGGGACATTGGCACCTCGCCCAGGGTAGTCTTCATGGGCATGGTCTGACAGGTCACACAAGAGACACGAACGAAGTCAGTGCAGGCGCCTTTCTCCATTGTTCAAAGGATGAAGTAATGTACTTTAGTTAGGTTTCAGTCGGCGGCCATCTTTTGGTAGGCCAGAATAGTCAACTTTAAGCAAAGAAACACAAAATCGTAATTAATACATAGAAATGATTAATACAGTGTTATTCCCTTGCTAAAACCCTTATGTTTATGCATTTATCTAGCCATATGCAACATCCAAAGCCGTTAAAGCTGGTTTATTTAAGCGCAAATCACAATAACAATACTCAAGCAACATTTACCGTTTTAATATGCATACAAACTTAGTTCACTTATTAATTTTAGCCATGCATTTGCATTCCCACGTGTATTCTTAGTTAATAAGGTTGGTTTAGTCCTTACACATCAACTATTAGTTATTAAAATTATTCATTAATCGTTTTAATATAAACATATGTAAATGGATTGTGTATATAAAAAGAAAATATGTTAACGTCTCCATCAATCCCCCCTTTGGTGATTTTATCACCACAAACAAAACCCACAAAAATCAATTCATTTTCCCCTTTTATGGAAATTTGAAATGTTTTCTTGCTCAATTAAAATTCTGTTTCTTTTTCATCTTCCCTTTTTGTTTTGTCATACATACTCTCTTTCCATTCTTCCAATTCTATCTCGTTAAAATCTCTTTCTTATTTCTTTTCCTTCTTTTTGATAATTTCTCGTCTAATTTTCTTTTTATTTCTTCTATGTCTACAACACATACATCTTAATCTAAGTATTAATAATATGAAAATCACACACGTTAATGGAAATAATATTTTCCCTAATATAGTACTACCTAATTTACCTAAGAAAGCTTTAATAGCAGCCATCTTATTACTAATTCTAGTCCAGATACTTTCAACCTCCAGTGGGTTTATTTCATCATGCAATTCTGTAATATTCTTAATATATACTTTTAGATCTTTGCTTTCATCAGAAATGTAAGTGCAACAATGTTGAACTTTCAGCATTCCACAGACTCCACCCTCTTTTGCCAATAAGATATCAAGGGCAAGTCGATTTTGCATAATCATAGCACGCATAGCAACCATTTCAGTGTTTACCAAAAGAAATCCTCCAGCGGTGCTTGTTGACAAGCGATCCACTATGGTTGACAATTTCCGAATATTATTTGCATTCAAAGATATTCCCACTGCTGGTATCAAGGCTCCAAAAATATCACCTACAATTTCTAGCCAAGTTTCTCTTCTACTGCGCATTAGTATGTTATGTGATCCGCTATTTTCTACTCTATCCATGTGAAAAATCTTTGGAAAGACCAGGCCAACATAACATGTGCCATACCAATGGTCGGGCAACCTGTAATAAGCCTTGTTCCCACAAATATAGTACAGTCCAGGGAAAACTGGATCTTCTCCGCCTCTAAATCCCCATCCAGATGCAATAAAATATGTATCATGACACTCACTTGTCCCTATATAATAATAATCATATTGGGATCTTTCCCTCATAATGCATAATTTGCCTTTCTATGGTGAATCTATAGCTATTGTTGGTCTAACATCACCCTTTGTCTCCTTTTTCCCATCTATTTCCCAAATGTTTCCCCTTCTTTATGTCCTTCCGCATTTTTGTGTATTTTGAATCTCCACTCTTCGACCATATCTAAAAATGTTTTCTCTTCTGTCTTCAAACTACAAGTTAAATTGTTCTTAAAAATATATTCTAAAGTTAGTTATTTAGTTTCTATAAAAATCTCACCTAGTACATTAGCAGTATTAGCTGGATTCAATTAATTATTCATGGGCACTTGTCCAAGAATGTTATCTATATTAGACAGATTATATTCTAATTTCCCTACTTGATAAAATATACTAGTTAAAACGCTACATGTTATTCCATAAGTTGCTGGGAGGTGATGATAAGTCACCCCTTCTGAGACAGAGGCAGGTAATTGCATACATACGTAGCAATCCCTTACGTCCATTGTTCTTACATATTCATACAATAATTTTGAAAAAACATTGCTAGAAAAATCAGTTATAGACCTATCCTTGTGCATATGCTCAGTACTTGTTTTAAATGGAACTACCTTTTGTGAACTCTTCACTATGTTAGTCATATTCTCTGTATGTCCCTCTAGTGTATCTAAAGTTACTTTGAAAGAGATCAAAAGAGCGAGTACACTCCAAAGAAGCATTAATAGTAATGTACAACAACAACATGCCTTGCACCATCTTCTCATAAAGGTACATCTACTCTTGTTATCAACTATGTTAGCCATCTTGTTAAAATTAACCGTGTCTTTTGACTTAGCCTCTTCTACTCCGCTTCTTATAGTTTTCCTGCAAGAGCTAGGCCCTTATCAGGTGATCCAAATACTTCAATTTCTGATTCAATCGTTTATTTTTTCTACAAGGACCTTCTTGAAATCACTCAGCTTGGCCTCTCGTCGTTTTTCACTTCCTTCTCGTCATCCACATACAGAATTTCCTGATCTTCCGCTTATTTTCCGATATCGGATAGGATAACTCTCAGGATTTCCGCTGTTTCTTCTTCCTTCAATACTTTCAGTAAAGCCTCCTCTGGATTTCCTTGACTGTCTACCTCTTCTCCTTTTTCAGGCAGTGCCACGTACGTCCATTCAGGTGACTTATACTTCTGGTTTGGTTTTCTCGATCGTTTGTTTGCTTCAGACACTTCTGTCTCTCCCTCTTTTTCTCTGTGCTGACTTGTTACTTCATTCACTTGTTCAGCTTCTGAGGGTTTGACTCGTGTCAATCGATATCTTAGTCTCTTTATTTTGTTTGGCCAAAGATCTCCTTTAGCATTCCTTCTTGTTTTGCCGTCTTTACTGTTTCTTTCCTCAATCCAAGTTCTCTTCCTTAGAACTCGACCCTCTGGTATTTCAGTTTCACTGTCTTCAGACTCTGTCTCGTTTGGTTTTTCTTTTTCAATAGTCTCTTTTTCCACCTCTTGTGTTTGCCCTACTTCTGTCCCTCCTCGGGTCTCCGGCACGCAATTTTCCTGCTGACTACTTGTCCCTTCACCTAGCTGTGTGTTGCAGTTCCCTACAACTCCTCGGGGGTCTTCCGCAATCTGTCCCTCTCTCTCTCTGACTGTCCCTTCTTCTCCTTCCAGTATTTCCTCAGGTGGAACTTCTTCTACTCTTTCGTCTCGTGTAAATGTTACTTCTGACTGGACATTCTTTTCTTCTCTCTTCTTCTTTCTGTGCTCGCCACTGGCGTTTTGCTCGTCTCCAGACTCTGAACCATCTGAAATCTGTAATCTCTTCCTCAGAATTTCTCCTCTTGGAGTTGGAACTAGTCTTGGCTCCTTTTCCCCCTTTCAGGATTTTCTTTAGACTTTGCATTCTCATCGCCTGAATCATCACTTGATCCTGATTCATCGAAATATTCTTTTCCAATGCTATCTGCTGGATTTGGAACTCTCAAAGTGTGACTCGCATGTATCCAAATTTTCGGTCCAGCACATTTCACAGCTGTTGTTGTAGTCAATATCACTTGCCTTGGCCTTCCCCACCTTGGAACCAAGCAATTCCTTCTTCTGTGGACTTTTATTCTCACCCAGTCACCTGGGATTAGGTCATGGGCTGGTTTTCTCTCAAGGGTGGTGGCGTCAACTCCAACCTGGTGAAACACAGAATGGACTGCGTCAGCCAGGCCTTTACAGTAATCCAAAATCATGTCATCAGTTATTGTCATCAACTTGTTGACTGGAACAAATACGTGTCTCATGGCTCATCCCATGATAATTTTGTGGGGACTCAAACCTGTAGTTCTGTCTGGAGTAGATCTAATTGTCATCAAGACTAGAGGCAAGACATCAGGCCATTTCATTCCTGTGGCTAAACAAATTTTCCCTATTCTGTTTTTGATCGTACCATTTATTTGCTCAACCACTCCAGAAGCCTCTGGTTGATATGCACAGTGTAGTTTTTGTTGTACACCCAATCCTTCACAAATCAATTTCATGATCTCATTGTAAAAGTGTCCTCCTCTGTCTGATTCTGTGGTTATTGGGAACCCGTATCTTGGGATGAATTCCCTCAACAAGAGCTTGGCCACTGTGATTCCATCATTTCTTCTTGTTGGGTATGCCTCCACCCACCTGGAAAACAGACAAACTACCACCAGAACATACCTCAACTTGTTATAAGGGGGCATTTCAATGAAATCTATTTGCATTCTGGTGAAGGGTCCTTCCTCTCGACCTATTGTGCCTAGGCTCACCACTGTTTTCCTTCCAGGATTGTACTGCTGACATATCAGTCATCTTTGACAGAGACTCTCTGCTATCAACCTGAATTTTGCATTGTACCAGGTCTGCTTAAAAGCACTTATCATGGCATCCCTCCCCAGATGTCCTTGGCCATGATACATCCATGCCATGGTTGACATCATGCTATCAGGCATTACTGGTCTTCCATCCCGATAGACCCACACATGATCTTTCTCCCTTAGTGCACAACCTGCTTTTACCCACTGCTTCATTTCTTCATCTCCTGCTTCATCCTGCAACTGCCTTACTTCTTCCCATGTTCCCACAACGTTAGTAAACATTATGGATCAAGAAAACTTTTCCTTTTCCTTGGCCCTATTGATCGAATATAGATTTCGGGCACAGTACTGAGCCATATCCTTGGCATAGCGATTCCCAGTAGTGATATAACCTCTACCCTGACTATGAGCAGCACATTTTACCACTGACAGTTCCTTTGGCAACTGTATTGCCTCCAGCAATTTTCCCACCACTTCTGCATTCTTTATAGGAGTTCCACTTGAGGTCAGGAAACCTCTCTGCAGCCAAAGTTGGCCAAAATCGTGGACAACTCCAAAGCCGTACTGGCTGTCTTTTATCACAGTCACTCTCACATTCTTCCCAATTTTGCATGCCCTAGTCAATGCCACTAATTCTGCTACTTGAGCGGATTTAACTCCTTTCAAGTGTGATGCTTCTATGACTGCAGCAACTGTGCATATAGCATAGGCCGCACTCAACAATCCTTCATCTGTTCTCAAGCATGACCCATCCACAAACAACACATAATCACTTTCTGGCAAGGGTAAATCTTTTATGTCAAGGTAGATGTTTCGTGCAATAGTCAAGCACATCCAGACAATCATGATCAACCTCATCTCTTACCTCCACTCTCTCTGCATCAGGCAAAAGTGTAGCTGGATTCACATTCACACATCTTTCCAGACTCACATTGGTTGCACCTAGAATGACCTTCTCATACTTAGTCAGCCGGCTATGTGACATGAACTGTGTTCGACTCCTTGTTAAAAGGATCGCTACATTGTGAGGTACAAACACTCTTACTGGATACCCCACCACGATTCCGGCATGTAGCAGCGACTGCTTTCAGACATCCTGGCAGACCTACCGCCACTGGATCTAACATTGAAGAAAAATATGCCACTGGTCTCCTTTGCCTTCCATGTTTCTGTATTAACACTGAGAGTGCACATCCGTTTCTCTCACTGCAGTATAACTCAAATTCTTTCTCTTAGTCTGGCATTCCCACAGCTGGGGCTTCACACAGACTGTTCTTTAGCTGTCTGAATGCTGCCAATTCTTCTTTGTTCAGTTCAAGGGGGTCTTTAACCTCACTTTTCATGAATTTCACCAATGGTTTGGCAATCAGGGAAAAATTACTTATCCACTGACGACAGTAGGTCGTCTAGGCTAGGCACAGTTAGGTAGGACATGCATCGTAGGAGTATGCCAATGCTAATGTTTTATGTAGGTTGCTTTTATTCATCGTGTAAGCACTATGGTAGAAATGTATCTGCTATTCATGATATTGGTACTAGCGATCATGTTTGTCTGCTCATGTCTTTTGATTGTCGCAGCTAACATGTTTCATACTAGACTGACGCTTGTCCAATAAACAATTATTGAAACCATTCTAATCGTCATTCTATGTATTCTGGGAAAAGCAAGCACAAGTGACTGAATGTCAGATACCGTATTGTTTCCACAATACCAGAGGAATTGGGGTTGTCATGTTCAGTGGTTGCCAGGACCAACCTACCACACCGTCTAGTACAGAGGGTTTATGGTGGCACTGAAGAGCTAGCAGGGCTAATGACAGACTCATCCTGTGGGGGTGTCCAGAGTCTGCCTTCATACCAAGCCCTCAGTTTAGGTCATTCAAAACGCAAAGGTTCTGGGGTGTCCTAGCAACTACACAACACTAGTATTTTTCGGTCTGACGGTACATAACGGATTATGACATTCCCTCACTTGCCATACATACCCTGCTACTGAACACTTCCTACTGTATTGACTTCTGCTTGGTAGCTACGTTGATCAATAGGGATAGGTGTGTAACTTACTGGCAGTGACGACCGTGTCACTTAGGGGTTATAATATTCACCATATCCACTTGATTTGTATATATATATATATTCACTGAAAAAAATCATAGGTTTCAGAGACGTTATAGTTAGAAATTAGCATTTAAAAAACCTTAGAAATTCACAGAAAAAAACATAGGTTTCAGGGGTCACTGACCATGTCATGAATGATGCAATATGTGACATCATCAGCAGTGCATTGCGGGCGCGTGAGTTATAGTTAGCAGAACTAACTATAACGGAGATATTTCTATGGTTTTGTATGAGTGAAATGGGCAGCTAACTATAACACCCCTGAAACCTATGTTCCTTTCTGTGAATTTTTAAGGTTTTTTAAATGCTAATTTCTAACTATAACGTCTCTGAAACCTATGATTTTTTAAATGCTAACTTTTAAGTGTGATAGTAGTTATATCTATTTTTTTGTACTGATTTTCTACAGTTTTTTAACTGTTTATTTATAAATATTCATTAAATAACATTATATATTTTTCTGAAAATTGCACAAAAAAATGTTTTTAATTAAAACTGAAATATTGATTAATTTTCTTGTTTTCATTTTTTATTTTAATATATTTATATTATTTTATTTTAAAAAAATCCAATTTTTTTCGGAGTCGCGCACTCAAAGTGTACACATCACGGTGGGCGCGCGCATTCTAGCCGCCATTTTAGAAAAGTCATGAAGGATCCGCGTATGGTGTGAGACGGCTGTGTGTTTTTCAGTTACATCATATACATTTAATATCACGTGATATGCGCGATTGGTATGCGACCAGTCTGCGACTCGTGCTGGGGCGACTCCCGCAAAAAAAAATTATGTTCCAAAATTATATGTATGTGTCTTTAATATAAATATTAAGGCAAGAGATGATGTAAGATATTCATTAAAATATTATATTTGTACTTATAATAAACTTATATTATTTTTAAATATATTTTCGAGAAGTCGGGTGCGTGCATCGTGAGTGCAGAAAACCAGGTCAGCAGAGCTGCTGTAGAGCCAGAGAACCAGGTCAGCAGAGCTGCTCTAGAGCCTAAGAACTAGGTCAGCAGAGCTGCTCCAGAGCCAGAGAACCAGGTCAGCAGAGCTGCTGTGGAGGAGTGTGGCTCAATGGTTAGAGCGGCAGACCCTGAAGCAGAGTTCTGGCCAGGGACCAGGGTTCGATTCCCGCCTCGGCGGGGCTCGGGCTCAATTTCCTCGGACCTGTCTATTCTCGCCTCGGTGCCTATTCTAATCACGGGCCCCACGCTGCAACTCTGGGCAATAGCTTGCTTAGCCTCCACACCGGCCCCAACAGCGCTAAGGATGCCTGGCTTCACCCTGGGGGTGCACAGGAGTGGACACTTCACAGGGAAAGCCAGGAGGGGTTCCACAGCGGTATGAGTATCAGCGCCAGGAAACCGCAAAGGTGACACCGCAAGGTGTCCGTCTGGTGACAGTGCGCTCTATAAGTACCTTGACATTTTACATTTTACATTTACATTTTGCTGTAGAGCCAGAGAACCAGGTCAGCAGAGCTGCTCTAGAGCCAGAGAACCAGGTCAGCAGAGCTGCTGTAGAGCCAGAGAAACCAGGTCAGGAGAGCTGCTTTAGAGAGAGAGAACCAGGTCAGCAGAGCTGCTTTAGAGCCAGAGAACCAGGCCAGCAGAGCTGCTTTAGAGCCAGAGAACCAGGTTAGCAGAGCTGCTTTAGAGCCAGAGAACCAGGTCAGCAGAGCTACTCTAGAGCCAGAGAACCAAATCAGCAGAGCTGCTTTAGAGCCATAGAACCAGGTCAGCAGAGCTGCTTTAGAGCCAGAGAACCAGGTCAATAGAGCTGCTCTACAGCCTAAGAACCAGGTCAAGAGAGCTGCTCTAGAGCCAGAGAACCAGGTCTGCAGAGCTGCTGCAGAGCCAGAGAAACCATGTCAGTAGAGCTGCTTTAGAGGGAGAGAACCAGGTCAGCAGAGCTGCTCTAGAGACAGAGAATCATGTCAGCAGAACAGCTTTAGAGCCAGAGAACCATGGCAGCAGAACTGCTTCAGAGCCATAGAACTGGGTCAGCGAAGCTGCTTTGGAGCCAGAGAACCAGGTCAGCAGAGCTGTTGTAGAGCCAGAGAACTAGATCAGCAGAGCTGCTCTGTAGCATAAGAACTAGGTCAGCAGAGCTGCTCTAGAGCCAGAGAACCAGGTCAGCAGACCTGCTGTAGAGCCAGAGAAACCAGGTCAGCAGAGCTGCTTTGGAGAGAGAGAACCAGGTCAGCAGAGCTGCTATAGCTGACACTGACTGACTGACACTGACTGTCTGACACAGATTGACTGACACTGACAATGATTTACTGACACTGATTGACTGACACTGACTGACTGACTGACACTGACTGACACTGATTGACACTGACTGACACTGATTGACTGACACTGACTGACTGACACTGATTGACTGACACTGATTGACTGACACTGACTGACTGACTGACACTGACTGACACTGACTGACACTGACTGACTACTCTCTACTACTCTACTACTGACTCTCTACTACTCTCTACTACTCTCTCTCTACTACACACTCTCAACTACTCACTCTCTGCTACTCTCTCCTACTCACTCTCTACTACACACTCTCTACTACTTGCTCTCTGCTACTCACTCTCTACTACTCTCTAGTACTCACTGTACTACTCACTCTCTACTACTCTCTACTACTCACTCTCTACTACTCCACTACTATCTACTACTCACTCTCTACTACTCACTCTCTACTACTCTACTACTCTCTCTCTACTACTCACTCTCAACTACTCACTCTCTACTACTCTCTACTACTCTCTACTACTCACTCTCTACTACTCTCTCTCTACTACTCTCTACTACTCACTCTCTACTACTCTCTCTCTACTACTCTCTACTACTCACTCTCTACTACTCTCTCTCTACTACTCTCTACTACTCACTCTACTACTCACTCTCTACTACTCTCTAATACTCTCTCTCTGCTGCTCACTCTCTACTACTCTCTACTACTCACTCTCTACTACTCACTCTCTACTACTCTCTACTACTCACTCTCTACTACTCACTCTACTACTCACTCTCTACTACTCACTCTCTAATACTCACTCTATACTACTCACTCTCTACTACTCACTCTCTAATACTCACTCTACTACTCACTCTACCACTCTCTACTACTCAATTTCTGATACTTTCTCTACTACTCTGTACTACTCACTCTCTACTCTCTATTACTCGCTCTCTACTCTCTACCTATCTACCTCTCTCTACCTCTCTCTCTACTACTCTCTACCTCTCTACCTCTACCTCTCTACCTCTACACCTCTACCTATACACCTCTACCTCTCTGTACATGCACACATATGCACATATATATATGCATATGCATTTATATATATGTATGTGTGTATATATATATATACATATATAAACATATAAATATAATCTGCATATAAATATAAATGCATGCAAACATATACATATACATATATGCATACATATGCATGGTATGTACATGAAAGTTTGAAAAACTCTAATACAAGCAAAGCTAAAAAGCCACCTAATTACAAACAGAATTGCTTTAACTTAAACGAGGGCGAGACCTATTGCATTTTCAATGCTTGTTTACTTTGATTCCATCAAGAAGGCATTCAGATGTGTCACACATTTTCCATAAATTCTGAATGGTAGCACTCTAGTTGCTCATTAGATCACTGTAGTAAAGCTACTGCTCACCAGGAAAGTCTGCTGCTGGTATTCAAAGTGCATGTTTCAGTCTGCATGTCAGAATTCTTTAATGAAATAGAAGAGGATTTGAGAAGTCTCTAAAAATGTGCCCTAATTTTTCTTTCTGCAGCACTATTCATACATTCTATGGCAAAATGATCCCCTCATTTTGTTCCTTTTTAAATTAAATGTTTTAAGAGTTTCCACTTTATTCCACTCATGATGGCTTCAGGTGTGCCATACGTTTATCATAAGTAGGAGTGTTAGCGCTCTAGTTGTTCTTTGGAACACTCTGGGAAGCTGCAGTAGAACACAAAGGAATCAACTGACAGTCTCTGCCCTTGTTGGATGTACATGTTTTACTGAGAATGTTAGACTTCATTCTCACATGACTAAGAAAGATAATGTGAATTTACCGAAAATATGCTCTCAGTTTAGCTTATAGATCACCTTCCAAACCTCTGTGGGAAAAGCATGTGAAAATAGTTTTCTCTCAAACATGATTCATGATATCCCAGCAGAAGGCTTTTTCACATGGTAAAATCACCTTAGAACATACCAAAATTCCTAAAATGAGTATGGTACCATCAACACATGATTTATAATGTAATTAAAGTCTTAAAACCTTCTGCCAACACTTCTTGGATGAAGTGCTGACAGCCAATCAGATCTCACGATGAGATGTGTGGTTAGGCTCCGCCCAGATATACTTTTGATTTTCTCAGGAACTACTGAACGGATTTACACCATTTAAGCAAAAGGCACAACTCTGAACCAAGGTCTACCTTTCTGCCAAATTTGGTGTAATTTGGTTCAGCAGTTCGAGCTGTAGCTGCGTCAACCGGTCCTATGGGAAATTGCATGGGGAAAAAGCGTTTTGGGACCCCCCTTTTTCTCAGCTCCCGCTTGACGAATCACCACGAAACTTTCAGGATAGGAGCGGACCGGAGCTGGCCAAAAGTTTGGACAATTTTGTGAAGATTCGTCAACCGGCGCCAGACTTATTGGGAATAGAATGTTGCGGATTTCCTATGGAAAATAGGTCCTAACTATAACTACCTACTGGCGACCGCCAGTAGGTAATATATATATATATGTATATATATATCTCAACAAAGGCCTGATGGCTCAGGAGGGCACACAACTGTTCGCCATCCATCCGGATTTCACTTTCACTCGCCCCATCATCCGGTAAAATTTAAAATTGCCAACGCGTTTCAAGTCCTCATGACTCTTCTTCATGGGCAGTTTGTAGATGCATCAAACACTCATTTCTTAGTTCAATTTCTGTTTTTATTCTCTCATTGGCCCCCTAGTGGGCCTCACGCTCACAAGCATCACCGCTATACATTGTGGGAAAAGTAGTCCCAGAAACGAGTCAAAATCTCCCCTGAGTGGGTATTAATGCATCTGTACCATTTAAACACATTATTTCCTTTGAGTAAGGTCCGGACAATAAAAGGCAAGTGCATTTTCAAAACTAGCTTGCAGTGCTGAATGTAAAAAAGAGCAGTTCCTTCTCACAGCCTCCCGTTTGCATTGTAAAGGGATGGTGCTCCTCCCCACGACTCAGGCAGCCGTGTAGTAATGTCTCTCAACAAAGGCCTGATGGCTCAGGAGGGCACACAACTGTTCGCCATCCATCCGGATTTCACTTTCACTCGCCCCATCATCCGGTAAAATTTAAAATTGCCAACGCGTTTCAAGTCCTCACGACTCTTCTTCATGGGCAGTTTGCAGATGCATCAAACACTCGTTTCTTAGTTCAATTTCTGTTTTTATTCTCTCATTGGCCCCCTAGTGAGCCTCACGCTCACAAGCATCACCGCTATACATTGTGGGAAAAGTAGTCCCAGAAACGAGTCAAAATCTCCCCTGAGTGGGTATTAATGCATCTGTACCATTTAAACACATTATTTCCTTTGAGTAAGGTCCGGACAATAAAAGGCAAGTGCATTTTCAAAACTAGCTTGCAGTGCTGAATGTAAAAAAGAGCAGTTCCTTCTCACAGCCTCCCGTTTGCATTGTAAAGGGATGGTGCTCCTCCCCACGACTCAGGCAGCCGTGTAGTAATGTCTCTCAACAAAGGCCTGATGGCTCAGGAGGGCACACAACTGTTCGCCATCCATCTGGATTTCACTTTCACTCGCCCCATCATCCGGTAAAATTTAAAATTGCCAACGCGTTTCAAGTCCACACGACTCTTCTTCATGGGCAGTTTGCAGATGCATCAAACACTCGTTTCTTAGTTCAATTTCTGTTTTTATTCTCTCATTGGCCCCCTAGTGGGCCTCACGCTCAAAAGCATCACCGCTATACATTGTGGGAAAAGTAGTCCCAGAAACGAGTAAAAATCTCCCCTGAGTGGGTATTAATGCATCTGTACCATTTAAACACATTGGGGCAGATTTATATCGGACTTGCGCCACTTTTACGTCGCCGTTGCGTCACTTTTGTGACTCAGCGGCGGCGTAAACCCTGCACCATGTTGCGCCCCATTTACATCGTGACGCATCTATGGAGATGCGTCACGGTGTAAAGCCCTGCGCCACATGAAACCTGCGTCAGGTTTCATGTGGGCGTTTCTACTCAGGGGGGGGTTCCGTCGCAGGTACGGCCCTGAAAAGTGAATCAGTGAAATCTATAAGATTTCACTGAGTCACTTTCCCAACGCTGATGCGTCAAAACCCTGCGCCTGCTTGAAGCAGGCGTAAGGCTTGACGCACCATGTTAGGGATAGGAAAGGTTGGAACAGTGCTGGAGTTGCGTCGCGCTTGCGACGCAACTTCAGCACTGCGCCAACCTTACGCCGGCAGATGCGTCACGTATCTGCTTGTCCTTGTGCCACGATGCACCGCATTGTAAATGCGGCGCATCTGCGGTGGCGCAAGGGCAAACTTGCGTGACGCATCTTCCCTGGTGCATCCATGCTGATTTGCAGGGATGCGCCAGGGAACATAAATCTGCCCCATTATTTCCTTTGAGTAAGGTCCCGACAATAAAAGGCAAGTGCATTTTCAAAACTAGCTTGCAGTGCTGAATGTAAAAAAGAGCAGTTCCTTCTCACAGCCTCCCGTTTGCATTGTAAAGGGATGGTGCTCCTCCCCACGACTCAGGCAGCCGTGTAGTAATGTCTCTCAACAAAGGCCTGATGGCTCAGGAGGGCACACAACTGTTCGCCATCCATCCGGATTTCACTTTCACTCGCCCCATAATCCGGTAAAATTTAAAATTGCCAACGCGTTTCAAGTCCTCACGACTCTTCTTCATGGGCAGTTTGCAGATGCATCAAACACTCGTTTCTTAGTTCAATTTCTGTTTTAATTCTCTCATTGGCCCCCTAGTGGGCCTCACGCTCACAAGCATCACCGCTATACATTGTTGTCATGAGCAGGATTGCGGGCGCACGAGTTATAGTTATCTGAACTAACTATAACGGGGGAATTTAATTGTTTTTTTACGAGTGAACTGTCCAGCTAACTATAACATGTGTGAAACCTATGGTTTTTTAAGTGAATATATATATATATATATATATATATATATATATATATATATATATATATATATATATATATATTCCCAGTCAACTCGCAAAAATCTCCTTCTGGTGCGAGAAAAGAGCCACACGAATCCAGTTTCCTGAAATCCTTGTTTATTTCACAGGGCAAAGACGCGTTTCGAGCAAACAAGCTCTTGGTCACATGACCTTAGGTTCAAAGTTCAGTCATTTTATAGAGCCTCAAAAGACATAAACAAAAGACTTTCACACGAAAGAATTACAACATGTCATTATTTCACAAAAATAAGCTTGTTTTTAACGCATAGATCAAAATCATTTCACAATTCATTCTTTACATTTCTTTATACATATACCAAATGATCAAGTCGTAGTTTTACAAGGCAAAGAAAATGTGTGTACCCAAAGTATAAACATACTCAAAAAAGAGAGATTATGGTATAGTACCATTATTGTCTCCATAACTAGTCTCTAATTCCTCTGCTAGTATCAATCTTGGAGTGCACTTAATTTCAATTGCATATTAAAGTGGCCTATATAAAACCAAAGAGAGAAGGAGAAGGTGGTAAGGACAACCCACTGAATCTCCGTGCTCGTATTATTTATCAATAACCGTGTTGCATGTTGGTTTCATGGGTCCGTTCTAAGAGGGAGAGACAAAAATAGAGACATAAGGTAAAAAATATAGGGTACAGATCAAATAATTCAGTTCTTTATCATTGGTTCTGCATGTTGATATTGTGACTATAATCACCATCAATAAAAAGAAAAAGTTTTACTATAGTTAATTTATACATGGTTTCAATCACTATGCATACAAGCAACATCAAGACTAAACTCAAAAAATCAGAAGGAAAAAACTGGAGTTCCTAAAGGCAGAAAGGAAAGTGCTGCACCGATTTCAACCAATTTCAGATTGGGGGATTAAAGGTGTACATGCATTTCTTCATCATTATTCATCCCAAAAGGAGCTACACAACCGCCTTGTAAAATAAATTTTGATTCCAACCTACGTAAAGCTTGGTTTCTGTTCCCTCCTCTAGGGTTCTTAATGACGGTATCAAGGGCAAAGAATTTAGCCTTTTTCCAATCGCCATCATGTTCTTTGCAGAAATGTCTGGCTGTGCTATAACTAAAATCCTTATTAGTAATAGCCCGCCTGTGTTCTAGAATCCTCTTTTTCACTGGGAAGATAGTTGACCCTATGTACCACTTGCCACAAGGGCAAGTGATTACATAGACAACATAGTCTGTAGTGCACTGAATATTCTTGCGAACATACCATTTTCTTTGAGTTCTCTCAAGGATCACATGTTTCACACTCTCGCTGTGGCTGCATGCTTTGCACTTTCCACAACGATTGAAACCTCCTATTTTCTCCAGCCAAGTAGGTTGCTGGTTACAAAAATGACTCTTGACAATCATGTCTTTAATTGAGGTTCCTTTTCTATACGTGATTGCAGGGTGTGGGCCAAGTTTTTCTTTTAAAACCTTATCTTGGATCAAAACATCCCATCTCTTCTTGACTATTTGGTGAAATTGATGCGACTGGGAATTAAAAGTAGTAATGAGTCTGATTGGAGAATCAGTCTCAGTTTGTTTGATCTTAGGTGCTTTGTACAGCGCCTCTTCTCTCTTAATGTCATCTGCTTTTTTCTCTGCTCTTTTAATCATTCCCTGTGGGTACCCTCTAGCAAGAAACCTTTCTGACATTTCTTTTTTGTTCCTTTCATATGCTTCCTCTGTGCTGCAGTTTCTCTTAGCCCGGAGGAATTCACCAAATGGTATACTCCATCTAAAGTTGGGAGGGTGGCAACTGCTGGAATGTAAGACTGAGTTCCCTGCGGTGGTTTTTCTAAAGACTTCTGTTTCTAATTTGTTATGTTTTGCTGTTACTCTAATATCCAGAAAATCAACTGTTTCTTGGCTGTATTGCATAGTGAATTTTAAATTTACAGCATTTTCATTCAATACATTAACAAATGCCAACAGTTCTCGTTCTCCACCTTCCCACACAAAGAAAATGTCGTCAATGAATCTTAGCCAGATACTGACCCTGTCTGTCCATTGTTCCATCACTTCACTTCCGAGCACCTGCTTCTCCCACCAGCCGACCATAAGATTGGCATAGCTGGGAGCGAAGCAGGTGCCCATCGAAGTGCCTTGTATTTGTTTGTATAGTACCCCGTTAAAGGTAAAAACATTTTCCACAAGGCACAGTTCTATCAATTGCAATAGCATGGATGTGTGACTCAAGAGATGTTTACCCCTAGAGTTCAAAAAATATTCACAAGCTTTCAGCCCATCTCTATGCCTAATGCTCGTATAAAGACTCTCCACGTCTAAACAGACAAGCCAATAGTTATTGTTCCAGTACAAATTCTCAATCTTCTGTAGAAAATCTTTTGTGTCTCTAATGTGTGAAGTTAAATCCTTAACAAAATCAGACAAGAAAAAATCTACATATATAGAGACATTCTCAAATAGACTATTCTTAGATGAGACAATAGGTCTGCCTGGGGGTTGCGTGGAGTTTTTGTGTACTTTTGGGAGCAAATAGAAGGTGGGAATAGTGGGTGTCTCGTTCTTTAGAAATTTCAATTCGTCCCAACTCAGCAGTTTCTCATCTGCCCACTTATCAAGGAGAGTGAAGAGGGTATCTTGTAGTTTGTTAGTATATGACCTGTCAACCTTAACATAGCATGTTGCATTATTCAGTTGCTTCATAGCCTCGTTCATATAGCTTTTTTTGTCCCATAGGACAATGTTTCCCCCTTTATCAGATGGCTTAATAACTACACTATTATCATCCTCTAGGCTCCTTAAAGCATTCCTCTGTGATTTACTGAGGTTAGTGTTAGTGGCAGGTTTCTTCAAGAGATGTTCAATATCTTGGTTAACCATTTCATGGAATAAATCAATGTTATCTTTAGGGGTTTGTGGTCTATATTTAGACTTCCCCTTAAAGGGTGTAGTGATCGATCTTACAGTATCTAAGCCTCTCGTGGAGTCCAAATTCGTGCCCTCCGGGATCTGAGTTACAGATTCCAGAGTGTTCAGATTATCCTCCTGTGAGGTCCCGAATTGTGTATCAAAAGTACTCTGTTCATTACTTAAGTACCGTAGGGTTTCTAACATCTCAGTATCATCTAGAGAGGGTGTAGGGGTAAGAGAAACTGGCCCTGTTGCATTCATGCTACTATTTCTCATGTGATGGATTTTAAACAGTTTCAATTTTCTTACAAAACAATACATATCAATTCTGGTTTGTGAGTAATCTAGTGGGAAATCTGGACAGAAACTTAATCCCAATTTCAGAACCTGTTCTTCCATTGGAGTCAAAGATCTGTTAGAAAGGTTTATTACCGTAAGTTCTTGGTGCTCCATTATTTGCCTCTTTGGTTCTGGCTCTTTGTTCCCACTCCAGTATTGTTTCTCCTTTTTGTGCCGTTCTCGCCTCCTTTTACTTGCGTTTTTCCTCTTCCTCTTCCTCTCCCTTGGAACCTTGTTCTTCCTCTCATCGAGTGTTCGTTTGCCTCTTGCATGAGGCGTAGTTCCTCGGAAAAAGACGTAATTTCCGTTGGGAAGGGAGTGTTGCTATCTGTTGATTCCACATCCGAGCTCAGGCTGGTACCGGATTCCCATCTTCCTTCATCCGCGGCTCCCAGAGCCTGATCTTTGGTCAAATTTGAACGTATCTTATCGAATTTCCTGGCGAAAGTTAATATTCTTCCAGAGCGATAATCTCTTTCATCCCTCTCAAACTTTCTTTGTTTTCTTTCAATGATATCTTTTTCAAATATCTTTATTCTGTCATTTATTGTTGTTAGGATTTTATTTACTTCACTCTGGTCAGTTTCTTTGGCCAATTCGTCAAGTATTTTTTGTATTTCCATGACTAGGTCCTTATGTTCCTCCCATGCATTTTTGATGAGGATTTGTAACATCATTTTAGAGCATGCAGTAGTATTGTCTAGCCATGCCTTTAGGACCTCTTGCTTAGGCTTATTCAGCATTGGTACGATGAAAATTCTCAGGCCTCTCGGGATACGATCTACTTCCAAATAGTTTTGAAGCGACGTAGCCTCCCACCATCTACTTAGCTCTTTCTTTCGTAATCTCTCCAGTAGGTTTCCCTTCTGCTTAATATTAGAGGCAGAGGACTGATTGGAATTCGTCGTGCCTTGTGTAGCTCCATCGACCGTTTTTAAAAAAATCAGAGCAGCTGAAGCCTCTCTGCCCTCCAGGAACTCCATTCCCCAGAATACCTTGCCGTCGTCAGACTTAAAGGAAACCGGATTCTGCCCTACGGAACAGTGTCCTGACAGACCCTGGTAGCGCTCACGTTATATCCGTACAGGACAAACTTCCAGCACTCCGTTAACAGTAATAGTCACAAACTAATCACGCTTCGTCAGACAAACTGCATTACAAGTTCGATGCGGCTCAGCGTTAGTGTCATCTTGACGAATCCTGGTGACGTTCGTTTCTACTGAAATCAGTGCAATGCAATCAGTGTAAATACTGATACCGGTACTCTGTTAACGGCTACGAACTCAATCTTGATCACGCTTAGTTCAAACAGGCAGTGCCAGCGTGATTAGTTTAGCGTTACCGGCGGCGGAGGAAATTGAAGTCCATTCACTGTCCCGTTGTTCGGCACACTCCTCCTCCCATCCACTCGGGTCGGGGCTCGATTTCTGAGCGGGTGCCACCGCTCATATAGATTCCCAGTCAACTCGCAAAAATCTCCTTCTGGTGCGAGAAAAGAGCCACACGAATCCAGTTTCCTGAAATCCTTGTTTATTTCACAGGGCAAAGACGCGTTTCGAGCAAACAAGCTCTTGGTCACATGACCTTAGGTTCAAAGTTCAGTCATTTTATAGAGCCTCAAAAGACATAAACAAAAGACTTTCACACGAAAGAATTACAACATGTCATTATTTCACAAAAATAAGCTTGTTTTTAACGCATAGATCAAAATCATTTCACAATTCATTCTTTACATTTCTTTATACATATACCAAACGATCAAGTCGTAGTTTTACAAGGCAAAGAAAATGTGTGTACCCAAAGTATAAACATACTCAAAAAAGAGAGAGTAGTAATGTCTCTCAACAAAGGCCTGATGGCTCAGGAGGGCACACAACTGTTCGCCATCCATCCGGATTTCACTTTCACTCGCCCCATCATCCGGTAAAATTTAAAATTGCCAACGCGTTTCAAGTCCTCACGACTCTTCTTCATGGGCAGTTTGCAGATGCATCAAACACTCGTTTCTTAGTTCAATTTCTGTTTTTATTCTCTCATTGGCCCCCTAGTGGGCCTCACGCTCACAAGCATCACCGCTATACATTGTTGTCATGAGCAGGATTGCGGGCGCACGAGTTATAGTTATCTGAACTAACTATAACGGGGGAATTTAATTGTTTTTTTACGAGTGAACTGTCCAGCTAACTATAACATGTGTGAAACCTATGGTTTTTTAAGTGAATATAAATATATATATATATATATATATATATATATATATATATATATATATATATATATATATATATATATATATATATATATATATATATATATATATATATATATATATATATATATATATGCAATTCCAATCCTGACAGTCGACGAGCAGACAGGCACAGACTCCGTGAAATAATGGCAAAAAGAAGTTTAATCCAACAGCGGCAAGACGCGTTTCGACGGCGAACCGCCTTGTTCACTTGTCTGTTACACATGTCAGTGACCTTTACATATGTTAATGTGCAGTTGTCATGGCAACCACCACTCTGTCATCATAGACATAAAGAAACATGACCGGTCTGATCGGCATGACTTTGCGAAAAACACAAACATACTAAATCAACGTATATAATTTAAAACATGTGAAGAATTAAGCACATACATATATTAAATGGCATATATATATGAAAAAGACAATTATTCTGCTTTAACTGCAAATTAAAACAAAGTGCCTTATATGTCTCACTGTCCCGTGTACATGTATGGACATAGAAGACATGAAAATAAGCCCACGGCGGGAAACTTCATCAAAACATTCTAAATAAACATAGGAGATGCAAAGTGCATCTGTCAGAAAAGATACCCAAATGCTAGAATTAATTAAGGTCCAAAGGGAAAGACGCTATCAAATATTGTGTCTCACACGGGTGCCTGTCTGGACGTGAAGAGTTCTAGTGAACATTCACAAAGGAGACAGGAGCAGCCGGGGAGAAAATAGGATACCTAGGCAAAGTGTCGGACTATAACAAGCAGAGAGCGTCTATTGTGGTCCTAATGAAGCGAATAATGGGTACGAAAAATGGAGGGGGGTGCCGCCCAAGTGGGCCAAGATTGAAAGAAAGGTGTAGAGAGGTGTACTCACAATAAATGAGTGTGTGTAAACAATCCCTGGGGCACTAATGAAGTCAGATAAAAGAGGACAGAAACAAAGGCAAGGAAAGGAAAAATTAAGATTATAGTGTACGAGTAATGGGTGGGTTGCTAGGATGTAAAGCACACGTAAAAAGAAAATAAAAAAGCGTGTGAACAGACTGTAGCAGAATATTAGAGAAAGATTGGAAATAGCGGCAAGAGACCCGCTAGACTAAAGGTGGACATTAAGCGCTTCGTCTGCGTTCATACCATTAGGGATTTTTGAATTGTACAAAAGAATGTAACGGGATTCCAATCTCCTTAGAGCTAGAAGTCTGTTACCTCCCCTAGGGTTTTTGGGGATGCTGTCAACCACATAGAAAGTGAGATCTTCCGCTTTGCCGTTGTGGTGAGTGTTTATGTGCCTGGCAACTGGGTATGTGACATCATTGTGCGTGATGGCTCTCAAGTGCTGAAGAATGCGTACGTGTACGGGGTGTATGGTGCTTCCCACGTATTTTTTGTCGCATGTACAGGTCAATACGTAAACAGCAAAATCTGTTTTGCATGTGAAATGCTTTCTGATCACATAAGGTGATTGCCTGAATGGTAAGACAATATCTTTCGTGTTTTTACCATGTTTGCATGCCTTACATTTGGCACATTTGTAGAAACCTGTAGGCAATCTAAGCCAGGAACCTTCAGCTTTTGTTCTGCTTGGGGCATTGTTCACTATTTCCTGTCTCAGAGATTTAGCTTTTCTGAATGTGATTTGGGGTTTGCTGTTAATGGACGTGCCTAGAACTGGATCATTCCTTATTGCATTCCAATGCCTGTAGATGATTTTGCGTACTTGGGTATGGTAGGCATTGAATCCCGTAACCAATCTCGGGGTGTTGATAGTGGAACTTTCTTTACTACCTACAGTAGTAGTAGTTTTAGTAGCAAGGAGTTCCTTTCGGGTTTTAGTGGCTACCTTGGATTTGGCCTTATCTAGGATTTCTTGGTTATAGCCCCTGTGGGCTAGTCTGTTGCACAATTCATGAGTGGCTTCTTTGAAGCCGGTGTTAGTGCTACAATTTCGCTTCATGCGTAGGCACTCGGCATATGGTATGCTGGCTTTAAGAGAGCTGGGGTGGAAGCTGTGCGCGTGTAGGATGGCGTTACCAGCTGTCGGTTTTCTGAAGGTTTTAGATTGAAGGCTGTCTCCTTCTACGAAAAGCTCCAGATCCAAAAAGTGGATAGATTCCCTACTCATATTACACGTGAAGCTGAGGTTCAGGGTGTTGTTGTTAATTTCTTTGGAAAATTGAGTAGCACTCTCTTCTGAACCCTTCCACAGAATGAATATATCGTCGATGTATCTGACGTATATTTTTACATGCTCTGTGAATGTAGCTTGTTGCTCCACCTTGAGTACCTGCTCCTCCCACCAGCCCATATGCAAATTAGCATAGCTGGGGGCGAAGCAGGTACCCATGGCTGTGCCCTGCAGTTGCTTGTACATAAGGCCATCAAATAAGAATACATTGTTACCCAAACACATATTTGCCATTTTCACAAGCATCTCAGTGTGTTGAAACATAGAAATAGGTCTCCTGCCCAGATAGTGGTGAAGTGCATTGAGTCCATCTGTGTGCCTAATGCTCGTGTACAATGAATTTACATCGAGCGTCATCATAAGTAAGTCACTCTCCCATTGGACATCATAAATTTTTCTGAGAAAGTCTCCAGTGTCTTTTATGTATGCCGGAAGGCTACACACAAAGGGTTGTAAAAAGTAGTCGATGTATCTAGAAGTGTTCTCGAACAATCCTCCTATTGCTGCAATGATAGGCCTACCTGGAGGGTCCGTAGGGTTCTTGTGAATGTTGGGAATTAAATAAAGCAGAGGTGTTACTGGGTAATCACATTTCAGGTATTCAAATTCTTGTTTCGAAATGAGTCCGATACTTTTCCAATTGTAAAGATCTTTGTGGAGTTTTTCTTTTATTCCCACCAAGATGTTAGGGCTCACTCGAATGTAACACTCCTTGTCGTTAAGTTGTTTAAATGCCTCCTTGTTGTATTGCTCTAGGGGCCACAGAAGAACATTACCTCCTTTGTCCGACCAGCGAACCACTACATCATTTCTTTGTCTGATTTTGTTGATAAGTTCATCATATTTTTTCATTTTGTTGCGGTTACTGCTTGCGAAAGTTTTACTGCTGGTGAGCGCCAAATCTTTTAGATCTTTGGTGACATTTTCAGCAAAGACGTCAATGCCATCCTTCGGCATCATGGGGATGAAAGTGGATTTCGGTTTGAATGGTGTTTTTATGGTGCTGGATATTGGTAGTCCTGAGGTGTTTGCAAAATCGATGAGCGATTCTGGGTTTTGTGTATTGTCCATGTGTACTAGGTCTTGTAGTAGAGCCATGTCCTTGACTGTAAGGGTATTGGGGTCGGTGAGTGTTTCATCTGTAATATTCAGTTGGTTAGATCCTGAAATAAAATACTTCTGGAGTTTCAGTCTTCTAACAAATTGAAACACATCAATTCTGGTTTGGGCATAATCAAAGTTGTTTTTTGAACAAAAAGTGAGTCCAAGGGAAAGGATACTTTCTTCGTTTTGTGTAAGATTCATATTGGTAAGATTTATCACTGTGTTTTGTGTGTCCATGTTTCCATTCATCTCCGTTTGTTGTATCTGTGTGAACGAGTGTTTTTGTTCTGAATGTCCCTTGCCCCACCGTCTGTTTTTTCGTCTCCGGTTTTTTGATTTGGCAATGGTTTGTTGCTGCTGTTCCTTTGCGGTCTTGGCCTTAAACTTGTAAGTCTCTCCAGACGTAAAAAACCAAATTCCTGTACCACTGTTGGCGCTTTGAGTGTTTCTCTGCTACTTGTTTCAACATCCGATTCAATATATATATATATATATATATAAAGTTTCCTTTAACATTCACACCCTTGAAAGACAATTGCTCTAGGTGAAAAAAATCTACTTCTTGTCAAGCATCCTTTGTGCTACCAAATGGGTATTCCAGCGTGGACACAGATATTTAACTAATAGCAGCTGTACTATCCTTTAAGTATTACCAGTAAAGGAGTTTCATATCATTTATCGAGGACAGAACTATCCAGTCCAGTTGTGTCAAAAAGTATTTTTTCAACACAGTGGGACAAATTGGCAGCCTATTCCCCTTGGTATGTTATTTATTAAGAATACATATGTGTATTCATCTATGTTGGATATTGCTTTGAGGTGATAATTTGTGGTTTGGCCTTCCACCAAGACAACTGCTAATCTTGCTATCCATGTCAGACAAAAGTGACCAAAGTTTCACAATTATCACTTGTAATCAGCTTCATGGCGATTGACTACATTTCTGCTAGTGGAGGAAGTTCACCAACGTATTTTCAAACCGAGGATGTATATTTTCAGATATTGGAACATACAGGTACTTCAGTGATTGATTATACCTTACTTATTGATCTGTTGATCCTTTATCCTGAGAATGAAGAACATTTCAATATCATGTGATACAGATATGGAAAAAAAGGTGTTTGTGTGTAAAAGGGCAATTAAATATACAAAGCCACTGTCTGTGTGAGAGAGTGAGTGAGGGGCTGCTTGATGTACTTCCTCATACTAGTCACTCTTCCTCAAAATCCTGCTTACTCTACTAGATATCCAATTTCTGGTTGGTGATGTGGTGGTGTAGTATTCAATCTTTGCAACCCTTGGCATATAGAATGATAGTTATCCCATGGTTTGCTGTGTCTCTGTCAGAGAGCATCCTCAGAGTAGGTATTGTGAGGCATTACCTTTTGGCTATTTCATCCTACCTTTTTTTCATTTCTTTAAATTACCAGAAATTAGTTTTGTCTGTAGTAGTTAGGTGTCTCATGGAATTACAAAGCGAATTATAAACAGGTGACTTTTCAGTCACTAAGTGGCCCTTTAATTTGGTTCTACCAAGTATTGTGTGCCCCTTACACAGTTGCAATTTGAAATATCCAACACAGAAATTTGCTTTCCTGGTCACTATTGCTTAATACAGAGTGGTGAGTGTAATGCAAGCCTATTAACTTATCCACTCTTTTAGCAGTTCTCAAAAACAAAGTGACAATCAAGTGAAACATCTTTGCAGTCTAGCTTGTACCAGAGATCCATCTTTCATAAATCATTTAATTACCTGCATTTTCCCACCTTCTTACCCTTCCAAGGAAGAGGAGGCATTGTGCGTTCTTGTTCTTAGATGAATCCGGAGTCACCCTGTTCATAATGACTCGAAGGGGCATATTCCGATATCAGAGGGCCTGCCAATGACAGGCCGTCAGTGGCTGACCCACCCACATCTACAGGACCGGTCTGACAGCTGGATTCTGATGCAGAGGTTAGAGAAATTGGGAGTCACCGCTGCTTTCCCAACTGGCTCAAGGAGCCTGTCGGTGCCGCGGATGGTCAGTAATCCCTACAATCGGGAAAGTGCCTGCTCATGCACCACCCTAGGGATTACAATGCCTGTTTCCCTCTGCCTTTTCATGGTGTTCCAACTGCCATGAAATGGTAGATTGAAATGTACTTTGGGGGCTCCTAGCTGGGCCCCATCCTCCCTTGGCCTCTACTATGAGGCCTAGCGGCCTTTCTGGTTGTCCCCACACATCCATGTGCAGTGTGACATGCACCATGTGGCGCCTTGCACAAGGTGAATGGATGTGTAAAATATGCCCTTTTCAATTGCAGCTTGTGCTGCAGCCCTTTTTTAGGCCATAGCACGAGCTGAAATTTGAAAAGGCCTATTTCTGACTGCCTTCCTGGCAGTCACATATGAATACTAGGAGTGGAACAGCCGAATACTAGTTGGGCGGTGCCACTTCCACTGTGAATTTGGTGCGATGGTACAGAATTTCCTTTAGTACCAGTTATTTTACTACAATAATAGTGTTCCTGATGTGACGGCTCTCACAGATACCCTAATACATTTGCATCCATCTTGATGAGGATGGTGTTTCTACTTTGCAACATTTGATTACATGAAGCAATGTGTCTGTAGCCTCTGTGGGGAACAGAAATAAATGGTGGATTTGATGTACCCAGCTCCAGGCATGCCATCTATAAAAGGCTCCAACCAGTCCAAACTAAATATTCAATCACAAACATGATTAAACAAAACCTATACAAATGTTATGTTTCTTTAATTTACTCCAAAAAATACTTTTTTGTCAGTTAAAGACCAAGGGGCATATTTATTAGCCTGTTTGCATCAGTCTTGCACTTACAACATGGTGCAAGAGTGACACACACCTTAAATGCAATTTATGAAGCTATGCAAGGCCACTTTGTGTGGCGCTGAGTGGCTCCGTGAATCTGGAGTAAAGCAATGGCAAGCAAATTGCTGCAGTGCCTTACTTTTCTAGGAAGGCGTTCCATGAGAGTGTCATGGCTGATCTTCCCCTCGCAACTCCCACGCTTATTGATGCATTCCTAGATTTACCAGAAGTGGTGAACCTGGGAACGCACAAAAAGATCCACCTTCCCAGAGAGATGTGACAAGAAGAAATATTTTTGTTTCTCCTGGTTACTTTCTCTTTTAGTCTGTGCCTCATTCTGCAGTAAGTATGTTAATCATTTATAGAGCGCAAGAATGCTAAGGCGTCTTGGCGCTGAAATGTAACGAGTCATGGAACTGTTGAAGAACGAGAGGATTAAATTTGCTTGGTTGGAAACAACCAGGCTTTGAGCATTCTTCTGAACAGGAGTCTGTTTACCTGTAGCCTAATTGCAACCGGGAGCGAGTTTCAAAGTTTAGCCGTCTGATAAGAGAAGATTCTTCACCCATCCCAAGCTTCATTTTTTTGGGACCTGGCCTAGTCCTCTGTTGGCTGATCGAAGGACTCGCCTCAGACTGTACCATAGAAAAAGTTTCTGAATGTCCGACGAGCCACCGCCATAAAGCTCTTTGTGCACCGAACACATACCTTTCAATTCAATTCTTGCTGGACTGGAAGCCAGTGAAGTTCCCTAATACTGTTAGAAATGGAATGGTATTTTGGGATTTTGAGTAACACCCGTGCTACTGCATTCTGCAGAGACTGGAGTTTTAGCACTTGCCATTTGTCAATTCCAAGAAAAAGCGCACTGCATTAATGAATTCTTTAAAAAATCAGAGTGACCCCCACTGTTATGCTAAGGTCTTTGGGAATAAATGGAAGAATTTTGTGCAAAATCTTTAGGGGGAAGAAACAGAAGGAAGTCAAGAGATTACACTGGCCTGCAAAGTTCAGCTGATCCTCAAACATGAGTCTTAAGTTCCTAGTCTTCCTGGTGGGTTCAGGACACTACCCAGCCTCTGATGGCCACCATAAATGATTCCAGATTGATGGTCCCTTTCCGAACTCCACCACCTCTGTTTTATCTGTATTTAGTTTCAGGTACTTCAGATGTATTCACCCAATAATGTGTTTTATACAGTTGTGAAACCTCGCTGCCACTGTTTCAACACATGAGTATATAGATACTATTATCTGAGTGTCATCAGCATACAATATCGGCGAGAAACCATGTGCCTTGATCAGTTTAGCCAGTGGAGTGACATATATGTTAAACAGTGTCTGTGATGAAGCTGATCTTTTCTGGACTCCACATGGGAGGGAGAAGGCCTCAGTTGTTAGGTTACCCCATCACAACATTTGTTACCTAAAAGTAAGAAACTAGGTGAGTAGTGTTAGAGTAGTGTTAGAGCCCTCACTTTAATTCCTATCTCCTTCAGTCTCTATGTTAATACTAGATGGTTTACAGTATCAAATGTTGCTGAAATGTTCACTAATATCAGAATGGCTCTCCCCCCACCGTCCTACTGCTTGTGAATCCCCTCAGTGGCCATGGCTAAAGCTGATTCTGTGGAGTGATGTGGTCTGAAACCATGATGGGCAGAATCTGGGAGGCCATTGGATTCTAGGTAACCTGTTAACTACTGATTAATGGATTTTTCTAGGATTTTAGCTGACAGCAGTAGGCAGGATATCGGCCAGTAGTTTTCACTTCAGTGGGGTCTAATGAGGGTTTCTTCAGAATGGGCCTAATACAGGCTTTCTTCCATGAGGAGGGGACTGTACCTGACATGCAAATGTTGATAAGGAGAGGGGCCAGGTATGTGCTAACCCTGTCCGAGGCCATATGAAATAGAGCGGGTGGACAGGGATCCACCAGGGAGCCAGATTTATTGGCTTGTAGCAGTTTATTTACTATCCCCTGCGTTCCGGTGGAAAACCTGACAGCTAGCAGGAGAAATGATTATCAAGGATTGTGACCTCTGTTAACCCCTTATTACCTGTGTCAGGTGTGTTAGCTGCAAGCTTGTTGTAGACACTTTGAACTGTGGCCTGGAAGAAGTTAGCAAATTTATTTCAGAAGACTTGATCTGGAGCGAATTGATTCACCACCTGCAGTTTAGACAGTGTGTTAATGGTTTTAAAAAGTTCCCTCATTGAGCTTTTAGCCGAGTCTATTTTAGTGGTGTAGTAATTATTGTTGGCGCTAAAGATTGCTCCTTTGTATTTTGCTGAGGGTAGTCTGTAATCCATTTTTCCTGCTCATTGTAGTCCAATCTCCACTTGCCTTTTATGATTTTGATTTCTGAATTGTACCATGGTGCTGAGTGTTGATTTCTTCATTGTTTGCTTGTTTTTTGAGGGGGCCAGTAGGTCTAATGCTGATCTGATCCAGTTATCAAGATTGTCAGCTGTCTTATTGTTGTCAGGGCTATCAAGGGTTTCCTCCAGGCCCTCTTCGCTGATTTTATGCTAAGGTATAGTCTTCATCAGTGGCAATCTGCTTTGGGCTCTCACTTTCCTCTCTGGACAAAGAAGTTTAAAGAAATCCGCCTTATGGTCTGTCTATGTTAGGAGCAGTACTTTGTCCATGAAATATATTGGGGTTGTTCTTAAAGATGCCATCCAGTCTGTGGCCGGCGTTATGCATGGGCTCCGTGACAATCTGGGTCAGCCCAAAGCCCTCCATACATATTGTCTAACAAGATGGAGGTGTCTTCACTGATCCCGCACTCAAGGTGAAACTTAAAGTCACCGAGTGCTTTGAAAGTAGGAGGATCTAAACAGGATTCCATAAGTGTTTGCAATGATTGTATGAACGGGGCTCCAGGCCCCTGTGGCCGGTAGAGGAGTAGGCCAGGGAATGCCAGGGTGTTGCCTATTTTAATATTAAAAATCATAGCTTCAGCTCCCAGAAGCTGAATAAGGTCAAAAGTGGCCTTGAAGCATGAGCGCTATATGATTGCTATGACACCTTCCCTACTATTTTCCCTGTCAACGCTAGCCAGTTCATAACCTACTGGCAGCGCCTCATTCCAGTCAGGCTCTGACGTTTCCTTGGCCCAGGTTTCAGTAAGGAAAATCAATTCAGGGTTACACGTCTGCATCAAGCACTCAAACTCATATTTGGGCTTGATCAGAGATCTAGTGTTCAGCAACATACAGCTTATTGGCTTTCCTCCTAGACCATGGGTGTTATTTTCCCTCAACGCGGGGTGGGGTGGATGTTCTGACGTATGTATTACTGCTAAAGCCTTATCTGAGAGGTTGTTTTCCCTTTTAGTGAATCCTAGTGTCGGGCCCACCGTGTGTGTTGCAGCTATGTCCTTAGTCGAAAATGAGAGGCCACAACCATTACAGTAATATGGGACATTATCCTTCTTCCCTTCCATAATGGAGGATTGCAGCTTTTACCATTATTAAGTGCATGTAGCTGGATACTTGTGTAGACATGGGGAGGAAAATGATTAGCGTTCTGAAGGGTGCAGGTGGGCACAGATGGCCTTGCCATTAGCTCGCTTTTGGTGTGGCAGCAGCTCGCCCGCTGCTCGATAATGTAAGCATGCTATTTTATCCCCCACGTGCCCCAATGACTAGAGCACTGATCTTGTAAAGGTGGGCCCGCTCTTACATACGGAACCCATGTCAATTAAAAGCAGCACAATATAGAAAGAGGAATTTGACTTTCAGGATTATTTTTCTGCAAGAATGCGCCAAAAAGATGCACCTTCCCAGAGTGGCGTAATGAGGACAAATATCTTTGTTTCTCCTGGTTACTTTTTCTCTCTTTCTGCTGCATTCTGCAGCACACATAGAAAGAGGAATTTGACTCTCAGGATTGTTTTGTGCAGGAACGTGCCCCTTCCAGCATAAAAACATTCATGTATGCCACACAGGCACCCTTGTACAAGGGTCCATGGGCTCCAGTCCAAAGGAAAAGGCAGGAATGCCCCGAATTTACTTGAATGTGGCACATTCTGCCCTTTCCCTGTCATGCACAGATTCGTAAACCATTCTTCAAGAATGCAATTTGTAAGGAACTATTTAGCTGCAAACAATTAATTATACAAATCTGTGATAATCAAGCATTCAATTATTTTAAAACTATGAAAAAATCAGGGCTCTGTTTACAATGAGTTCTCTTTAACCCCTTCAGTGCCCGCCCCTTTCCCCGCCCTGTGCCGGCCGTTGCATTAGCGGGCGGGGTCTATGACGAGCTGGACTCGTCATGGGCACAGCGCTACCGCGGCCCATGACGAGTCCAGCTCGTCATGGGCACTGAAGAGGTTAAAGGACATTAACTCATGGACTTTTTCTGAACCAACAACCTTTCTTTGAGGAATGTACACAGAGATCTCAAAATCTGCCCTGATGACACCTCAGACAATACTTCCCGGTGCATTTTGCACTTGTGAATATATACTACAAAACAAATGTCTCGTTCCAAGTTTAAATCTATTTATTGTTTTTCAGGAATTAAACAAACAAGAAAAGGGTTACATGGGACAATCATGAGTGGTATCAGGGTACTGCTGCTCCAGTCCTTCCCAGACAGAGTGGATACACAGTGTGGTAGGAGACCATGAGTCGTCATCCTGGTGTGACATGATTTAAATATTTCTATTTGTTTTACTGAAACAAAAAAGGTATGAATATGCATTTCTGGCTGCAGTCTGGTGTCTGGGAATAATGGTCAGGGATAGAATCTGCCAGGGCTGTGACGTCCATCTAAAGTTAACTACCTTGCTTTCTTTTATCAAATTCCTTTTACTTTAGACATAACTTTACCCAAGACTGGTAGACAAAACTGTGCTACTCTGCATCTGGACCATCTGATGCCAGTAAAACAATTCCTGGTATGAGCCCTTAATAGCAGTTGTCCTCTCAGAATCTCACACCATCACTAACACACCCACAGGGCCAGTCAGTTCAACTTGGATGCAAACTTTCGGAAAACAAAGACAGCAATTCTTGAAATATAGCTAAGGAAAATCCAGAATGTCAATGAAACCAACAATCCAAAACAAATAATATTCCAATAAACCATCTAAAAAGCTGAAATATGTAATTAAACTCACAATATCTCGAAGAATCTTGCCATTGGTCAGCATTTTCTTGGGATTTCCTCCTGCCAGGCCACACAAGCTTAGTAGGTGGGGGAATTCCTGGGAACTCCCTAATATTAAGGCATGGAACCACAGGGATACCCCCAGAAGTACCTGGAGGGCCTCAGAGCCACCATCATTTTCCATCACTGACTGGCCAATCCACAATCAGAAGACACGTTTGCTAAATCATTCTTCTGTGATCAGTGTTTGAAATGCTGCAAGTGGGGGTGGGGTCACCACATTTCAACCTTTAAATGTCAGACTAAAATCCATACATACTGCAGTATAATAATATTGAGTTTGTAGATAAAGCACAAGACTTAAAGATACTGACAGTGAGAATCACAAACATTCTGATGTTAGACTAACAAAATACAGAAGAGTGCACATTGAAGAATTCAAAATGCATATTGATATTGAAGGAATCTTGCAGCAACATTTTTTTTTAACTTATGGGAATTCATTGCATATAAATTCATACCTTGTTGTACAAAGTATTTTAAAGTTCTGCCAACACTTATTTGAAAAAAAATAACCTGCAGCTTAAAAAGTCACATTAAAACATTTTCTTCCTATAAATTGCTCCTATCCAACAAATTTTCTCTTGCGTTTAAATTGGGTCTGAGCAGAATAATGTAACACTTGGGAACGAATATACAGCCAAGCAGTCCAGCACTGGAAGACAAGATAGCAAAGATCTCCACAGCCACCATGTACCTGCCTTTAGTACTGAGGTAAGCTGGGAGGAAGGACACCCAGACACTGCAGAACACCAGCATGCTGAATGTGATGAACTTGGCTTCATTGAATCTATCAGGCAGGTCCCGGGCTAGGAAGGCTACGATAAAGCTCATAAAGGCCAACAGGCCCATGTAACCAATCAGACTGTAGAAGGCAGTGGTCGAACCCTGGGCACACAATAGGATCATCTTGCCAGTTTCAGACTGTGTGTCAGTGTCTGGATGAGGTGGTAAGGTGAGTAGCCAAGTGACACAAATTATTAGTTGACCTATCGTGCACAGGAGGACCATAGAGGCAGATACCCGGGGTCCCAGCCATCTGCTTAAGCTGCTTCCTGGCTTTGTGGCATTAAAGGCAATTACAACAGTGATGGTTTTTGCTAATACACAAGATACAGCAACAGTAAAAATAATCCCAAATGCCCCTTGTTGGATCAGGCAGGTCCATGAGGTAGGGCGTCCGATGAATAGGAGGGAGCAGAGAAATGCCAACATTAGAGAGACAAGAAGGGTGTAGCTGAGATCTCTGTTATTGGCTTTGACTATTGGTGTGTCCCGGTATCTGAGAAAGATTCCCAACACTCCAGCTGTGACTATGGAGCAACAAATAGATATGGAGACTAAACTCACACCAAGTCCATCAGTGTATGAAAGATGCACAATATCCCTCTGCGTGCAGCCGTCCTTCCTCTTATTGGGCCACTGGTCATCGGAGCATTCCAAGCAGTTTTCCATGTCTAAAAGAAAACAACATGTGTCCCATTTGTAATAGAAATAGTATCCTTAATTAAGCCACTGTCTGCTCTATAATAATGGTTTGTTATTGAAGGATAAATCGATGGAAAAAAGTGAATAATCTCTAGAACTCACAGGTGAACAAAAGCCTCTGAGCGACCATATGATTTTGATATAAGCTAAAGTTAACTTTGCAAATATTAATGGAATGAATAAAAAATACATGTGTGACTGAGAGTGCCATGGATTAATCTAAAGCTGCACAACCCCCAAATCATGTAACAATTTAAGTTTCCATAAAACCTTGAAAAAAAAATTATTATTTAAGACCAGGTTTACAAAAGGTTTTTGCTCACTCAGTTGTTCAAAATGCTGTTTATGATTTATAAATATGCATCCATATTATAGGATCTACATTCATTATGTGCAAATTTGACAGGATGGATTTATATTTGCCATTCAAGAACTCAGAAACAAGGCAGAGAGAGTCAATCGCAGGTGGATGCGTTGAGTAACTACACCTGCCTGCAAGGGGATGTTCTCCCCTCCAAAAGGTGGCTATCAGAAGGGTCAGTGCCAGTGTGCAATCCTTATAGCACAGCAGTACTTACTCCTGGCATAGTTCTTCACAGTTCCAGTAGTGTACTGTCTTGGTAGGGTCAGAGCCCCAGTACTTCTATCCAAAAGTTCCTTTGAAGTGGGGATGACTTCAAATCAAGGCCTAGAATTGCACAGGTTCCCTTTCATTCCTTGCCTTGTCAGCCAGACAATTTGTAGGGGGTAATCAGCCCTTTGTATGAGACACAGGACCCTACCTATTCAGCTGCAAGCCTCAGCTTCCTATCCCCCTTCCTGCCCAGGAAGGCTATCAGAATGAAGAGGCGTTCTCTGTCACTCCCACCCTTCCGGTGTTTCTGGCAGTCTAGAGGGAATGCATAAAGTGTGACTATCACCAATCCCAGATGTGTATTGGAGACAGGATGCAAGGCACAGAGAGCAGTAAGGGCAGAGAAATGTGCTCTTTTAAAAAAATTCAATTTCTAAAACAGTAATGTTAAATCCAGCTTTACCAGTAAAGAGGATTTATCATTAGCACTCCAAATATATGAATCTTGATTTAACTACTCCTTTCCAATCAGGAATTACATATTAAAAATGTTTTAAGGAATATGTGAGGAGTAGTTCTCACAAGAGTAAACACGTATTTTGCTGTTTGTCACTACCAGGTCATGTCAAACAAAAAAGTATATGTCATATCTTGTATTTACACAGCACCCTGCCCTTAGGGCTACCTAGGGCCTACCTTAGGGGAAGGGGGCTTATGTGTAATAAAAGAGGAGTTTAAGGCTTGGCAAGTGATTTTTACTGCCAAGTCGAAGAAATTCTACCCGAGTGGCAGCTCGTGATTGCGCACTTACCGTTCGAGAATGTGAGGTGGGAAAAAATGTATGCTGCACTACGCGGAGTGCAGTTTTCTATACTCTTCAAGCTCTGCAGAGCGCGAAGAGCAGAACACTCCGTAACTTCCACGAACGGAGAGGAGTTCAGTGCCCAGGGATACTCTTGACCTGTTAAACACAAATGTATTTATGTGGGCTGCTATCAAACCCTTGCAGTGTCAAGAGTTGTTCACAGCAACCATCCAGGAAACAACATCAATGCAAGTGTCAATTCACGTTCTTCAAGGAAGTTCATGCAGTGCATGCCTACTCAGTTTTGCTACTGCTGCTGACATGGGACTGATAACCCTCAATTATAACAGCCGAAGTCACTCTCAAATTGTGAGTCAGTTCCCATCATTGTGTTAATATTGAAAAAGTCAGTGTTGATATACGCAGTGATTTATTTGCATGTAAAAACATAATTGCATCACTGTTGACCTCTCCATCAGACCTGAGTCAGAAATACGTGGTCAGGCAGGCACTGGGAATTAGGCCTGAGTCAACTGCTCAACAGATCACAGTTGTGGTGAAATGAAGCTTGTAGACAAGCATGCAAACAGGAAAAACCTAGATCAAGCCCACAGATAGGCAGTGACACCAATAGTGGTCCAGGGAGACTGGCCCCAATAAAACACCATTCGGGCAAAGGGGAGCATGCATTCCTAAAACACCATAAAGTTAGATGCCACATGAAGGTAGGAACACTCAAACAATCAGAACACAGCACACAGAGTGCATGCAGTCATCATGTGCTCCTCATGCCGGGCATCGGGATAGGTTACCCACTAGTCATCATTGTGTCCACTCATGGTCAAGGTTTACCTGTATTTGTTTCCAGATGTCCTGCTTTATGGCTCCAAGACTAGCCCTGCATTCATTTTCCCAAAATTGTTTTATGATGCTTAAAGAAATGTATATGATGGTGCTCAGAACAAATGTACTTTGAGACAGTTCTCAGACCCCAGCTCTGTAACTGTGTTCCGAGCCAAAGCATTTAATTAAAATAAAAAAAAAACCTGTATTTGTAAAGCGCACAGCTACCCGGAGGCATCCCGGCACTGGGGGCCGTTGGGAAGATTAAGCGAGCTATTGCCCAGAGACACATGGTGCTGGGCTGACCTGCCACCGGTGCTGGGGATCGAACCATGAGCCCCAGTGACTGGTGTCAGTCGCCCTGGCCGCAGCGCCACACCTCTTCCCTCAACTGAAATCACCTAAATGAACCCCAAGATAAATACTGAGGTGTAGAGTTACAAGAATCTGACGCATCTGCAGATGCGTCAGATTCCCTGCACCTGTGTAAGAAACCCTTGCGCCAACAAAGTTGCGCCTTATTTACAATATGGCGCACTATGGTGCAAGGATTGACAGATGCGTCACAAATTCTGATGCCACTGTTAGTGGAAAAGTCAGGCATTGCTGGAGTCGTAACGCAAGCATGATGAAACTCCAGAAATGCATGTTGCGGCCTATTCCCAGTACACTGCATCAATCCTTACTCCTGCTTCAAGCAGGCGTAAGGTTTTGACGCAGTGACGTCCTAAAAGTGACACAATGAAATCTTGTAGATTTCACTTCCTTACTTTTACGAGGTTTTACTGCATGGAACTCCCACCCTGCATACATAATACCTGATGCAGGTATAATGTCCCACAGGGCTTTACAATGTGTTGCATGTCCTTAGATGCGCCACGTTGTAAATTTGCAGCATTTTATATGCGCCCGTTGCATCACAAAAGTGACACAACAGTAGCGCAAAGTGTTGCAAGGGACCTGTAAATCTGCCCCACTGATCACAGTAGATGCAAGTCTGGTGGGACTGTGGGAAATCCTTGTGCAACATAATTGTCATTCCAATGTTCAGAGACTCACTCTGGCCTTTGCCAGTCGAAGGCTGACTTACAGAAGACAAGCCTATTCTCAACCAGAGAAGGAGGGTCTGGCTGTAGTGTTGGCCTGCAAATATTTTCATGTGTTTCAATTTGGAAAACGTTTCACTATCATTACATAACAACAAGCACTGCTCACTATTTTTAGAAAGCCGAAAGCCAAGATGTCTGCCCGCATTGAGAAGTGGGGGTTGTGACTGCAAGAGTACGAGTATGCAATTGTACACAAGCTGCGTAAAGTATCAGATCCCTGCTGAATACTTTTAACAAGTACCTCTACATTGACAACGTTCGACATCCAAAGCTTTTGAGGAGTAAATCAATTTAATTGTGAGGTCCAGCAGGCCAGCAGCGCTATCTATTGAACAGATTATTGCTGCTACCAATGCCAATGAGATCATGCTTATACTTAAGAACATCATTTTGATTCAATCATGGAAGAAAAGTACTTGCATCATTGTTGACGATTTTGAGTTTAAAAAATGTAAAAATGTACAGGATGAACTCTCTGTTACCAATGAAGGTGTTATATTAAGAGTCTAAGGCAGAAATGTATTGATCTAGCCTATGAAGGACATTGTGTCATTGTAGCCACCAAGGGAGCTTTGTGAGATCGAGTTTGGTTTCCAGGCCTCGATGAGCAATTTGGGAGGTAACTAAAAGAGTGCTATCTTTGCAACTGCCTTTCCCCCAACGTCACGCAGAATCCATTGACATATGGCATATGCCTGGGAATGAGTTGTAGTGGATTTCTGTGGGCCCTTAGGAAATGGAGATCATCTTATGATAGTCATTGATGAGTGTTCATGCTTTCCTTTACTAGAGGTGTTATCATCAAAAATTCATGGCAAGTTCATCGAGTTGCTGAGTTACATCATGACAGCATGAGGTGCCCCAGCCATTCTTAAATCTGAAAATGGTCCATCGTTCACTAGCATTCTGAGAGTTTCTGGTCAGACTCAGTGGCAAGCATCAAAAGTGTACACCTCAGTGGCTTCAAGCCAATGGTGTTGTGGAACGATTCATGATTACCCTTAAAAGGTTAATTCAGTGAGCAGCAATGGAGGGAATCAAGCCCAATCAGGCCCTGTGTCAAGCCATCCTTGCTTATTGCTCAACTCCTAACTACACAACTCGTGAGAATCCTGCCATCTTGCTAGTTGGAAGAGCCATTGGAACCAAACTACCAAAGTGGACAGCAGACTGATCACAGAATGGTAATGAGGTTTGTGTCACGGGCACTGCTCAAAAGCGTAAAAAATTAAGATCTATGCCGATCGGTGCCAACAAGCTCAGAAAACAGTCTTCAATTAATGTGACTCAGTCTTTGTCCAACAGAAGCTAAAGTGGGTTCTCCGTTTGCTGTTGATGCTCTGATTATTGTGACATGCAAAGTACACATGGTGATAGCACATCGTTCCAGAAAGTTCATCACCCAGCACTCAACACTCTTTAAGCACCTCACTGTTTATCAGCTCTTGCAATCGTGAATGAGGAGACCCCACCTGACGCTCCATATCAAGAGTCAGAACTTGAACCATCGGTGCCCAATCAGAATATCATCTAAACTACCACATACCACTCAATATGGTCTAATGGTGCATGCGCTGCAACGACTTATTGAAGAAATCCGGTGTGACTGTGGTTTCTACTTTTTATTTAGCAAAGGGGGGGAGGTAGTATTTTTGAGACTGTCAGCCTCATGCATCAAGCCAAAATCCAGTCGGTAAAATACCGATTCGCTAATAGTTCCCGGTATTGAGTCAAAAATACCCAATCCCAATGCATCAACCCAAAAGCAAAAATCGCTATTTAAGGAATCCTTAAATAGCGATTCCTTAAATAGCGATAGCATTTAAGGAATCCCAAATAGAGATTCCTTAATTTAAGGAATCTCAATTTGGGATTCCTTAAATGCAATGCATGAAAGTTAAAAAATTAGCGAATTCTCCAATAGGGGGAGCAAATTACCATGAAGATGAACTGCATGGTAATTTGCTAAAAGTTTGAAAAATGCACTTTTGTGCATTTTTCAAAGTTTCATGTTGCGCACACACATGCCCTTAGAGCATGTGTGTGTGCAACATATGTGCACATATCAATTTCAGGGGTGCAATAGATTGTCATTTTGACACCCTTGCACCCTTGAAATTGCATGAGCAATTGGCGAGAACCTACTGGTACTCGCTATTTGCTCATGCAATCTCCAATTCATTCCTATGGGCCTGGAGGCCCATAGGAATGATTGGGATGGCATTCCTTAATTGCTACTCGCAATTTGCTAGTAGCAATTAAGGAAAGTTAAGGAATCTCTATTTGAATAGCGATTCCTACATGCATAGCCTTTTGCTATTCCTTATTAGCGATTCCTTATTTTTCGCTAATAAGGAATCGCAAATGGCATTGTTGATGCATGTGCCCCTATGTGCACTAGGACCCTGCGGCTCTGGACAGAGGAATTATTTAACCTACTGGGAGTTGTTAGGGTATGGTTACTAATGGTTATGATGTAATAAGTTTGCAGTGCATGATCGTATGCTGAGGAATAAAGATGTCTGTGACAGAGCTCCGTGTGTGGCAAATTCATTTGCATGCCTCCGGGCTGGGGAGGACACTACATCTACCATGCTTTCAAATAGTGTTTTGATGTGGGAGTGCATTGCTTTTGCATATTCTTTAGAATAGTTAGTAGAGACGTCTTTTGTGTTGGTTACACATTCATTAGTCCAGTCCCTGATGACATTATTGATTTGTTCAAGAGTCAATGAGTTCATCATTGTTCACCCTCCAAGCATACCATGGTCAGTACATTACAGTACAATAAGGTAGTGAGTAATATTCATCAGTAAAGGTTTACTTTGGGAGATGTATAGTTCTGAATAATATTGGCTTAAGTGCTTAACTATCATGGAAAAGTCATACAGAGGTGTCTCCTGGGAGGATTATACACAAGTTACTATATCTTCAGTCTGCCTAGGGCACATCGATCGCAGTAGAGTTCACCAGGACCCTTGGTCTCTCCGTATGTTGTGGCTGCTGTATATTTGGCCGTATAACTAACCTCTTTGTCTGCAAATTCATAAAATATATGTAGCTTGGACTGAATTTTATGTTACATATGCATATTTTTTCCGTCTGCTAAGGGAATCACTCAAAGAGGCCAATTTCCAACTGAGTTAGACTATGACTTCTAGGTCGTATTTCACCGGTGTGTTTAGCATTACTAACACCTTGAATGTATACCTAAAGGCCTCGCACACAGTTTCATAATTTTCAGTAGTGACCATATTATGTTCTTTGCATTAAATGATAACTATGTCTATTTTTGATAGAAATGCAGTGTCCAACAAGGACTCAGTAGGAAATGTTAGTTAGTAGCAGGGGGGACGTCTGTCCTGAAACTTTAGTTAGTAGGGGAAAAGTCAGAGTGTGTGTAACCGAGGCTCATTGCACCTTTAAACATCAGGACGTAGTCAATGCAAGAATGCCCTACAAGCACAATAAAATAGAGCATACAGTTTTCAGTGTAGATTTTCTGTGCCTCAATATGTCTAATAGTTGATCTTTGTTGAGTATCTGATTTAGTTTAAAACCTTTTGTTGATTGTTTTCTGGAAGGGTCAGCTTGCAAGATACAATTGAGACCCCCTTGTCCCCTAATGAGGTACTAACACATTAAAGGTATCCAAAGATTGTGGGTGGAAGATTAGCCCTTAAGTGGAAATTAGGGCCATTTTCTCCCCATCAGTCTCACAGAGTGCCACCACATATATGCCATCTTGAGCAAAGGTTTCCACCATCCTCACAATGTGACCCATTCGACTGAGAGTAGCACCACTCTGGCTTGAGAGCTGAAGAAGAAGATGGCGCTTGTGCCTCTAAACATAGGCTCTTGACTGGGGGTGAGTGGTTTAAAAGTTTCAGCACTCCGTCCATCCTCTTGTTGTGTTTGCTGTGTTTGCCCTAAGTGGCCAAGGATATCCCTAGACATGCGTACCTTGCGCACTATGCCCAGTGCTTAATTTGTAAAATATTAAGTACCAGGGCTCTGACCAGAAGGCAATTGCAGCTTGCACAACCTATCGCCCTTGTCATCACTGCCAAAACAACTACTAACCATTTCCCTTGCATGTATATGCAACAGTTCAGATTATTCCAGGTCCCCAAAGCTAAAGGAAGGACTGGGGAGGCAGGTATTGGCAATATTTTATTGTATATTGTTTTCCAAAACAACTATTTTACTGCTCATCTCTAAATTACATGAGCATGGACACCATGTGGCAGACTGCCCTAAGTGTTGTGCTGACAATTAGGTGCCGGTGCGATGCACTGGAAATCAATTAAGTGCCGGTGCTCAGCACCGGAAAGCACGGTTCAAATTAAGCACTGACTGCACCCCTGAATTCAAGCTAGCTTGGTTGATGCGGGCTAATACCCTAAAACCGGTCAGAGGATGCCTATTTCTGGTCCAGGGAGGACCTGGCCTTGAAGTTCAGGCAGGACTGTTCCCATGAGAAGCAGGGCCAAGACTTATTTGCATATGGCTGGGTGGCATAGTGAGCAAATGAACAATGGATTAAACCCAGATCTCTTGACTGGGGGTGAGTGGCTGAAAGGTTTCAGCACTACGCCCATCATTTGTTGTGTTTGCTTTAAATATATGCTAGCAGTCTGGTGGAAAGTTGCATTACCTGTATAAGTGCCAAAAATGCCTTTTTAAATTGGCTAAAACACTGCATTCCTTCCTGATTTGCCAAGTCAGTGGTATAAGTTTGGATTTGCAAAAACAATAGTTGATGGACAGAATGCAGAACAATGTCATACACTTACCCCAGTACCGAGATCTGGGCCTAAATCCATCGTTTTTTTGCTCACCATGCCATTCCAGTTTGAACCCAGCCATATGCAAATCTGTCTTGATATTGTAAGGGTCGAACTTTTGAGAAAAATACTAGAGTGGGTAATTGCTCTAATATATTGTCTAATGAAGAGATAGGTAAATGCAAGCTTATAGCAAAACACACAAGATGATGGACGGAATGTTGCACATTGGCAAAACATTCATCCCCAGTCACAGATCTGGGTTTAATCCATGGTTATTTTTCTCACCACGCCACCCCAGTTCAGACATGGCCATATGCAAATCAGTCTTGACCCTGGTCCTCATGGGTACAGTCGAGCCCGAACTGCCAAGCCAGGTCCTCCCTGGACTGGAAACAAGCATCCTAGGACCGGTTTCAGGGTTTCACCCCTCTTCAGCCAGGATAGCTTGATTCCAGTGACATGGAGAACAAGGGACCCACGTCTGGGCATACCCTTCCCACTCGGGCTGACAAATGCAAAAACAACAGTTGATGGACTGAAATCAAGAACAATGTCATACATTAACCCCAGTACAGAGATCTTGGCCTAAATCCATCGTTTTTTTTGCTCACCATGCCGTTCCAGTTTGAACCCAGACATATACAAGGGAGGGTGGTTATTTTTCACTATGATTTGAAATATGATTTATCCCTTCATTTTCTATGGTATTGTAACAATGCTGATGGTTTTGTTTTTAATCATTTGTCTGCTTATGTTAGCCAAAGTACTGCTCCTTGGGACACGTAGTTAAAAATAAACATTTTAAACTTTACTGTGTCTCTGAATACTCTTGTTGTGGACTGATATGAGAATAATAACGAAAAGGTGTTTCTGATTCCCACCATTCCTGAGAGTACTCTAATTCACTTGTTCTGGGTTGTCTAATCATGACTGATTTGCATATGGCCATGGGTCAAGACTGATTTGCATATGGTCATGTCTGAACTGGGGTGGCGTGGTGAGCAAAATAACGGTGGATTAAACCCAGATCTGTGACTGGGGGTGAATGTTTTGCCATTGTGGAAAATTCCATCCATCATCTTGTGTGTTACAAGAATCTGACGCATCTGCAGACGCGTCAGTTTCCCTGCACCTGTGTAAGAAACCCTTGCGCCAACAAAGTTGCGCCTTATTTACAATACGGCGCACTATGGTGCAAGGATTGACAGATGCGTCACAAATTCTGATGCCACTGTTAGTGGAAAAGTCAGGCATTGCTGGAGTCGTAACGCAAGCATGATGAAACTCCAGAAATGCATGTTGCGGCCTATTCCCAGTACACTGCATCAATTCTTACTCCTGCTTCAAGCAGGCGTAAGGTTTTGACGCAGTGGCGTCCTAAAAGTGACACAATGAAATCTTGTAGATTTCACTTCCTTACTTTTACGAGGTTTTACTGCATGGAACTCCCACCCTGCATACATAATACCTGATGCAGGTATAATGTCCCACAGGGCTTTACAATGTGTTGCATGTCCTTAGATGCGCCACGTTGTAAATTTGCAGCATTTTATATGCGCCCGTTGCATCACAAAAGTGACACAACAGTAGCGCAAAGTGTTGCAAGGGACCTGTAAATCTGCCCCACTGATCACAGTAGATGCAAGTCTGGTGGGACTGTGGGAAATCCTTGTGCAACATAATTGTCATTCCAATGTTCAGAGACTCACTCTGGCCTTTGCCAGTCGAAGGCTGACTTACAGAAGACAAGCCTATTCTCAACCAGAGAAGGAGGGTCTGGCTGTAGTGTTGGCCTGCAAATATTTTCATGTGTTTCAATTTGGAAAACGTTTCACTATCATTACATAACAACAAGCACTGCTCACTATTTTTAGAAAGCCGAAAGCCAAGATGTCTGCCCGCATTGAGAAGTGGGGGTTGTGACTGCAAGAGTACGAGTATGCAATTGTACACAAGCTGGGTAAAGATCAGATCCCTGCTGAATACTTTTAACAAGTACCTCTACATTGACAACGTTCGACATCCAAAGCTTTTGAGGAGTAAATCAATTAAATTGTGAGGTCCAGCAGGCCAGCAGCGCTATCTATTGAACAGATTATTGCTGCTACCAATGCCAATGAGATCATGCTTATACTTAAGAACATCATTTTGATTCAATCATGGAAGAAAAGTACTTGCATCATTGTTGACGATTTTGAGTTTAAAAAATGTAAAAATGTACAGGATGAACTCTCTGTTACCAATGAAGGTGTTATATTGAGAGTCTAAGGCAGAAATGTATTGATCTAGCCTATGAAGGACATTGTGTCATTGTAGCCACCAAGGGAGCTTTGTGAGATCGAGTTTGGTTTCCAGGCCTCGATGAGCAATTTGGGAGGTAACTAAAAGAGTGCTATCTTTGCAACTGCCTTTCCCCCAACGTCACGCAGAATCCATTGACATATGGCATATGCCTGGGAATGAGTTGTAGTGGATTTCTGTGGGCCCTTAGGAAATGGAGTTCATCTTATGATAGTCATTGATGAGTGTTCATGCTTTCCTTTACTAGAGGTGTTATCATCAAAAATTCATGGCAAGTTCATCGAGTTGCTGAGTTACATCATGACAGCATGAGGTGCCCCAGCCATTCTTAAATCTGAAAATGGTCCATCGTTCACTAGCATTCTGAGAGTTTCTGGTCAGACTCAGTGGCAAGCATCAAAAGTGTACACCTCAGTGGCTTCAAGCCAATGGTGTTGTGGAACGATTCATGATTACCCTTAAAAGGTTAATTCAGTGAGCAGCAATGGAGGGAATCAAGCCCAATTAGGCCCTGTGTCAAGCCATCCTTGCTTATTGCTCAACTCCTAACTACACAACTCGTGAGAATCCTGCCATCTTGCTAGTTGGAAGAGCCATTGGAACCAAACTACCAAAGTGGACAGCAGACCGATCACAGAATGGGAAGGAGGTTTGTGTCACGGGCACTGCTCAAAAGCGTAAAATTAAGATGTATGCCGATCGGTGCCAACAAGCTCAGAAAACAGTCTTTAATTAATGTGACTCAGTCTTTGTCCAACAGAAGCTAAAGTGGGTTCTCCATTTGCTGTTGATGCTCTGATTATTGTGACATGCAAAGTACACATGGTGATAGCACATCGTTCCAGAAAGTTCATCACCCAGCACTCAACACTCTTTAAGCACCTCACTGTTTATCAGCTCTTGCAATCGTGAATGAGGAGACCCCACCTGACGCTCCATATCAAGAGTCAGAACTTGAACCATCGGTGCCCAATCAGAATATCATCTAAACTACCACATACCACTCAATATGGTCTAATGGTGCATGCGCTGCAACGACTTATTGAAGAAATCCGGTGTGACTGTGGTTTCTACTTTTTATTTAGCAAAGGGGGGGAGGTAGTATTTTTGAGACTGTCAGCCTCATGCATCAAGCCAAAATCCAGTCGTAAAATACCGATTCGCTAATAGCTCCCGGTATTGAGTCAAAAATACCCAATCCCAATGCATCAACCCAAAAGCAAAAATCGCTATTTAAGGAATCCTTAAATAGCGATTCCTTAAATAGCGATAGCATTTAAGGAATCCCAAATAGAGATTCCTTAATTTAAGGAATCTCAATTTGGGATTCCTTAAATGCAATGCATGAAAGTTAAAAAATTAGCGAATTCGCCAATAGGGGGAGCAAATTACCATGAAGATGAACTGCATGGTAATTTGCTAAAAGTCTGAAAAATGCACTTTTGTGCATTTTTCAAAGTTTCATGTTGCGCACACACATGCCCTTAGAGCATGTGTGTGTGCAACATATGTGCACATATCAATTTCAGGGGTGCAATAGGGTGTCATTTTGACACCCTTGCACCCTTGAAATTGCATGAGCAATTTGCGAGAACCTACTGGTACTCGCTATTTGCTCATGCAATCTCCAATTCATTCCTATGGGCCTGGAGGCCCATAGGAATGATTGGGATGGCATGCCTTAATTGCTACTCGCAATTTGCTAGTAGCAATTAAGGAAAGTTAAGGAATCTCTATTTGAATAGCGATTCCTACATGCATAGCCTTTTGCTATTCCTTATTAGCGATTCCTTATTTTTCGCTAAGAAGGAATCGCAAATGGCATTGTTGATGCATGTGCCCCTATGTGCACTAGGACCCTGCGGCTCTGGACAGAGGAATTATTTAACCTACTGGGAGTTTTTAGGGTATGGTTACTAATGGTTATGATGTAATAAGTTTGCAGTGTATGATCGTATGCTGAGGAATAAAGACGTCTGTGACAGAGCTCCGTGTGTGGCAAATTCATTTGCATGCCTCCGGGCTGGGGAGGACACTACATCTACCATGCTTTCAAAGAGTGTTTTGATGTGGGAGTGCATTGCTTTTGCATATTCTTTAAAATAGTTAGGAGAGACGTCTTTTGTGTTGGTTACACATTCATTAGTCCAGTCCCTGATGACATTATTGATTTGTTCAAGAGTCAATGAGTTCATCATTGTTCACCCTCCAAGCATACCATGGTCAGTACATTACAGTACAATAAGGTAGTGAGTAATATTCATCAGTAAAGGTTTACTTTGGGAGATGTATAGTTCTGAATAATATTGGCTAAAGTGCTTAACTATCATGGAAAAGTCATACAGAGGTGTCTCCTGGGAGGATTATACACAAGTTACTATATCTTCAGTCTGCCTAGGGCACATCGATCTCAGTAGAGTTCACCCGGACCCTTGGTCTCTCCATATGTTCTGGCTGCAGTATATTTGGCCGTATAACTAACCTCTTAGTCTGCAAATTCATAAAATATATGTAGCTTGGACTGAATTTTATGTTACATATGCATATTTTTTCCGTCTGCTAAGGGAATCACTTAAAGAGGCCAATTTCCAACTGAGTTAGACTATGACTTCTAGGTCGTATTTCACCGGTGTGTTTAGCATTACTAACACCTTGAATGTATACCCGAAGGCCTCGCACACAGTTTCATAATTTTCAGTAGTGACCATATTATGTTCTTTGCATTAAATGATAACTATGTCTATTTTTGATAGAAATGCAGTGTCCAACAAGGACTCAGTAGGAAATGTTAGTTAGTAGCAGGGGGGACGTCTGTCCAGAAACTTTAGTTAGTAGGGGAAAAGTCAGAGTGTGTGTAACCGAGGCTCATTGCACCTTTAAACATCAGGACGTAGTCAATGCAAGAATGCCCTACAAGCACAATAAAATAGAGCATACAGTTTTCAGTGTAGATTTTCTGTGCCTCAATATGTCTAATAGTTGATCTTTGTTGAGTATCTGATTTAGTTTAAAACCTTTTGTTGATTGTTTTCTGGAAGGGTCAGCTTGCAAGATACAATTGAGACCCCCTTGTCCCCTAATGAGGTACTAACACATTAAAGGTATCCAAAGATTGTGGGTGGAAGATTAGCCCTTAAGTGGAAATTAGGGCCATTTTCTCCCCATCAGTCTCACAGAGTGCCACCACATATATGCCATCTTGAGCAAAGGTTTCCACCATCCTCACAATGTGACCCATTCGACTGAGAGTAGCACCACTCTGGCTTGAGAGCTGAAGAAGAAGATGGCGCTTGTGCCTCTAAACATAGGCTCTTGACTGGGGGTGAGTGGTTTAAAAGTTTCAGCACTCCGTCCATCCTCTTGTTGTGTTTGCTGTGTTTGCCCTAAGTGGCCAAGGATATCCCTAGACATGCGTACCTTGCACACTATGCCCAGTGCTTAATTTGTAAAATATTAAGTACCAGGGCTCTGACCAGAAGGCAATTGCAGCTTGCACAACCTATCGCCCTTGTCATCACTGCCAAAACAACTACTAACCATTTCCCTTGCATGTATATGCAACAGTTCAGATTATTCCAGGTCCCCAAAGCTAAAGGAAGGACTGGGGAGGCAGGTATTGGCAATATTTTATTGTATATTGTTTTCCAAAACAACTATTTTACTGCTCATCTCTAAATTACATGAGCATGGACACCATGTGGCAGACTGCCCTAAGTGTTGTGCTGACAATTAGGTGCCGGTGCGATGCACTGGAAATCAATTAAGTGCCGGTGCTCAGCACCGGAAAGCACGGTTCAAATTAAGCACTGACTGCACCCCTGAATTCAAGCTAGCTTGGTTGATGCGGGCTAATACCCTAAAACCGGTCAGAGGATGCCTATTTCTGGTCCAGGGAGGACCTGGCCTTGAAGTTCAGGCACGACTGTTCCCATGAGAAGCAGGGCCAAGACTTATTTGCATATGGCTGGGTGGCATAGTGAGCAAATGAACAATGGATTAAACCCAGATCTCTTGACTGGGGGTGAGTGGCTGAAAGGTTTCAGCACTACGCCCATCATTTGTTGTGTTTGCTTTAAATATATGCTAGCAGTCTGGTGGAAAGTTGCATTACCTGTATAAGTGCCAAAAATGCCTTTTTAAATTGGCTAAAACACTGCATTCCTTCCTGATTTGCCAAGTCAGTGGTATAAGTTTGGATTTCCAAAAACAATAGTTGAAGGACAGAATGCAGAACAATGTCATACACTTACCCCAGTACCGAGATCTGGGCCTAAATCCATCGTTTTTTTGCTCACCATGCCGTTCCAGTTTGAACCCAGCCATATGCAAATCAGTCTTGATATTGTAAGGGTCGAACTTTTGAGAAAAATACTAGAGTGGGTAATTGCTCTAATATATTGTCTAATGAAGAGATAGGTAAATGCAAGCTTATAGCAAAACACACAAGATGATGGACGGAATGTTGCACATTGGCAAAACATTCATCCCCAGTCACAGATCTGGGTTTAATCCATGGTTATTTTTCTCACCACGCCACCCCAGTTCAGACATGGCCATATGCAAATCAGTCTTGACCCTGGTCCTCATGGGTACAGTCGAGCCCGAACTGCCAAGCCAGGTCCTCCCTGGACTGGAAACAAGCATCCTAGGACCGGTTTCAGGGTTTCACCCCTCTTCAGCCAGGATAGCTTGATTCCAGTGACATGGAGAACAAGGGACCCACGTCTGGGCATACCCTTCCCACTCGGGCTGACAAATGCAAAAACAACAGTTGATGGACTGAAATCAAGAACAATGTCATACATTAACCCCAGTACAGAGATCTTGGCCTAAATCCATCGTTTTTTTTGCTCACCATGCCGTTCCAGTTTGAACCCAGACATATACAAGGGAGGGTGGTTATTTTTCACTATCATTTGAAATATGATTTATCCCTTCATTTTCTATGGTATTGTAACAATGCTGATGGTTTTGTTTTTAATCATTTGTCTGCTTATGTTAGCCAAAGTACTGCTCCTTGGGACACGTAGTTAAAAATAAACATTTTAAACTTTACTGTGTCTCTGAATACTCTTGTTGTGGACTGATATGAGAATAATAACGAAAAGGTGTTTCTGATTCCCACCATTCCTGAGAGTACTCTAATTCACTTGTTCTGGGTTGTCTAATCATGACTGATTTGCATATGGCCATGGTTCAAGACTGATTTGCATATGGTCATGTCTGAACTGGGGTGGCGTGGTGAGCAAAATAACGGTGGATTAAACCCAGATCTGTGACTGGGGGTGAATGTTTTGCCATTGTGGAAAATTCCATCCATCATCTTGTGTGTTACAAGAATCTGACGCATCTGCAGACGCGTCAGTTTCCCTGCACCTGTGTAAGAAACCCTTGCGCCAACAAAGTTGCGCCTTATTTACAATACGGCGCACTATGGTGCAAGGATTGACAGATGCGTCACAAATTCTGATGCCACTGTTAGTGGAAAAGTCAGGCATTGCTGGAGTCGTAACGCAAGCATGATGAAACTCCAGAAATGCATGTTGCGGCCTATTCCCAGTACACTGCATCAATCCTTACTCCTGCTTCAAGCAGGCGTAAGGTTTTGACGCAGTGGCGTCCTAAAAGTGACACAATGAAATCTTGTAGATTTCACTTCCTTACTTTTACGAGGTTTTACTGCATGGAACTCCCACCCTGCATACATAATACCTGATGCAGGTATAATGTCCCACAGGGCTTTACAATGTGTTGCATGTCCTTAGATGCGCCACGTTGTAAATTTGCAGCATTTTATATGCGCCCGTTGCATCACAAAAGTGACACAACAGTAGCGCAAAGTGTTGCAAGGGACCTGTAAATCTGCCCCACTGATCACAGTAGATGCAAGTCTGGTGGGACTGTGGGAAATCCTTGTGCAACATAATTGTCATTCCAATGTTCAGAGACTCACTCTGGCCTTTGCCAGTCGAAGGCTGACTTACAGAAGACAAGCCTATTCTCAACCAGAGAAGGAGGGTCTGGCTGTAGTGTTGGCCTGCAAATATTTTCATGTGTTTCAATTTGGAAAACGTTTCACTATCATTACATAACAACAAGCACTGCTCACTATTTTTAGAAAGCCGAAAGCCAAGATGTCTGCCCGCATTGAGAAGTGGGGGTTGTGACTGCAAGAGTACGAGTATGCAATTGTACACAAGCTGGGTAAAGATCAGATCCCTGCTGAATACTTTTAACAAGTACCTCTACATTGACAACGTTCGACATCCAAAGCTTTTGAGGAGTAAATCAATTAAATTGTGAGGTCCAGCAGGCCAGCAGCGCTATCTATTGAACAGATTATTGCTGCTACCAATGCCAATGAGATCATGCTTATACTTAAGAACATCATTTTGATTCAATCATGGAAGAAAAGTACTTGCATCATTGTTGACGATTTTGAGTTTAAAAAATGTAAAAATGTACAGGATGAACTCTCTGTTACCAATGAAGGTGTTATATTGAGAGTCTAAGGCAGAAATGTATTGATCTAGCCTATGAAGGACATTGTGTCATTGTAGCCACCAAGGGAGCTTTGTGAGATCGAGTTTGGTTTCCAGGCCTCGATGAGCAATTTGGGAGGTAACTAAAAGAGTGCTATCTTTGCAACTGCCTTTCCCCCAACGTCACGCAGAATCCATTGACATATGTCATATGCCTGGGAATGAGTTGTAGTGGATTTCTGTGGGCCCTTAGGAAATGGACAGCATCTTATGATAGTCATTGATGAGTGTTCATGCTTTCCTTTACTAGAGGTGTTATCATCAAAAATTCATGGCAAGTTCATCGAGTTGCTGAGTTACATCATGACAGCATGAGGTGCCCCAGCCATTCTTAAATCTGAAAATGGTCCATCGTTCACTAGCATTCTGAGAGTTTCTGGTCAGACTCAGTGGCAAGCATCAAAAGTGTACACCTCAGTGGCTTCAAGCCAATGGTGTTGTGGAACGATTCATGATTACCCTTAAAAGGTTAATTCAGTGAGCAGCAATGGAGGGAATCAAGCCCAATTAGGCCCTGTGTCAAGCCATCCTTGCTTATTGCTCAACTCCTAACTACACAACTCGTGAGAATCCTGCCATCTTGCTAGTTGGAAGAGCCATTGGAACCAAACTACCAAAGTGGACAGCAGACCGATCACAGAATGGGAAGGAGGTTTGTGTCACGGGCACTGCTCAAAAGCGTAAAATTAAGATGTATGCCGATCGGTGCCAACAAGCTCAGAAAACAGTCTTCAATTAATGTGACTCAGTCTTTGTCCAACAGAAGCTAAAGTGGGTTCTCCATTTGCTGTTGATGCTCTGATTATTGTGACATGCAAAGTACACATGGTGATAGCACATCGTTCCAGAAAGTTCATCACCCAGCACTCAACACTCTTTAAGCACCTCACTGTTTATCAGCTCTTGCAATCGTGAATGAGGAGACCCCACCTGACGCTCCATATCAAGAGTCAGAACTTGAACCATCGGTGCCCAATCAGAATATCATCTAAACTACCACATACCACTCAATATGGTCTAATGGTGCATGCGCTGCAACGACTTATTGAAGAAATCCGGTGTGACTGTGGTTTCTACTTTTTATTTAGCAAAGGGGGGGAGGTAGTATTTTTGAGACTGTCAGCCTCATGCATCAAGCCAAAATCCAGTCGGTAAAATACCGATTCGCTAATAGCTCCCGGTATTGAGTCAAAAATACCCAATCCCAATGCATCAACCCAAAAGCAAAAATCGCTATTTAAGGAATCCTTAAATAGCGATTCCTTAAATAGCGATAGCATTTAAGGAATCCCAAATAGAGATTCCTTAATTTAAGGAATCTCAATTTGGGATTCCTTAAATGCAATGCATGAAAGTTAAAAAATTAGCGAATTTGCCAATAGGGGGAGCAAATTACCATGAAGATGAACTGCATGGTAATTTGCTAAAAGTCTGAAAAATGCACTTTTGTGCATTTTTCAAAGTTTCATGTTGCGCACACACATGCCCTTCGAGCATGTGTGTGTGCAACATATGTGCACATATCAATTTCAGGGGTGCAATAGGGTGTCATTTTGACACCCTTGCACCCTTGAAATTGCATGAGCAATTTGCGAGAACCTACTGGTACTCGCTATTTGCTCATGCAATCTCCAATTCATTCCTATGGGCCTGGAGGCCCATAGGAATGATTGGGATGGCATTCCTTAATTGCTACTCGCAATTTGCTAGTAGCAATTAAGGAAAGTTAAGGAATCTCTATTTGAATAGCGATTCCTACATGCATAGCCTTTTGCTATTCCTTATTAGCGATTCCTTATTTTTCGCTAAGAAGGAATCGCAAATGGCATTGTTGATGCATGTGCCCCTATGTGCACTAGGACCCTGCGGCTCTGGACAGAGGAATTATTTAACCTGCTGGGAGTTGTTAGGGTATGGTTACTAATGGTTATGATGTAATAAGTTTGCAGTGTATGATCGTATGCTGAGGAATAAAGACGTCTGTGACAGAGCTCCGTGTGTGGCAAATTCATTTGCATGCTTCCGGGCTGGGGAGGACACTACATCTACCATGCTTTCAAAGAGTGTTTTGATGTGGGAGTGCATTGCTTTTACATATTCTTTAGAATAGTTAGGAGAGACGTCTTTTGTGTTGGTTACACATTCATTAGTCCAGTCCCTGATGACATTATTGATTTGTTCAAGAGTCAATGAGTTCATCATTGTTCACGCTCCAAGCATGCCATGGTCAGTACATTACAGTACAATAAGGTAGTGAGTAACATTCATCAGTAAAGGTTTACTTTGGGAGATGTATAGTTCTGAATAATATTGGCTAAAGTGCTTAACTATCATGGAAAAGTCGTACAGAGGTGTCTCCTGGGAGGATTATACACAAGTTACTATATCTTCAGTCTGCCTAGGGCACATCGATCTCAGTAGAGTTCACCCGGACCCTTGGTCTCTCCGTATGTTGTGGCTGCAGTATATTTGGCCGTATAACTAACCTCTTTGTCTGCAAATTCATAAAATATATGTAGCTTGGACTGAATTTTATGTTACACATGCATATTGTTTCCGTCTGCTAAGGGAATCACTTAAAGAGGCCAATTTCCAACTGAGTTAGACTATGACTTCTAGGTCGTATTACACCGGTGTGTTTAGCATTACTAACACCTTGAATGTATACCCGAAGGCCTCGCACACAGTTTCATAATTTTCAGTAGTGACCATATTATGATCTTTGCATTAAATGATAGCTATGTCTATTTTTGATAGAAATGCAGTGTCCAACAAGGACTCAGTAGGAAATGTTAGTTAGTAGCAGGGGGGACGTCTGTCCAGAAACTTTAGTTAGTAGGGGAAAAGTCAGAGTTTGTGTAACCGAGGCTCATTGCACCTTTAAACATCAGGACGTAGTCAATGCAAGAATGCCCTACAAGCACAATAAAATAGAGCATACAGTTTTCAGTGTAGATTTTCTGTGCCTCAATATGTCTAATAGTTGATCTTTGTTGAGTATCTGATTTAGTTTAAAACCTTTTGTTGATTGTTTTCTGGAAGGGTCAGCTTGCAAGATACAATTGAGACCCCCTTGTCCCCTAATAAGGTACTAACACATTAAAGGTATCCAAAGATTGTGGGTGGAAAATTAGCCCTTAAATGGAAATTAGGGCCATTTTCTCCCCATCAGTCTCACAGAGTGCCACCACATATATGCCATCTTGAGTAAAGGTTTCCACCACCCTCACAATGTGACCCATTCGACTCAGATTAGCACCACTCTGGCTTGAGAGCTGAGGAAGAAGATGGCGCTTGTGCTTCTAAACATAGGCTCTTGACTGGGGGTGAGTGGTTTAAAAGTTTCAGCACTCCGTCCATCCTCTTGTTGTGTTTGCTGTGTTTGCCCTAAGTGGCCAAGGATATCCCTAGACATGCGTACCTTGCACACTATGCCCAGTGCTTAATTTGTAAAATATTAAGTACCAGGGCTCTGACCAGAAGGCAATTGCAGCTTGCACAACCTATCGCCCTTGTCATCACTGCCAAAACAACTACTAACCCTTTTCCTTGCATGTATATGCAACAGTTCAGATTATTCCAGGTCCCCAAAGCTAAAGGAAGGACTGGGGAGGCAGGTATTGGCAATATTTTATTGTATATTGTTTTCCAAAACAACTATTTTACTGCTCATCTCTAAATTACATGAGCATGGACACCATGTGGCAGACTGCCCTAAGTGTTGTGCTGACAATTAGGTGCCGGTGCGATGCACTGGAAATCAATTAAGTGCCGGTGCTCAGCACCGGAAAGCACGGTTCAAATTAAGCACAGACTGCACCCCTGAATTCAAGCTACCTTGGTTGATGCGGGCTAATACCCTAAAACCGGTCAGAGGATGCCTATTTCTGGTCCAGGGAGGACCTGGCCTTGAAGTTCAGGCAGGACTGTTCCCATGAGAAGCAGGGCCAAGACTTATTTGCATATGGCTGGGTGGCATAGTGAGCAAATGAACAATGGATTAAACCCAGATCTCTTGACTGGGGGTGAGTGGCTGAAAGGTTTCAGCACTACGCCCATCATTTGTTGTGTTTGCTTTAAATATATGCTAGCAGTCTGGTGGAAAGTTGCATTACCTGTATAAGTGCCAAAAATGCCTTTTTAAATTGGCTAAAACACTGCATTCCTTCCTGATTTGCCAAGTCAGTGGTATAAGTTTGGATTTGCAAAAACAATAGTTGATGGACAGAATGCAGAACAATGTCATACACTTACCCCAGTACCGAGATCTGGGCCTAAATCCATCGTTTTTTTGCTCACCATGCCATTCCAGTTTGAACCCAGCCATATGCAAATCAGTCTTGATATTGTAAGGGTCGAACTTTTGAGAAAAATACTAGAGTGGGTAATTGCTCTAATATATTGTCTAATGAAGAGATAGGTAAATGCAAGCTTATAGCAAAACACACAAGATGATGGACGGAATGTTGCACATTGGCAAAACATTCATCCCCAGTCACAGATCTGGGTTTAATCCATGGTTATTTTTCTCACCACGCCACCCCAGTTCAGACATGGCCATATGCAAATCAGTCTTGACCCTGGTCCTCATGGGTACAGTCGAGCCCGAACTGCCAAGCCAGGTCCTCCCTGGACTGGAAACAAGCATCCTAGGACCGGTTTCAGGGTTTCACCCCTCTTCAGCCAGGATAGCTTGATTCCAGTGACATGGAGAACAAGGGACCCACGTCTGGGCATACCCTTCCCACTCGGGCTGACAAATGCAAAAACAACAGTTGATGGACTGAAATCAAGAACAATGTCATACATTAACCCCAGTACAGAGATCTTGGCCTAAATCCATCGTTTTTTTTGCTCACCATGCCGTTCCAGTTTGAACCCAGACATATACAAGGGAGGGTGGTTATTTTTCACTATCATTTGAAATATGATTTATCCCTTCATTTTCTATGGTATTGTAACAATGCTGATGGTTTTGTTTTTAATCATTTGTCTGCTTATGTTAGCCAAAGTACTGCTCCTTGGGACACGTAGTTAAAAATAAACATTTTAAACTTTACTGTGTCTCTGAATACTCTTGTTGTGGACTGATATGAGAATAATAACGAAAAGGTGTTTCTGATTCCCACCATTCCTGAGAGTACTCTAATTCACTTGTTCTGGGTTGTCTAATCATGACTGATTTGCATATGGCCATGGGTCAAGACTGATTTGCATATGGTCATGTCTGAACTGGGGTGGCGTGGTGAGCAAAATAACGGTGGATTAAACCCAGATCTGTGACTGGGGGTGAATGTTTTGCCATTGTGGAAAATTCCATCCATCATCTTGTGTGTTACAAGAATCTGACGCATCTGCAGACGCGTCAGTTTCCCTGCACCTGTGTAAGAAACCCTTGCGCCAACAAAGTTGCGCCTTATTTACAATACGGCGCACTATGGTGCAAGGATTGACAGATGCGTCACAAATTCTGATGCCACTGTTAGTGGAAAAGTCAGGCATTGCTGGAGTCGTAACGCAAGCATGATGAAACTCCAGAAATGCATGTTGCGGCCTATTCCCAGTACACTGCATCAATTCTTACTCCTGCTTCAAGCAGGCGTAAGGTTTTGACGCAGTGGCGTCCTAAAAGTGACACAATGAAATCTTGTAGATTTCACTTCCTTACTTTTACGAGGTTTTACTGCATGGAACTCCCACCCTGCATACATAATACCTGATGCAGGTATAATGTCCCACAGGGCTTTACAATGTGTTGCATGTCCTTAGATGCGCCACGTTGTAAATTTGCAGCATTTTATATGCGCCCGTTGCATCACAAAAGTGACACAACAGTAGCGCAAAGTGTTGCAAGGGACCTGTAAATCTGCCCCACTGATCACAGTAGATGCAAGTCTGGTGGGACTGTGGGAAATCCTTGTGCAACATAATTGTCATTCCAATGTTCAGAGACTCACTCTGGCCTTTGCCAGTCGAAGGCTGACTTACAGAAGACAAGCCTATTCTCAACCAGAGAAGGAGGGTCTGGCTGTAGTGTTGGCCTGCAAATATTTTCATGTGTTTCAATTTGGAAAACGTTTCACTATCATTACATAACAACAAGCACTGCTCACTATTTTTAGAAAGCCGAAAGCCAAGATGTCTGCCCGCATTGAGAAGTGGGGGTTGTGACTGCAAGAGTACGAGTATGCAATTGTACACAAGCTGGGTAAAGATCAGATCCCTGCTGAATACTTTTAACAAGTACCTCTACATTGACAACGTTCGACATCCAAAGCTTTTGAGGAGTAAATCAATTAAATTGTGAGGTCCAGCAGGCCAGCAGCGCTATCTATTGAACAGATTATTGCTGCTACCAATGCCAATGAGATCATGCTTATACTTAAGAACATCATTTTGATTCAATCATGGAAGAAAAGTACTTGCATCATTGTTGACGATTTTGAGTTTAAAAAATGTAAAAATGTACAGGATGAACTCTCTGTTACCAATGAAGGTGTTATATTGAGAGTCTAAGGCAGAAATGTATTGATCTAGCCTATGAAGGACATTGTGACATTGTAGCCACCAAGGGAGCTTTGTGAGATCGAGTTTGGTTTCCAGGCCTCGATGAGCAATTTGGGAGGTAACTAAAAGAGTGCTATCTTTGCAACTGCCTTTCCCCCAACGTCACGCAGAATCCATTGACATATGGCATATGCCTGGGAATGAGTTGTAGTGGATTTCTGTGGGCCCTTAGGAAATGGAGTTCATCTTATGATAGTCATTGATGAGTGTTCATGCTTTCCTTTACTAGAGGTGTTATCATCAAAAATTCATGGCAAGTTCATCGAGTTGCTGAGTTACATCATGACAGCATGAGGTGCCCCAGCCATTCTTAAATCTGAAAATGGTCCATCGTTCACTAGCATTCTGAGAGTTTCTGGTCAGACTCAGTGGCAAGCATCAAAAGTGTACACCTCAGTGGCTTCAAGCCAATGGTGTTGTGGAACGATTCATGATTACCCTTAAAAGGTTAATTCAGTGAGCAGCAATGGAGGGAATCAAGCCCAATTAGGCCCTGTGTCAAGCCATCCTTGCTTATTGCTCAACTCCTAACTACACAACTCGTGAGAATCCTGCCATCTTGCTAGTTGGAAGAGCCATTGGAACCAAACTACCAAAGTGGACAGCAGACCGATCACAGAATGGGAAGGAGGTTTGTGTCACGGGCACTGCTCAAAAGCGTAAAATTAAGATGTATGCCGATCGGTGCCAACAAGCTCAGAAAACAGTCTTCAATTAATGTGACTCAGTCTTTGTCCAACAGAAGCTAAAGTGGGTTCTCCATTTGCTGTTGATGCTCTGATTATTGTGACATGCAAAGTACACATGGTGATAGCACATCGTTCCAGAAAGTTCATCACCCAGCACTCAACACTCTTTAAGCACCTCACTGTTTATCAGCTCTTGCAATCGTGAATGAGGAGACCCCACCTGACGCTCCATATCAAGAGTCAGAACTTGAACCATCGGTGCCCAATCAGAATATCATCTAAACTACCACATACCACTCAATATGGTCTAATGGTGCATGCGCTGCAACGACTTATTGAAGAAATCCGGTGTGACTGTGGTTTCTACTTTTTATTTAGCAAAGGGGGGGAGGTAGTATTTTTGAGACTGTCAGCCTCATGCATCAAGCCAAAATCCAGTCGTAAAATACCGATTCGCTAATAGCTCCCGGTATTGAGTCAAAAATACCCAATCCCAATGCATCAACCCAAAAGCAAAAATCGCTATTTAAGGAATCCTTAAATAGCGATTCCTTAAATAGCGATAGCATTTAAGGAATCCCAAATAGAGATTCCTTAATTTAAGGAATCTCAATTTGGGATTCCTTAAATGCAATGCATGAAAGTTAAAAAATTAGCGAATTCGCCAATAGGGGGAGCAAATTACCATGAAGATGAACTGCATGGTAATTTGCTAAAAGTCTGAAAAATGCACTTTTGTGCATTTTTCAAAGTTTCATGTTGCGCACACACATGCCCTTAGAGCATGTGTGTGTGCAACATATGTGCACATATCAATTTCAGGGGTGCAATAGGGTGTCATTTTGACACCCTTGCACCCTTGAAATTGCATGAGCAATTTGCGAGAACCTACTGGTACTCGCTATTTGCTCATGCAATCTCCAATTCATTCCTATGGGCCTGGAGGCCCATAGGAATGATTGGGATGGCATTCCTTAATTGCTACTCGCAATTTGCTAGTAGCAATTAAGGAAAGTTAAGGAATCTCTATTTGAATAGCGATTCCTACATGCATAGCCTTTTGCTATTCCTTATTAGCGATTCCTTATTTTTCGCTAAGAAGGAATCGCAAATGGCATTGTTGATGCATGTGCCCCTATGTGCACTAGGACCCTGCGGCTCTGGACAGAGGAATTATTTAACCTACTGGGAGTTGTTAGGGTATGGTTACTAATGGTTATGATGTAATAAGTTTGCAGTGTATGATCGTATGCTGAGGAATAAAGACGTCTGTGACAGAGCTCCGTGTGTGGCAAATTCATTTGCATGCCTCCGGGCTGGGGAGGACACTACATCTACCATGCTTTCAAAGAGTGTTTTGATGTGGGAGTGCATTGCTTTTGCATATTCTTTAGAATAGTTAGGAGAGACGTCTTTTGTGTTGGTTACACATTCATTAGTCCAGTCCCTGATGACATTATTGATTTGTTCAAGAGTCAATGAGTTCATCATTGTTCACCCTCCAAGCATACCATGGTCAGTACATTACAGTACAATAAGGTAGTGAGTAATATTCATCAGTAAAGGTTTACTTTGGGAGATGTATAGTTTTGAATAATATTGGCTAAAGTGCTTAACTATCATGGAAAAGTCATACAGAGGTGTCTCCTGGGAGGATTATACACAAGTTACTATATCTTCAGTCTGCCTAGGGCACATCGATCTCAGTAGAGTTCACCCGGATCCTTGGTCTCTCCATATGTTCTGGCTGCAGTATATTTGGCCGTATAACTAACCTCTTTGTCTGCAAATTCATAAAATATATGTAGCTTGGACTGAATTTTATGTTACATATGCATATTTTTTCCGTCTGCTAAGGGAATCACTTAAAGAGGCCAATTTCCAACTGAGTTAGACTATGACTTCTAGGTCGTATTTCACCGGTGTGTTTAGCATTACTAACACCTTGAATGTATACCCGAAGGCCTCGCACACAGTTTCATAATTTTCAGTAGTGACCATATTATGTTCTTTGCATTAAATGATAACTATGTCTATTTTTGATAGAAATGCAGTGTCCAACAAGGACTCAGTAGGAAATGTTAGTTAGTAGCAGGGGGGACGTCTGTCCAGAAACTTTAGTTAGTAGGGGAAAAGTCAGAGTGTGTGTAACCGAGGCTCATTGCACCTTTAAACATCAGGACGTAGTCAATGCAAGAATGCCCTACAAGCACAATAAAATAGAGCATACAGTTTTCAGTGTAGATTTTCTGTGCCTCAATATGTCTAATAGTTGATCTTTGTTGAGTATCTGATTTAGTTTAAAACCTTTTGTTGATTGTTTTCTGGAAGGGTCAGCTTGCAAGATACAATTGAGATCCCCTTGTCCCCTAATGAGGTACTAACACATTAAAGGTATCCAAAGATTGTGGGTGGAAGATTAGCCCTTAAGTGGAAATTAGGGCCATTTTCTCCCCATCAGTCTCACAGAGTGCCACCACATATATGCCATCTTGAGCAAAGGTTTCCACCATCCTCACAATGTGACCCATTCGACTGAGAGTAGCACCACTCTGGCTTGAGAGCTGAAGAAGAAGATGGCGCTTGTGCCTCTAAACATAGGCTCTTGACTGGGGGTGAGTGGTTTAAAAGTTTCAGCACTCCGTCCATCCTCTTGTTGTGTTTGCTGTGTTTGCCCTAAGTGGCCAAGGATATCCCTAGACATGCGTACCTTGCACACTATGCCCAGTGCTTAATTTGTAAAATATTAAGTACCAGGGCTCTGACCAGAAGGCAATTGCAGCTTGCACAACCTATCGCCCTTGTCATCACTGCCAAAACAACTACTAACCATTTCCCTTGCATGTATATGCAACAGTTCAGATTATTCCAGGTCCCCAAAGCTAAAGGAAGGACTGGGGAGGCAGGTATTGGCAATATTTTATTGTATATTGTTTTCCAAAACAACTATTTTACTGCTCATCTCTAAATTACATGAGCATGGACACCATGTGGCAGACTGCCCTAAGTGTTGTGCTGACAATTAGGTGCCGGTGCGATGCACTGGAAATCAATTAAGTGCCGGTGCTCAGCACCGGAAAGCACGGTTCAAATTAAGCACTGACTGCACCCCTGAATTCAAGCTAGCTTGGTTGATGCGGGCTAATACCCTAAAACCGGTCAGAGGATGCCTATTTCTGGTCCAGGGAGGACCTGGCCTTGAAGTTCAGGCAGGACTGTTCCCATGAGAAGCAGGGCCAAGACTTATTTGCATATGGCTGGGTGGCATAGTGAGCAAATGAACAATGGATTAAACCCAGATCTCTTGACTGGGGGTGAGTGGCTGAAAGGTTTCAGCACTACGCCCATCATTTGTTGTGTTTGCTTTAAATATATGCTAGCAGTCTGGTGGAAAGTTGCATTACCTGTATAAGTGCCAAAAATGCCTTTTTAAATTGGCTAAAACACTGCATTCCTTCCTGATTTGCCAAGTCAGTGGTATAAGTTTGGATTTCCAAAAACAATAGTTGAAGGACAGAATGCAGAACAATGTCATACACTTACCCCAGTACCGAGATCTGGGCCTAAATCCATCGTTTTTTTGCTCACCATGCCGTTCCAGTTTGAACCCAGCCATATGCAAATCAGTCTTGATATTGTAAGGGTCGAACTTTTGAGAAAAATACTAGAGTGGGTAATTGCTCTAATATATTGTCTAATGAAGAGATAGGTAAATGCAAGCTTATAGCAAAACACACAAGATGATGGACGGAATGTTGCACATTGGCAAAACATTCATCCCCAGTCACAGATCTGGGTTTAATCCATGGTTATTTTTCTCACCACGCCACCCCAGTTCAGACATGGCCATATGCAAATCAGTCTTGACCCTGGTCCTCATGGGTACAGTCGAGCCCGAACTGCCAAGCCAGGTCCTCCCTGGACTGGAAACAAGCATCCTAGGACCGGTTTCAGGGTTTCACCCCTCTTCAGCCAGGATAGCTTGATTCCAGTGACATGGAGAACAAGGGACCCACGTCTGGGCATACCCTTCCCACTCGGGCTGACAAATGCAAAAACAACAGTTGATGGACTGAAATCAAGAACAATGTCATACATTAACCCCAGTACAGAGATCTTGGCCTAAATCCATCGTTTTTTTTGCTCACCATGCCGTTCCAGTTTGAACCCAGACATATACAAGGGAGGGTGGTTATTTTTCACTATCATTTGAAATATGATTTATCCCTTCATTTTCTATGGTATTGTAACAATGCTGATGGTTTTGTTTTTAATCATTTGTCTGCTTATGTTAGCCAAAGTACTGCTCCTTGGGACACGTAGTTAAAAATAAACATTTTAAACTTTACTGTGTCTCTGAATACTCTTGTTGTGGACTGATATGAGAATAATAACGAAAAGGTGTTTCTGATTCCCACCATTCCTGAGAGTACTCTAATTCACTTGTTCTGGGTTGTCTAATCATGACTGATTTGCATATGGCCATGGGTCAAGACTGATTTGCATATGGTCATGTCTGAACTGGGGTGGCGTGGTGAGCAAAATAACGGTGGATTAAACCCAGATCTGTGACTGGGGGTGAATGTTTTGCCATTGTGGAAAATTCCATCCATCATCTTGTGTGTTACAAGAATCTGACGCATCTGCAGACGCGTCAGTTTCCCTGCACCTGTGTAAGAAACCCTTGCGCCAACAAAGTTGCGCCTTATTTACAATACGGCGCACTATGGTGCAAGGATTGACAGATGCGTCACAAATTCTGATGCCACTGTTAGTGGAAAAGTCAGGCATTGCTGGAGTCGTAACGCAAGCATGATGAAACTCCAGAAATGCATGTTGCGGCCTATTCCCAGTACACTGCATCAATCCTTACTCCTGCTTCAAGCAGGCGTAAGGTTTTGACGCAGTGGCGTCCTAAAAGTGACACAATGAAATCTTGTAGATTTCACTTCCTTACTTTTACGAGGTTTTACTGCATGGAACTCCCACCCTGCATACATAATACCTGATGCAGGTATAATGTCCCACAGGGCTTTACAATGTGTTGCATGTCCTTAGATGCGCCACGTTGTAAATTTGCAGCATTTTATATGCGCCCGTTGCATCACAAAAGTGACACAACAGTAGCGCAAAGTGTTGCAAGGGACCTGTAAATCTGCCCCACTGATCACAGTAGATGCAAGTCTGGTGGGACTGTGGGAAATCCTTGTGCAACATAATTGTCATTCCAATGTTCAGAGACTCACTCTGGCCTTTGCCAGTCGAAGGCTGACTTACAGAAGACAAGCCTATTCTCAACCAGAGAAGGAGGGTCTGGCTGTAGTGTTGGCCTGCAAATATTTTCATGTGTTTCAATTTGGAAAACGTTTCACTATCATTACATAACAACAAGCACTGCTCACTATTTTTAGAAAGCCGAAAGCCAAGATGTCTGCCCGCATTGAGAAGTGGGGGTTGTGACTGCAAGAGTACGAGTATGCAATTGTACACAAGCTGGGTAAAGATCAGATCCCTGCTGAATACTTTTAACAAGTACCTCTACATTGACAACGTTCGACATCCAAAGCTTTTGAGGAGTAAATCAATTAAATTGTGAGGTCCAGCAGGCCAGCAGCGCTATCTATTGAACAGATTATTGCTGCTACCAATGCCAATGAGATCATGCTTATACTTAAGAACATCATTTTGATTCAATCATGGAAGAAAAGTACTTGCATCATTGTTGACGATTTTGAGTTTAAAAAATGTAAAAATGTACAGGATGAACTCTCTGTTACCAATGAAGGTGTTATATTGAGAGTCTAAGGCAGAAATGTATTGATCTAGCCTATGAAGGACATTGTGTCATTGTAGCCACCAAGGGAGCTTTGTGAGATCGAGTTTGGTTTCCAGGCCTCGATGAGCAATTTGGGAGGTAACTAAAAGAGTGCTATCTTTGCAACTGCCTTTCCCCCAACGTCACGCAGAATCCATTGACATATGGCATATGCCTGGGAATGAGTTGTAGTGGATTTCTGTGGGCCCTTAGGAAATGGAGTTCATCTTATGATAGTCATTGATGAGTGTTCATGCTTTCCTTTACTAGAGGTGTTATCATCAAAAATTCATGGCAAGTTCATCGAGTTGCTGAGTTACATCATGACAGCATGAGGTGCCCCAGCCATTCTTAAATCTGAAAATGGTCCATCGTTCACTAGCATTCTGAGAGTTTCTGGTCAGACTCAGTGGCAAGCATCAAAAGTGTACACCTCAGTGGCTTCAAGCCAATGGTGTTGTGGAACGATTCATGATTACCCTTAAAAGGTTAATTCAGTGAGCAGCAATGGAGGGAATCAAGCCCAATTAGGCCCTGTGTCAAGCCATCCTTGCTTATTGCTCAACTCCTAACTACACAACTCGTGAGAATCCTGCCATCTTGCTAGTTGGAAGAGCCATTGGAACCAAACTACCAAAGTGGACAGCAGACCGATCACAGAATGGGAAGGAGGTTTGTGTCACGGGCACTGCTCAAAAGCGTAAAATTAAGATGTATGCCGATCGGTGCCAACAAGCTCAGAAAACAGTCTTCAATTAATGTGACTCAGTCTTTGTCCAACAGAAGCTAAAGTGGGTTCTCCATTTGCTGTTGATGCTCTGATTATTGTGACATGCAAAGTACACATGGTGATAGCACATCGTTCCAGAAAGTTCATCACCCAGCACTCAACACTCTTTAAGCACCTCACTGTTTATCAGCTCTTGCAATCGTGAATGAGGAGACCCCACCTGACGCTCCATATCAAGAGTCAGAACTTGAACCATCGGTGCCCAATCAGAATATCATCTAAACTACCACATACCACTCAATATGGTCTAATGGTGCATGCGCTGCAACGACTTATTGAAGAAATCCGGTGTGACTGTGGTTTCTACTTTTTATTTAGCAAAGGGGGGGAGGTAGTATTTTTGAGACTGTCAGCCTCATGCATCAAGCCAAAATCCAGTCGGTAAAATACCGATTCGCTAATAGCTCCCGGTATTGAGTCAAAAATACCCAATCCCAATGCATCAACCCAAAAGCAAAAATCGCTATTTAAGGAATCCTTAAATAGCGATTCCTTAAATAGCGATAGCATTTAAGGAATCCCAAATAGAGATTCCTTAATTTAAGGAATCTCAATTTGGGATTCCTTAAATGCAATGCATGAAAGTTAAAAAATTAGCGAATTCGCCAATAGGGGGAGCAAATTACCATGAAGATGAACTGCATGGTAATTTGCTAAAAGTCTGAAAAATGCACTTTTGTGCATTTTTCAAAGTTTCATGTTGCGCACACACATGCCCTTCGAGCATGTGTGTGTGCAACATATGTGCACATATCAATTTCAGGGGTGCAATAGGGTGTCATTTTGACACCCTTGCACCCTTGAAATTGCATGAGCAATTTGCGAGAACCTACTGGTACTCGCTATTTGCTCATGCAATCTCCAATTCATTCCTATGGGCCTGGAGGCCCATAGGAATGATTGGGATGGCATTCCTTAATTGCTACTCGCAATTTGCTAGTAGCAATTAAGGAAAGTTAAGGAATCTCTATTTGAATAGCGATTCCTACATGCATAGCCTTTTGCTATTCCTTATTAGCGATTCCTTATTTTTCGCTAAGAAGGAATCGCAAATGGCATTGTTGATGCATGTGCCCCTATGTGCACTAGGACCCTGCGGCTCTGGACAGAGGAATTATTTAACCTGCTGGGAGTTGTTAGGGTATGGTTACTAATGGTTATGATGTAATAAGTTTGCAGTGTATGATCGTATGCTGAGGAATAAAGACGTCTGTGACAGAGCTCCGTGTGTGGCAAATTCATTTGCATGCTTCCGGGCTGGGGAGGACACTACATCTACCATGCTTTCAAAGAGTGTTTTGATGTGGGAGTGCATTGCTTTTACATATTCTTTAGAATAGTTAGTAGAGACGTCTTTTGTGTTGGTTACACATTCATTAGTCCAGTCCCTGATGACATTATTGATTTGTTCAAGAGTCAATGAGTTCATCATTGTTCACCCTCCAAGCATGCCATGGTCAGTACATTACAGTACAATAAGGTAGTGAGTAACATTCATCAGTAAAGGTTTACTTTGGGAGATGTATAGTTCTGAATAATATTGGCTAAAGTGCTTAACTATCATGGAAAAGTCGTACAGAGGTGTCTCCTGGGAGGATTATACACAAGTTACTATATCTTCAGTCTGCCTAGGGCACATCGATCTCAGTAGAGTTCACCCGGACCCTTGGTCTCTCCATATGTTGTGGCTGCAGTATATTTGGCCGTATAACTAACCTCTTTGTCTGCAAATTCATAAAATATATGTAGCTTGGACTGAATTTTATGTTACACATGCATATTGTTTCCGTCTGCTAAGGGAATCACTTAAAGAGGCCAATTTCCAACTGAGTTAGACTATGACTTCTAGGTCGTATTACACCGGTGTGTTTAGCATTACTAACACCTTGAATGTATACCCGAAGGCCTCGCACACAGTTTCATAATTTTCAGTAGTGACCATATTATGATCTTTGCATTAAATGATAGCTATGTCTATTTTTGATAGAAATGCAGTGTCCAACAAGGACTCAGTAGGAAATGTTAGTTAGTAGCAGGGGGGACGTCTGTCCAGAAACTTTAGTTAGTAGGGGAAAAGTCAGAGTTTGTGTAACCGAGGCTCATTGCACCTTTAAACATCAGGACGTAGTCAATGCAAGAATGCCCTACAAGCACAATAAAATAGAGCATACAGTTTTCAGTGTAGATTTTCTGTGCCTCAATATGTCTAATAGTTGATCTTTGTTGAGTATCTGATTTAGTTTAAAACCTTTTGTTGATTGTTTTCTGGAAGGGTCAGCTTGCAAGATACAATTGAGACCCCCTTGTCCCCTAATAAGGTACTAACACATTAAAGGTATCCAAAGATTGTGGGTGGAAAATTAGCCCTTAAATGGAAATTAGGGCCATTTTCTCCCCATCAGTCTCACAGAGTGCCACCACATATATGCCATCTTGAGTAAAGGTTTCCACCACCCTCACAATGTGACCCATTCGACTCAGATTAGCACCACTCTGGCTTGAGAGCTGAGGAAGAAGATGGCGCTTGTGCTTCTAAACATAGGCTCTTGACTGGGGGTGAGTGGTTTAAAAGTTTCAGCACTCCGTCCATCCTCTTGTTGTGTTTGCTGTGTTTGCCCTAAGTGGCCAAGGATATCCCTAGACATGCGTACCTTGCACACTATGCCCAGTGCTTAATTTGTAAAATATTAAGTACCAGGGCTCTGACCAGAAGGCAATTGCAGCTTGCACAACCTATCGCCCTTGTCATCACTGCCAAAACAACTACTAACCCTTTTCCTTGCATGTATATGCAACAGTTCAGATTATTCCAGGTCCCCAAAGCTAAAGGAAGGACTGGGGAGGCAGGTATTGGCAATATTTTATTGTATATTGTTTTCCAAAACAACTATTTTACTGCTCATCTCTAAATTACATGAGCATGGACACCATGTGGCAGACTGCCCTAAGTGTTGTGCTGACAATTAGGTGCCGGTGCGATGCACTGGAAATCAATTAAGTGCCGGTGCTCAGCACCGGAAAGCACGGTTCAAATTAAGCACAGACTGCACCCCTGAATTCAAGCTACCTTGGTTGATGCGGGCTAATACCCTAAAACCGGTCAGAGGATGCCTATTTCTGGTCCAGGGAGGACCTGGCCTTGAAGTTCAGGCAGGACTGTTCCCATGAGAAGCAGGGCCAAGACTTATTTGCATATGGCTGGGTGGCATAGTGAGCAAATGAACAATGGATTAAACCCAGATCTCTTGACTGGGGGTGAGTGGCTGAAAGGTTTCAGCACTACGCCCATCATTTGTTGTGTTTGCTTTAAATATATGCTAGCAGTCTGGTGGAAAGTTGCATTACCTGTATAAGTGCCAAAAATGCCTTTTTAAATTGGCTAAAACACTGCATTCCTTCCTGATTTGCCAAGTCAGTGGTATAAGTTTGGATTTGCAAAAACAATAGTTGAAGGACAGAATGCAGAACAATGTCATACACTTACCCCAGTACCGAGATCTGGGCCTAAATCCATCGTTTTTTTGCTCACCATGCCGTTCCAGTTTGAACCCAGCCATATGCAAATCTGTCTTGATATTGTAAGGGTCGAACTTTTGAGAAAAATACTAGAGTGGGTAATTGCTCTAATATATTGTCTAATGAAGAGATAGGTAAATGCAAGCTTATAGCAAAACACACAAGATGATGGACAGAATGTTGCACATTGGCAAAACATTCATCCCCAGTCACAGATCTGGGTTTAATCCATGGTTATTTTTCTCACCACGCCACCCCAGTTCAGACATGGCCATATGCAAATCAGTCTTGACCCTGGTCCTCATGGGTACAGTCGAGCCCGAACTGCCAAGCCAGGTCCTCCCTGGACAGGAAACAAGCATCCTAGGACCGGTTTCAGGGTTTCACCCCTCTTCAGCCAGGATAGCTTGATTCCAGTGACATGGAGAACACGGGACCCACGTCTGGGCATACCCTTCCCACTCGGGCTGACAAATGCAAAAACAACAGTTGATGGACTGAAATCAAGAACAATGTCATACATTAACCCCAGTACAGAGATCTGGGCCTAAATCCATCGTTTTTTTGCTCACCATGCCGTTCCAGTTTGAACCCAGACATATACAAGGGAGGGTGGTTATTTTTCACTATCATTTGAAATATGGTTTATCCCTTCATTTTCTATGGTATTGTAACAATGCTGATGGTTTTGTTTTTAATCATTTGTCTGCTTATGTTAGCCAAAGTACTGCTCCTTGGGACACGTGGTGAAAAATAAACATTTTAAACTTTACTGTGTCTCTGAATACTCTTGTTGTGGACTGATATGAGAATAATAACGAAAAGGTGTTTCTGATTCCCACCATTCCTGAGAGTACTCTAATTCACTTGTTCTGGGTTGTCTAATCATGACTGATTTGCATATGGCCATGGGCCAAGACTGATTTGCATATGGTCATGTCTGAACTGGGGTGGCGTGGTGAGAAAAATAACGGTGGATTAAACCCAGATCTGTGACTGGGGGTGAATGTTTTGCCATTGTGGAAAATTCCGTCCATCATCTTGTGTGTTTTGCTGTTCACCCTATGTGGGAAGGGTATGCCCAGACGTGGGTCCCGTGCTCACTACGCCACTGGAGTCAAGCTATCCTGGCTGAAGAGGGGTGAAACCCCGAAACTGGTCCTAGGATGCTTGATTCCGGTCCAGGGAAGACATGGCTTGGCAGTTCAGGCTGGACTGTTCCCATGAGGCACAGGGTCAAGACTGATTTGCACATGGCCATGTCTGAACTGGGGTGGCGTGGTGAGCAAAATAACCATGGAATAAACCAAGATCTGTGACTGGGGGTGAATGTTTTGCCAATGTGCAACATTTCATCCATGTGTGTTTTGCTATAAGCTTGGATTTACCTGTCTCATCATTAGACAATATATTAGAGCAATTACCCACTCTAGTATTTTTCTCAAAAGTTCGGCCCTTACCATTATAAGACCACATATCTCTCTTCCAAAACTATCCCTAAGATCTTGCCCTCCCCCTTCCACACTGTAAACCCAACTAACAGTGAAATACAACTCTTGCTCCTCCATTCAATCAAAATCAGAACATTCATGTTTAGAGTGCGTAGCAATGCAGCATAGGGCAGAGCATGTCATGCCCGGAACCCATGCAAAGGGCAGTGGTGCCCTCATCTAAATAGGGAGCAGTACTCTCAGAGCATAACTATTTGATGCCCAAACTACATAACCCAAAGACAACATAATCTGTTTTCAATAGGCATTTGCAGAGCAAATCTTATGTAAAAAAAACAGCAAAAACTTCACTGGTGCTTTGTCGCTAGAGTAAGTGCGCATGTAAGCAACATATAAAGTCAGGGCTATATTTATGAGCCCAGTTGCGTCGCTCTTGCACCATACAACAATACAAATGAGATTTATGATGCCATGGAAGGCCTCTTTGTGTGATCCTGAGCAGCTTCATAAATCTGCATAAAATGCAGCAATTTGCACAGCATAGCGTTACTCTTCCCTGGGAAGGCATTTTATGGGTGTTGTGTAGATGTTCCCACAAAACTCCCATGGTTTTTGATGCAATCCCAGATTTGCCAAAAGTGGTCCACCTGGGAATGCACCTTAAGGATACGAGTTCCCAGGGGAGGCATAACGACAGAAATGTATTTATTTATCCTTGCTGCTTTATCTATGTGAGCATGCATTCTGCAGCAGACATCGATGGTGGAAAAGGCCTCTCAGGATTGTTTTTGTGCCAGAAGATTCCCCTTCCTGCACATAAATAATCCTGCATGCAAGACAAGCACCCTTGCATTGGTGAGGTGGTGCTAGGCAATCAAAACAGAGCTAATGCAGGGAAAAAGGCAGGAATGCACCATTTTCTTTTAACAGTCATGTACTGCAGCAAGGTGACTTTCTCATATTTATGTCCCTTTAGTGTCTATGCAGTATACATTCCAACGATTTGAGACTGTACAATAAAGGCAGGGGGGTATCTGTTGTCTAAGTAGGACAAAACAAGCTATAACATTATATTGAGAACCACGGAGTTCCACGATCATTATTCATAATTTTCTAGCACAGAGGGCTCACACAAGCACTTCACGAGCTGGGCAGATAACATGAATATTTGCTCTGAAGGCACGTAATCGGAAGGCACCTCTTCTGAAAGATTCTCTCCTGTATTTAATGCACTCATTCTTGTTAATGCCCTACATATACTATCAGTTATAAAGTCTTCACTCACCAGAAGAGTTTGAAAACTCCCCCTCTGCACAGGGCACACAGTCAAAGCAGCAGATGGGCTTTCCTTCTATGGGAGCCTTCCGGTACCCAGGGGTGCAGCTCTTACTACAGACAGAGGAGGGCATCTGCGAAAAAAAGGGATGAGGCAGAGAGACCAATTTTAAGGACTGACAAGAGAACTGTAAAAGGCCAACACTATTCAGAAGAGACACATATTGTAGTTCAGAGCTCTATTTAGAAGACCATTAAGGAAATTACTCAATGTTTTGTTAAATGTCCATTACTTAAAAGTGATCTGAGTTATTTGTCAGCAAACATGTGTTTGTCGAATGAACCATGAGGCTGGTATGACTGGCCAGTGACTTGGGCAGCTCCTGTTCATTGTCTCATAGAAAAGCTCGCGAGAGTGGCAATATACTATGAAATGAATCCAGTTATCCGATTTAAATATAAGGGCTCCATAATGAGCTGCAGAAAGAGATGTCACTGCCTGCATACTGTGCAGCACATGAACAAATGTTACTGGTGCATACATTGCAGCACCGGAGCAGATGCGTCACAGCCTGCATTCCATGGAGTACCGAAGAAGATGCATCACAGCCTGCATACTATGGTGCACGGAAGTAGATGCATCACAGCCTGCATGTTATGGAGCACAGAAGCAGATGTGTCACACCCTGCATGCTATGGAGTACAGAGGTATATGCATCACAGCCTGCATACTATGGAGTACAGAGGCAAATGTGTCACACCCTGCATGCTATGGAGTACAGAGGCAAATGTGTCACACCCTGCATGCTATGGAGTACAGAGGCAAATGTGTCACACCCTGCATGCTATGGAGTACAGAGGCAGATGCAGATGCCTCACAGTCTGCATACTATGGAGTACAGAAGCAGATGTGTCACAGCCTGCATACCATGGAGTACAGAAGGTGATGGGTCACAGCCTGCATAATATGGAGTGCAGTAACAGATGTGTCACAGCCTGCATGCTATGGAGTAAAGAATCAGATGCGTCGGAGCCAGTATGCTATGGAGTACAGAAGCAGATGTGTCACAGCCTGCATCCTATGGAGTACAGAAGCAGATGCATCACAGGCTGCATACTATGGAGTACAGAAGCAGATGTGCCACAGCCTGCATGCTATGGAGTACAGAAGCAGATGCATCACAGTCTGCATGATATGGAGTACAGAAGCAGATGCGTCACACCCTGCATGCTATGGAGTACAGAGGCAGATGCAGATGCCTCACAGTCTGCATACTATGGAGAGCAGAAGCAGATGCATCACAGTCTGCATACTATGGAGTACAGAAGCAGATGTGTCACAGCCTGCATACCATGGAGTACAGAAGGTGATGGGTCACAGCCTGCATAATATGGAGTGCAGTAACAGATGTGTCACAGCCTGCATGCTATGGAGTAAAGAATCAGATGCGTCGGAGCCAGTATGCTATGGAGTACAGAAGCAGATGTGTCACAGCCTGCATCCTATGGAGTACAGAAGCAGATGCATCACAGTCTGCATACTATGGAGTACAGAAGCAGATGTGCCACAGCCTGAATGCTATGGAGTACAGAAGCAGATGCATCACAGTCTGCATACTATGGAGAACAGAAGCAGATGCGTCACAGTCTGCATACTATGGAGTACAGAAGCAGATGCGTCAGAGCCTGCATACTATGGAGTACAGAAGCAGATGCGTCAGAGCCTGCATACTATGGAGTACAGAAGCAGATGCATCACGGCCTGCATGCTATGGAGTACAGAAGCAGATGCATCACAGTCTGCATACTATGGAGTACAGAGGCAGATGCATCACTTTCTGCATACTATGGAGTACAGAAGCAGATGCGTCACAGTCTGCATGATATGGAGTACAGAAGGAGATGCGTCAGAGCCTGCATGCTATGGAGTACAGAAGCAGATGCGTCACAGTCTGCATGATTTGGAGTACAGAAGCAGATGCGTCACAGTCTGCATGATATGGAGTACAGAAGGAGATGCGTCAGAGCCTGCATGCTATGGAGTACAGAAGCAGATGCGTCACAGTCTGCATGATATGGAGTACAGAAGCAGATGCGTCACAGTCTGCATGATATGGAGTACAGAAGCAGATGCATCACAGCCTGCATGCTATGGAGTACAGAAGCAGATGCGTCACAGTCTGCATGATATGGAGTACAGAAGCAGATGCGTCACACCCTGCATGCTATGGAGTACAGAGGCAGATGCAGATGCCTCACAGTCTGCATACTATGGAGAGCAGAAGCAGATGCATCACAGTCTGCATACTATGGAGTACAGAAGCAGATGTGTCACAGCCTGCATACCATGGAGTACAGAAGGTGATGGGTCACAGCCTGCATAATATGGAGTGCAGTAACAGATGTGTCACAGCCTGCATGCTATGGAGTAAAGAATCAGATGCGTCGGAGCCAGTATGCTATGGAGTACAGAAGCAGATGTGTCACAGCCTGCATCCTATGGAGTACAGAAGCAGATGCATCACAGGCTGCATACTATGGAGTACAGAAGCAGATGTGCCACAGCCTGCATGCTATGGAGTACAGAAGCAGATGCATCACAGTCTGCATACTATGGAGAACAGAAGCAGATGCGTCACAGTCTGCATACTATGGAGTACAGAAGCAGATGCGTCAGAGCCTGCATACTATGGAGTACAGAAGCAGATGCGTCAGAGCCTGCATACTATGGAGTACAGAAGCAGATGCATCACAGTCTGCATACTATGGAGTACAGAGGCAGATGCATCACTTTCTGCATACTATGGAGTACAGAAGCAGATGCGTCACAGTCTGCATGATATGGAGTACAGAAGGAGATGCGTCAGAGCCTGCATGCTATGGAGTACAGAAGCAGATGCGTCACAGTCTGCATGATATGGAGTACAGAAGCAGATGCGTCACAGTCTGCATGATATGGAGTACAGAAGCAGATGCGTCACACCCTGCATGCTATGGAGTACAGAGGCAGATGCAGATGCCTCACAGTCTGCATACTATGGAGAGCAGAAGCAGATGCATCACAGTCTGCATACTATGGAGTACAGAAGCAGATGTGTCACAGCCTGCATACCATGGAGTACAGAAGGTGATGGGTCACAGCCTGCATAATATGGAGTGCAGTAACAGATGTGTCACAGCCTGCATGCTATGGAGTAAAGAATCAGATGCGTCGGAGCCAGTATGCTATGGAGTACAGAAGCAGATGTGTCACAGCCTGCATCCTATGGAGTACAGAAGCAGATGCATCACAGGCTGCATACTATGGAGTACAGAAGCAGATGTGCCACAGCCTGCATGCTATGGAGTACAGAAGCAGATGCATCACAGTCTGCATACTATGGAGAACAGAAGCAGATGCGTCACAGTCTGCATACTATGGAGTACAGAAGCAGATGCGTCAGAGCCTGCATACTATGGAGTACAGAAGCAGATGCGTCAGAGCCTGCATACTATGGAGTACAGAAGCAGATGCATCACGGCCTGCATGCTATGGAGTACAGAAGCAGATGCATCACAGTCTGCATACTATGGAGTACAGAGGCAGATGCATCACTTTCTGCATACTATGGAGTACAGAAGCAGATGCGTCACAGTCTGCATGATATGGAGTACAGAAGGAGATGCGTCAGAGCCTGCATGCTATGGAGTACAGAAGCAGATGCGTCACAGTCTGCATGATATGGAGTACAGAAGCAGATGCGTCACAGTCTGCATGATATGGAGTACAGAAGCAGATGCGTCAGAGCCTGCATGCTATGGAGTATGTGCCACAGCCTGCATGCTATGGAGTACAGAAGCAGATGTCAGCAACTGCATGTAGCATACTGTAAAGCATAAAAGCAGTTATACTACTGCTGGCATACTGTGCCGCATGGAAGCAGACCAGCACTCATACAGGCTATTGCCTGGATAGGGTGTGTTTTGGGGGGGCTGGTGGGTTAGGAGCAATAGAGAGGCTGCTGTCTTAGGAGTAGTGAGAGATTGCTGGTAACACTGATGGTGCAGTATGAGTAGCTCACTACTGTGGAGAAGAAAGGGCATCAAAGGACAGGGGAGATGTGGCATGAATCAGCTGAAAACAAGTATTAAAGTTGCTTTCCAACTTGGCCTAAAGTTTGAAAAAAACACAATACAACACTGACAATGCTGACCTCATTATAGCTTTTTCTTTAACTTTTTGTCATGTTGCACTGTACAAAATAATTGGCATACAATTTCACTAATAACTATACAAAAAAAACATGATGCAATCCCCATTTGCAAAATGGGCATGGTTTCAGTGCACATGTGCTACGTATTGTGTCCTTTATCTGCAAAAACCTACAAAAGATTTTATTTTTGTGGTTTGAGAGATGGGCTGTGCAAAACTCCTGGACACTCTGCAAAAATGGACGCCGGGAGAAGTGGAGTTAAGGGCAGGTTAGAACAGGACATTTGGATTAGGGACGGGTTGCTGAGAAAGAGAATATTGACAGAAGCATAGGGAACAAGCATTAGACAATCCAACAAATGCCTGTATGTATGCCTATCCGTATGTGGTGAGACATTAACTACACTGCGGGTGGGTCTCAAATAGGGAAATTAGTTTGAGTCTTTAAAAGGGTGGGCTCAGCTGAAAGCGAGACTTGGAGCGCTATGCATTCCAAGCCTCAAGTCCAACTAAAGAAGTGCAGGCGAACCAAGCTGTACTTTGAGGCTTTGTGAGGGAGGGCTCAGCTGAAAAAGAGGCTTGCCACACAATGCGTTCAAAACCTCATATACCACTATATGACAGAAAAAAACCAGAGCTGACTTAAAATGCATGCAGCAAGGAGGAGAATAATTAGGTAAACGCATTGTGGTACAATTGTTACCGCATTGTGCAGGAGAGATTAGGTAAACAAGCACAGCACAAGCGCTCTGGTGGAAAACATTAAAAAAATAGTTCTCCAAAAGTAGATGGATACAGTAGTTTGCCGATGGGAAACTCATACGAGAACAGCAGGAGGAATACACATTGGTAAATAGAGGAAAAAATGCTACAACCAATAGAAATGGAGGAAAAGTAAGTGGCATGCACAGGAACCGATGAAAAGCCAAGAAAAAGAGAAAGCGGAATGGAAGCCCCTTTCAGTTTATAAAAAAAAGATTAGATTTTGTTAGCACAGCACAAGCGCTGTGCTGGCGAAACCTAAAAAGGCAGTTAAAGTACCAGGGGTAGAATTAAAGTTGATTTAGAGTCGTGTCAATCAGATGTAATGCTGGTGTGATATATTTACCTTGTGCACCAAGTTGTTGTGATAAATTGTAGTATAACTTCTGAAAAAAGGCAGTACAACAAATGTCACAGTAGCAAGAAGACTTTAAGCCACCCTCTTGGAGCTTGTTCTAAGGAATTATTGTGTAACATACACGTCATATAACATCTCTAACCTTAGGCTGAAATATTTTGTAGGTAAGATTCAGTTAGATGTTAAATTATGTGATGTTTTGAGAAATACTTTTTGTAACATGGCAATTTTCAAACTGACCTGACCAAGGTTGTACAGTGCAGAGTCCCAGATGATCGAGCTTTTGTTGATGACAAGTTGATGACCAGTGGGAGCGGACGGGTCAAACGTGCCAACTTGGATTTCTCTGGAGGTTCCATCAGGATAGTGAAACCAGTTTAATATGTCATACTGAGGCGGCCCATCGCCTGCGTCATCAAATTCAAAATCAACTCCAGAAGGTGTCTTAAAATGAATCCTCTGAAGGAATCTGTTCAGCTATTAAAGTACAGATTAGAAGCAATAAACAAGATGCTGACTGTATTACCAAAGCTCATTAACCTTCACACCGTATATTCATTGTTGTTATAAATGTAGCAAAATTAAAAATTAAACACTGGTCATAAATCATCAAATCATTTCACTATCAAGGGTGTTTGCCAAGGAATCTGTTCCTTCGGATTTTGCTCCTGAGAGTCGTATTCCACGATTGCCATAAACCCTTCAAGGAGACATGGGTAATTGGGGTCCATAGTTTGTCAGGTCACCTATTTTTTTTTTAACACATGATCCTTAGAACAGGTCCATGATATATTCATAACGTGACTCAGACATTCCACAATGAGGTTCTATCTGTTTTTACCCAGAACCTGATTGGCCTGAAGAATATGTCTTACATTTGCGTGATGTATGTAGGGTGGTTTCCATTTATTTGGAATTCAGAGCCCTTTTTTGTCATTGTGAAAATCTCTTTCGGAACTTTGGTGAAACCCATCAAGAATTATGACCTTCATCAGGTACTTTAGATTGATAGATTTAGTCTGTTTGCTCTCTCCTTTGCTTGTAATGTGTTGAGTAGGAAACTGCCTAGACCTGTTCAGGCATGTTCTATTAGAGGCATGGATTTTTTTTAAGCAGTGGTGCAGACTACCTCTTATGGTGACATGTGCTCCGTCAAAACTTGATCTTCATGTTCTATGTCTGGGACAAATTACATTCTGGATATGACTTCCCAGGATTCTTTATCACCAGTATTGTATCTGCTGACGCATGATCTGTGCAGGGTCCAGTAACTGTTACTAAAGGTCCACTGGGTGCTTCACTCTTTTTTAATGTTCATACATTTTGGTTTGTAAGGTACAATTCTGACACTGCTAAGGGCTTGAGAATTTCATCCTGTGTAAATGATGGGGACAAGGATCATAGATGTAAGGTATTTTCTTCATTACTTCCCAGTGATCCCAGTAATCTGTTGCTTTCCTCTTCATCCAAAGCCTTCCTTCCCATCACCCTTCTTTTTGGACTGGGTCATTGATTTGAGGTTTGCTGCTTATGAGCAGGAAGAAAGGTGTGCACGGTCTACCTTTCTGGGGTTTGTTGCTTTGCAAAACATTATTTCTGAAAGCCAAGAGAATGACTGCTCAGGAGCTTGGATCACCTCTTGTTTCAATGCCTGGGACAAGTAAGAAACCATCAGCATAATTGAAAACAAAAGCGAGGTTAGGCTCTGATAACATTAGGAGCAGTCTCACCTACCCACATCTGTGGTCTTTTAAAGAATGTGTAAAGACTGCAGCCATATTTAAGTTTATTTTGGTCCGAATGTGTAGTATAAAAGCCTGTTCCCTCTGCAGCTGAGATCAAAGAGAAGAACAGGGGATAGTGGGGTCCTGAATTCTAAATGTCTTCACTCAATCAATATAAACATGGGGTAACATTCTACAGGAAGCAGGCAATGGAACACATTAGCACCTCAGAGCTTGTGCTGCAAACGTCAAGCACCACATAATAGTAGGTGGGGGTGTCAACAGATGAGAGCAGGTAAGAGCTCCACAGAGTAGTGCAAGGCTAATCATCTCTGTGCTGGACAGTTTGTTTATTATGGCCCCTGCTGAAGAACCATTTTGAAGTCGGCAAGGCATGTGTGATTATCTTGCAAGCCAAAGCAAACACTCTTATGGCAACAAAAACAAGGTGATGGATGGAATGCTTGAATAAATCCCAGCCACTGCCAATTACTTGAGACTGGAATGCATTGCAGACAGAGAAGGAAACCCGAGGATACCAAGGGACCAAGGGTAGTCTTAGACCTATGAGGAACAAGGGTCCCTAGGCATACACGTGATATCCTTGCTACACACTGATAATGCACATGGAGAATTCAAATAATCAGTAATTTATTTGTATGCAAAGTTAAAATTAATTCTTTTAGGGATATGAACCCCTATGGGGTGCACCAAAACAGGTATTGCAGAAACAAACAGACAAAAGAAAAGGGTTGTGAGATCAAGAATTATACAGAATCAAAAAGTCACATTTCTTATTAAAATAAAACACGACTGCACCCAAAGGGCAATTTTGCAAATCCATGTGGTCAGAGGGATTTGGTCAATGACGTTTCGGCCCCCTTAACATCTGGGAGGGATCTCCATCATCATCGGCTGTAATTCACCTTGCATTAGGTTACAACACATATTTACTGATTTGTTGTATATTGATTATGTGGCAAAGAAAATATTGTATTGTCCTAATAATGATCCCAGATGTTAAGGGGATCAGAAAGTTGTAACAAAATCCCCTAAGTAATTACCAGTGTCTGAGATTAAGTCAGTCAATCACTTTTGTGTGTACTCTAGTTCTTACATTGATTGTACAAATGCTAATTATGTGATTTTTTGATCAAATGCAAGGGCATCCTTTTAATGTCTTGCCTGCAGACAACTTTAGATGTCCTGCAAGAGGTCCTGCCATGGCTTAACTAACATCCATCACTACATAACACACAAAAAATAAGAAAAGACATACATATATTCATGCATACAGATACTTAAAGGGGCTTTTGCACATTCCCTTTCACCTGGCACTACGCATTGGACAATGGGGTGGCCAATCAGTAGTGGTATCAGCCATTTTGTGGATGATCATACACACATTGTCATTAATGTAATGATTTATTTTCTTGTTTTATAATTGAGAGGGGCTCCATATAGACTCTGCAGCATATACCTACCAAGCTCTTCCCCAGCAGCTCTGCCTTGCTGTGCTTGGCCTTTCGGTCCCACCCAGGCAGGGTTCGAGACCGCACCCTGCTGTTTCCCGCTTGTGTCTCGCTGCCGCGCCAGTAATTCTTTCATTTTTCTTTTCCTTATTTTCCCCCAGTAATTCTTTCTTTTTACTTTTCTTTATTTTTCCCCTGCATCCCCCCACTGTAGCCAATAACACTGTTCCCCCTGACTAAATTGTATCCTTGTTGGTGTCAGAATCTCGCTGACTGTGCCCACTGTTCCATTGTGTAATTGTGTAATTGTCTTTGTACTGTAGGCAACTCTGTAGTCTGTGCCTTTTCCTCATATTCTCAATGCTAATCTTTTCTCCAGCCACAACCCGCACCCGCTCCTGCCTCCCAGCTGCACGTCCCTGCCCCCTCCTCTACTTAATGGTGAGCGCTGTGTAGTCTCACCACTGGCGCACCAAAGACGCACCTAAGGCAAGCCCGTCTGCGCCCGTCCGCGACCATAACGTGGCTAGCGCCAGGAACCCTGGATCTCCGGGACCCCACCGACACAACTCTGCCGAACTCCACGCACTCAACCCCAGACGACACACCGACTGCTAAAGATCCTCGCCTAACACCACCCATGGGCAGTTCTCATGCAGACGCTGCCGAAAATCCTTCACCATCGACAAAACCACCACAACAGCCTAAGGCCCGCTGGACGCACATGCCACCGAAACCCTGACTTGCATTCTCCTCAACCTGCACTCCCTGCACCGACACGCCGTAATGATCTATGACCTGATCTACACCCTCTTGCCTGACGTCGCCTTCTTCGCAGAATCCTGGACCAATGCCACCTCCAGCCCCGACATTGCCACTGCCATCCCCGACGGCTACAAGATCCAGAGAAAGGACCGCCCCCACTGCCCAGGAGGAGGACTCACTATCGCACACAACACCCCCCTCTGACTTTCCACATCCAGCACGAGTGACCCCCACTCCAACACAGAAAACCTCCACTTCCAGATCCAGACCTGCCCCAGAACCATGCTACGCGGCACCCTCATCTAAAGACTGCTGGGACCTCTCACCCAGTCCACAACTACCTACCAAGCTCGCCGCACCCCACGCCATCACCTTCATGGACTATGTCCTGCTCGGGGACCTGAACTTCCACCTTGACAACTGCGACAACCCCGACTCCACCTCTCTCCTCGACAACCTCAGACTGAAGCAGCTGGTCAACTGAACACACCCTCGACCCCATCTTCGCGGGAGGGACAAACATCCGATCCAGCCCCCCTGGACGGACCACCACTGCGTCCATTTCACCTTCAACACCAACACTGCACCTAAGCCCACCTGGCGCCCGCCACGAAGGAACTGGAGCAAGGTAACTGAGGAACTCCTCAACACCACCCTCCTCCAAGATCCCCCCGAGCCACGAACGATACCAACTCCGCAGCCATGGAATTTCATCGCTGGATTGCCAGCTGTGCCAACAAGCTTGCACCCCTCCGTCACCCTGCCAAACAATGACCTCTGAAGGCCGCCTGGTTCACCACAGAACTGCAAGCAGCCAGACGCGCCTGCAGACGCCTTGAGAAAACCTGGCGAAACCAGAAAACCACTGAAGCACAGAACAACCACAGGATCACCCTGAAGGAATACCACCAGCCATAAGAGACACCAAACGAACCTCCATAGGAAACAAAGTCCAGACCAACGAGACCAATGCCAAGGAACTGTTCAACATCATACAGCAGTTCCCAAAACCCCCCAGTGAAGCCACGGACATCACTCCTTCCCAGGAACCCAGCGACAAGCTCAGCTCCTATTTCCATCTGAAGATCAAAGCCCTCTATGACAACTTCAGTGAACAGATGCCGGACACCACCACCCCCCCATGCCATCGATAAGCCATTCATCAAAACCTGGAATCCCGCCACTGTAGAACACATCACAGCGACCATGAAGAAAACCCACTCAGGAGCCCCTACAGACCGCTGCCCACCGCACATATTTCACAGGGTCACCACCGCCATCGCACCCGAACTAGGACGGACCATCAATGCCTCCTTCAGGTCCGGCATCTTCCAAGACGACTGGAAGCGGGCGGAGGTTACACCCCTCCTCAAGAAGCCAGCGGCCGAGCCAACAGACTGGAAAAACTACCGGCCCATCTCTCTCCTCCTCTTTGCGGCCAAAGTCACACTGAGACTCGGAAAACGCACAACTAACAGCCTTCATCGAAGAGTACTCCATCCTGAACGCCTCCCAGTCTGGATTCCACAGAAACCACACTACCGAGACTGCTCTCCTCGCAGCCACCGACGACATCCGTATGCTTCTCGACCAGGAACACACTGCATCCCTCATCCTGCTCCGCAGCCTTTGACACCGTCTCACTTCGCACACTCACAGCCAGACTTCACGCGGCAGAGATAAAAGGAACAACCCTCGACTGGATCCATTCCTTTCTCTCTGGCCAAACCCAGAGGATCAGACTCCCTCCCTTCCTCTCCGAACCCACTGATATCAACTGCAGAGTACCCAAAGGATCTTCGCTCAGCCCCACACTCTTCACCATCTACATGGCCCCTCTCGCCACCATCGTCAGACAGCATGGGCTCAGCATTGTATCCTACGCAGATGACACCCAGCTCATCCTCTCACTAACAAAAAAGCCTGAAGACACCATACTCTGTTTCCAGGAAAGACTGAAGAACGTGGCATCTTGGATGAAAGACATCTGTCTGAAGCTCAAATCAGAGAAGACCGAGGCCCTCATCCTCAGACCCTGCACCTCCACCTGGGACAACACCTGGTGGCCCTCCGCCCTCAGCCAACCCACCCACCCCTACAGACCATGCATTAAAGCTAAGCTTCACCCTCTCCATGAACCGCCAGATAAACGCTGTCTCCTCCAACAGTTTCAACTGCCTACGCATCCTCCGCAAGACATTCAAATGGGTCCCCTCGACTGCAGAAGGACCGTCACCCACGCACTCTTAACCAGCAGACTCGACTACAGCAACGCCCTATACGTCGGAATCAACAGAACCATTTTACACAGACTCCAAACTATCCAGAACGCCGCAGCCAGACTGATCCTCAGGACTCCGCTCCATGAACACATGACCCAGCACCTACGAGACCTCCACTGGCTCCCTGTGGAGAAGCTGGTCACCTTCAAACTTCTCACCCATGCCTACAAATCCCTCAACAACATCAGGCCCAAATACCTCAACGAGAGAGTATCCTTCCACATACCCAAGAGGAACCTCCGCTCCTCCAAACTCGCCCTGGCAGAGGTCCCCCACAACAGCAAAAACAGAACTGGCGGAAGAGCCTTCTCCTACATCACGGCCAAGACCTGGAACGACCTCCCTGTAAACATCAGATGCTCCCTGACCCTGCACATGTTCAGGAAGGACCTCAAGACCTGGCTCTTCGACTGATCTGGAACTGCGACCCCCAGCGCCTTGAGACCCTCATGGGTGAGTATTGCACTTTATAAACCCCTTATTGATTTATTGATGCTTCTCTAATGTGCATTAACATATTTTAATACATTTGAAAAGTTTTACCTTCATTTCTACAGCAATGTATTGCGTGCAAGCCTCCTCCCTAATCATGTGCTGGTGGTGTCATGCGCTCCCTCATGCCTGGCCAAGCCTGCCGATTTCTGAGATCAGAACAGTGCTGCAATTGAACCCTTATGAGGAGCTTGTAAAATGGTTCTCCTTTTCCCTAGAGTAGGACATTTTCATCCACTCTGTCATCATCTAGTGTTCAGCCCTGTTCCCTAGGGTTCTCCACATGCAATAGAAGATACCCAGGGTAAGCTCCATAAAACCTTGGTATGGGAATGCTGTAGCAGAAGCAAAGGTTTGTACTGGACCTGTTAAGAACTCATAAAAGCCACAATATCTTATGCAATGAAGTCACAAACGGATCCCCTGGATGCAAAACTGCACTAATCAAAACCAGTCACCTATTACAGCCAGTCTTCAAGTTGTTACTATTCAATAAAGGAGTACTATCCTAACCTAACAAAATAGCCCATTAACAGATGGCCCATCATCGGAGCTGCTGACCGTTCATGTCCAGAAATCGTATTATCCCTTGGCTAGTGCAGGGAACTGTTGCTAGGCAATGTCACAGACTTTTTATCGTAGGTGTGTATTTAAACCAAAGGGTGTGACGTGGCCCATGTAGTCATTATTGTTTTCCTTTTATGAAACTGAGCAGTGGCAGTGTCTTCTGTTTTGTGCACATTACTCCACAAACTTATTTTGCTTTGTGCAACTTCAACATTCACATAGAATATTCCGCTGTTTTTTTACATTCTGTTCTTTCCTGAGATTTTGGCTGAACACTGTAGACAAGGTTGAACAACAATTACCCTTCTTATTTTGTTCTGATCAGGTCCTAGCACCTAGACAAAATATGCAGATGCAGCTGTTGTTTGGGAAAATATACTTTGGTCATATAGGTATGCACAAGTGGGTGACACACACTTGGAGAGAGATGTTTTCAGAGAAGGGAACATGACACACCTGTGATGTAGATCTTTCATCTATAGGTACAGAGTCTGCCATGAACACCCAGAGATCTTCTGCTATATAATAATTGTGCTTCTTTAGAAGGGGAGGGAGGATAGGCAACACTGATGCATATAATACCAGCATCTTTTATTATTTACAGACTACTTATTTGCTAACCATCTTCTTGTTAGGATATGTTTCTACTTGTTGTAGCTCATTTAATGTTGCAGGGATTCTGCCTAAGAACAGAACTACTTGATTGGGAAACAAGGAAACCCTACCCACAAGGAGCCTGGGTATTATGTGCTGTAAGGAAACAATAGCTCATGCGGATTAATACTTAACAATATGGTATGTAATCTAAAATAAAGATCAAAAAAGAAAAGGGGATTACGAAAGATGTCAGAAGAAAAGGCAAAGCCATACACGTTAGGTCTTTTTTGTGAAGAATGTTCTTCGTTTATATTACTAGAATATTTACACAGGAAGTGGACATGAATTCACAATACAAATTGACATTAAACAAACAAATTACAAATTACAAATTAGTGTCCCAATGAAAAAAACCTAAACAGACAAATAACATAAAATGCGACATACAAACAAGGTTTCCATTTCTCTTTACAAAGGCAATCACAAACAATTAATAATTCAAATTAGCAACACTTAATTATTATAGGTGTTGATTTAGTGATTTGCCTATCGCGTCAACGGCGTTTCGACCCTATTCCAAGTTAAAGGGTCTCGTCAGGACTGTCTAATATAGGGACACCTAAAAAAGGGGATGAGGAAAATATGTGTCAAAAAAGGAGATCAAAATGTCTCAAAGAAAGAAATATAGGTAATGAGCCTATCTACCTTATCGTCCAGGACAGGTCTAGCATGTAAGTGTACAGTGACACCGTGCTCAAAGTGAAAGGATAAAATACTCACAGGTACCCAGCCGGGTGCTGTGTGAGGACGGAAAAAACCATTATTATCACCACCATAATCCAATCACTTACTTATCAAGTAAATACGCAAGTTTCTACTTACCCCTGTGAGAGAAGACTCACACGGAGGCAGTAGCCCACTGTTATTCAATACGCTTTTGGTTTTAGCGCGATGTAAGGGTCCTTCAATATACCACACCTACGGAAGCTCCAGACTGCTGTGTAGCTGTCGCCTCGTATTAAAGAGTCCGGTCAACTATTCCAAAAATATATACAAAAACGGAGGACGATGATATTATAAGTTCATGCAGGGGAAATAGCCTCTACAGTCTATAAATGACCTATACCGAAAAAATATTTAAGTAGAGACGCTGCTCCTACCTCTCTTCCTCCTTCCGGGTTTACGAATATCCCGAGAAGTGCTGCAGCAGGCAACCAAAGTCCTGTCTGCTTGGTACGATCACAGCGGTTGGTCGGGATAATGGGATACTTAAACCTGATTCGCTAAAGAATGGCCAATCTAAAGTGTCCAACAATAATGTACCAGTGGGGCGAGCGTGACGTTGCCTAGTAACCAGCAACTGCAGTCGATCATTGTAGCGTGATTTCGAAGGTTGTGAATAAAGTTATTTGTTTTCAAGGACATTGAATTGAGTGAGAACTGAGCTACGTCTTATACCGCTGTGTTATTAATAGTGTTTATGCTAATAGAGAGACGGGACTGTCGGATTGAATATCATAATTTCAAAGGTGATAATAGACTTGTTTGTGTTCATAGTCACTAAACCTGATAGAAACTGTACTGCGTTCTACGGCAGTAAGAGATCAGTTGTTTTTCTGTCAATGGGGTTGCGGTACAAAAAACAATTGCCGTGACAATTACATAATTTCGTTCATAATAAACACAAAGATTACAGTGGTTACTAATATCAGGCTTTTTCGTTCGTTCATTGGTTATGGCATGTAACAGTGGCATTTACTTCGATTATTTGAACAATGTGCAGTGAATATAACGGTTCAGCGCCAAGACAATGGTGAAAATATCTTACTTACTAGTTTGAAAAAAATAATAATGCAAATGCATGACATACACTACAAAAAGGCTTAAAATGGTTCTCTTATCAAAGACAGTATGTGCCTCCACCAATGGTTAACTATTCAATCAAAAACATTATAGTACTGTACATTCGCTTTTACATAGTACATATGACAATAGATCTCTAACCATATAGATTATACATCACTTATTGTTACACGTACAATTTGGGCTAATCATGGAAAAGCACGACGGAACATCTTTGAAATTTCAGTTAGAGCTGTATTGAAAAGGGTGTGTTGGAAGACATACTAAGTACGCAAGCAACACTGATTAGGAGAGGGTAGTAATAAACCCACGCCATTCCTCAGCTGAATTCAGCCCCTGTAATATGGAGTTAGTACGTTCAATCCAACGACACTCTAGTCGTTGCAATATCTGCGATAAGTCTCCACCCCTTTTCGGAGCAATCACTTTATCTATTACCTGCCAGCGAATGTCATTTGCCGTGTGCCCTTTCTCTTCAAAGTGATTGACCAATGGGGCATTGGGAACAGAATTCCTAATCCTACTGCGATGTTGTCCTATGCGTGCTTTAACAATTTGTTGGGTTTGTCCAATATATGGTAGCCCACAAGGACACAGTATACAATATACCACATTTTTAGTATTGCAGTTGGCAAAGAAATTTAGTTGTTGATCGACCTTTCCATGAGTGAATTTTTTGGTATTTGCTGTAAATTCACAGGCGACACAGTTGCCACACTTGTAGTGACCTTTAACATCTGGTAAGCCCCAGGTTGATTCCAATGATCTCAGATTTTGGCAGGGACTCTCCATTGATGATCTTACAAGGTGATCTTTAATATTTTTGCCTCTTTTAAAGGCAAACATTGGTATGTCAATGCTGGAGTCTATGTTTTGAATAATGTGCCAATTTTTCGTGACCAATTTTCGAATGGCATTCGTGTGTATACCAAACGTGGTGACACAGATTAATTTGTCAACCAGAAGAAAAGGCAAAGCCATACACGTTAGGTCTTTTTTGTGAAGAATGTTCTTCGTTTATATTACTAGAATATTTACACAGGAAGTGGACATGAATTCACAATACAAATTGACATTAAACAAACAAATTACAAATTACAAATTAGTGTCCCAATGATTATGGGTGCAATTTTTGCGCCAAATCTGGCAAATATCTTTATGGATAACCTAGAGCACAAATTTGTCCTCAATAATGTAAACATATACCACTCAAAAATCAACTGTTGGAAAAGATATATCGATGACATTTTTTTGATTTGGTCTGACACAGTTCCTGAGTTTAATAATTTTGTTTCTTATTTAAATTCAGTTCAACCACACCTTAAGTTCACATCCACCATACATGACTCTTGCATCGCCTTTTTAGATCTTAACATCTCACATGATGAAGGGAAACTCTATACTTCATTGCACAGGAAACCAACTGAGCGTAATACGCTACTCGCTTACAATAGTCATCATTCTCGTGCCCTGAGAGATGGATTGCCTCATGGACAATTCTTGCGAATACGTCGCACTTGTACCAAAAAAGATGACTATATGAGAGAGGCGTACATTCTGCGAGACAAATTGTTGTCTAGGGGATATCCGAAAAAATTAGTGAAGAACTCTCTGAAAAGAGCTTGGTTCTGCCCCAGAGAGACATTACTCATTCCTAAAGAAAAAACCAAGGTTGACAAATTAATCTGTGTCACCACGTTTGGTATACACACGAATGCCATTCGAAAATTGGTCACGAAAAATTGGCACATTATTCAAAACATAGACTCCAGCATTGACATACCAATGTTTGCCTTTAAAAGAGGCAAAAATATTAAAGATCACCTTGTAAGATCATCAATGGAGAGTCCCTGCCAAAATCTGAGATCATTGGAATCAACCTGGGGCTTACCAGATGTTAAAGGTCTCTACAAGTGTGGCAACTGTGTCGCCTGTGAATTTACAGCAAATACCAAAAAATTCACTCATGGAAAGGTCGATCAACAACTAAATTTCTTTGCCAACTGCAATACTAAAAATGTGGTATATTGTATACTGTGTCCTTGTGGGCTACCATATATTGGACAAACCCAACAAATCGTTAAAGCACGCATAGGACAACATCGCAGTAGGATTAGGAATTCTGTTCCCAATGCCCCATTGGTCAATCACTTTGAAGAGAAAGGGCACACGGCAAATGACATTCGCTGGCAGGTAATAGATAAAGTGATTGCTCCGAAAAGGGGTGGAGACTTATCGCAGATATTGCAACGACTAGAGTGTCGTTGGATTGAACGTACTAACTCCATACTACAGGGGCTGAATTCAGCTGAGGAATGGCGTGGGTTTATTACTACCCTCTCCTAATCAGTGTTGCTTGCGTACTTAGTATGTCTTCCAACACACCCTTTTCAATACAGCTCTAACTGAAATTTCAAAGATGTTCCGTCGTGCTTTTCCATGATTAGCCCAAATTGTACGTGTAACAATAAGTGATGTATAATCTATATGGTTAGAGATCTATTGTCATATGTACTATGTAAAAGCGAATGTACAGTACTATAATGTTTTTGATTGAATAGTTAACCATTGGTGGAGGCACATACTGTCTTTGATAAGAAAACCATTTTAAGCCTTTTTGTAGTGTATGTCATGCATTTGCATTATTATTTTTTTCAAACTAGTAAGTAAGATATTTTCACCATTGTCTTGGCGCTGAACCGTTATATTCACTGCACATTGTTCAAATAATCGAAGTAAATGCCACTGTTACATGCCATAACCAATGAACGAACGAAAAAGCCTGATATTAGTAACCACTGTAATCTTTGTGTTTATTATGAACGAAATTATGTAATTGTCACGGCAATTGTTTTTTGTACCGCAACCCCATTGACAGAAAAACAACTGATCTCTTACTGCCGTAGAACGCAGTACAGTTTCTATCAGGTTTAGTGACTATGAACACAAACAAGTCTATTATCACCTTTGAAATTATGATATTCAATCCGACAGTCCCGTCTCTCTATTAGCATAAACACTATTAATAACACAGCGGTATAAGACGTAGCTCAGTTCTCACTCAATTCAATGTCCTTGAAAACAAATAACTTTATTCACAACCTTCGAAATCACGCTACAATGATCGACTGCAGTTGCTGGTTACTAGGCAACGTCACGCTCGCCCCACCGGTACATTATTGTTGGACACTTTAGATTGGCCATTCTTTAGCGAATCAGGTTTAAGTATCCCATTATCCCGACCAACCGCTGTGATCGTACCAAGCAGACAGGACTTTGGTTGCCTGCTGCAGCACTTCTCGGGATATTCGTAAACCCGGAAGGAGGAAGAGAGGTAGGAGCAGCGTCTCTACTTAAATATTTTTTCGGTATAGGTCATTTATAGACTGTAGAGGCTATTTCCCCTGCATGAACTTATAATATCATCGTCCTCCGTTTTTGTATATTTTTGGAATAGTTGACCGGACTCTTTAATACGAGGCGACAGCTACACAGCAGTCTGGAGCTTCCGTAGGTGTGGTATATTGAAGGACCCTTACATCGCGCTAAAACCAAAAGCGTATTGAATAACAGTGGGCTACTGCCTCCGTGTGAGTCTTCTCTCACAGGGGTAAGTAGAAACTTGCGTATTTACTTGATAAGTAAGTGATTGGATTATGGTGGTGATAATAATGTTTTTTTCCGTCCTCACACAGCACCCAGCTGGGTACCTGTGAGTATTTTATCCTTTCACTTTGAGCACGGTGTCACTGTACACTTACATGCTAGACCTGTCCTGGACGATAAGGTAGATAGGCTCATTACCTATATTTCTTTCTTTGAGACATTTTGATCTCCTTTTTTGACACATATTTTCCTCATCCCCTTTTTTAGGTGTCCCTATATTAGACAGTCCTGACGAGACCCTTTAACTTGGAATAGGGTCGAAACGCCGTTGACGCGATAGGCAAATCACTAAATCAACACCTATAATAATTAAGTGTTGCTAATTTGAATTATTAATTGTTTGTGATTGCCTTTGTAAAGAGAAATGGAAACCTTGTTTGTATGTCGCATTTTATGTTATTTGTCTGTTTAGGTTTTTTTCATTGGGACACTAATTTGTAATTTGTAATTTGTTTGTTTAATGTCAATTTGTATTGTGAATTCATGTCCACTTCCTGTGTAAATATTCTAGTAATATAAACGAAGAACATTCTTCACAAAAAAGACCTAACGTGTATGGCTTTGCCTTTTCTTCTGACATCTTTCGTAATCCCCTTTTCTTTTTTGATCTTTATTTTAGATTACATACCATATTGTTAAGTATTAATCAGCATGAGCTGTTAAGAACAGAACTATGCACAGGGTTCTAGCACCTTGGTATATAGGGACTGAGTCCTCCTGCTACCTTAGTACCCAGGAAGGCCAGGAATGACTAGCTACAGTGTCTCACTTGCACTCCTACCCACTCACAGAGAAACAAGTGATTAGACACCCCTGAACACAACACTCTGAGATCTCCCAGGAATAAAAGTAACCAGACCCACCCTTTCACTTGCACTCTTGTACTCTTCCACAATAGGATCTGACAGAAACATTGACCAGTCTAAAATATTTATGTTAACTAACGTGCCCTAACATGCATTATACATGCCACAACAAGCAGGAAAATGCATAGTACCAATACAGTCAGCTCAGCAGCTAGTCCATATATCATGAAGGGAGATGTCATCATGAAAAGACAATAGAGAACAGACAAGAGGGGCTAACCTCCCTCCTCTTGCCAAGAAGCAGTATTATTATATTTTAGACGATCTCTAGGCTTTGTCAGCAGTCCCCATATCTTAGCCTATTGGTGGGAGATCTACATCATAGGTGCTGTCTCGCTCTTCTGCCTCGAAAAGCTCCCTCTCCAAGTGTGTTTTACCTATTCATGTATTCCCATAAAGCCAAAAGTAGATTGTCCCAAACAGCAGCCGCTCGGAATGTTTTGTCTAGGTGATAAGGCCCGACCAGAACAAAATACCAAGCGGCATTGTTGATTGACCTTGCTCACAATTTTCAGACTAAATAATAGGAACATGCAGGGAAGGCACACATCAGACTGTTCTCATGTAAAAGGTGCAAACAAAGTCATTGCAAAAATAAAGCTATGTAGTAACGTGCGCAAAGCCGTGTAATGTCTGCAGAGCTCATGCTAACTTAGTGGAGATGGCAATGTATGCAGGGGCCACATGCCATTACTGTATAAGACACAGATGGCTGAAATAAACATTTTAAAATGTTCTTGTTTCTCTGTCAGAACTTATTGTGGACTAGTAAAAGAGTGAGAGCAAAAGGGTGTGTCCTGCAACCACGATTCCTGAGAGGGTAGGGAGTGTTGTGTTCTGGGGTGCCCAATCAATTGTTCCTCTGTGAGTGAGTAGGAGGGCAATTGAGACACTGTAACTAGTCAGTCCCTGTGCTCATAGGTACTCAGGTGATAGGATGACTCAGTCCCTGCATACTAAGGTTCCATGATGCCAAGCATAGTTCTGTGACTCTGCAGAATCCCTGCAACAAGGGTTTCCAAAAAAGAAGATTGTTTGCGTAAAAAGAGACAATTGTATAAGGAATGTTTCTAATTCCCTCTTCCCTGCACTCATGCCTGATGCCCTCTATATTTGCTTAGGCCCTGACTTCTTGGCTATCGAACACTAGCTTTTCTCTAAGGGAGGCTCAGACTTCCTGGAAGATGAGATGCCTCTGCATCAATGTTGGTTCTCAGGAAGCCACTAACAGGAGGCAGTAGTTGACAAGCAATGCTTGTACATGCCATGTTAAAAAAATCAGACATACCCTGGAATATCAAATCTACTGCAGACTAAGGTGCCGATCACGATCCGGTAAAAAAATAGCCCGTACGACTCGTATCCGGTCTTTTTACCGTACGAATCGTACAAGTGCCGTACAAACTGCCAATTACGATTCGCATGGGAAAAAGACCATACGAATCGCATTTGGAATATTTCCCCACACGTCCTCGGGTCGGAAAATGTGTCTGACACGTCCTCGGACGAATTACCGTACAAATGTGAAAAGTGAAGTCCGACCGCGGAATCACGATCCATCCCGTGCGTCCGATGTCACAACCGTATGGAAAAAACACCGTCCGCACCGAACTCCCATACCAATCATGGAGACATGTGCCGGCATACGCGCCCAACACTCCCCCCAGCCCCCGTACGTTCGAGTCGTACCGCCCGTGTATGTACACCCCCACCCGTGTATGTACACCCGTGTACGTGTCGTACCCCCCGTATTTCCACCCGTGTACGTTCGTGTCATCCCCCGTGTATGTACACCCCTGTACATGTCGTACCCCCCGTGTATGTACACTCCTGTACGTGTCGTACCCCCCCTGTACGTTCGTGTCGTACCCCCCCTATGTACACCCGTGTACGTTTGTGTCGTCCCCCCCATATTACCACCCGTGTACGTTCGTGTCGTCCCCCCGGGTATGGACACCCATGTACCTGTCCTACCCCCCGTGTATGTACACCCCCACCCGTGTATGTATACCCGTGTACGTGTCGTACCCCCCCGTGTACGTTCGTGTCGTATCCCCCATATGTACACCCGTGTACGTTTGTGTCGTCCCCCCCGTATTTCCACCCGTGTACGTTCGTGTCGTCCTCCCGGGTATGGACACCCGTGTACGTGTCCTACCCCCTGTGTATGTACACCTGTGTACGTGTCCTACCCCTGTGTATGTACACCCCTGTACATGTCGTATCCCCGTGTATGTACACCCCTGTACATGTCCTACCCCCCCTGTATGTACACCCCTGTACGTGTCCTACCCCCGTGTATGTACACCCCGGTACATGTCGTACCCCCACCCGTGTATGTGCACCTGTGTACGTGTTGTACCCCTCCGTGTATGTACACCCGTGTACGTGTCGTACCCCCCGTGTATGTACACCCCTGTACGTGTCGTACCCCCGTGTATGTACACCCCTGTATGTGTCGTACCCCCCCCTGTACGTTTGTGTCGGACCGCCCCTATGTACACCCGTGTACGTTTGTGTCGTCCCCCCGTATTTACACCCGTGTACGTACGTGTCGTACCCCTCCGTGTATGTACATCCCTGTACGTGTCGTACCCCCGTGTATGTACACCCCTGTACGTGTCGTACCCCTGTGTATGTACACCCCTGTACGTGTCGTACCCCCACCCGTGTATGTGCACCCGTGTACATTAGAGTCGTACCCCCACCCGTGTATGTACACCCATGTACATCAGAGTCGTACCCCCACCACAACCTCCTAAGTACGGAGCGCACCCCAGGCCCCAACATCACAACCGCATGTACGAGTCGTACCAAGCCACACACAAGGACAGCACTGTACAACAAAATGGCCCATGTACACCCCGTACACACGCAAAAAATGCATGTACACAACCAGGACAAAACAAAACAACATAAGAATACACCATTCGAATGGCACAAAGCCACTAAACATGTCCAACAACCACTAAAAAAACACATTCACTGACCTGCAACTGCCAAAAACAAACAGAGGGCCCAAACACCACCACTCCTTATAACACACCCACCCAAAGTTCAAACACAGCCACACCCACCAATGGACCAATAAAAAGGGCCCACACACACAAACCATGAGCCTTTGCAACAGACTCACTGATGCCAGACCCCACAGACAACCTACAGCACCAAACTAGAAGCTTTACCACACCTTACACTTGCACACCTTCACACAACCACCTTCACAAATACCTCCTCATCACATTCACACACACACCTGCACAACCACACCCACACACCCACAACCATCCACACCCCCCCCCAACCACACCCACACCCCTCACCATGCCCACTAACAAGAATCCAAAGTTCAGTAACCAAGAGTTGAAGGTCCTTGTCGATGAAATCCTCAGAGTCGAGCCACACCTCTTTGGAACATTGGTCAGACAGACCAGCATGTCAGCAAAAACAGCCATGTGGCAGACGATCGTCGATACTGTGAATGCTGTTGCGGACACCAGAAGGAACAAGCAGGAATGCCAAGCCAGGTGGTACGATCTGCGGAGGAGGGTCCGAGCCAAGATGCTGGATGAACACAACCAGGCCAACGTCACTGGAGGAGGGCCGTCCCGCAGACCCGTACACTACCATCCCTGGGAGGAGAGGGTGATGGCCATACAGCCGGTGGAGGCAGTCGAAGGATTAGGAGGACTCCGAGACCCGGGTGAGTACACAAACAACGCACCTCACATGGGGGGAACCTCATCCACAACCAAACTCACAAACAGGCACGCAACCACCCCAAGCTATCGCATGACTCAACCACACTCCATGAACACGCACATGCCACTGGCGCCACCATGCCCCATGCACCCAGCTGGACAATGTCAAGTCACAGGCCACAGAAGACACCAACACATGACACGGTTACCCGGATGGTGGGAGGGTGGGCCCCAAAAATCACATAGTGCAACTCAGAAGCAGACAACAATGTCCTCTGCCCATATGGCCTAGGTCACAGCCAGATAAACAGTGTGTCCCCACACAGGAAAAGACTCGCCAGCAAATGGCGGACGCCTTGCATTAACACATGGGGGTGAAGGCACTGTTTTGCACATGACAGCAGCTAATGAACAGCCAACACTGTGAAAGAGTGGCAGCACACACCACCACAGCAGCAGCCCAGAGACACACACTACACCCAATGGGTGCCTGGAGATCAGAAACAAACTCACAGCAACAAGCCAAGGGCCATTCAAAGATCTGCTAACAGTGTGTGCCCAGGAAGCTGGGCTGAGGTGACAGAGGGTGACACACAGAGGGAGGGAGAGGGGGACAGAGAGGGAGGGAGAGGGGGACAGAGAGGGAGGGAGACACAGGAAGACGGACAGAGGGAGGAGGCTGACACACAGAGGGAGGGAGAGGGGGACACAGAGGGAGGGAGAGGGGGACAGAAAGGGAGGGAGACACAGGGAGAGCAAATCAGCCAAGTGGTGTGTGGGAATGTCTGCTCGTCAGCAGGTGGACTGCGTGCATGTAGACAAGGCTGGCCAGTGCCAGCACCCCCCCTCTCCTCCATGGCAAAACACAGGGCCATGTCACAACCTGTGCACAAGCAAAACGACAGCTACATGCATCATTGAAGTGTGTGGAACAACTTCATGGGCCCACGTACAGTGCAACACGGAAGGCGCCAATGCACGGCTCGCCACACCTGCCCACTCCACTGCTGACTGCAGTCACACTTGACGCAGCAAGTAAGACTGTGCCAAACATAGTTAAAGGCGCCAAAGCTGTGCCCAAGGGACACACCCATGCACAAGTGCACTGTGAGTGGAATGCAAGACAGATCCAAATTCCCAGAGGAAATGTTCCAACTTTGAAACTGATGAAACATGGATGTTGCATGGAACAAAATTAACATTGTCTCTCTCACACACAGGTCAACCTCGTGGTTCACCCCCCAACACTGGGGGGGAAGACTCACAGGACCCGGCTCTGCGGGAGGCCGATCCCACCGGCAGCGATGACTCTCACCACTCTGTGGACGAACCCGACCAACCAGGCCCCTCTGGTGTCCAACGACCTGCAGCACCTGCGTCAGGTACAACGGGGCCAACCACCACCCCCACTCCTGGCACATCCCAGGAGACACCCAGGATCCCTGCCCCACCACCACAAAGCAGCCAGGCTGGCCAGGAGGGACACGGTGTCCCGGGCACCCAGGAGGAGGCAGGCGACAACGCCAATGCCACCCCTCAGGGGTCCCGGAGACCCGATGTGCCCACAAGGGCAGGCCAGGTGCAAGTGGGCAGGGGTGGTGGGAGTGGAGGACGGCGGAGGCGCCAGCCTGACCAGTTGGCTGGGGATCCGGTATATTCCCATGTCCGAAACATCCTGGACACATACCGGCAGGACACCACGGGCATGGCCCAGGTTGTGTCCGTCCTCGAGGGGATCAAGACCCAGCAGGCCCAGCAACATGCGGAGCTACATGCCTGTGTACTGCAACACCAACGGAGGATGGAGGACGGACAGCCTGGGCTCGTGACGGTGTACAGGGGAATTCACAATACACTCCGTTGGATGGCCGACAACATGGGCAACCCTCCCTGTGCCAGAAGGCGTAGAACATCACCACCCACAGGGAGGGATCAGGAGGAGGAGGAGGAAACATCCGATGGAGCATCCCAAACATCGTCACGGCCTGCTTCTGAGGGTCCCCGCAGGAGGGCGGGTCGTCCACGGAAAAGACCGTGAGGGTCGGCGCTACAGCACCATCTCCCAGGACACCTGGCCTGGCACCTGGCCCACTGGAGCAACAGCAGCACAGCATCGAAAGACATTCTCTGCCACATGGCCTTGCTGGTCACTGTCTGACCAATGTTGACAAAGACTGTGGCATGGACTCTGAGGATTTCAAATGGCAAGGACACCAACTCCCCTACTGAACTTTGGATTCCAAACACCGGGAAAGCCCCTCATGTCATACCCCCCCCCCTAAAATAAAAAGTCACACCATGAAGAGAAGATGCCTGCTGGTTGCATTATTACCTTACATGTGTCTTGTAAAGTCTAAACATGCCTGAGTTCTCTTTTGACTTCAACCATCCACACCCTGGGGCCTGAGTCTGGCACAGGACACACGGGTCACAGTGTATTAGGCAAGACAGACATGGAGCACCATACACACCCGTGATGGGCCCAACCAGCTGAGGAGGTGGCCGCACAACCGTGCTGACAGACATATTGAGTACAGCAACAGTCATGCGCAGAGGTCAGGGATCATGTCCAGTGTCCTGGGGGGCACCCAGGTATGTGTAGACAGGTGGCAGAACCATGTCCTGCAAGCTTGAGTCCGGTGGATGCAGATAATGGGGGCCTGGCCAACGTTGGATGCATGGGGATGGCACATGTCACAATACCCACACAGTCATGGACATCATGCACAATACACAGTCTCATCCCACTCACACAGCTTGCATCTTGCTACTCGACACATAGACACATAGCCACTATCACGGAAAACCATGCCAGACATGCTGGATGCACCGTGGCAACACACCAGCATTGACTGAGAAGAGGCACCTTGGAGGCATAGGGACACCTTTATTAGTCATGTTTTCGGGATTGCAGAGGCAACTTGAAGTAAACATGAACACTTCATGTGTAGTTACATGTGGGTCCAACACTGGCACCCCCCTTCTGCAGCACAAATGCGTGATAGCCATGGAAGTGGCACACAAGTGTCGGCTAACAGCTAAACACCCACAGCTGCTCACGGAGAGACTGCCATTCACCATTGATCCGCTGATGTGGAAGTCCCACAGCATGTCAAGCCAATGCAAACCGTATGTGTCCGAGGGCAGTGTTATACACATTGATGCCATCATCACAATCCACTATCCCATCACAAACAACGGACACGCAATAGATCTACCCCCTCGGCCCCGTGGTACTCAGAGGAACTGCGTACCCAAAAACAAAAGTGCTGAAATAGAGAGAGACACTGGCGGAAGGACTACACACCCGAAGCCAAACTCTTATATAAAGAGTCGGTAGCAAAATACAAACATCTTATCTTGGACGCAAAAAAAAAGTATTATTGCAATAAAATTGAAACAGCACAAAACTCCAATAAATGTCTATATGAGACCACCAAACAATTGGCGGGTTTCTCTGTGGATCTCACACCTCCCCCGTCCCAAACCCTTTGCGACGCTTTATCTAAGTTCTTCTTCAGCAAAGTTGATGACATTTACAGGGTTTTCGCCAATAATGTCACTCTCTTCCACAGCCCATCAATTCAACCTGAAGGACCCATTCTCTCGCAGTTCAGCGAGGTCACGTGTCCGCAGGTGCTAAAAACGATATCCACCATCAAATCGGGATTGGCCCTTGACCCTTGTCCCTTGAAGGTCCTGAGACTTATCATGGATGCAGTCTTACCCTCTATAACCAATATCTGCAACTCCATGTTTAGCACCGGCATCTATCCCGAGACACTAAAGAAAACCGTAATAAAACCGTTGCTCAAAAAACCTACCCTTAATAAAGAAGAACCCAAAAGCTACCGCCCCATCGCCAGTCTCCCACTATTAGCAAAAATTGTGGAAAAAATTATGAATGCCCAACTCTCCTCCTTCATCGAGGATAACAAATGCCTAGATGAATCACAGTTTGGCTTCCGTCGCTTCCACGGAACCGAGACGGCCTTGGTCAAAGCGGCGGACGACATCAGATCTATCCGGGATGCAGGAGGTACCGCCGTCCTGATATTACTAGACCTGTCGGCGGCCTTTGACACGGTCGACCATACCACCTTGGTCGACCGTGTCGAGAGCATAGGCATCCAAGGTAACGCCAAAAATCTTCTTGCCTCCTTCCTGGCCAACAGGACCCAGGTCGTCACTGTGGGACCTTTTGAATCCTCCCCCCTGTCACTACCGTGTGGAGTTCCCCAAGGCTCATCCCTTAGTCCGACACTATTTAACATTTATGTGTTGGACCTTGCCAATGTCATCAGGGCACACGGGATGAGCCTCACTTCATACGCTGATGACACTCAACTGGTCCTAGCCGTCAAAAACTACGGCCTTCAGAAAGCCAACATGTTCAACCAGGGCATGTCGGCTATCGGGAACTGGATGTCACACAATTGTCTGAAGCTAAACTCCGACAAATCGGAGGTTGTAATCTTCGGCAATCTCTCTCCGGAGTGGTCCCCCCGTTGGTGGCCGTCATCCATGGGCCAGCCCCCAGTCCCGGTTGATAAAGTGAGGAACCTGGGAGTCATGTTTGACAACCGTCTGAACTTCCTACCACATGCCAATCAGATATCCTCTTCAGCCTTTCATAAACTTAGGCTCATCAAAAATTCTGCCCTTTTTACCTGAAAACACGGCGAAAACGCTGGTAAGCTCCCTGGTGCTCTCCACCCTAGACTATTGTAACGCTTTGTTTCTAGGGGCCCAGGAGAGAGTGTTAACAAAAATGCAGTCCATACAGAACGCGGCCGCCAGGCTCCTAGGGCGAATCCCCAAATTCCATCCGGTTTTACCCACCATGAAACAACTTCATTGGCTTCCGGTGAGGAAGAGGATTATGTTCAAAACTTTGTGCCTGGTATACAAGGCTTTACACAACGCTGTCCCAGCGTTCTTCACTCAGAACCTTACCCCCTACTGTCCATCCAGAGCACTGCGCTCTTCCAGCTCCCTGGACCTGGTGATCCCCCAAACTAAATCTGTCAACTGGGGTGACAGAAGATTTCTTGTGGCTGCTCCAAAATTATGGAACACACTGCCTCATCCCATCAAGACTAACCCTGGGCGCGACACTACGCTTCGCCCACGTAGTGTATGTAGCGCTGCCTGCTTCGCAGTTTTCGAAGTAGGCGAAGCAGGCAGCGCCTACGCACACTACGTGGGCGAAGCGTAGCTGCCTGCCGCCCACCACCCGCCTCCCGCCCGCCGTACTTTTAAAAGAAAAAATTAATTTGTAATAAAGGAAATTAGGCACTTACCTGACGCGCGGCGTCTCCCGGGGCTCCCTCTTCCTGTTTTTCAATTTTCCTGACTAATGCGCATGCGCGGACGCCCGCGCATGCGCATTTCTCGCAAGAAATGCGCATGCGCGGGCGTCCGCGCATGCGCATTAGTCAGGAAAATTGAAAAACAGGAAGAGGGAGCCCCGGGAGACGCTGCGCGTCAGGTAAGTTCCTTTAATTTGCTTTATTACAAATTAATTTAATCTTTTAAAAGTAGGGTGGGTGGGTGGCGGGTGGCGCGTAGTGGGGCTACGCGAAGCGCGTAGTGTGCGTAGATTTGGGCACACTACGTGCTGCTTCACGTAGCCCCACTACGCCCACTACGCCCACCCTTAATCAAGACCAGCACGTCCCTCTGGTCTTTCCGAAAAAACCTCAAAACCTGGCTTTTTAATCATTGATCTCCCAGTCCCCTTGTTGGCTAAACATTGCAGATACTTAGCGCCGAGATGCCCACGGGCCTTCGTTTCGCGCTTTATAAATGTCAAAAATAAATAAATCACTGATGACTGTCAACAAGTCTGACCATCTATTCAGGTGTACCCAGCTGCATGTCATGTGTACCATGGTGATGCAACATGGCTGCAGAGGAACCAAACATCGACAGGGGCAGTGTGCATACATCATGAACAACTGCCACACCCAATACACCCCTGATGCATCCCTTACCCTAAGGAGACTGCCAAACGTGTCCGTGCCTGTAACGCTGAGTCAGCACACGATGACGTGTCCATGAGGAATAGCAGTGCCACAACAATGCAAGCAGCAGACGGCATGCGCAAGTACCTGGGGAAGAGAGACACACAAGAAGTCAGCCACAAAAAGCACAGCCACTTGCATGTGCATTTACTCGACACATGTATGGATGACAACATGCTAGGTCACAATTATGACTGGGGAAATACAACCATCACTTGCACCATCACTCCAGTGACACACCCACACACACCTCTGACTCACGTGCCATACATGCAGGTGGAGACACACATCACAACGCATGCCACACGGGGACCAATGCGTGCACACTCATACACTGGTACTCACCACTAAGCAAAGAAGTCGCGTATGAGCCGACTCCGGATGTCCTCTTGCGGCTCCACATCCTCCACATCACTAGCCCCATTGCCAAGCCCTTCGTCCTCCACGGGTGGATGGTCCTCGTCATCTTGATCCAGGATGAGTGGCACAGCTTTCTCAACTGCCATGTTGTGCAGCATGCAGCAGACCATGAAGATTTTGCAGACCTTAGCCGGGGCATATGGGAGGGCGCCGCCGGTCTTGTGTAGGCACCTGAATCGGCTCTTCAGCAGGCCAAACGTCCTCTCTATCACTCGCCTTGTCCGGCCATGGGCGGTGTTGTAGCGGAGCTGGGCCGGCGTGATGGGGTTGCGGAGAGGTGTGATCAGCCATGGCATGTTGGGATAGCCAGCGTCCCCTACATGGGAAGCACATGGACATCGTTAGGACAGGAGAAGCGGTCGTGCTGGAAGTCTACGCAAAATACAGGACAGACAGACTGTACCCACCAACAACACATGCTCGTTCGTTGCGCAGCTGCGTCATCATTTCAGGCATCCTGCTACGCCTCATGATGTAGGCATCGTGTGCTGATCCTGGAAAACGAGCACAGACATGTGAAATCACCATGTTGGACAGACACACCACAAGGGCATTGATGGAGTGGTAGTGCTTGCGATTCCGGTACGCTACCTCCTGTGCCTGTGGTGGTACCAAAGCAACATGTGTCCCATCTATGGACCCAATGACATGGGGCATCCCTCCCAGGGCATAGAATCCACGCTTGACCCCAGTCAACATTTCTGGGGTAGGAAAATGTATGAAGTCATCCAGGTGAATCAACATGGCCTCTAAGAAATCATGCAGCACACGGCAGAACATGCTCTGGGACATGCCACCAACATGAGCTATGGTATTTTGAAAGGTACCCGTGGCTAGAAAATGTAGGGCTGCCATTACCTTCAGCTTGGGTGTCAGTGCCGTAGGATACCTGTGCAGCGGTTGCACGTGTGGTGCCAGTCTCGCCGTCAAATCCAGAATCAACCGTTGGGGGAAGCGGTAGCACCGGATACAATCATTCTCCCGCATGTCAGCCAAGTCCGGAATTGCTTGGGGAAGAGGCGGCACTCTGCAGTAATTTGGAAGTGACAAGGAAGAGTGAGTGCACCACAACAACAAATAATTTGTACTGAGCACATGTTAATCTGTCTATACACATATGCTACATACGGAGTCAGGTATGTGCCACATGCCCTGGACACTTATGGCTGGCAGGTGACACTCCTACCAAGACCCAGCTACACACGGAGATTGAGAACCTCCACATGCCATGGCATGGGATTAGCTGTGTCCCAGTGCAAGTGAACAGCCAGACGCAAGACAGGAGTGACATACACCCACACATCAGCAGAAGTAGGATGTCGATTGCAGAGACTGGTAGCGGAACACTAGAGCCACAGGTCACATGACATTACACTAGGACAGCCCACACACCTTGCCATGAAGGTGCACATGTCATGACTCACCACACATTCATAGAGAGGATGCAGACATGTCCTTGTTACGCTACTCCGTGTCCCATGCATACATACGCACCTCACATCCGATACCACATGTGGCATGGTGTGCGGAACAGTGTGCAATGTCAATCTACTAACAGACACATGTTGGTTGCTGCAACAGCTGCAGCTTATGAGGGTGCTCCAACATCAACCTAATGGGAAACCCCCACACATACATGACATAGTCACATCGTGCACCGTGGGTAGTGACAAGTCAGGTGTGGTAACCCCTGTACCGGGCATCAGGGGACACTTCCGTGTGTTGGTGTCCGTGCCATGCCAGTGTCGGTCATCCCAAGTGTGCAGTACGACATGCACACATGTCAAAGGAGTCAAGGGCATGCCTGGCACACATTGCACCGTCACACATTACATGTGTACACATCTCATCATACATCTGGTGCCTTCTCGACTCAGGAGTAATGTGCCACATCACAGCCTGTCACACCTGTGCCCCACACATGTAGTACTGCCCAGACAATGCCTTGATGTCCATCCATGGACAAGTATGTCCGCCCTATTCATTCCTGTGTTCTGCCTGTCACCACTGTGATGAGTGAAAACCGCCGTACTGCTGCTAAGAGGGCCTGTGTACGTTCCCATATCACTATGGGAGTGCTGCCGTATGTGTACCCATAGTGATGGTGGGCGTACAGGCATGTGTACAGTCAGTGAGTACGCATACGCGAGGACACCCATAGTGCTACGGCCCGTACACATGCCTGTATGTTCACTATCACTATGGGTGTCCTCGCGTATGCGTACTCGTACTGGTACGGCCTGTACACATGCCTGTACGTTCACTATCACTACGAGTACGCATACGCGAGGACACCCATAGTGGTACGGCCCGCACACACGCCTGTACGTTCACTATCACTACGAGTACGCATACGCGAGGACACCCATAGTGGTACGGCCCGTACACACGCCTGTACGTTCACTATCGCTATGGGTGTCCTCGCGTATGCGTACTCATACTGGTACGGCCCGTACACACGCCTGTACGTTCACTATCACTACGAGTACGCATACGCGAGGACACCCATAGTGGTACGGCCCGTACACACGCCTGTACGTTCACTATCACTACGAGTACGCATACACGAGGACACCCATAGTGGTACGGCCCGTACACACGCCTGTACGTTCACTATCACTATGGGTGTCCTCGCGTATGCGTACTCGTACTGGTACGGCCCGTACACACGCCTGTACATTCACTATCACTACGAGTACGCATACGCGAGGACACCCATAGTGATAGTGAACGTACAGGCGTGTGTACGGGCCGTACCACTATGGGTGTCCTGGCGTATGCGTACTCGTAGTGATAGTGAACGTACAGGCGTGTGTACGGGCCGTACCAGTACGAGTACGCATACGCGAGGACACCCATAGTGATAGTGAACGTACAGGCGTGTGTACGGGCCGTACCACTATGGGTGTCCTCGCGTATGCATACTCGTATTGATAGTGGACGTACAGGCGTGTGTACGGGCCATACCAGTACGAGTACGCATACGCGAGACCACCCATGGTGATAGTGAACATACGCACGCGTGTACGGGCCGTTGCTATGCATTTGGGGTGCCCTAGGGGCCCGGGACGCACCGTACCTGTGGGTGAAGCTCAATTTTACATAGGGGACACATGAGGGACAAGTATTAAGGCCTACATGCATGCTGGTTGTCATGGAGACCAAGTTTTAAGTTTGAATTTGTTCTGGAAGGTGCACAGCAGAAGTCAGTTGGAATGAATCTACTTTGTTGCAATGTGTTTGTGGGGTTGACATCATGCTGAAGAAAAAAACACAATAAGAACCCACTGACTGTGCTAGGTTTGAAGGGATTGGAGGAAACATAGGATGCAAATGTGAGTGACCAATCACTCTGTACTCCTGTGCATGAAACAGGCCAGCAAGGCAGATATAAGGCAGCCAGGTCCCATGAGGGAGCACTTGCCTGCACATATTTCGAATCTACCACACTGCTGCTGTTCGTGATTCCCTGGAACCATGTCAAGGTCAGTGGAGAGGTCACAGCCATTCACCCTGGAGGAGAACCTAGCATTGCTGGATGTGATCCTCCCACAGTACCCCCTGCTGTATGGGCGACCAGGGTATCAGGTGAGTGCAGAGCAACTAGCACAGACTGTGTCCCTTTTTTGCTGACTGTGACTTCTGCCATTGTGTCCAGGTGTGACACACATGCTATGTACTGTAGGGGGGGTCCCAGGGGGGGGGGATGCCTGATGTCTCCCAGCAGTGCCCAGAGACAGGAGGGGTGGTGGGTGCCTATCACTCCCAGCAGAGCCCAGAGTCAGGAGGGGTGGGTGCCTATCACTCCCAGCAGTGCCCAGAGACAGGAGGGGTGGGTGCCTATCACTCCCAACAGTGCCCAGAGACAGGAGGGGTGGGTGCAGAGTCCCCCCAGCAGTGCCCAGACATAGGAGGGGTGGGTGCAGAGTCCCCCCAGCAGTGCCCAGACATAGGAGGGGTGGGTGCAGAGTCCTCCCAGCAGTGCCTAGACATAGGAGGGGTGGGTGCAGAGTCCTCCCAGCAGTGCCCAGAGACAGGAGGGGTGGGAGCCTATCACTCCCAGCAGTGCCCAGAGACAGGAGGGGTGGGTGCAGAGTCCCCCCAGCAGTGCCCAGACATAGGAGGGGTGGGTGCAGAGTCCTCCCAGCAGTGCCTAGACATAGGAGGGGTGGGTGCAGAGTCCTCCCAGCAGTGCCCAGAGACAGGAGGGATGTGTGCAGAGTCCTCCCAGCAGTGTCCAGAGTCAGGAGGGGTGTGTGCAGAGGCCTCCCAGCAGTGCCCAGAGACAGGAGGGGTGGGTGCTTATCACTCCCAGCAGTGCCCAGAGACAGGAGGGGTGGGTGCCTATCACTCCCAGCAGTGCCCAGAGACAGGAGGGGTGGGTGCCTATCACTCCCAGCAGTGCCCAGAGACAGGAGGGGTGGGTGCCTATCACTCCCAGCAGTGCCCAGACACAGGAGGGGTGGGTGCAGAGTCCTCCCAGCAGTGCCCAGAGACAGGAGGGGTGTGTGCAGAGTCCTCCCAGCAGTGCCCAGAGTCAGGAGGGGTGTGTGCAGAGGCCTCCCAGCAGTGCCCAGAGACAGGAGGGGTGGGTGCCTATCACTCCCAGCAGTGCCCAGAGACAGGAGGGGTGGGTGCCTATCACTCCCAGCAGTGCCCAGAGACAGGAGGGGTGGGTGTGATACACAGTGTGAGCCTTGATGATTGATTGTGTCTTTGCCCTCATTCCACCTGTGTACTTTCACTGGCACGTACTGCTTTTGCCCTTCCCCAGAGGAGTATGTCCCTATGGCAAAGGTGCAATGCGTTGGATGCATACTATGCCTTGTTGTAACCAGCTAATTTGTTCTCGTATGTGTCTCTGTGACATGTTGCAGGTGTATTGATGTAGTGTCACTTGTTCATCCTTACAGGTAGGCGCCTCTGCCAAGGAGCAGATCTGGCTGACCGCCGTCAGTGCCGTGAGGAGTGCGGATGGTCGGAAGCGGCGCCTGTCCCAGGTGAGGAAACGCTGGCAGGATATCCGTTGCTGGACGCGGAGGATCGCACGGGTCCTGCTGGGGGACTCACCTGAGAGCCATAAGAACCGCGGGCGCCGGCGTCTCTCCCACATCCACAAGCGTGTGCTGGCGGTGGTCTTTCCAGACTTGGACAGGCGCTTACAGGAGATGCAGCAGCAGGAAGGGGGTAGGTACATGTGTGTTTGTTGTGTTTCACCAGCATTTGTAGGTGCACTGTTCCATGGATGCACTGCCAGGGTATAATGGTGCTGTGCAGATCCTGTTACCCACAGTATTGCAGTGCTCTCCTGCCTCCCTTCCCCTCCTTGCAATGTGTTCCCTGGTCTGTGTGGAGTCACTCCGTCACAAGGTTATGTAGCCTGGCACCTTCTCCACATGTACAATGCCTGCAGCATCATGTGTGGGGGTGGTGTGTAACAGGTTTTGGGACATTGCCTGTGCCCTGCCCAGTTCTGGTCTTGTGGGTTCCATGTCAGTTGGCACTAATGCTGAGTCCAGACATGGGAGTTTGTCTCTCAAGTGTGTGGCCTTACAGCACGCATGTCCTATGTGGTGGCCTGTGACATGATGTGCATGAGTATGCGGTACGCATAGTGCGGGGATGGTAGCGTGTGTTGCAGTCATTCCCATTCAGGAGCATGGAGTTGTGTGGCCACTACTGTCCCCAGGGGCATATTTTCCTAGGTATCATGTGTGTAATCCGAATATGTTGACAATCTCTGTGTCTACAGCATAGGTTGTGCTCTGTGCCATTGTCCCCTGGCCAAATGTATTTTGACGTGAAATGTAGTACAAGTGTCCACTGACCTGATTTTCCTTGTTCATACTCACGGTGGACATTGCCTGTGTGTCTTGTTACAATCATCTGATGATGCCCATTTGTACATGAATATTTGGACAGGCGCACCTTGGGTATTTTGTGTGCAACCTTGATTTGTTGCATCCCATGTGTATTTCACCCAGACTAAGGGATGTAAGTGGTTCCTGTGTCTCCAAATAATAGTCTCATGTAGGGGGTGGGTGGTGCGGGCATGGCCTTCATGGCACAACCTGATATCTCCTTGCTAGGACTGGCCAGTGTGTGATGTTTGTCTGGACATGCACTCAAGGTGCAGTGGGCCAGTCATGGTGGGCATGTTTTCAGTATAACCTATGCTGCATGTGCCTCTTGTTCCTGGATATGGTCCCTGCTCATCCCTATTTCCTGCCACGCTGTGTGGTGCAGATGCAGTGCTGGATTGTCCCCAGGGCCTTGCTCCTCAGTCAAAATTCCATTCCATCTCATTTGCTATTGTGTCATGCTCTCCATAGTTTTTCGGTGGCATGGTGGGTCAAACAACTGTGTCTTGCATGCCCTACATATGTACCTTGTTTTGTAGATGTAACTCTTCTTTTGTTTCAGGCTATGCACTGTGACCTATGTAGATTGGACTCATGTGACATATGTATACAGGTGTATGATTAATTTCTGTCTCTTCACCCTGCCCACAGCATCGTCGGGGGACACGGAGGGAGACATGGGCACAGACGGAGCAGAGGGACTGAGCACCAGTGCCAGCGGTGACATCGGGGCTGGCACATCAAGTGGGACTGAGGCGGAGGAGAGTGAAGCCGGGGACCTGTCGACTGGCACAACAGAGTATGAAGCTGACGGGTCCGAGGATAATCTCTCCGAGTGGGCGGCGGCTGCACCAGCAGCTGACAGCGGCACTACATCTCACCCCGCCCCCTCCATTGCCATCAGCCGCCTCCCACTTGCTCGTGTCCCTTCCCAACATGCCCGGTCACCACATGTCTCCTTCCTGCCAGGCACCGCACCCCCTGCCCCTGTTTCCACTGCTGCCGCCAATGCCGAGTCTGTGGACATCCAGCGGCAGTTGCAGGTTGGTCAGGCTGTGATCCTTAATGTCCTCCATAGCCACAGCCAGGTCCTCAACAACATGGAGGCATACTTGGAGGGCATTCATTCATCGCAGGCTGACCAACGCAGCTTGCTGAGGTCGATTGACTCGACACTGACTGCAGCAGTGGGTCTCCTGCAGCGCTACGTCCCACCCCCTACCCCTGCCCCATCCACACTTCCCACTCCCATGCCTGTCCCACGTACACCCAGACGTCAGCATGCGCCCACCACAACACACACAGGCACCACACCAGCAGGGAAGGTCCACCGCACACCTCCTGACATGCACACACAGGGTGAAGTAGGCACACCCACTGGGTCGGGGGGCAAACGTGTGACACGCAGCCAGAGTGGGAGTCCGCATTCCACCCAATCCACTCCCTCCAAATCCCCTCCCCTCAGCTCTCCTGGCCACATCTCCCCCAAAGACTCCTTCATGGCCGCTCTGTCCCTGAGCCCCACAGTGACGCCACCACGCAAGCGGTCAAGGAAGTCCTCGGTCAGGGTGGTTGATTCCCCCCCCTCCTGTCTACACCCTCCCCCAGTGGCGCTGCGACCCATCAATCTGACCCCCCCGTCCTTGGGGCCATTGGTTCTTTCGGGTGCAGGGGATTCCCTGGCGGACCTGGCTAAGGTGTGCAGCGAGCTCCTGTCCTCCACCTTTGGCCCTGCCCCACCCCCTGTGGTGGAGTCCTCCATCCCTGCACCCACGACGCCTACCCTTCACCCTCCTGTCCCTGCGGTGCCTGTTTCTTCCCCCCCACATGATGCCCTCACCCCTGTGGAAGACAACGGAATGTAACTGTGCAGGCAAGCTGGGGAAACACGCATCCCACTGTGTCCCCCATCCAGCTGTGACTTCTGGACTGCCCTATGGGCTTTGTAAATATTGAACTTTCTACCGACATACAATTTTTGATCTTGCTGATTAGAGCCATTTTTGTTTCCTTTGAACACTACTGCTTTTCTGATATTGCTGTTGGTGGGGCTGCTACATGATTTTGGGTGGTGATCATGTGTTGGTTGTGTGGGAAATGTAGTAGTGTGCTGGTCATTGGGGGGACCCTGGGATCTGTGTCCCATCACACGGTGTTAGCTAGGTTTCTGTGTTCATGTAAGCAGTTGCTGCATGGTGAATTTGTCCCAAGGTGTATTCCTTCCTCTGTGTGCCCTGACATCTTCCCTGCAGGGTGTTCCCAATATTTAGCGCAGAGCTGTGTGTACATTAGCTGGGTGTGTGACGGACTCCTTCTACTTTGCACATGCATGCTGAGCGATGTCTCCACCTGCATCATGCGTGTCATTCTTGGTAGTCATTGTACTTGTGTATGTGGACTATTGACATGACTTCATGTGTACATGTTTTCTTTTCTGCGCTATGCATGCGTATACTCCCAGCCTTGCACACATGTGGTACATGTACTGCAGGGTCTTTGTGCACCTGACTGACATTTGTGGCTATTGGATCTGTGGGTACTCCACCCTTTTCTTTCCAGGGGCACTGCTGTGAGTGTTAGGCACACACCCCTCCTGTCTCTAGGCACTGCTGGGAGGACTCTGCACACACCCCTCCTGTCTCTGGGCACTGCTGGGAGGACTCTGCACACACCCCTCCTGACTCTGGGCACTGCTGGGAGGACTCTGCATCCACCCCTCTTGTGTCTGGGCACTGTTGGTAGGACTCTGCACACACCCCTCCTGTCTCTGGGCACTGCTGGGAGGACTCTGCACACACCCCTCCTGTCTCTGGGCACTGCTGGGAGGACTCTGCACACACCCCTCCTGTCTCTGGGCACTGCTGGGAGTGAAAGGCACCCACCCCTCCTGTCTCTGGGCACTGCTGGGAGTGATAGGCACCCACCCCTCCTGTCTCTGGGCACTGCTGGGAGGACTCTGCACCCACCCCTCCTTTCTCTGGGCACTGCTGGGAGTGATAGGCACCCACCCCTCCTGTCTCTGGGCACTGCTGGGAGTGATAGGCACCCACCCCTCCTGTCTCTGGGCACTGCTGGGAGGACTCTGAACCCACCCCTCCTGACTCTGGGCACTGCTGGGAGTGATAGGCACCCACCCATCCTGTCTCTGGGCACTGCTGGGAGTGATAGGCACCCACCCCTCCTGTCTCTGGGCACTGCAGGTAGGACTCTGCACACACCCCTCCTGTCTCTGGGCACTGCTGGTAGGACTCTGCACACACCCCTCCTGTCTCTGGGCACTGCTGGGAGGACTCTGCACACACCCCTCCTGTCTCTGGGCACTGCTGGGAGTGAAAGGCACCCACCCCTCCTGTCTCTGGGCACTGCTGGGAGTGATAGGCACCCACCCCTCCTGTCTCTGGGCACTGCTGGGAGGACTCTGCACCCACCCCTCCTTTCTCTGGGCACTGCTGGGAGTGATAGGCACCCACCCCTCCTGTCTCTGGGCACTGCTGGGAGAACTCTGCACACACCCCTCCTGTCTCTGGGCACTGCTGGGAGGACTCTGCACCCACCCCTCCTGTCTCTGGGCACTGCTGGGAGTGATAGGCACCCACCCCTCCTGTCTCTGGGCACTGCTGGGAGTGATAGGCACCCACCCCTCCTGTCTCTGGGCACTGCTGGGAGGACTCTGCACCCACCCCTCCTGTCTCTGGGCACTGCTGGGAGGACTCTGCACCCACCCCTCCTGACTCTGGGCACTGCTGGGAGTGATAGGCACCCACCCCTCCTGTCTCTGGGCACTGCTGGGAGTGATAGGCACCCACCCTCCTGTCTCTGGGCACTGCTGGGAGGACTCTGCACCCACCCCTCCTGTCTCTGGGCACTGCTGGGAGTTATAGGCACCCACCCCTCCTGTCTCTGGGCACTGCTGGGAGGACTCTGCACACACCCCTCCTGTCTCTGGGCACTGCTGGGAGGACTCTGCACCCACCCCTCCTGTCTCTGGGCACTGCTGGGAGTGATAGGCACCCACCCCTCCTGTCTCTGGGCACTGCTGGGAGTGATAGGCACCCACCCCTCCTGTCTCTGGGCACTGCTGGGAGGACTCTGCACCCACCCCTCCTGTCTCTGGGCACTGCTGGGAGTGATAGGCACCCACCCCTCCTGTCTCTGGGCACTGCTGGGAGGACTCTGCACCCAACCCTCCTGACTCTGGGCACTGCTGGGAGTGATAGGCACCCACCCCTCCTGTCTCTGGGCACTGCTGGGAGTGATAGGCACCCACCCCTCCTGTCTCTGGGCACTGCTGGGAGTGATAGGCACCCACCCCTCCTGTCTCTGGGCACTGCTGGGAGGACTCTGCACCCACCCCTCCTGTCTCTGGGCACTGCTGGGAGTGATAGGCACCCACCCCTCCTGTCTCTGGGCACTGCTGGGAGGACTCTGCACACACCCCTCCTGTCTCTGGGCACTGCTGGGAGGACTCTGCACCCACCCCTCCTGTCTCTGGGCACTGCTGGGAGTGATAGGCACCCACCCCTCCTGTCTCTGGGCACTGCTGGGAGTGATAGGCACCCACCCCTCCTGTCTCTGGGCACTGCTGGGAGGACTCTGCACCCACCCCTCCTGACTCTGGGCACTGCTGGGAGTGATAGGCACCCACCCCTCCTGTCTCTGGGCACTGCTGGGAGTGATAGGCACCCACCCCTCCTGTCTCTGGGCACTGCTGGGAGTGATAGGCACCCACCCCTCCTGTCTCTGGGCCCTGCTGGGAGGACTCTGCACCCACCCCTCCTGTCTCTGGGCACTGCTGGGAGTGATAGGCACCCACCCCTCCTGTCTCTGGGCACTGCTGGGAGGACTCTGCACACACCCCTCCTGTCTCTGGGCACTGCTGGGAGTGATAGGCACCCACCCCTCCTGACTCTGGGCACTGCTGGGAGGACTCTGCACCCACCCCTCCTGACTCTGGGCACTGCTGGGAGTGATAGGCACCCACCCCTCCTGTCTCTGGGCACTGCTGGGAGTGATAGGCACCCACCCCTCCTATCTCTGGGCACTGCTGGGAGTGATAGGCACCCACCCCTCCTGTCTCTGGGCACTGCTGGGAGTGATAGGCACCCACCCCTCCTGACTCTGGGCACTGCTGGGAGGACTCTGCACCCACCCCTCCTGTCTCTGGGCACTGCTGGGAGTGATAGGCACCCACCCCACCTGTGTCTGGGCACTGCTAGTAGGACTCTGCACACACCCCTCCTGTCTCTGGGCACTGCTGGGAGGACTCTGCACCCACCCCTCCTGTGTCTGGGCACTGCTGGGAGTGATTGGCACACACCCCTCCTATTTAACAATATGTACGCTTAGTCCATACACGTGTGTGGGTTCGCTCCATGGGGGTACGGGTCGTACTTACACTGTTGGGGTGGGGGTACGCTCCATACGTCCGCGGGTGAGGGTATGGGTCGTACTTACACTTTTGGGGTGGGGGTACGCTCCATACGTCCGCGGGTGAGGGTGCGGGTTGTACTTACACTGTTGGGGTGGGGGTACGCTCCATACGTCCGCGGGTGAGGGTACGGGTCGTACTTACACTGTTGGGGTGGGGGTACGCTCCATACGTCCGCGGGTGAGGGTAGGGGTCGTACTTACACTGTTGTGGTGGGGGTACGCTCCATACGTCCGCGGGTGAGGGTAGGGGGTCGTACTTACACTGTTGGGGTGGGGGTACGCTCCATACGTCCGCGGGTGGGGGTACGTGTCGTACTTACACTGTTGGCATGGGGGTACGCTCCTTGCATACGCGGGTGGGGGTACTGTCCGTACGTATGCGGGTGGGCTACGGGTCATACTTACACTGTTGGGGTGGGGGTACGGTACGTACATACACTGTTGGGGTACGCTCCATGCATACACAGGTGGGGGTACGGTCCGTACATACACTCTTGGCATGGGGGGTACGCTCCTTGCATACGCGGGTGGGGGTACGTGTCGTACTTACACTGTTGGTGTTGGGGGTACGCTCCATGCATATGGGGTGGGGGTATGGTCCGTACATATCCGTCCCCACCCTATGTGATGCTTGTACGAGCCGTCCCGCCATTGTTGGGGTGACGTAGGTGTGGGCGTGGTACGACTCGTACCCACACTCTTAAGGCGTGGGTACGGGACGTACCTGTCTGGTTGTGTTGCCGGTTCGCGTCGTCAAGGACTTCCGTTGTGGCGGTCGCTGGCTTAGCTGGACACGCCCCCACCCCCTCGTAGTGACCAGGGCCTGAGGGTCAGGTATGTCCAGGGCATGTGTGCTGTGTGACTTTGGTGGGGGTTTTGTGGCCTGCCCTGGTCCACCCCCCCCCCTTTCCCCCTTCCCTTTGTTGTTCTGACCTTCTGCGGCATCTGCGTCGGAACCTGTAGAGGAGGTCGACTGCTATGAGGGCCGGGATGACACGTAGGTTGGGGTCCATGTCTGTCCGTCGCGTACGGGTACTCTTTGTTCGCGTCGTCCTGTCTGTCCGTCGCGTACAGGTACTCCTTGTTCGCGTCGTCCTGATTTCCCGGCAGTTTTTGGCAGCCGGAAAATATTCACCGTGCGGGATGACGTCGGTGCGAATCGTAATTCCTGGTTCGTGAATGGCAGACTGCGTGCGTCCCGACGTCACGTCGGCGCTTTCCCGGATCGCATTTGTATGTTTATTTTCGTCGGTCGGGGTTTTGTACGATTCGTACGGAAATGGTGTTTCCGTGCGAATCGTAATTCCATGTTTGTATATTTTGACAACCGGGTACGCGGCGGACGGAGAATATGCTCCGTCCGACGGTTCGTATCGGGTTTTTACAGGATCGTGATCGGCGCCTAAGATGTCATGATTCAAGAAAGCTCAAATAAATGGTATTAGTTTAAACCCGGTATATTTGGGGAGATGCAAGTGGGAACATTTCAACTGTTTTGACATGATGGATGTATGTCTTCAAAAGCATCAAACTCTGTGGGTCCAGTGTGAGATTTGAGTTCATAACAACAGGTGCATGGGGAATCATTTTAGGCTAGGCTAAGTTACTAAGGCTCGCCGGGATTTGTAGCCCCCAAACAGGGTGTCTCTCTTTGGATCACACAGGAAACTCAAGTCACTTGCCTGTAGGGGCCCAGAACGGTGATGGACCTCCCAAGGGGATGTGTTTCAGAGTCTCCCAGATGCTATTCTAAATACCTCACTGCAACGCGGGATCACACCGTCTCATACTGGAAGGTAGGTTCTCATTGTGCATTGTAAAATAATGTGTTGCCAACAAGATCTTCTATGTAACTTTTTTATTCTTTTCCACCTTTTACTGCCACCATGTTTCTGTGTTCCTGCTTTCTACTTGCTCCATATGTATTCATACTGGGCCTGATCAACAAAGGTAATTTTACACATTTTTATAAGTTTATAAAAGTTTGCTGTTCACAAACATATTTTACAAGTACTTTCTTTACATCTGTGGAGCGTCTGCCCATAAAAATAAAAGACAGTCATTATAACATTTTATGTGTGAGTTCTCCACCCGGATGCTGAGTCTCTACAGTTGTTAAGTTCCTATCAAATTGTTGAGTGTGAATATCAAAAAAGAGCAAATTTGTAACAAGTGTATGTTTACCCATGTGAATCATGGCCTCTGTGTAAAGGGTTGCAACGTGGATCTGCCATATTGGTGTCTAAACTAATTCAGAGCTTCAAAGTGTAAATCAATTAACAGTAAATAACTTTGATCTACAGGACAAGTTTCCTTTGCTCCATGTACAGCAAATATTGGCCCATAAAAATGAATACATCCACACTTATGGGTTATTGTGCCTCAGACATGGCACAACAAACAGGGATGCAAACGTTTGAGTTAGCAAAACAATATTTATGCAGACATTTTAGTGCCAACACAAGCAACATTGAAAGGCAAAATGTTTCCTGATGGTGGTTTCCACTCCATCTATGCTTGCATGCTCACCACATACAGCATTCCAATGTTTTTCTTGCCTTAGATATGGTATAGACGGATACCTAATGTGCTACTGAGCGCTGGCATCAGCACTATTTTATCACTGCTAGAGAGAATATTCTGGTGGTCATATTTATTTAGGATTACATAAAATATTGTAACATTTAGCAGCAAAATAAATCAGTCAGCTATTTTAAGACCAGCACATAATTTCTCCTTCTTACAAGCCATTCTGTGTAATTTTCCTCAACTTAAATCACTCCGTTACCATGTGTCAATCAGTATACGTAAACATTAGTTGCATGTTAGTCCTGCTCTAGCATGAGCAACATGGGACTCAAGCAACTTGTCACTGACCCTACTCACATTGCAGGCACCACAAGAACCACAGCTCACCTAGACAACCACTACAGCATACACTTCACCGTCTCAGGGCCTACCAATACTGGCACCATGCCCCCAAGCTCCACATGCAGAAAATTGAAAAATATATCAGATGACCAGTGGAACTCCCACCTCCCAGACACAACATCCAACCCAGGAGAGGCTGCAAAGAACTTCTCCCAGTGGATCACTGAATGCACCAACACTATCGCCCTCGCCAGGCCAGCCAAATCTAAAAGATCTGTCATAAGATCCAGCTGTTTCACAGCATTGCTGAAATCCACCAAGCACAACTACCAGCAACTAGAAAGTAAGTGGTGCACCAACAAAGAGACAGGCGAAGACACCACCTTCAAGACAGCACTCAACCAATACCACCACCTCCTGAAAGAAACATAGAACACCCTAGCAGACCACATGGAAGCTAGCACTAACCGCAGTGTTAGGTCTGTCATCCTTAGGGTGGTCTTCCCCCAACTGGTTGCCTGCTTACCTCTACTTTTTGCTGTATATTTCTATTGGTATTCAGACTCTGAGCATTTTACCACTTCTAACCAGTGCTAACATGCATGTGCTTCTCCCCTAAATCATAACGACATTGGTGTATACCTGTTTGGAAAATTTAGTTTACTTTTAAGCCCTTTGTAAAGTGGTATCCCAACCATATAACCAGGGCCTGTAATTTAAATGCTACTAGTGGGCCAGGAGCACTGATTGTTCCATCCACATAATTAGCCTTTCAAAACTGTCTCAGGCTTGCCATTGCAGAGCCAATTTGCCACGTAGACTAGGCATTTAAAACAGCTTGCCAAGCCTTATGCTCCCCCTTCTCTTAAACATAGGTTATCCCTAAGGTAGGTCGTGGGTACCCCTAAGGTCACGGTGCTAAGTAAGTAAAAGGTAGGAAATGTACTTTTTTTACATGTCATGGTAGTGACAAACAGCTACATTCATTTTTCACTACTGTGAGGCATACTGCTATCATAGGGTAGGACTGAGAATTATTAAATACTTTGGAAGTGTAATTCCTGATTAGAAAGGAGTACGTAAATCATGTTTCATATCTTTGGAATGGTAATGACAAATCCTCTTTAGTGGTAAAGTTGGATTTAATATTACTATTTGAGAAATGCCTCTTTTAGAAAGAGAACCTTTCTCTGCTCTTAACTTTGCTCTCTGTGACTGCAGCCTGTCTCCAAAACAGTAAACAGACATAACATCGAGTTGCAAATATCAACTAACACTAATATCGAGTCCAAAATATCCACATTCAAAAATATCTACAGTCAGAAATGAATATCGTTGTCAAGAATATTAGGTTGAAGGTAAGTAATATCGTTTAACCAAATATCGAAGTATTTACTATTGTTTGCAAAAATATTGTTGTTAAAAATATTGTTGTTTTGTTTAGTGTTATGTATATTAGTGTGTATTTTTAATGTGGTTTTTTTGTATTTTTTTGTGGAATTATTGCATTTGTTCTTTAATATATGTGTTACATTTTTAGAAGTTACCCATTTTGTTCAAGTAAATTATGCGTTTTAGTTTCGTAGCGGGTTGTGGGTTCATAGGGGAATAGGGTTGGTAGTAATGTATTTATAATTAATTAATAACTTTTAATAATTAATATTTTATATTATTAATTGGGTTAATTCATTCATTGTTAATTAGGTTATTAATTGGTTGTGAATTAATAATACATATTTGGTAAATATGTTAATTGTGTTATTTTTTAGGAGCAGGTTGTGGGTTCACAGGGGAATAGAGTGGGAAGTAATTTAATTATAAATAATGTATAATTTTTTTGGTTAATTAATAATTAAGTATTGACGATTTTATATTGTTCATTGTGGAAACTAAGTTGTTATTAATTCGGTATTAATTGGTTATTAATTATTAATAAATAATTGGTATATATGTTAATTGTGTCATTTTTTTAAGAGTGGGTTGTGGGTTTATAAGGGAGTAGGGTGGGAAGTATTTTAATAATAATTAATACATGTATATATTTATATTTAATATTTATGGAGTTCATATTTTTTATTGGTAATTGTGGTAAATAATGTATTCTTATTTCTTTATTAATTGGTTATTAATAATTAATAATTCATTTTTAATTATGTTATTTATGTTGTTTTTTTAAGAGCGGATTGTGGGTTGATAGGGGAGTAGGCAGAAACTAATTTAATTTTTATATGTTTTTTTCACATTTATTTTATAAAAAGTATTTTCTGTTGTTTCTTTGCGTTATTTGTGTGAATTAATTTACTGTTGATTGTTTTAAAAATTGTTTCTCACTGTTCTTAATTAATTAATTATTTCTTAATTAATTTTGTTAATTGTCTTATGTTTTACAACATTGGTGGTGTTATTTATAGGGGGATATGGTGGCAGGCAAATTATTTAGAATTAATTGTTTGTTAATTAATGTTGATTATTTTGCTGGAGTGGGAATAGTAAGTTTTATACCTCCGCTGTCCAACACTTTCCCTACTGTTGTACTTGTTGGAGTGGGAATAGTAATTTTATCCCCACCACTATCCAACACTTTCCCTACTGTTGCACTCCCTGGAGTGGGAATAGTAATTTTTACCCCTACGCTATCTAACAATTTCATTACGGTTGCACTCCCTGGAGTGTGAATAGAAAATTATTCCCCTCTGCTATCCAACAATTTCCCTATTGTTGCACTCTCCAGAGGGGGTATGGTAAATTTGACCCCTACGCTATCCAATACTTTCCCTACATTTTCACTTCCTGGAGTGGGAATACTAAATGTATCCGCTCCGCTATCCAACATTTTTACTACTGTTACAGTTAATGAAGTGTCAAATGAAATTGTAAAAAAATATGATTATTTAACATTTTAATTTATTATGTATTTTAATTTTATTTGTATTTTACCGGTATATGTATTTATAAATTGTAATATGTTCTTAATATTTTATAATTTATTAAAATCATTATGTAATAGTTATACTGAGTTTATATATATATATATATATATATATATATATATATATATTCACTGAAAAAACCATAGGTTTCAGGGGTGTTATAGTTAGCTGGACTTTTCACTTGTACAAAACCATTGAAATTCCCCCGTTATAGTTAGTTCAGCTAACTATAACTCGCGCGCCCGCAATGCACTGCTGATGACGTCACATATTACATCACTCATGACATGGTCAGTGACATCACTCATGACATCACTGATGACATCTCAAATGACATCACTGATGACATCACTGATGACATCATCCAGTGAATGTGTGTGTTTCTGAAAATTAAATATGTTTTATATATGTATATCTCAAGGTCGATGGAAGAATAAATGGGTATATAAGTGTCTAAATGGATGATTTGTTTTTGAAAAATTGATTGTGTAACTGACTGATTAAGTGTTTCATAGTGAATACATGGCTTAGTGAGTAATGTTTAAATATGTAAATATCTGTATCAGTCTCTCACTTTGTGTATAAGTGGCTGCATGGGTTGGTGAGTAGCTACATGGGTGTTTATATAGGTTATTAGTTGGTTTTATGAGTATCAGTCTGAGTGTCTGCATGGTTCGGTGGGGGTATTACGTAGTGCATAGGTGCATGAATGAATGACTCACTCTTTGTATGTGTTGAAGACAGCATGTGTGCAGGACTCTATGGGTGGATGAGTGAGTGTATGGGTGTGTTAGTGAGTGAATGACTGTCTCAATAGTGTCTTTATGAGTAACTACATATGTTTTAAACTAGTATATGTGACTATTGGTGTATATAAGCGAGTATATGTGACAGTGAGAGATTGAAAGAGTTCCTATATGAATAAGTATGTGTTTCTATAAGTGATTGTTTAAAAGACTAAGTATGTGTAAGTTTCCGTAGAAGTAAGTGTGGTGGTGTGTGTATAACTGTATATGCAAGTAAATGTATGTTTGATTCTTTATTAGCATGAGTGACTATGTGTGTGAGTACCTCTATGGATGAGTGGCATTGTGTAACAGGATGTATAGGTGTATGAGTACATATGATGAGTGAGTACATGTATGAGTGACTGTATAGGACTGTTGGTGAATGAGTGGATGTGTATGTGGATCTTAGAATTACTGTATAGGTTGTTTTAACTGGTATTGGTATGTCCATTGTTTTTAAAATTTTAATTTCTATTTTTGAATGTGTGTATCAAAGGTTATATTAGGGGAAGAGGAGGTCTGCCACTCTATCACAAGGATGATTTCATCAGTGATGTCATCAGTGATGTCATTTGAGATGTCATCAGTGATGTCATGAGTGATGTCACTGACCATGTCATGAGTGATGTAATATGTGACGTCATCAGCAGTGCATTGCGGGCGCGCGAGTTATAGTTAGCTGAACTAACTATAACGGGGGAATTTCAATGGTTTTGTACAAGTGAAAAGTCCAGCTAACTATAACACCCCTGAAACCTATGGTTTTTTCAGTGAATTTCTGAGGTTTTTTAAATGCTAATTCCTAACTATAACGTGCCTGAAACCTATGGTTTTTTCTGTGAATTTGAAAGGTTTTTTAAATGCTAATTTCTAACTATGCCTACAGAGATAGGACATGTGAAGAAAGAAGAAAAAATGCACAGAAAGAAACAAAAGAAGTGCAGAAAGAAGCAACAGAAGTCCTCAAATACGAAGATAAGTGCAGGAAGAAGGATAACGTGCAGAAAGAACAAAAAGAAGAGCAGAAAGAAGCCTTGTTGCAAAATCATCCTGTACCCTCAACTTTTTCAGACGGATACTGGTGGTAACTGAGTCTGACTAACCAGTCCTAGAGCCAGTGCTATGTTAAAAGACACTTAGAATACAGTGAAAACACCTACATACACTAGGGAACATTATGCGTTGGGGTCCCCCTGTGATTAGCATGACCTCCTCTGTAAGCCCCTAGTGTATAATAGGGCATGGGGATTAAAACTACCTCTTAAAACAGGCCACAGGGCGTTTTTGCACACGTTAACTCAGGCCTCGTCCCCTCCCTTCACCACTGTGTAAACACGCCCTGTGTCCATTTTTAGTTGGGAGATTAAGTTCATTTGAATCCTGAGGGTCCCTAGGGTCCAACTAGCCCACTAGGTACCTCCAGTAAGTGCCACAGAGCTGCGTTGCAGAGAGGTGTAAAAAGTGGCACGGCCTGGACCACCTCTCTGCAATGCAGCTCAGTGGCGCTTACTGGAAGCACTTGGTGGGCTAGTTAGCCCCCAGGGGCCCTCAGTATGGAAGGGAAATTATATCCCCAATTTAAAACGTGCCATAGTGCGTGTTTGCACACGTCACCTCAGGCCCCGTCCCCTCCCTTCACCACTGTGTAAACGCGCCCTGTGGCTGTTCTAAGTTGAGAGATTAAGTCCCCCTGAATCCTAAGGGTCCCTAGGGTCAAACTAGACCACTAGGTACCTCCAGTAAGCGCCACAGAGCTGCGTTGCAGAGAGGTGTAAAAAGGGGCTTGGCCTCAGAACACCTGTCTGCAGCGCAGCTCCCTGGTGCATACTGGAGATGCCTGTTGGGGGCGCGTTTGCAGAGTGCTGCACGGAGGGGGCATGGCCTCCGGCACGATGCCAGTCTTTTATTTATTTTAGTTTTTTAAGAAGGGGGGCTGTTTGGTTCCCCTTCTTATTCTAATTTATTGGCCCTGATGACCCCATCCCCCAGGGCCAGTCTCCTAATTATATTTTTTTGACCCCAATCCCCAGGGCCGGCCACTGTTTTTTATTATTTTAAAAAATATATATTTATAGACACACCTAGGACATGCTGGACAAACCGTACGTACCTATCACCATGACGATTTGCGTGATATTCATTAAAAGGCGACTATGCATGCAATGAATCCACGTGGAATGTATTTACACCACTAGTGAAGCTCTGACATGTCTGATGCCCTACCGTGCCTAATCCTGGTAGACACCCTTGTCGTTTATTTATACAAACATGGGTAGCTATTGACGGGCACATTTAATACACATGCACACCAAGCCATTCAAAGGGGATTCGACAAAAATTCGACAAAAACTATGCAAGAAACCCCCCTCACGGTTAATAAAACACACATCCACTGCCGGATGTGTAATACTTTTTATTTTACTCTCTGGAAAGGGGACGAACATCACTTGAGAGTCACAGCGTGCTCCTGACAGAGCCCAATGCTGTGTTACACCCACCATTGCCTGCCGAGTGCCACACACCTCTGTGTTGTATTCCACTAGCTAGTGCATATGCTATGACACTCTCTAGCCCATGTGCACTGTAACACCACCCCGTGAATATGTCATGCCACACTTGTCTTCGCACGGGTTATATTGCCCCATCTAACGTGCCTTTCTCGATGCCTATGTTATAACGCACAGTGCTATGCCATACATATTACAATCTGGGATCCATATCTTTGTCACAGTGCATATGCAACGTTACACTCCCCAGCACATATTTTATATTACAACTTTAGAGACTAGTTAGGTTACACAACACTGCCCTGTGCATATTACACTCCAAGGCGCATATCGCATAGCACGCGCTAGTGCCTGTGCTATCTCGCGCTCTCCCATGAATCTGTCATTGCGCACAATGTATTGCATATTATATTTCACGCCCGGTTCATCTTATATCACACTTTTTGGTGCATAGTTTATACCATACACTATATCTAGTTTTCATTTTCAATCGTGCTCTCAGGACTATGTTCTATATAACACTGTGTTCACCTACCCTTTTCACGGGCATTACATTTTGCGATAGGGGGTGGAGGGTCAGGGGGTGTTTCTGCCAAGTGAGCCCGGAGTCACAGTGACAAACGTCCTCTTCTTCCTGAATAAAAGTGAGATTATGCTGCATACTTGTTCATATTTTAAGTAGTTCGCACAGACACAATGTTTTAAAAACAATAAAGTTCCTAATACCCGCCTTCTCTGAACAGTTAGCTTGCTGCCCCATCCCCTTCCTCCCTATCCTCTGTTGTGTGAATCCATGGACTAGCCTCCTCCCTCCTGCCATGCATGGTCTGATGTGCTGCCACTGCCCTCAATTTAGTATGATGTACCAGTCCACTCCTCCTGCCCTCCATTGCCCAATTATATGCCCCATCATTGACCTCCTGCTTAAACTCTGTGCTTAGCTTGCTGCCCCTATTCTCCTTCCCCCTGCCCTCCGATGTCTTTGTGCATGCCCCTGCTCCATCCTTTTTGCCCACCATGTCCCATGGACCTGCCACTCCTATCTACTCTGAGTGTTCTGTTGAGCTGCCACTCCCCTCCCACCTGCCTAGCATTGTCAGATGACTGTAACCTGTCCCTGCCACCTCCACCCTGCCTGTCCACATGCCATGCCCCTATCCTCTTCCTCCTGTCCTACATGGTCAATTGTACTGCCACACCCTTCTGCCCTCCCTGGTCTGTTGTGCTGCAACTGCTCCTCCTGCCTGCCCCGTGTGGTCTGTTGTGAGGTCCCTTCCCCTGAACTTTCTTGTCTGTGCACAGGTGCTGACCCTTCCTTCTATCCTCCATCGTCCTTTGTGCATGCCCCTCCACCCTCCTTCTTGCCCATCATAGCCATTGTGCTGCCACTAACCCTCCCACTTGCCATGCATGGTCTTCTGTGCTGCCATGGCCCCTCCCACCTTCCCTGTGTGGTCAGTTAGCTGCCCCTGACCCCCTCCCACCTTCCCTCCATGGTCTGTGTGTATGCCATCACAGTCTCACTGTTGCTCTTCATGGTGTGTCTTGCTTCTAGTGCCCATCCTGCCTGACCTCCATGGCTATCTTGCTGCTCCTGCCCTGCCCCCTTGCCCCCAGCCCTACTCCCTCCCTCCTGGCTTGTCTGTTCCATTGTAATGCCCCTGATCCGTCCCTCCTGCCCTTTATGGTCTGTTATACTGCAGCTTTCTCTCCTGTCTGTCCATTATGGTCAGCTAGCTACCATTGCCTCTTGCCCCTCTGTTCTCTGTTGTCCATGTGCATGGTCCTGTCCCCTCCCTCTTGCTTTCTATGGATTGTTGTGCTGCACTCCCGTCCTGCATGCCCTGTGTGGTGTATTGTGCTGCTGCAAACCCTGATGCCTGCCCTGCAGGGTCAGTTTGGTGCACCTCTCCATGTCCCTCCTGTCCTCTGTTATCCAAGTCCATGTCCCTATCCCATTTCCTTCCATGATCCAATGTACCATACTTGCGAACATTTTTAACTTGGTAAGAGGGAGATTTTGAAAAAAAACTGGGGTATTGATTTTCCCCTTTGAGTTACATTGAAAAAGAGGATATTGTAGACAGGAGACAGATCAAATAAAGCCCATTTGAGCTTAAAAACATTGGACGTTTCCTGGCTGAATCGGGTCTGTTGGCATGTATGGTTGTACTACCATTGCCTCTTCCTTCTGCCCACAATGGTCTATTACATTGCCACAGCCTTGAAGGAGGGTAGATTTTGTATCACAGGGGGCCCCTGGCCCGTTCTGTCCACACCTGAAGTATGAGACCCTTGTCCTTGCCCTGCCAGCTGCATTTGTAGGCCGTATTAAATTGACCAGCGGGTCCTGTGTTGCTATATAATTATCCTGAGACATCCTTACCACTCAGCCAGCATAAAACCCCTGTGTAGGCCCTTCTGTTCAATATGTAGGCCTCTTTGTTAAATTGACCATAGCTCTGCAATTTTAGTGTATAGCAGTCTGAAGGCAGGTTTGCGAGGCCTTCTGATCCAAACTAGTAGCCCCCACCCTACCAGAGTGCTCCGTGCTCGGTATCAAAGTTCAACATCCCCCTGAAGCTGTCGACATACAGTAGGCTGCATCCTGGACTGGTACTTGCTTCCTGGGCAGGTTTCCCGCTTTTAAGGAAGTGGCAACCGCAGAGCGTCAAGTTAGGAGAACTGAGGAGATTTTATACATGAATATATTGAATTCCCGTACAATACCCATTATTTTCTGCTTGCTCTATGGAACTTACGATAAGCGATTGGCCTGAGAGACTGACCTTTTCACCCAGTCCATTGTCAGCATTAAGTGGGTAAATGACGAAATGTCTGGTAAAATCTGCAGACGAAGCTTTTGGGTAGCATACGTAGGTAGATGTAGCGTGCAAAGGAGCCCACAAAATGATATAAAAAGGGAGCACCCACAGATATCGACGGACTACCTCGCCGTCTGTATGTAGGTTAACAGGCAGTGCAGGTTTTCCCCAAGAGCTGGGAGCTCTTGTCTTCCTTTGCTTAAAATGTCTTGCTCTGCTTTGCTTGAAGTATCTTATTCTATTTTACCTATATGAAATGTCATGTTATGTTTAACCATTGTTCTCTTTACTTTTGCATTTAAAAGATTTTGTATTGTAATTGCAGGAATGCTTGCTCTAAGAGTAAACGTGAGTGTTCCTAGGTAACATTTTCCTTGGTGTAACTTGTTTCTCATGATGCATTTATAGATGTGTTTTCTCTCTCTCTCTGTCAGTACATTAATTGAGATACAGAGAATATTATGACAGCTGTATGATTATCTGGATTCTGTATTTTGTACTTTATGTCTCTATTCTGCGGTTTCTTTGAAGTTGCATCTTCTCATTAAACTGCCATTGTATTCTGCCTCCAATTCCATGTCTCATATGTCTGTTTTCTTCATTTTTGGAGAAAAGCGTTCCTAGGCACCCCGGCTCAAATTAAGGTGCCCCTTTTGTCCCTGACTCACTCTCCTGCTCAGTTCTGTGGTGGCTCCCGGGGATCTGGGGACCGCCCCTAGCTTCCTTGACCCGTAATAGATCTTCCCTCCAACAGCCTCTCTTGCAAGTCCTGTATTGTTGGTTTGTTGCCCCTGCCCCCCTTTCCACTGCCCTCCATAGTCTGTTGTTCTTCCACGGCCCTTCCTGCCTGCTCAGTGTGGTTAAATTGTTGCCTTTGCACCCTCCTACCTGCCTTCAATTTTCAGAGTCCGTGCCCCTGGCCTCTGCCTCTCAACAGTATCCTAATGAACAACTAGATTGCTAACATTCTATATTTATTACAAAAGTGTGGAACGCCTGACATCATCTTGATGTAATCAAAACTGTAATACCTAGAGCATTTCCTTTAGAAATTACATATATGAGAGGGTCTTATTGGCATCAAAATTATGGTTAGTGCTCTAAAAGACTAAAATAAGGACATATTTTCTGAGTTTTCAAATAGCGACAAAGCACTTTTAAATTATTTGTTATCTTTATGTTTTTTTATCCAGTTGACCACTTGATTAAATGTTGCACTTAGGGGAGAGGATGTGGTGTTACTTCCAGAACTGCAGACTTTGCAACTGGGGAACCAGGTTGAAGTTTCTGCTTCAGCTCGACATTCTGTGATTCTGGTCAAATCACTTAGTCTCCCCATGTCTACAACCAAAATGAATTTGTTCTTGTGTGATGTAACCAATGCTCATGTAAAGCACTCCAATACCTGACAAGTCTGCACTATATAACACTGCAAAAACACAAAATAATAAGTGTTTTGCACACTTCTGTCATTGGGCTATATTTGGGCTACATCTGGGTGATTTTGGGCTACATTTGGGCTCTTTTGTCTCCGGTGGCCATCTTGGGAGATTTATTTGTTATGAAGTTTCCTAATTTCCTCATGTACTGCAGTCTCCTCAGTAGGAAATGCTTTCAGTTTTTTACTTTGATTCCATCATGAAGGTATTCAGATATGTCACACATTTGCCATAAATTCTGAATGTTAGCACTCTAGTTGCTCATTAGATCACTGTAGTAAAACTACTGCACCATGGAAGTCTGCTCCTGGTATTAAAAGTGCATGTTTCAGTCTGCATGTCAGAATTTTTTAATGAAATAGAAGAGGATTTGAGAAGTCACTCAAAATGTGCCCTCATTTTCTTTCTTCAGCATTAATCATAATTTCTATGGCAAAATTAACCTCCTCATTGTGTTCCTTTTTAAATTAAATGTTTTAAGTGTTACCAGTTTATTCCAATCAAGATGGCTTCAGGTGTGCCTTACTTTTGTCATAATGAAGACAGTAAGCGCTCTAGTTGTTTTTAAGAACATTCTGGGACATTCTGTCATTGGGCTATACTTGGGCTACATCTGGGTGATATTTGGGCTACATTTGGGCTCTTTTGTCTCTGGTGGCCATCTTGGGAGACTTATTTGTTATGAAGTTTCCTAATTTCCTAATTTACTGCAGTCTCCTCAGTAGGAAATACTTTCAGTGTTTTACTTTGATTCCATCAAGAAGGCATTCAGATGTGTCACACATTTGCCATAAATTCAGAATGTTAGCACTCTTTTTGCTCATTAGATTACTGTAGTAAAGCTACTGCTCACCAGGGAAAACTGCTGCTGGTATTGAAAGTGCATGTTTCAGTCTGCATGTCAGAATTTTTTTATGAAATAGAAGAGGATTTGAGAAGTCACTCAAAATGTGCCCTAATTTTTCTTTCTGCAGCACTAATCATACTTTTTATGGAAAAATGAACCCCCTCATTTTGTTCCTTTTTAAATTAAATGTTTTAAGAGTTACCACTTTAATCCAAGCAAGATGGCTTAAGGTGTGCCATACGTTTATCATAAGTAGGACTGTTAGCGCTCTAGTAGTTCTTTGGAACACTCTGGGAAGCTGCAGTAGAACACAAAGGAATCAACTGACAGTCTCTGCCCTTGTTGGATGTACATGTTTTACTGAGAATGTCAGACTTCATTCTCACATGACTGAGAAAGATAATGTGAATTTACAGAAAATAAGCTCTCAGTTTAGCCTATAGATCACCTTCCAAACCTCTGTGGTAAAAGCATGAGAAAATATTTTTCTCTCAATCATGATATCCCAGCAGAAGGCTTTTTCACATGGTGAAATCACCTTAGAACATACCACAATTCCTAAAATGAGTATGGTACCATCAACAAATGATTTATAATGTAACTAAAGTCTTAAAACCTTCTATTAACTGCAATGCTTTTTAATGAGGTGCTATCATGTATATTGGTCCCAAGATGGCTGCCAACACTTCTTGGATGAAGTGCTGACAGCCAATCAGATCTCAGGATGAGATGTGTGGTTAGGCTCCGCCCACATATATATATGCTTTTAAATGCTATTTTCTCAGGAAATACTGAACAGATTTACACCAGACCTGCAAAAGGCACTTCCTTGACCTTATGGCTACCTCTCTGCCAAATTTCAAGTAATTCTGTTCAGCCGTTCGGGCTGTAGCTGTGTCTAAAGGTCCTATGGAAAAATGCATGGGGAAAACGCGTTTTGGGACCCCCCTTTTTTCTCGGCCCCTGCTTGACGAATCCCCCCGAGACTTTCAGGGTAGGAGCGGAGCGTAGCGCCCCACCTATTTTGAAAATTTCGCGAGGATTCGTCGACCGGCGCCAAAGTTATTCCAAATAGAATGTTGCGGATTTCCTATGGAAACAGGGTCCTAACTATATCTACCTACTGGCGACCGCCAGTAGGTAATATATATATATATATATATATATATATATATATATATATATATATATATATATAATTCACTGAAAAAACAATAGGTTTCAGGGGCGTTATAGTTACTGGACTTTTCACTCGTACAAAACCATTGAAATTCCCCCGTTATAGTTAGCTCAGTTAACTACAACTTGCGCGCCCGCAATGGACTGCTGATGACGTCACATATTACATCACTCATGATATGGTCAGTGACATCACTCATGACATCACTGATGACATCTCAAATGACATCACTGATGACATCACTGATGACATCATCATTGTGAGAGAGTGGCAGACCTCCTCTCCCCCTAATATAGCCTTTGATACACCCAGGGAAGTGTAAAAAGTGGCACGGCCTGGACCACCTCACTGCAACACAGCTCAGTGGCGCTTACTGGAAGCACCTGGTGGGCTAGTTAGCCCCCAGGGTCCCTCAGGATTGAAGGGGAATAATTTCCCCAACTTAAAAAGCTCAATAGGGCGTGTTTGCACACGTCACCTCAGGCCCCGTCCCCTTCCTTCCCCACTGTGTAAACACGCCCTGTGGCCGTTTTTTAAGTTGGGAGATTAAGTCCCCTTGAATCCTGAGGGTCCCTAGGGGCAAAATAGCCCACTAGGTACGTCCAGTAAGTGCCATTGCAGAGAGGTGTAAAAAGGGGCATGGCCTGCACCACCTCTCTGCAGCGCAGAGCAGTGGCGCTTACTGGAAGCACCTGGTGGGCTAGTTGGCCCCCAGGGTCCCTCAGGATTGAAAGGGAATTATTTCCCCAACTTAAAACGCGCCACAGGGCGTGTTTGCACACATCACCTCAGGCCCCGTCCCCTCCCTTCACCACTGTGTAAACGTGCCCTTTGGCCGTTCTAAGTTGAGAAATTAAGTCCCCTTGAATACTAAGGGTCCCTAGGGTCAAACTAGCCCACTAGGTACCTCCAGTAAGCGCCATAGAGCTGCGTTGCATAGAGGTGTAATAAGGGGCGTGGCCTCAGAACACTTGTCTGCAACACAGCTCCCTGGCGCATACTGGAGATACCTGTTGGGCTAGTTGGCCCTCAGGGACCCTCAGTATTGAAGGGGAATTAATTCCCCAACTTATAACTTATTATATCAAAGGTAGGGACTAGGGGTGTTGTTATTTAGAGAGGTCCAGTGTACATACCCCATATGACTAGTGACAAAGAAGGGTACAAAGTTCCTCATGTACAGTGACGAAGAAGAGCCAGTAAGAGAATATCTCAGCTGGTTAGTGCTAAGAAAGGCCGATCAGAAAAAGGGAGGGAAATTCCCTTAATTTGAATTAGTGCTCTCACACACCCAGCAAGCTAGGTGTCATGCTTCATCATATGAGCACTGCCCCTCATCAAGTCGGCGCTGCAATCCTTGACGGGCTCCCGAAACCGGGGCTCTTTATCGGGGATCTTTTGTTCGTGCCGAGGGTGCTTGGGGGTGAGGGGCCTAGTATGGTGTGATGTAGCAGAGAAATGTGAATTAAAAGGGATTAGTTGGTCCTACTTCAACTTTATTCCAAAGGTCAACTACCCTATTAAAAATGTGTAGAGTGGCTTAAATGCTAGGAGTTAGGTATCTAGGCAAGAGCTCTACTCTATATGATCAACATGTTTCTTGCCACAGACGTCAGGAGGATCAGGGCAATTCGTCAGGATCAAAGTAATACTGTCTACAACAATATGTGGTAAGGTGCTATCTACATACCACTTCTTATGGTTTGTTCCTGTAGGGAAAAAGAAGAAACTCTTTATAACAAATAAAATAGCTCTTTATGCTGTACATAGCTATGAATATTGTGTCAAAGTGATCACCGTGCTTAGGCGTGCAACACGCAATCTCATTAGATAGTGGTGTCTCGAACGCCATTCGGGAGTGTGGGGTGGGGCGGGAAAATTAAATATCCAAACAATTCTACGGAAAGCAAAAGGACTCACCTAAAAGGGTTGCTACAGTTGTTAGCAACAGTGCTGGCGGTTAAAAAGGAACCCAATTGGGTCCTAAAAGGGACAAAAATTGTCAGAAAACCGTCTCTATTAGTATCTGTGTATTTTTTAAAAAGACGGATTCACCACATTGAAGGTCTAGGTGCCAGCAGGTAGCCGGGCAAAGCCGCAGTTACCATATCCCTAACCGATCCATCCGTAACGGACACAGAGGTCGGGTCAGAGTAGTGACCTCGGTGCTGAGAGTCCGTGGGAATAGACCAGGAAGGTTCCGGTCGACAGTAGGCAGATGTGGCTCCTCGGGTATAGAAAGGAAATTAAAATTAAGGTCAGTACTCACCGACGTGGATTCACGTCCAGGAAAGTGACCTACCCAAACCGCCAGGAACCGGGGTGGTAGGTTTCGAAGGGAAAGACGAGAAGATAAACAGTTGTTCCGTGTACGTCATCGAGTGCGTAGCACGTCGTGACGGAATGCGCTCGGGGAGTACAACCATATGATTGGTCCCAGGCATGAGAGAGCGTTACCGTCACTAGGCAACCTAGTGATGTTGTCTATTGGCCAATTCGAGTGTCTCGCTGTTGAGTACGCTGTGTGCGATAGTACGCGACCCATCATGGTGTGACGTGTTGCGCAAATGGAGTATGGCCAAGAGATTGATTCAAAACCCAGAGAAGCGTCTCTGTTGCTACGCGACCTAATGAAGTTGTCACAAGGATAAGCGATATATATTGCGGAAGGATTAACCAGCCGAAAAATAGTACGTGAACCATCGGGAGGCACCCAACGCTACTGGCTCAAGGATTGGCGGGTTAGAGACCAGAGCACTATGAGTAATTGGAACGCTCATAAACAGGGAGGGGGGGCGTCACAATGGTGAGTTGCGTGGTCATGTAGTAGTTGATGCCTAGGGTGATAAGATAAAATATGTCACTCCCGAATGGCTTCGGATGTGAAACACAAATTCCACTTGTGAAATACATGACAGTAGTATATTGATCAGTAAGTTGTGGGTCATCATGGGTGAATACAAGGCACTACTTAGCTAGAGGACCATGTCTGTAAGACATGGTGTATCAGTAATCGCACAATGCGTGGACTGGTCCATTGTTATGTGAAACAAGCATGGAAGAGGGGTCCTGTACTCAGTGTGTTCAATTAAAGCAATAAGGGAACACAGGGACAACAAAGGGCCTTGTATCCTGCCACTTAGGAAGTAATTTTCATGAACTGTTCAACAAGGTGTGCCAGAATTCAGAGTGGAATATGACCAGTTGATTTAGGGCATATAGTTCCCAGTTCAAGATAAGGTATTCCAGGGTATGTCATCATTGAGGCCCTCGATATGACTTGATAATCTATGTACCCATCTCTGTTCGAGTCTGAATAGGGAAGATTTGGATATCTGGGCATGATATTCTAATATGACCCAGCTTAATGAATCAGAAGTATGTTGTGTCTCCATGAAATGTCTGTATAGTTTTGTAGTGGTTCGTTGGCAACGTATGTTACTCCTGTGTTCAGTTATACGTATTTTAACCGGACGCATAGTCATCCCTATGTACTGTAGATCACAGGGGCAAGTAATCAGGTAAATACACTGTTTGGTGTTACAATTCGTGTGTTTTTGTATGCTCCACTTAAAATTGGGTCTTAACGCAATTTCTTTAGTGGCCGTTGTAAGTTTGCACACTGTACATGTGCCACAGGGAAAGTGTCCTTTCACAGGTGGAAGTCCCCATAGGGTGGTTTGTGATGGGGTAGTGTGCTTCTTGGGTCTCGTATGAATCAAGATATCTCTGAGGCTACTAGTTCTGGTATAGGAAAACCTAGGTACAGGTATCTGTAGGTCGCCTGTGTTTAGAATGCCCCAATGTTTCAAGATGATCTTTTTGGTGGACGTGGAATTGGGTGTAAAAGAAGTTACACACGTGATGATGTCCTCAGGTTGTTTCTGGTGGATTTCTAATAATGCCTCCCTGGGACTATTTAAGGCTCTCTTCATGGAGTTTCGTATCACCTTCTGTGGGTAGCCTCTAGTCTTGAGGTTGTTGGCTAAAGAGGAGGCTTCCATTTTGTAGTCATTTGTGGAGGTACAGTTGCGCCTGATACGTAGGAACTGTCCCACGGGGAGGTTATCTATTAGCGCTCTGGGGTGATGGCTCTGGTACAAGAGAAGGCTATTACGATCTGTGGGTTTTTTGTAAAGGCTTGTAGAGAGTTGTTCGCCTGATAGTTTTATGTTTAGATCGAGGAATGGAATATGTGTGTCTGAGATTGTATGTGAAAATTTCAGAAATGGATTTTGCTGATTAATCCACTGTACAAATCTGTTGCAAGTGTCAATCGGGCCCTGCCAGAAGATCAAAATATCATCAATAAACCTCTTCCAAAGGATAAGATGTTGTAGAAACGGGTTTTGTACAGTATTGATGACTTCTTTCTCAAAAGTTGCCATGTAGAGGCAGGCCAAGCTCGGCGCAAAAGTGCTGCCCATCGATGTAACCTGGCACTGATGGTATTGTTGTAAATTGAAACAACGATGTGATTAAGCATTTACTAAAGACATTAATTCCCCTTTTATAGATCGTGTTTTCTCTGTTATGTTGACCGAAGCTTGGACTCCATTTTGTATTGTCATGCTTTCACGTGTTCCCCACGAGAAGAGTCCAACCTCTGTGTTAGTTGCTCTTGCAATCTGTCTAGTAACAGTCTATAAATAGCTCCTTTGTCTATCTGGCACATGCCCAGACTTGACCACATCTGTTATCAGTTAGCCTTGCTTGACCATGTTTTCGCGGGCTCAAGGAGTGCGTTAGCTCCGCCCACATATTGATTCAGTATCGAAAATGACCATAAATGGTAATGTTCTTCGGCCTCATGTTGTATCCACCCACTTATGAGCCCCTCTGTTGTGTATAAAAGGGGACCATGTACGTAAGTTCTTTGTGCTACTCTATGCAATACTGAAGAGTGTTGTGTGGATTGTAGGACCACCCTTAAGGGTTAATAAATGCTGTCTTTGTACTTTGCAGTTTCCGTGCCAACTTCCTTATAGATTCCATTACAGGAGAGCGAACCCTTGTGTCCTGCGGGCCTAGCTGGGGCCTGTATTCATCAATTGGCGCCCGTCACGTGGGGCTCATCGGCGACTCGGATGCTCGAAGGACTGGTCGCGACGAAGGTGAGGAATTGGGCCGGGGACGTGATCACTGCCAGCGGCGCCTTAGCCCTGGCATCCCAAGGTTTTTCTTCCTTCCCTTCCGAGCTGACCGTCTGGGTGGCGCCGGTCCTCGACTGAGACCTCTTCTGTCGGTCTTGCCGTGAAAGCCGTTTGGGCGATTGTGGAGCTTGGCAGTTGGAATCTGGACTCTTGATTGGTAAGAACCGGTGTACGGTACTTGCTCCGAGTTTTTGAAGCCTGATCTGGCTATTTGAGTTTGATTTGTGATGACTAGTCATATTTTGTATTTGTCTTTGTGAATATATATGCGTTGCAACACATATAGGCAGGTAATGTGGAGAGATTTCTCCGGAGCTGTGTAAACTTTGAACGGCGCAACGATTAAGTGCCATTTTTCTATAATATTGCATATTTTGCATTATTTCTGAGCATGCCTGCTTTCAGCGCACTCCGTAAGTGGTGTTGCTGTTTTGGGAACCGGTTGAACCTCGAGGAATCTGCTCCAGCTCCCCCAGAGGGGACTCCTAATAGGGATATGTATGTGAAGCATGGTCTTTCTTCCATAATGTACAGCACAGTATGGAGGAAATATACAAAAAAAGATCCTGAGTTGCGATGGCCTTTGTATGGATCGTTTGATATACGTAAGATTGAGTATGTGGAACAGTGTATGTGTAAGCGGCGTGCTCGTCAGGATATGTTTGAGTGTGTGCGGTTGTGGGTGAAGGAGGTGCGTGAGCGAGAGAAGCGTGAGAAAGCGCTGTTTGATAAAGAACAACGGAAGAATGATCATGTGCGAGCACAGGAAGCGAAGCGTCGGGAGGACAAAGAGCAGACGGACAGGCAAGAGAAGGAGCGTAGGCTACAAGTTTCGGGTCAATATGTTGTTCGGCAGCCACTTTATCCTGTCCTTAATAATCTTGATGATGATTTTTATTTACTAGATCGCTCTCCGCCCCCTTATGTCGGCGCATCTGCTCCGAGGCCGCAAGATTCTGTCCCGGGTACGGGTAAGGTAGATACGCGGTCCATGTTATCAGCCGAGCAAATGGCTGAGCTTCGGCAAATTTCCTTCCGTGCACTTAACGGCAAGATATCCATAGAGGACTTATTCCATATTTGGGGGCCGTGGCAGGAGAGAGATAAATTGTATTTTCTGGGTCATTTTGCGGAGGAAGTGATTGATGCTTTCCGGAAACGTTCTGGTGTTTTTGAGCCCGACGAAGTGTCATCGGATGCTAAAGCATTGCGTAATGGTGTTTTCTCTTTTTCTAAGGCTCCAGATACGGCTCGGCGGTTGTTCGCCTTGCGGGACGAGGTGCTGGTCTTTAAAGAGAAAGCGCGCCAGCGAGCAGGGGAGGAGAAGCAGTCGGATTCGTGTACAACAGAGGGCCACTCATCCACCTCCCAGTCAGATAAGGATGACATAGTGCATGTTAAACCAATGCGAGAGGCGGCGCCTTTGTATGTTCCTCCTAAAGGAGCGGGGACTAGCTCGGACATTACCTCCGCCGATGCTAAGGGATATTTTGTGTATAATTGGGTTTACACTCCATGGCATAGGGCTGATGTTATGGCATTGAAGAATGCGCTGCCCGACCCCCGCAAGAATCCAGCGGCCTTCTATGAAGAAGTCGAGGGGGCCTTGAATTCTTGCGTTATGACTTTAGCAGATATAGATTTGTTCTTTGGGCTTATTCTACCACCAGATATGTGGCGATCTGTGCGAAAGGTAGATGATGTTGCCACTTTTAAGGCTCGATGGTCTGAACTGGAAGATGAGGATAGGGAGAGGAAGCCTGCGCAGAAACCGCCCCAGAATATTTTAGATCTCCCTGCTGCTATTGTGGCTAAGTTGAAGACAATTATCCCCCCTAAAAAGATTGACTGGAATATGTTAGCTGCATGTAAACAGAAAGTTGACGAGTCAGTTGCGGACTTCTTTACGCGCTTTGAGGAGACGTTTCACGATTTTAGTGGACAGTCGCTTACCGACGATACGGGACGCCACCTTTTCGCGGATAAATATGTGGCTAATCTGCTGCTGGCAGTTGCGGCCCGTCTAAAAGCGAGTGAAAGTTCTTGGTCTTCCGCTACACCGACGGCCCTCCTGACTATCGCTCAGTATTATGAGCGTCAGGAGCAAGAAGCAAAGGGTCAGGAGGAAAAGAAATCGAAAGATTTGAAAACAAAGGTGATGTTGGCACAAGTCTATGGCCCGCCTCGACGGGGTAGTAATAGAGGTAGGGGAGGATCTTATGGTCCTCCCTCGGGCCGGTCTGATTTGAATAGGAATCAATGTGCGTATTGTAAGCAATCGGGTCATTGGGCTAGGGACTGCCCGGTGTTGCATGCATCGCGTCAGGGGCATACCCACGGTGGCCCGCGAGGTAGAGGGGGTTTCTCCAACTTCCGAGGGAATTCTAACGAACAGGCTCGTTTTGACTCTGCTGGGCAGCACCGAGATAGATCAAATGTTTTCGATCGCCAGCATCAGTATCAAGCGTCAGGGATTGACCGGTCGGGGTACCATGACTCTCAGCATGCATAGGAATGCGTTGGATGGGGGTTAGAATCAGTTGAGGTGCCAGTCGATCAGAAGGGCCCTTATGTATCGGCTGAGGTTTTGGGCTCTACTGATCAGTTCCTAGTGGATACTGGAGCGACACGTAGTGCGCTATCTAAGCAATTGGTTCCGGGGGCTCCCCCATCCGGCTTAATGGTCACATCGGTAGGGTTTGACGGTACACTCTCCCGAAGCCCTCTTTCACAGCCCCTCATGTTTAAGGTTGATTCTTTTTCTGCACCCTGTCCGTTTCTGCTTGCCCCGTACACACCGGACAACATTATGGGTCTTGATATGTTAAAGCATTTTAGGGCTACGATCCGCTGCTCCCCTGCTGGTGTGCGGGTAATATTGAATGACAATTACCCCCGATCTGAACGGATGTGTACGATGTCAGAGGATGCGCTGTTATCTACCCTCCCTCGTGCTTTGTGGGCGACTTCGGATACTGATGTAGGACAAATGGTGATTCCACCGGTCCACATTAGCGTCCAGGAGGGGGCGGTGTTACCACGCCTCCCACAGTACCGTATTTCCCAGGAGAGGGAGGAGGCTCTCACACAGATAGTGCAGGATTTGATAGCGGTAGGGGTAGTGGAGGAAGTCCCCTATAACATTTGTAACAGTCCAATTCTTCCCATTCTGAAAAAGGATACGGATGCCAGAGTTTACCGGTTTATAATTGATTTGAGAGAAGTGAACAAGATCGTGATACCCCAATACCCAGTGGTTTCTGATATCACGACATTGCTTACCTTGGTCCCGCCTACGGCGACCATGTTCTCAGTGATTGATTTGAAAAATGCCTTCTTTTCCATTCCCATTCACCCTGATAGCCGATATCTTTTTGGGTTTACATTAAATAATAGATCTTATAGTTTCTGTAGGATTCCCCAGGGCTATACAGAAAGCCCTAGCATTTATAGTCAGGCTTTGAAACGACAATTGGATTCCTTTGTTCTGCTCGAGGGGGTCGCCCTCATTCAATATGTTGATGACATCTTGCTGGCGGCTGACACCCTGGAGTTGTGTGAAAAAAGTACGTTATCCTTACTTTCCTTTTTAGCGTCCCACAATCATAAGGTTTCTAGGAAGAAATTGCAATTCTGTAGACCAAAGGTGACTTATTTGGGTCACCTTTTGTCTAAGGAGGGACGTGCACTCACACCGGACCGTATCCAAGTAATTTTGGATACACCGAGACCATCCACACAGAAGGATGTGCGTGCATTTTTGGGCCTTGTTTCTTTTTGTAGACAGTGGATATTGGGGTTTTCGCACATAGCTAAGCCATTGTTAGCCCTCTTGACAAAGGACACGCCTATCCCAATCCCTTGGTCAGATGAGTGTGATACTGCTTTTCAGCAACTACGACAGGCCCTTTGTTCAGCACCAGTGTTAGGGACCCCTGATTATGCAAAACCCTTTTCGTTGTATGTGCATGAGAAAGATGGATGTGCATTGTCAGTTTTAGTGCAGATGCACGGTGATAAGCAGCGCCCTTGTGCATATTTTTCGGCTGTACTTGATCCTGTCGCCCGAGCATTACCAGGGTGTTTTCGCTCGGTTGCGGCGACAGCTGTGTCAATACGCCAAAGCGAGGGAATTGTGTTATCTCATAAGCTGTTGGTATTAGTCCCCCATGCTGTCGATGCCCTGCTTAATCAAACAAAGACGCAGCATTTGACCAGTGCCCGTTTAACGGGATATGAGTTGACGCTTTTGGCTCCTCATATTACGTTGAAAAGGTGCGTAACGTTAAACCCGGCAACATTGTTGCCATACCCCGAAACCCAGCCTGAGGCGCGGAAAGCGCATGATTGTATTCTCGTGACTGAGGAACAAACAAAGGGTCGTATTGATCTCCAGGATACGCCCTTTCCAGATGTAGATGGAGAACTGTGGGTGGATGGATCCTGTCTGAAGCTACCAGATGGTACGACTTCAGCAGCATATGCAATTACCACATTACAAACGATAGTGGAGACAGCACGCATACCACAGAAATCAGCTCAAGCAGCGGAACTGATAGCATTAACACGAGCATGTGAGCTCAGTACAGGACTGTGTGTGAATGTTTATACAGATAGCCGCTATGCCTTCGGGGTAGCGCACGACTTCGGCCTACTCTGGAAGGAGAGAGGGTTTTTAACGTCACATGGAGTACAGATGGAGAGTTAGTTCATAACCTTTTAACTGCATTGACATACCCAAAGAAAATTGCCATCGTTAAGTGTAGCGCCCATAGGAAAGTGGTTGATAAAGTTGGAGAAGGGAATGCGTTAGCGGATCGAGTAGCACGGGAGACTGCGATGCAGCCCGGTACTACTGCCATGTATGTAGTGAAGTCACAGGTGGAGAGATGGCATGATGCGAAGGAGGAAGTGCGAGAAATGCAAAGGACCGCTTCTGACAAAGAGCGGGAGCAATGGGCTAGTGAGGGAGAACTGGATGACGAGGGTTGCTGGAGAAATAAGCAGATGGATAGATGGAAATTACCCACGGCCTTTGTACAACCTATGGTTCAGATGGCACATGGGCTAGCACATGTTGGAGCTTCCGCAATTGTGAAATTGCTTACCCAAGTCTGGGAGCATCCAGAGATTGCTAGCACAGCAAAGAGGGTGGTGCAGACCTGTATGATCTGCCTGAGGTATAACCCAGGAAAGGGTACTCGAACTCCAGCAGGAGGGTTTGTGACACCCACTGCACCTTTTGAGGTTCTGCAGATGGATTATATCCAATTGGAGCGCTGTAATAATCTGAAGTATGTTCTAGTAGTGGTCTGCGCTTTCAGCAAATGGGTTGAAGCGTACGCTACGAAAGACAATACTGCGATGACTACTGCGAAGATGCTGCTGAAAGAGTTCTTCCCTCGGTATGGCGTCTGTAGACTTCTGTGGAGTGATAATGGCCCTCACTTTGTAGCGGATGTTATAAAGTACGTCTTGAAGGGCCTAGGCATCACTCAGAAGTTCCACGCCGTCAGTCACCCTCAGTCTGCAGGCCTAGTTGAGAAGTATAATGGTACACTGAAGCTTAAGATCGCCAAAATTCAAGCTTCGACGTCTTTGACTTGGCCAGACGCTCTGCCACTGGCGTTATTGTCAATTAGATCAGTACCGCACTCTCGAACTGGCCTTACGCCGTACGAGATTGTCTTTGGACGCCCAATGAATATTTGGGGTCCACCAAGACCTAAGGCTGTGTATGATGTAGCTTGTGTAATGATGAGCGATTATCTGGCACAGTTAACGGATAACTTGGTTTCTATCCATCAACAGGTCCGAGAGGCGCTCCCTGATCGGTCTACCTGCGAAGGACATGGTCTCCGGCCCGGTGACCATGTCATGGTGAAAGTCTTCGACAGAACGAACAGTTTGGAGCCGAGATGGGTGGGCCCTGAGCAGGTCCTCCTCGCAACGAGGACGGCTGTGCGAGTCTCCAACCGAAAGAATTGGATCCACTCTCTGCACTGTAGGAAGGTGCCGCCCGGATTGGTGGAACCTGCCGTGCTGACCGATCAACGAGAAATTTTGGCTGCAGAGACAGGCCGTGCTGCGGAGCCAAATGCCACTGAGGAGCTCTTTCCGGACCACGCGACTCCTGGAGGAAGGCGATATCATCTTCGACCAAGGAAGTGAGTTTTCCAGTACCGGGACATACTGTCAGAACGGCCCTTGGGTTAGTGAAACGGAGAGCCGATGAGGCAAGGGGGGGGGATCAGCCCTGCATTAGTGTAGCGACACCCGTCTTGGCCCGCTGGTGAAGAAATCAACCGCTGCCCAAGGGGAAGAGTTCTGACAGACTTTTAGTTTCAGGAAGATATTGGGTTTTATTTTTGTTTTGATATGGAGAAAAAGAAAATCCTTTGTGCATTAGGGTTCATGTTGACAGTAGCCATTGTTGGGATAACCACATGGTTCGTGGAGGATGTAACTCCCGCTCGGAAGATTCTTGTGTTGACAACTCCGGTGCCTGAGGAGCACTACTTTTATACATTACTGTATCAAGAGTTGAAGCATCGACAATCTTACTTGAATAACACTTTCATCCAGATGCTGCATCATACCCACGTTGCTACGAATGCTATGAACTGTTGGATATGTGGGATGATGCCAGCTCATCAGAAGAAAGGAGGAACGCCATTTATACCACTTCCCTTCTCTCATAATGGCTCTTGTAGAGCATGGTATACTTTGCTTTTTGCCACTCGGAAACCGACAGTGGGACGATTGCTTTTTAGACTTAATAAAGAATGCCATCAAGACAAAAATGGGTATCCACAAGCGAATGGGACAATTTGGGAGTGGGAAGAGTACCGACCAGACAATGAATCCATTCCCTACATCTTCACGAACACAAGAGACACTGTGGGAAAAGATAAATTTGTGATCCAAGTAGCACAAGCTCAAGCGGACCTGTGTGTCCAGAGTGTGGGTTTCATCCCTGTTGGTGTTAGTGATTGCATTACTGTTTTGAATATTGATGGGTTGAACAATAGTACCTTCTTAGCCTCCCATAATACGTACTTTGTGTGTGGAAATAAAGGTTATTACCGTCTGCCGGCTGGGTGGTCTGGGGTATGCTATGTATCATTTCTATTACCTCCTGTATTCCTAGCACCCGCATCTTATCATAAGGATCTGAAATTATTGAATAATGTGACTGTAAATAGGTATAAACGTACTTTATCAATTGATGATGTGGATCAGACTGATACCAGTCTGCAACAGTATATTGATTTTAACTTAGGACTGTTTTTCTTTGTTGGAGCTGCCCTGAACAGTAGGAAGATCCGAAGGTTAAAAAGAGTGGTAGAAGCTGTGACAAATCAGACTGCTGCTGCTCTTGGGAATCTTACGGAGGAATTGCAGATTACTAGAATTGTTGCATTGCAGAATCGTATGGTATTAGACGTTATGCTAGCTGACAGAGGAGGAGCATGTAAAATTATTGGAAGTAGCTGTTGTGTGTTTATTCCTGATCATACGCCATCAGTTTATAATGCCATCAATAAACTGCATAAAATTGCAGCTGAGATCCATACAGAAAACGGCACTTGGTCCTTTTCTGGATGGTTTTGGGCGTTAATTACTGCCTGGGGATGGAAGGTTCTAACTGGTCTCTGCATTATTGTGGCGGTTCTGTTTTTGTGCTGTATCTGCGTTCAATGTGGTCCCTTGCTCTGCTCATTATGTGTATCATTCTGTATCCCTGATAAGAAAGCTATTGCCGATGTTGCCCACCAAAAACGTTTAGCTAAAGAAGTTGAAGAAATGATGACAATTGACATATATGACGATTATCCTAACAAACCGGATGTCTTCAGTAAATGCTGAAAGGGTCGTCTGTTGTAAATTGAAACAACGATGTGATTAAGCATTTACTAAAGACATTAATTCCCCTTTTATAGATCGTGTTTTCTCTGTTATGTTGACCGAAGCTTGGACTCCATTTTGTATTGTCATGCTTTCACGTGTTCCCCACGAGAAGAGTCCAACCTCTGTGTTAGTTGCTCTTGCAATCTGCCTAGTAACAGTCTATAAATAGCTCCTTTGTCTATCTGGCACATGCCCAGACTTGACCACATCTGTTATCAGTTAGCCTTGCTTGACCATGTTTTCGCGGGCTCAAGGAGTGCGTTAGCTCCGCCCACATATTGATTCAGTATCGAAAATGACCATAAATGGTAATGTTCTTCGGCCTCATGTTGTATCCACCCACTTATGAGCCCCTCTGTTGTGTATAAAAGGGGACCATGTACGTAAGTTCTTTGTGCTACTCTATGCAATACTGAAGAGTGTTGTGTGGATTGTAGGACCACCCTTAAGGGTTAATAAATGCTGTCTTTGTACTTTGCAGTTTCCGTGCCAACTTCCTTATAGATTCCATTACAGGAGAGCGAACCCTTGTGTCCTGCGGGCCTAGCTGGGGCCTGTATTCATCAGTATAATTGCCCTTTGTACTCGAAAAAGTTCTCAGTTAGGGCTAGGGACGCACAATCCATGATGAATGTAACTGGGGTAGGAGAATCCCACTCTAATGAGTTCAAAGCTGCTTCTACAACTGTCAGTGTATCTCCTTGAGGAATGTTAGTATATAACGCCTCTACATCAAGTGTGACGAGGAGGTCGATACAGGATGAGTCCTCTATGGAGTCTATGATTCTGAGGATATCAGTCGTATCCCTGACGAAAGACGGGATATCCCTCACTAAGGGCTGTAGGAAATGATCCACAAATTTGGAAAGTGGTTCCAAAATTGAGCAGATACCCGACACTATTGGGCGCCCAGGAACCGGTGTCGTGCCCTTGTGTATCTTGGGTAGAGTGTAAAAGTAGGGCGTCCTCGGCTCTGTGGCAATCAGAAAATCTGCTTCTTTTTTGTTAATCCACCCATTGGTTAATGCCTCATGAACCAACATGGAGATAGTGTTAGAAAGGCGAGGGGTGGGATCAGTAGCGATGGGGGCATAGTACCGGTCATTGTTCAGTTGACGTTTGCATTCCTCATCATAATCATCAATAGACTGAATGACAGTCGCCCCACCTTTATCGGCTTGTTTGATGATTATGGATTCATCTCTTGCGAGAGCATTCGCTGTTTCTGTCTCAAATTTTGACAAATTGTGGAAGGGTGTGGGGGACGGTAATGAAGCCAGATCTTTCAGAACAGCCTTCTCGAAGGTAAGAACCTCAACCGGGATCATCCCGTTATGAGGAGTGAAGGTGGACGGTTTGCTTAGTCCTGAGCCATCCACTTGGGTGAGTGGTTTATCCATAAAATAAGAACGTAGCCTTATCTTGCGGAAGAGTTTTTGGACCTCGCAGACATCCCTGAATTTATCCACTTTAGGTGTAGGTACAAAACCTAGTCCTTTTTGTAATATTGATATTTCAGGGTCCGTGAGTACACGTGATGATAAATTCACAACTAATTTCTCTTGTTCACAGTTTTGCTCCTCGTGTCCATCCCAGTGGGGGGGTCTTGCCAATGAACCTGTTTCCGTGCGCCCCTTCTGTTTCGACCTCTTCCTCTGCCCCAGCCTCTGTCTAAAAAAGTGGGGGGAGGACCGTTGTTGAAGAACTGGGGAGGTCCCTGTTGAAATGGTTGGTATTGCCAATAGGGGGGTTGCGGAGGGGGTCCTGGAAACATAGGAGGACCATGAAAGGTCCTCCCCCCACTTTTTTAGACAGAGGCTGGGGCAGAGGAAGAGGTCGAAACAGAAGGGGCGCACGGAAACAGGTTCATTGGCAAGACCCCCCCACTGGGATGGACACGAGGAGCAAAACTGTGAACAAGAGAAATTAGTTGTGAATTTATCATCACGTGTACTCACGGACCCTGAAATATCAATATTACAAAAAGGACTAGGTTTTGTACCTACACCTAAAGTGGATAAATTCAGGGATGTCTGCGAGGTCCAAAAACTCTTCCGCAAGATAAGGCTATGTTCTTATTTTATGGATAAACCACTCACCCAAGTGGATGGCTCAGGACTAAGCAAACCGTCCACCTTCACTCCTCATAACGGGATGATCCCGGTTGAGGTTCTTACCTTCGAGAAGGCTGTTCTGAAAGATCTGGCTTCATTACCGTCCCCCACACCCTTCCACAATTTGTCAAAATTTGAGACAGAAACAGCGAATGCTCTCGCAAGAGATGAATCCATAATCATCAAACAAGCCGATAAAGGTGGGGCGACTGTCATTCAGTCTATTGATGATTATGATGAGGAATGCAAACGTCAACTGAACAATGATCGGTACTATGCCCCCATCGCTACTGATCCCACCCCTCGCCTTTCTAACACTATCTCCATGTTGGTTCATGAGGCATTAACCAATGGGTGGATTAACAAAAAAGAAGCAGATTTTCTGATTGCCACAGAGCCGAGGACGCCCTACTTTTACACTCTACCCAAGATACACAAGGGCACGACACCGGTTCCTGGGCGCCCAATAGTATCGGGTATCGGCTCAATTTTGGAACCACTTTCCAAATTTGTGGATCATTTCCTACAGCCCTTGGTGAGGGATATCCCGTCTTTCGTCAAGGATACGACTGATATCCTCAGAATCATAGACTCCATAGAGGACTCATCCTGTATCGACCTCCTCGTCACACTTGATGTAGAGGCGTTATATACTAACATTCCTCAAGGAGATACACTGACAGTTGTAGAAGCAGCTTTGAACTCATTAGAGTGGGATTCTACTACCCCAGTTACATTCATCATGGATTGTGCGTCCCTAGCCCTAACTGAGAACTTTTTCGAGTACAAAGGGCAATTATACCATCAGTGCCAGGGTACATCGATGGGCAGCACTTTTGCGCCGAGCTTGGCCTGCCTCTACATGGCAACTTTTGAGAAAGAAGTCATCAATACTGTACAAAACCCGTTTCTACAACATCTTATCCTTTGGAAGAGGTTTATTGATGATATTTTGATCTTCTGGCAGGGCCCGATTGACACTTGCAACAGATTTGTACAGTGGATTAATCAGCAAAATCCATTTCTGAAATTTTCACATACAATCTCAGACACACATATTCCATTCCTCGATCTAAACATAAAACTATCAGGCGAACAACTCTCTACAAGCCTTTACAAAAAACCCACAGATCGTAATAGCCTTCTCTTGTACCAGAGCCATCACCCCAGAGCGCTAATAGATAACCTCCCCGTGGGACAGTTCCTACGTATCAGGCGCAACTGTACCTCCACAAATGACTACAAAATAGAAGCCTCGTCTTTAGCCAACAACCTCAAGACTAGAGGCTACCCACAGAAGGTGATACGAAACTCCATGAAGAGAGCCTTAAATAGTCCCAGGGAGGCATTATTAGAAATCCACCAGAAACAACCTGAGGACATCATCACGTGTGTAACTTCTTTTACACCCAATTCCACGTCCACCAAAAAGATCATCTTGAAACATTGGGGCATTCTAAACACAGGCGACCTACAGATACCTGTACCTAGGTTTGCCTATACCAGAACTAGTAGCCTCAGAGATATCTTGATTCATACGAGACCCAAGAAGCACACTACCCCATCACAAACCACCCTATGGGGACTTCCACCTGTGAAAGGACACTTTCCCTGTGGCACATGTACAGTGTGCAAACTTACAACGGCCACTAAAGAAATTGCGTTAAGACCCAATTTTAAGTGGAGCATACAAAAACACACGAATTGTAACACCAAACAGTGTATTTACCTGATTACTTGCCCCTGTGATCTACAGTACATAGGGATGACTATGCGTCCGGTTAAAATACGTATAACTGAACACAGGAGTAACATACGTTGCCAACGAACCACTACAAAACTATACAGAAATTTCATGGAGACACAACATACTTCTGATTCATTAAGCTGGGTCATATTAGAATCCCATGCCCAGATATCCAAATCTTCCCTATTCAGACTCGAACAGAGATGGGTACATAGATTATCAAGTCATATCGAGGGCCTCAATGATGACATACCCTGGAATACCTTATTTTGAACTGGGAACTATATGCCCTAAATCAACTGGTCATATTCCACTCTGAATTCTGGCACACCTTGTTGAACAGTTCATGAAAATTACTTCCTAAGTGGCAGGATACAAGGCCCTTTGTTGTCCCTGTGTTCCCTTATTGCTTTAATTGAACACACTGAGTACAGGACCCCTCTTCCATGCTTGTTTCATATAACAATGGACCAGTCCACGCATTGTGTGATTACTGATACACCATGTCTTACAGACATGGTCCTCTAGCTAAGTAGTGCCTTGTATTCACCCATGATGACCCACAACTTACTGATCAATATACTACTGTCATGTATTTCACAAGTGGAATTTGTGTTTCACATCCGACGCCATTCGGGAGTGACATATTTTATCTTATCACCCTAGGCATCAACTACTACACGACCACACAACTCACCATTGTGACGCCCCCCCTCCCTGTTTATGAGCGTTCCAATTACTAATAGTGCTCTGGTCTCTAACCCGCCAATCCTTGAGCCAGTAGCGTTGGGCGCCTCCCGATGGTTCACGTACTATTTTTCGGCTGGTTAATCCTTCCGCAATATATATCGCTTATCCTTGTGACAACTTCATTAGATCGCGTAGCAACAGAGACGCTTCTCTGGGTTTGGAATCAATCTCTTGGCTATACTCCATTTGCGCAACACGTCACACCATGATGGGTCGCGTACTATCGCACACAGCGTACTCAACAGCGAGACACTCGAATTGGCCAATAGACAACATCACTAGGTTGCCTAGTGACGGTAACGCTCTCTCATGCCTGGGACCAATCATATGGTTGTACTCCCCGAGCGCATTCCATCACGACGTGCTACGCACTCGATGACGTACACGGAACAACTGTTTATCTTCTCGTCTTTCCCTTCGAAACCTACCACCCCGGTTCCTGGCGGTTTGGGTAGGTCACTTTCCTGGATGTGAATCCACGTCGGTGAGTACTGACTTTAATTTTAATTTCCTTTCTATACCCGAGGAGCCACATCTGCCTACTGTCGACCGGAACCTTCCTGGTCTATTCCCACGGACTCTCAGCACCGAGGTCACTACTCTGACCCGACCTCTGTGTCCGTTACGGATGGATCGGTTAGGGATATGGTAACTGCGGCTTTGCCCGGCTACCTGCTGGCACCTAGACCTTCAATGTGGTGAATCCGTCTTTTTAAAAAATACACAGATACTAATAGAGACGGTTTTCTGACAATTTTTGTCCCTTTTAGGACCCAATTGGGTTCCTTTTTAACCGCCAGCACCGTTGCTAACAACTGTAGCAACCCTTTTAGGTGAGTCCTTTTGCTTTCCGTAGAATTGTTTGGATATTTAATTTTCCCGCCCCACCCCACACTCCCGAATGGCGTTCGAGACACCACTATCTAATGAGATTGTGTGTTGCACGCCTAAGCACGGTGATCACTTTGACACAATATTCATAGCTATGTACAGCATAAAGAGCTATTTTATTTGTTATAAAGAGTTTCTTCTTTTTCCCTACAGGAACAAACCATAAGAAGTGGTATGTAGATAGCACCTTACCACATATTGTTGTAGACAGTATTACTTTGATCCTGACGAATTGCCCTGATCCTCCTGACGTCTGTGGCAAGAAACATGTTGATCATATAGAGTAGAGCTCTTGCCTAGATACCTAACTCCTAGCATTTAAGCCACTCTACACATTTTTAATAGGGTAGTTGACCTTTGGAATAAAGTTGAAGTAGGACCAACTAACCCCTTTTAATTCACATTTCTCTGCTACATCACACCATACTAGGCCCCTCACCCCCAAGCACCCTCGGCACGAACAAAAGATCCCCGATAAAGAGCCCCGGTTTCGGGAGCCCGTCAAGGATTGCAGCGCCGACTTGACGAGGGGCAGTGCTCATATGATGAAGCATGACACCTAGCTTGCTGGGTGTGTGAGAGCACTAGTTCAAATTAAGGGAATTTCCCTCCCTTTTTCTGATCGGCCTTTCTTAGCACTAACCAGCTGAGATATTCTCTTACTGGCTCTTCTTCGTCACTGTACATGAGGAACTTTGTACCCTTCTTTGTCACCAACTTATAACTTGCCAGGGGGCGCGTTTGCAGAGTGCTGCATGGAGGGGGCGTGGCCTCCAGCGCGATGCCGGTCTTTTATTTATTTTATTTTTTTAAGAAGGAGGGCTGTATGGCCCCCCTTCTTTTTCTAATTATTGGCCCTGGGGACCCCATACCCCAGGGCCTGCACCCTAATTTTTTTTGTTGAAAAAAATACATTTGGCCCACCCAAGGCCTTAATCGGCCCCGGGGACCCCAACCCCATGGCCTTTGAAAAAAAAGAAATTCTTTAGGAGGGGGGCTGCGTTGCCCCTCTCCTGAGGCCACTTCTGGCCCCGGGGACCCCATCCCCCGGGGCCAGTATTTGTTTTTTATTATTTAAAAAAAATATATATTTATCGAAACACCTAGGACATGCTGGACAAACCGTATGTACCTATCACCATGACGATTTGCGTGATATTCATTAAAAGGCGACTATGCATACAATGAATCCACGTGGAATGTATTTACACCGCTAGTGAAGCTTTGACGTGTCTGACGCCCTACCGTGCCTAATCCCGGCACCCCTGCCGGTGGGTACTCTCCAAGTAGATACCCTTGTCGTTTATTTATACAAACATGGGTAGCTATTGACGGGCACATTTAATACACACGCACACCAAGCCATTCAAAGGGGATTCGACAAAAATTCGAACAAACTATGCAAGAAACCCCCCTCACGGTTAATAAAACACACTTTTTATTTTACTCTCTGGAAAGGAGACGACCCTCACTTGAGACTCAAAGCGTGCTCTTGTCTGAGCCCAAATCTTTTTACACCCACCAGTGCCCTCCGAGTGCCACACACCTCTGTGTTGTATTCCATCAGATAGTGCGTATGCTATGACACTCTCAAGCCCATGTGCACTGTAACACCAGCCCACGAATATGTCATGACACACTAGCCTTCGCATGGGTTATATTACCCATCTTACGTGCCTTCCTCGATGCCTATGTTATAACGCACAGCGCTATTCCATACATAATACAATCTGGGATCCATATCTTTGTCACAGTGCATATGCAACGTTACACTCCCCAGCACATATTTTATATTACAACCTTAGAGACTAGTTAGGTTACACAACACTGCCCTGTGCATATTACACTCCAAGGCGTATATCGCATAGCACGCGCTAGTTCCTGTGCTATCGCGCGCTCTCCAATGAATCTGTCATTGCGCACAATGTATTGTATATTATATTTCACGCCCGGTTCATCTTATATCACACTTTTTGGTGCATAGTTTATACCATATACTATATCAAATTTTCATTTTCAATCGTGCTCTCAGGACTATGTTCTATATAACACTGCGTCCACCAACCCTTTCCACGGTCATTACATTTTGCGATGGGGGTGGAGGGTCAGGGGGTGGTCCTGCCAAGTGAGCCCAGAGTCACAGTCAAAAACGTCCTCTTCTTCCTGAATAAAAGTGAGATTATGCTGCATACTTGTTCATATTTTAAGTAGTTCACACAGACACACATTTTAAAAACAATAAAGTTCCTAATACCCACCTTCTCTGAACAGTTAGCTTGCTGCCCCATCCACCTCCTCCCTATCCTCTGTTGTCTGAATCCATGTACTAGCCTCCTCCCTCCTGCCATGCATGGTCTGATGTGCTGCCGCTGTCCTCCATTTAGCATGATAAACCAGTCCACTCCTCCTGCCCTCCATTGCCCAATTCTATCGCTTATCATTGACCTCCTGCTTAGCCTCTGTGCTTAGCTTGCTGCCCCTATTCTCCTTCCCCCTGCCCTCCGATGTCTTTGTGCATGCCCCTGCTCCTTCCTTTTTGCCCACCATGTTCCATGGACGTGCCACTCCTATCTACTCTGAGTGTTCTGTTGAGCTGCCACTCCCATCCCACCTGCCTAGCATTGGCAGATGACTGTAACCTGTCCCTGCCACCTCCACCTTGCCTGTCCACATGCCATGCCACTATCCCCTTCCTCCTGTCCTCCATGGTCCATTTTACTGCCACACCCTTCTGCCCTCCCTGGTTTGTTGTGCTGCAACTGCTCCTCCTGCCTGCCCCACGTGGTCTGTTGTGAGGCTCCTTCCCCTGAACTCTGTTGTCTGTGCCCAGGTCATGACCCTCCCTTCTATTCTCCATGGTCCTTTGTGCATGCCCCTGCACCCTCCTTCTTGCCCATCATAGCCATTGTGCTGCCACTAACCCTCCCACTTGCCATGCATGGTCTTCTGTGCTGCCATGGCCCCTCCCACCTTCCCTGTGTGGTCAGCTAGCTGCCCCTGAGCCCCTCCCACCTTCCCTCCATGGTCTGTGTGTATGCCATCATAGTCTCACTGTTGCTCTCCATGGTGTGTCTTGTTTTTAGTGCCCATCCTGCCTGACCTCCATGGTCATCTTGCTGCTCCTGCCCTGCCCCCTTGCCCCCAGCCCATTGTTTCCATGTGCAGACCCCTATTCTCTCCCTCCTGGTTTGTCTGTTCCATTGTAATGCCCCTGATCTGTCCCTCCTGCCATTTATGGTCTGTTATGCTGCAGCTTTCTCTCCTGTCTGTCCATTATGGTCAGCTAGCTACCATTGTCTTTTTCCCCTCTGTTCTCTGTTGTCAATGTGCATGGTTCTGTTCCCTCCCTATTGCTTTCTATGGATTGTTGTGCTGCACTCCCGTCCCGCATGCCCTGTGTGGTGTATTGTGCTGCTGCAAACCCTGATGTCTGCCCTTTAGGGTCAGTTTGGTGCACCTCTCCATGTCCCTCCTGTCCTCTGTTATCCGAGTCCATGTCCCTACCCCAATTCCTCCTGCCTGCCTACCATTATCCAATGTACCATACTTGCGAACATTTTGAACTTGGTAAGAGGGAGATTTTGAAAAAAACTGGGGTATTGATTTTCCCCTTTGAGTTACATTGAAAAAGGGGAGATTGTAGACAGGAGACAGATCAAATAAAGCCCATTTGAGCTTAAAAACATTGGATGTTTCCTGGCTGAAACGGGTCTGTTGGCATGTATGGTTGTACTACCACTGCCTCTTCCTTCTGCCCACAATGGTCTATTATATTGCCACAGTCTCTCTTGCCAGTCCTGTATTGTTGGTTTGTTGCCCCTGCCCCCCTTTCCACTGCCCTCCTTAGTCTGTTGTGCTGCCACTGCCCTTCCTGCCTGCCCAGTGTGGTCAAATTGTTGCCTCTGCACTCTCCTACCTGCCTTCAATTTTCAGAGTCCGTGCCCCTGGCCTCTGCCTCTCAACAGTATCCCAATGAACAACAATTTTGCTAACATTAAATATTTATTACAAAAGTGTGGAACGCCTGAGGTCATCTTAATGTAATCAAAACTGTAATACCTAGAGCATTTCCTTTAGAATGTACATATATGAGAGGGTCTTATTTGCATCAAAATTATGGTTAGTGCTCTAAAAAACTAAAATGAGGACATATTTTCTGAGTTTTCAAATAGCGACAAAGAACTTTTAAATTTTTTGTAATCTTTGTTTTTTTATCCAGTTGACAACTTGATTAAATGTTGCACCTAGGGGAGAGGATGTGGCTGCAGACTTTGCAACTGGGGAACCAGGTTGGAGTTTCTGCTTCAGCTCAACATTCTGTGATTCTGGTCAAATCACTTAATCTCCCCATGTCTACAACCAAAATGATGTTGATCTTGTGTGATGTAACCAATGCTCATGTAAAGCACTTCAATACCTGACAAGTCTGCACTATATAAAACTGCAAATACACAAAAAAAATAAGTGTTTTGCACACTTCTGTCATTGGGCTACATGTGGGCTACATCTGGGTGATATTTGTGCTGCATTTGGGATCTTTTGTCTCTGGTGGCCATCTTGGGAGATTTATTTGTTATGAAGTTTCCTAATTTCCTCATTTCCTGCTGTCTCCTCAGTAGGAAATGCTTTCAGTTTTTTACTTTGATCCATCAAGAAGGTATTCAGATATGTCACACATTTGCCATGAATTCTGAATGTTAGCATTCTAGTTGCTCATTAGATCATTGTAGTAAAGCTACTGCTCACCACAGAAGTCTGCTGCTGGTATTAAAAGTGCATGTTTCAGTCTGAATATCAGAATTTTTTAATGAAATAGAAGCGGATTTGAGAAGTCACTCAAAATGTGCCCTAATTTTTCTTTCTTCAGCACTAATCATAATTTCTATGGCAAAATGAACCCCCTCATTGTGTTCCTTTTTAAATTAAATGTTTTAAGTGTTACCAGTTTATTCCAATCAAGATGGCTTCAGGTGTGCCATACATTTGTCATAAGTAGGACTGTTAGCGCTCTAGTTGTTCTTTAGAACACTCTGGGAAGCTGCAGTAGAACACAAAGGAATCAACTGACAGTCTCTGCCCTTGTTGGATGTACATGTTTTACTGAGACTGTCAGACTTCATTCTCACATGACTGAGAAAGATAATGTGAATGTACAGAAAATATGCTCTCAGTTTAGCTTAAAGATCACCTTCCAAAACTCTGTGGGAAAAGCATGAGAAAATAGTTTTCTCTCAAACATGATTCATGATATCACAGCAGAAGGCTTTTTCACATGGCAAAATCACCTTAGAACACACCACAATGCCTAAAATGAGTATGGTACCACCAACAAATGATTTATAATGTAACTAAAGTCTTAACACCTTCTATTAACTGCAATGCTTTTTAATGAGGTGCTATCATGTATATTGGTCCAAAGATGGCTGCCAACACTTCTTGCATGAAGTACCGACAGCCAATCAGATCTCATGATGAGATGAGTGGTTAGGCTCCGCCCAGATACATCTATGTATTTAACTCTAATTTCCTCAGGAACTACTGAACGGATTTACACCATTTATGCAACAGGCATGAGTCTGAACTGAGGACTACCTCTTTGCCAAATTTGGAGTTATTCCGTTCAGCTGTTCGGGCTGTAGCTGCGTCAACAGGTCCTAAGGGAAAATGCATGGGGAAAATGTGTTTTGGGACCCCCCTTTTTTCTCGGCCCCCGCTTGACGAATCACCGTGAAATTTTCAGGATAGGAGCAGACCGGAGCTGGCCAAAAGTTTGGAAAATATCGCGAAGATTCGTCAATCGGCGCCAACGTTATTCCAAATAGAATGTTGCGGATTTCCTATGGAAAATAGGTCTATAACTACCTACTGGCGACTGCTAGTAGGTAATATAATATATTATATATATATATATATATATATATATATATATATATATATATATATTCACAGAAAAAAACATAGGTTTCAGGCACGTTATAGTTAGGAATTAGCATTTAAAAAACCTCAGAAATTCACTGAAAAAACCATAGGTTTCAGGGGTGTTATAGCTAGCTGGACTTTTCACTTGTACAAAACCATTGAAATTCCCCCGTTATAGTTAGTTCAGCTAACTATAACTCGCGCGCCCGCAATGCACTGCTGATGACGTCACATATTACATCACTCATGACATGGTCAGTGACATCACTCATGACATCACTGATGACATCTCAAATGACATCACTGATGACATCATCCAGTGAATGTGTGTTTTTCTGAAAATTAAATATGTTTTATATATGTATATCTCAAGGTCGATGGAAGAATAAATGGGTATATAAGTGTCTAAATGGATGATTTGTTTTTGAAAAATTGATTGTGTAACTGACTGATTAAGTGTATCATAGTGAATACATGGCTTAGTGAGTAATGTTTAAATATGTAAATATCTGTATCAGTCTCTCACTTTGTGTATAAGTGGCTGCATGGGTTGGTGAGTAGCTACATGGGTGTCTATATAGGTTATTAGTTGGTTTTTTGAGTATCAGTCTGAGTGTCTGCATGGTTCGGTGGGGGGTATTACGTAGTGCATAGGTGCATGAATGAGTGACTCACTCTTTGTATGTGTTGAAGACAGCATGTGTGCAGGACTGTATGGGTGGATGAGTGTGTGTATGGGTGTGTTAGTGAGTGAGTGACTGTCTCAATAGTGTCTTTATGAGTAACTACATATGTTTTAAACTAGTATATGTGACTATTGGTGTATATAAGTGAGTATATGTGAGAGTGAGAGATTGAAAGAGTTCCTGTATGAATATGTATGTGTTTCTATAAGTGATTGTTTAAAAGACTAAGTATGTGTAAGTTTCCGTAGAAGTAAGTGTGGTGGTGTGTGTATAACTGTATATGCAAATAAATGTATGTTTGATTCTTTATTAGCATGAGTGACTATGTGTGTGAGTAACTCTATGGATGAGTGGCATTGTGTAACAGGCTGTATAGGTGTATGAGTACATGTGATGAGTGAATACATGTATGAGTGACTGTATAGGATTGTTGGTGAATGAGTGGATGTGTATGTGGATCTTAGAATTACTGAAGAGGTTGTTGTAACTGGTATTGGTATGTCCATTGTTTTGAAAAGTTTAGGTGCCGATCACGATCCTGTAAAAACCGGGTACGAACCGTCGGACGGAGCAAATTCTCCGTCCGACGCGTACCCGGTCGTCAAAATATACAAACATGGAATTACGATTCGCACGGAAACACCATTTCCGTACGAATCGTACAAAACACCGACCGACGAAAACAAACATACAAATGCGATCCGGGAAAGCGCCGACGTGACGTCGGGACGCACGCAGCCTTCCATTCACGAACCAGGAATTACGATTCGCACCGACGTCATCCCGCACAGTGAATATTTTCCGGCTGCCAAAAACTGCCGGGAAATCAGGACGACGCGAACAAGGAGTACCTGTACGCGACGGACAGACATGGACCCGAACCTACGTGTCATCCCGGCCCTCATAGCAGTCGACCTCCTCTACAGGTTACGACGCAGACGCCGCAGAAGGTCAGAACAACTAAGGGAGGGGGGGAGAGGGGGGGGCAGGACCAGGGGCAGGCCACAAAACCACCACCAATGTCACACAGCACACATGCCCTGGACATACCTGACCCCCATGCCCTGGTCACCACGAGGGGGTGGGGGCGTGTCCAGCAAAGCCAGCGTCCGCCACAAAGGAAGTGCCTGACGATGCGAACCGGCAACACAACTATACAGGTACGTCCCGTACCCACGCCTTAAGAGCGTGGGTACGAGTCGTACCACACCCACACCTACGTCACCCCAACAATGGCGGGACGGCTGTACCCACGTGGCAAAGGCCTGGGTACGGGTTGCACAAGCATCACATAGCGTGGGTACAGATATGTACGGACCGTACCCCCACCACCGTATGCATGGAGCGTACCCCCAACCCCAACAGTGTCAGTACGACCCGTACCCTCACCCGCGTACTTATGGAGCGTACCCCCACCCCAACAGTGTAAGTACGACCCGTACCCTCACCCGCGGATGTATACGTCCCACCCCAACAGTGTAAGTACGACCCGTACCCTCACCCACGTACGTATGGAGCGTACCCCCCACCCCAACAGTGTAAGTACGACCCGTACCCCCACCCGCGTACGTATGGAGCGTACCTCCACCCCAACAGTGTAAGTACGACCCGTACCCTCACCCGCGTACGTATGGAGCGTAACCCCCACCCCAACAGTGTAAGTACGACCCGTACCCCCACCCGCGTATGTATGGAGCGTACCTCCATCCCAACAGTGTAAGTACGACCCGTACCCTCACCCGCGTACGTATGGAGCGTACCCCCACCCCAACAGTGTAAGTACGACCCGTACCCCCACCCGCGTACGAATGGAGCGTACCTCCACCCCAACAGTGTAAGTACGACCCGTACCCCCACCAGCATACGTATGGAGCGTACCTCCACCCCAACAGTGTAAGTACGACCCGTACCCTCACCCGCGTACGTATGGAGCGTACCCCCACCCCAACAGTGTAAGTACGACCCATACCCCCACCCGCGTACGTATGGAGCATACCTCCACCCCAACAGTGTAAGTACGACCCGTACCCTCACCCACGTACGTATGGAGCGTACCCCCACCCCAACAGTGTAAGTACGACCCGTACCCCCACCCGCGTACGTATGGAGCGTACCTTCCCCCAACAGTGTAAGTATGACCCGTACCCTCACCCGCGTACGTACGGAGCGTACCCCCACCCCAACAGTGTAAGTACGACCCGTACCCTCACCCGCGTACGTATGGAGCGTACCTCCCACCCCAACAGTGTAAGTACGACCCGTACCCCCATGGAGCGAACCCACACACATGTATGGACTAAGCGTACATATTGTTAAATAGGAGGGGTGTGTGCCAATCACTCCCAGCAGTGCCCAGACACAGGAGGGGTGTGTGCAGAGTCCTCCCAGCAGTGCCCAGAGACAGGAGGGGTGTGTGCAGAGTCCTCCCAGCAGTGCCCATAGTCAGGAGGGGTGGGTGCCTATCACTCCCAGCAGTGCCCAGAGACAGGAGGGGTGTGTGCAGAGTCCTCCCAGCAGTGCCCAGAGTCAGGAGGGGTGGGTGCCTATCACTCCCAGCAGTGCCCAGAGACAGGAGGGGTGGGTGCCTATCACTCCCAGCAGTGCCCAGAGACAGGAGGGGTGGGTGCCTATCACTCCCAGCAGTGACCAGAGACAGGAGGGGTGTGTGCAGAGGCCTCCCAGCAGTGCCCAGAGTCAGGAGGGGTGTGTGCAGAGTCCTCCCAGCAGTGCCCAGAGGCAGGAGGGGTGTGTGCAGAGTCCTCCCAGCAGTGCCCAGAGACAGAAGGGGTGGGTGCCTATCACTCCCAGCAGTGCCCAGAGACAGGAGGGGTGTGTGCAGAGTCCTCCCAGCAGTGCCCAGAGTCAGGAGGGGTGTGTGCAGAGTCCTCCCAGCAGTGCCCAGAGACAGGAGGGGTGGGTGCCTATCACTCCCAGCAGTGCCCAGAGACAGGAGGGGTGTGTGCAGAGTCCTCCCAGCAGTGCCCAGAGTCAGGAGGGGTGGGTGCCTATCACTCCCAGCAGTGCCCAGAGACAGGAGGGGTGGGTGCCTATCACTCCCAGCAGTGCCCAGAGACAGGAGGGGTGGGTGCCTATCACTCCCAGCAGTGCCCAGAGTCAGGAGGGGTGGGTGCAGAGTCCTCCCAGCAGTGCCCAGAGGCAGGAGGGGTGTGTGCCTAACACTCACAGCAGTGCCCATGAAACGCAAAGGGTGGAGTAGCCACAGATACCATGCCCACAAATTTCAGTCAGGTGCACAAAGACCCTGCAGTACATGTACCACATGTGTGCGAGGCTGGGAGTATACGCATGCATAGCGCAGAAAAGAAAACATGTACACATGAAGTCATGTCAATAGTCCACATACACAAGTACAATGACTAACAAGAATGCCACGAATGATGCAGGTGGAGACATCGCTCAGCTTGCATGTGCAAAGTAGAAGGAGTGCGTCACACACCCAGCTAATGTACACACAGCTCTGCGCAAAATATTGGGAACACCCTGCAGGGAAGATGTCAGGGTACACAGAGGAAGGAATACACCTTTGGCCAATTTCACCATGCAGCAACTGCTTACATGAACACAGAAACCTAGCTAACACCGTGTGATGGCACACAGATCCCAGGGTCCCCCCTATGACCAGCACACTACTACATTTCCCACACAACCAACACATGATCCCCACCCAAAATCATGTAGCAGCCCCACCAACAGCAATATCAGAAAAGCAGTAGTGTTCAAAGGAAACAAAAATGGCTTTAATCAGCATGATCCAAAATTGTATGTTCGTAGAAAGTTCAATTTTTACAAAACCCATAGGGCAGTCCAGAAGTCACAGCTGGATGGGGACACAGTGGGATGCGTGTCCCCTAGCTTGCCTGCACAGTTACATTCCGTGGTCTTCCACAGGGGTGAGGGCATCATGTGGGGGGGAAGAAACAGGCACCGCAGGGACAGGAGGGTGAAGGGTAGGCGTCGTGAGTGCGGGGATGGAGGACTCCACCACAGGGGGTGGGGCAGGGCCAAAGGTGGAGGCCAGGAGCTCGCTGCACACCTTAGCAAGGTCCTCCAGGGAATCCCCTGCACCCGAAGGAACCACAGGCCCCAAGGAGGGGGGGGTCAGAGGGATGGGTCGCCGCGCCACTGGGGGAGGGTGTAGACAGGGGGGGGGAATCAACCACCCTGACCGAGGACTTCCTTGACCGCTTGCGTGGTGGCGTCACTGTGGGGCTCAGGGACAGAGCGGCCATGAAGGAGTCTTTGGGGGAGATGTGGCCAGGAGAGCTGAGGGGAGGGGATTTGGAGGGAGTGGATTGGGTGGAATGCGGACTCCCACTCTGGCTGCGTGTCCCATGTTTGCCCCCCGACCCAGTGGGTGTGCCTACTTCACCCTGTGTGTGCGTGTCAGGAGGTGTGCGGTGGACCTTCCCTGCTAGTGCGGTGCCTGTGTGTGTTGTGGTGGGTGCATGCTGATGTCTGGGTGTACGTGGGACAGGCATGGGAGTGGGAAGTATGGATGGGGCAGGGGTAGGGGGTGGGACGTAGCTCTGCAGGAGACCCACTGCTGCAGTCAGTGTCGAGTCTATCGACCTCAGCAAGCTGCGTTGGTCAGCCTGCGATGAATGAATGCCCTCCAAGTATGCCTCCATGTTGTGCAGCACTTGGCTGTGGCCATGGAGGACATTAAGGATCGCAGCCTGACCAACCTGCAAATGCCGCTGGATGTCCACAGACTTGGCATTGGCGGCAGCAGTGGAGACAGGGGCAGGGGGTGTGGTGCCTGGCAGGAAGGAGACATGTGGTGACCGGGCACGTTGGGAAGGGACACGAGCAAGTGGGAGGTGGCTGATGGCAATGGAGGGGGCGGGGCGAGATGTAGTGCCGCTGTCAGCTGCTGGTGCAGCCGCCGCCCACTCGGAGAGATCATCCTCGGACCCGTCAGCTTCATACTCTGTTGTGCCAGTCGACAGGTCCCCGGCTTCACTCTCCTCCGCCTCAGTCCCACTTGATGTGCCAGCCCCGATGTCACCGCTGGCACTGGTGCTCGGTCCCTCTGCTCCGTCTGTGCCCATGTCTCCCTCCGTGTCCCCCGACGATGCTGTGGGCAGGGTGAAGAGACAGAAATTAATCATACACCTGTATACATATGTCACATGAGTCCAATCTACATAGGTCACAGTGCATAGCCTGAAACAAAAGAAGAGTTACATCTACAAAACAAGGTACATATGTAGGGCATGCAAGACACAGTTGTTTGACCCACCATGCCACCGAAAAACTATGGAGAGCATGACACAATAGCAAATGAGATGGAATGGAATTTTGACTGAGGAGCAAGGCCCTGGGGACAATCCAGCACTGCATCTGCACCACACAGCGTGGCAGGAAATAGGGATGAGCAGGGACCATATCCAGGAACAAGAGGCACATGCAGCATAGGTTATACTGAAAACATGCCCACCATGACTGGCCCACTGCACCTTGAGTGCATGTCCAGACAAACATCACACACTGGCCAGTCCTAGCAAGGAGATATCAGGTTGTGACATGAAGGCCATGCCCGCACCACCCACCCCCTACATGAGACTATTATTTGGAGACACAGGAACCACTTACATCCCTTAGTCTGGGTGAAATACACATGGGATGCAACAAATCAAGGTTGCACACAAAATACCCAAGGTGCGCCTGTCCAAATATTCATGTACAAATGGGCATCATCAGATGATTGTAACAAGACACACAGGCAATGTCCACCGTGAGTATGAACAAGGAAAATCAGGTCAGTGGACACTTGTACTACATTTCACGTCAAAATACATTTGGCCAGGGGACAATGGCACAGAGCACAACCTATGCTGTAGACACAGAGATTGTCAACATATTCGGATTACACACATGATACCTAGGAAAATATGCCCCTGGGGACAGTAGTGGCCACACAACTCCATGCTCCTGAATGGGAATGACTGCAACACATGCTACCATCCCCGCACTATGCGTACCGCACACTCATGCACATCATGTCACAGGCCACCACATAGGACATGCGTGCTGTAAGGCCTCACACTTGAGAGACTAACTCTCATGTCTGGACTCAGCATTAGTGCCAACTGACATGGAACCCACAAGACCAGAACTGGACAGGGCACAGGCAAGGTCCCAAAACCTGTTACACACCACCCCCACACATGATGCTGCAGGCATTGTACACGTGGAGAAGGTGCCAGGCTACATAACCTTGTGACGGAGTGACTCCACACAGACCAGGGAACACATTGCTAGGAGGGGAAGGGAGGCAGGAGAGCACTGCAATACTGTGGGTAACAGGATCTGCACAACACCATTAAACCCTGGCAGTGCATCCATGGAACAGTTCACTTACAAATGCTGGTGAAACACAACAAACACACATGTACCTACCCCCTTCCTGCTGCTGCATCTCCTGTAAGCGCCTGTCCAAGTCTGGAAAGACCACCGCCAGCACACGCTAGTGGATGTGGGAGAGACGGCGACGCCCGCGGTTCTTATGGCTCTCAGGTGAGTCCCCCAGCAGGACCCGTGCGATCCTCCGCGTCCAGCACCGGATATCCTGCCAGCGTTTCCTCACCTGGGACAGGCGCCGCTTCCGACCATCCGCACTCCTCACGGCACTGACGGCGGTCAGCCAGATCTGCTCCTTGGCAGAGGCGCCTACCTGTGAGGATGAACAAGTGACACTACATCAATACACCTGCAACATGTCACAGAGACACATATGAGAACAAATTAGCTGGTTACAACAAGGCATGTCATGCAGCCAACGCATTGCACCTTTGCCATAGGGACATACTCCTCTGGGGAAGGGCAAAAGCAGTACGTGCCAGTGAAAGTACACAGGTGGAATGACACAATCAATTATCAAGGCTCACACTGTGCATCACACCCACCCCTCCTGTCTCTGGGCACTGCTGGGAGTGATAGGCACCCACCCCTCCTGTCTCTGGGCACTGCTGGGAGTGATAGGCACCCACCCCTCCTGACTCTGGGCACTGCTGGGAGGACTCTGCACACACCCCTCCTGACTCTGGGCACTGCTGGGAGGACTCTGCACACACCCCTCCTGCCTCTGGGCACTGCTGGGAGGACTCTGCACACACCCCTCCTGTCTCTGGGCACTGCTGGGAGTGATAGGCACCCACCCCTCCTGTCTCTGGGCACTGCTGGGAGTGATAGGCACCAACCCCTCCTGTCTCTGGGCACTGCTGGGAGGACTCTGCACACACCCCTCCTGTCTCTGGGCACTGCTGGGAGTGATAGGCACCCACCCCTCCTGTCTCTGGGCACTGCTGGGAGTGATAGGCACTCACCCCTCCTGTCTCTGGGCACTGCTGGGAGGACTCTGCACACACCCCTCCTGTCTCTGGGCACTGCTGGGAGTGATAGGCACCCACCCCTCCTGTCTCTGGGCACTGCTGGGAGTGATAGGCACCCACCCCTCCTGTCTCTGGGCACTGCTGGGTGGACTCTGCACACACCCCTCCTGTCTCTGGGCACTGCTGGGAGACATCAGGCATTCCCCCCCTGGGACCCCCCCTACAGTACATAGCATGTGTGTCACACCTGGACACAATGGCAGAAGTCACAGTCACAAAAAAAGGGACACAGTCTGTGCTAGTAGCTCTGCACTCACCTGATACCCTGGTCGCCCATACAGCAGGGGGTACTGTGGGAGGATCACATCCAGCAATGCCAGGTTCTCCTCCAGGGTGAATGGCTGTGACCTCTCCACAGACCTTGACATGGTTCCAGGGAATCAGGAGCAGCAGCAGTGTGGTAGAATCGAAATATGTGCAGGCAAGTGCTCCCTCATGGGACCTGGCTGCCTTATATCTGCCTTGCTGGCCTGTTTCATGCACAGGAATACAGAGTGATTGGTCACTCACCTTTGCATTATATGTTTCCTCCAATCCCTTCAAACCTAGCACAGTCAGTGGGTTCTTATTGTGTTTTTTTCTTCAGCATGATGTCAACCCCACAAACACATTGCAACAAAGTAGATTCATTCCAACTGACTTCTGCTGTGCACCTTCCAGAACAAATTCAAACTTAAAACTTGGTCTCCATGACAACCAGCATGCATGTAGGCCTTAATACTTGTCTCTCATGTGTCCCCTATGTAAAATTGAGCTTCACCCACAAGTACGGTGCGTTCCGGGCCCCTAGGGCACCCCAAATGCATAGCAACGGCCCGTACACACGTGCGTACGTTCACTATCACTATGGGTGTCCTCGCGTATGCGTACTCGTAGTGATAGTGAGCGTACAGGCGTGTGTACGGGCCGTACCACTGTGAGTACGCATACGCGAGGACACCCATGGTGATAGTGAACGTACAGGCGTGTGTACGGGCCGTACCACTGCGAGTACGCATACGCGAGGACACCCATGGTGATAGTGAACGTACAGGCGTGTGTACGGTCCGTACCACTATGGGTGTTCTCGCGTATGCGTACTCGTAGTGATAGTGAACGTACAGGCGTGTGTACGGGCCGTACCACTATGGGTGTTCTCACGTATGCGTACTCGTAGTGATAGTGAACGTACAGGCGTGTGTACGGGCCGTACCACTGCGAGTACGCATACGCGAGGACACCCATGGTGATAGTGAACGTACAGGCGTGTGTACGGTCCGTACCACTATGGGTGTTCTCGCGTATGCGTACTCGTAGTGATAGTGAACGTACAGGCGTGTGTACGGGCCGTACCACTATTGGTGTTCTCGCGTATGCGTACTCGTAGTGATATTGAACGTACAGGCGTGTGTATGGGCCGTACCACTGCGAGTACGCATACGCGAGGACACCCATGGTGATAGTGAACGTACAGGCGTGTGTACGGGCCGTACCACTATGGGTGTTCTCGCGTATGCGTACTCGTTGTGATAGTGAACGTACAGGCGTGTGTACGGGCCGTACCACTATGGGTGTTCTCGCGTATGCGTACTCGTAGTGATAGTGAACGTACAGGCGTGTGTACGGGCCGTACCACTGCGAGTACGCATACGCGAAGACACCCATTGTGATAGTGAACGTACAGGCGTGTGTACGGGCCGTACCACTGCGAGTACGCATACGCGAGGACACCCATGGTGATAGTGAACGTACAGGCGTGTGTACGGTCCGTACCACTATGGGTGTTCTCGCGTATGCGCACTCGTAGTGATAGGGAACGTACAGGCGTGTGTACGGGCCGTACCACTTCGAGTACGCATACACGAGGACACCCATGGTGATAGTGAACGTACAGGCGTGTGTACGGGCCGTACCACTATGGGTGTTCTCGCGTATGCGTACTCGTAGCGATAGAGAACGTACAGGCGTGTGTACGGGCCGTACCACTGCGAGTACGCATACGCGAGGACACCCATGGTGATAGTGAACGTACAGGCGTGTGTACGGGCCGTACCACTATGGGTGTTCTCGCGTATGCGTACTCGTAGTGATAGAGAACGTACGCACGCCTGTACGGGCCGTACCACTATGGGTGTTCTTGGGTATGCATACTTACTGACCGTACACATGCCTGTACGCTCACCCTCACTATGGGTACACATACGGCAGCACTCCCATAGTGATATGGGAACGTACACAGGCCCTCTTAGCAGCAGTACGGTGGTTTTCACACATCACAGTGGTGACAGGCAGCACACAGGAAGGAATACGGCTGACATACTTGTCCATGGATGGACATCAAGGCATTGTCTGGGCAGTACTACATGTGTGGGGCACAGGTGTGACAGGCTGTGATGTGGCACATTACTCTTGAGTCGAGAAGGCACCAGATGTATGATGAGATGTGTACAGATGTAATGTGTGACGGTGCAATGTGTGCCAGGCATGCCCTTGACTCCTTTGACATGTGTGCATGTCGTACTGCACACTTGGGATGAGCGTCACTGGCATGGCCCGGACACCGACACACGGAAGTGTCCCCTGATGCCCGGTACAGGGGTTACCACACCTGACATGTCACTACCCACGGTGCACGATGTGACTATGTCATGTATGTGTGGGGGGTTCCCATTAGGTTGATGTTGGAGCACCCTCAAAAGCTGCAGCTGTTGCAGCAACCAACATGTGTCTGTGTGTAGATTGACATTGCACACTGTTCCGCACACCATGCCACATGTGGTATCGGATGTGAGGTGCGTATGTATGCATGGGACACGGAGTAGCGTAACAAGGACATGTCTGCATCCTCTCCATGAATGTGTGGTGAGTCATCACATGTACACTAGGCCTGGGCGAAGCACTACGCTACGCTCGCGTAGTTTGCGAAGTTCGCGCTACTTCGCACTACGCGAACTGCACGTAGCACAGTGCGAACACGCGTAGCGTAGTGTTGCGTAGTGCTGCGGTCATTTTTTGCTTGCTCGCGGTCCTCAACGTCAAGTTGGCGACCGCGAGCAAGCAAAATGACATCCTGGCGAGACTTTTTCCTTGTTCGCGATCGCGAGCATGGAAAATAAACCTCCCGGCGAGATTCACAACGCGAGAAGGTCAGGTTTCTCATTGCGAGGGGTCGCGTATGCTCGCGACCGCTCGCGATGAGAAACTACCAGTTCGCGTTGAGAAAGCTGCAGCTCGAGGAAAAATCTACTCGAGCAGCAGAAAACTACAGCTCGCACTGTGCAAGATGCCATTTTCAATGATTGCACAGTGCCGGTTCCTTGTCCGCACTGTGCAATCATTGAAAACAACATCTTGCACAGTGCGAACATGTTACTTCGCAGTTCGCGAAGTGCTACGCGTAGCTCGCGTAGTGCGAACTTCACTTTGCGTAGCTTCACGAAGTGCTGCTTCGCGAACTACGCCCACCCTTAATGTACACCTTCATGGCAAGGTGTGTGGGCTGTCCTAGTGTAATGTCATGTGAACTGTGGCTCTTGTGTTCCGCTCGCAGTCTCTGCCATCAACATCCTACTTCTGCTGATGTGTGGATGTATGTCACTCCTGTGTTGCGTCTGGCTGTTCACTTGCACTGGGACACAGCTAATCCCATGCCATGGCATGTGGAGGTTCACAATCTCCGTGTGTAGCTGGGTCTTGGTAGGAGTGTCACCTGGCAGCCATACGTGTCCAGGGCATGTTGCACATACCTGACTCTGTATGTAGCATATGTGTATAGACAGACTAACATGTGCTCAGTACAAAATAATTGTTGTTGTGGTGCACTCACTCTTCCTTGTCACTTCCAAATTACTGCAGAGCGCCGCCTCTTCCCCGAGCAATTCCGGACTTGGCTGCCATGCGGGAGAATGACTGTATCCGGTGCTACCGCTTCCCCCAACGGTTGATTCTGGATTTGACGGCGAGACTGGCACCACACCTGCAACCGCTGCACAGGTATCCTACGGCACTGACACCCAAGCTGAAGGTAATGGCAGCCCTACATTTTCTAGCCACGGGTACCTTTCAAAATACCATAGCTCATGTTGGTGGCATGTCCCAGAGCATGTTCTGCCGTGTGCTGCATGATTTCTTAGAGGCCATGTTGATTCACCTGGATGACTTCATCCATTTTCCTACCCCTGAAATGTTGACTGGGGTCAAGCGTGGATTCTATGCCCTTGGAGGGATGCCCCATGTCATTGGGTCCATAGATGCGACACATGTTGCTTTGGTACCACCACAGGCACAGGAGGTAGCGTACCGGAATCGCAAGCACTATCAGTCCATCAATGCCCTTGTGGTGTGTCCGTCCAACATGGTGATTTCACATGTCTGTGCTCGTTTTCCAGGATCAGCACACGATGCCTACATCATGAGGCGTAGCAGGGTGCCTGAAATGATGACGCAGCTGCGCAACGAACGAGCATGTGTTGTTGGTGGGTACACCCTGTCTGTCCTGTATTTTGCGTAGACTTCCAGCACAACCGCTTCTCCTGTCCTGCTTATGTCCATGTGCTTTCCATGTAGGGGACGCTGGCTATCCCAACATGCCATGGCTGATCACACCTCTCCGCAACCCCATCACGCCGGCCCAGCTCCGCTACAACACCGCCCATGGCCGGACAAGGAAAGTGATAGAGAGGACGTTAGGCCTCCTGAAGAGCCGATTCAGGTGCCTACACAAGACCGGCGGCGCCCTCCCATATGCCCCGGCGAAGGTCTGCAAACTCTTCATGGTCTGCTGCATGCTGCACAACATGGCAGTTGAGAAAGCTGTGCCACTCATCCTGGATCAAGATGACGAGGACCATCCACCCGTGGAGGACGACGGTCTTGGCAATGGGGCTAGTGATGTGGAGGATGTGGAGCCGCAAGAGGACATCCGGACTCGGCTCATACGCGACTTCTTTGCTTAGTGGTGAGTACCAGTGTCTGAGTGTGCACGCATTGGTCCCCGTGTGGCATGTGTTGTGATGTGTGTCTCCACATGCATGCATGGCACGTGAGTCAGAGGTGTGCGTGGGTGTGTCACTGGAGTGATGGTTGTATTTCCCCAGTCATAATTGTGACCTAGCATGTTGTCATCCATACATGTGTCGAGTAAATGCACATGCAAGTGGCTGTGCTTTTTGTGGCTGACTTCTTGTGTGTCTCTCTTCCCCAGGTACTTGCATATGCCATCTGCTGCTTGCATTGTTGTGGCACTGCTATTCCTCATGGACACGTCATCGTGTGCTGACTCAGCGTTACAAGCACGGACACGTTTGGAAGTCTCCTTAGGGTAAGGGATGCATCAGGGGTGTATTGGGTGTGGCAGTTGTTCACGATGTATGCACACTGCCCCTGTCGATGTTTGTTTCCTCTGCAGACATGTTGCATCACCATGGTACACATGACATGCAGCTGGGTACACCTGAATAGATGGTCAGACTAGTTGACAGTCATCTGTGATGGGATAGTGGATTGTGATGATGGCATCAATGTGTGTAACACTGCCCTCGGACACATACGGTTTGCATTGGCTTGACATTGTGTGGGACTTCCACATCAGAGGATCAATGGTGTATGGCAGCCTCTCCGTGAGCAGCAGGGGGTGTTCAGCTGTTAGCCGACACTTGTGTGCCAGTTCCATGGCTATCACGCATTTGTGCTGCAGAAGGGGGGTGCCAGTGTTGGACCCACATGTTACTCCACCTGACCCGTTCATGTGTACTCTGAGTTGCCTCTGCGTTCCCGAATACATGACTAATAAAGGTGTCCCTATGCCTCCAAGGTGCCTCTTCTCAGTCAATGCTGGTGTGTTGCCACGGTGCATCCGGCATGTCTGGCATGGTTTTCCCTGATAGTGGCTATGTGTCTATGTGTAGAGTAGCAAGATGCAAGCTGTGTGTGTGGGATGAGACTGTGTATTGTGCATGATGTCCATGACTGTGTGGGTATTGTGACATGTGCCATCCCCATGCATCCAACGTTGGCCAGGCCCCCATTATCTGCATCCACCGGACTCAAGCTTGCAGGACATGGTTCTGCCACCTGTCTACACATACCTGGGTGCCCCCCAGGACACTGGACATGATCCCTGACCTCTGCGCATGACTGTTGCTGTACTCAATATGTCTGTCGGCACGGTTGTGCGGCCACCCCCTCAGCTGGTTGGGCCCATCACGGGTGTGTATGGTGCTCCATGTCTGTCTTGCCTAATACACTGTGACCCGTGTGTCCTGTGCCAGACTCAGGCCCCAGGGTGTGGATGGTTGAAGTCAAAAGAGAACTCAGGCATGTTTAGACTTTACAAGACACATGTAAGGTAATAATGCAACCAGCAGGCATCTTCTCTTCATGGTGTGACTTTTTATTTTAGTGGGGGGGGGATGACATGAGGGGCTTTCCGGGTGTTTGGAATCCAAAGTTCAGTAGGGGAGTTGGTGTCCTTGCCATTGGAAATCCTCAGAGTCCATGCCACAGTCTTTGTCAACAATGGTCAGACAGTGACCAGCAAGACCATATGGCAGAGAATGTATTTTGCTGCTGTGCTGCTGTTGCTCCAGTGGGCCAGGTGCCAGGCCAGGTGTCCTGGGAGATGGTGCTGTAGCGCCGACCCTCACGGTCTTTTCCGTGGACGACCCGCCCTCCTGCGGGGACCCTCAGAAGCAGGCCGTGACGATGTTTGGGATGCTCCATCGGATGTTTCCTCCTCCTCCTCCTGATCCCTCCCTGTGGGTGGTGATGTTCTACGCCTTCTGGCACAGGGAGGGTTGCCCATTTTGTCGGCCATCGACGGAGTGTACTGTAAATTCCCGTGAACACCGTCACAAGCTCAGCCTGTCTGTCCTCCATCCTCTGTTGGTGTTGCAGTAGACAGGCATGTTGCTCCGCATGTTGCTGGGCCTGCTGGGTCTTGATCTCATCGAGGGTCCCCTTCATATCGTTGAGGGTGGACACAACCTAGGCCATGCCCGTGGTGTCCTGCCGGTATGTGTCCAGGATGTTTCGGACATGGGAATATACCGGATCCCCAGCCAACTGGTCAGGCTGGCGCCTCCGCCGTCCTCCACTCCCACCACCCCTGCCCACTTGCACCTGGCCTGCCCTTGTGGGCACATCAGGTCTCCGGGACCCCTGAGGGGTGGCATTGGCATTGTCGCCTGCCTCCTCCTGGGTGCTCGGGACACCGTGTCCCTCCTGGCCAGCCTGGCTGCTTTGTGGTGGTGGGGCAGGGATCCTGGGTGTCTCCTGGGATGTGGCAGGATTGGGGGTGGTGGTTGGCCCCGTTGTACCTGACGCAGGTGCTGCAGGTCGTTGGAACATTTCCTCTGGGAATTTGGATCTGTCTTGCATTCCACTCACACTGCACTTGTGCATGGGTGTGTCCCTTGGGCACAGCTTTGGCGACTTTAACTATGTGTGGCACAGTCTTACTTGCTGCGTCAAGTGTGACTGCAGTCAGCAGTGGAGTGGGCAGGTGTGGCGAGCCGTGCATTGGCGCCTTCCGTGTTGCACTGTACGTGGGCACATGAAGTTGTTCCACACACTTCAATGATGCAGGTAGCTGTCGTTGTGCTCGTGCACAGGTTGTGACATGGCCCTGTGTTTTGCCATGGAGGAGAGGGGGGGTGCTGGCACTGGCCACCCTTGTCTACATGCACGCAGTCCACCTGCTGACGAGCAGCCATTCCCACACACCACAAGGCTGATTTGCTCTCCCTGTGTCTCCCTCCCTCTCTGTCCCCCTCTCCCTTCCTCTCTGTCCCCCTCTCCCTCCCTCTGTGTGTCAGCCTCCTCCCTCTGTCCGTCTTCCTGTGTCTCCCTCCCTCTCTGTCCCCCTCTCCCTCCCTCTGGGTGTCAGCCTCCTCCCTCTGTCCGTCTCCCTGTGTCTCCCTCCCTCTCTGTCCCCCTCTCTCTCCCTCTCTGTCCCCCTCTCCCTCCCTCTGTGTGTCAGCCTCCTCCCTCTGTCCGTCTCCCTGTGTCTCCCTCCCTCTCTGTCCCCCTCTCCCTCCCTCTCTGTCCCCCTCTCCCTCCCTCTGTGTGTCACCCTCTGTCACCTCAGCCCAGCTTCCTGGGCACACACTGTTAGCAGTTCTTTGAATGGCCCTTGGATTGTTGCTGTGAGTTTGTTTCTGATCTCCAGGCACCCATTGGGTGTAGTGTGTGTGTCTGCGCTGCTGCTGTGGTGGTGTGTGCTGCCACTCTTTCACAGTGTTGGCTGTTCATTAGCTGCTGTCATGTGCAAAACAGTGCCTTCACCCCCATGTGTTAATGCAAGGCGTCCGCCATTTGCTAGTGAGTCTTTCCTGTGTGGGGACACACTGTTTGTCTGGCTGTGACCTAGGCCATATGGGCAGAGGGCATTGTTGTCTGCTTCTAAGTTGCACTATGTGATTTTTGGGGCCCACCCTCCCACCATCCGGGTTACCGTGTCATGTGTTGGTGTCTTCTGTGGCCTGTGACTTGACATTGTCCAGCTGGGTGCATGGGGCATGGTGGCGCCAGTGGCATGTGCGTGTTCATGGAGTGTGGTTGAGTCATGCGATAGCTTGGGGTGGTTGCGTGCCTGTTTGTGAGTTTGGTTGTGGATGACGTTCCCCCCATGTGAGGTGCGTTGTTTGTGTACTCACCCGGGTCTCGGAGTCCTCCTAATCCTTCGACTGCCTCCACCGGCAGTATGGCCATCACCCTCTCCTCCCAGGGATGGTAGTGTACGGGTCTGCGGGACGGCCCTCCTCCAGTGACGTTGGCCTGGTTGTGTTCATCCGTCATCTTGGCTCGGACCCTCCTCCGCAGATCGTACCACCTGGCTTGGCATTCCTGCTTGTTCCTTCTGGTGTCCGCAACAGCATTCACAGCATCGACGATGGTCTGCCACATGGCTGTTTTTTCTGAAATGCTGGTCTGTCTGACCAATGTTCCAAAGAGGTGTGGCTCGACTCTGAGGATTTCATCGACAAGGACCTCCAACTCTCGGTTACTGAACTTTGGATTCTTGTTAGTGGGCATGGTGAGGGGTGTGGGTGTGGATGGGGGGGGGTGTGTGGATGATTGTGGGTGTGGTTGTGCAGGTGTGTGTGTGAATGTGATGAGGGGGTGTTTGTGAAGGTGGTTGTGTGAAGGTGTGCAAGTGTAAGGTGTGGTAAAGCTTCTAGTATGGTGCTCTAGGTTGTCTGTGGGGTCTGGCAGCAGTGAGTCTGTTGCAAAGGCTCATGGTTTGTGTGTGTGGGCCCTTTTTATTGGTCCATTGGTGGGTGTGGCTGTGTTTGAAGTTTGGGTGGGTGTGTTATAAGGAGTGGTGGTGTTTTGGGCCTCTGTTTGTTTTTGGCAGTTGCAGGTCAGTGAATGTGTTGTTTTAGTGGTTGTTGGACATGTTTAGTGGCTTTGTGCCATTCGAATGGTGTATTCTTGTGTTGTTTTGGTTTGTCCTGGTTGTGTACGTGCGTTTTTAGCATGTGTGCGGGGTGTACATGGGCCATTTTGTTGTTCAGTGCTGTCCTTGTGTGTGGCTTGGTACGACTCGTACATGCGGTTGTGATATTGGGGCCTGGGGTGCACTCTGTACTTAGGATGTTGTGGTGGGGGTACGACTCTGATGTACACGGGTGTACATACACGGGTGGGGGTACGACTCTAATGTACAAGGGTGTACATACACGGGGGGTACGACACGTACAGGGGTGTACATACACGGGTGGGGGTATGACTCTAATGTACACGGGTGTACATACACGGGGGGGTAAGACACGTACACGGGTGTACATACACGGGGGTACGACACATACACGGGTGTACATACACGGGTGGGGGTACGACTCTAATGTACACGGGTGTACATACACGGGGGTAGGACACGTACACGGGTGTACATACACGGGGGGTTCGACAGGTACACGGGTGTACATACACGGGGGTACGACACGTACAGGGGTGTACATACACGGAGGGGTACGACACGTACAGGGGTGTACATACACGGGGGTACGACACGTACACGGGTGTACATACATGGGTGGGGGTACAACACGTACAGGGGTGTACATACACGGGGGTACGACACGTACAGGGGTGTACATACACGGGTGGGGGTACGACTCTAATGTACACGGGTGTACATACACGGGGGGTAGGACACGTACACGGGTGTACATACACGGGGGGTAGGTCACGTACACGGGTGTACATACACGGGGGGTACGACACGTACACGGGTGTACATACACGGGTGGGGGTACGACTCTAATGTACACGGGTGTACATACACGGGGGGTAGGACACGTACACGGGTGTACATACACGGGGGTAGGACATGTACACGGGTGTACATACACGGGGGGTACGACACGTACAGGGGTGTACATACACGGAGGGGTACGACACGTACAGGGGTGTACATACACGGGGGCTACGACACGTACACGGGTGTACATACACGGGGGTACGACACGTACAGGGGTGTACATACACGGGGGTACGACACGTACACGTGTGTACATACACGGGTGGGGGTACGACACGTACAGGGGTGTACATACACGGAGGGTACGACACGTACAGGGGTGTACATACACGGGGGCTACAACACGTACACGGGTGTACATACACGGGGGTACGACACATACAGGGGTGTACATACACGGGGGTACGACACGTACAAGGGTGTACATACACGGGTGGGGGTACGACACGTACAGGGGTGTACATACACGGGGGGTACGACACGTACAGGGGTGTACATACACGGGTGGGGGTACGACTCTAATGTACACGGGTGTACATACACGGGGGGTAGGACACGTACTCGGGTGTACATACACGGGGGTAGGGCACGTACACGGGTGTACATACACGGGGGCACGACACGTACACGGGTGTACATACACGGGTGGGGGTACGACTGTAATGTACGCGGGTGTACATACACGGGGGTAGGACACGTACACGGGTGTACATACACGGGGGGTAGGACACGTACACGGGTGTACATACACGGGGGGTAGGTCACGTACATGGGTGTACATACACGGGGGGTACGACACGTACACGGGTGTACATACACGGGTGGGGGTACGACTCTAATGTACACGGGTGTACATACACGGGGGTAGGACATGTACACAGGTGTACATACACGGGGGTAGGGCACGTACACGGGTGTACATACACGGGGGTACGACACGTACAGGGGTGTACATACACGGAGGGGTACGACACGTACAGGGGTGTACATACACGGGGGCTACGACACGTACACGGGTGTACATACACGGGGGTACGACACGTACAGGGGTGTACATACACGGGGGGTACGACACATACACGGGTGTACATACACAGGTGGGGGTACGACACGTACAGGGGTGTACATACATGGAGGGTACGACACGTACAGGGGTGTACATACACGGGGGCTACAACATGTACACGGGTGTACATACACGGGGGGGTACGACACATACAGGGGTGTACATACACGGGGGGTACGACACGTACAAGGGTGTACATACACGGGTGGGAGTATGACACGTACAGGGGTGTACATACACGGGGGTACGACACGTACAGGGGTGTACATACACGGGTGGGGGTACGACTCTAATGTACACGGGTGTACATACACGGGGGTAGGACACGTACACGGGTGTACATACACGGGGGGTAGGACACGTACACGGGTGTACATACACGGGGTACGACACGTACACGGGTGTACATACACGGGTGGGGGTACAACACGTACAGGGGTGTACATACACGGAGGGGTACGACACGTACAAGGGTGTACATACACGGGGGCTACGACACGTACACGGGTGTACATACACGGGGGTACGACACGTACAGGGTGTACATACACGGGGGTACGACACGTACACGGGTGTACATACACAGGTGGGGGTACGACTCGTACAGGGGTGTACATACACGGGGGGTACGACACGTACAGGGGTGTACATACACGGGGGTACGACACGTACAGGGGTGTACATACACGGAGGGGTACGACACGTACACGGGTGTACATACACGGGTGGGGGTACGACACATACAGGGGTGTACATACACGGGGGGTACGACACGTACACGGGTGTACATACAAGGGGGGTAGGACACGTACACGGATGTACATACACGGGGGTAGGACATGTACACGGGTGTACATACATGGGGGTATGACACGTACACGGGTGTACATACACGGGGGGTACGACACGTACACGGGTGTACATACACGGGTGGGGGTACGACTCTAATGTACACGGGTGTACATACACGGGGGTAGGACACGTACACGGGTGTACATACACGGGGGGTACGACACGTACACGGGTGTACATACACGGGGGGGTTCGACACGTACGTACGGGGGCTGGGGGGGGTCGGCGCGTACGTACGGGGGCTGGGTGGGGTCGGCGCGTATGCGGGCACATGTCTCCATGGTTGCTATGGGTGTTCGGTGCGGACGGTGTTTTTTCCATACGGTTGTAACTTCTGACGCACGGGATGGATCGTGATTCCGCGGTCGGACTTCACTTCTCACATTTGTACGGTGATTCGTCCGAGGACGTGTCGGACACTTTTTCCGACCCGAGGACGTGTGGGGAATGATTCCCAATGCGATTCGTATGGTCTTTTTCCCATGCGAATCGTAATTGGCAGTTTGTACGGCACTTGTACGATTCGTACGGTAAAAAGACCGGATACGAGTCGTACGGGGAAATTTTTTACCGGATCGTAATTGGCACCTTAGTCTCTATTTTTGAATGTGTGTATCAAAGGTTATATTAGGGTGAGAGGAGGTCTGCCACTCTATCACAAGGATGATGTCATCAGTGATGTCATCAGTGATGTCATTTGAGATGTCATCAGTGATGTCATGAGTGATGTCACTGACCATGTCATGAGTGATGTAATATGTGACGTCATCAGCAGTCCATTGCGGGCGCCCGAGTTATAGTTAGCTGAACTAACTATAACGGGGGAATTTCAATGGTTTTGTACAAGTGAAAAGTCCAGCTAACTATAACACCCCTGAAACCTATGGTTTTTCAGTGAATTTCTGAGGTTTTTAAATGCTAATTCCTAACTATAACGTGCCTGAAACCTATGTTTTTTTCTGTGAATTTCAAAGGTTTTTTAAATGCTAATTTCTAACTATGCCTACAGAGATAGGACATGTGAAGAAAGAAGAAAAAATGCACAGAAAGAAAAAAAAGAAGTGCAGAAAGAAGCAACAGAAGTCCTCAAAGACGAAGAAAAGTGCAGGAAGAAGGATAACGTGCAGAAAGAACAAAAAGAAGAGCAGAAAGAAGCCTTGTTGCAAAATCATCCTGTACCCTCAACTTTTTCAGACGGATACTGGTGGTAACTGAGTCTGACTAACCAGTCCTAGAGCCAGTGCTATGTTAAAAGACACTTAGAATACAGTGAAAACACCTACATACACTAGGGAACATTATGCGTTGGGGTCCCCCTGTGATTAGCATGACCTCCTCTGTAAGCCCCTAGTTTATATTAGGGCAGGGGGATTAAAACTACCTCTTAAAACAGGCCACAGGGCGTTTTTGCACACGTTAACTCAGGCCCCGTCCCCTCCCTTCACCACTGTGTAAACACGCCCTGTGTCCGTTTTTAGTTGGGAGATTAAGTTCATTTGAATCCTGAGGGTCCCTAGGGTCCAACTAGCCCACTAGGTACCTCCAGTAAGTGCCACAGAGCTGCGTTGCAGAGAGGTGTAAAAAGTGGCACGGCCTGGACCACCTCTCTGCAATGCAGCTCAGTGACGCTTACTGGAAGCACTTGGTGGGCTAGTTAGCCCCCAGGGGCCCTCAGTATTGAAGGAAAATTATATCCCCAATTTAAAACGTGCCATAGTGCGTGTTTGCACACGTCACCTCAGGCCCCATCCCCTCCCTTCACCACTGTGTAAACGCGCCCTGTGGCTGTTCTAAGTTGAGAGATTAAGTCCACTTGAATCCTAAGGGTCCCTAGGGTCAAACTAGACCACTAGGTACCTCCAGTAAGCGCCAGAGAGCTGCGTTGCAGAGAGGTGTAAAAAGGGGCTTGGACTCAGAACACCTGTCTGCAGCGCAGCTCCCTGGTGCATACTGGAGATGCCTGTTGGGCTAGTTGGCCCTCAGGGACCCTCAGTATTGAAGAGGAATTAATTCCCCAACTTACAACTCGCCAGGGGGTGCGTTTGCAGAGTGCTGCAAGGAGGGGGCGTGGCCTCCGGCACGATGCCAGTCTTTTATTTATTTTAATTTTTTAAGAAGGGGGGCTGTGTGGTTCCCCTTCTTATTCTAATTTATTGGCCCTGATGACCCCATCCCCCAGGGCCTGTCTCCTAATTATATTTTTTTGACCCCAATCCCCAGGGCCAGCCACTGTTTTTTATTATTTTTAAAAAATATATATTTATAGACACACCTAGGACATGCTGGACAAACTGTACGTACCTATCACCATGACGATTTGCGTGATATTCATTAAAAGGCGACTATGCATACAATGAATCCACGTGAAATGTATTTACACCACTAGTGAAGCTCTGACATGTCTGATGCCCTACCGTGCCTAATCCCGGTAGACACCCTTGTCGTTTATTTATACAAACATGGGTAGCTATTGACGGGCACATTTAATACACATGCACACCAAGCCATTCAAAGGGGATTCGACAAAAATTCGACCAAAACTATGCAAGAAACCCCCCTCACGGTTAATAAAACACACATCCACTGCCGGATGTGTAATACTTTTTATTTTACTCTCTGGAAAGGGGACGAACATCACTTGAGAGTCACAGCGCGCTCCTGGCAGAGCCCAATGCTGTGTTACACCCACCATTGCCTGCTGAGTGCCACACACCTCTGTGTTGTATTCCACTAGCTAGTGCATATGCTATGACACTCTCTAGCCCATGTGCACTGTAGCACCACCCCGTGAATATGTCATGCCACACTTGTCTTCGCACGGGTTATATTGCCCCATCTAACGTGCCTTCCTCGATGCCTATGTTATAACGCACAGTGCTATGCCATACATATTACAATCTGGGATCCATATCTTTGTCACAGTGCATATGCAACGTTACACTCCCCAGCACATATTTTATATTACAACTTTAGAGACTAGTTAGGTTACACAACACTGCCCTGTGCATATTACACTCCAAGGCGCATATCGCATAGCACGCGCTAGTGCCTGTGCTATCTCGCGCTCTCCAATGAATCTGTCATTACGCACAATGTATTGCATATTATATTTCACGCCCGGTTCATATTATATATCACACTTTTTGGTGCATAGTTTATACCATACACTATATCTAGTTTTCATTTTCAATCGTGCTCTCAGGACTATGTTCTATATAACACTGTGTTCACCTACCCTTTTCACGGGCATTACATTTTGCGATAGGGGGTGGAGGGTCAGGGGGTGTTTCTGCCAAGTGAGCCCGGAGTCACAGTCACAAACGTCCTCTTCTTCCTGAATAAAAGTGAGATTATGCTGCATACTTGTTCATATTTTAAGTAGTTCGCACAGACACACGTTTTAAAAACAATAAAGTTCCTAATGCCTGCCTTCTCTGAACAGTTAGCTTGCTGCCCCATCCCCCTCCTCCCTATCCTCTGTTGTGTGAATCCATGGACTAGCCTCCTCCCTCCTGCCATGCATGGTCTGATGTGCTGCCACTGCCCTCAATTTAGTATGATGTACCAGTCCACTCCTCCTGCCCTCCATTGCCCAATTCTATGCCCCATCATTGACCTCCTGCTTAAACTCTGTGCTTAGCTTGCTGCCCCTATTCTCCTTCCCCCTGCCCTCCGATATCTTTGTGTATGCCCCTGCTCCATCCTTTTTGCCCACCATGTTCCATGGACCTGCCACTCCTATCTACTCTGAGTGTTCTGTTGAGCTGCCACTCCCCTCGCACCTGCCTAGCATTGTCAGATGACTGTAACCTGTCCCTGCCACCTCCACCGTGCCTGTCCACATGCCATGCCCCTATCCTCTTCCTCCTGTCCTACATGGTCCATTGTATTGCCACACCCGTCTACCCTCCCTGGTGTGGTGTGCTGCAACTGCTCCTCCTGCCTGCCCCGTGCAGTCTGTTGTGAGGCCCCTTCCCCTGAACTTTCTTGTCTGTGCACAGGTCCTGACCCTCCCTTCTATCCTCCATCGTCCTTTGTGCATGCCCCTGCACCCTCCTTCTTGCCCATCATAGCCATTGTGCTACCACTAACCCTCCCACTTGCCATGCATGGTCTTCTGTGCTGCCATGGCCCCTCCCACCTTCCCTGTGTGGTCAGTTAGCTGCCCCTGAACCCCTCCCACCTTCCCTCCATGGTCTGTGTGTATGCCATCACAGTCTCACTGTTGCTCTTTATGGTGTGTCTTGCTTCTAGTGCCCATCCTGCCTGACCTCCATGGCTATCTTGCTGCTCCTGCCCTGCCCCCTTGCCCCCAGCCCTCTGTTTACATGTGCAGACCCCTACTCCCTCCCTCCTGGCTTGTCTGTTCCATTGTAATGCCCCTGATCCGTCCCTCCTGCCCTTTATGGTCTGTTATGCTGCAGCTTTCTCTCCTGTCTGTCCATTATGGTCAGCTAGCTACCATTGCCTCTTGCCCCTCTGTTCTCTGTTGTCCATGTGCATGGTCCTGTCCCCTCCCTCTTGCATTCTATGGATTGTTGTGCTGCACTCCCGTCCCGCATGCCCTGTGTGGTGTATTGTGCTGCTGCAAACCCTGATGCCTGCCCTGCAGGGTCAGTTTGGTGCACCTCTCCATGACCCTCCTGTCCTCTGTTATCCAAGTCCATGTCCCTACCCCATTTCCTTCCATGATCCAATGTACCATACTTGCGAACATTTTGAACTTGGTAAGAGGGAGATTTTGAAAAAAAACTGGGGTATTGATTTTCCCCTTTGAGTTACATTGAAAAAGAGGAGATTGTAGACAGGAGACAGATCAAATAAAGCCCATTTGAGCTTAAAAACATTGGACGTTTCCTGGCTGAATCGGGTCTGTTGGCATGTATGGTTGTACTACCATTGCCTCTTCCTTCTGCCCACAATGGTCTATTACATTGCCAAAGCCTCTCTTGCAAGTCCTGTATTGTTGGTTTGTTGCCCCTGCCCCCTTTCCACTGCCCTCCATAGTCTGTTGTGCTGCCACAGCCCTTCCTGCCTGCTCAGTGTAGTTAAATTGTTGCCTTTGCACCCTCCTACCTGCCTTCAATTTTCAGAGTCTGTGCCCCTGGCCTCTGCCTCCCAACAGTATCCTAATGAACAACTAGATTGCTAACATTTTATATTTATTGCAAAAGTGTGGAACGCCTGACGTCATCTTGATGTAATCAAAACTGTAATACCTAGTGCATTTCCTTTAGAAATTACATATATGAGAGGGTCTTATTGGCATCAAAATTATGGTTAGTTCTCTAAAAGACTAAAATAAGGACATATTTTCTGAGTTTTCAAATAGCGACAAAGCACTTTTAAATTATTTGTTATCTTTATGTTTTTTTATCCAGTTGACCACTTGATTAAATGTTGCACTTAGGGGAGAGGATGTTGTGTTAATTCCAGAACTGCAGACTTTGCAACTGGGGAACCAGGTTGGAGTTTCTGCTTCAGCTCAACATTCTGTGATTCTGGTCAAATCACTTAGTCTCCCCATGTCTACAACCAAAATGAATTTGTTCTTGTGTGATGTAACCAATGCTCATGTAAAGCACTCCAATACCTGACAAGTCTGCACTATATAACATTGCAAAAACACAAAATATTAAGTGTTTTGCACACTTCTGTCATTGGGCTATATTTGGGCTACATCTGGGTGATTTTGGGCTACATTTGGGCTCTTTTGTCTCCGGTGGCCATCTTGGGAGATTTATTTGTTATGAAGTTTCCTAATTTCCTCATGTACTGCAGTCTCCTCAGTAGGAAATGCTTTCAGTTTTTTATTTTGATTCCATCATGAAGGTATTCAGATATGTCACACATTTGCCATAAATTCTGAAAGTTAGCACTCTAGTTGCTCATTAGATCACTGTAGTTAAACTACTGTTCACCATGGAAGTCTGCTCCTGGTATTAAAAGTGCATGTTTCAGTCTGCATGTCAGAATTTTTTCATGAAATAGAAGAGGATTTGAGAAGTCACTCAAAATGTGCCCTCAGTTTCTTTCTTCAGCATTAATCCTAATTTCTATGGCAAAATGAACCCCCTCATTGTGTTCCTTTTTAAATTAAATGTTTTAAGTGTTACCAGTTTATTCCAATCAAGATGGCTTCAGGTGTGCCATACTTTTGTCATAATGAAGACAGTAAGCACTCTAGATGTTTTTAAGAACACTCTGGGACATTCTGTCATTGGGCTATACTTTGGCTACATCTGGGTGATATTTGGGCTACATTTGGGCTCTTTTGTCTCTGGTGGCCATCTTGGGAGACTTATTTGTTATGAAGTTTCCTAATTTCCTCATTTACTGCAGTCTCCTCAAAGGCATTCAGATGTGTCACACATTTGCCATAAATTCAGAATGTTAGCACTCTTTTTTGCTCATTAGATCACTGTAGTAAAGCTACTGCTCAACAGGGAAAACTGCTGCTGGTATTGAAAGTGCACGTTTCAGTCTGCATGTCAGAATTTTTTAATGAAATAGAAGAGGATTTGAGAAGTCACTCAAAATGTGCCCTAATTTTTCTTTCTGCAGCACTAATCATACTTATTATGGAAAAATGAACCCCCTCATTTTGTTCCTTTTTAAATTAAATGTTTTAAGAGTTACCACTTTAATCCAAGCAAGATGGCTTCAGGTGTGCCATACGTTTATGATAAGTAGGATTGTTAGCTCTCTAGTTGTTCTTTGGAACACTCTGGGAAGCTGCAGTAGAACACAAAGGAATCAACTGACAGTCTCTGCCCTTGTTGGATGTACATGTTTTACTGAGAATGTCAGACTTCATTCTCACATGACTGAGAAAGATAATGTGAATTTACAGAAAATAAGCTCTCAGTTTAGCTTATAGATCACCTTCCAAACCTCTGTGGGAAAAGCATGAGAAAATATTTTTCTCTCAATCATGATATCCCAGCAGAAGGCTTTTTCACATGGTGAAATCACCTTAGAACATACCACAATTCCTAAAATGAGTATGGTACCATCAACAAATGATTTATAATGTAACTAAAGTCTTAAAACCTTCTATTAACTGCAATGCTTTTTAATGAGGTGCTATCATGTATATTGGTCCCAAGATGGCTGCCAACACTTCTTGGATGAAGTGCTGACAGCCAATCAGATCTCAGGATGAGATGTGTGGTTAGGCTCCGCCCACATATATATATGATTTTACTTTTGATTTTCTCAGGAACTACTGAACAGATTGCCACCAGACCTGCAAAAGGCACTTCCCTGAGCTGAGGACTACCTCTCTGCCAAATTTCAAGTAATTCTGTTCAGCCGTTCGGGCTGTACCTTGGACTAAAGGTCCCTATAGAAAATTGCATGGGGAAAATACGTTTTGGAACCCCCCTTTTTTCTAAGCCCCCGCTTGACGAATCCCCTCGAGACTTTTAGGGTAGGAGCGGAGCGCCCCACCTATTTTGAAAATTTCGCGAGGATTCGTCAACCGGCGCCAAAGTTATTCCAAATAGAATGTTGCGGATTTCCTATGGAAACACGGTCCTAACTATAACTATCTACTGGCGACCGCCAGTAGATAATATATATATATATATATATATATATATATATATATATTATCTACTGGCGGTCGCCAGTAGATAGTTATATTTAGGACCTATTTTCCATAGGAAATCCGCAACATTCTATTGGAAATATCTTTGGCGCCGGTTGACGAATGTTTGCAAAATTCTCCAAACTTTTGGCCAGCTCCGCTCCGCTCCTACCCTAAAAGTTTTGTTGTGATTCGTCAAGCGTGGTCTGAGAAAAAAGGGGGTCCCAACACGCATTTTCCCCATGCAATTTCCCATAGGATCTGTTGTCGCAGCTACAGCCCGAACCGCTGAACGGAATGACACCAAATTTGGCAAAGAGGTAGTCCTCAGTTCGGACTCGTGCCTTTTGCATATTTGGTGTGAATCTGTTCAGTAGTTCCTGAGAAAATTAGGGTAAAAAAGTTAGTGATATCTATGGCCGGGGATGATCCGCGGACCCTACCCGCACCGTAAGCGCACCCTCCTCGAAACGAGCCCGCACCCTCCCGATCGCGCGCTGAATGCTAATTGGCTGTCGAGCGTCTCTCTACATTCGAAACCAGGAACTGTTGGCGGCCATTTTCTGCCTCGGTAGAAGCAAGGCTGAAGAAGCATGGGGAATAAGTGTGTAAAACTTATAAAGGGGGCAGAGTGGAAATACTCTTACCCTCTAGAGGTGCTAAGGGGGTCCCAGAAGGACCCCCTAGGGCCCCCCTTTTTATAAAAAAAAAAGCGGCAAAATGCGTGCACGGTGTGTGCATTCTGACGCGTTGGATGCATGGATTCTCTCGCTGTGGGTGCGCGGATCCACAGAATTTTTTTAAAAAAAAAGACAAGAAATCATTGGTTGTATGACTACTTTCTACACTGAAAGGTAGGGTGTATATTTCAGTTTTTTAAAGGAATAATTCTTATTGGTTGACAAAAACAGATTGTAAGGAACGTTATATATGAAAAGCTGATATGTTGAAAAGTCAAGCACACTTCCTGTCTTGTTTAGCAACATTGTGTGCTGAACTTCTGACCTGTGTACTCAGTGCAGGGTTCCATGATCTGTTTCTATGGTAATATTTAGAAGGCAGATTGGGGGAAGGGTTGAAATGTATTTCAGTTGGAAAGGGTTGAAATGTTTGACCAATAGAAATGTGTGTTTGCTTTTGAGTTTATGTGTGAAGGATTGTGATTTGACGTTTACATGTATATGTGTGGAAAATGAAAGGGAAACTTTTCCATTCTTTGTTTTTGCTGAGAGGTGCACAGTGCAGTGATTCTGTAAAAGAAAATATGGTGAGTGACTGATATACTTCTTAATCTACAAAAGAACTTGAAAGATGAGTTATTTAATTGTGAGGGGATGTATGTAGACTATTTTGATTTTAATCAGAGTAATGTATTTCTCATTCTAAACTGTAGGGAGTACTTTTTTTCTCTACAATCTTATTGACAGTGTATGTGCATGTAGAAACCATTCTGTGATAAGCATTTGTGTTTTTCATGTGTTTTCAGACAGATAACTGTGCTGATTTTATATTTTGGTAGAATTAGAAACCAGTCATTGTTTATGAATTTGTGAAATGAGTCAGGATTTGACACAAAAGTGTAGTCCTGAAATATGTAGATTGTGTGCGGTTCCCTTAGCACTTCCAGTGTAGTGAATGAGTTTTGGGAAACGCCTAGGGATAGTGGTGCTTGTCTAGATTCACACTGTGAGTCTGTTTGCATTTGGGAACCACTGTGAGAGAAGCGTTTGAAAATATCGTGCATTTGCTGACAGATAACTGTTTTAAAACATGTCGTGTTGTGAAGTTTTAGTAGCATTAAAAGATAGTTATGGCTTATGCTTTCATTAAATGAGTTAGGTATTGACAGTAAAGTGTAGTTGAGAAATATGTAGATTGTGTGCAGTTCCCTTACCACTTCCAGTGTAGTGAATGAGTTTTTGGAAACTCCTAGGGATAGTGGTGCTTGTCTAGAATCACACTGTGAGTCTGTGTACATTTGGGAAGCACTGTGAGAGAAGCGTTTGTTAACATTGTGTATTTGCTGACAGATAACTGTTTTAAAACATGTCATGTTGTGAAGTTGTAGTAGCATTAGAAGCCAGTCTTTGCTTATCTGTTGATTAAATGAGTCAGGCATTGACACTAAAGTGCAGTTGTGAAATATGTAGATTGTGTTCAGTTCCCTTACCTCTTCCACTGTAGTGAATGAGTTTTGGTAAATTCCTAGGAATAGTGGTGCTTGTCTAGAATCACACTGTGAGTCTGTGTACATTTGGGAAGCACTGTGAGAGAAGCGTTTGTTAACATTGTGTATTTGCTGACAGATAACTGTTTTAAAACATGTCATGTTGTGAAGTTTTAGTAGCATTAGAAGACAGATATGGTTTATGCTTTCATTAAATGAGTTAGGTATTGACAGTAAAGTGTAGTCATGAAAAATGTAGATTGTGTGCAGTTCCCTTACCACTTCTAGTGTAGTGAATGAGTTTTGGGAAACTCCTAGGGATAGCGGTGCTTGTCTAGAATCACACTGTGAGTCTGTGTGTATTTGGGAACCACTGTGAGAGAAGCATTTGGTAACATCGTGTATTTGCTGACAGAAAACTGTTTTAAAACCTATCATGTTGTCAAGTTTTAGTAGCATTAGAAGACAGTTATGGCTTATACTTTCATTAAATGAGTCAGGTATTGACAGTAAAGTGTAGTCGTGAAATATATAGATTGTGTGCAGTTCCCTTACCACTTCTAGTGTAGTGAATGAGTTTTGGTAAACTCCTAGGGATAGCGGTGCTTGCCTAGAATCATAGTGTGAGTCTGTGTGCATTTGGGAACCACTGTGAGCGAAGCATTTGAAAACATCGTGTATTTGCTGACAGATAACTGTTTTAAAACATGTGATGTTGTGAAGTTTTAGTAGCATTAGAAGATAGTTATGGCTTATGCATTGATAAAATGAGTCAGGGTTTGACACTAAGGTGTAGTACCATGTACTATTCTGTTCACTGTGGCAGAACTGAAAATGTAAACGTTTTACCTAAGCACTGTCCTAGAAGTAGTCTGATTCTTTAGTTAGTTTCTAAGTACCAAATAGATTGCTTCAAATGTCTATGCAGTATGCATGTAGTGTTCTAACATACTATACACTTGTCTTTTACACCTTCAATTCCCTAGTCAGTATCCATACACTTCCAGGAAACACACTGTCACTTCCTTTGCAGTCCTCTAGAGACCTATTCAACAGCATGTACTAATCCATTCACTGTGCCAAAACCCAAACACTTATAAATTCACTCAGACAACTCTCTTTCCAGTACTCTTAATGATTCAGTCACTGCCTAAGTATTCATGCACTGAGCCAGGTTTTAGCACATGGACTTCTTCAAACCCCTATCCACTATGCATGCAGTCCTCTAACCACCTACACACTTGTCTTTCACACCTTCAATTCCCCAGTAGTATCCATTCACTTCCAGCAAACACCCTGTCACTGCCGTTGCACTCCCATAGTGACCCATTCAGCATCATGTAATAATCCATTCACTGCGCCAAACCCTAATACATTCACCCAGGCACTCTCCTTGCAGTACTCTAATCATTCAGTCAGTACCCAAGTACTCATCCAGTGACCCAGGCCTTAGTATATGAACTGCTTCAAACCCTTATCCTCTATGCATGCAGTCCTCTAACCACCTACACAATTGTCTTTCACGCCTTCAATTCCCTAGTCAGTATCCATACACTTCCAGGAAATACCCTGTCACTCCCTTTGCAGTCCTCTAGTGACCCATTCAGCACCATGTACTAATCCATTCACTGCGCCAAACCCTAATAAATTCACCCAGGCACTCTCCTTGCAGTACTCTCGTCATTCAGTCAGTGCCTAAGTATTCATACACTGAGCCAGGCTTTAGCACATGGGCTGCTTCAAACCCCTATGCACTATGCATGCAGTCTTCTAACCACCTAGACACTTGTCTTTCACACTTTCAATTTCCTAGTCAGTATCCATACAGTCCAGCACTTGTCACTGTATTTGCACTCCTCTAGTGACCCATTCAGTACCAAGTACTAATCTATTCCCTGTGCGAAAAGCCAAGCACTTATAAATTCACCTAGGCACTCTCCTTGCTGTAGTCTAATCATTCAGTCAGTACCCAAGTAGTCAGTCATGCAGTGAGCCAGGCCTTAGCACATAGACTGCTTTAAATGCCTATTCAGTATGGATGCAGTCCTCTAATCACCTGCACAGTTGTGTTTCACACCTTCTATTCCTAGTTAGTATTCATTCTCTTCTAGCAAACACACTGTGACTCACCCAGTGTGTCTCCTTATAGTACTGTAATCATTTAGTCAGTTAGCATGTAGTCTTTTAGTGAGGTAGGCTTTAGGGCATGAACTGCTTCAAAGTAGTTTGCACTATGCATGTAGTGTTTTAACGATCGTCACACTTGTGGTTCAGGGCTATAGTTTCATAGTCAGTTTTTACATAAAATGTGTTTGTACAGTAATGGAATAGTATACATTTGAAAGTTATTAATATACATTTATTTGTGATTCTTTTTAACAGATACAGAACAGGAGAGTTTCTCATCTGTTTGCACTCTTTTCTTGCAAGATTGTTTGGATGAAGGGTCCTAAGGTGTTTCATCATACTTGCTGTGCCGCACGAGTATTTTTTGTTAGGATCTCCTCGTAACAGAACTCTTTGGCAAATCTTGCGAGTGATGAAGGTGGCATTGGTCTTTGTTTGCCCCTTGGAAAAAGTAAAAAATGTCGTCACTACTGAAGAAAAACGTTGTTGGTGAGGTGCCTTCTGCAAAAAATTTTCTTCACATTCGGTAAATATTTTAAAGCGGCAACATTTACAGTTTTTGTAAGTTAAATTTATAAAATTTTGTTAGCTGTATGCATTTTATATGTTGGTGATTTGTTCTTGTGGTATTTTGTTGAGAATACCATGTTGTTGTTTTTTTAACAATCTTTCTTATTTTCCAGGTCTGTCGTCGACATCCATTGTCCCCACAGGAGTGTTCCGCCTTGGTGTTTTTTATTATTGTTGTTACATTTTGTTTATTAGTTTATTGTTCATATATATGTTAATAAAAAAATAAAGTTTGAAAATAGTTTATCGTTTATATATTTATTATTATAAAAAATAAAGTTTGAAAAAAAAATTAATAACGTTTTTGGTTGTTCTCTTAACTGCTGTGTGACTCTTTCTTGTTCTTATTACTGTTATTTGATGGAGTCCACCATGGTGTTACATTTTGGGGCACTTATCGCTGCAATACTGCTGATATCTGCAGTTTGCACCAACTTCTGAATAGTGTGTTAGATTTATCTCAACTTTACTTCCGTTAAAGTGCTGATAATGAAATGGAGAGTAGCCGTTCCCGTGCAAAAAGACACGAGGTGCACCTTTCCGATTTATTCTAAATACTAAAATCCTGTATTGATTTGCATTGAGGTATTGGCTGCACTTACAGTGTACACACAAAATCTATTAAGAAATCTCAGTGTATTTATATTGATTGGGAATAGTGCGTCAGGTGCTGGATCTTGACGAGATACACTGCTCAGTTCGTATATTGTTCTGCACACAAAACAAAAATTATCACAACTTTCACACCAATTGCAATGCGAAACAAATTCCGGCAATGAGACACATTAGCACCAGGGATTTTACACCTGCTTTCTGCTGGTGTTAAGCAGGACAACTACCTGCACCAAGAAAGGGAACACAGCTAAGAGCCACACCAGAACACCCACAGGTAACATAGAGTCAATGAGCATGATACAGGGATACCCATGAGGGCCAGAAGACTCATCTCAACAACTCCAGGACCGCCAATGCCCCTCAAATCCACATCTTAGTAAGTGTGTCCCTGTGGTCATTGTCTTAGCATGATAGGCACGAGCTCTGCAACATCACAGTGTGCTGTCACCTCAGCGTTGGCAGTGAGCCTGAATGTGTAGGTACGCACGCATCCTCCTGCATGCACAACTGGTGTGTGCTGGCCTGGGGTTTACAGGTCAGTGCAGGGGTGTGCCTATCCGGCAAGGAAAACGGGGTGTCTTGGACATGTCCGTGTACAGGATGCGCGGTAAGTGTGTCTCTGTGTTCTGGTGTGGCCTGCTACACGAGCCGCAGCAGTCGATGTTGTAAAGTGGCATGCACCACCTCTAAACGGCACTGTGATGTTGTATTTGGAATGTAGCAGGACATGCGCAAATAGGCATTACAATGGTGTGCCATACGAGTGCACGAGATACAACAGCGCACCGTACAAAAGTGTGGGGGCTCGTGGGAGGAAGGAGCAGCCGTTTGGCAACATAACACACACTGAAATCGACCATGTGCCACATGCTGGGAATCTCATCCATGATGACCATGGTCGCAGACATCTCACAACACCAATGACTGGCCTTTGTACACATCCTGTATGAATGCAGCGTGGTTTTCACTTCTATGCTCGTTCAGTGGTATGAAGTAAATACAACCTCATCATGCAGACCACTTTGCGTTGAAAGGGTGTTCTATAAGTGTTGTTGTGCATGATTGCACTTAATACTCATAGAACAAGACACATGTCTAGATTGATCAGAAATCCTAAATCTTGATATGTGTGTGAATGGTGCACCATTGTAAAATTGGTGTAGGAAAGCACAACAAGGAGAATTGAGATGTCATCAGTGATGTCATCAGTGATGTCACTGACCATGTCATGAGTGATGTAATATGTGACATCATCAGCAGTGCATTGCGGGGGCGCGAGTTATAGTTAGCTGAACTAACTATAACAGGGGAATTTCAATGGTTTTGTACGAGTGAAATGTCCAGCTAACTATAGCATGTGTGAAACCTATGGTTTTTTCAGTGAATTTGCAAGGTTTTTTAAATGCTAATTCCTAACTATAACGTGTGTGCAACCTATGGTTTTTTCAGTAAATTTGCAAGGTTTTTTAAATGCTAATTCCTAACTATAACGTGTGTGAAACCTATGGTTTTTTCAGTGAATTTGCAAGGTTTTTTAAATGCTAATTCCTAACTATAACATGTGTGAAACCTATGGTTTTTCCAGTGAATATCAAAGGTTTTTTAAATGCTAATTTATGAATGTATTATTATATTTTTCTATATTTATTTTACAATAAACTACCTATGTATATAGTTATAGATTGACAGTATCCTGTAATATGGAACGGCTCAGCTCTTTTTTTTTATTTGGATAAAGTTGAACAGAATAGTTAATAACTTCTATAAACTTATTTTTTTAGGGTTTTTGACCATGCGCACATGGTGCGCGCACCAGCTAAATAAAAAGCATTTTTTTTTGGTCTTGTGGGTCCTTTTGAGACCCTGTGACAAAGCCTAGGGCGTTAGGAAGTGTCTTCCATTACTTGTTTTCACATTCTCAACTTTTCTATTTTGCTATCTTCTGCCGTGTTGGTGCGTGCACGGTGCGCGCACGGTGTACGCATGTGTGCGTCGTGCATGCTCCATGCGCGTGTGCTCTATACGCACATGCGCACATGCGCGCGTTCTCCGTGCGCGCATGCGCGCGTCCTCCATGCACGCATGCTCCGCACGCCGCGATTTTTTGAAAAAAAATAATGTTTTTTTCACCCTTCGGGATCCTTCAGGGACCCCCTGACAAACCCTAGGGGGTCAGGAACTCTCTACCCTGCCCCCGTTTCACGTTCTCCACCTTTCTTTTAAATGGAAACACACATTTCTATTGGTTGCAAATTTCTACCCTTTCCAAATGATTCCTACCCCCAACATGACTTCTGCCTGCTAGCATAGCAACAGATCATGGAACACTGGTGTGAGCAGAGAGGTCAGAAGTTCAGCACACAATGTTTCTAATCCAAAGAGCAAGATTGCTTGACTTTTCAAACCGAACAGTAAATCCAAAGTAATGTTCTGTGGGAACACATTTTTCTGAACCAATACAAAACATGCTTTTAAAAATGTAAACATACAGCCTAGTTTTTAGTGTTAAATGGTCTGAAACAGCCAATGAGCTCTTTTTATTAAAAAAGAAATTATGTAAGCCTCCATTTTACAACTATCTTTCTTTTCATATTGCCATTCTACTGAAAGACACCTTCTGAGTGCATCCAGGTCTCCTCCTCACTCCCTGAAGTAGACTGCTGTTCTGCATTTTCAAGTAAAATTGATAGCTGTTCAGCTCCTTGTCCCAGGAAATAAGAAGAAATAGTGAGGGGAGTGGCAAGGCATTTATAGGGGAGACGGTGTACATTTCACAGATGAAAATAACAGAAGATTCTGGAAGAGAAACTACTATGAACCAATGCTTCTGAGTGCATCCAGATCTCCTCCTCGCTCCCTGAAGTACACTGCTGTTCTGCCATTTTCAAGTAAAATTGATAGCTGTTCAGCTCCTTGTCCCAGGAAATAAGAAGAAACAGTGAGGGGAGTGGTAAGGCATTTATAGAGAAGATGGTGTACATTTCACAGATGAAGGAAACAGAGTCTTTGTCTTGAAGTTTAGACTCTGCATCGGTACTTACTTATAGGTACCAAAAAACACTCAACGTCTCTTTTTAGAGCCAACCAACATCTAAACAGTTACAATTGGTTTTTAATTCTATTTTTTTTACTAATTTTTCTTGCCTGCCCCCTTTTCACGTTCCCCACCTTTGTTTCTCTCTGTCACACAACTCCCACACAAAATGGTGTCCGACACTTCCTGATTTCGACCGATTCGAACGTTGACTGACATCTAACCACCAATCAGACTTACGCTCGCGCATGGCACCGTGCGCGCCTATAGATATTTATGTACTTTTAACTGCAATTTTCTCAGGAACTACTGAACAGATTGACACCATATATGCAAAAGGCACATGCCTGACCTAAGGACTACCTCTTTGCCAAATTTCAAGTAATTTTGTTCAGCCGTTCGGGCTGTACCTTTGACTAAAGGTCCTATGGGAAAATGCATAGGGAAAACGCGTTTTGGGACCCCCCTTTTTTCTCAGCCGCCGCTTGACGAATCACGCCGAGACTTTCAGGGTAGGAGCTGAGCGGAGCGCCCCATTAGTTTTGAATCTTTCGCGAGGATTCGTCAACCGGCGCCAAAGTTATTCAAAATAGAATTTTCAGATTTCCTATGGAAACTCGGTCCTAACTATAACTATCTACTGGCGACCGCAAGTAGATAATATCTATGTATATATATATTATCTACTGGCGGTCGCCAGTATATAGTTATAGTTAGGACCGTGTTTCCATAGGAAATCTGAAAATTCTATTTTGAATAACTTTGGCGCTGGTTGACGAATCCTCGCGAAATTTTCAAAACTAATGGGGTGCTCCGCTCAGCTCCTACCCTGAAAGTCTCGGGGTGATTCGTCAAGCGGGGGCTGAGAAAAAAGGGGGGTCCCAAAACGCGTTTTCCCCATGCATTTTTCCATAGGACCTTTAGACACAGCTACAGCCCGAACGGCTGAACAGAATTACTTGAAATTTGGCAGAGAGGTAGCCCTCAGGTCAGGGATGTGCCTTTTGAAGGTCTCGTGTAAATCTGTTCAGAATTTCCTGAGAAAATAGCATTTAAATCAATATAAATATCTATAGGCGCGCTCCGAGCGCGTACCATAAGCTTACCGTACGCACACGCCGCCGTGCACAAGCGCGATTCTGATTGGTTGTTAGATCTTAGTAAATATTCGAATCGGTCGAAACCAGGAAGTGTCGGCCGCTATTTTGTCTCTCGCAGTCTGAGGGGGTGAAAAACAAAGGTGGAGAACGTGAAAAGGGGGCAGGGTGGACAGTTCCTGACCCCCTAGCCTTTGTCAGGGGGTCCCAGAAGGACCCCCAAGAGCAAAAATTAATTTTAATTTTTTTTCGAAAAATCGCGGAATGCACGTAGCATACGCACACGGCGTAAATGGAAAAATTCCGCGAACTTCGCGTAACTATTCCGCGGAGCGCGGAGCGTCAGCTTACCGTACGCGCACGGCAAAAAATGCATTAAAAAAAATACAAGTTTCAAGAGTTGTAGAAGATAATAACTGTGATGTACAACTGTATGTAAACATTAATTTTTAAAAAATTAACCATTCCATAATGCAGGATATAGTACATATATTATTTTATACATAGGTTGGATATTATTTTTTACCAAAAATCTCAAAAAAAATTAGCATTTAAAAAACCGTACAAATTCACTCAAAAAACCATAGGTTTCACACACGTTATAGTTAGGAATTAGCATTTAAAAAACCTTGCAAATTCACTGAAAGAACCATAGGTTTCACACATGTTATAGTTAGCAGGACATTTCACTCGTGAAAAACCAATGAAATTCCCCCGTTATAGTTAGTGCAGGCAACTTTAACTCACGCGACCGCAATCCTCTGCTGATGATGTCAAATATTACATCACTGATGACATACGTGTCTTTCTGAAAAAAAAAATATTTGTAATATATGTATAGCTAAAAATTAATGGAAGAAGACATGGGTAAAGAAGTGTCTAAATACAATGATGTAATATTTGACATCATCAGCAGAGGATTGCGGTCGCGTGAGTTATAGTTGCCTGCACTAACTATAACGGGGGAATTTCATTGGTTATTCACGAGAGAAATGTCCTGCTAACTATATATATATATATATACATATATATATATATATATATAAAAAACACAGGTTGCCCTTGAGAGAAGCCACACACTGCGGGGTTACAGCACACCACTCAGCAGGCGGCAGTGAGGTCGACAGAGCGCACACAGTCCAAGCGCCAAACGCGTTTCGAGCTCCCTCGAGCTCTTGATCACTGGCAAAATGGAGGCAGGAAACAGTGCTAAGAACAACTTTCTTAATTTATTGCAGAGTCCCACCCAAATGGGCGTTTACATAAAGTGGCATGCTGGTCCTGGTAGTCCAAAAAAATATAGCCACATTCAGACTCTAAAGTTCTTTCACCAAGTGGATACTGTCTCTGCCCCACAAAGAAATAAGCATCCATTTAGGAACCATGAGTCTCGTGGACTACATCAACCACAATGCTTATTATGTTAACGCCCACTTGGGCGGGACTCATTCTACAGAATAAATCAGGTGTTCCGAACAGTTTGCTGTCTCCGTGAGTTGCCTGTTTGCCAGTGATCAAGAGCAGTCATGCTTGAAACGCGTTTGGCCTCAGAAAAGTGAATCGAGGGGGAGCGCTGATGCGATGGCCACCGGCAGCAATTGTGTGCTTTCCCCAGCCGGAGTGGCGTCTCCAAGAGGGCAACCTTGGTTTTGTGATATATATATATATATATATATATATTCACTGAAAAAACCATAGGTTTCACACATGTTATAGTTAGCTGTACATTTCACTCGTAAAAAACCAATGTAATTCCCGCGTTATAGTTAGTGCAGGCAACTATAACTCACGCGACCGCAATCTTCTGCTGATGCTAATACTGTATTTAGACACTTATTTGCCCATGTTTTCTTCCATTAAATTTTAGCTATACATATATTACAAATATTTTTTTTTCATAAAGACACATATGTCATCAGCAGAAGATTGCGGTCGCGTGAGTTATAGTTGCCTGCACTAACTATAACGCGGGAATTTCATTGGTTTTTTACGAGTGAAATGTACAGCTAACTATAACATGTGTGAAACCTATGGTTTTTTCAGTGAATTTGCAAGGTTTTTTTAATGCTTATTCCTAACTATAACGTGTGTGAAACCTATGGTTTTTTCAGTGAATTTGTACGGTTTTTTAAATGCTAAGTTACTTTACGCCATTCGTGCGTGCGCGCCCAGTTAACGCAGTTCATTCCGTGCGCGCACGGTGCGCTTCGCGCACCGTGCGCGCACAGTGAGCACGCGGTGCGCTTCGCGCACCGCGCGCCCACTTTACGCAGTTAGTGCCGTGCACGCACGGTGGTCACGCGGTGCGCTGCGCGCACCGTGTGCCCACGTTAAGCGGGATGGGCCATGTACGCACGATGCGCTTCGCGCACCGTGCACACATGGGGGACATATTATGCGCATCTTTGTGAAATGTATTCTTTGTTAAATTCATAGCTGTAATATGCCATGCACAAATGGTGCTCTTCGGGCACCATTTGCACACGGGGTGGGGAGAATGTGGATAATTTTTATTTTTATAAATTTTTACCGTACGCGTACGGTAAGCGTAATCGGCGATTTTCCGAAAAAAACAATTTTTTTTTTTTTGGGCTTGGGGGTGGTTTGGGGACCCCTGTATCGAAGCTGGATGGTTAGGATCTCATGAAACTGCCTCTTTACACATTTTTGGGGTTCATTTTTGCTGCCCAACTCAGGGAGCGAGAGAGAAAATGGCGGCCGCCGCTTCCTGGTTTCGACCGATTCGAATGTTTACTAAGAGCTAAGAGCCAATCAAAATCGCGCTCGCGCACGCCACCGAACGCGTACGGTAAGCACACCGTAAGCGCACCGTAAGCTGGCTCAGATATATATATTGATTTAAAGGCTATTTTCTCAGAATCTACTGAACAGATTTACACCAAACCTACAAAAGGCACTTCCTTGACCTGAGGACTACCTCTCTGCCAAATTTCAAGTAATTCTGTTCAGCCGTTCGGGCTGTAGCTGTGTCTAAAGGTCCTATGGAAAAATGCATGGGAAAAACGCGTTTTGGGACCCCCCTTTTATCTCAGCCCCTGCTTCACGAATCCCCCCGAGACTTTCAGGGTAGGAGCGGAGCGTAGCGCCCCACCTATTTTAAAAAATTCGCAAGGATTCGTCGACCGGCGCCAAAGTTATTCAAAATAGAATGTTGCGGATTTCCTATGGAAACGTGGTCCTAACTATAACTACCTACTGGCGACCGCCAGTAGGTAATATATATGTATATATATATATATATATATATATATATATATATATATATATATATATATATGATGCTCAAAGTGTTCCCACAAGTTTAGCATGCACTCCAACAGCAGGGAATCCACGCAGGTCCTTCAAGTCACAGGCTGTAGCCCACGCGTTTCGGAAGATTCCTTTATCTAGGCTTGCATCTGAGTGCTTCTTGAACCGTTGGATAATCCCCACTGAGCTTGATATATTTGCGGCCGTCCTGCCGCAGGGAGTGCACCACTCCGAAGAAACGGGGGCCACGAGGCTCCTAATCACGAGGGGTTTCATACGTGGGATGCAAAGGACGGATGTAAGCAGCCGAAATTGCCGGGGCTCATACAGAGTTTTAATCACAGAATGAGGTCAGCGCAACCATTTGAGGATACTATTAGAACTTCACCTCCCAGAAGCCAACGTGAACACTTATCTAAGGCGTCCAATCAGGACTCACGATAGTATTTAAATGCATGGGAAGATGTGATGTATTGCGCCTTGTCCTGCAATTGCACTCTGAAGAAGAAGAAATTCGAAATGCATAAGGGTGCGGACTGCAGCTTCTAATTACTGGCTCTATGCGACTGCTGTACCGAATAAAGCTTATGGGGTAAAGCTCCTTGCATCTGAGTGCTTCCTGAACCATTGGATAATCCCCACTGAGCTTGATATATTTGCGGCCGTCCTGCCGCAGGGAGTGCACCACTCCAAAGAAACGGGGGCCACGAGGCTCCTAATCACGAGGGGTTTCATACGTGGGATGCAAAGGACGGATGTAAGCAGCCGAAATTGCCGGGCTCATACAGAGTTTTAATCACAGAATGAGGTCAGCGCAACCATTTGAGGATACTATTAGAACTTCACCTCCCAGAAGCCAACGTGAACACTTATCTAAGGCGTCCAATCAGGACTCACAATAGTATTTAAATGTATGGGAAGATGTGATGTATTGCGCCTTCTCCTGCAATTGCCCTCTGAAGAAGAAGAAATTCGAAATGCATAAGGGTGCGGACTGCAGCTTCTAATTACTGGCTCTACGTGACTGCTGTATCGAATAAAGCTTATGGGGTAAAGCTCCTTGCATCTGAGTGCTTCCTGAACCGTTGGATAATCCCCACTGAGCTTGATATATTTGCGGCCGTCCTGCCGCAGGGAGTGCACCACTCCGAAGAAACGGGGGCCACGAGGCTCCTAATCACGAGGGGTTTCATACGTGGGATGCAAAGGACGGATGTAAGCAGCCGAAATTGCCGGGGCTCATACAGAGTTTTAATCACAGAATGAGGTCAGCGCAACCATTTGAGGATACTATTAGAACTTCACCTCCCAGAAGCCAACGTGAACACTTATCTAAGGCGTCCAATCAGGACTCACGATAGTATTTAAATGCATGGGAAGATGTGATGTATTGCGCCTTGTCCTGCAATTGCCCTCTGAAGAAGAAATTCGAAATGCATAAGGGTGCGGACTGCAGCTTCTAATTACTGGCTCTACGCGACTGCTGTACCGAATAAAGCTTATGGGGTAAAGCTCCTTGCATCTGAGTGCTTCCTGAACCGTTGGATAATCCCCACTGAGCTTGATATATTTGCGGCCGTCCTGCCGCAGGGAGTGCACCACTCCAAAGAAACGGGGGCCACGAGGCTCCTAATCACGAGGGGTTTAATACGTGGGATGCAAAGGACGGATGTAAGCAGCCGAAATTGCCGGGGCTCAGACAGAGTTTTAATCACAGAATGAGGTCAGCGCAACCATTTGAGGATACTATTAGAACTTCACCTCCCAGAAGCCAACGTGAACACGTGAAGGTGCGGTTTGAAAAACGCTGTGATCCGGTGAACCAGCCTAGATAAAGGAATCTTCCGAAACGCGTCGGCTACAGCCTGTGACTTGAAGGACCTGCGTGGATTCCCTGCTGTTGGAGTGCATGCTAAACTTGTGGGAACACTTTGAGCATCATATTTCACGTGGCCTCCCAGCCGCGGAGCGTGCACCACTGCAGAATCAGCGGGCCGAGGCTTGGCATCCTGCCAAGTCTTCCGGGAACAGCGGCACCGAGAATTTCAGGACATACACTTCACGGGACCCATAGAGGGTTGATTAAGGGACCTGGCCACACAGCACCCATATGGGGAGAATGAATCCGCACTTCAAGTCCCAGAAGACCTTGGGACAGTGCCTATACAAGCTTACCGATTGGCCAATCAGCTGGCGAATAAGGGATAAAAGGTGCGGTTTGAAAAACGCTGTGTATCCGGTGAACCAGCCTAGATAAAGGAATCTTCCGAAATGCGTCGGCTAGAGCCTGTGACTTGAAGGACCTGCGTGGATTCCCTGCTGTTGGAGTGCATGCTAAACTTGTGGGAACACTTTGAGCATCATATGTCACGTGGCCTCCCAGCCGCGGAGCGTGCACCACTGCAGAATCAGCGGGCCGAGGCTTGGCATCCCGCCAAGTCTTCCGGGAACAGCGGCACCGAGAATTTCAGGACATACACTTCACGGGACCCATAGAGGGTTGATTAGGGGACCTGGCCACACAGCACCCATATGGGGAGAATGAATCCGCACTTCAAGTCCCAGAAGACCTTGGGACAGTGCTTATACAAGCTTACCGATTGGCCAATCAGCTGGCGAATAAGGGATAAAAGGTGCGGTTTGAAAAACGCTGTGTATCCGGTGAACCAGCCTAGATAAAGGAATCTTCCGAATCTCGTCGGCTACAGGCTGTGACTTGAAGGACCTGCGTGGATTCCCTGCTGTTGGAGTGCATGCTAAACTTGTGGGAACACTTTGAGCATCATATTTCACGTGGCCTCCCAGCCGCGGAGTGTGCACCACTGCAGAATCAGCGGGCCGAGGCTTGGCATCCCGCCAAGTCTTCCGGGAACAGCGGCACCGAGAATTTCAGGACATACACTTCACGGGACCCATAGAGGGTTGATTAGGGGACCTGGCCACACAGCACCCATATGGGGAGAATGAATCCGCACTTCAAGTCCCAGAAGACCTTGGGACAGTGCTTATACAAGCTTACCGATTGGCCAATCAGCTGGCGAATAAGGGATAAAAGGTGCGGTTTGAAAAACGCTGTGTATCCGGTGAACCAGCCTAGATAAAGGAATATTCCGAAACGCGTCGGCTACAGCCTGTGACTTGAAGGACCTGCGTGGATTCCCTGCTGTTGGAGTGCATGATAAACTTGTGGGAACACTTTGAGCATCTTATTTCACGTGGCCTCCCAGCCGCGGAGCTTGCACCACTGCAGAATCAGCGGGCCGAGGCTTGGCATCCCGCCAAGTCTTCCGGGAACAGCGGCACCGAGAATTTCAGGACATACACTTCACGGGACCCATAGAGGGTTGATTAGGGGACCTGGCCACACAGCACCCATATGGGGAGAATGAATCCGCACTTCAAGTCCCAGAAGACCTTGGGACAGTGCTTATACAAGCTTACCGATTGGCCAATCAGCTGGCGAATAAGGGATAAAAGGTGCGGTTTGAAAAACGCTGTGTATCCGGTGAACCAGCCTAGATAAAGGAATCTTCCGAAACGCGTCAGCTACAGCCTGTGACTTGAAGGACCTGCGTGGATTCCCTGCTGTTGGAGTGCATGCTAAATTTGTGGGAACACTTAGAGCATCATATTTCACGTGGCCTCCCAGCCGCGTAGTGTGCACCACTGCAGAATCAGCGGGCCGAGGCTTGGCATCCCGCCAAGTCTTCCGGGAACAGCGGCACCGAGAATTTCAGGACATACACTTCACGGGACCCATAGAGGGTTGATTAGGGGACCTGGCCACACAGCACCCATATGGGGAGAATGAATCCGCACTTCAAGTCCCAGAAGACCTTGGGACAGTGCTTATACAAGCTTACCGATTGGCCAATCAGCTGGCGAATAAGGGATAAAAGGTGCGGTTTGAAAAACGCTGTGTATCCGGTGAACCAGCCTAGATAAAGGAATCTTCCGAAACGCGTCGGCTACAGCCTGTGACTTGAAGGACCTACGTGGATTCCCTGCTGTTGGAGTGCATGCTAATCTTGTGGGAACACTTTGAGCATCATATTTCACGTGGCCTCCCAGCCGCGGAGCGTGCACCACTGCAGAATCAGCGGGCTGAGGCTTGGCATCCCGCCAAGTCTTCCGGGAACAGCGGCACCGAGAATTTCAGGACATACACTTCACGGGACCCATAGAGGGTTGATTAGGGGACCTGGCCACACAGCACCCATATGGGGAGAATGAATCCGCACTTCAAGTCCCAGAAGACCTTGGGACAGTGCTTATACAAGCTTACTGATTGGCCAATCAGCTGGCGAATAAGGGATAAAAGGTGCGGTTTGAAAAACGCTGTGTATCCGGTGAACCAGCCTAGATAAAGGAATCTTCCGAAAAGTGTCGGCTACAGCCTGTGACTTGAAGGACCTGCGTGGATTCCCTGCTGTTGGAGTGCATGCTAAACTTGTGGGAACACTTTGAGCATCATATTTCACGTGGCCTCCCAGCCGCGGAGCGTGCACCACTGCAGAATCAGCGGGCTGAGGCTTGGCATCCCGCCAAGTCTTCCGGGAACAGCGGCACCGAGAATTTCAGGACATACACTTCACCGGACCCATAGAGGGTTGATTAGGGGACCTGGCCACACAGCACCCATATGGGGAGAATGAATCCGCACTTCAAGTCCCAGAAGACCTTGGGACAGTGCTTATACAAGCTTACCGATTGGCCAATCAGCTGGAGAATAAGGGATAAAAGGTGCGGTTTGAAAAACGCTGTGTATCCGGTGAACCAGCCTAGATAAAGGAATCTTCCGAAACGCGTCGGCTACAGCCTGTGACTTGAAGGACCTGCGTGGATTCCCTGCTGTTGGAGTGCATGATAAACTTGTGGGAACACTTTGAGCATCTTATTTCACGTGGCCTCCCAGCCGCGGAGCTTGCACCACTGCAGAATCAGCGGGCCGAGGCTTGGCATCCCGCCAAGTCTTCCGGGAACAGCGGCACCGAGAATTTCAGGACATACACTTCACGGGACCCATAGAGGGTTGATTAGGGGACCTGGCCACACAGCACCCATATGGGGAGAATGAATCCGCACTTCAAGTCCCAGAAGACCTTGGGACAGTGCTTATACAAGCTTACCGATTGGCCAATCAGCTGGCGAATAAGGGATAAAAGGTGCGGTTTGAAAAACGCTGTGTATCCGGTGAACCAGCCTAGATAAAGGAATCTTCCGAAACGCGTCAGCTACAGCCTGTGACTTGAAGGACCTGCGTGGATTCCCTGCTGTTGGAGTGCATGCTAAATTTGTGGGAACACTTAGAGCATCATATTTCACGTGGCCTCCCAGCCGCGTAGTGTGCACCACTGCAGAATCAGCGGGCCGAGGCTTGGCATCCCGCCAAGTCTTCCGGGAACAGCGGCACCGAGAATTTCAGGACATACACTTCACGGGACCCATAGAGGGTTGATTAGGGGACCTGGCCACACAGCACCCATATGGGGAGAATGAATCCGCACTTCAAGTCCCAGAAGACCTTGGGACAGTGCTTATACAAGCTTACCGATTGGCCAATCAGCTGGCGAATAAGGGATAAAAGGTGCGGTTTGAAAAACGCTGTGTATCCGGTGAACCAGCCTAGATAAAGGAATCTTCCGAAACGCGTCGGCTACAGCCTGTGACTTGAAGGACCTACGTGGATTCCCTGCTGTTGGAGTGCATGCTAATCTTGTGGGAACACTTTGAGCATCATATTTCACGTGGCCTCCCAGCCGCGGAGCGTGCACCACTGCAGAATCAGCGGGCTGAGGCTTGGCATCCCGCCAAGTCTTCCGGGAACAGCGGCACCGAGAATTTCAGGACATACACTTCACGGGACCCATAGAGGGTTGATTAGGGGACCTGGCCACACAGCACCCATATGGGGAGAATGAATCCGCACTTCAAGTCCCAGAAGACCTTGGGACTGTGCTTATACAAGCTTACTGATTGGCCAATCAGCTGGCGAATAAGGGATAAAAGGTGCGGTTTGAAAAACGCTGTGTATCCGGTGAACCAGCCTAGATAAAGGAATCTTCCGAAAAGTGTCGGCTACAGCCTGTGACTTGAAGGACCTGCGTGGATTCCCTGCTGTTGGAGTGCATGCTAAACTTGTGGGAACACTTTGAGCATCATATTTCACGTGGCCTCCCAGCCGCGGAGCGTGCACCACTGCAGAATCAGCGGGCCGAGGCTTGGCATCCCGCCAAGTCTTCCGGGAACAGCGGCACCGAGAATTTCAGGACATACACTTCACGGGACCCATAGAGGGTTGATTAGGGGACCTGGCCACACAGCACCCATATGGGGAGAATGAATCCGCACTTCAAGTCCCAGAAGACCTTGGGACAGTGCTTATACAAGCTTACCGATTGGCCAATCAGCTGGCGAATAAGGGATAAAAGGTGCGGTTTGAAAAACGCTGTGTATCCGGTGAACCAGCCTAGATAAAGGAATCTTCCGAAACGCGTCGGCTACAGCCTGTGACTTGAAGGACCTGCGTGGATTCCCTGCTGTTGGAGTGCATGTTAAACTTGTGGGAACACTTTGAGCATCATATTTCACGTGGCCTCCCAGCCGCGGAGCGTGCACCACTGCAGAATCAGCGGGCCGAGGCTTGGCATCCCGCCAAGTCTTCCGGGAACAGCGGCACCGAGAATTTCAGGACATACACTTCACGGGACCCATAGAGGGTTGATTAGGGGACCTGGCCACACAGCACCCATATGGGGAGAATGAATCCGCACTTCAAGTCCCAGAAGACCTTGGGACAGTGCTTATACAAGCTTACCGATTGGCCAATCAGCTGGCGAATAAGGGATAAAAGGTGCGGTTTGAAAAACGCTGTGTATCCGGTGAACCAGCCTAGATAAAGGAATCTTCCGAAACGCGTCGGCTACAGCCTGTGACTTGAAGGACCTGCGTGGATTCCCTGCTGTTGGAGTGCATGCTAATCTTGTGGGAACACTTTGAGCATCATATTTCACGTGGCCTCCCAGCCGCGGAGCGTGCACCACTGCAGAATCAGCGGGCCGAGGCTTGGCATCCCGCCAAGTCTTCCGGGAACAGCGGCACCGAGAATTTCAGGACATACACTTCACGGGACCCATAGAGGGTTGATTAGGGGACCTGGCCACACAGCACCCATATGGGGAGAATGAATCCGCACTTCAAGTCCCAGAAGACCTTGGGACAGTGCTTATACAAGCTTACTGATTGGCCAATCAGCTGGCGAATAAGGGATAAAAGGTGCGGTTTGAAAAACGCTGTGTATCCGGTGAACCAGCCTAGATAAAGGAATCTTCCGAAAAGCGTCGGCTACAGCCTGTGACTTGAAGGACCTGCGTGGATTCCCTGCTGTTGGAGTGCATGCTAAACTTGTGGGAACACTTTGAGCATCATATTTCACGTGGCCTCCCAGCCGCGGAGCGTGCACCACTGCAGAATCAGCGGGCCGAGGCTTGGCATCCCGCCAAGTCTTCCGGGAACAGCGGCACCGAGAATTTCAGGACATACACTTCACGGGACCCATAGAGGGTTGATTAGGGGACCTGGCCACACAGCACCCATATGGGGAGAATGAATCCGCACTTCAAGTCCCAGAAGACCTTGGGACAGTGCTTATACAAGCTTACCGATTGGCCAATCAGCTGGCGAATAAGGGATAAAAGGTGCGGTTTGAAAAACGCTGTGTATCCGGTGAACCAGCCTAGATAAAGGAATCTTCCGAAACGCGTCGGCTACAGCCTGTGACTTGAAGGACCTGCGTGGATTCCCTGCTGTTGGAGTGCATGCTAAACTTGTGGGAACACTTTGAGCATCATATATATATATATATATATATATATATATATATATATATATTTATATATATATATTCAGCTCCAGGAAACTCCACTCAGTGAATGAAGGGGACCGCACACAGCAAGGTTTCTCGATATATATAATTTATTCCATGATTCGAGAAATGCAGCAGTAACAACAGGACGCGTTTCGGCGTTCGCGCCTTTTTCGACTGAGTTACGAAGTGCAGTTTGTTCGAGCAATATTATATCTGGTTCATGAATTCTAGTTCCGGTTCACTAAATCATAAACAGAGTGAAAAGACTTCACATTAGTTTTCGATCTATGTTTACATTAACACATTCGTTTTTTTACTCTTTTTCATTAAAGTTCATCAGTAAAAATAATTATACGAATGAGAACCTGAAAAAAATTAATAATAGATGAATTCATCGACAGGCCGGCATAATCGAAATTCTTGCTCTATATGAGCCAAGTCGTTCAACAGTGATTACTACTTGAATTCGAACAGAATTGAGCCCTGTATGGGCAGGCAACATTCAATTGGTTAAAAATCATTTCAAATAAGTATTAGAAACTACGTTCAATTGGAGCCCTATATGAGCAATTTAAGACATTAACATCATAATAGGAAAAAATAATAAAATAATATAAAAATAAAGATTCTAGCAGCAATTGAAGTTAGCCTATACATCACATTATGAGGAAAAACATAATTGTTCCTAAGGCCCCGGGTATCTAGAGTATCTCAACGCTGTCCTAGGTGGCAAGACAATTCTTCCTCTGTGTTTAGACCAAAAGGTGTAGTAGTTTGGAGGTCAATGATAAAGCGAGATTCTAATCCTCTCAGTTTGAGTTCCCGGTTTCCCATGCGGTCACTAGATGGGACATGGTCCAGACAGAAGAATGACAGTAGATTTCTGTCACTATTGTGATATTCGGCGAAATGTCTCGCCACCGGGTATGAGGGATCTTGTTTTTCGATAGCTCTTGCATGCTCTAGGATACGTTTTTTTGTAGGGTGGATCGTGCTACCAATATATTGCTTGGAGCAAGGACATGTCAGGCAATAAACGCAAAATGGCGTATTGCAAGTTAACAGTTTTGTAATCAATCTGGGTTTCTTTATTCCAGGAACATTATACGATGATACCTTTTTGCTATGCATGCACGCCTTGCATTTCAGACAAGGAAAGAAGCCAGTAATATTACCGATACGTTGAGCATAGGGAATAGGTTCGTAGTGACTTTGTACCAGTTTATCCTTTAAGGATCTACACCTCCTGAAAGTTATTTGTGGGTAAGATGGTAACAAGTCACCAATTACTGTGTCTGTTTTCAGAATGTGCCAATTGCGACATAAAATCTTTCTCAAGCTGTTCGTCTCATTAGAAAAGGTTGTAATGAATCTACAGGTGTCGTGTTCTATTTTAGCCTTTGCGCGATTAGTAGCCAATAGGGATTGCCTGGAAATTTCATCAACTTTACTTAAAGTTTTAATGAGTAGGTTAGGGCAATACCCACGTACTCTGAATCTTTCAATAGCAATAGATGCTTCATGTTGAAAATCAATCTCACGGGAACAATTTCTTTTTAAACGTAGTAGTTCACCGTAGGGAATGCTGTTTTTTAACGATTTTTGGTGGCTACTATGCGCTTCCAGTACAGAATTTCAAGCAGTCTCTTTTCTAAAGAGGGTTGTACAGATTCTCCCATCTTGGACAAACACTTTAAGATCCAAGAAAGGGACTTGTTGTGTACTGAATTGTCCAGTTAAGTGAAGGTTCAAGGTGTTAGTGTTTAATGCTGCAATGTATTTTTCAGCTTCAGCCTCAGGTCCCTTCCACAAGATAAACAGGTTGTCTATGTACCTATACCATAGGATGACATTTTTGGTCCAGTGTTCATATGAATCTGCCCAGGCCACCTGCCTCTCCCACCAGCCCACAAATAAATTCGCGTAGCTGGGGGCGAAGCAGGTACCCATGGCTGTTCCTTGTATCTGTCGGTAATGTTGTTTATCAAATAGGAAGATATTATTGTTGAGACAAAACATGATGAATTCAATCAGCATGACATTGTGCTTAGCAAACTGTAGGGACCTTTCCTTCAAAAAGTAATCTACTGCCTGGACACCATGCTCATGTTTGATAATCGTGTAGAGACTAGTGATATCAAGGACAATCATGAGCATGTCAGGTTCCCAGAGTGTCTCGGTAATGTTGCTAATGAAGTGTGTTGTGTCTTTGATATACGATGATAATGTTAATACAAATTCTCTCAAGAAAAAATCTATATATTGAGACATGTGTTCTGTCAAGGACCCAATGGAAGAAACAATGGGGCGGCCTGGTGGTCTCTCGGCGTTTTTATGTATTTTAGGCAAGTGATAGAAAGAAGCTGTAGTGGGATATGGGCGTGTCAGGTATTTAAATTCATCAAAATTGAGCATATGACAATCAAACCATTTTTGAATCAATGTGTGATATATATATATATATTGTTAGACCTGGCACCATTGGCGTGAGTCTCCCTTCCATTTTTCGCTGTGTCTCCTCTGTTTTTGCTGGTTGTAGATGCTCTGGGCGCTGTGCCACTGCCATTCAGTACCACAGCACGAATGCTCCCTTTGTAAAGATTACATGTGAATTGGTACATCCATGATTGGCTTATTTGGTTTACCTGTTAGTCCCTAGTAGCGTGGCCCATGTGTGCCCAGGGCTGGTAAACCGAATGCTGCTGGTGGGCCTGCAGCACTGGTTTGTGCCACCCACAGAAGCAGCTTGTAAAGTGTGTCTCAGACCTGCCACTGCCGTGTCTGCGTGCAGTCCAGAACTGCCATCTTGGCTGTGAAGTGCACCCACTTCCCAGCCCCTAAACCTTCCGTTGGCATCCTTTAAGCCCCCCTTATGATAGGGTGCATTGTATGTGTAAGGTAGGACATGCCCTGATGTGTGTAGCATGTCCATTAGTGAATTACACCCAATTTCGTTTTTCACTACTGTAAGGCTACCTGTTCTCCGTAGGCCAGAATGGGAGGTCTGGGATACTACATTCTATAGTCCTAACTGACCCACAGAACATGGTAGAAAAACGAATTTAGTGTGCCTGAGCTCAGAATATTAAAATGCATCTTTCAGTGAAGGTTATTTTTATATTCTGTGTTTGAAACTACCACTTTTAGAGTAAAGGTACTTTCTTGCCTAAGCCTTACAGTTTTCTCTGCTATTATGTGTATTGGCTGTCTGGTTTTGGAGGGATAGGGCAGGCTGAGTCAGACCTGGGTTGAATAGAGAGATCCGCCTTGGAGTGAGGGGAGGGGTAGCTCCTGCACTTGAATAGGGCTGTGCCTGGCAAGGTGAATGCTGGCTCCACATCCCACTGTGCGTCTGAAGGCAGACCCCCTCTTTCTGAAAGGAAGGATGCAGCCTGGTAAACAAAGTGCTCCAGGGCTGGACAGAACTGCTTCTGGCTGGGTTCAGAGACTTGTGACCCCTAAGAACAAAGACTTTGGGGGTATAAATATTTGTGCCCAAACCCCTACAATTGGTATTGCTCCTGGACAACAAGAAGAACCTCTGTCCGTGTAACTACAGGAATCTGCAGGAGAAGGACTGTCCTTGTGCTTGTGTGCTGTTTCTTGGACTGGCCTGCAGTGGTTACTACTGGACTTGGAAGAAGAGGAAAAGGACTTTGAAGGAACTTTTCTTTTTGGCTACAGCAATCACCCAAGGGCTAGAAGAGAGCTAGCCTCCTGCAGGAGTCTCAGGCACATCAGACTCCACCACCAGCCTCCTGTGTCCTCCCAGCGATGATTTCTAGCTGAAGGTGAGGCTCCTGTGAGTTCCAGGGCCTCTAGTTCTACTGCTGAGAAAAGAGTGCTGAAAATCGTCGCTAACCCCCGTTAGCGAGCCGCTGCAGCTGGTGAGCGTGAGAAAAATCGTCACTCTGCTGCCGCCGAGTGCTTACTAACCCCGAAGATTATCGCATCACCCGTCAGCGGGCCTGAAAACGCACGCTATCCCAAAGATCGTCGCATCACCTGTCTGCGGGTCTGAAAACGCCCGCTATCCCGAAGTTTGTCGCATCACCTGTCTGCGGGCCTGAAAACACCCGCTATCCTGAAAATCATCGCATCAAGCTCATCGCAGCGTGGACGCCGAGCGTTCGCCATTTTCCCTGCATCGCATCAGGATCATCGCTCCCTCGCGGAGCGCTATTTTCTTTCATCGCAGCAAGATCGCACACGCAACAGGCTTAGTGCATCGTCCTCCCTTAGCGGCAAGGATTTTATCTCATCACCGGCTTAGCGTGAAGAAGTTTGTCGCTTTGTCCTGCCCGCAACCCAGTGCATCATCCTCCCTTGCGGTAAGGATTCAACGCATCGCTGGTGAGCGTGAGGAAATTTATCGCTACAACTCCTTAGCGACATTTTTGTTGCTTTGCTACAGAATCCAGATACTTTGTGAGTAAAAGGGTTGAAGAGACCACTGCATTGAACTGAACATCATTTTGTGCATCCTGAACTATTTTTGCAGCATTTTTAAAGTAACTATATTTTTCTAGTATTGTGGATTTTTACTGTTATTGGTCTTGTGATTAAGTCTATATAAATATGCCTATTTTTTATAACTACTTGAGTGGTGTCCATTTGCAGTGTTCCTCACTGTATTACTGTGTATGGTCATAAATGCTTCACACACTGCCTCTGAGATAAGCCTAGCTGCTTGTGCTACGTTACCACATGGTTCAGGGGGGTTATCAAAGGGTGTAGGCTGCTTACTCTGACTTAGGAAGAAGGGTCCCTACTTGGACAGTGGCCAGCCATTGCCAACTAGAGACCCCCATTTCTAACATTGGTGGTCAGCGGTGAGGATCTGCACTTGCATTTATGATTGCATACAGTAATTATAGTGTACACTACTAGTGAGTGCAGACCATAACATAACCACGTACATTTTAGAGATTTTTGATTCTATTTTTGATTGTTATTGCTACAATGGGAAAGCCCAGATCCAATGCCTCTGAGGATCTCTCCTGGGAAGAAGAGAAATTAGAAACCTACAATGCCAAGCAGCTCAAATATTTTTGCAAACGCTTCACAGTCCCTATCACAGGTCTCACTAGAAGGGAAGAGTATTACAAGGCGCTGGAGGCCTGGTTAGAAGCCAGGGATGCCCCTAGGAATATGGAAGAGCCTGTGGAGGGGGGAGAGAATGCAGGAGAGCAGCAGGAAGAAATTGTAGATTTGGTGGGGGATAAAGCAGTTTCCTGCCCGGGCACTAGTGTGTCCTCAAGGGGGCTGACTCCAGAAGAGATGGAGGACAGGGAGAGAGATAGGCGGCATAATATGGAGATGGCTAAGCTTAAACTGGATGGTCAGAGAGACCTAGAGAATAAGAAGTTAGAATTTGAGATAATGAAGGTGAAATTTGAAAATGAGAGAATTTGAGGGAGTTGGAGATTAAAGCTAAGAGTATAGAGGTCTCCCCCTCTGGTGGCAGCATACCAGTAGTGCATACTGAGAGTAGAGTATAGATACCTAAAGAGGTTATTAAGGATTTCCATAAAAGTGAAGATATTGGGCAATGGTTTGCCGCTTTTGAATTAGCTATGGTGTCCCACCGTGTCCCTCAGAAGGATTGGGGAGCGGGGTTGTGGGGACGCTTTGTGAGTGAGGGGAGGGATACCTTTTTGGACCTCCCCCCCGAAAGAAGGATGGTTTATGCCCACATGAAGGAGGCTTTGATTACCCGCTATGGTTTGACCCCTGAAATGTACAGGCAGAGATTTAGAACCTGCAAGAAGTTAGAGGGTACCACGTGGGTTGAATATGTGTCTTTTTTTGCAGAGCAATGGAGCGCTGGGTAAAAGGCAGCAAAGTAGAAACTTTTGAGCAACTGTATGACTTGATTGCATGGGAGCATTTCTCTAGTAATTGTTTTCCTGAGCTATGCCAGCATCTGATAGATTGCAAGCTAACTAACCCTAGGAAGCTTGCTGAGGAGGCGGACCGCTGGGTGAGCACCCGGGTTCCCAAGGGTCCAGTGGGAGACTTTGCCAAAGGTGGGCAGGGTCCCCAGCAGAGAGGTGGGGGGACAGGGGAAAACCGAGGGAGTTCCACCGAGGGCCCCAAGATAATTCCCAAGGGAACCAGGCAGTGGTGTCCCAGCCTCCCCAGGATAAGAAGCCAATTCCCCTAACAGGTAGGCCTGTTCCAAGGGGGCCCCCTAGTTGTTTTAAGTGTGGCCAGGGGGGCCACAGATACTTTGATCCCCAGTGTCCCCAAAGGGATACTCCTGAACCACCCCGTGCACTGCCCTGCCAGCTTGCTAGTGTAGCCCTGGGGGAGGAGGAGATGGGTGCCCAAGGTGGGTGGAACCCCGTAGAATTGACCCTTGTCTCACTAGGAGACTTTGAAATGGTTCCTAAGCCTGCACTGCCTGATAACACTAAAAAATACAGGCAGTGGGTAACCATCAATGGCCATAGAGTGGAGGCTCTGAGGGACACAGGAGCCAGTGTAACTGCTGTCAGCTCAGGGTTGGTGTCCAAAGAGCAGGTTGTTCCCCATGCATTCTACCCAGTAGTGTCTGCAGACAACACAGAGAGCCAATGTGAGGTGGCTCAGGTTCCCTTTGAGTGGGGGGGTCTCAGGAACTCTTCAGGTGGCTGTGAGGCCCGCCATGTCTGTAGACTGTTTGTTGGGCAATGATTTAGAGAACTCCCCTTGGGCTACGGTGAAGAGGAAATCTCACTTGGAAATGTTGGGTCTGCCTGAGTGGGCGTGTGCTACCACCCGGTCCATGGCAGCCAAAGAGGGTGTTGAGAAAGACCTGAAACCTGAGAGTATGGCCAAGGTCCCTGCCTTAGAGAGAAGGGGCAGGGTGCGCGGGAAGCCGCCCCCCTTGTTTCCCACGGCCCAGGAGGGAGCAGACCCTCAGGGGGATGCCCTGAAGCCTACCGGGGAGCAGAGTACCAACCTAGGGGACCTGCCTGATCTGACCCAGTGGCAGCAGGAAGGGTGCCCATCAGGGAGGAGTTTTGTGAACAGCAGAGAATTTGCCCTTCTCTTGAGGGTATACGGCAACAGGCTGCAGCCCAGGCAGCAGGTGATATGTCTGGTTCACATCTGATTCATTGGGAGAACAGTCTCCTGTATAGCGAGCCTAAGGCTGCTGAGCCGGGGTCAGCCCGTGTGCTGGTGGTACCCGAGTGCTTCAGAGCATTCCTACTGGGGTTGGCTCATGACATTCCATTGGCAGGAAATCTGGGGCAGACCAAGACCTTTGAGAGTCTGGTCACCCACTTTTATTGACCCCAGATGTGCAAAAGCTCTGATACATACTGTAGGACCTGTGAGACTTGCCAGGCAAGTGGGAAGAGTGGGGAGAAGATCAAAGCCCCACTCCAGCCCTTTCCAGTTGTTAGTACCCCATTCGAGCGAGTGGGCATTGACATTGTGGGGCCTCTGGACCCCAAGACCGCCATGGGCAACAGGTACATCCTGGTCTTGGTGGACCATGCCACCAGGTACCCTGAAGCCATCCCGCTCAGGACAGTGACGCCCCCGTGGTGGGACGTGCACTGATGGGGATCTTCTCCCGTGTGGGGTTCCCCAGAGAGGTGGTGAGCGACAGGGGGACCAACTTCATCTCCCAGTACATGAAGTCTCTGTGGAAGGAGTGTGGGGTAACTTACAAGTTCATCACTCCTTACCACCCCCAAGGTAACGGTCTGGTTGAAAGGTTCAACTGGACCTTAAGGGCATGATCATGGTCCTGGAAGGGCCCCTGAGGCGTAAGTGGACGCCCTCTTGCCATGCTTGTTGTTTGCATACCGTGAAGTGCCACAGAAGTCCTTAGGGTTTAGTCCCTTTGAAAAATTGCTGAGGCAAATCTGGAAGCCAGCCAGGAGGAGATGAAACGTTGGCACGACCAGAATGCCACTCTGGTCGAATTTCAACCTGGTCAGAAGGTTTGGGTACTGGCCCCAGTGGAGCCTTGTGCGCTCCAAGATAAGTGGACTGGTCCATTTGAGGTGCTGGAGCGCAAAAGTCAAGTTACCTATTTGGTGGACTTTAAATCTCCCAGGAACCCCCTGCGGGTCCTGCATGTGAATGGCCTAAAGCCCCTCTTTGAGAGGTCTGAAGTGGGCATGCTTCTTGCCACAGATGCAGGGATGGAGGAGGAGAGTGAGCCTCTTCCTGACCTCCTGTGTGCAGGAGAGAAGGATGGGTCAGTGGAGGGTGTGGTCCTCTCCACCACACTGACCCCTGAGCAGCAGAGAGATTGCCACCAGCTGTTGGGGCAATTTCCTGATTTATTTTCTCTGGTGCCTGGTGTCACTGATTGGTGCGTCCATGAGGTGGACACCGGGGACAGTCCTCCTGTCAAGCACAAGGCTTACAGAGTGACTGACAGGGTAAGGGCCTGCATTAAGGAGGAGGTCTCCAAAATGTTTGCCCTAGGGGTGATTGAGTCCTCTAGCAGCCCCTGGTCCAGCCCTGTGGTCTTGGTACCAAAAGCTGCAGCGCCTGGTGACACTCCAGAACTTAGGTTCTGTGTGGACTACCAAGGTCTCAATTCGGTCACGAGGACCGACGCGCACCCCATCCCCAGAGCTGATGGGCTCATAGATCGGCTAGGGGCTGCCCGGTACCTCAGCATGTTTGATCTAACATCTGGGTACTGGCAGATCGCCTTAACTGATGGGGCAAAGTAGAGGTCAGCATTTTACACCCCAGATGGGCACTACCAGTTCCGAGTGATCCCAAAAATTGTGAACTGGACTGACACCTGTCAGAAAGCTTTTGATGCCCTCAAGACTGCCATGTGTACAGCACCCGTACTCCAGGCGCCCAACTTTGCTAAGGAATTTATTGTCCAGACAGATGCTTCAGAGCATGGGGTGGGGGCTGTTCTGTCACAGATGAATGAGGAGGGACTTGACCAACCTGTAGCCTTCATCAGTAGGAGGTTACTTCCATGGGAACAGAGGTAGAGTGCAATTGAGCGTGAGGCATTTGCTGTGGTCTGGGCACTGAAGAAGCTGAGACCCTACCTGTTTGGGACTCACTTCCGGGTTCACACAGACCACAGGCCCCTCAGATAGTTGATGCAGATGAGGGGTGAGAATCCCAAGTTGTTAAGGTGGTCCATTTCCCTACAGGGTATGGACTTCACGGTGGAACATCGCCCTGGTACAGAACGCGCCAATGCTGATGGTCTGTCCAGATTTTTCCGCCTCAGTGATGAGAACTTCCAAGGGGATGGGTAGTTCTCCCCACATTTCAGCTGGAGGGGACGCGTGTTAGACCTGGCACCATTGGCGTGAGTCTCCCTTTCATTTTTTGCTGTGTCTCCTCTGTTTTTGCTGGTTATAGATCCTCTGGGCGCTGTGCCACTGCCATTCAGTACCACAGCGCGAATGCTCCCTTTGTAAAGATGACATGTGAATTGGTACATCCATGATTGGCTTATTTGGTTTACCTGTTAGTCCCTAGTAGCGTAGCCCATGAGTGCCCAGGGCTGGTAAACCGAATGCTGCTGGTGGGCCTGCAGCACTGGTTTGTGCCACCCACAGAAGCAGCTTGTAAAGTGTGTCTCAGACCTGCCACTGCCGTGTCTGCGTGCAGTCCAGAACTGCCATCTTGGCTGTGAAGTGCACCCACTTCCCAGCCCCTACACCTTCCCTTGGCATCCTGTAAGCCCCCCTTATGATAGGGTGCATTGTATGTGTAAGGTAGGACATGCCCTGATGTGTTTAGCATGTCCTAGAAGTGAATTACACCCAATTTCATTTTTCACTACTGTAAGGCTACATGTTCTCCATAGCCCAGAATGGGAGGTCTGGCTTATTACATTCTATAGTCCTAACTGACCCACAGAACATGGTAGAAAAACGAATTTAGTGTGCCTGAGCTCAGAATATTAAAATACATCTTTCAGTGAAGGTTAATTTTATATTCTGTGTTTGAAACTACCACTTTTAGAGTATAGGTACTTTCTTGCCTAAGCCTTCCAGTTTGCTCGGCTATTATGTGTATTGGCTGTCTAGTTTTGGAGGGACAGGGCAGGCTGAGTCAGACCTGGGTTGAATAGAGAGATCTGCCTTGGAGTGAGGGGAGGGGTAGCTCCTGCACTTGAATAGGGCTGTGCCTGGCAAGGTGAATGCTGGCTCCACATCCCACTGTGCGTCTGAAGGCAGACCCCCTCTTTCTGAAAGGAAGGATGCAGCCTGGTAAACAAAGTGTTCCAGGGCTGGACAGAACTGGTTCTGGCTGGGTTCAGAGACTTGTGACCCCTAAGAACAAAGACTTTGGGGGTATAAATATTTGTGCCCAAACCCCTACAATTGGTATTGCTCCTGGACAACAAGAAGAACCTCTGTCCGTGTAACTACAGGAATCTGCAGGAGAAGGACTGTCCTTGTGCTTGTGTGCTGTTTCTTGGACTGGCCTGCAGTGGTTACTACTGGACTTGGAAAAAGAGGAAAAGGACTTTCAAGGAACTTTTCTTTTTGGCTACAGCAATCACCCAAGGGCTAGAAGAGAGCTAGCCTCCTGCAGGAGTCTCAGGCACATCAGACTCCACCACCAGCCTCCTGTGTCCTCCCAGCGAGGATTTCTATCTGCAGGTGAGGCTCCTGTGAGTTCCAGGGCCTCTAGTTCTACTGCTGAGAAAAGAGTGCTGAAAATCGTCGCTAACCCCCGTTAGCGAGCCGCTGCAGCTGGTGAGCATGAGAAAAATCGTCGCTCTGCTGCCACCGAGTGCTCGCTAACCCCGAAGATTATCGCATCACCCGTCAGCGGGCCTGAAAACGCCCACTATCCTGAAGATCGTCGCATCACCTGTCTGCGGGCCTGAAAACGCCCGCTATCCCGAAGATCGTCGCATCACCTGTCTGCGGGCCTGAAAACGCCCGCTATCCCGAAAATCATCGCATCAAGCTCATCGCAACGCGGACGCCGAGCGTTCGCCATTTTCCCCGCATCGCATCAGGATCGTCGCTCCCTCGCGTAGCGCCATTTTCTTTCATCGCAGCAAGATCGCACACGCAACAGGCTTGGTGCATCGTCCTCCCTTAGCGGCAAGGATTTTATCGCATCACCGGCTTAGCGTGAAGAAGTTTGTCGCTTTGTCCTGCTCGCAACCCAGCGCATCATCCTCCCTTGCGGTAAGGATTCCACACATCGCTGGTTAGCATGAAGAAATTTATCGCTACTACTCATTAGCGACATTTTGTTGCTTTGCTACAGAATCCAGATACTTTAAGAGTAAAAGGGTCGCAGAGACCACTGCATTGAACTGAACATCATTTTGTGCATCCTGAACTATTTTTGCAGCATTTTTAAAGTAACTATATTATTCTAGTATTGTGGATTTTTACTGTTATTGGTCTTGTGATTAGGTCTATATAAATATACCTATTTTTTATAACTACTTGAGTGGTGTCCATTTGTAGTGTTCCTCACTGTATTACTGTGTATGGTCATAAATGCTTCACACACTGCCTCTGAGATAAGCCTTGCTGCTCGTGCTACGTTACCACAGGGTTGAGCAGGGGTTATCAAAGGGTGTAGGCTGCTTACTCTGACTTAGGAAGAAGGGTCCCTACTTGGACAGTGGCCAGCCATTGCCAACTAGAGACCCCCATTTCTAATATATATATATATAGAGAGAGAGTTAACTTATTTTTACATTATATTTATTACTTATCATTTTAAACATGTTCTAATAATTCTATCTTTTTTAATATATGTATTATTTGCATTATTTTACACTATTTTTGAAACATTTTTAAAAGAAGATATTTTAAACAACGATGTTTTTAACAACGATATTTTTTTTATCAATATTTTTGTACTTACCATTATGAAGATAGGCATTTGATATTTTGGACAACAATATTTTTGTCCCGATATTTATGTAGCTCGACATTTTTGCCGTTGATATTCTGTCAGTAATCCATCCAAAAAACGTCTGAGCAGGGTGACAGCTACACTTTGTGCATTCCCTCTAGACATCAATAAACATAGAAAGGGTGGGTGAGAGAGAGGACCCATCTGCATCATCTGCATTTTGACCACCTATCTGGGAAAAAGGAGAGAGGGAGCTGCCACTTACATCTGAATAGGTTGTGTCCTGTTCCCACACAAAGGACTGATTACCCCCGCAGACAGGCTGACAGACAGAGCTGGGATAAAAAGGGACCTGTGCACTTCAAGGAGCTGCTTTGAAGTCACCCCCAATTCAAAGGCACATTTGAGCTGTAGCTCTGGCCCTATTAAATCAGTGCACTACTAGACCTGTGAATAACTCTGTCAGGGCAGCGTGTGACATATTGGAGAGGCAGACATCCAGGGCCCATTGAGAGGAGCACCGGAGGCAATGAAACACAGGTTGCACGCAGTGCAAGTAGGCATAGCGGAAGGTCAGCCAATAGTCGATGTTATGAGCATGTAATGGCATTGAACCAAAAAGCTGATGCATCCCATCACAGTACAGTGGTGGACCGGGTTTGACAGCTTCACAAGCAGCCATTACAGAGCAGCAGTAGAAGAACAAAATGCCACAAATCAGCAGAAACACTAGAGGAAACCCATCGAAGGAGCTGGAAAAAATAGAATGGATAAAAGCTGGTATTACTCCAAAATAAGTCTGAAAGGAGGTGAAGAGTTTGGATCCCACAGGTTTCAAAAAGTGGGCACGGCCCTCTGTATCAGACGCATTAAATATTTGGTGAATGAATTCTCCAAAATGGAGTGGAATATTTGTGTTTAGCAGCGACTAAATCTCACTTGCGGTACTTGCCACCTGCGATTCAAAGGCCTCATAAGCTGATGTGAGAGCCACTTCTAGGTAAAACAATTGCAATTTGAGTCACTTAGCTTATTGAAATCTGTTTTCAAAGTTGGAATGGACGGTGAAAGTGAACTATCTGCTATCCCATGCGGGGGTAGAAACAGGACATTACTCCAACAAGTAACACGTTGTGAAACCGTCACTATATACAGGATGCCAGCCCGTAAGCCGCAGCAGTTGTGGTTATTCAGATAGCTATCGTTAGAGAGCAAAGTAAGCACAGGAAAAAAGCTGGGAACAGAGTCTCTTTTAAAAGACAAGCAAAATTAGGGGCCGAAATGTTGCAAGCACTGTGAAGTTTCACTTGTTTGCAGACTAGGTAGTGTCCTACTGTAGAATCACATTCTACCCCTGTGAGAAAAACTCCTTACCTGCTCGTTGACACCAAAATATGAAAGGCAGGGACCATAATTCATTAATATAGCTACTGCTGAGGGGTTTCTATCTACCAACCGGATAGTATTTCATGCAGGACTTAAATTGAAAGAGTGAGATAGGTAGTGAAATACCTCCATGTATTAACCACACAGCTGAATCAGTCTCTGCCAACTGTTCCAATTGTTCATTATGTAGCATTATGCATGTTGCGTCTTTCCTTGACATCAATTTCTGTTTATCTGTCAAAATAAATGGTAAAAACAGTGCAGAAGCATTTAAATAATCCCACAGTACTTTTCCACTTTTGAGTGTTTGCAAGGTCTAACCATATTGCATTACAGAACGTAACTGATTCTGACCTTGGTACAAAACAGACACTTAGAGGTCCATTAGGATGCAGGGCGGATAAACACCCTGACCGCCATTGATGCGGAAAACAACCGTGTGGTTGGGGCCTCTGGAACTATATCCTTGCCCCCCCTTTAGTGGGCAATTACTACAACACTAAAAGTGGTTTACTCTTCTTTTTATTACTTGCAGTATGTTAATGTCACATAGGGTAAGAGGTCTTCTAGTACGCGAACAGAGGGAACAACTGGTTTGTCGTTTTTTAGGGTCCACAACTGAGGGCTTCTTCGGTTCTCCTGGTCCCAGGTTCCTCCTCACAGTCAGGCAAGCATTGGCCCAGAAAGCAAAAACAAAGAAAAGAGGGCTCAGGCTACTGTTTTCTGTCACAGGCCTAAAACGTAGGGGAAGGGGAAAAACGTGTACCATCACCAGAGCCGAATGTGTGGCGTGTTTAGTGCTCAGGGAACAATAGTGCTCTCTCACTGGTACCCCTTTAGGCAAGCCCACAGCCCCTTAACCAGCCCAGAACATGCACCCGGCACTTGCCTGCTCCCACGACCATGGTGATGGGAGACCCAGCCTCCTCGCCGTTGGGGAGAGCAGTGATCCCAAGGGCAGTGATCCTTGAGCATTCGTGCTCTTTCCCTTCTTCCACCCGACCGGTGTATGGGTCCCATGTGGTCCGTCCTCCACTGGTGAAGCCAACGTCTTCCTCCTTTGGATCCGCGTTCCTCGCTCTCCGTTCGTCCTCTCCTTCGGGTTGCTCGGCGTCCTCCTCTCCCGCAAACCACTCCGCAACACGCCACCAGTCCTCTTCAATGGCCGCGTCCACCTGGCTTTCATTCACTAGACCGCTAACGGCACTTCCGGGTATCTCGGCAGTGGCCATGTTGGGTTGGTCGGTGTTGTCTGATGGTGGCAAACCATCACAAACCGCCCGCCGGCTCCGTGGGAAAACCAGCGGCCAAATTAGCATTAGCCGCTCCAAAAATCAGACCGCGGCGGTACGAGGCCCAGAATAACCGCCCGTAGCGGGCAGAGATGGCCAAAATCCGTCCGCGGTGGTCAGAATCACAGCGGAAAAACAACAACCCGCTGCAGGTATAGCAGAGACACCGCCCCAGAAATTAGTATATCCCTGACAGTCCCGCGGTACGTACCGCCGTCTCCAACCACCGCGGGCGCACATTGGGATGAATGGGAGAGCCAGCGGAAGAGCTGAAGCACAGCCACCACGGCGGACGAACCGCCAAAAATATGGTGGACGTCAAAATCCCACAAGAAGGCCAAAAAGTGCACACAGAAAACTAGACGTGCCTTCCAAATACACAAAACACACCCCAATGGCACAACCACATGGCAAAACGAAAAATACAAATCCCAGGACTACACACCTGTCAGCAACACCCCAATTGGACACACCCACATAGCTGTGTAGAAAACCAGCCCCTTTTCTGACCAAAATCCCTTGCAAAACTCCAGGAGAGAAGGGACACATACCCCAACTGACAGGAGAGGCAAAGGACACAACATCACCAGCCACACCACACACAGCACCACCACCACCTCCAAACCAGTACAGCTAACCCCCTGCACAACACACACCATACACAGCACAACCACAACCACCACTCACACTCCTGCACCCACAATCACTTTGCACACCACACACCATGGCCACACAGAAAATGCCCAAATTCACTGAGAGTGAGTTGAAGGTCATGGTAGATGAGATAGTCAGAGTGGAACCACAGCTTTTTGGAACCCTGGTCCAACAGACACCATTAGCCACCACAAGACAAGTGTGGGCTAGGATTGTCCAAAGGGTCAATGCCGTAGGGACCACCCCAAGATCAAAAAAGGAGATCATGAAGCGGTGGCATGATCTGAAGAGGGTGGTCAAGGAATGGAGGAGCAAGAACCGTGAGCTGGCTCAGAGGACTGGTGGTGGCTCTCCCATTCCACAAAAAACATTCACACAGTGGGAGGAGAAGGTGCTTGCCATACTGCATCCAGAGAGTCTCACAGGAGTAGCCGGGGGAGTGGAGGCTTGTAAGTACAAACAAATGACTACCGCCACTCTGCTATGTACTGCCTTGCACAACTACAAAGCTACACCACCAGGACACACACCATCTGCACCACACACTCACAAAAACATGGCTCACAGATCCAACATTGACCCAATCCCATTCACCCTAAACATAGCTAACAACATAACCATGGGGGCATGTGTACAGGCAGACAGCACTACAACAACCACCAGACCCCCTGTCCCATACCTGAGCAGGAGGGATCCCTCCCCTACCCCACACAGTAGCAGTTAGAAGCCATTGCAGTACACCAAACAAACTTACAGGTAGGTAGCTATCTTCACAATGAGGGTGTTTGTGTCAGGGAGGTCTGCACTACGACTCCCACCATGCCCCCTGTCCCACACCGGAGCAGGATGGATCCCTCCCCCACCCCACCCCACCCAGGAGCAGTTGGAAGCCATTGCAGTACAACAAACAAACTTACAGGTAAGTAGCCATCCTTACAATGAGGGTGTGTGGGGTGGGGGGCCTGCACTACTACTCCCACCATGACCCCTGTCCCACACCTGAGCAGGATGGATCCCTCCTCCACCCCACCCAGGAGCATTTGGAAGCCATTGCAGTACACCAAACACACTTACAGGTAGGTAGCCACCTTCACAATGAGGGTATTTGTGTCTGGGAGGGCTGCACTACTACTCCCACCATGCCCCCTGTCTCACACCTGAGCAGGATGGATCCCTCCATCTCCCCACCCAGGAGCAGTTGGAAGCCATTGCAGTACAGAAAATAATTTACTTGTAGGTAGCCATCTACACAATGAGGGTGTCTGGGGGTGGGGGGCCTACACTACTACTCCCACCATGCCCCCTGTCCCACACCTGAGCAGGATGGATCCCTCCCCACCCCACCCCACCCAGGAGCAGTTGAAAGCCTTTGCAGTACACCAAACAAACGTACAGATAGGTAGCCATCTTCACAATGAGGGTGTCTGGGGGTGGGGGGCCTGCACCACTACTCCCACCATGCCCCCTGTCCCACAGCCCAGCAAGATGGAGCCCACCCCCACCCCACCAAGGAGCAGTTGGAAGCCATTGAAGTACACCAAACAAACTTACAGGTAGGTAGCCATTACTTGCACCCACCCATTTTTCCCCAAATTAAATGGTGCCATATAACAACACCAGCCCTCACATTGCACAAAGAGCCATATCTACCCCATCGCCAAGCAGAGTGTGCACACAGGTAAGCCAAGGAAACTGTCACAACCACCAAAGTGTGACACCAATGCACAAGTAGAAGAAAGCCTGGGCACAATCATGCACAGCAACCAGTTACATGGGCATCACCATGGGGCAAGTGCAACAAGGACCATTCTCAAAATATGAAAGCATGTGTGGTGGCACAAATCAAGATATGCACATGATAGGTCAAAGGGATGCACGAGATGACAATGGCCAGTCCATGGCCAGATGTGACATCTGCTAGGTCAGACAACTAAGCCATGAGTCTACAATTAAACACATGTTATGCCAGGCCCTAGATGGCAACAAGTCCCAGTAAACCTCAATTGGACACGGTTCACATGGTATGCCCTGACACATCGCACCATGGCCAAATAATGCTTGTACCACTGTATCATGTCAGGGAGCACAGTACTGCACAAAGTCAACAATGTGATGATATGTTAATTGTGCAGTGTTCAAAAAGTGAATGACACACAGCTAACCCAAAGCTTGCCGGGTGCACTGCAATGACCATTTCCCATCTGACCCACAGGTGACCAAGAACTCACTGACGAGGACAACACCAGCAACCTGCAGAGCCTCCACCCCCGGTACAAGGACTCTCGGAAGTTGACTCCCAGGTTTCCGTTGACGATGAACTCGAGGCTGGCCCATCTGGTGTGCCAGGGACCAACAGGTCCCAGGACCCCAGCGTACCCCCACCACATCTGCGGCAACAACAACTCCACAGCAGATCCCTGCTGTCACGGCCTGTGCGGCCACCACCACCACAACCACCACAACCAGTGCTGCCTGCAACACCCTCCCTGTCCAAGAGGATGCCCTGCACACACCATCCATGGAGGAGGACAGGGAGAGGATGCGGGTGCCCACAGTGGTGAGGCAACAGGTCCGTGGCAGCAGGGCAGGTGGAAGGGGCAGGGTTACTCAGGGACACCAGAAGGCTGGGACCCACTCCCTGGAACACATCACCAGAGTCCTGGGTGCATACGAACAGGCCCAGGGACGAATGGGCCGGTCGGACGATCTGTTGCAAGAGCTCATCCTGCTGATGAGGTCCATCGACATACGCATGGGACAAATCGTGGACCTCTTGAGCCAGCAAGTGGCAGTAGTGATGGACAGGCATGCACCCCAGACAACGCCTCCGCCTCCCTCTGGTGGGCTGCACAATGACAGTACACCTTCCTCCCCTGTGCCCACAGAGAGGGGTGAGTCCTCAGACCCCACTGGCCCTGCAGCAGGGCCCCTCCTGCCAAACAACAAAGGGGCCATCCCGAGAAGACCCTGGGAGTATCTGGAGGCAAAGCACCTGCCAGACGCAAGTCACAGAGCCAGCCATAATGGCAACCTCCACCACTGCATTGACTCTTTGGACTATCCTACCCCACACTACCTTGTGAATGGCATCTGCCTGTTGGACTGTCAACTCACACCCCCCACTGGAAATGTACACCCCCCTTGCATCTCACCATAGTAAATAAAATACCCTCACACACATGTTGTTGTGTCTGCTCCGTCTTTATTGCAGGGTGTACAGTCTTCAACATGATCACAATGTACTAGGACCATGGGCTGTATGTAGGCAAGGAGAAGTCGAAGACACGTAGGGAAACACAGCAGAACAACTGTCACTGGTCTGGGTGTGGCATCACAGACATCACACAAGCCCTAACACCAGAATAAACCAACATGCACATGGCACAATAGCCCCCAAGTGTCAACATACACGTCCCGTTGATGTTACCAAATGACATGTCCTAGAAACATTTCCAACCGCCAGTCTACATCTGGCTGATGCTACAATTCTCACATGCCCCTTCACAACAACAGCAATCTCATCAGACAATGGGTATGTTGCATATTGCCACCCACCGTCAAGTGAAGTAGCGGGTGATGAGCTGTTCGCTCAGGTCAACACCTTCCTCCTTTTCACTGTCCTCATCACTGGACATGGCTTGGTTTGCAGGCTGGGGCCTTGGGTCCTCACCATCATCCAGAAGCAGGGGAATATCCCTGCGAATGGCTAGGTTGTGAAGCATGCAGCATAAAACAACAATCTGACACACCTTCCCAGGCGAGTATGCCAGTGCACCTCCGGTCTTGTCCATGCACCGGAAACGTGACTTCAGCAGGCCAAAAGTGTGCTCCACCACACGACGTGTCCTCCCATGGGCCTCATTGTAGCGGACTTCAGCCGGGGACCTGGGATTCCATAGTGGGCTCAGCAACCAGTGACGGTTGGGATACGCAGAGTCACCTAGGTATGACAAACACAAATAGACATTGCAATGTCGCAGAGTCTCAGGGGAGCAGGTAACACACACAGCACGCCACGCGACTATGCATACTCACCCACAATCCATGCACGCTCTGGAAGAAGATTAGCCATTAGCTGAGGCACTATGCTATTCCTCAGGATGTATGAGTCGTGGGCCGAGCCTGGGAATTTGGCACACACCCGTGAGATGGTCATATCTGCCAGGCACACCACCTGCACATTGATGGAGTAGTAATGCTTGTGATTGCGATAAATGTGCTCACTTTCTTTGGTGGCACAAGAGCGACATGGGTGCAATCAATGGCCCTAACAACATTGGGGATGTGTCCAAGGAGATAGAAGTCTCCCTTCACAGCTGGCAATTCAGCACCCCTTGGGAAATGGATGTATCTGTCCTTGTATAGCATCATGGCAGACAGTACATCACGCAGCACCATGCTGAACATCGGTTGTGACATCCCACCAGCGCTGGCCACAGTCTCCTGGAACGATCCTGTGGCAAAAAAATGCAGGGCTGCCATCACCTTATAAGTAGGGGTGAAAGCTGTTGGATATGTCCTGTGTGGCTGCAGGTGGGACTCCAACAGATCACAAAGGGTTTTCAGGGAGGCTCTGTCCAGGCGGCATTTGCATATGTTCGCAACATCCTCCATGTCCTCCATCACCGTCAAGTGATGAATCACATTTGGCCTCCTCCTATTGGAGCTGATAATGGACATATGTCAATACAATACACCAAGAGTTGTTGCACAGCATATCACTTTCTGGATGACACAACAACAACAATGACTGACATCTAGATTGACTAACAGACCAGCTTACATGGAGGGGCACCTTCAGCTACACAAAGGGCACACGTGTCAACTTACACAAGACAAGTACCTCAAACACCACCTGTGGCTATGTGAATGCACAAAGGGATATGACCACAGTACACATGTGCATGCCTGGGAGTCTAGCATCCAGCGTATGTGTAACTAATCAAAACCACTGTCTCATACCTAGCTGCTGTACCGGTCACACCTTGATGCGTCATTACAACATGGCACACATCCACCACACAATGACCACAGTCGGCGCTGGAATGATGAATGTGTTCATGAGCAGACATTGGAGGCAATGCTTATTAGATCAACATTCATCGAAATGAACATTGCTGTGATTGTCACTGGACCTCAACACATTGACATGTGTACACATTGTAAAGTCCAGGACTACACTGTCCTGCCTACACCAACATCAAATCCTCAAGTGACATGTGAGTGGGTACAGACAAATGTATGTTACACACACACAAACATGGCATGTGTAGCCATCAGTGGAGTAAATTGAACATTGGCATTGTGTGCACAATGATGTGCCATTGAACATGTTGGCACTATGCACTGTTGATGTGTGACAGATGGCCATCACCATTGCATGGCACACATATCACGGTAGCTACCGCCTGGCACAGGTGGTGTGTCACCAGCACCCCTATTCACACCAGTGCAGTAGTCATAGGCATGGAGACATGTGGAAATGGTGGTTGGCATGCTCCACCACCAGAATGGCAGTGGCTCATGTCAATGCATGGCACCCATATCGCGGTAGCTAACGCCTGGCAATGGCAGTGTGTCACCAGTACCCCCATTCACACCATTGCAGTTGTCATAGGCAAGGAGAATTATGGAAATGCAGGTTGGCATGCCCCGCCACCAGAATGGCGGTGCCTCATGTCAATGCATGGCACCCATATCGCAGTAGCTACAGCCTGGCAATGGCGATGTGTCACCAGCACCCCCATTCACACCAGTGCAGTAGTCACAGGCATGGAGACATGTGGAAATGGCGGTTGGCATGCTACGCCACCAGAATGTCGGTGCCTCGTGTCAGTGCATGGCACCCATATCGCGGTAGCTACCGCCTGGCAATGGTGGTGTATCACCAGCACCCCATTCACACCAAAGCAGTAGTCATAGGCATGGAGACATGTGGAAATGGCGGTTGGCATGCTCCGCCACCAGAATGGCAGTGCCTCATGCCAATGCATGGCACCCATATCGCGCTAGCTACCGCTTGGCAATGGCGGTATGTCACCAGCACCCCCATTCACACCTGTGCAGTTGTCATATGCATGGAGACATGTGGAAATGGCGGTTGGCATGCTCCGCCGCCTGAATGGCAGTGCCTCATGTCAATGCATGGCACCCATATCACGGTAGCTACAGCCTGGCAACGGCGGTGTGTCACCAGCACCCCCATTCACACCAGTGCAGTAGTCATAGGCATGGTGACATGTGGAAATGGCGGTTGGCATGCTCCGCCACCAGGGTGGCGGTGCCTCGTGTCAATGCATGGCACCCATATCGCGGTAGCTACCGCCTGGCTACGGTGGTGTATCACCAGCACCCCATTCACACCAGTGCAGTAGTCATAGGCATGGAGACATGTGGAAATGGCAGTTGGAATGTCCGCCGCCAGAATGGCGGGTCTCGTGTCAATGCATGGCACCCATATCGCGGTAGCTACTGCCTGGCACCGGCAGTGTGTCACCAGCACCCCCATTCACAGAAGTGCAGTAGTCATAGGCATGGAGACATGTGGAAATGTTGGTTGGCATGCTCCGCCACTAAAATCGCGGCAGCGCACCCCGGGCCCCAGCGGTGTTACAGCGCCATGGAGCTCGCCCTAGAGCCAATGCAAAGCTCGATAGCGGTGGCATGATGCAATTTTGAAGATCGCGGTAGGCGTGCTCCACCACCGCGGAGGCAGTCATTGGCTGCATTTAAAAGATGCACCATTGCGGTAGCGCACCCCGGGCCCCAGCGGTGTTACACCGCCATGGAGCTCACCTTAGAGCCAATGTTCCGCCACCGTGGAGTCGGTCATTGGATGCATTTGGACCACCAATTGCTGCAGCTTGGCACCTTTGAAACAACCCCTGCTGCCTGAGACCCATCACCTGCTACTGCCTCCAGGGACTGGTGCCTGACACCCCTAACCTGCTGCTGCCTCCAGGGACTACTGCCTGACTCCCCTCACCTGCTGCTGCCTCCAGGGACTGCTGCCTGACACCCCTCGGCTGCTGCTGCCTCCAGGGACTGCTGCCTGGGGACCCTCGCCACCAAAATCCCATGCTGTTGTCTCACATCCACAGTGATGGCAAGGACAGAGAAGATCCGTGCCAGTCCCTTCACGAGCCAGGAGCTGGAGGTCCTGGTGGACGAGGTGCTCACACAGTACCCAAGGCTATATGGTGCCCCAAATGTCGTGGTGAGTCTTAAACAGTGTTGTGGTAGGGCAGGGGGGCCACACATGTAGTGGACTGATGCAGTGTGTGCCTGGGAGTGTGGGGTAGTGTAATGCACTGCCTGACATGCTGTCTCCAGTGGGAGGGTGTGTGTACCCAATGCCACAGCTTTCCCTCCCTGCACATGTAAGCATGAGTGACCTGTGTTGTGTTGTCAGCCATACGGTGACACAGAAGATTGTTCATGCTGTAGTCAGGACAGTGATTGCTTGGGTGGATGGCAGTGTGTGCCCTGTAGTCCATCTCAGTGTGAGCCCAGCTAGACAGCACAGTCCCCATCTACAGAGACAAGGACACATCACTTTACTTACGGAGCATGACATCAGTCTTTTCACATTGCACTCCAGCTGTGGCCCATCTCAGCACTGTAGATTGCACACAACCGCCCTTGGGAAGGGCATTTTGTATTTGTGAGATCATGTCCCTCAATGTGACATCCATGACACACGTATCTATTCACAGGGCAGGGACATTGAGGGCACAGTGGGTCACCCCCCAAACACAGGTTGATATGTGATGTATGTGTTTGCTCAAACCAACAATTGACTGGAGATGTGGGCAGGCAGGTTTCAGTGCTGGCATCCTGCATGTGTGTGGGATGTGCAGGGACTGTGTTCCCCCTCACATCTGCATGCTTTAACATCAGCTTTTCCCATGCAGGGGTCACATGTGAGCTGTACTATAGTCTCTGTTTAAACTATCAATGGATATGTGATTTTGTTGTATCTTGCTGCTATACTGATGGATATTGGTACATGGCACTGTGTACCTGATCATTTCTCCCTCTTGTCTCCCATGCCTGCAGCTCAAGGTACACCAGCGTAAGGCCGTGTGGAGGGCCATTGCAGCGAAGGTGCGAGCCCTCGGAGTCTCAAACCGACGACGCACCCACTGCCACAAGCGATGGGATGACATCAACCGGCTGGCAAAGAATGTGCCGAAGATGACCCTGGGGCTGCTTCCTCACACTGGGTGTCTGGCACGGCACAGCATGACACCACTAATGGGGGGCATCTTGGCGGTGACACAGCCTGAGCTGGAAGCACGTTTGAAGGAGCATCAGCAGCAAGCTAGGGGTGAGCATTTGGGGAGTCTGACTTTGGATGGGAGTGGCTGCATGTGTACAGAGCCTGTGCCAGCGCTGGCCTCTGTGATGTTGGTAGTGTGATGCTGTGGCATGTAAGTGGCTGCTGGCAGGGTGCCTGTGGCATGCATTTGCCCTACCTATACTTACAAAGTTGATTTGGAAGCTGTGCCTTCACATTACATTCTGAGTTGTGCTCTTCAGGTTTCTTCCTCATTGCTGTAGTCTTGGGAATCCCATGGGAGGGAACGGCAGTGTGCCCAATCTGACTGTGTGTACATCAATGCGTCCATTGCGTGCACCCATATTGGGGAGGGCTAGATATCTTACAGCAATGTGCAGCATTCTATTGTCCCCAAGGTACGACATGGTGGGTGGCATGGGCTAATATCCATTGTGAACTGTCAGGTTGTAGTCTGGATCTGTGTTGTCCCCTCCTGTTCCATCCAGTTCTGTCATTGGCAACACGTTGTGTGCCCCCATCATGTCCCTAGGTGTGCTCAGAACTAGTTGTGTGTCTGTTTGAACAGAGACACAAGCAGGGTGTTGTGCTGTGTGGTCATCACATGGCTCACTCATGCCTGAGTTTCCAGTTTCCATGCACTGCTTGAGTCTATGTAGTGAGTTGGCACGATGTGATTGCACAGGGTGGTGTGCAACATGTAGATTTGCTCAACTTTTGTCATGCATGGCTTGCATATGTTTGTTCTGTTTTTGCCACTGACCTGACTCTACATCTCTCTCTCCCTTGCAGCATCACCTGTGGTTACGGAGGGACAGGAGACGGACACCAGTGGAGGTGAAACTAGCACCACAGCTGCCCAGGAGCCCAGTGACACAGATGTCACCAGTGCATGAGAGGGGGACAGAAGTCTGCTGGAGGAGTTCCAGCCTGAGACGCAAAGCACCACATCATCCAATGCCAGTGGGGATGCATCCATGTTGGAGGGCACAGGGAACAGGGACTCTGCATCGACTTCCACCACATAGCAGCCATTGCCCACCCTCCCACCCACTTCCTCTGGTGCTGCCTGTGTCTGCCTCAGTAAGAGGGGAAGAGTGTCCTTCACCCCTGGCACTGCTGCCCCTGCCCCTGTTCCCCCTGCTGCCATCAGTGCTGAGTCTGTTGACCATTTGCGCCAGCAGTGTGTAGGCCAGACAGCTCTCCAAAATGCCTTAATTGACCACAACAAAAAATTGGCCCAGGTGGTTGCTTTCATGGAGGGCATACATTCCGACGTGGGTGGGCTGCACCGGACAGTCTATATTTTGTCATCAACAGTGATGTCTGCCCTGCAACATGCACATTCTCACAGACCAGCTCCAGTCCCTTTGTCCACCACCCAGGCAGTGGCCACATCTGACGATAGTGACCACGGTCCACAAACATCAAAGTCACAATACAGCACATGGAGCACACAGCAGCAGCAACCCAAGCGGTCCCGGGCGCAGAGACCATCCCCACAGAAGACCAAAGGCACCCCAGAGCACAGGGAGAAAAGCCCGTCAGGCGACACCATGGGACAATTAGCAAAGCAGCAGACCTCAGGCACACATGCCTCAGTGGTATCCCCATCCAAGGACTCTCCTGCCCCTACGGCATCGCGCAAAGATAATCGTAGAGTGTTTGTGCCCACCAAGGAGGTGGTGCATGCCAATTGTACACCTGGGAAGGGCTCAAAGGCAGTATCACCAACTCCTTGGCTCCCATTCCAAGCCCAGTGAAGCAGGGGCCGGAGGGGACTGTAGGGGTGACACCTAGTAAACAGGGAAAGGGGGGGCAGAGGCAAAGCACGGCAAAGTGTTCCGCTGGGTCCAGCATATCACCAGAGGGGCTGCCAGTGCCTGCACCTGCTGCTGCTGTGGTGGTGAGTGTGCCTGTTGTGCCCACACCACTTCCCATTGATCCGCAGACAGTCAAGTCATTTAGGATCCCCAAGAAGTGGAAGGGCACCCCTCGACAATCTCCCAGCCACACCGTGACTCCCGTCTGCATTACTCCACCTCCACGTGCCACTATACCATCTGGTCCAAGCAGCCTTCCAGCTTGCCAAGACACTCTACCTCAGCTGTTCCGCTCTCTCCCCCTTTAAGTGCCCCAACCGTCCCCGAGGCACAGCCATCTCCCAGTCCATCTGACAGCCAAGTCTGTGTGGTAGTCACCCTCACACACCTGTGTCTCACACAGGAGGGCCTGTACTGCACACTGTTGCCCCCTGACTGTGTTGCTGGCCATGGAAAAGTACAGTCACACACATTCACTGTGCAGCTTCTCATGGACTCAGTCTGCACTTTGTCATGCCCACTGGCATTGCCGTACACTGCTGTGTTGGACCCTTCCCTATGCAGCTTCTGATGGACATGCTCTGCTCTCTGCCCTGGCCACTGGCCTTGTTGTTCACTGCTGTTTTGCACCCTTGCCTGTGAAGCTTCTCATGGACATACTCTGCACTCTGCCCTGGCCACTGGCCTTGCTGTTTTGCCCTTGCCTGTGCAGCTTCTCATGGACATGCTCTGCATTTTGTGCCTTACTCTTCTGTTCTCATGGTGCCTATCTGTGCAATTTGTGAATAAAGACAGTTGCTCCAATTGTCTATTTTGTCAGTATCCTTACTGAATGCAGTTATTTTGCTGTGTGTAAATGGCACATGGTCTGTGTGGCACTTCAACATGGTCAATGTTTGGGCTCACTTGCTCTCTTTTTTTCAGTGGTGACAGGGTCTTCAGTTCTTCTTGGCCCAGATACTTGTGGTGGCAATGGTGTCAATTTTGAATGGTTAGCAGTAGACATTTACTTCATTCGTTCATGTTGGTTATATTATATACATGTCAGGTTGGGGGCACTGCCAGCACAGGGTGGGTTTCTGCACACAGTATTGCAGGCAGGCTGTCCAGGGTCTTCATGTGTGTGTTCTTCAAATATGTGTGCCCAGTGGTATATGTGTGTGGTCATCTTGTGATGGCCAGTCATCCTAGTCCCATGGCTTACTTTTCATGTGTGCTCTTGGATGGCCAGGTATTGTGCAATGTGAAGGGGGTGAGTTTGTGGGGAGTGTTGATGTGTGCATGCCTCTGCAATGTCAACTACACACATGTGTCACCCAGGAGTTGTGTGCCTGTTGTTTGGATTGTTCATCCCTGTGGTTGTATGCCCATGTGTGAGTTGTATGTTGAGCACTGTGCAGTGTGTTGGTGTGTCCTTGCAGTTCTCTCTGACTCCTACTTGTTGCTTTTGTCACTTGTGAGTATGCAGAGGGTGTTTTGTTGCACATCCCTCTGTCTGGTGGCTGTTGGTGGGGTCTGTGCAGACGCGCTACTCCACACTGCCATTGTGGTTGTGTTTTCTCATGCCTTGCTGTCCCATGGTGCCTTCTTGCATCAGTGTGGCATGTTGTTTGTTTTGTCATGCCATCCCCTATCTGTGCTTCAGCTGCTTACCCATTGTGGGTCTGCACTCCCTCTCTTTGTGTATGGTACACTCCTGCCATGTCCCCTACTGACATGCAGTACACTTCACTTTGGTGTGAATTGTCCCCTTGGTTTGTATGTGTGTGTGCCTCCCCATGACCTCATTTGTGCCACTGTGCTTTGTGGTGCAGTTCTTTGTCCAGGGTCAATGTGTCATTCAGTGCATTTCCCCAAAGGGTCATGTGTGATTTTCTGGTGCTGTTTGTCAGTCATGGTTGCTGCTATGCTGTTCAACTGTGTGTGCTGCCACGTCCTGTGGTCAAGTTGATTCCACTTTTGTGTCCCAGACTTGTGCATCTATTGGGTGTTGTGTTGGAGGTATGTGTGTTGTTTGTGTTATTGATTCACCTCCTGGGTATGCTGTTGTCTTTATGCTGTGCTGTATGGTGTTGTGTGGGTTGCTGTTCTGTCAATGATGTCTGTGTGTGTCTGGTATGCTTGGTGTGCACACACAGCTTGTTGTGCTGTGTGTATGTTGCCTTGTGATTGCCTGGTGTGCATCCCCTGATGTTGTGCTATGTTTGCTATGTGATTGTTCTGCCTGTGCATCTGTTGTTTGTTTGGTGTGGCTGTGTTGTTCTGTGATGGTGCACTTCTTGTGTGTGTTGTGGAATGTTGTCTGTGCATTGTTCTTGAGTGATGAGGTTGTGTACTCCTGTTGTGTCTGTGCTCCCATTGCCTTTCCCCAGTTTAGCTGCACAGGGCATGTCTGTTGTTGTTGTTGTGGCTCTGTGTGTGTTTCAGTTGGGTTATGTGTTTGTCTGTTGTATTTGTTTCCACATTTGTGGTGGCATCCCTGTGTGTGTGTGTGTGTGTATGTGTGTGCGTGTGTGTGTGTGTGTGTGTGTGTGATGTTTGTGGCTGAGCCCAGGGTGTGTGGTTGTTTGTGTGTGTAATCCCTGTCAAGTATTGCCAGCCTTCAGTGTATTTGGCACTGGTGTTGTGTGCTGCCGGTGGGAGGGAGGTATGTGTGTAGATTCTTACTGGTGTTTGTCAGTCCTGAGGTGTGTAGATGGTGTAGTGTGTAGTGCTGCTTGTGTACTCTGTGAAGTAGTTGTATGGATGTGTGGCTGCTCCCAGTTTGACTTCAGGGCCTTCCTTTCATCCTTGTGCCTATACATGGTTTGCCTTGCTGTCTCCCTCTGTGGTTGCACTGAGCTGTCTGTGGTTTGATTTCACTGACTGTGCCAGCCATGTGTGCTTTGATGGTGTGAGGGTGTTGTACTCTGTTCCTTGTGTTGATGTGATGTACACATGCTTGTTGTGTGTCTCCATGGCCTTCGATTTGTGTGCAGCCCACTTTGGTTTCCCTATTTGTTGTGCTCCATTGCTGTTGGCATGTGGGGTGTGTATGTGTGTGTGTGTGTGTCAGTTTGTGATATGTATTTGTAACTGTGCAGGCTTTGTGTCCATTTGGATGTTGATTCCTTGTGTGTGTTCATTTGTTGCTTGTCCTCATTGCTTTTTCCCTGAGTGTGGTGTAGTTTGTGTTTCCCTGGCCCTGTGCTACTATGCTGTGTGTTGTGTGTTCCTGTGTAGCCACTCCTGCATTGTGTGTCTCCATGATTGTTTGTTGTGTGGTGCATGGTATGTATTGCCCTGGCTTGTTGTTGTGCATGGGGTGCACAGGGGGGCACATGGCATGTGCCTTCATGGGGTGTTCTTTTGTGTGGGTGTGGCCCTGTGGTCTTTGTGCCTTGCCCATGCCTGGCACTGGCCCTGGCTTCTGTATTGTGCATGTATTTGCTTGTGTTCGCCGCTACGGTGGCGTGACCAGGACATTGCTGCATGGTGGTGGTAGCTGTGTGTCCAGGATGCAGTGGGGTGCATTTCTGGCAGGTGGGTGATGTGTGGGTACCCTTGGGGATGTGTCCCTATCCCCACTAGGGTGTCTGATGTGGATTTGGACCCTGTGTCAGGCCGTCGGTTGTGTGTTGTGTGTTGTGTTATTGCGTACCTGTGGCGTCGTCCGTGGCGGTCCATGAGTTCCTGGTGATGCAGCAGGTACAGCACCGGAAAGACGTGTAGAGATGGGTCCATTGCAGTCGTGTCCGGGTGATGTGGAGCGGGACTCTGGTTTTGCACTCCGCTGTCGAGTTTCTGCCGTCTCTGGTTGGGCGGTGTCTCTGCTGCAGTGCGTCTGCTTGCTTGAGTCATCCTAATTTGTAGACCGGGGCGGACGTCATTCCGCACGGCGGAGGATCTCCATTGGCTCCCACCACCGCGGTGGCAGGTGCACTCTGATGGCGGTGCGCGTCGCACCGCGGCGGTCGGAATTTGGCCTATGTTTGACCATACTAATATGGCAGGCGTGATGTCCGCTGCTAGCGGGCGGAAAGAGGCATTTTTCTGCACCACCAGCGCGGTGGTGATGCCACCGCCCTACATCCTAATAGACTCCTTAATTTGAACAATGTCAAAGTATATATACAAGAAGACAGTGAATTAATGCTGTTATCGACTACTGCCAGAACCTTATCTAAATTATCTTGATCCATTTGGCACAGGCGTACAGCAGCTTCTATCTGCAGTAGTTTCCAAAATTCATTATAGGCTGCATAAACAAAATGTTTAGTTCGAGTGACTTTGCACCTAAAAGAAAATCAGCAAGATTTTTGTCATTGGACTAAAGAGAAAGAGGATGTTTCACAGATGACAATGTGGAATGTCCCAACCATTGTTGACATAATTTAACTACAGAATATGTGGTACATGTATGGGATTGTAGAAATCAAGTGTCAGCTCTACTTTGGACCTCGTTGGCCACAACAACCGTCCCAAGGGGTCAATATTGCAATTGAGTGTGCCATTCCGAATCATGACAGTTAACTCCTCAATTGTGTAGTTGGTTTGTGTTTGCCATGTGTCATAAGCAGCCAATAATGGAATGGATGGAGCATTTATATTTTTAGCTGTAGCCAAACCAAAACAAGTAGACTGATATACCGTCTCATTTAAAAATATAATCTGAGATTGTATCAGACACACTCGTTGCAAGGATTCTGTGCCCTGTACTTGCCAAAATTTGGTACCCTAAATGGATTTTAAATCAATGGTGTCCTTCCAGTAATCATATCCATTCACGGACAAATCAGTTATGAAGGACAAGGAGCAAATTAATTTAGCATGGGTCAGCATAAATTTCTGTTCGGGCAGGAATCTCCAATTTAAAATATTAGGACGCAGGCTCAGAAAGATTGAAACCAGCAAATACATTTACTTAGTTGTGTCTTCGAGCTCCCAGATCCTGGGGTTGGGCAATGTTCCCACTGGGTGTAATTAAAATATGGTCTCTGAGTATTGGTTTTGTGTAAAAAATGATGGCCATAATGATGGTAACAGAACAAATCTGCGTAATTTGCTGAATTCAAATCTAAACCTTCAGTGTCAAAAGCAGAATTATTTTTCAAATCAGAGAAAAATGAATAGACAGTGTTAACATCCCAGTCATCGGAGTGGATTCAAGGCAAGACCACATCTCCTAAAGACAGTCAAAACACATATGGAATGTTCAAAATATCAATGGTAATTTATCCCAAACAATTCCATCAACAATTGGGATGGCTGAAATATTATCTAGGGTTTGATTTCTTTTCATTTTATGAGATGAAGCGTAAGGGGCCAGAACTCCAGTAACCAAGTTCACAGCAGAGCGTTCAGGTAAGTGATGGCCATTTATCAGCAGGAAAAACACAGTCACAAACCCAATCCACATGAAGAGGAACACCATTGTCTGCACCATCCAGAGATATGTCCTGGGTGGAATCAACAAAGTGCTCTTGAACCAGGAGACGAAAAGACTGGTACGTGTAGCGGGCTCTGTTACAGACGATGACAAAGACAATTTGCCTGAAGAAAAGTTATTATGGTCCATATACTAACCACTGGACCTCAGCTGGAACAACAGGGGTTGCTCTTCATTGGAAGGTGAATGAATTGCACTATCAGGAATAGAAATGATAACTTCAGCTGGAGGCGAAGCATACTCATTATCCACAGTTCTAGATGTAGAAGTTAAAACAGGCGTCAAATCAATTAAAGATTTCATCTCCCCCTCCATTTGTTGGGGATTATTCGAAGAAACAGAAGCCATTGGAGTCAGTGAAACATCCCGGCGTGGAATGCTCATAGGCATACTATTCAGTATAAGTCACATGGTGTAGCTTGACATGCTCAATTGAAATGTAACAATTCTCCTTATGACCAGGTAGTGGAGGCAGAATTACAATATGGGTGCCTTTCAATCCAAGTACTCTGATGGACCAAATTCTTTCTTGTTCTTAACTTTCTCTTAGACCAGATCTCCCACTTTAGGAAACCAGTCAGAAGCCGGAATCAGCACAGCCGCATCTGCAAAAGAGGGCAACTGGGCTATTGTTTGTGAATCACAAGCCTTTTGTAGGTTCTGCAACATAGCACAATGGTTATCTACATCAAACAATGTAGCAGCTGCCACAATTTCCAGATCAACAAGGTCTGGTACAAATATTTTAATACCAAATCGCAATTTGTGTGGGGTCTGTCCACCTAAAGATCTTCATGGGAGACTGTTAAGTGCACATTGAACTCCATATGTATGAATCAACTAGCCCCGATCAGTACCTACTACCCTAGCTGTTAATGATTGCTTTAAGTCACGATTCATCTGCCCCACAACAGATTTGCGCTCTGGCTGATAGGGAGACAAGAATTGCACCTGCACCCCCTGAGACTTCATTGCATCCCGGTACGCATTAGAGGCAAAAGCAGGACCTTGGTCAAAATGGAAGGTGCAACAGGGAAATGTGCCTACAAAGACACTCAAATCTAGTATAACAGTTTGAGCATCAGCCCTATGCTGCGGCCAAACCCAAAGGAATCTATCGTAAGAATCCAGTGCAACCAAGATATATGTAAAAGCTTTGTCAGATATCAAAGAAGTGCAGTGATCAAGATAAATACAGCTAATTGGCTGATTAGAATTGTAAAGTTGTGCATGGGGTGGACATGAAACAGTAGAAGGTTTAATCTGTTGAAAAATGTCACAACAGAAAACATATTTACGAGCCTGTTGGTATAAACCTTGCCATCAAAAACATTGTTGTAAAGGGGAAATAGTTGCAGTCACTCCGGCATGTGCAGAAGCAATGCCTTCATGTGCGGGTATTATCAGAGAAAGTCTGTGGTGCCCGTTGGGAATCACACGATCACCTACGGTCGGAATAGTTGCAAATGCGAATTTGTTCAGATGACAAGTGGTATATATAATGTGAAGGAAACCTTGGGGAAACTCTGTTCCCTCCATCATAGCAGCAATAGCCATCAGAATATCATTATCAATTTTAATCGTAGGCTTGGTGACTGCTGCTACTGAACAAATGGCTACTTTAGATTTGGCTGCCTCATCAGCCACCAAATTACCAACAGTGTGTGCTCCTACACATTGATGGCCTAAAGAATGAATAACTTGTGTGAGCGGCAAACGTTCCATAAGAGCAGCCACTCAGACCCAAAGTGTATTATGCTATATTGCGCTACCTTTAGGATCAACAAAATCATTCTGTGTCCAGAAGAACAAATTATCATTGAAGGATTCTACACAGTAAAAGGAACCGCATACTATCAGGGTAGAAACATCAGGATCAGCAAACTCAAGAGCCAAAACCAATTCATGCAACTTAGCCAATTGTGCTGTACAATCCCCTGGAGATTGTGTGTGCACCAAGGAAGATTTGAAATCACCATCTACTATTGTGCCCACCAACATTGCGCAGGCTGCTGAATAAGAATGTTTAGAACAAATGGCAGGCTGTGCAGACCCATCGGTGTAAATAATGCATTTATACTGATCAAGACGGAGCAATGACAAAGGAGGAGGATGAATAGGTTCATTTTGTGAAAACTCCTGTTTCTGCAAAGAGGGGTCAATGAACTGGCCCATTGAATTCAGTGGGGATGCAAAGCCATAGAACTTGGAACACTCATGACAGCTTCTAAAGTGGGCACCGGCGAGACAATGACAAATATATGTCATCAACATATGAAAATCAGGGTCAATCTCATGTAAAATTGAATCTGTGCATGCCACAAACATGCCAGGGCTGTTCTAGTATCAAGTAGGCAAACACACATATCGTCTCTGATTGCTCAGAGCACTGAATGGGATCAAATCACGGCTCAAAGAGTGACTGAAATTTCCATTGGAAATATCCAAAGTGGTTTTGTACTTTTTTCAAACAATATTGTGTAGTAACGCAGAGCTGTAAGTGTTCTCATCCGCAAAGGAATGGACATGACCGTTCAAATGACGGTAGCCCAAAACTATATGATATGAACCGTCCGATTTACATATTGGAAAAAGATGATTATTCATCGATGAAACACAAGGTTCAATTACACCCTGGTAATCCAATTGAGTCAAAATGTCACTCACCGATTCTTTTGCGTCTCGTTTAATTGGATACTGCAGTTGGGGCTGTGGGTCAGAACGCATAGGAATAACATGATCTGGGGAATCCTTGTCCCAACCCCCCTGGTTGCGATATAACGCTGAAGCCAGGGATAATGCCCACTGAAAGGAGCATGCAATGGGTGTTGCTGTGGGCGTTCAGCCACAAAACCATAGCGTTTATTGCTGCTACACCAGCTATACAAGGAGGTGTAAATCTGAGACAGCACCAAAAACTAACACTATGCAATGGCAGGCATTAGTATGGCCAACAAAGAGTAATACTTTTATTGCTCCCCATTATTGTTTCTTTTATATTTGCTGCATTCTGCAGCATACATAGGAAGAGCAAACACTATGAATGATGTCCCTTTTTGTGCATAAACAATCAATACATAATGAAAATGTGCTACTTCAATGTGCGCTGCATTCTGCGAAAAACATAGCAGGAACAAATCACCGTTAATGATTGTTTATTTGCAGAACAGAACACCTCCCTGCGCATAAACAATCATTCCTTACAACTCAGTCACCCTTGCACTTTGGCACAAGACTTTGATTGGCACTTGGCAGCTCATTTTAGCGCCAGCGCTAGGGAACACAAAGGGGTGCGCTGTATTGTGAATATGGCACATCCCAGCGTTTTAGAAATGTCAGAGCGCGGTGCTGACAAATTTGGTGCAGCTCCGCACTCCTACATTTCATTGTACATATGCCTCTTAGAAGGGCAGATGTGGTGAAAAATATACCAACTCACTGCAGGATCTTCTATTATCTGAGGAATAGCCCACACAGAGTTCAAATGAGGGGAGAAAAGGGTATAACCAATCCAATCCCTACGATGAATGGCTTGAAACAGGGATGCCTACTAGCACCCATATTATTTTCCATCTACATAAGTGACCCACCGGGCGCTTTTCTCTAATTAAGAACTCTCCCCCAAAATTAGCACAGCTCAATCTCCATTGCTTAATGTACGATGACAATATTGTCATATTCTATCGTACCCTAATTGGCTTGCAAAGATATCTAAATGAACTAAAGCAATAGGCAAAATAAATTTTCTTGGTCCCAAACATATCTAAAACCAAGATTTTACCTTTTAGTGGAAGAAGGAAATCTCTAACTTTCACATGGTCATTGGGACAGTGAAAGAGTATATCTACTTGGGCCATATAGTTACGAATAACTTACAAGACACTTCCCATTTCCAACTTCTAGGGCAATAGGCAGATTCCCATGTCGGGGCACTATGGAGATTTATTCTCTCAACGGACAAAAGACATTTTAAATCTTTGCTGGAGGTTCATGGCATGAAAATCCCACCTATTTTATCCTACGCCATGGAACATGCACAAACTAAAACATGGCAATCAATAAAAGTAAAGGAAGGGATTAGCCTTTGGAATCTGTTAAAAGTATCCCAATCAGTACCTGCACAAGTTCTGCGCCTTGAGCTCTCTCTAGCAACCGTTTTGCTCGAGTTGTCTCCAATATCAGAAGGTGGGCCTATAACTCTTTCATGCAGCTCCAGACACATTAAGACAGATATTAAAATTAGAGACTTCAAGAGATGAAGCATCTCGCTACACCTGAAATAGGAACATTTTACAAGCCGTTGAGGTGTCAGAATGCACTGTGCACTTTTGCAGGCCTGGTCTCCAGCGCACCTGAACCTCTTTTTAAAATATATGACGTTGAGAATAAGATATGAAATGGGCAAAGAATATTGTAACCAATTAAAGCATTACAAAACTTTCTCGGAAAACATAGGGGTATATTCACAAGAATGTGTGCTAAACATAACTAGAAAATGCTAACGCAACTTTACACATCGCAGCCAATCGCGGGAAAATAACCCGGTGTCAACGTGGAATTCACAACAAGGCGGTACCATGCGATAGTCTGCCGAAACCGCGGCCAATGTCTGCAATACAACCACCTTGATGGAGATAAGAACACAAACCTTAACGGGAAAAAAACCTGCGATGGGCTAAAGCGCGATGAGGAAATCAGCGATAAGCAGCGCCAGGCCTGCAATACACACATGGCAGGCGGGAAACATCACCATAAAAGTAGAAGAAACACCCAAACACAAACTGACCAACACCCAAGCACCATGGAGGCAGCCGGAGCAGGTGCGGAGGACGAGCGCAACCCCACAAGCACCCCGGACGACCATCCCGGGACCTCGGAGAAAGGGAAGGGCAAGGACAAGAAGAAGAGGAAGACGAAGTTCAGTCCGCAGGAGAACAGGATCGTAGTCACGGAGGTGATGGAACACCATCAACAACTGTCGATCACCTCCAACTTGTTATTGGCACCAAAAATGGAATATGGCGGGACATCGTGGACAAGGTAAATGCTGTCGGAGAGCGCAAGCGGTCAATGGACGCGGTCAGGAGGCAATGGAATGACATCAAGCGAAAGACCAAGGATAAACTGGCAGCCAACCAGAAGGCAGCAAGGCAGACTGGAGGTGGGGGCCTAGTGCCACAGCTGGTGCTGGATGACATGGATTTGCTGGTGTTGACAGTCATCAGTATGGAGACTGTGGCCGGAGTAGGGGACCGGACACTGCTCGACAGGACACAACACAACCGCAACAGGGTGAGTGACCACCATGTACTGGGGGGACCAGTGGAGATGGCCATGATGGCATACATGCACAATCAAGCAGAGCACAGTCCACACCCACAATGACTCTGGGTCAGGGCCCTGATCTACAGACTGTCACAATTTACAATGCCATACTGTCTGAATGTCAACATATACCATGCAGCTGTAATACCCCATATCCCCTTCACATTACAGGGGTACTGTCAACACCCACTGCAGAGCAGTCCCAGCCACTCTTCACTGATGATGAGGAGGACACCCCAAGCATCAATGCCCAAACCCTTCTAGACATCATTGACATCATCCGCAACTCACCTCGAGGATCAAGGCAGTTCAGCTGCATTGAGGAGACCCCACCCACTACCCAATCCACCCAGCAGGAGGCACCAACAGCCCCGGCAGTCTCCCAAGACCCCCAGGAACAACACACGGCCTTTCAACGCTGTGTGCTGGAGGGCCAGAGGGAGACAGCTGAGCAGGTGCGGGTGGGGTTCCACAACATGGCTACCAAACTGGACGCCATCCATGGGTGTATAGGCCCGCTCCTTGGTCTCCAACGAGCCCTGACTGACATTGCTGGAGTCATGATGTGGAGAGAAGAACACCTGTCTGCTCAGAGTGGCTCAATCGATTATTACATCCATAAGCTGACACAAATGCAGAGGCTCATGGAGGACATGGTGCGGATAGAGACGGAAAGGATGGCAGCCACCTCTGTACATCAGTGAAATGTAGCTGGGCTCTACCATGCCCTGCAGATCCTCATCATGGCATTGCTGCCACAAGGTGCGGCGCAGATGATCGCTGCTGCACCACACCATCCACATCTCCGCCCCCTGGTGTGTCAGTGCCTCACAGTGCAGCTGGCATATCCACTCCGGCACCTGATGTGTCACTGCCATACAGTGCGGCTGACAATCCTCCTCCGGCCCCTGATGTGTCAGTGGCACACAGTGACACAGCCAGTACTGCAACACCCACAGATGGGGCAGAGTACACATCCGAGGATGAGGACGTGAATGGGTTATTGATCAGGAGGAGGCACTAGCATTCATTTCCACCACCTGGCCTGTTTCTGCTTGGTGCCGCTCATGGGCCCATGACCTTCCACTGACCCCAGATACACTCCGCTGCACTCACCTTGGACCGTGACATGGACTGCCATATCCTTTTTGATGACCAATGACACGGAGACCAGACTGCAGACTGTACCCTTCCTCTCCCTCAGTACTTGTCATCCCCAGATGGACTCTGGGCCCATATTATGTAGTGTGCTTGGCATTGCCCTGTACCGCTCCAGCTGCAAAACTCCACTGGATTTGCAATAAACATCCAGTAACGCACTGCTGTGTCATGTCTTTCATCATTCATGTATGAATATGTGGATGAATGTAGGGACAGTGATTTCCCTTGTGTCAATGATGCTCATCTAGTGGGATGCAAGTCACAGTGTGCTACATTGCCTAATGTGTTCCGGTTGCCGTGGGCACCACAACAGGGACACATGCATTAGTCACTTCCTTGTCCGGACATGGACTGAACCACGCCCAGAGCCCCTGAATCATTATTGCATGCCCTGCGCTGCTCCGGCATACGCCAGGCCAGACCACTACGCTTACGCTCCATGGTGGGGCCCTCATTGCTACCTGTCACAGGCGTACTCGCTGGTGGTGTGCAGGTCACTGGTCTAGTTGTCAGCATGTCACAGCCACTTCCAGAGGGCAGGTGTATACCCACATCACACCCATCCAGCACACGTATCACAGCACATGTGACCCTGCCAATAAAAAAAGGGCTGGCACACATGCTCAATGCCATTTCCAACCTCGCTTGCGGTCTATCCGTGTGGTGTGCATGTAGGCATGGGGGGACAAGGGCCTGCGACGTCACATTCTGCAGGGCTGCTAGTGACATGATGGTGTCCGCACCACGATAGCCACTCATAGAGGGTCCATATCTCGTGGGGCACAGAATTGGTGGCACCAGATACATTGCGTCTGGCACAGGCACACCATCACGGGGTGGTGACTTTGGGGGCACTGAGGCAGGGGCACCTTAAGTGCTGAGCAGGTGTGCGGCCTGCTACAATGCCTCATCCCGGCTTTCCAGACTGCTCAGGTTTAGTGTGCCATGCTGGACCACAGTGGAAGCCAGAGCTGGCGGGCAGCGTGGGCCTACCGCCACATGGTGTTAAATTTCGGATCACACAGTTAGTGGCACCTTAAAGGCTGAGCGGTTGTGCAGCCTGCGATGATACCCTGTGCACTGGTATGTCCTCTGTCATGGCAAAATCACGGCCCAGCATCAAACGTGAGGCCTTGTGGCGTGCGGTGCGGGACTGTATGATGTGGAGGGTGCCATGTCCGCGGGCCCCGTGCTTGTGGCTTGCAGCGGCACGTGGTGGGATCTCTTTTCTACACGCCGGTGGTGGAAGGTGAGCAATGAGGCCTGGGTGTGCATGGGCGGGCATGTTCGATGGGTAAAGTGAGGGGCTGGCGTGGCTCTGCCTGGGTGCGCAGGGGCGGGCAGGTGATGATGTCTTGTGCAATTGTGAGTACTGTCCCATTAATGCATCTGGACTCTTTTTCAGATGATAGATCTGTCTCGGATGTGTGACCTGCTGAACTGCAATACATACCGACACGTGGTTGGAGACACACCAGTGGCAGCAGGTGAGCAGTGTGGCCTGGGTGCGCAGTGTCAACACTCTCTCCCTCTCTCTCTCTACCCTTCTCTTCTTCTCTCTCTCTCTCCCCCTCTCTTCTCCTCTCTCTCTCTCCCCCTCTGTGTCCATCTATCTCTCTCTCCCCTTCTCTTCTCCTCTCTCTCTCTCCCCCTCTCTTTTCCTCTCTCTCTCTCCCCCCCTCTGTCCATCTATCTCTCTCTCCCTCTCTTCCTCTCTCTCTCCTTTGCTCTCTCTCTGTCCCTTGACGTGCACAGGACACACCTTCTCATCATGATTTTTGTCTTGCAGGCTGTGGCCTGCAGATGGTCCCAAGTGGAGCCGCCATGTGTCTTCATTTCTGTTCAGTGTTTTGTGTCTTCAAAGGTGTATGTGTGATGCATTTTTGTGACGACACATGCATGTCACCAGATGTGATTTTGCGACGTCATGCGGCTTATTTGGTACATGTTTAAGTGTAGTAGATGTGGCATGTCTTTGGTTGTGGGGAGGTGCCAAGGAGGGGGGATCCCGGGGGTGGTGCTGGTGGGTGTTGTGGCCCTCTTTGATGTCCGGGCTGCATGATCAGTGGCTCCAGGGCATCTGTTGCCCTTCAGGAGTAGCTCTAGGATGGGCTCCCTTTTGTGGTGCAGGCTGTCATCCGACTTTGCACCAGGTCTGAACAGGTGTTAGTTTCCTTGTGCTGATGCGGCTTATCGCCTGTTTTGTCTTCTTATCGCCGATTTGGCTGGTCGTTGTGAAAGTTGAGGAGTGGTGTTGTTGTGGCTTTTCGCACGGGAACGCCGACTCTGCATTACATTAGCGATAGTTGCGAGGGTCATCTGTGGCGATGTTTTTTGCGGCTGCTATCGCAGGTAAACATGGGCTGTTTGCACCAGCTTGTGAATGGGGCGATACGTTTATAGCATCTTTGGCTGCGCTAAAGTGCTGTTAACTCAGCGATAGTTCCTTGTGAATATGCCCCATAGTATTTAAAACCCCCGAACAATGTGTACAGTTTCAGTTAGAGCACGGTGTAAGACATTGTATCCTTCTATTGCGGATGGGAACTCTCCATTTAAAAACATATACAGCTAGATGGGATGCCACAAACAATTCTCTAGGCAAATGTTTCTTATGCAATGGCAGACTACAAGATTTGTATTATGTATTACTAAATTGTTCTAACCTGTTATTGTTAGAGGTTTGGCCTTGGTTTATAAAGCCAAGCCGATTAAGACATAATGCTATTTTAGAACAAGATCGAATCATGGTGTGTCAGTCTCCCCCTAATGAATTTGTTTGTTACATTTGTTCAAGTTTTTTAAGCGTTTCTTAAAGTTATTTTAAAGAAAAAATGCTCAAATCTTATAGCTTTAACTATTGTAAGTTGTTTGTGCGGGCCGCAATCTATTATTACTTGTCTTTCATTATAAAGAGCTTTTAAAATGTTTTCAATAATATATTATAATATTTTCTATTTTATGTATTTGTATTTGTTGACCTCAGTTGAGGTCTGAATCAAATACAATTATTTTTCATATGCCATTTGAATAGCCCATATCAGCCCCACTTACCACTCATGCATAAAAGGGATTCAGATATAGAACATCATTTGTCAACATCATCATTCAAGCCCTGTGTTGCATAAACGCTTCATCTTGTCGACTCTACTCCTGACTCTGAGTCCACTTCTCCTCACTTGAGGATTTAATAACTTTAGTTTTAATTAAATAGCTTCTGATTGCTCAGAATAACAGAATAATTTACTATAGCTAGTTTTTAATATAACATCAGGTATTCTTTTCTATGTTGGCTCCTGGTGGTGGTAGTGTTACTCAAACATAAAAATACTTTGAAAAAACAGGAACAGTTTGTTTATTTAAACATAGTAGCTGGAAGAACAATTACAGGCACAGGGTCTCAGGACTGTCTCAATTTACACTCGGTGGGCGGCTTTCTTTGATACAGTTCATTTTCTGTAATTAAAGGTTTTCTTTTGGTGATACATGTATGGTGAGGAATGTAAGTTGCTTCCTTGGGAGTCATAAATGTATTGTCTAAGGGAAAATACAGTTGCCCTCAACCTTTCGTGGACACAATTTGGCCAGTGGGTAACATGTCCAGATGTCCGGCATGGGGAGTATGTGATAACTGTGTTTCCTGTGTTCTGATTGGCTATGTGTTCCTATCTCAAGTGGCATCAGACTTTATGGTGTTTTATGAGTGTGTATATCCCCTCCAGACAATTGCGATTTATTGGGGTCAATTTCCTTGACCATTGTAGTGTTGCTGCACCTATCTGTGGGTTTGATCTAAGGCTTTGTGTATTTGTCTGCCGGCTTCGTGCCTTCCCACCTGTGACCTATCAATCAATAACCTTGGGCCTAGGTCTCAGGGGTTGCCTAAACACGTATTTGTAAGTTGAGTTGATGTAGCATTGACAATGTGCGAATTAGTTAATAGAAGATGTAGTTTCATTCTCATGAATGAATGTATCATTTTTCATATTAGCATCAAATTACCACATATTAACATTAGCCTTTGTAAAGCTATGCTATAAATATATCACAAAATAATTATTTCAATCTATTTGCCTGCAATTGATAAACCTTTTGATTAATCCTACAGTTGTAAATCACCTAGGTGGGGGTGGCACCTCACTTGTTGTGATGCCTTTCTTATCAGCATGCTAGCCTGCTACTACTATCAACACCATTTAGAAAGCACCTTGATAAACCCTGTAGTAAGTTTTGCAATTTACAGAGAGGTAACAGCCATAGCTTCATCTATTCAGATGGAAGAAATATGGAGTGAAGTGAACTAGTTTAGTTAGTAAGTAACTAACTTCTACTCCACATGTGACTATCCTTCTTTGTTTATCTATGTGGTTGTAGGCAATATAGGCAATGGCAGCATAGCCTACCCCTGAGTGGTCAATAATATAGAAGGTAGTATGACATGGGTATAACTAACTATTACTAACTGGTATGCATGCATACACTTTGATAAGTAAGCAGGTTACAAAACAGGTTATGTGAGAACATAGCAATGCAAAGTAAAAGCAAATCACAAACAAACGACAACAAATAGAAAAATGTTTCCCTTTACTTACTTTAACAATATAAAATCCACCCTCTCTGCCCACAACAGGCCCACCCCTCTCTCAAACATATCACCCCATCCCCAATCAATGTCCAAAAAAACTCAAAAATATTTAAAGTAGCTACCATCTTCCTACCCAATTTCCACCATCTCTACCCTCAATAAAAGTCCCTCCCACCAAAACAAAAACATTAAAAAAGAGCATTCTCCACCTGGGTTCAGAGCTCCTCCTCATTTTGCTCCAGGCATGCCATCTGATGATCCAGGTGCACCAGATACAGCAGGACAAATCGCTGAAATTATTGGCAGTCTGAGCATTAGAGGGGGGCACCAGTGGAGGTCGGAAAGTCAGCTGCCTGCAGCCCTTGGCTCTGGTGATATTGTTGCCAGAAGGCTGGAGGTGCTGGCTGCTGGTTGGAGGAACTGGGGTCTGGAGCAGTGGCAGATACCTACCCCCCTTCACCAGCCATTGATATTCTACTGGGTTGGCCTCAAACCTCTGCCACCACCGCTGGACTGCTATCTCCTGATGTGTAGGTAGAAAAGCAGGAGTAGCTATCTCAATAAAGGCTAAACATGTAAAGAGACACATTGTAAACAGTGCTCTGTGCAAACACTTGTTTAAATTATATAGTGGCACAGTAGCAGTAAATTGCTTGTCCCCTAGGACCATTGAAATATGATATGATTGAGTCACAGGGCCATTTTTTACCCATCCATGTCTCATATAAATCACTGATTGCCTGAAACTAATAAAGGAATTAAATGTACAGGTGTTTTCTCTTATAAAGGATTTCCTAGTAAAAAACTAAACAGATGCTGTGCTATATTCATAAAGGCATGCTGGCTAGCAGCTGGGGCAGCTGTAATGGACATATCTTACTTTAATTCCAATGGCTCTACTCTTCTCCAAATGCCTTTCAATTATACCATCATTCCAAAGAGACAGGTGAACAACAATGATAGTACATCACACATGTCACATATAAAATGCAAATGTCCCATCTGCCATAAGTGAACCGTGGGAAAAACAATGCACTGAAGTACAGGGAATGGAATGGCACACATAGATTGTATTTGGCACTTTTGTTACAGGGTATCTCATCCGCAAAACAAAAAATCAGGCACTTAGTCCAATTTTACTCACTGACCTCGCCTTCATCCACAACAAATATCAGGATAGATTCCTAGGTAACAGCAAGGGAATTAAAGCCAATCAGCCTCACATGCTATATGTGCAGAGTGAACATTCAGGGGTGGTAACAACTTACAGTGTTGGGAAGTTGTACCTTGACCTGCTTAAATACTCAACACTGTCCTCGGTAAAACATACTTGTCCCTTTTATCTGATGATCGGGAATTACATGCCTTTCCATTAGGTCCTTGGAAACCAGATCAAAAACACTTAATATTTTCTGTTAATAACGAGATATGGAAGATATCTCTAAAAGAAGCTGCTAATAGACTGTGTGAGATTGACAGGGACAATTCAGAACAGGCTCTGGCAATAGTTGACAATGGTATGACTATCTTATCATTTAGAATTTATTCCTTGGGTAACATTGTCTCATCCAAAATAGCTGTGCTTCCTCAAGACCTGTTTGCATTACATCATAGGCAATCCCAGTTTAGATTGATTCTATTGTTGACCTGGATGCTACGAATGCTATGTTCTGGCCACGTGCCTTGGTGACACATTAACATCACAAATCTGTTTTCACCAGATCATCTCTCAGAACAACAGATAGCTATGGCATGAAAATATGCTAGATACAGAATTTTACACATTGTGAAGCTAGAGAGATTATGTTCCACTGTTGCATAGATGTCCTCCTCGGATTGGATAATCCATGGGCACATTACACTGGCAATCACAACTTTTCACTTTCAGTACTGTCCACAACACCATCAAGTGGACAGGTATGAAGCGCTATGTGAAGGGTTTATATGTTAATAATGGGAACTTCCTTTCGCGTTTTGGTGTAGGACAGTGGCTTGGACTGCAAGAATACTTTAAGTGGGTCCCTAGAGTACATGGACCTTTCCTTGTACAGTCCCCAGCAGATATGATACTTCTGACTTTCAGATTGCTTTCAAATGGGCGTTAACTGATGTTGAATTATCAGGGCTGCTGTGGAATGAAGCCAGGGGTTGCCTATGTGGTAACCGTAATCTTCCATAATAATATGTTGCACACACGTCCTGTTTCCACGTGCCCATGTAGTTAGGGAGGATATGCTGTGGCCTCTGATTAATCTTACCAATGTGAGCTTTGATGCCCTGAGCAAACGGAAATCCTCATTGTTTCAAAAAGATGTGACCTTAACTTTGCCCACGGCGGTATTTGATATTCAGGTGGTTGGGTCCTCTTCGGAGATACAGTACAGGCACTTTTCCGTACTAACTCCCCATGACATTTTGGGGAGCAGGTCTATCCTATTTTTTTTATATGTCCAGTACAGCTGGAATTGTAGTGTTTTTCAAGGGCATTTGATCTAGGTTGGTCAGCACCTTCCAGAGGGTATTCAGAGTTATTCCATCTTTCATCCACTCCATCCCCTGAAGCATTTTTGGGGTCTTCAGCTGGTCATGTACCTAGTTGTAAGGCAACTGATTTCATTATTCGTTCTCCACAATAGATGTCCCATTTGATAATCAAATGGAGCTGGCACTGCTTCACAACCTGTTGTGACATCAACGCATATTGCATTACTTTGGCATACCTTCGCTTCAAGAATTGGATGAGCATTAGTTTCTGTACGGCTGATCCCTGCTCCTAGGGGTTTGGATCTAAACTCTGTTTCAATGGAACAACAGGTGGCTGTGCTAATTCCCTCAGCCGCTGTTATAGGGGCTGGATGGGTACCTACTGCTCTGTTGATTTGCTCCGAGGTTTGCCTCTGGGAACATAATTTGTGGACGCTGAGAACAGAAATGTTTCATCTACCACTCAGAACATAGAACATATGACTTTTTGTGTGATGGGAACTTTTGTTTGGCCTGTTGTTACTTTCAAATGTGTTTTCAAATTGCTTTCATTTTAAATGCTTTTATATTTTTTGCACATTTTGTTTTCTTTATGCTTTGGGCCTCCAAATAGCCTTCAATAGCTCATTAGACGGGCATATGTGGTTCTCATGTGCCAGAGTGAGTAGGTAGGAATTAGTGCCATTCTTAAATGTACACAATTCTTTCCTAAAGTTGCCTTCTCGTGGCCACATTGACTTTTGAAACACATTTGCATTTGCGACACTTGGACAGAACTTGCTCGCACAACACTTTGTGAGAACAGTATTGCATTGCTTTGGCATTGGGTACAAGCCCTTAAGGGCGTGATACAAATGTGTATAATATGACATCCATATGACGATGCCGCAATCTGTAAAACACAAACAATGGTAGCCTATTTACAATCTCTGCCCTAGGCAATGATACCATTTTCTCTATATAGCGTTTTGTTTCCTAACATCATTTCAGAAGACACTTTGTTGACTTCGAGGAGTCTCTGCATGCTGAAGCTTTCGCCTAGCAGCTAACTGACATATCCATGAGGGGTGTACAGTTTGTGAAAATGACAGGGTTCCTACTAATGGTGGGCGTAGTATTCCGCTCCGCCCACCGAGTGTACGCAGTGCTGCCTGCTTCGCGGTTTACGAAGTAGACGTAGCAGGCAGCGCTACGCACATGCCACGGCGGAGCAGAGCTACCCGCCTCCTGCCCGCCCTCATTTTAAAATAATTTAAAGCATTTTAAAGTAAGTAAAATGCCTTAACTGCGGTGCAGCATCCCGGGGCTCCCTCTTACTGGTTCAGCGGCAACTTCTTCTCACAAATGTGCATGTGTGGACGCCTGTGCATGCGCATTGTCTCACCTTGCCTCCCCCATCAGGTGGAGCTAAAGACAGCATTATCATCAATATATACTGCATTAAAGGCCTCGAATTCAGCTAGGACTTGGCTCACCAACCTTTAAAGGTGGCATGGGCATTCTTTAAACCAAAGGGCATAACATAAAACTGATAATGCCCACCAGGTGTGGAGAATGCTGTTTTCTCATTGGCTCCTGGGGCCATGTCAATTTGCCAGTACCCTGTAGTTAAGTCAAAAGTATTCAGGAATTTGGTTGCACCCATGTCAACTCTACTCATCAGCTCTTGGTATGGGATGAACACCTGTCATGGTGAAAGAGTTGAGACCTCCATAGTCCACACAGAACCGCATTTCTCTCTTTCCACCTTGTTGATGAGGCTTGGAGACAAGGACCACTGGACTGGCCCAGGGGCTCTCAGAGGGTTCAATCACTCCTAACGCCAGCATGTTGCTGACGTCAGCTTTGATGCTCTCCTTAACTTGATCAGAGTGTCGATAGATTTTGTTTTTTGCAGAAACACTGTCCTCATTGTCCACATCATAGTTACACCAGTTTGTCTGACCAGGGGTCAAGGAGAATAGCTTAGCATACTGCTGTGATACTTGCTTACAGGCAGCCCGCTGTTGGGCAGTGAGGGTGTCTGAATAGACAACTCTATCTACTGACACTCCTTTGAGCTGAAAGAGAGGAGGTCAGTGAGAGGTTCACTCTCTGTCTCCTGATCCTCATCAGTGACCATTAGCATAGTTATGTCATCCCTGTCATTGAATATCTCTAGGCCATTCACATGGATCACCCTTTTTGGGGTTCTGCTTGAGCCCAGGTCTACCATTTGTTACTATCTTAGGGTTCAGTTTAATGACTTGAAGCCAATTAAGTCCCATGTTCAGGTGCTCTGTAACCGAGCTGCATTTGGTTGAGCAGAATGTAGTAGGTCCCCCTTTCGGATGTCCATTTTGCAAGGATTTTTCAGCTGGGCAATGGAACCCTATGTAGCCTACTATAAACAAAGCCTCAAGGCACCAAGTTTCCTGTAAGAAAAGAAGATCATAGGTCTGCGGAAATTATCTTGCATCTTCCTCTAGTAAGATATTACTCAATCCATGAGTTCCATGAACAAATGTTTAAAAGGGCTGGCTGTAATCCTGCATTTTGGGTTTTATTATCAGGATTGATTAGGAATTAGATCCATATTTTGCCGTTCCCCCAGTAGTAAATAAGCGTAAAGGGTTTCTGTCCACATTCAGGTAGGCTTTGAGAACTCTTGATCAAAGACTTCACAATAGTTAAGTTTTCGAACGATCTTGTCTTAGTACTTGGTCCTACTTCTCCCCATAGCACTGTACGCCTTATTAAGACTGATCCTCCTGCTGTTTTGTTAGGTAGGAGTGGTCGTGGATGTTGCAGAGGTTCACCTTTAGGTAGCTCTATACCCCTGAGTTAAGTATGATTTGTTTTTCCATTATTTGCTCTGCTATAGCCATCACCGCCCAAGTCATAAGGGTTGCTTCTCTGTCGCTTCCCTGTGGATGTGGTCTAAATTCCATCAGATCTAAAGGGGTAATATTCACCAAGTTAATAATTCCATTTGTAATTTTTGTTGATGGTTCCTCTATTGAGGATATCAAAAGCCCCCATTGAATTATAGTTAAGGAGTAATAGAACTTTATTTCCCTGAATGTCATCTCTTCCATGTTCCTCTTTATATACGGGTCCCTTTTTCCTTATATCCTCTTGAGAAGTAATTTTCTGGGATTGTTGGCCTTCCTGCTGGTACTAAGGTACTGTGATGTTAGTTTGAAGAAAAACATTCTGTTGTCTTGTTTGTCACAGAAGGGTCAAAGGCTGATCCTAACATATCCTGCTCTTTGCATGTAAAGTTTATAACTTTGTCTTCCTGTTGTTCTCTGCTATTATCCAAATTTACTTCCTCAAATTAGCCTTCGTTTCTTGCCACTTGGTCTGATGCCTGTTGCATCTCTTTAGATACATCTTGTTCTTCTTCCCCCTAAATTCAAGTTGAACACTTTGATTTCATTAAGTCCTGCATGTTTTACTGTAATGGTTCCCATTAGCCTACTTGTGAGGCATCCATTTGCTCATTCTGTTGTCTTTCTAGCCCTGATTTCCTTTGCTTAGATTCCTTAGTAATCATCCTCAGAACATCCTTTGTATGCACTTCCATCAACGTAGTTTTCTCTGTGATGAATTGCAATATGGATTTTTGTTGGACTGTTTTCCCTTTATTTTGTGTTTTCCTTTTCCTTTTTCCTTTTTGTAAAGACTTGCTCTATTTTTGACATGTATTGACTTTCAGCTGATTGGTTCTCATCATCCTTTGCCTCAATTACTTGCTTTGAGGGTCTCTTCTCTCTGTCATTGAATTCAAGGGCAGTTCTCTGTTTGATTCTTGCAAACAGTTTTTTCCTTCGTTGTATGATTTGTCACAGGTAACTTTTCCATTGTACTGACTGAATGGGTTCTTACCCCGGTCGAAATTTCAGTAAGAATTGAGGACAACACTTGTGGCTTCTCCTCTAAAATTGCACATTGACATGTAACTTGTTGTGTTGTAGTCATGATTTTCCACTCTCTGAATAAGATAATTTAGGGCTTGCAGTTTCTTGTCTATACCCACTACGTGAACTGTCCAACTGTAGTTCTTGCTTATCCGCTTGACAATGGATTGCCATTGTCATGGCATCAACAATTCATAGGAGGGCTTCGCAGGCACCCCCAGATACTTCTCTGGCTGTTTTTCAGTATCTTCCTTATCCAGTGGTTCATTATCGGTTTTCACATTGGTAAGGTCCGCAAGTATCGAAGAGCTGCTAGTTTGTGCCATGAAAGGACACAAACTAGTTGTGATACTGCCCCCTGGCTTCTACTATCGTCCATACAGTTTACAGGCGGTATTATTGGATAGCTTATCTGTACTATATTTGCTTTATTTATTGAATATGCCATTTCCGATAACTCGATTGATGGTTGGTCACATATCTCAGATCCCCCTAAGTGCTCCTGTTGGCCCTGTTGGTCCGACCGTGTGGCATTCAAACTTTCCCCACTACTGAGGTTTAATGTTGAGAAAGAATCTGTCAAATTATTATAATGGATGTCTACTTCTAATATACCTGAAATAACTGGTTACCCATCTTGCTGAGGATCTTGGCACCCGCCGGTTGTGTTGCTATAATTAGACCTTTTACATCCTGTATTGTTAGCCATAGGTTGATTTGGGTCTGGGCTTCTTGAATCTAATAAATAAACTTCATTTGATTGCAACGTTAGGTATTCTGTTATTTTCTTCCCATTTTTCCTGTGCAGAGAGCACATTTTTACTTTTTGTTGGAACAATTGCAGCAGTAATAGATGTGTCCAAATCAGTAATTTCAACCAGACATTTTACTGGGTCTTGCTGTGGAGATTTTTGTCTAGTTAGCTGGCTTAATCCTCTGCTGCATTGCCGCTGCACTTGCTTTTCTAGAGCACATAGTTGAGCAAGTTCATTTGTTGTATCTGTCTCCTCAGGTAAGGATGATGATAATATAGGCTAGCAACAGCCAGAAAAAAACGGCAAACAACAGACAATAAGACCTCAAAGTTCAATATATTACATCTGAGGTTTTGTGGGGTTACAGCTATCTGTTGGTAGTTGATAGTAGGTAGCTGTTTCCAGAAGGCTACTACAAAAAACTACAGTCTTCCTTGGAGCAGGCGGGGCACTCCAGGCACCCCTGCAACCACACCCGGTACTAGCCTTGCCACTTCCAGTGGGTGTCTGGGGCTCTCTCTTTTAGCAGGAACCTTTATGCCACTGCTGCTTGCCTCTTGTGCTGCAGTACTTAATGGTTGTTGACAAATTACTAGATGCATAGCAATATAAGACAATGAAAGTGATAACGTGTTTGTTTATTTACTTACTTCCTTCACATGCCAGGTACCTTGCTCTGCCTGCTCCCCCCTGCCTGTCCTCATTTCTGTCTTTGGGCCTCGTCAGTGCTGAAGTTTATCACTGCCTCTCCCCCCCCCCGCTCCAGTCTATGGAGCATAGGCTACTGAAATAACAATGGGGGAGCTGGCAAACAGGCAGGCTGGCTAATGGGCATGGTTGGTGGTAATCAAAAGGATTCTGTGCTCTACAGTCCTTATCGCACTCCGTCGCTCCAGTCACTTCACTTCACCCTCAAGTGATGGGAAACAAAACTGTCCCAAATCCCAACCAGACTCAAATCACCTTATCGGCCATGGCACAGAGACGGTTCCTCAGCACCGCGGCACTGAACAGATGGCTCAGATGCATACACCACTGCAGCTGCCTCAGCTTCTTCCTCCTAGCTCTCGCTCCACTCCGCTGACTTGTTCCACTTCTGGGTAAAGCACTTTAACACCTGGTGATAGGGTAAATAGCAAAAATGGGATTTCCTACCCCAAATTAAGGAAATTTCCAGAGGAGGGCATAGAATACTCAAGTAGGGTATTTCTGTGAAGCATCCTGCACCGGCTGGACCTCATCCAGAGCCGGCTAACCTTTATGGAGCAGGGCATGGACCAGCTCCGGCCCGACATACATATTGGCCTTTTTGGCAATTTTAGAAAAATATTGTTTTGGTGGGAGGGATTTGTTATTTGTTGGGGTTGGATAGAGAGGGTGGGAAGGGAGTTGGCAGTGGTACTGGAGAGACTTTTTTGAACATTTTGAGTTTTGGGGCTTGGGTCAGCTTTGTTTGGGAAAGGGATGGACATATCGTTTTTGTGGAGAGGGTGGGTTGCTTTGTAAATAAATAAATGACGACAATGTTTTTTATAATCGTAGTTTATTTTACTTTTACTTTCTACTGCTGCCTTTAAGTAGTTTTATGCAGCCTGTGTATTTGCTATTAACTTAGAGATAGCGTACATGCAGCAATAACAGGGGAGGCATCACAACTTCACAAGCAAGGTCCTACTTCCAATTCCACCGAGGTGAGCTCCAACTGTAGGATTGATCTGAATGATTGATTGATTATCCATTGTAGGCAACTAAATGAAAGTAGATAGACTGAGTAAGTGGATTATATGTTTATCAAAGATTTACCAAGAATTGATACCACCTGAGTGCTACGTGAAGACACAATGAGAATGCCTGATTGTGTTAAAATAAAAATAATAGCAATACTAGCAAGTTCTGGCTAATGTGGAGCTAGCAGTATTATATGAGAAATGCTCAAGTTATCAAAATGGACTCTAAGTCTGGAGTCAATAAGCTTAGGTTAAGTGTTTACAGTTCGGCAACACAAGGCCTGAATGATGATGATGCTGATGTTCTTTTTATATCCCAAAAAATTGATCATTTTTAATGTGTGGGTTGGTAATGGGCTGGTGTGGGCTACGGCTTAAAAGATTCTACATTAAGTTGCTGTTGCTTTCATCACATCCGCCCCACCAATTGTGTGATACAATGGTGGTATAATTTAAGCCACACCTCGATAAATCACATAGCTCGGTGGAATAGGGTCAGGGGTTTGATGAATGGATAGGTAGTGGGATTTGGAAAGGTTTGACAAAGACAAACACTACAACACAAGGCCAACATTCATCTGGGCAATAAGCAGCAGCCATCAATCTGTTATGAGAAGGAAACAAAGGAATGAGTATGACAGAGTACAGATACATGCATTGCAAACAGTCACTCTGCCTGCGAGACCTAATTTACCATATAACTAAATGTTCTGTCTTCAAGCTTACGGAGTAAACCCAACCACTCACTTCTCCTAGTTAATATGTTAAAACAAAAATGATACTGTATGGTGAAATTTGGTGGCACATCTGCATTCTCTTCGGCTATGTCCACTCTTTGGGGCCTGTCTGCATTGGTCCTCAGGTAAGTAGGAGTGTTGTTGAGCTCAGCTAGCTTGCGCCTTCTGTTCGTGAAGGAGACTAGAAGAAGGCCTGCAAATTGTAAAAGAGAAACTGTATTTAGAGTACAGGAGAAGGACAGAAGGTAAGCTTCATGAGGAGTGTATCATGAAGTCTCAGAGCAGCGCCCAAAAAATAAAATTGGGACTTAGAGTATCACCTTTGCCACAAGTCTCTCTCTCACACACACACACACACACACACACACACATACACGTGTTACCATCCTTGTGGGGACTATGTGTGAATACCTGCCTTGTGGGGACTAACCTTTCCCAACGTTTTTACAACATACTAATAACATCAAAATGTTAAGAAAAAATTCATAATACAGGATCCTGCTTCAAATTTGCATATATACTGTTATTTAATTGTGTGCACAGCACCATCCTTGTGGGGACTTGAACACGTGCTACCATACTTGTGGGGACCTAGTCTGTAACACTATTTGTGAATTAATACAGTCGAAGGCACATGGCTAAATGTTTATTTTATCAACAATATGCACAAACAACATTATAATCTATTCATATATGAATTGCTGCATATACTAGGGGTATACAGTAAAGACAGATTATGTTAATGTCCCAGAAAATAACATATCATGCTTAAACAAAGAGTCTTAATGGTATATTGAACCTAGTTATTAGTGCTTGAAATCTTAGGAGATAAGGGAACTAACACATAAAGAAATTAACATATGTAAGCAAGGAATAAGGTCAAGTGGAACCCAGAGCTTGATGAACTGCTTACATTTTTGCCAAAATAAATGTTCAAGTCCCCACAGAGATAGTGGGTGAAGATCACTGTGTTTAAGTCTCCATAGAAATAGTGTGTACATTCAAAGCTTAAATCCCGTTACAAAGAATGTGAAGCTAATGATGTTCAAGTCCACACGGAGGTTGTGTGTTATCATAGAGATGTTCAAGTCCCCACAGAGATGGTGTGTTATTATAGCGATGTTTAAGTCCCCACAGAGATAGTGCATGAAGGTGATTGTGTTTAAGTCCTCATCAAAATAGGGCCCGATTCACAAAGGTAAACTTAGGCAAAAAGTCCAACTTTACTACTTTTTTCAGTATTCACAAAGGTAAATTTAGACAAAAATTATAACTTAACCTCTTTTTCAATAATCACAAAGCCCCATACAGATAATGTGAAGCTGATGATGTTTAAGTCGAAGCAAACACAAGGAGATGATGGACGGAGTGCTGAAACTTTTCAGACACTCATCCCCAGTCACATATCTGGGTTAAATCCATCATCGTTCTTTAGCTCGCTTCGCCACCCCAGTTCAGACGAGCTATATGCAAATCAGTCTTGACCCTGTGCCTCATGGGAACAGTCTGGCCGGAACTGCCAAGCCAGGTCTTCCCTGGACCGAAAACAATCATCCTGGGACTGGTTTCGGGGTAACACGCCCTCATCAGCCAGGATATCTTGAATCCAGTGGCAAAGTGAGCCCAGGACCCACGTCTGGACATACCCTGCCAACTTAGGGCAAGCAAAGCAAACACAAGGAGATGATGGACGAAGAGCTGAAACTTTTCAGTCACTCACTCCCAGTCACAGATCTGGGTTGAATCCATCACCATTCTTTAGCTCACTTTGCCACTCCAGTTCAGACTGAGCTATATGCAAATCAGTCTTAACCCTGTGCCTCATCCCCCTGGTGCTTCAAGTCAAAACAGAGCTTGCGTTTAATTACAGGAATGCTCAAGTCCCCACAGAGATGATATGTTTTTATAGTGATGTTCAAGTCCCCACAAAGATAGTATGTTATAGCGATGTTTATGTACCCACAGATATAGTACATGAAGATGATTGTGTTTAAGTCCTCATTAAAATAGGGCCCGATTCACAATGGTAAATTTAGACAAAAAATCTAACTTTTCTACTTTTCAGTTTCAACAATGTAAACTTAGACCAAAGGTCTAACTTTACTACTTATCAGTACTTCACAAAGCTCCATACAGAGAATGCGAAGCTGATGATGCTCAAGCCCAACCAGAGCTGCGTGTATTTACAGAAATGCTCAAGTCCCCACAGAGATGGTGTGTAACTCTAGTATTGCCACGGTTGCCAAAGAAAATGTGTGTGATTATAGACATGCCCAGGTCCCCACAGAGATAGTGTGTGATTATAGACATACGCAGGTCCCCACAGAGATAGTGTGTGATTATAGACATTCCTAGGTCCCCACAGAGATAGTGTGTGATTATAGACATGCCCAGGTCCCCACAGAGATAGTGTGTGATTATAGACATACTCAGGTCCCCACAGAGATAGTGTGTGATTATAGACATTCCTAGGTCCCCACAGAGATAGTGTGTGATTATAGACATGCCCAGGACCCCACAGAGATAGTGTGTGATTATAGACATTCCCAGGTCCCCACAGAGATAGTGTGTGATTATAGACATTCCTAGGTCCCCACAGAGATAGTGTGTGATTATAGACATGCCCAGGTCCCCACAGAGATAGTGTGTGATTATAGACATTCCCAGGTCCCCACAGAGATGGTGTGTGACTATAGTATTACCACAGTTACCAAAGAGAATGTGTATGATTACAGACATGCCCAGGTCCTCACAGAGATAGTGTGTGATTAATGGGATGCACAGGAATAGCACACAGTTTTAGTGCGTGATTATAGTCATGTACAAGTCCTCACAGAGATATTGAGCGATTATAGTGATGTTTAAGTCCCCACAGTGATAATATGTGATTACAGTCATATTCAAGTGATGTGTGTAGTGATAGGTATGTTGAAGAACCCATCCCGAACTGCCAAGCCATGTCTTTCCTGGACCGGAAACAGGCTTCCTAGGACCGGTTTCTGGCATTTCAACCGTCTTCAGCCAGGCTTGCTTGAATCCAGTGGCAAAGTGAGCAAGGGACTCACGTCTGAGCATACCCTGCCAACTTATGGCGAACAAAGCAGTACAAAAGGGGGTGGTGATGGATGGAGCATCAGAACCAATCAAACACTCACACCCAGTCAACAGATCTGGGTTTAATCCATCACCGTTCTTTAGCCCACTCTGCCACCCCAGTTCAGACATGGCCATATGCAAATCATTCGGACCCTGTGCCTCATGGGAACAGTCCAGCCCGAACTGCCAAGCCAGGTCCTCCCTGGACTGGAAACAAGCATCCTAGGACCGGTTTCTGGCTAATCAGCCGTCTTCAGCCAGGCCTGCTTGAATCCAGTGGCAAAGTGAGCAAGGGACTCACGTCTGAGCATACCCTGCCAACTTATGGCGAACAAAGCGGTACAAAAGGGGGTGGTGATGGACGGAGCATCAGAACCAATCAAACACTCACACCCAGTCAACAGATCTGGTTTTGATCCATCACCGTTCTTTAGCCCACTCTGCCACCCCAGTTCAGACATGGCCATATGCAAATCAGTCTGACCCTGTGCCTCATGGGAACAGTCCAGCCCAAACTGCCAAGCCATGCCTTCCCTGGACCGGAAACAAGCTTCCTAGGACCGGTTTCTGGCATTTCAGCCGTCTCAGCCAGGCTTGCTTGAATCCAGTGGCAAAGTGAGCAAGGGACTCAACGTCTGAGCATACCCTGCCAACTTATGGCGAACAAAGCGGTACAAAAGGGGGTGGTGATGGACGGAGCATCAGAACCAATCAAACACTCACACCCAGTCAACAGATCTGGGTTTAATCCATCACCGTTCTTTAGCCCACTCTGCCATCCCAGTTCAGACATGGCCATATGCAAATCAGTCTGACCCTGTGCCTCATGGGAACAGTCCAGCCCAAACTGCCAAGCCATGCCTTCCCTGGACCGGAAACAAAGCAAACAAGCATGAAAAACATCAGTGGAACATGGCATGGTTGCATTTCAGGTAGTAGTACAAACAAACAATACCATCGAGTGTGGTCATTTAAGTTATTATAAATAATTAACAATAGTAAACAGTGTTTATTCATAAATAGGTAAACAATACAGCTCTAACTGTACGCTTTATATGCAATGCATCACTGCATCACAGAATGATCCTTACAAAATGATTGCTGTTGTGCACCTATAGCAGACGAGCGGTTGATTCATTGATGCCAGATGTTATGAAAATGGTGAAAAATAATATTAACAATAGATGATAATAATAATAATAAAAATATATTAAAAATGTAAACTAATAAAGAAAATACAACTAAAATTCATAACAATAAAAATATTCTAAATAAGCAGCATTATCCTCAAGCATACCATTCATTTTAATTTATTAAACTGCTATCTAATTGCTCAACCATCCACGCATGCATACAGCAAAGGGCCACACTGTCTGGACACTAAAAATGGCTGCCTGTCATTGCCACAAGGACATCAACAACAATAACACAGAGTAAAAAGGCAATGGGAACAAAGAGAAGAAGGCAAGCAGGCCTATGGCAAAAACCCACTGGATACCTACACAAAATGGCCACCAACTGACAAGCGACAAGCTCAGCTCATACTTCCCACGCCTGACAACACCTCCCCCCCCAATGCTGCAGATAGGCCAACCATCACGACCTGAAATCCTGCCACAGTTGAACACACCACAACTACCATGCAGTAGACCCACTCGTGAGACCCTACAGATTCCTTCCCTTCGCACATATTCCACAGGGCCACAGCCGCCATCGAACCCGAACTAGGACGGACCATCAACGCCTTCCTCATGTCCGGCATCTTCCCGGACGACTGGAAACGGGCAGAGGTAAAACCACTCCTTAAGAAACCCACGTCCGAACCAATGGACATGAAAAACTACCGGCCCATTTCTCTCCTCCCTTTCGCGCCGAAAGTCACCGAGCGACTAGTGAACGCCCAGCTGACCACCTTCATCAAAGAGAAGTCCATCCCAAATGCATCCATGTCTGGATTCTGCACCAACCAAGGCACTGAGACCGCTCTCCTTGCCGCCACAGATGACTCCGCCTGCTACTCGACCAGGGACACACCGCCACCCCCTCATAGACCTCTCCGCAGCCTTCGACACTGTCTCTCATCGCACCCTTGCAGCCAGACTTCACAACGCAGGGATACAAGGAACCGCCCCCGACTGGGTCCGATCCTTTCTCTCCGGCAGAACCCAGAGGATCAGACTCCCTCCCTTCCTCTCCGATCCCACTAATAACAACTGCGGAGTACCCCAAGGCTCGTCTCTCAGCCCCATGCTCTTCAATGTCAACATGGCCCCCCTCTCCACCATTGGCAGACAGCATGGGCTCAGCATTGTATCCTACGCTAATGACACCCAGTTCATCCTCTCACTCATGAAGAATCCTGAATACACCAGACTCTGCTTCCAGGAAGGAATGAAGACCGTGGCAGCCTGGATGAAAGACAGCTGCTTGAAGCTCAACTCAGAGAAGACCGAGGTCCTCATCCTCGGATCCTGAAACTCCGCCTGGGGCAGCACCTGTTGGCCTTCCATACTTGGAAATCCACCCACTTCTACTGACCACGCACACAACCTCGGCAACATCCTCGACTCCTCCCTCTCCATGAACCGACAAATCAACGCTGTTGCCTCCACCAGCTTCAACTGCCTACGCATCCTCCACAAAACTTCAAGTGGATCACCCCTGACTGCAGAAAGACCGTCACCCACGCACTCATAACCAGCAGACTGGACTATGGCAGCACCTTGTAAAACAGATTCAACAAAACCCTACTATGCAGACTCCAGACCATTCAGAACGGCGTTGCAAGACTTGTCCTCGGAACTCTGCATCATGAACACATGACCCAACACCTGCAAGACCTCCACTGGCTCCCGGTCGAGAAAAGGGTCACATTCAAACTCCTCACCCATGCCTTTAAATCCCTCTACCACATCGGACCGAAATACCTCAACGAGTGATTATCCTTCCATGTACCAAGAGAAGCCTCCACTCCGCCGACCTCACCCTGGCAAAGGTCCGCCACATCCGCAGAAACAGAAAGAGCAGGAGAGCTTTTTCCTACATCGCAGCCAAGACCTAGAACAAGCTCCCCATGAATATCAGATGCTCATCAACCTTGAACACCTTCAGGAAGGACCACAAGACATGGCTCTACGACTGATCCGGAGCTGCCCCCCCAGGTCCTTGAGACCCTCACGGGTGAGTAGTGCGCTTTATAAACCACTGATTGATTGATTGAGTGATTGATAGATTGATTGAACCAGCAAGCAAGAAGGCATGGCCAAACCATTATGATAGGAAAACAAGACGTGCAAGACTATGGCAAAAGCACACTGGATGCCTACGCAAAATGCCCACCAGCCACATGGTCAAACAGCAAGCAAGGAAGCATGGGGAAGAAAGAGAAGATATGCAGGCCTACGGCAAAAGCACACTGGCAGGCTACACAAAATGGCTGCCAGCTACATGGCTAGAACAACAAAAACCAGCAAGGAGGCAGGGCCTCAAACAGAGAAGACATGCAAGCCTACGGCAAAAAAACTCTAGATGCCTACGCAAAATGGACACCAGCTACATGGTCAAACAGCAAGCAAGGAGGCATCGCATCGGGATCAAAGCGAAGATATGCAGACATATGTCAAAAGCACACTGGCTGGCAACACAAAATGGCCACCAGCCAATTAGTCAGAACAACAACAACAAGCAAGGAGGCATGGCCACAAACAGAGAAAACCTGCAGGCCTATGGGGTAAGCACAATGGCTGGCTACACAAAATGGTTGTTATCCACATGGTCAGACAACAACAACAACCACCAGCAAAGAGGCATGGTCACCAACAGAGAAGACATGCAGGACTATGGGTAAAGCACACTGGCTGGGTACACAAATGGGCCACCAGCCACATGTTCACAACAACAACAACCAGCAAGGAAGCATGGTCACAAACAATGAAGAAATGGAGGCCTAGGGGGAAAGCGCACTGGCTGGCTATACAAAATGGACGCCAGCCACATGGTCAGAACAACAACAAGCAGGAGGCCTGGAAAACAACAAACACATGCAGACATAGGGTGAACACGGACTAGACAAAATGGCCACTGGTCACATAAACAACAGAGGAAGATGGTGGCCTATGCCATACACACATACACACACACCGTGGCCAGATAAAAGAGGCATGGTAACGCAGAGAACACAGCCTTTATTTAGCAATACCAAAAACAAAAAATATTAGGGCTAAAATGTTCACAACAACACTTGTCCTCCAAAGGCATTGCCCCATCTTAACACTGTTTGCAGGGGAAAAACCTAAAATACCACAAAACACTTTTTGTATTTGAATCTTATGCCATCCATGGCCTAAATTATGTTTAAATTCTATAGACAGCACAGAAACAGTTGTTTCATTCACCCATGAATAACACAAGGCCTACTGGGAGGAAGATCCATTGGCAGACTAGGCCACATAATGAATTAAATCAATCAATATTGCAAACTTGTTAAAAAACATGGAGAAGAAAATGTACTGAACTGTGCAACATTTTTCCTTTACAAAAGAAGATACATTTAAAGGAACAAAACAATACCCCTACTAAAACGGCAGCCCACCCCCGACAATAAATTTTAAAAATCATATAAAAGTGCAAATAAATCCAGGTGCATGCCCCAGGTCAAACAAACAACACTGTTATACACCAGTTTTTCAACCTATTTGTGATATCTCATAAACAAAGTCCTTAAATCCTTTATTATGTGATGCAGACAAGGAGAGTTATCCTTCCAGCTCTGAACTCCAATGAAAAGTGACCAGGAGAGGGACAAAGCACTGGGAGGAGCCTGCTTAACAGGAAAAGGAAGCTGGCGTCTCTGGAGCACTTCTTTCAGATTAGGGAAAAAAGTGCAAGTGAGCTCAAAGTCTTGCGGGAGCTCGCTGGCAGTTTGAGAAGTCTTGCACATGCTCCCAGGCAGCCCGAGAGTCTTGACGCTCACCGTTGAGCACCAAAAGAAAAAACTGCTCTTCATGCCCAAATGGTGGAATTCAGAAATTCCACAGGAGCGTGGAGTGCTTGAATTCGGCAAACTTCACGAGTGGAGAGGAGCAGAGTTTACGGCCTAGTCATATAATTTATTCTGCTTAGTAGAGCCACGAGATTATAAATTAATTCATTTGAATTTTTAAATAATTGATTGGTAACTTATGACGAAATACGAGAATCATGTGCTGAAATTAAATAGTACTATTTAATGAAATTGTTGGAACATTATTTTTTTTTAAACTCATGAGGGAATGTAATATCATTTGTTGAAATGGAAAATAATTGTTTAGTGAAATATGGAGAGAATTGATTTGATGTGAATAATACATGATAGTCTGACTTCATTGTCTATACCAGAGAAAACATAAATTGAATGAAACAATGCATGCATGCCATGTGACCAAGGCCCCCCAGACCGCCGAAACACGTTATGGTGGAAGGTCAATAAAAAGAAAAATGATAAAACTGTTCAGTGTCTGCTCCGATCTGTGTGGATGTATTTGCCAGCAGAGTTCACGGTAATTATCTGTATGCTATTGGTATGCATACCATTTCTCTTGTGTAGTCCTTGTAATTGCTCTTTGTATTCACTCTGTAAAGAGCTCAAATACCATTGAGCCACGTTTTTGCTATATAAAACTTGAGAAATAAATAAATAGATACTTGAGATACCTCTACCTATAACTGGTAAATGTCAGTGTTGTTTCAGAGTTTAAAACTGAACGATTCATTTACCTATATTGTGACTTTAACCTTTGGTTCTAAAAATAAAAAAAAACATGAATCCTTGTACATAATTCCTATTCATTAAAATAAATATTTAGCAAGTAATAAATAATTGTCATGTATTCATTAATTAAGTTCTCATCCTGTAACTATAAAAACCTAGTAGACTGCACCAAAATTATATCGTTAAAAATAAGTTTTCCATAATTTACATATTTATCATCATCATCAACAACTTTATTGCAGTCAAAAGACCATAAAAGTGCAAAATAGGCAACATTTCAATAAATTCATTCTCAGATACACTTGAAACACCAAAGGCCCACAATTACAGCTGCAAATGATTACAATTACACACTCTCCAATAAAAAAAATAGGCAAGTTTCATTACAACACATACATTAAAACCATATAATAAAAGTATATACAACAATTTAAAAAAGTTGCTGATGAATTTCATAAACTGCAATATTAAAAAGAAATGCTAAATAAAACCACATTTAAAAAGTTAGATTTAAGAGAGTGGGAAAAAGGAAGGCAGACCAGCTAAAAAAGGGGATGTTTTGTCAGAGATGTTTTTTGAACGCAAACCGTTGCGTCAACCAGCGGCACCTAGATTTTCTATAAACAGGGCAAAAGAAGAAAACATGTAACTCTGTTTCCTCTGCATGGGTGCAAACAGTACAGCCTAGTGCAAGTGTGCCTACCATTTATTGGTGAAGGTGCGTAATGGGAGGGCCCCATGCCTAAATTGGACACATAATTTCCTCACTACCGCAGGTTATGTCTCCTCCAGGGCAGGCTCCAAGCAATATTGATCTTTACGCTCATAAACAAAGCTGTCAGTGGATCTGTTGCTAAATACCTCTGTATTCTAGAGAGTTCATCCTTACTTTAGCTCTTCACCAGTTCCTTTCGAGAAACTGAGACACTGGCTTCTTCAGGGGAGTGCCAAAGACTCGCTCTGCCCATATTCGGAAAAGGGTCCCTAACATAGGCTAGCCACAGTAGTTTCCTGGCACCATTCATCCGGGTTTCATCCATTCATTGGCAGTGAGGTTTGGTCAATGGCCGACTTCCATTCCCTACTGTCAGTGTTCACTATGCACCAGAAAGCCTTCATGACAGGAACAGAAAGGGACTGCTTTAAGGATTCCCACTTGTCCATCTCCCAGGCTTTTTTGGCTTTGGTGATTATAACTCCATAAAGCAACCTAATTGCGCTGAGCAAGGATCTATCCTTCTGAGAAGTTGGCCTGGCATATGCTGGTCACTATTTAAAGTGGCCACCTTGCACCAGTCCAATTCGACTCTTATGGTAGATAGGTTTAAGACAACCTTTTATAAAAAGCTATCCTAGTGGTAGCTGTGGAGAGCAGCCTTCAGGCTAAGACTCACAGGAATGTAAGGCAGCTTGTTTTACCTTATAATCTCTTGAATTACCAAATGAAAGGACACCACACAGGTGTATATATATATATAAAATATACATCTATTTATTTCTAGACGCACTCTACTAATCTTTTTATGAGATTAGAAGTCAGGAGCATATGCACAAATCAATGTTTCATAACAAAATAAGAACTTATATGGCTGGGGCCCTAGGGGCGTACCAGACCATATACTAAAAAAGAGGTTTAGGAATGTCGACTTGCAAGGGGACAAAGCCTAGGGCCTTTTGAATCGCTAGGGCCTCACTAATCCACCCAAGGCAGGTAAGTAAAGGACCCACGGGAGGCGCGTGCAGTGTGAGAACATAGCCACGGATTCCCCATTGATTTCAATGGAGCAAGTTGGGTTGGATTTTTAAAGTTTTAGGGTACTTCGGGAGAGTCTACAAGCAAGCCACTTACAAGGTAAGTACTTGGAGGGCCAACACCCACAGGAGCACCGGAGTGCACAAGTTACCTCACCCAGGGAAGCCGGGTGCATAGGTGTCTTTTGGTGCCGGGTCGCGGAGTCATTTTCAATGGAAGCTGAAGAAGATTTGCTGCTTGTGAAGACTGGAGAAGTGTCCGGTGGAATCCAAGGCTGGATTCAGAAGAAGGAAGACCTGAAAGCAGAAGGGACAGTGTTCACAGTCACTTGCCAGTGACCCGGGGCCAGGAAGATAGATGCCCACGGTAGTCGGGTGATTTCAGGTGATTCACTGGTGTCTTGACTCTTCAGCCATGAGGTCCAAGAGGCGTTGATAACAACCAGGAGCTGGTTTCAGAGTGTTCCACAAAGTCTGCAGCTTACTGAGGTGTTGGCAACTGGATTGGAGTCAACAAGCCTTGGCAACAACAAGTCTCATGGAATGTGAAGAAAGTCAGCGGTGCAGACCAGCAAGGTCTGAAGGACTCAACCAGCAAGGGTAAGTCAGGGCAGGGCTGGAGCAACCAGGGGAGCCCTTTGGTTTGATGTGAAAATCTTCAGGGGACCCACAAGCCAGCCGGCAAGAGATCGCAAAGACGACTTGTGAGGATTCGCTTCACAGGAGCCCACGGTCACTCGGGACAAGGTAGGCCTCTGATTTGCAAGGGAAATCCTGCTGGAGGCGTGGTCTAATGCACAAGTTCGTAGAATGTCGTGAAGGGGTTGCACTTGACAATAGTGCACGGTACACGGGTATTGCTGTTCTTCGTCACTCGTGGGGTCCACTTGCCTCAGATTTGCTGGGGACTCACAATGGCCATCGAGAAGTCAGGAAATCTACTTCTGGGGCTGCAGGGTCTTCGTACTCTGGCGCAGCGTTTGGAGTGCGGATTTCACTGACCGGTGCTGGTGTTGAACTACTTGGCCCAGAAGTCTGTGGGGGCAGCATGACCATCAACAGCCCCTCCTTCCTCCCATCAGCAGACTTAAAAGACCTCGCGCCTCCCGCTTCGCGGGACGCGCAGAGTTTGGAGTGCGGATTTCACTGACCGGTGCTGGTGTTGAACTACTTGGCCCAAAAGTCTGTGGGGGCAGCGTGACCATCAACAGCCCCTCCTTCCTCCCATCAGCAGACTTAAAAGACCTCGCGCCTCCCGCTTCGCGGGACGCGCAGCGTTTGGAGTGCGGATTTCACTGACCGGTGCTGGTGTTGAACTACTTGGCCCAGAAGTCTGTGGGGGCAGCGTGACCATCAACAGCCCCTCCTTCCTCCCATCAGCAGACTTAAAAGACCTCGCGCCTCCCGCTTCGCGGGACGCGCAGCGTTTGGAGTGCGGATTTCACTGACCGGTGCTGGTGTTGAACTACTTGGCCCAGAAGTCTGTGGGGGCAGCGTGACCATCAACAGCCCCTCCTTCCTCCCATCAGCAGACTTAAAAGACCTCGCTCCTCCCGCTTCGCGGGACGCGCAGCGTTTGGAGTGCGGATTCCACTGACCGGTGCTGGTGTTGAACTACTTGGCCCAGAAGTCTGTGGGGGCAGCGTGACCATCAACAGCCCCTCCTTCCTCCCATCAGCAGACTTAAAAGACCTCGCGCCTCCCGCTTCGTGGGACGCGCAGCGGGACGCGCCGGGCTAAGCCCGGGCAAAGGGCGGGCCGTCTACGGCCGTCCAAGGCCGACCGAGGCTGGGCTGGGCCACCCCCCCTGTTGTTGGCTGCATACATGCTACAAGCTGTCCCAGAGTCAGGTGACTGATAGTCTCATTGCCTCTCTAAGGCATATAGGGGGCTGTCTTTTACAGTTTTTTTTTTTGTTTACTGTTCCTCAGTTTTATTTGTCATATTATCCTCACTGCACAACTTATTGGTTTTTCATGCTAATTGTGTTTCATCTCACTTAACAAATTATCATGGCTACACACTCCACAAAATCAAGGCTCTCTTTGGTGGGGGGCTCTGTTAGGGGGACTTTGGATCATTTTATCACCAGGGCCGCTTCTGTTTTAGAGCAAGAGATTGCTATTACGGAACGCTGTTTATCACTGGACCCTATTTACCAGAAGCATTCGTCCCTGGGCCACATCCAACAGATTCCTTCGCCTTCAACTAGGACCCCTGCCCCTGATTCCATCGACGACGCCGGCCCTTCCGTGCAATCATATGACCCAATAGTCATAGCGGCTACTCCAAAGGAACTTGACATATGCCCTCCCAATTCGCTATCATTAATGGTCTCTTCCTTTGAGGACCTAACCCCAACTGACACCGTTAAGATTCCTAAGAGAAAACCAGTAAAGAATAGACCCTCTTTCTCCAAGCTTACAGCAAAAAAAATTCCTACTGCTCCAACAAAAAAAAGGAGAAGAGACTGTCATCCTGATGTGCTTAAACCTACACCTCAATTAACACCGACCCTCACACGAGCTAGGTCTTCAACACTCCCGATACAGCCTCCCATCTCTCCTTTCTCCAACTTACTGGCTGACATAGAGCACCTGGTAAGATCTTTACTTTCACCTTTAGTGGAGAGAGTTAAGAATATTGCAACACAGCTAACATGCCTGGAAGCATCCCACGCTTCACTTATCGCCTCAAATAACGACCTGAATTCCCACCTATGTAAAAATCCTACTGTGGCTATTATGCCCCTCCCTTCCACTCAAACAACTACTCAGCCTAATACAACGAATCATACAGAGAACATATCTGTTCCTCCGCCTATAGCAGAGAAAAAAATCACCGCCAAGGGGGCTTTAAGAGAAGATCAACTCTCCAACCCTGTAGTGTCCCTGGGTAATAACATCAACTGGCAGCCCACTTCGGATTACAAACTGGATAAAAGCTCTTACATCGACTTGCCCCCCGAAGCGGCTCCCTACGTAGTGACACTCACTGGCGTTCCAGTGCTTGCCCAGGGTAAAAACGGAGAGATACCAGGAACTCAAAAATAAAGTAGTATACTGGCTGACCCAAATAGACCACTCCCCCCAGAAATTAATGGTGAAATATTACATGTTAGGAGACTGAAATGGTTGGGCACTAGACCGAAGGACATTCAGGGTGATATCATCATAATTAATTTTAGAGATCGTAGGGTGTTACCCCACATTGTGGATTGGTACACCCCGAGCAGGGGTATGGGAATTTCTACGGTTGACTTAAGTTATTTTTACCCCCGCTCCCTCTTGTCTAATCCCACATCTCCACACCCACCATCGAGGTTCAACATCCAGGCTCACCACTTCACTCTCCCAACTTCAAACAGATATGCCACTCTTTCAGGTTTGGACGAACAGGATTGACTTTTTAACTTTGGACCTGTGGCTGATAATTTTTTACCACGAGTATTCTGCCAATTATCCCAGAACCTGATAACCTGAATTTTAAGAATAACACACCGCATATTGACAATATGGGGTGGAAGTCAACTTCTGGCATCGTCCCTCACTCTCCATCTTTAGAGCTAATGCTCTTGACTGATTGTTTGACAACCAATCTTCCTTCCAATCATTTAGCCCACAGTGACATTTTCCTCCCTAAAATTCCTTTGCAATCCTCAGAAACCACTGAGATTGTAACAGATTCTATGACTGGTAACATCGGTACGGATAAACTCCTGCAGGGTGATGGTCTTTTGTCTTGGAATGTGGCAGGTCTCCTCGACAAATTGACTAACCCCGCATGGACTCAAACCGTTTCCCGCTACAGCATTATCTGTTTACAGGAAACTTGGACTGCCACAGAGCTCCATCTCCTAGGGTATCAGACCTTTCATACCCCAGCCTCTCCCAGTCCCCATGGTAGAAGCAAGGGGGGACTTTCGACCTACATTTCTGTAGAATGTCGATTAAAACCAGCCTTTGTCACAGGGACTTCAAATTACCAGCTTATTAGCTTGACCGGTGGCTCTTCTAAAAACATTGTCCTGGTCAATTTTTACAATAACATCCCAAGCTCTCACTTGGATTTGGTGCTTAATGGATTAAAAAATGATCTTATTAAAATAGAGTCCCAAAATAATTCTGACACTAATTATTTTCCTAGGTGATTTCAATTGCCCTCTGTGCCCACAGAGCATTAAAGGTTCTTGTGGACTGACAATTGACATGGACGATTCTCCTAGTCACTTTCGCCACTCTAAACTAGGAGATCTTTTAAATGGCTTAACATCCCATTTTAATTTATCTTTTGTCAATGACTTATGCTTCCCACCCAAGTGCTTTAAACCCACTTATAATGGGAGAGGTTGCCATACTACGATTGATTATACACTTATATCTTCCAGGTATTCAGGGACGATACTTACTTGGGAGACCCTTGACACTGTTATTAGCGATCACTATCCAATCGGGGTAACCTTAAAGCTAACCCCGTACGCTAAGGACACGGTCAGGCAGAATCCCCCTTATTTTCCTCCCCTACAGCTGGGAACCACTATGGGCCTCTTTCTTAAATGGGACAAAGTGGTTCCCTTCTCTTTTCTTAACACTTTGGTTAATAACGTATATGATCACATTCAAACTTGTTTGTCACTCACAGAAAATCCGCAGACAATAACCAATTCTTTTTCTGTAATCTTGTCAGAAATCAAAACTCTGCTCGCATGTGCCCCAAGGAAATCTCCCCCACTTACTCATGGCTGGTTTGATAGGAACTGTTCCAAAGCCTTGCGACTTTTGAAAGTAGCTTTGAAATCTAATCCTAGAAACCGCCTAGTAATACAGCAAGCTAGACACAACTACCGCACTATGCGTCAGGCAAGGAAAAACCAGCTGAAATCACAGGCTTGGATAGCCCTTGTGGAAGCCTCCGGGAAGAGGGATAATACCGCCTTCTGGAGGGCAGTCAATGCTCCCTTTTTCCGACCCTCCCAGCCCCCGATTTTGGATTCAGCCATAACCCCCGAAACTGGGGTTAAACACTTTAGCACCTTATACAACCCTACTGATTCGGCTAATCGATTGTATGAGAGGGAAAGTGATTCCAATTCCCCCTCTGATTTAACTATCACTACTTTTTTCCCCCTAAACATTCTATTCGACCATGCCGAAGTACTGATGGCCTTAAAACAAAGTCCCTCTGGGAAAGCCCCAGGCCCGGATTGCGTCCCAATAGACGTTTTTAAATCACAGCCTGATCTATGGGCTCCACTGCTCACCAATGAATTGAATTCCTTGAACACCACTGGTTTTATTCCCACTTGGCCTGAGGCAATTGTCGTCCCGATTTTTTAAAAAGGCGCGTGGGATAATCCCGCCAATTATCCCCCAATTTCACTTTTAGACTCCCTCATGAAGGTAGCCGGGCGAATTATTTTAAACAGAATACATGACTGGCTAAGCGATCAAGATAATATCTCCAACTTGCAATATGGCTTCAGACAAGGTAAGGGCACTATTGAACAGGGTTTAAATCTGACCCTTATAATAGCCAAATATACTCAGGCCAAAAAAGGCAATCTCTTTATAACCTTTGTAGACCTCAGCTCTGCATTTGACTGTGTCGACCATACGCAGTTATGGGAAACCCTTGCAGAGATTGGTTTAGATCCCCTTATTCTTTCATTTATTAAAGAGCTGTACAGGGATGCATCGGCCCGCATGAGATATGGTAATAACGGAGAATGTTCTGACAGGTTTTTCATCAGGCGAGGCGTCAGACAGGGTTGTATATTAGCTCCCTTACTTTTTACCCTTTATATTAACTCTGTTAGCCATTATCTGAACAGAACTTTTCATGATTATCCCACAATAAACGGCAAACCTATACCCATTTTGCTTTACGCAGACGATGCCGCAATTCTGTCCCAGACCCGCATGGGGCTACAAAGGGCAGTCAACAAATTTACTGACTTTATGTCAAGGAGAGGCCTAAACGTTAATACCTCCTAAACTTACACCATGTCCTGTGGCCTAGGGATCGGTAAAAAGCCATGTTCCATCTTCCTGAACGGCAACAAATTGGATAATATTGATAGTTTCCCTTATTTGGGCATTATTTTTAACAAGAGGGGCACTTGGCGAGCTGCGGCTCAAGCCAAAGGCTTAGCATTGTCTAAAGCCATAGGAGCACTGACCAACTTTTCTAAAAAACTAGGGGGTCGACCAATAAGCCCTTTACTCCAGATCTATCGGGCGAAGTGCATCTCAACTGGCACCTATGGATCCGGGATTTGGGGGATTGAACCCGTTGATAAAAATTCAACGCCTCGAGAATGCTTTCTTACGCTATCTCCTGGCTATCCCTCCTGGCACCTCCACTTATATGGTGCATACTGAATTGGGCCTCACATACATCGCTGACACGATCAATTCTTCCCCCCTTATTTTATGGCATAAAGTCTGGACCAATGAAGAGTTACCTTTTAACAGGGAAATTATTACAGACTGTCTAAAATTGAAAGATGCCAAGAACATAAAATGGTTGAACTACGTCAAGAGGTTGTCCACTGATATAGGGCATCCTGAATTTTTTACTGACCCTTCAACCTTAGTTAACATAGCAAAAGTTACGTTAAAGCGTCTTGTTCTAAATTACTGGAGCTGTCATCGATGGTTCTTAGAAAAACAAAAGAGCACTATTGCGGATTACCAGGAATCGACCATTACGAGTGGTACCCAGCAATATTTACTCTTAGAACCATCTCCGTTTACTCGCATGCTCCTGACCCGTTTTCGTACTAACACTTTTTTTTAGACTTCTAACTTTTCCCATTCCAAACTGTTGGTCCAGTGACTTACCGAAGTGTCCTTGCGACGACCTTTCAACCCAATCTAACATTCATTGTATTCTATTCTGTAGATTCTATCAATTGCCAAGGACTATCTTTTTAAAACCGCTGCTTAAATTGTGGGGATTACGTTCATGTAAAATGGCTTACCAAAAACTAAAAACCCTGGAAACTCCTTTAGCCCTGGCAGCCATTTCATCTTACCTGAAAATGACCCTGAGGCAGCGGACATCAATGGAGACCTAAGTTGACATATACCTTGATGCTTTGATTGTGTATCTCTGCTTTTACCTGAGCTTAACTACGTTACAAAATAATTGAAATTTTAATTTGTTTTAAATGGATTTTTTATATTTAAGTGTATGCACTTTTATGATATTGTTTTTGTACATATCGAATAAAGTTCATTATCTATCTATCTATCTCGTACTCTGGCGGGAGTGGGAAAGTTTGCGACCGTTGATTCAAAGTTTTGGTGCCTGCTTGGCTCCAAGGGAGATTCTTCAATCTTCCAAAGCCAGTGGAACATCGAAGGTCCAGGATTCTTCTTGTAGAGCGTCGTCCAGGGATATCTAGTTTGCAATGGCAAGGGTTCCCTATCTTATACTAAAGGAAAGGGAGGGACTAGCTCTATGACCACTCCTTTGGGAGGGTCAGGGGAGTGGGTGGTTACACCCACTTCCCTTTGTCCAGTTTCATGCCAGAGCAGGGGCATGTAGCCCCTGAACCGGTTTGAGCTGGCATATGCACAGTGCAGGACTTCAAAGCACTCTAGTAGTGCACCCACCCAGTCCCAATACACTAAATCCTGTCTGGAAAGTGGTGACACCTCCCTGTAACAGGATGCCTATTGTTGGGCCTCCTCCACTGCGAGTTTCAGTCAGCAGCAGGAGGGCAGCCCAGTGTCTGTGCTGGTGGCATCTATTTTGTGATGCCAGGCTCTTTCAGATTTCTACCGTGTTTCCACAGTAGGTACATGTCTATCCCTCTAGAAGGGTGGGATCATACTCCCACACCAGTTACTGGTGTGGGGGTATGATTCCAAGGCATTTGACACCAAACACAACATGTTTTGATGTAGCCATCCCAAAGTTAGCATTTACGGCTAGGTTATAATGCACTTAAGAGTATATGGTTTAACCGCATTCACAAACAGCCACAGAGAATAGACTCTGCCTGCTGCAGAGGAGTCCTGTTCATGCAGAGGCACCCCCTCACATGTAAACCAAGCACCCTGCCCTCAGGATTGATAGGGCCTGCCTTAGGGGTGACTGATAGGCTTATATGTGTGTGTAAGGTGAGATATAGGGAACCTATACCTCAGTGAGGAGTGCTAACACTACCTCACCCAGACTGCCGTAGCAGGCCTGTGGTGTCAGATTTAGTCTGCTTCCCAGGGGTGGCATAATACATGCTTCAGCCCCTGGTAGGCCTGGGAAGTACCTATGCCCTTGGTACCTTAGGTACCATATACTAGGGGCTCATAAGGTACCACAGTATCCAATCACTAGTGCATCTAATATGCACTCCATGTTGTTTAGAGAGAACAGAGAGACTGGGACCCTGATTAGCAGGGACCCAGCCAGACTATAGCCAGAAACCAGTGTTAACATCAGAAAAAAGTGGGGGCAACATAAGTGCCGATCCTACTCTCCTACAATCCTTAATTTGAATTGCCTCAATCAGGGCTAACTTAGCCCTGCAGCAGCTATCCTTGAACCTTATAAGGACTGTAACCTTCTATGGACTAAATCTTTCACCTAGTTTCATGCTGAGGGTGGGTTTTTCCCAATCGATATTGCTAAGACGTCATCCTTAGCGCATATGAATAATTGATGAGTACACTGTCCAGGCGGTACACTTCATCTCTCCCATCGACGCACAAGGTTTAATCCCCAACGTCATCCTCATACTGATCAATGGGGAACATGCGCACATAGACTGTATAAATACAGCACCTCTTGCTATCAGAAGGCAGGAGGGACCCGAGACTTCATGGCCAACACACTAACCAGAGACGCTGCAGCTCCGGCATGCCATCACTTCAGCTGACAGTAGTCTAACAATCCCTTGTGGGGTGTCCAGCTCAAGTCCAGGACAAAGTCCCACACTCTCACTATTCAGGTATGGGGGTTTGACTAAAGCCTAGTGGGAGTCTTGGCTCTTAGGCCTAGGGTACAAAGCACCTATCACATGCTAGGTACACTTAGGTACACCTAGATACGCATCTTAGGAGTACACACTTCATTTTATTAATGCATTTCTTATTCATGTACATGTTCATGACTATTGAAAAATGCTAGAACAATACTATTCCTTTGTATTCACTACACTGCTGCTTCTATGTCTCTGCTACTGTGTTACAGTTGTAACTGTGCACCTATTCTACATCAGAAGAAATACTGTACAATAAATTCTTATTGTAAGTACGTTTGACTGTTTCTTCTTTGTATCTCTCTGAGAGCAAAAACAAGCATGCATGAGTGTCTGGGTGAAAAGTAATAAATATATTGTTTCCACGAGTCTGAGGTTATTGTGTTCTGAGGTTGCCAAAAACGAATCTTTCCGAGAACAGGGGATTGTAGTAGGCACTGCGAGCTAGCTAATACGAACCATAGGCTGATGTATGCGGCGGGGGTGTACAGAGTTATTCTGCCATCTGACCAACAGTATATGTTATCCATAATCGTCGTAGGTCCTGCATGACAGGGTATTATTAGGGCTACACTACACCACTATCCCTCTCCCCTCTGTACCTAGACCTGGGCCAATTCACATGGTGGAGTTTGTTTACCAAACTAGAATGTATCAAGTTTTCACTCCTAGGCCTGTTGCTAGCCAAATTAGCAACAAAGTTAGAGGTTGAATTTTGGGCACACAGGTGTTCTGGTCTAGTTACAGAAGTTTGTTTAGGTCCTTTGTCAGATACTTGTGTGCCTGTGTCTGCCTGGCAGCTGGCATCTAGACATATCCCTGATACTGGTGTCAGCCTACCCACCCGGAGTTCAAAAGTTTCTGCCAATTTATCAAACCGTACTGATAGAGAGCATAGGTCTTCTTTCAAAATGGATCTGACTTTAGTCTTTAGGTTCACCACCAAGTTCCTTACCTATGCTGGGCAGTTCAGAGATACTTGACTGTTACTTGTACTGTCCGAGATCATATCTGGGTCATCCTGGTGTTTTCCAGTATCGGGCGTCTCATCATTATGCTTCTCTTTTTTTGTACCCATTCTACAGGGTTGTTTAGGTTTCCCAGTTTTGGAGAGCCCACAGTCAATTACCCCTTTACGTTGACCAAATATTGGTGTTTCCCTCTTATTTGTTGTGGGATTAGCCATCAGAGCCTGAGAGACGGATTTTGGGTCAGAGGTAGAATGGGGTGAGACCATATCAGGTGCCGAAAAATAAATGTCAGATGTTAAGGATAGACACCACTCAGTAAGTTTAATTTCTGTTGCCACCACACCAATGCCCTCTGTAGCATTTTCAATTGAAGTGGGAGCCACTGTAGGAGCAAGCTGGAGGGGCAAAGTTTGCTGTTTTGCAGGGCAATCCTGTTTCCCCTTTTTTGCAGGTATCTAGGGTTAAAAGAGAGGCCACAGGATCCAAGCAATTGCTCTATTACAGTCAGACAACCCTCTGTGGTGCCAACCCGATTGCTTGGACCCTACAGGAACCTGATAGCTTGGTGCCTCCTTTTTCTCACAATAGTAAAGAACAGTCCAGTGCATGAAGACCGTACCTTTTATCTTGCTCTAGACGCTGATTTCTGGGAGCAGGTCCTCCTAGGGCAGATGGTGTAAGGAGCCACAAAGCAGGATGGGAACTTTGGACAGCTGCTCCTCCTCGCTCCACTCTGGAGCCTGGAGCCTGTTAGAATTGGGTCGCTTGCTGTGGGAGCCCCGGGCAGGTTTTCAAGTACCTCCTGGTGCAGTGTGGATGTCGGCAGTAAGGAGCCACCAAGCAGGCTGGGAGCTGTGGTTCACTGCTCCCCCTTGCTCCCCTCTGGTGCCTTGAGCCTGTTAGAACAGGGTCCTGTGCTGTGGGATCCACGGACAGGTTTTCAAGTACCTCCTGGTGCAGTGTGGATGTCGGCATCAAGGAGCCGCAAAGCAGGCCTGGAGCTGTGGCCCTCTGCTCCCCCTAACCCCCCTCCAGTGCCTGGAGCCTGTTAGAACAGGGTCCTGCGCTGTGGTAGCCACGGGCAGGTTTTCAAGCAGCTCAATTAAATAATTAATTGACAATGAACTATTAACTGTTAATTATTTATTACTTAATTTTCTTCCAAGCATAGACTGTGTAAATTTAGCAGCCCCCAACAAAGGTGCATTTAAACTAATTAAAATTGCATAATATATATATTGTAAATTCAATTAAATATTGAAATTACAAATAATAAATAATAAATGAATCATTAATTAAATAATGCTCCACTCTATACACATACAAACCTAACATCCCACAACTAAAACATTAGTACAATAACTCAGTATTTCATAGATTACATAATTAAAAATTAATGACATAATCAGTCAAATGTAATATTAACATATTAATGATTATTTAACTTCCCACCCAGACCCTTTCAAACCTATCAGAACACAACTAAAATATAAGCGAAATAAATAAGTATTCCATACATTGCATAGTTGGAATAAATGTAATAATTAATTAAAAATAATTCATTAATTGTTAATGAATTAATACTTAATTTACTTCCGACCCTTTCCCGCATAACACTACTATTTACAAACAATGTTAAAAAAGCCTTTCTATAAACATGGTAACATGCAAAATAATATATCAAATAAAACACAATAAAATAAGTTTCAAACATTTTTTTTACCATTATATTGTTAAAAACGATATTAAAAACATCAGTAGTATTCAACACGCTATTATTTATCTAAACAGATGATAGTCTTGTCTATAATATTTATACATCATGATATTTGTGTATCATAATATTTATTTACCAATAATACTGCCTCTTGATATTTTTAATTCAATATTTTGTCCAAACACTACTACATTGTGATGCAGTGTTGTTTAAAGAGTTGTGTCTTCAACTCTTTCCTAATCCAGCATCATTGGGTAGGCTCTGATCGATACAGGGATGTTATTCCAGATTCTGAGCGCAGAAATAAATAAAAATACAAAAGCCCACTTAACCGCTTGGCTGGTAAGTCTTTCCTCCCCTGGTGCTTATCCATTTTAATTATTTAAGCCTTCACAATTATGTTCCCAAAAGATAGTAGGTTGAATTTACATGCTTTTTCCCTAAATCTGTAGGATTATTCACTGATGGTCAGCTACATAACATGTGTATTGATAGGAGTGGGAAAACACTGAGAAGAAATAATTCTATGCATCCTCACAGATTCCCAAATAATCCCTCACTGAAATATTGGTAAAATGTGTGATTTTTAAGCACAGTTTGAGGTTTCAGGGCATTCTGTGTAAGAAAAAGCAGCAGTAGGCATGCAAGCAGGATACACTTGTTTCATCTCATTCTCTAGGTTTTAGAAATGCTAGGGATTTATACATTTACCTGTTTCCCGATTAGTCCTAAGCCCAAACGGTTTTTGGTCATGGCAAGTAAGAGGAAATAGGGATGGACTTACTCTCCATTGGCCCATTTGTCAAAATTGCAACCAAAATAATTCAAATTTCCTTTAGGTTGCAATGAGTATAAGGATACTCTGGGCCCTAGGGAGGCAGAAAGACTGTTGTGGCTTGATGGGTTGGATAAGATCTCCTGTGTAGCCTGATCTGCAAAAACCAAAAGGGAATCCTTTTGCTGCGCTAGGTGCTCGGCTGTGACCTCCCAATCAACAGCACTTGACTGAGTAACTTTGACAATGACCTATCTATCAAGACCCAGATCCACTCAGTCACCAGACACTGTATATAGACACTCAAGGCTCTCAGGAAATCCTTTCTCCTTCTCTCATGGGAGGGCCAGTAAAACTTTATTTCGAGCCACAATTCAATTTAGGCTGGACCACACGAATGTCCTGCTCCTGGGTCCACCTTCATACCTAATCAGGTGACTGTAAGTGGTCCAAATCACAGCAGCGCTCCTTCTCTTAAATTTGTGAAAAAACACCCACTTCACGCTTCCTCAACAAACTGCACTGGCTTCCAGTCAACAAAAGGATCACCTTTAAAGCACTCACTTTAGCACACCAGGCCCTCTCTGGCTATCAGAACAAAAGAATCATTGAGTACCAGCCCACCATAAATCTGCATTTCAGTAAGGCCAACCTCATAGCAACCCCCTGCTTACAAAAAAACAAGACCTTTTGAGACAAACTTAATAGTATAAACTGTAAACAAAAATCTGCAGCCAACTCCCTCTTCAGCTCAGCAGTATAGAAACTGAATCTGCCTTCACAAATCCCTAAAGATCTATTTGGTCAGCCAGTTATTCCCTCTATTCTCTTCTTTCTCTCTTCACTGTTACTTCTTGTGGTAGTGCCGGGACACTCAATTTTGAGTAGCTATTTGCACTTGTTAAAAATTGGGTCTCTAGTTGGCAGAGGCATGCACCCTGTCCAAGTATGGACCGCAATCCTAGTCTGGGTAATCTAGATACACACTTTAAATGAACCTGTGCTCAACCTCTGGCAGCTTCACACAGAGCAGGCAGGCTTAACCTAAGAGGCAAGGTGTAAGGTATGTGTGCAACACACACACACAGTGATAGAATGGATACACCACAAAAAGACTTCATAAAGGGTTACAGAAACACAGGTTATTTATCTGAGTAAATGTTTTAAACAAGACTAAAATAACAAACATCCAATTAGTAGTCCAGATATGATCTTTTAAAGAATACATGCAAAAATAGTGTATAGAATTCAATAGGGCTAAAAGGTTACTTGAGGTCACAATGGGTCAGGGCAACCACAATGAAGAGCAGGCAAATGATGAGACTCACACAGGTCCTACTTAAAAAGTACCTTGGATGGAGTGGAGCGTTGATGCTGAGAGCACCAAATTTTGTGGCTACATTGTCATAGAACTCTGTTGAGATGATGGAAATGTGTTGTTGTCGAGCCTTGCAGAGCGGCACTGTTCAGGCTATAGAAACCCTGTCACCTAACAGCCTCTGCATCAGCGTTGAAGAGTGATGCATTGATTCCGATCAGCACAAAGGTGACGATGTATTGGATTTGGAGCTAAACAGCTGCAGAACCTACTTCAGACAGGAGTAGAACTCACAGATGATAAAGAGTCGTTTGTGTCCTTGAGACGTCAGAAAACAGGAGACAATTCAGCAGTCACTCTGATTTCAAGTGAGATGGATCCAATCCTTGTTCTCAGCAGGACAGAGATCAGCAGGGCAGATGGGCTGCATAGCAAAGCAGAGAAGCTGTTTTTCAGAACAGTCAGTCAGGGCAAAGTGGCAATCCTTACAGCACAGCAGTATTTACGCCAGCTGAACTCTTCCCAGGTCCAGTAAGATCACTAATTTGGTTTGGGTCAGAGCCCCAGTACATATACCCAAATATGCCTTTGAAATAGGAGTGACTTCAAATCAGCTCCTTGAAGTGCACATGTCCCCCTTCACCTGAGTCCTGTCTGTCAGGCTATCTGTGGGGGGTAATCAGTCCTTTGTGTGGAAACATGACACAGCCTATTCAGCTATAAGTGGGAGTTCCCTCTCTCACATCCTGCCCAGGAAGGCTGTCAGAATGCAGATGAACAAAGTGCAGCGGCCACCCAGCCCAGACATTTATTGGAGACAGGCTGCAGGTACACAGAGCAAAGTTAGGAGCAGAGAAATGTAATTTCTAAAATAGTAATGCCAAATCCAATATTACCACCAAAGAGGGTTTGTCATGATTTAGCTACTCCTTTCCAATCAGGAATTCTAGCTTAAAAGCATTTTAAGGATTTTCCAATGAAATCCTATGAGGGTGAGTGGGCCCCACAGTAGTGAAAAACACATATAGCTGTTTGTCACTACCAGGACATTTAAAATATAAAAGTGCATGTCCTACCTTTTACTTACACAGCACACTGCCCTTAGGGCTACCTAGGGCCCACTTTGGGGTGACCCATGAGTAATAAAAGGTACGTTTAAGGCTTGGCAAGTGGATTTCTATGCCAAGTCAAAGTGGCAGTAAAGGGCTCAAACTAGCTCTGCAATGGCAGGCCTGAGATAGGTTTAAAAAGTTACTTGTGTGGGTTGCATGACCATTGATACAACCCCACTAGTAGCATTTAGATTACAGGCCCTTGGTATATGGTTTACCTATTTACAAGGGACTTAAAGGTAACAAAATATGCCACTAAGGCGTACATCAATGTCACCATGTTTAAGGGGAGAAGCATGCAACCTTTTGCATTGGTTAGCAGAGGTAAAGTGCTCAGAGTCCTAAAGCCAACAAAAAGATAAAGTAAATAGTGAAGGTAAATAGGCAAAATGTTGCGGAATACCACCCTAAGGCAGCCAGTCCTAACACAGCTGTACTAATACCGCCATTCATTCATAAGCAACATGGTGTCCTGCATTGTACATATACTGGGAACCATCAAGTGTCCAAAGTCATAAAGTTACAAACTTATACACAATTGACATCGCACAGAACAATATACAATATACAACCCCTCTGAAAAGGGTGTAGCTAGAACTACCAATCTGCAAATCATCAACCCCGAGTGTTCGAGGGGGTCACCAACACCAAACCATTGTCTACTCTGATAATCTATGTGATTGATATATAGGAAATAGCCTTCAATAACCTTTAGCAATGTTTAATGACCATCCATCCTAGATGACCCATTGCTTTTGCACTGTAACTGTTCGTAATAAACATATTCGACCTACAGCATGTGTCATAAAGATTTCCAAGTAATCAATCAGGACATCATTGGTTTATCAATATAAACAATTCAGGCCTACTCAAATAAATATGCACAAAATTGCAGTTGACAAAACAATATTCAATATTTCCTAGGAGGGTTAACTAAAATTAACCAAGTCTACATTTTCTATCTTCAAGGTTTAGCAGAGAGGGCTGCCAAGGCCAAACCCCTACCCACTATAGTTATCTGTGACAATCCTAGTAATCCTTTGCCCGTCTACAGACTTTCCCACAGAGTAATAACAATCCATCATTTAATACTCATGGAATTAGCAAATTATTATTTTAACAATAAATAATATTGTAAATATTTATCATAAAAAGATTAGGCATTAACTGTTTACATTAATCAAGCCTACATCATTCACCACTTGCTTGGCATCATATTGCACTCCAGTCTACCATTTTTAGCATAAGCTAAAGTACAAACCTATTCACAGTTACAGTTGGTAAAACAATGTATAACCTTCTACACGGACGTCAGTACGACATCAACAACGCACTAGACGTCAATACGTTTGTTCAACAACCAGTTACAATTACAAGAACAGCATCACTACATTACAGAAACCAACCATTTATTGATCGCCCTCTCATCCACTGTCATGATCATTCCAGAATCCATGATCTCACAATAGTCAGGCATTCTGGAGACCGTGATATCCTGATCCAAAGTTGTATAAAATGTATTGAGACATAACACACCTCCTGTCTTTTACACATAAAAAGTCAGCCAGGACCATAAAAGTACAGAATCAATAAAATGGCAAAAGTAAAACGCGCTAGGAGAAGAGAGAAAAGTACCATATCTCTATAAGTATGTTGTATTCCTCCTCTCTTCCTGCTTTGTGTGATGGCTCAATACATCTGGGCCCCCTTGTGCTCAGATATAACACTACTCCTTTTAAAATTGCATAATTAGGACTCTCAATCTGTAAATCTTCTACCCAGAGGGTTTGTCACTGGGGTAACTGACAAAAAAACCACAGACTATTAACCTAATCTGTTAGAGTCACAGGAAGGAAATGTCTTTTTACAGGTTTACCTCCCCTTTTTGACACCATTGTTGAGTGTTTGGTACTGGTGTGTTGATGCTGTCATTCACTGTGCCCTAATTACCAGGCATTAGGGCATGTGCTCTAGCCCTTAAGAGGTATGTGTTTGATTGGATTATCCCCTAGTGGCACAGGTTAACTTACTGATAAGTTCCTAGTATATGGTACTAGGTGTACCTAGGGTAGGTACGATAAGTGTCTTTCATGGACTGCAGCACAAGGTAACATTTTAAATCCAAATTGCCAATGCAGCCTGGCTTGGCAGCTTTTAAACTACTAAGTCTGCTTTGCCGTTTAAACCAATGGCAGAGCCCAAACCATTCTTTTTAATATTACCTTTAAGGCAGGCCTGAGCCCTCAAACCGGGACAACATTTTTAAACTCCCTGTAAAACTCCCTGTATTGTCATTTTACTTTGGAAATGCTAGAGGCACCATTGGTAAGAATAGAGTTATAAGCAAGCATCTCAACAGTGCTAACTTCTAAATGGGACTACAAAAGGTATCAAAAGAATTAGTGCATTAAACCCACTTTTTTGCTCAAGTTGAATTTAATTAATTAAGTGTAACCTTGGAAATTTGACACATTGTTGCCTAATATTCCAGTGACTGTTTATGGTTGCACAGGCGCTGCTGTCAATGAGGCACCCTTTTGCACCCTCGGGGAGAGGTGCAACAACTCTCAGGGAAGGACACCAAGGGCCCGCAGAGAGAAGAGGTCTGACCTCCTCCTGGAAGGATGACCAAACGGGATGTGAGTCCAAAAGGAAACCTTCAAAAGAGAAGCCACTTTTGAAGGAAACATGATTTTCACGCATGAGAATGGTGCTTTATGGGCTAGTTAGATGAAATAATTCACAGGAAGTTGTCAGAACACAGGGGGGGCTGTAATCCATTGTTTAGTAGTTGCCACATCCTCTGATGGCAAGAAACAGGCATAAAATAGGCACCCATGACACCCAAATCCTAGATCACATCTGTACAGCAGACAGGACTGAAGAAAAACTGCCCTGCTGTTCCCTAGTCCCTACAATGAGAGGTTGCACCAAAGACCGCACTGCAGCTGCTGCTCCTTGGAATAGCAAAGAGAGAACTGTGCTTAGGGTGTCTCACTCAAGCAAAAGTCATTGTAGATCCCCAAACAGAAGAGATTACTCCAAGAGTCAGTTGACTGATTCCGTGTTAGAGCCACAAAGCCATAAAAACTGAGGAAGCCTGCTTTTATGAGTTGGTAGCCAAGAATGCTGGTCCTGGGTGAGCCGTCTGAGTGCAGTATAGTTGCCCACCAGAAAAGTTATTGCCATTAAAAAAAGAACTGCTGGTTTTGCTGCAACTGGAGATCCATAGACCAGTGGCAACTTGTCTTTGGATGGACTTCAACTAGACTTGACGATATAGATAGTTTTTGAACCAAATTTGCCCCACCATGTTCGCAGACCGAAGGATGTTACCAGAAAGACCTTAACCTCTGGCAGCTGAACGTTTCCATTGATTCACATTGGCAGTTTTGCCATAGATACTAGAACTGGACTACAGACTGCTTTAACTTTGAGGTAACTGTTTAACTGCTCCTTATTGGTGCCTGTCACTTGCTCCCTGCCTTTATAGAAATGTTTAAGTCATTTGTCGGAGCTAAACCTAAACTGTGATTCACTGTAGATTACAATGATTATGTAAATTTTTGATAATCTGACATTTATTATATCCTTAACACTTCATATCTCTTGAACCCTCTGGTCGATTTTTGTCGTTGATGTGTCTAATGAAAGAAAACATGCATTTTATTTTTTGATAAATCATGCTAGATTTTCATTGTGTTGTGTTTCACTCTTATTTAACAGTTTTGATACTTCTTAATCCTTGATTTTTTTCCCTCTGATAAAGTGTGACTGCTTTGAACCATAGCTACCCAGGACTGAGATAATGTTTTACATAGAAAACCTAACGGGAACTGATACTGTGGAAATGTACCCCTGTGAGGGCACACTCGTGCAGGGTCACCCTCTCGTCCACAGGTCAGAAGACTAAACAAAAGAGAGATCGGCACTGGAGTGAAGTAAAACAAACCAAGTTTATTAAACGCTCAAGAGCTGGGCTGCGCCTGAACAACACCTTAAAGTGTTGTGGGAGGAAGTACATTGAATACAAAAACCATCACCCTTATATACTGTTTGCTGCAGTGTAATCGCATGGGAAGGAAAACCTGTAGAAACAAGTTTAAGCACGGAAATAGCTATAGGCAAACAAGAGCAGATGGGTGACTAGGTGGTCAGGAGATGAGGAGGGGGAGTAAGGAATGTTTATGGCGGCAATAAGCAATCATTTGATAAAATCGGAGAGACCAGGTGCACCGGCAGCTGCAGCCTCCAGCATGTACATCAGATTGTCCATGTCAGGATCAGCTAAAGTTAAGGACACAGGTTGGGTGAAAAGATGAACTGCAGAGAGTAAAATGAATAAGACAAAAACGAAATGGACGTAAGAGTCAAAATGGCTGCCGCTTATGCTAACATAGAATTTACACTTTTCCACAATACAGAATTGTACTGCTCCACTCTATTCCCAGTTAGGGTAAATCAACACCTCTTTACCAGAAGGCTCTGTTCCCTTACTCAAGAAATCCCATTTTTAAGTCTCAGCCTGGGCTAACTATCACCGGTACTCGCCGCTCCCTAAATGCGCAAAGATCCTTGAAAAACAATTCCACACACAACTGTCAGATGTTTTGTTGATCAACAATGCTTTTCACCCTTTGCAATCAGGTTTACGGCCCAAACATAGAAGAGAAATCACACTTTAAGGTGTAATTTGAGCAGCTCAGACTGCAGACGGAGAGAGGGGGAACCACTCCTCCACCCTTCTGGACTTGTGTGCTGCATTTGAAACTTGTCCCATCCGGCTCTCTTTCAATGGTCATTTGAAGTTGAGATCTAGGACATTGCCTATTCCTGGTTCCAAATTTGTTCTGCTCCTTTCAAGTTATTTCAAAACCTCATGAATTTTCAGGTAACATATTACCTTAAGGATTTACACAGGGCTCTTCCTGGAGCCTAACTCTGTTGGCGGACGTGGAGGAAGAGCATGGTTTGAAGCTTTTTTTCCTATGCGCACATCTCAAAAATTGTTGTATTGTTTGACCTTACATCAAGTCTAGATCCCTAACAAAGAGGCTCTAGATTCTTCAGAATGCAGCAGATCCCCTTTAATGTTCTATTTAAAAATCTGCATAGGTGTCCCTCCATGTCTTGCAATTGCGCTGCTTCCCTTAGCGAAATGTATTCAATTTAAGGCACTCAACTGTATGCACAAAGCTATGACACCTCAATATTAAAGGTAGCACATGCATCTTTGTTTCCCTAGTTGGGTGATACTTTCCAGCAAGCACAATATTGCAGTTATTCCTTGAGTACAATTGTCAGGCAGGGGGGGCACTCTTGTGTTTGCCTTCCTGGGTCCTAAATTCTGAACTCCCCCCTACAAATGTTGCTTATTCAGCACACCTGAAATGTTTATAAGTTGTTGAAAACCTGAATTTCCTAATTTCACTTTTCTAATGTTTCATCTGCTCCTGTCAGTGCTGGAAAGCCCTGGTGGGGCAACAATGCACTTTACAAATCAGAATAGCATTAACTGCTGATTGGGAATTAAGAAAAAAAGCAGGCTACATCCCGCAAGAGTGTGTTGACAAAGTCCTGCATACAGTAGGAGTTCAGTGAGAAAAAGTTCCTCCTGAGCCAACAGTGAGAAGTGATCTCCATCTCCAACACAGAGATAAAGTGTACTCCTCCCTTCCATTACATACATGTCATTTGAGATGTCATCAGTGATGTCACTGACCATGTCATGAATGATGTAATATGTGACATCATCAGCAGTGGATTGCGGGCATGCAAGATGTAGTTAGTACAACTAACTATATCAGAGGAATTTCAATGGTTTTGTTCGAGTGAAATGTCCAGCTAGCTATAACACCCCTAAAACCTATGGTTTTATCAGTGAACTTCAAAGGTTTTTTAAATGCTAATTCCTAACTATATCAGGCCTGAAACCTATGGTTTTTTTCAGTGAATTTCAAAGGTTTTGTAAATGACAATTTTTAATGTACTAATTGTTATACTGATTTTTTTATACTGATTTACTACATTTTTTAAACTATTTATTTTTAGATACATTTTTTTAAATTACATTATAATTACATTTTACATTACAATACAAAATATACTTTCTCAGAATGAATTACTTTAGTTTAAATAATTTGCAAATAGGCAATAGACTTTTAAGTACAGTAGTTACATTTGTTGCAATGGGCAACAAAATTTCAAACACAATACAAAATTGAGCTCAATGTGAATTTCCAGTCAAATGCAATTAGTTACTTTATGGATTACTTTTCTAACCACAGGACTGGACCCTAGATTCAGTCCTTGGACATCTCCTGTAAACAGTTGAGTAAAAGCGTTTTGGTTACAGTAGTTATTTTTAAGGAATATTATTTTATTTTAAGAGTTAACACAGAAAATTTTTCACATATAATCAACAATGTTATCCTATGGCAGAAAATTCACTTAGCAGGTAAGTAGTGTTATCGTTGCGTTTTCTTACTCAGTGGTGGATCCTGAATCCAGCACTGGTGCATCTCCTGGAAACAGTTGAAAGAATGTGTTTAAGTCATACAGACGATTTTTCAGGAATATTTTTAGTTTGTGAAAATAGACACTTAGAAACTATTCTGGTGAAAACCACACAATGGATTCCTATGGAAGGAAATACAAGTTACTGGTAAGTACGCTTAGAATTACTTTTCAGGGTCAGTGCTGGGCTAAAAGATGCAGCACTGGGCTCTCTCCTGATAACAGGTGAGTAAATCGGAATTCGTAGTTCGGCTGATTTTAGAGGAATATTTGTACGTTTCAAAATTGGACACTTAGAAACTTTTCTGGTGAAAACCACACAATGGATTCCTATGGAAGGAAATACAAGTTACTGGTAAGTACATTTAGAATTACTTTTCAGGGTCAGTGCTGGTCTATAAGATGCAGCCCTGGGTTTTCTCCTGATAACAGGTGAGTAAATCGGAATTCGGAGTTCGGCTGATTATAGAGGAATATTTGTACATTGGTGAAGGAAGGAGGCGGGGCCTGAGGTGACGTGTGCAAACACACCCTGTGGTGCGTTTTAAGTTGGGGAATTAATTCCTCTTCAATCCTGAGGTCCCCTGGGTGCCAACTAGCCCACCAGGTACCTCCAGTATGCGCCACGGAGCTGCGTTGCAGGGAGGTGCTCAGAGGACACGCCCCTTTTTACAACACTCTGCAACGCAGATCTGTGGCGCTTAGTGGAGGTACCTGGTGGGCTAGTTGGCCCCTAGGGGACCTCCGGATTGAAGAGAAATGAATTCCCCAACTTAAAACGCGCCACAGGGCGTGTTTGCACACATATCACCTCAGGCCCCGCCCCCTACCTTCACCACTGTGCAAACGCGCCCCGTGGCACGTTTGAAGTTGGGCGACTAAGTCCCCTTGAATCCTGAGGTCCCCTGGCAGCCAACTAGCCCACCAGGTACCTCCAGTAAGCGCCACGGAGCTGCGTTGCAGAGAAGTGTAAAAAGGGGAGTGGCCTCATTACACCTCTCTGCAACGCAGCCCCCTGGTGCATACTGGAGGTTCCTGGTGGTCCAGTTGGCCCGAGGCACCCCAGTATTCAAGGGGAATTACATCCCCCTCTGCAAACGTGCCACAGTGGCACGTTTGCAGATTGGTGCAAGGAGGGGGCGTGGCCTCCGGCCTGATCCCGTCTTTTTTTTTCTTTCCTTTTTTAGAAGTGGGGCTGTGTAGCCCCCCTTCTTTTTCTAATTTATTGGCCCTGGGGACCCCATCCCCCAGGGCCTGACACCAATTTTTTTTTATAAAAAAAAACAAAAAACAGGAAGGGGGCCGCGTGGCCCCCCTCCCGAGGCCATAATTTGCCCCGGGGACCCCATCCCCCAGGGCATGGCACTTTTGTTTAAAAAAAAATTGTATTTTGGAGGGGGGCTGCCTCGCACCCCTCCTGTGGCCCCTTTTGGCCCCAGGGGCCTTTTTTTTTAATTTTGGGGAGTGGGGCCACGTGGCCCCCCTCCCGGGCCACTACTGGCCCCGGGGACCCCATCACCCGTGGCCTGGCCACCTCGTTGGGGACCATGGGGGGTCCCCAATCCCCCACGGTACCAGCCGGCTACCTGTCTCCTGCGGGAGCCGGCATTGCTTTTCCCCATGGGGAGCAGCTAACATGCTGCTCCCCATGTGGAAAAGCAATCTGCTTTGCTTCATTGAAGGGAGAGCAGGTTTCCCTGCTCTCGCTTCAATGAAGCAAAGCAGTTTGCAATGGCAGGGTGGGAGCCGCGAGGCTCCTGCCCTGCCATTGCAAACAGCAGTGTGCCGGGGGTGGGCATCCCGGGACACAGCAGGAGCCGGTCCTGGGGGGAGGTGGTCCCCAGGACCATCTTTGGCTCCAGGGGGGGGCGCCCGGTCCCCCTCCCACTTAAATTAAAGCCCCGGGGGGTGGTTTTCCCCGGGGCTTGGGGGTCCGTAACGGACCCCCATGTTAAATAATTAGTGCCCCGGGGAGGTGGCGGTCCCCGGGGCATGTGGGGGCTCGAGCCCCCACACACAGGATTTTTTTTTAAAACAAGCCCCGGGGTGGCAGTCCCCGGGCTTGTGGGAGCCTTTGAGCCCCCCCATAATTCAGATAAGCCACGGGGGGTGGCAGTCCCCAGTGCTGGAGGGCTCCTCTGGGCCCCCATTATAATACACATATTGCCCCCGGGACTTGGCCCCCTCATGGCTAAATAAAAATGAAGCACGGGAGTCCACGGTTCGTTTTTTTTTCAGCAGCAGGATGCGCAGATCCTAAGTGCATCCTGCGATTTAAAAAAAAAAGATTTTTTTTTTGGGCCTTGGGGGTCCTTGTGGGACCCCCTGAGCAGGCTTAGGGGGTCAGGGTGTTTCTACCCTGCCCCCTTGTCATGTTTTGCACCTTTTTTGTTTTTTTTTGGCTGCCAACACTTCCTGATTCAGAGTGTTTGCAGCCAATTAGCATTCAGCTCGTGCTCGGGAGGGTGCGGGGAGGGTGCAGGGAGGGTGCACGGAACCTCTGAGGCCATAGATATATCTATCTCTTTAACTCTCATTTTCTCAGGAACTACTGAACGGATTCACACCATTTAAGCATAAGGGAGGACTCTGAACTGAGCACTACCTCTTTGCCAAATTTGGTGTAATTCCGTTCAGCAGTTCGGGCTGTAGCTGCGTCAACAGGTCCTATGGGAAAATGCATGGGGAAAACGTGTTTTGGGACCCCCCTTTTTTCTCGGCCCCTGCTTGACGAATCACCGTGAAATTTTCAGGATAGGAGCGGACCAGAGACTTTAGTTACATTATAAATCATTTGTTGATGGTACCATACTCATTTTAGGAATTGTGGTGTGTTCTAAGGTGATTTTACCCTGTGAAAAAGACTTCTGCTGTGATATCATGAATCATGTTTGAGAGAAAACTATTTTCTCATGCTTTTCCCACAGAGGTTTGGAAGGTGATCTATAAGCTAAACTGAGAGCATATTTTCTGTAAATTCACATTATCTTTCTCAGTCATGTGAGAATGAAGTCTGACATTCTCAGTAAAACATGTACATCCAACAAGGGCATGGACTGTCAGTTGATTCCTTTGTGTTCTACTGCAGCTTCCCAGAGTGTTCTTAAGAACAACTAGAGCGCTAACAGTCCTGCTTATGACAAACGTATTGCACACCTGAAGCCATCTTGATTGGAATAAAGTAGTAACTCTTAAAACATTTAATTTAAAAAGGAACACAATTAGGGTGTTCATTTTGCCATAGAAAGTATGATTAGTGCTGCAGAAAAAAAAATTAGGGCACATTTTGAGTGACTTCTCAAATCCTCTTCTATTTCATAAAAACATTCTGACATGCAGACTGAAACATGCACTTTCAATACCAGCAGCAGACTTCCCTGGTGAGCAGTAGCTTTACTACAGTGATCTAATAAGCAACTAGAGTGCTAACATTCTGAATTTATGGCAGATGTGTGTCACATCTGAATGCCTTCTTGATGGAATCAAAGTAAAAAACTGAAAGTATTTCCTACTGAGGAGACTGTAGTAAATGAGGAAACTTCATAACAAATAAATCTCCCAAGATGGCCACCAGAGACAAAAGAGCCCAAATGTAGCCCAAATATCACCCAGATGTAGCCCACATGTAGCCCAATGACAGAAGTGTGCAAAACACTCATTTTATGTGTATTTGCAGTTTTATATAGTGTAGAATTGTCAGGTATTGGAGTGCTTTACATGAGCATTGGTTACATCACACAAGATCAAATTCATTTTGGTTGTAGACATGGGGAGATTAAGTGATTTGACCAGAATCACAGAATGTAGAGCTGAAGCAGAAACTCCAACCAGGTTCCCCAGTTGCAAAGTCTGCAGCTCTGGAAGTAACACCGCATCCTCTCCCCTAGGTGCAACATTTAATCAAGTGGTCAACTGGATAAAAAAACATAAAGATTACAAATAAGTTAAAAGTTCTTTGTCGCTATTTGAAAACTCAGAAAATATGTCCTCATTTTAGTTTTTTAGAGCACTAACCATAATTTTGATGCAAATAAGACCCTCTCATATATGTAATTTCTAAAGGAAATGCTCTAGGTATTACAGTTTTGATTACATCAAGATGATGTCAGGCGTTCCACACTTTTGTAATAAATATAGAATGTTAGCAATCTAGTTGTTCATTGGGATACTGTTGAGAGGCCAGGGGCACGGTAGGAGAGTGCAGTGGCAACAATTTGACCACTCTGGGCAGGCAGGAAGGGCAGTGGCAGCACAACAGACTATGGAGGGCAGTGGAAAGGGGGGCAGGGGCAACAAACCAACAATACACGACTGGCAAGAGAGGCTATGGCAATATAATAGACCATTGTGGGCAGAAGGAAGAGGCAGTGGTAGTACAACCATACATGCCAACAGACCTGTTTCAGCCAGGAAACGTCCAATGTTTTTAAGCTCAAATGGGCTTTATTTGATCTGTCTCCTGTCTACAATCTACTCTTTTTCAATGTAACTCAAAGGGGAAAATCAATACCTCAGTTTTTTTTCAAAATCTCCCTCTTGCCAAGTTCAAAATGTTCGCAAGTATGGTACATTGGATCATGGTAGGCAGGAGGAATTGGGGTAGGGACATGGACTCGGATAACAGAGGACAGGAGGGACATGGAGAGGTTCACCAAACTGACCCTACAAGGCAGGCATCAGGGTTTGCAGCAGCACAATACACCACACAGGGCCTGCAGGACGGGAGTGCAGCACAACAATCCATAGAAAGCAATAGGGAGGGGACAGGACCATGCACATGGACAACAGAGAACAGAGGGGAAAGAGGCAATGGTAGCTAGCTGACCATAATGGACAGACAGGGGAGAAAGCTGCAGCATAACAGACCATAAAGGGCAGAAGGGACAGATCAGGGGCATTACAATGGAACAAACAGGCCGGGAGGGAGGGAATAGGGGTCTGCACATGGAAACAGGGGGCTGGGGGCAAGGGGGCAGGGCAGGAGCAGCAAGATAACCATGGAGGTCAGGCAGGATTGGCACTAGAAACAAAACACACCATGGAGAGCAACAATGAGACTATGATGGCATACACACAGACCATGGAGGGAAGGTGGGAGGGAGTCAGGGGCAGCTAGCTGACCACACAGGGAAGGTGGGAGGGGCCATGGCAGCACAGAAGACCATGCGTGGCAAGCGGTAGGGTTAGTGGCAGCACAATGGCTATGATGGGCAAGAAGGAGGGTGCAGGGGCATGCACAAAGGACCATGGAGGATAGAAGGGAGGGTCAGGACCTGGGCACAGACAAGAGAGTTCAGGGGAAGGGGCCTCACAACAGACCGCGCGTGGCAGGCAGGAGTAGCAGTTGCAGCACAACAGACCAGGAGGGCAGAAGGGTGTGGCAGTAAAATGGACCATGGAGGACAGGAGGAAGGGGATAGGGGCATGGCATGTGGACAGGCAGGGTGGAGGTGGCAGGGACAGGTTACAGTCATCTCACAATGCTAGGTAGGTGGGAGGGGAGTGGCAGCTCAACAGAACACTCAGAGTAGATAGGAGTGGCAGGTCCATGGAACATGGTGGGCAAAAAGGATGGAGCAGGGGCATGCACAGACATCGGAGGGCAGGGGGAAGGAGAATATGGGCAGCAAGCTAAGCACAGAGGCTAAGCAGGAGTGCAATGATGGGCCATAGAATTGGGCAATGGAGGGCAGGATGAGTGGACTAGTACATCATGCTAAATGGAGGGCAGTGGCAGCACATCAGACCATGCATGGCAGGAGGGAGGAGGCTAGTCCATGGATTCGGACAATAGAGGATAGAGAGGAGGTGGATGGGGCAGCAAGCTAACTGTTCAGAGAAGGTGGTTATTAGGAACTTTATTGTTTTAAAAATGTGTGTCTGTGCGAACTACTTAAAATATGAACAAGTATGCAGCATAATCTCACTTTTATTCAGTAAGAAGAGGACGTTTGTGACTGTGACTCCGGGCTCACTTGGCAGAAACACCCCCTGACCCTCCACCCCCATCACAAAATGTAATGCCTGTGAAAAGGGTAGGTGGACGCAGTTTTATATAGAACATAGTCCTGAGAGCATGATTGAAAATGAAAACTAGATATAGTATATGGTATAAACTATGCACCAAAAAGTGTGATATAAGATGAACCGGAGCATGAAATATAATATGCAACACATTGTGCGCATTGACTGATTCATTGGAGAGCGCCAGGCACTAGCGTGTGCTATGCGATATGCGCCTTGGAGTGTAATATGCACAGGGCAGTGTTGTGTAACCTAACTAGTCTCTAAAGTTGTAATATAAAATATGTGCTGGGGAGTGTAACGTTGCATATGCACTGTGACAAAGATGTGGATTCCAGATTTTAATATGTATGGCATAGCGCTGTGTGTTATAACATAGGCATCGAGGAAGGCACGTTAGATGGGGCAATATAACCCGTGCAAAGGCAAGTGTGGCATGACATATTCACGGGGTGGTGTTGCAGTGCACATGGGCTAGAGAGTGTCATAGCATACGCACTAGCTGGTGGAATACAACACAGAGGTGTGTGGCACTCGGCGGACACTGGTGGGTGTAACACAGCATTGGGCTCAACCAGGAGCACGCTGTGACTCTCAAGTGCGGTTCGCCTCCTTTCCAGAGAGTAAAATAAAAAGTATTACGCATCCGGCGGTGGATGTGTGTTTTATTAACCGTGAGTGGGGTTTCTTGCATAGTTTGGTCGAATTTTTGTCAAATCCCCTTTGAATGGCTTGGTGTGCGTGTGTATTAAATGTGCCCGTCAAATAGCTACCCATGTTTGTATAAATAAACGACAAGGGTGTCTACTTGGAGAGTACCCACCGGCGGGGGCGCCGGGATTAGGCACGATAGGGCGTCAGACACGTTAGAGCTTCACTAGCGGTGTAAATACATTCCACGTGGATAAATTGTATGCATATTTACATTTTAATGAATATCACGCAAATCGTCATGGTGATAGGCACATACGGTTTGTCCAGCATGTCCTAGGTGTTTCTATACATATATATTTTTTTAAAATAATAAAAAACAAAGGCCGGCCCCGGGGGATGGGGTCCCCGTGGCCATAAGTGTCCTGAGGAGGGGGGCAACGCAGCCCCCCGCCTAAAGAATTGTGGAGAAGTGTGGCTCAACGATTAGAGCGGCAGACCCTGAAGCAGAGGTCTAGCCCGGGACCAGGGTTCAATTCCCCGCCTCGGCGGGTCTTGGGCTCAAAAATTCCACGGACCTGATAATTATCGCCTCGGTGCCATTCCAATCATGGAGTCCCACTCTGCAACTCTGGGCAATAGCTTGCTTAATCTCCACAACGGCCCCCACAACGCTTAGGATGCCTGGCCTCCACCTTGGGGGTGCCCAGGAGTGTACGCCTCACAGGGAAAGCCAGGATGGGTTCCACAGCGGTATTCGTACAAGCGCCTTGAGACCCTTGCGGGTGAGTAGTGCGCTATACAAGTATTAATTTACATTTACATTTAAGAATTTTAAAAAAAAATGGCAATGACCCGGGGGTTGGGGTCCCCGGGGCCGATTAAGGCCTTGGGAGGGCCGAATTTATTTTTTTTAACTAAAAAAATTAGGGTGCAGGCCCTGGGGGATGGGGTCCCCAGGGCCAATAAATTCGAAAAAGAAGGGGGGCCACACAGCCCTCCTTCTTAAAAAAATTAAATAAATAAAAGACCGGCATCATGCCAGATGGCCACGCCCCCTCCTTGCAGCACTCTGCAAACGCGCCCCCTGGCCAGTTGTAAGTTGGGGAATTAATTCTCATTCAATACTGAGGGTCCCTGAGGGCCAACTATCCCACCAGGTATGCGCCAGGGAGCTGCGCTGCAGACAGATGTTCTGAGGTCACGCCCCTTTTTACACCTCTATGCAACGCAGCTCTGTGGCGCTTACTGGAGGTACCTTGTGGGCAAGTTTGACCCTAGGGACCCTTAGGATTCAAGGGGACTTAATCTCTCAACTTAGAACGACCACAGGGCACGTTTACACAGTGATGAAGGGAGGGGACGGGGCCTGAGGTGACGTGTGCAAACACGCCCTGTGGCGCATTTTAAGTTGGGGAAATAATTCCCTTTTAATCCTGAGGGACCCTGGGGGCCAACTAGCCCACCAGGTGCTTCCAGTAAACGCCACTGCTCTGCGTTGCAGAGAGGTGGTGCAGGCCGTGCCCTTTTTTACACCTCTCTGCAATGGCGCTTACTGGACGTACCTAGTGGGCTATTTTGCCCCTAGGAACCCTCAGGATTCAAGGGGACTTAATCTCCCAACTTAAAAATCGACCACAGGGCGTGTTTACACAGTGGGGGAGGGAGGGGACGGGGCCTGAGGTTACGTGTGCAAACACACCCCATTGCGCGTTTTAAGTTAGGGAAATAATTCCCCTTCAATCCTGAGGGCCCCTGGGGGCTAACTAGCCCACCAGGTGCTTCCAGTAAGCGCCACTGAGCTGCGTTGCAGAGAGGTGGTCCAGGCTGTGCCACTTTTTACACCTCTCTACAACGCAGCTCTGTGGCGCTTACTGGAGGTACCTAGTGGGCTGGTTGGACCCTAGGGACCCTCAGGATTCAAATGAACTTAATCTCCCAACCAAAACGGCCACAGGGCATGTTTACACAGTGGTGAAGGGATGGGACGGGGCCTTAGTTAACATGTGCAAACAAGCTCTGTGACGCGTTTTAAGTTGGAGAAATAATTCCCCTTCAATCCTGAGGGACCCTGGGGGACAACTAGCCCACCAGGTGCTTCCAGTAAGCGCCACTGCACTGCGTTGCAGAGAGGTGGTCTAGGCTGTGCCCTTTTTTACATCTCTCTGCAACGCAGCTCTGTGGTGCTTACTGGAGGTACCTAGTGGTCTAATTGGACCCTAGGGACCCTCAGGATTCAAGGGGACTTATTCTCCCAACTTAAAACGGCCACAGGGTGTGTACTGTTTACACAGTGGGGAAGGGAGGGGACGGGGCCTGAGGTGACGTGTGCAAGCACGCCCTGTGGCACGTTTTAAGAGGTAGTTTTAATCCCCTGCCCTATTATATACTAGGGGCTTACAGAGGAGGTCATGCTAATCACAGGGGGACCCCAACGCATAGTTTTCCCTAGTGTATGTAGGTGCTTTCACTGTATTCTGAGTGTCTTTTAACATAGCACTGGCTCTAGGACTGGTTAGTCAGACTCAGTTACCACCAGTATCCGTCTGAAAAAGTTGAGGGTACAGGATGATTTTGCAACAAGGCTTCTTTCTGCTCTTCTGTTTGTTCTTTCTGCACGTTATCCTTCTTCCTGCACTTTTCTTCGTCTTTGAGGACTTCTGTTGCTTCTTTCTGCATTTTTTTTTTCTTTCTGTGCTTTTTTTCTTCTTTCTTCACATGTCCTATCTCTGTAGGCATAGTTAGAAATTAGCATTTAAAAAACCTTTGAAATTCACTGAAAAAACCATAGGTTTCAGGCACGTTATAGTTAGGAATTACCATTTAAAATACTTTAGAAATTCACTGAAAAAACCATAGGTTTCAGACTCGTTATAGTTAGCTGGACTTTTCACTCGTACAAAACCATTGAAATTCCACCATTATAGTTAGTTTAGCTAACTATAACTCGCGCACCCGCAATGTACTGCTGATGACATCACATATTACATCACTCATGACATGGCCAGTGACATCACTCATGACATCACTGATGACATCTCAAATGACATCACTGATGACATCATTGATGTCGACCGTAGTAGGTAGTTATAGTTAGGATCTATTTTCCATAGGAAATCCGCAACATTCTATTCCCAATAAGTCTGGCACCGGTTGACGAATCTTCGCGAAATTTTCCAAACTTTTGGCCAGCTCTGGTCCGCTCCTATTCTGAAAGTTTCATGGTGATTCCTCAAGCGGGGGCTGAGAAAAAAGCAGGGGTCCCAAAACACGTTTTCTCCATGCAATTTCCCATAGGACCTGTTCACTCAGCTACAGCCCGAACTGCTGAATGGAATTACACCAAATTTGGCAAAGAGGTAGCCCTTGGTGCACACTTGTGCCTTTTTGTTAAATGGTATAAATCCGTTCAGTAGTTCCTGAGATATTCAAAAGTAAAAAGATAGATATATCTAGGGCTGTGGATCCTCACAAGCTTTATGCTAATTGGCTGCCAACACTCTGAATCAGGAAGTGTTGGCAGCCATCTTGTGCCTCGGTAGAACCGAGGCACAAGAAAGCACAAAAAAAACACAAAAAACGCAAAAAGGGTTCAGAGTAGAAACACCCTGACCCCCTAGACCTGCTCAGGGTGTCCCACAAGGACCCCCAAGGCCCAAAAAAAATGTTTGGCGTCACAGAGCTGCGTTGCAGAGAGGTGTAAAAAGGGGTTTGGCCTCTGAACACCTCTCTGCAACGCAGCCCCCTGGCGCATACTGGAGGTTCCTTGTGGGCTAGTTGGCGAGGAATTAATTACCCAACTTAAAACGCGCCACAGGGCATGTTTGCAGACATGTCACCTCAGGCCCCACCCCCTTCCTTCACCATTGTGCAAATGCGCCCTGTGGCGCGTTTTAAGTTGAGGAATTAATTCCCCTTCAATCTTGAAGGTCCCTGGGGGCCAACTAGCCCACCAGGTACCTCCAGTATGTGCCAGGGAGCTGCATTGCAGAGAGGTGTTCAGAGGCCACGCCCCTTTTTACAGCTCTCTGCAACGCAGATCTGTGGCGCTTACTGGAGGTACCTAGTGGGCCAGTTTGACCCTAGGGACCCTCAGGATTCATGTTTGTGCCCAGTACTGATCCTGAAAAGTAATTCTAACCATAGTTACCAGTAAATTTAATTTCCTTCCATAGGATATTATTGCCTGCTTTTTGCTGAAAAAGATATAGTGTCAATTTTTGAAACTTACAAATATTCCTCTAAAATCAGCCGAACTACGAATTCCGATTTACTCACCTGTTATCAGGAGAGAACTCAGTGCTGCATCTTTTAGCCCAGCACTGACCCTGAAAAGTAATTCTAAGCGTACTTACCAGTAACTTGTATTTCCTTCCAGAGGAATCCATTGTGTGGTTTTCAGCAGAAAAGTTTTGAAGTGTCGATTTTTGGAACGTACAAATATTCCTCTAAAATCAACCGAACTACGAATTCCAATTTACTCACCTCTTATCAGGAGAGACCTCAGTGCTGCATGTTTAAGCCCAGTACTGATCCTAAAAAGAAATTCTAACCATACTTACCAGTAACATGAATTTCCTTCCATAGGCTAACATTGACTGGTTTCACTTGGAAATTCTTCTAAGTGTGGAGTTTGGAACTTACAAATATTCCTCTAAAATCAGCCGAACTACGAATTCGGATTTACTTACATGTTATCAGGACATACCTCAGTGCTGCATCTTTGAGCCCAGTACTGATCTTGAAAAGTAAATCTAACCGCACTTACGAGTAACTTGAATTTCCTTCCATAGGATATCATTGCCTCCCACCCCTGTTCCTGTTTAACAGTACTTCCGTGAGTCATTGAGCTGACGAGCTCGTGGATGAAGCACCCGCATGCCTGTGAGAGGTACCTGACCTGAGAAAGATGTTGGCAGCCTAGTCAGCAAACCCCAAAGTTTAAAGACTGTAATCTCTACTGATGACGGTTAAAGAACCAGAAACACGTTTCTAGAGATCTGCACTATCTGCGCCAACTGTGGCGAAACACTCAAACACTCTTGAAGCAAGCAAGTAACCGAAACTGCATTTACCACATGCAAGGGGCGAACCTTGCTGGGAGGTGAAGCGGTGTGCTCCCACACCTGTTCCCGTTTAAAAGTACTCACGTGAGTCATTGAGCTGACGAGCTCATGGATGAAGCACATGCTTGCCTGTGAGAGGTACCTGACCTGAGAAAGATGTACGCAGCCTACTCAGCAAACTCCACATTTGAAAGACTGTAATCTCTACTGATGACGGTTAAAGAACCAGAAACACGTGTCTAGAGATCAGCACTATCTGCGCCAACTGTGGCGAAACACTTAAACACTCTTAAAGCAAGCAAGTAACTGAAACTGCATTTACCATAATGCCAGGGTGCGAACCTTGCTGGGAGGTGAAGCGGTGTGCTCCCACCCATGTTCCTGTTTAATAGTACTCTCGTGAGTCATTGAGCTGACGAGCTCGTGGATGAAGCACACGCTTGCCTGTAAGAGGTACCTGACCTGAGAAAGATGTTGACAGCATACTCAGCAAACCCCACATTTGAAATGACTGTAATCTCTACTGATGATGGTTAAAAAACCAGAAACACGTGTCTAGAGATGAGCACTCTCTGCTCCAACTGTGGCGAAACACTTGAACACTTTTGAAGCAAACAAGTAACCGAAACTGAAATTGAGGTGTGTCCACGTTGTGTTTTGCGCTGTTTCCTGTCGCGGGCACTAGGCTGACCCACACAAGTGAGGTACCATTTTCTCGGAAGACTTTGGGGAACGCTGGGTGGGTGGAAATTTGGGGATCCACGCAGATTCCAGAACTTTCCACCACATAAATGTGGGGAAAATGTTTTTTTTTTGTCAATTTGTTAGGTTTGCAAGGGATTCTGGGTAACAGAACCTGGTGGGAGGCAGCCAAGTCACCACATCCCGGATTTCCCTGGGTGTCTAGTTTTCAAAAATGTATAGGTTTGGTAGGTTTCCATAGGTGCCGGCAGAGCTAGGGTTAAAACACTACAGCTAGACACTTCGCAAAAAAAGGGTACATTTTCATTGTGAAAATGTGGTGTGTTCAAGTTGGGTTTTGAGCCATTTCCTGTGGTAGACACTATGCCTACCCACACAAGTGAGGTACCATTTTTATCGGGAGACTTAGGGTAATTCAGATTTGTAAAGCAACTGTTATTGCCTGTTGATTTGTGATGCATTTCTGCCTTACAAATGAAAGACATTGTGTAAAAAAGAAGTCATTTTGAAAAATGACTGATAATTCTCATGCTAGTATGAGTATTCCCAATTTCAAAAAAGTGTAAATATGTATTGTTTCTAAACTCTATAATTTGTTCCCATTTCAGAAATACATAGGTGTCTTTCATACCGATTTTTCCAGGTATACATTTTCCCACAATGTACCCGGAACATAATAAAAAACCATTGCAAATTGCTGCTCAGTTTTTTACTCTGGGTTCGTCAGTTTCTTGGTGAACCTACAAGTCCTATATATCCCCACAACCAGGAAGGTCCAGCGGATGTAACGGTATACTGCTTTTAAAGAGCTGTCATAATTAGAAGAAGTTACAGGTGAAAAGGTTGACACAAAAGGCTGTTTTTTTCAACTAATTTTCATTTTTTTCAATATTTAACTGTTAGTTTCTATAAAGAAACCTTGATGGATCTACACAAATGACCCCTTGATGAATTCACAATTGTATCTACTTTTCTAAAATGTATAGCTTTCCAGGATCCATTATTGCTTTCATACCTATTTCTACCATTAACTGGCAGGAGGTTGAAAGCACAAAAAACAGCAAAAATAGTCTAGGTCCCAGAAAAATGCCAAAAGTGTGTAAAAAATGTTGGTTTTCTGACAAAAGTCTGTCATCCCCTAAAAGCTGGGATAGTGGTGATTTCAGCCCCTCTGTCCAGTTTTCCTTCTCTCTCCCTACTGGATCTTGAAGTCCTCCTGGCTAAGGTTAGGTCGGGTTCCCCCTTAGACCCCTGTCCCCTTAAACTTTTTAAACAGTGTAAAGACTGTCTTCTTCCACCCTTATTGGGTGTGATGAATGGGGCAATGAAGGAAGGGACCTTCCCCCCTCAGTGGAAGAAAGCGGTGGTCAAGCCTCTGTTAAAAAAACCTACTCTTGACCCGGGTGTGCTTAAAAACTTTCGCCCCATCTCTTTGCTCCCAGCTCCTGCCAAGATGCTGGAAATCCATCTAAATAAGCATCTTGTTGACTTTTTGGAAGCCCATGATAGGTTGGACCATTCGCAGCACGGTTTTAGGAGAGAACACAGTACCGAATCTGCCCTTACTATCGTGCTGGACACCATTCGCACCAGGGTCGATAAGGGACTGACCACTCTCCTCATCCTTTTGGATCTCTCGGCTGCCTTTGATACCCTGTCTCCCTCAGTATTAACATCAAGGCTGAGAGAGATAGGGGTCAAGGGTACGGCACTTAGTCTGCTGGTATCCTTCCTGAATCAGAGGGAACAGAGAGTAAAGCTGGGGGAGTTCTTGTCTCCATCCCTTCCTGTGCTTTGTGGGGTCCCTCAGGGGTCGGCATTAAGTCCGACCCTTTTTAACATCTATGTTACCCCACTGGCCAGGCTTATTAGATCTTTCGGGATGGAGGTAATTTCTTATGCTGACGATACACAGATTCTGCTGTCTTTTACCCAACCGACTATCCTGGCTGCCTCCAATTTTAAAAACTGTATGAAGGCAGTCGCTCAATGGATGGTTTGTAATTCTTTGAAACTCAATGGGGAAAAGACAGAGATTCTGGTGTTCGGGGGAAAGGAGGATCTTTGGTCGGCTGATTGGTGGCCTTCCACAATGGGGGTGTGCCCCTTACCGTCGACTCTGGCTAAAAACCTAGGTGTTTTGATTGATCCCCTTTTGAGGATGGATCAACAGGTAAAGAGGACCATCTCCACCTGTTGGGGCCTCATAAACATCCTACGGAAGATCAGGCACTATTTGTCTTTCCAGGCCAGGAAACAAATTGTCCTGGCACTGATTGGTTCCAGACTTGATTATTGTAATGCTCTTTATTTGGGCATCAATAATGGCCTGGTAACCCGTCTTCAAATGGTGCAGAATGCTGCCGCTAGACTGGTCCTGGACCTGCCCAAACGGGCCTCGGCTCATACGGCAAGAAGGACCCTACATTGGCTCCCTATTGAGGCCAGGATATCCTTCAAGTCCCTGACTCTGATTTACAGAGCTTTGGCAACTAATCGGTCGGGTGGCGTGAAGGATCTGCTGGTCCCCTACACACCCCCTAGAACTCTCCGGTCGTCAAATAAGCTCTTGCTTCTAGTGCCCAGGATACGTAAAGCTAAGTGGGGAGGTAGAGCTTTTTCAACTCTTGCTCCTAGGCAGTGGAACTCCTTGCCCTTGGAGATAAGATCTCTTCCCTCGGCGCTGGCCTTTAGGAAGGCCCTTAAGACATGGATTTTTGCCAAGGCCTATGCTTAGATATGATCTGCCTTACTTTTGAATTGTTTTTGGTTAGGCGCCTTGATGCCTTCGGGCTAAGTAGCGCGTTTATAAGTTTCTTTTCATTCATTCATTCATTCTCAAACCCTTTTTTGATACCATTTGCAGAGGAAAACCCAGACGCTTTCATTTGCAGCCCGTTTTCCCCATTTTTCCCCCAAAAAACAACATTTTGCTGTATTTTGGCTAATTTCTGTGACCCCTCCAGGGGAATCCACAGACCCTGGTTACCTTTACAATCCCCATGATGTTGGAAAAAGAGGACGCAAATTTGGCGTGGATACCTTATGTGGTCAAAAAGTTATAGGGGCCTAAGCGCGCACTACCCCATGCAGCCAAAAAAAGGCTTAGCACAGGGGGGAAAATAAAATCTAGCAGCAAAGGGGTTAATTGAGTTTCAACACAGTTCAAACATCATCCTATTCCAGCAGAGCATAAGAGATTAAATTGTGGCTAATGAGTCCTTATTGCAGTCCTCAAACAAAGCATTGTTTGGATGAAATGATTCCACTACCCTCTAAAAAAATTCTTAATTACTCCAGTTAAGAAGAAATATCAAGACGTACGGGCCGGAGAGCCATAAAGGGGTCCAGTACCCTTGCTCCCAAGAATGTATATATTATTCTTATAGGTTAGCAGGTTGAAAAGTGTTATGTAGCGGGGGTGGCATATCCCTAATAGGAAGTGGTGCCCTCACACACCTGTGAGGGTGTTATGCTTCATCATTGGGCTCTGCTCCTTGTGGCTTCGATGTTGCAATAGCCCACGGGCCCCACAAGGGCTCTTTTGCGGTGATGCTGTTTCTAAAAGAAGGTTATAATGCTGCCCTTTGATTCTCTGATCAACTTCACAAATTTTTAAATTTAAGTTACTATGAAATACTGCCAGGCATGTTGTTGAAAAATAAAACACACTGAGAGAGACAGCAAGTTTTTGAACTGATTAAGAGTGTTCTGCGAAGGAGATGACATCCAAGATCTTCTCAACTAGGAGGAATGCAAATGCATTTCCAAATGCAGTAGCATCACATGGATTGAATTCTGTGGAAGAATGTATTCTGTCTTAAGGATTCCGCGAATTCTGTATTCACTTTGATTGTACCAGATGGTCCGGCAGCAGCTCTGGACTGAAATGTATGGACATTATATATAGCCAATGGTTGCTTATCCTCAGAGTGTCTCAGGCTGCAGCATCTTTTCCATTTTGCTCCACTTTGTGAATGTCTCCTGATATGCATGGTAATGTTTTACATTATTGATGTATATATTTTCATTCAAACCCTCAAATCAAAACATATTTATTTTGGATACAATGAACCATAAAATACAACACAGAAGATTAAACAATATAAAATGAAGTGAAACAGTTTAAAAGCAATGGATGCCATCAGATATAGACAGAATGTCAATACCACAATCATAAAAATGCATGAATGACAGGGAAACCCCAACAATGTTAAAACAGCATTCAACAGGATGCAGCTAAAATGTTAGTACATCATCACTTTAGCGGGATGTGTGCAGGTGAACCATGCAGCATGTGAACATTTTGTCGCTCCAACAACAATCACCTCCCTTGTGTTAGAGCGTAAATTGGTAAGTGCACCACAAAATGATGAAAGCCTAGAAGTTTACAAAATGGCTTCTTATATAAAGGTTTGAGCAATTGGTTGCTTGGCTTAGGATATGCAGGACAAAGAAAAGCAAAATGGTAAAGGATTTCCTCTGCTAGGTGTCAAGGGGGCACTTCCCAGAGCTATAATATGTCACACCACATCTCTTACAAAGCCAATTTATGGGCAAAACCTCATACCTTCATGTAAAACAAACATTGCTTTGGGGTGAGTCCTGGGAGAATATCAAAAAATGATTCATAAGCAGGAGTAAGCTTGCTGTCTTGGAAGAAGTCAGTGAGGCTCCCGGTATTAACACATTTCAATTCCCTCAATCGCAAAAGCTCCTTAAATCGATCTTTAATGTAGGAGTGAGGGGCTCGCTTTGCTGTGTCCGGGGTACCCCACAGTGACGGTAGGTCTATTTCAGATAACATCTTTTAACTGAATGGAGAATTTAAAAGAGGCCTCATCTATATTTTGTAAGATTCTAGTCCATCTGTTGACCAAAATCTATTCCAATGCGTAATGGGATGGAAATTATATATTGGTTAATCAGAACACTGCCCAAGTCCAAGTGTTGGGGGAAGTGCAGGGCACTCTGAGGGGCGTTGAAAATGCTTGTTGGGAACCTATTTCTGGTTTTACTGAGGTCATCAGTCGTAGTGTGTCCCCACATTTCTATGCCACAGAGGTTCTATGCCACACATAGCTGTAATCTTCGGTTTGAGGTTCTACATCTTCATCACTGGATCAAGGGGACATGAATGGGCCCTCTTACGCAGTTTGGCTACAGCCACAACTTCTCATTGGAGCTTCATTGAGCATTTCCTAATGTGCATGTGCAGAGAGATAGCAAGTTTTTGAACTTTGTTTTCTTGAACCATCCTATTTTAGGGGAAATCAAGTGCTTGGACTAAGTGGTGTTTGTAGAGAGTAAATAGTGCTGGGACTAGCACAAAGCCCTGCCAAACACCAGTTTCATAATAAGGGGGTCTGTAATCTGTCCATTGGTGCCGTACCTGACTCACCCAGTGTTATGTGCAAGAACAGCCAGGATGTTAGCGGGAACACCAATTTGTGTCATGACTGCCTCCAACCTACCCCTAAGAATAGAATCTAAAGCAGTTCTCAAGTCAACAAGGAGCACACACAAGTGGCCTTTGTCGAGAGCTGCAAGCTTTCAATAAGGGGGACAGAAACAGAGGATTTGGTGCACCGTGCTAACCCTTTTTCTAAATCCCGCCCACAACTCACAGAGGAGAGAATTGTCTTTGACCCAGTCCTGCAACTGTCCCAGGAAAAGACAAGAGAAGAGTTTCTGGGATGTGCCAATAAAGCTGATGGGCATATAGTTCCAAGGGTCATCTTTACAGCCTATTTTATGAATTGGAGCAATCTCAGCAGTCTGCCAAAAGCGAGGCATCAGATCAACCTCTAAAATAGAACAAAACCGCAGCTGGAAGTAGGAAGCCACAATCAAAGGTTATGTTTCAAAAAGGTTCCTTGGGGCTAGAGTCAGGGCCTGGTGCCTTGTGTGCTGGTAGCGCTATGAGCACCACCAGTATGTCTTTATGCTAGAATGCCAAAGGAGTACCTTCATCTGAGAGAGGGGCGAGTCATTCCCCGACTCTCACTCCCATTATCAGGCTTGGCCGCATAGGTTTTTTGAAAATGATCCACCTAGGTCTGAGGTTGGAGACCGTACTCAACACTAGTGTTAACATTGCTTTTGCCATGGTTTGCTATCTCCCAAAATGATTCAGTGTTACCTGCCTGACAGTTACAACCAAATCCTCCCACATCTCTCATTCCCAATCTACTTTGGTCTGGGAGAGTATTTCTTTATAGTCCTTTCTAGCTCTGACAGTAGCTTGCATAATGCCCACCATTAGGCTCTGTCTGAGAGCATGTCTTGCTTTCCTACTGTTTTAAACCATGCACAGCGAGCACGTACCCTTTATGTTCAATCCTGAAATAACGGGTCTCCTCTTTACTTTTCTATGACCCTGGGCGGTGAACTACACTATGTTCGCAGAGTTTGCGTAGTTTCGGTAACTTCGAGGTTCAAGTAGAACGAGTAGTTACCGAATACTATGCCATCTGCAACATAGAGTAGTTGTTTTTCTTTTTCGCGCGCTCAATATGCGTTCTCGATGTGTGGTAACTACTTACCGGAATTCTGCGTTCACCAACGCGATTTCCTATCCGTTTGCGTGTGCCATTTGGCGAGAGTGTGCAAACGCGAACACATCATTCGGACGCACAATCTGACTTCCGGCAGCAGTGTTGGTAAAATCACAATCCCTAACACACAGAAATTGCAATCTGACGAAGAATATCTCTCGAGCATCATAAAATCTTCTCGAAAATGATCATTTTGCTCCAAAAAACTCCTCAGATTATGATTTGGCTGTAGTTTTTGGTGCAAAGAGTTCTTTTTCTTTTTTTACTTTTTTTTTAAAAGGAAGGAAGTGCCCCTGAGTCTCCAACTTCCTGTTCCTGTCCAGCAGGCTCCTCCCAGTGCTTTGTCCATGTGCTGTTCACTTTCATTTGGGTTTGGAGCTGGAAGGATCACTTTTTGTGTCTGCCTGCTGTATCATATCATTGGATTCTATTTCAGGACTTTTGGATTTGAGATTTTACAAGTCAGTTGGAGAATTGGTGTACTTGTTGTTTGTTTGATTGGGGCATTGTTTGTACCTACACTTTTTGGGGATTTTCATCGTTTTTAAAATGTATTGTTGTGGGTGGCCTGTAGTTTCAGTAGGGGCCTAGTTGTTTTTCTTTGATTGTATTTTCAGACAGAAGGCCCAGAGGTACTCATGGGGACATTTTTCTGTGGTGTCTGTTGAATTTTAAACATCATGTAGGGCATGGATGGCATTGTATTGATTTGTAAAATGTGGTTTTTGGGGTGTATTTCACTTTTTGGGTGTGTGTTCATAAATAAATATCTTTGTTGGACGTGTGTGTGTGCTTGTTGTGTAACTTTCCAACCTTTCTTAGCCCTATGGATTTTCGTTTTGCATGTCTGTATTAAAGCTGTGTTGTTTAGCAGGCCTCCTTTTTCTGGCCATATATAGGCCTGCTTGAGTTCATTGTTTTCCATGGCCTGTTGTGACTGTGAGTGACCATGTGGCTTGGGGCCATTTTCTGGTGGTAGTTTAGTAGTGTGCTGCTTTTTCCATATAGGCCTGCATGTCTTTCCTTTGTTCCCCTTGGCTTATGCTTCTTGTTCTTGTGGCCTGGCCATGTGGGTGGTGGCCAGTTTGTGAAGGCAGGCAGTGTGCTTTTGCCATAGGCCTGCATTGTCTGTCTTCACTTTCTTATTATTGTGGGTGGCCTGGCCATGTGGGTGGCGGCCATTTTGTGGAGCAAGGCAGTGTGCTTTTGCCATAGGCTTCCAAGCTTGTGGCCTAGTCTGCCAGTAGGCCCAGAGGAAGTCATCATGGGTGCATGAAACAACTATTTCTGTGTTGTCTGTTGAATTTAAACATCATTTAGGGCATGGATGGCATTGGTTTGAATTGCAAAATTTGTTTTTTGGGGTGGTATTTCAGTTTTTTGGTGTGTGTTAAATAAATAGGCCTTTTCAGCCAGTAGGTAACCCTGGGCGTTCAGCTCGCGGAGTTTTTACAACTCCGCACTGCGCGAAAACGTGGACTTACACTTTTTCTCTTCTTCGTGCGCTCAATATGCGTTTTTGCGCAAGCGATAACGACTGTTCGTGAAGAACGCGATGCCGAACACGCAGAATTTGCAATCTGGCGAAGAATATCTCTTGAGCAGCACAAAACCTTCTTGAAAATGATGATTTTGTTCATTTTGCTCAAAAAACTCCTCAGTTTGTTATTTAGCTGTAGTTGTTTTGAGCAAGGAGTCATTTTTCTATTTTTTATAATTTTTTTAAAGAGGAAGGAAGTTCCCCAGAGTCTCTAACCTCCTGGTCCTGTCCTTTGTCTTCCCTTACCTGTTATTGTGGGTGGCCTGGCCATGTGGTTGGAGGCCATTTTGTGAAGGTAGGCATTGTGCTTTTGCCATTGGCCTGCATTGTCTGTCTTGTCTTCCTTTTCTTGTTGTGTGGGTGGCCTGGCCATGTGGTGGCACCCATTTTGTGGGACCAGCCACTGTGCTTTTGCCATAGGCCTCCAAGCTTGTAGCCTAGTCTGCCAGTAGGCCCAGAGGTACTCATCAATCATCATGGGTGCATGAAACAATTTTTTGTTGTTGTCTGTTGAATTTAAACATCATTTAGGGCATGAATGGTATTGGATTGAATTGTAAAATGTGTTTTTTGGGTGGGATCACTTTTTTGGTGAGTTAGGCCTTTTCAGCCAGTAGGCCCAGAGGCTCTCATGGGTGCATGAAGCAACTGTTTCTGTGGTGTCTGTTGAATTTAAACATCATTTAGTACATGGATGCCATTGGATTGAATTGCAAAATGTGGTTTTTGGGGAGTATTTCACTTTTTGGGTGTGTTAAATAAATATCTTTGTTGCATGTATATGTGTTGTTGTTGTGGTTGTTGTGTAACTCTCCAACCTTTTTAGCCAAATGGACTTTCATTTTTGCATTAAAGCTGTGTTGTTTATCAGGCATCCTTTGTCTGGCCATATTGGCCTGCTTGAGTTCATTGTTTTCCGTGCCTTGTGTCTGTGAATGACCATGTGGCTGGGGGCCATTTTTTGGTGGCAGTTTAGTAGTGTGCTGTTTTGCCACATAGGCCTGTGTGTCTTTCCATTGTTCCTCTTGGCTCACTGCTTCCATCCCCATTGCCAGCTGCAGCTCCCTGAGGCTGCATCCATCCCACGTGATGCAAAAATTAAGGCCAAACAGGCTCCACTACATTTGTATTTTTGTTCTTGTTCTTTGCTATTCTTATTCTTACTGAGTGTACACAGTACACCAGGAAAGCGCTTGTTGTCAAAGTCTCATAAATGGCTACACTGTTGTTGGTCCCTGAATTACTAAAATGTAATAATTGTGACCACCACACACTAAGTTATGTATTTTATTTGTTTGATTGTACTATAAGTAATTTAAGCAGAACAAATGCCACGTTTGACTGATGTTCTTCTTGCTTTTTTGCTTTTAGGTGCACAAAAGACTGAGGAGGAGGTGTGTCATCATCGCCCGTTGTACTGCCAGACAGACGTCCTGCTGCTGTACACGACATGACGTGTGACCTGACCAGACATCTCAGCAACTTGTGCAACTGAGTGCTGCTTACATCTGAAAAAGATGGCCCCAAAGAAAGCAGGTACCAGGTCCTCCAGTACCAAGAAAGTTGCTATTGAGAAGAAGGAACAGAAGAAGGAAGTGACACTTAAGTCTGGTGTGCCGCCCAAAACCTTTTCTGGGAAATCAAAAATTATGCCTGCAGCAGCTGTGTCCTGGGGGCAAGCTGGGGGCAGCACCTCCGCATCAGTGGGCCCAACCACCCAACCCAGGCCCAAGCACATGAGTGTGGAAGCCTGCAAGCAAGCTGAGAGAAAGTGGAGACACGGATATAGTAACAACAACAAAGCCCTCTGGAAGAAGGCACTCCAGGACTACAAATCCGCTATTGCAGAGAGTAAAGCGAACTACTATTGTTCCACCATTACCAATGCGGCTAACAGTCCAAAAAGTATATTTCAGATTCTGGACAATATCTTACACCCTGACTGCATCAAAAACTCCATCCCCCCCTCTCAGTCCCTCTGTGATAGCCTCGCCCAGTTCTTTACTGATAAAATTGAGACTATCATTAACAACCTGGCAACGTCCCCGTCTTCCACTCTCTCCACCCTTTCCAAAACTAATCTCACTGACCTTGAATCTCTGAGGCCACCCTGTCCTCCCACGGATAAATTGCTGGCTTTCCCTCCTATTCCTCAAACGGAATTTGAAATAGTCGCACAGGGCATCACTTCCGGATCCCCCCTTGACCCTCTGCCACCGAAAATATGGAAAACCTGCGGGCATCTACTATTTCACACCCTTCGTTTGATTTGTAATCAATCCCTGAGCTGCGGCGTCGTTCCCCGCTCCTGGAAGCAAGCGCTTATAACCCCGCTGCTAAAGAAACCCACGCTAAACCCAGATTGTCTGTCCAACTTCCGCCCCATATCACTCCTGCCTTTCCCGGTGAAGGTGCTCGAACGCTGGGTCAGTAAATACCTCTCAACACACCTCGAGCAGCACCATTTTTTGGACGAATTCCAATTTGGGTTTCGCCCAGCCCATGGCACTGAAACCACGGTGCTCACGGCCATGGAGGAGCTTCGAATGCGCGCAGACAGGGGCCAAGCCGTGGCCCTCATTTTACTTGACCTGTCTGCCGCATTCGACACTGTCAATCATAGGATCCTGCTACAGCGGTTGAAATCGGCAGGGATCGACGGCACGGCCCTGATCTGGTTTCACTCCTACCTCAGCGACAGAAAACAGGCTGTTTCCCTCCCCCCTTTCCAATCGGTTTTCTCCCCTGTCCCTCACGGTGTCCCCCAGGGTTCCTCTATCAGTCCGATTCTTTTTAATGTTTACCTCAAACCTCTGGTCACGTTAATTAAGTCACACAACATGACCACAGTAAACTATGCGGACGATACTCAGCTCCTTCTCTCGTGGGAAGGCGAAGACTCCATTCCCTTGCAAGCCTTCCATGATTGCCTACGAGACACGGCATGCTGGTTGCACCGGAACTCACTCCAGTTCAACGCCTCGAAAACCGAGGTGATGTACTGCCCTGCGAGTCGCATACCTCGCCCTCTGCCCGCTGAGTTCTGGCCCCCGGAAAACTCCAACAACCCCCTACCAGCTACCACCGTTCGCAACCTGGGCGTCATGCTCAACCATCAATTAAGCATGGAAACACAGGTCTCAAGAACAGTCGCAACTTGCTCTGGCCTTATGCGCACACTGCGCAAAGTCTTGCCTCTACTTCCATCCTCCGCCAGAGCTCTAGTAGTCAGGTGTACTATTCTTAGTCGCCTTGACTACTGCAACGCCCTGCTGCTTGAATCCCCTGCGACACTACTGGACAGACTCCAACGAGTCCAGTCGGCAGCAGCCAAACTGGCTCTGGGATGGACCAGGAGATCCTCGGCCACTGCCGCACTGGCCAAGTTGCATTGGCTGTCTTTGAGGCAACGCATTGCCTTCAAGGCCCTTTGCCTGGTCTTCAAGGCATTACATGGAATAGGACCCAGGCCTCTTCTACGTCTATTCTCCTGGTATACTCCCACAAGAACACTCAGGTCCACAACTGCCTGCCTCGCGAGAGTGCCCAGCTGTAAGAGGGCCAGGATGGGAGGAAGATCGTTCCGAGTAGCTGCAGCCAAGCTATGGAACAGTCTACCTGTCGACATACGCCATATCCCTCACCTCTTCCCATTCAGGAAACGTATTAAAACTTGGCTCTTTCCCCTGTCCCTATAAAAACCGGTTCAGTTCCAGTTCACCCCCGTCAATAAACCACAAGAGTAGCTACCAGCGCCAGGATACCTGCCAGGTGACAGTCGCGCTTTATAAATGTTTTAAATAAATAATAAATAATTTAACAGAGCATGGCCATGATAGGAAAAGACAAAAGAGATAAGTGTGTGGTACAGCTGCTTCAAATAATTTTGGGGGGTTTACTCTTTTACTTCACACTGTTTCCACTGCCAAGCAGGCCCGCAGCCAGGTTTTCAAAATTTGCCAACAGTGTAACACACAGTTATGTGGTACCCTCACTTTTCCTACTACTCTCTCCTCCTAGTCTGCAACTATATTACCCCTTTGGACTCCATGGGGTGTGGGTGTGTGAATTTCCTTAGTCTATATATCATTATAGATCAAAGATCCCCCACAGTTCTTCTCCTACCTGTGATTAGGCAAATCAATGCCTGCATGGTTTCTGAAGGTACTGAGTTAATAACACTTTATATGCAAGCTTTGCAAATAAATTGAGACAGCCACCAGAGGGAGACTATAGTATGACTAGAGAAAACATGATATGCAATGTTAAAGTAAAATGAATGTTGAGCTAGTAATAGTCACAAACTGAAGTCAACTAGAGCTATAAAGTGGGCAATCATAAACTTTAGTGCTGGAAGGATGATGATTCTGGCAATTATGAATTATGAAAAATGTAAATGTTGACTGGTGTGCATGGGTGGGCAATCTAATATATATAATATTGCCCGTGTGGGCTATATTTAGAGCAGAAGAAGATCCTCGCCCTGCCTTGAGTTGGTGTTGCTTTCACTACATAAGCCCCACCATGTGTGTGATCAATTAATGGTTCAACTTTAATTGAGTCAAACCTCATAATAAATCACACAGCCTGGGGGAAGAGGGTTAGGGGTTCGCTAAATGGGTGGGAAGGGGACTTGAGTGAAAGGTTTGACAAAGACATACACTACAAAAAGACAACACATCATCTTTGCAGCCGACCATCATAAATCTGTTATGGGAGGAATAGGAAACACATGCATGATGATGAGTACTAGTACAAGTAAAACAAATCAAAATGTCCGCCTGTTCCCATAGAGACCCAAGTTACATTATGTTCTATAAATACTGAGCTTTGAAATATATCCAATAATATTAAAATATCTGTAGGAGTCAAGTAACAGACATAAACAACACACAAATTGTAATGATTAAAGAGAAAAAAGCTACTATATTGCCAAATTGGGAGTTGCATGTGCATTCCTCTTGGACTGTCCATCATTCTTGAGTGCCCGATGGATACAGTTTGGTAAGGTAAGTGTGAGTATGTTACATTGTTTTCCAGAATAGCGCAGGGTAAAAGCCAGGGTCTGTAGATTGGAAAGGAAAAATGATATTGAGGTGTCAAGAAGAAAAGTGAAACGTCGTACGTAGGAGTGTTACAGGACGAGAAAATTCAGAGGCAGCCTGGCTAAATGTCTGTTTCTGGCTGTTACCTTAACAATAATCCCCCCCCCCCCACCCAACCACCACTTAGCTTGAGATTAAATGATGAATTGGAGCCTGACAGCACTGAGCAGTGTGCACACAAACACAACAAAGTAGCATTTTCCCAATCGATTAGAAAATCAACACACCGCTGTCCGTCACACCACTAACACACCTTTACTACCACTACACAGAGTTGTGTAGGTCTGGTGCTGTTGTATATCATTAGGCCACTTCAAAGTCATCATCATCTAAATCGGTTGGTTTTAGTGAATTTGAAAACTTCCATCTTCTTCTGGTGGCAGTTCTCACAGAAGTCACACTCACTCCCACACCCTGAGTCGCTCCATCATCAAACTGAGAAAAATCCTAACTTTAAGACTTTCGGTATTCACAGAAAGCATTTAGGAGCCCTAAAGTTAGGACTAATAACTTCTGTGAATACCGAAATGAGTAAGTGCCTTTTGTGAATACCAAAATGAGTAAGGGCCTTCTGTGAATACCAAAATGGTAGTAAGTTTAGGATTTTGTCTTAAGTTAGTTCTGTGAATTGGGCCCATCGAAACCAGAAATTTAACTGAGGTGATAAGTTATGGTAATTGTTTAAACATCCAAGTTTTTAACTGCTTTCTAAACTCCAGAAGGGTAGTGGTCTGTCTCAGGGGTAGAGGCAGGGTATTCCAGGCGCGGGCTACTTGCACCTGGAAAGACCGTCCTCTACAGCGGGCTCTACAGAAACTCGGCACCAAGATCAGATATTGATGGGCTGATCTAAGCAATCTACGCGGGATATAATAGAGAATTCTTTTATGAATGTAATGTGCCCCTAGCCCATGCAAAGCTTTAAAGACAAGGGTTAGGGCTTTGAAGAGAATTCTACACCAGACTGGGAGCCAGTGTAATTTCTTCAGATGGTGGGAAATCCATTCTCTGGCTCCGAACTTCAGGACCGCTTTGGCCGCTGAGTTCTGCACAATCTGGAGCCTGTTCAGTAAGCACTCCGGGAGGCCAAGATACAGGACGTTAACATAGTCCAATCTAGAAGTAATGAGGGCCTACACTGTGGAAATATGGATTTTTCTGATCAGTTATGTCCCCTATCTTGGACCCCAACGGTTCCATGTATGAATCACAAGTACATGTATGTTCCCTCCAGTTCCAGTTATGAAGACGCAAACACATGTGCGTCCACCGTCAACATGTCCTCTGTCAGATCCGCCATGAATAGGCCGGATATTCCATTCCTAAGTATGAAAGGCCACCGGCTTTATATGGTTCACTTATGCCATTTTACAGTTCAGACAAGTAGGCCCTGATTCTGTCATCAAACTCTTCTTGCCTTCTGCCTCTGAAAGCTCCATTCTGAGCCTGCATCTGTGACCATGAACTTTGTCTCATTCCCTGCGCGGCTCACGAAGCCTGACATCAGCCTATTCTCTGCCAAAAACTGTATTTCACCTTCGAAATTATCTGCTCCGCTCCCTGCCCGATGCATTCCTGTCTAGTAGTTTAAGTAAACATTCTTCCAGTTACCGAGCAAAGGCCCGGCTTCTCTGTCTTTATGCAAGTAATTCATAGCCCTATTACTATGGAAGATTTCCGCCCTCGCATCTAGTGTAGACACTTAGACGCTTGTACACGCACTAACAGTCAGTATAGTCAGTATAGAATAAGATTCTACTCGAAGAGACCTCTCTTTTGGATAACATAGTTCTTTAAACATAGGATGTTAGATATGATTTGGGATTAGGTTGACTTGACCCTCCAGACTTCTGTCGCCACATGTAGAGCTAAATATCAAGTCCCCTTCACCCCCTGGTTGCACGGCAATCACACGTCATGCTGCTGCGCGCGCATTTCTGTCAAGTATTTCTGCTGACATTGCGAAATTCTTTCATAGATCCACCCTCTTATGACATCACATCTGATGACGTTCTTTAAATCACACCTAGTTACGCCTATTTTTGCTACGTATGAATATATTATTAACACTATCAATTGTTACGCCTCTTGTATTTGCTTCACTGTAATGCATATTGTATAAAAGTGATTGATTGTCAATAACGTATGTACTTCACTTCCTGAACCTTCGTGGTGATGGAACTTGGAGCAACCGATTATAATCGACCATTGGAATAAAGCCCATTCCGAACCTCTAATACCACGGATTCTGCCTCTTATTTACTGAGCTATTTTATTATGTTTCTGTATCAAATTAAGTCCCGGTAATTAAATTATTTACCACATGAATGGCGCCCGAACAGGGACACTTTCTCATCTCACGCGCCGGCGGTGAGTTGCAGGCCCAGTCTCCTGCCACAGCTGGACGGACAATAACGCGTACCAGCAGGATTTCCTGTATCTCCCTCCAGTCAAGCGGGGGCGACTGAGGCTGCGATCAACACCCAGACGAGGCGGTGAGAAGTGCGAAGTATCCCGACCAGAGCCTAGCTGAGAGAGCAAGATCCGAGGTATACAGAGGCCCACCAGTTCCCGAAGTCCCGAGTCGAGTCCAGTTTCCGAAGTGTTCAAGTCGAGTCCAGTCCGGTTCAAGTTCGGTTCAGTTTCCGAGGCCTTCCGTTTCCGAGCTACCCGGTGAGTACCATTACTGGGGAGGCGTTCTGACGTGCACATAGGTTGTGCCGGTCAAGACGGGTTTGGGTACACAAATACGGTCTGCACTGTTTCAGCAGTGTATCTGTACTGTTTAGCAGTATATCTAGTATATCAAGTATATAAATTCAGAATAATTCAGTTAATGTCGAGTATTATGTTTAGTGATTAAGTTTTCCTTAGATCGTCATCATCATCGTTGCTCAGTTAAATGTTAAATGTTAAATGTTTTAAGTACGTTCTGCATATTGTGGTGTGAATGACTGTTCATTATTGTGTTTATCGTATTAAGTTTGTTCAAGATCAAGTATCAGATCAGTTCTCAATATGCCGCTCTTTTCGAAATTAAGACAGATCACAACTAGAAAAGGGGTACTCGAAGAAGCTGTTCCTATTCCTCCTAGGGACACTCCAGGGTACTTCATGTATCATAAACACGGCTTAGACGCTATATTATTTCTTGATTTATGGGTAGACTACACCAAGGAATTACCAGAAAGTCAGAGGTGGCCCGCAGCTGGGACCTGGGATGCAGATTGCATCATGAGAGTGGAAGAAGAATTATGGCGTAAAGAATAGCATAGACGCACAGAGTAAGCGCTCAGAAAAGAAGAGAAAAGTAGGGAGGATTCAGACAAAGCCCGAGAAAACGTGTTAGTTGAGGAAGGTATACGAGTAAAAGCAGAACAAGTAGATGGACAACGAAACACTCTTATGAAAGAGAAAATGTAGACCAGCTTGGAAGGATGCCATTGAGTTTTGGCGCAAGGAGTCACATAGTAGGTCAGAGTAAGTGTTTCACGAAGCAGAGAGAAGTGGAGCAGGTAAAATGAGCGCAGGCTGACAGAGAAAGAAATATTGACGTTGCTGGTATTTATCCCGTCCTTTCAGAGGACCTAGCAAGAGTGGGCCCAGTAGAAAGACCAGTTAGAGTGCCACCGCAAGTACCACGATACATATAATACATATAGTAGCCCAAAGGTTCTTGAGCCTCCCACCAAACGAACAGCGCATGGCTGGTGTTTTCATGGTCCCACATTTGTTCACGTTGTTAAAAGGGAATTGGGAGGGGTGTAGCTAGTGAAAGAGCACCACCTGTGATTTGATGACACCCCTAATGTACGAAGTGTTAATGAAAAATAATTAGTGAAAAGTTTAGCTTGAGAAAAATTGTGGGTATTTCGAATTTACAAAATTGTTCCAGAATCCAGGTTTGTGTTCTTGGTGGTCCAGTGAGCCAATGTGCTGGGTCAAGACGGTAAGATTATGACCCACTGAGAGCAAATTGTATATAAAAATAATTTTTCAATTGGGCGAATTATTGCAGTTTTTCTGGAATTGAGTAGTCTTTTTGTCTTTGACAGCTTCAGAGTGAGGAGAAGGTGGGGGCTGTGTAGAGCAGTATGTGATACAGAAATCGGAGACAGATTCTGACCTTGTAGCCAGTGTAGGTGGGGGCCGGTGAGAGGAGCAGAACAGAGGCACTGCTTAGACAGCTTCTCTGACATCGCATCTGTGTAATGCCTGCAGCCGGAACAACGAAAAAAAGTTGGCTGGCAGCCCAGGCTCAGGCCGCGCTGAGGGGCTATTTTTAGCTTCTCTGATAAGACAGGGCAGCTGAGAAATGTAAGTCGAGAAAGATTCCCTTGTTCTATTCTGTGCAAAACAAGTGCCCCGAGGAAATGTCTATGGAGAAGATTTGTTTTATTTTTTAGCAAATGTTATATTGCTTCTGGCCAGAAAGTAAAATGTTGCTCTTGCTTGGAATTTTAAGGGCTATGTGCCTATATAAAAACGATTTTCAAATTCAGACATTTTTGAATTGTGGCCACAAGCTGCCACCAGTTGCATTGGATAAATGATCCAGTGGTTAAAAGTCTGTGAGGAGAGATGAGAGGTGCGTCTTCGTCTGGGACATTAGGGTACATTGTGTTGACGAAGATGCATAGCTCATTTTTTATAAAAGAAAACAAACAGGTTCGTGTGTTCTTCGTTTTTGATTATTATTGCTGATTCTGTTTTTATAAAAGAAACCAAACAGGTTCGTGTGTTCTTCGTTTTTGATTATTCTTGCTGATTCTGTGTGTCAGACTTGACACGGTGATTTCTAGAGGTAGGCGTATATATGCCGTCTGACCACATATGAAATAAGAATGGCGGGAAGCTCTAAATGTAGACTTGCCTTGATCACTAAATTCTACTACAGTGGTGCATCTACTATGGCCCATATGTATGGAACCATTCTTTCTTACACATAATTCACCTTTTACTGGAAATATTGACATAGCGGGCAAAATTGGAGTAGCTTCGGATTCGACATTTAGGATCATAAGATTAAGCGTAAAATTACCTAATCCATACACTTCATTTTCTAGATCAGTTCCTGTTCTCTGGGGAAGTCCCTCCTTGTTAGGGTAGCAGACCTTAAGCAAAACTAGATTCAAATTTCCCCATACCCAGTTATCTTGATAAACTGCAGAATTCGAATCTAGAGAATTAATTAAACTAAACCATGCTCCACAGGAGCCGTTGTGTGTGAACGGGTATGGAAAGAGAGGTAGAATCCCTTTATGAACCTGATACCACAGACTCAGCCTCTTGCTTTATGCATGATCTTATTTATATTTTAAAAGTCTGAGAGCGTAATATTTTATTTACCACAACACGACTAGCTTTATATGAGTCATTGTTAATAGCTAGAGAAAGTTCCTAATCATTTTTAACAGTCCAAAACATGTGCCAGTCACTGTCTGAACTTGAGTTTTCATGGATAACATGTCATCCAATTGACGTCTAGGGTGGCATCACTTTGTCAGGCCACCACTGTTTCCAAATGCCAGCGGAGGGGAGCCGAAAAAGATGATTTCAGACTTCTCGGGTTGCATTTGAGTTGGTGGGATTGAAATCAGAAGAACACTTCAGCCAGACAATCTCTAATCTTCTGACCATTAAAATCTTCACCCTTCCTACATGTGAACAACAACTGAGTGTCATCTGCATAAGATATAAACTTCGCCTCTCCCGCCTCCGCCAACTTGGCAAGGAGGGACATATACAGGTCAAATAATACAGGGCTCAAAATAGAGCCCTGGGGGACCCCCACATTTAAGAGCGGGATCCTGGTGGTGAAGGGGGAGACCATACCTCCTGCCTTCTGTCCTTCAGAAAGGAGGCAAACCATTTCAACACCGTGCCACCAAAACTACACTCCTGTAATCTCTGCAGTAGGCGATCATGGGGTACGGTGTTGAAAGCTGCCGAAAGATCTAAAAGAATCAAGACTGCTTTTCCGCCCTTATCAAGGGTTTCTTTGATGGTCTCAGAGACCTCAAGTAAGGCCGTCTCCATGCTAAGGTTAGAACGAAAACCTGATTGACTTGAATGAAGGAGGTTATTAGTTTCAGCAAAGTTGGAAACTACCGGATGTACATATTTTCCTAACGTTTTAGCACAAAATGGGAGATGGGAGATAGGTCTATAGTTGGAGAGTATAGCTTGGTCTGCAGAGGGTTTCCCCAATAACGGATCACTTTTGCACTTTTCCAATTCTCGGGTACCTGACCGGCGCTCAAAGACAGATTCAGGATGCTGTTAACTGTTGGATTCAATATCTCTGCCATATCGGCCAGAAATTTGGCAGGGCAAGGGTCTGACGGGGAGCCAGACTTCAGACCCTTCATTATTACTAAGGAAGATTCTAAAGGGACCGGGGCGAAGAAGGAAAAAGAAGCATTTCCTATCCTGTTGTGACAGTTTCAAAAGTAATACTTGGAGAAACCTCAACATTTAATAGCAAGGTTAGACTGGCAACACACCCAATGGAAGGTAAGCTACCCCAGAATTGGTTTTGAACAGAAAATTACCACACATCTGGGTGGGCACACATGCTCTTCATAAGGGGAGAAGGGTTTCTTCATCTTGGATTTTGCTAGTGAGGGACACTGTAGAATTGTTTACAGTGTGGCAACTGGAACAAGTGGGTAGGACTATCCCCGCGAACTTTTACCCCATTGATATGAGAGTAAAAAAGCATAACTCCCAAACACTGAATAAATGTGGCACCCCAGGCACCCTGCATAGAACACTTTCTGTGTCTGTAGAAGATCAGAAGAGTGCAGGAACGGCTGTCAGTGACGTGAGGGAAGTTCTTAACAAATGGAAAAAGTAGGTAGGGCTGCCCCCAGGAACTCTTACCCTATTGATATGAAAGTAAAAAAGAGTAACTCCCACCCACAAAAACAGAACAATCATTGGCAAAGCCAATAGGTCTTGGCAATCTGAGAGCTATTGGCTTTGCCAATTTAATTAATTTTGAGCAAATTTGGAAAAGCAGTGACATCATAACTTGTCTGATAAGCCCTTCTCAGCCAAGACCTAGTGAATGAGAGACAGCTGCAGCATCATATACATTTTTCCCATCAGTGCGGTAAAAACAGCACCTTGCCCTGCTGCCAAATATAACAAGGGTTATTGTAGGAGAGTAGGATCTACTTCACATGGTTACCCCCACTTTTTGCTGATGTTTAACTGTTTTTCAACTTTAGTCTGGCTGGGGCCCTGCTATTCAGGGCCCCAGCCTAGTTGGTTCCTTGTACCATGGGTCATACCAGATTGGATTCCGACGTGCCCTTATAAGTCCCTAGTACATGGTATACTATGTATCCAGGGTATAGGTACCCCTAAGGCCTAAAAGGGGCTGAAGCCTTTATTATGCCACCCCTGGGGAGCCCTCCAAAATGACACCACAGGTCTGCTACTGCAGCCTGGGTAAGGTGGTGCATGCACTCCTTACTGAGATATAGGTTCACTATATCTCACCTATCACTGCACATAGAAACCTATCAGTCACCCCTATGGCAGGCCTTGTCAATCTTGAAGGCAGGGTGCTTGGTTTTGTGTGAGAGGGTGCCCAGGCATGAGCTGAGCCCCTCTGCAGCCTTCGGAATCTCTTCTCCGGGGTTGTCTGTGATGCAGCCTGACCATATACTCTTAAGTGCATAATAACCCAACTGTAAATGCTAACTTTGGACTGGCTGCACGGTAACATGTTGTGTTAGGTGTCAAACACCTTGGAATCATACCCCCACACCAGTAACTGGTGTGGGAGTATGGTCCCTCCCTTCTAGAGGGAGAGACATGGCAGCACCGGTATACCTGGTACCAACTTAAAACAACCCTGGCATCATAAAACGGATGCTGCAGTCACAGACACGGGTCTGGCCTCCTGCTGCTGACTGAAACTCCGGCAGGGGAGGCCTGGACAATAGATTTCCTGTCACAGGGAGGTGTCACCACCTCCCAGACAGGCTTTAGTGTATTGGGGCTGGGTGGGGGCACTCTAAAAGTGCTTTGAAGTCCTGCACTGGTGGCACATTTGGTGTCCCTAGGCATAGTCCCGCTCAAACCGGTTCAGGGGCTACCAGCCCCTGCTCTGGCATGAAACTGGGCAAAGGAAATGGATGTAGCCACCCCTCTTTCCAAATCCCACAGGTGGGTCCACTGAGCTAGTCCAACCCATTCCTTGGGTATAAAGTAGGAACCCCTGGCAACAGGACTTTAGATATCCCTGTACAAAACTCTGCAACTGAATCCTGGAACTTCGACGCTCTACTCAAGCCTAACGGACTGAAGAAATCTCCTTTGGGGCCAAGGAGTGACTCCGCTGCTTGGCAGGCACCAACGAAGCATTTTGCGGGTCTGCATCTCCAAAGCTACCGATGGACTCTGAAGCATCTGCAGCCCAGGAAGAGAATTTCCAGACTTCTCAGAGGCCGACCCAAATGTCCAGCAAAGCTGAGACCCGCAACCCTCATGAGTGACGTGGAACCAGAACTCCTGGCCACTGTGCACATTTGCAAGTGCATCGACTTCTCAACATCTCTTGAAATTGTGCTTTGGGATACTTGTCGACCAAACCCCAAGCACCTTTTCCTCCGAAGATTGTGAGCCTACACTCCACAAGTGTTCCGTGATCCCGCTTCTTGCATTTCCGCTCTAGGTTCCTTTGTGATCCCTGGTCCGTCAACTGGTGGGTCCCTGTGAAGGTAACTCTGATTTTCCTTGGGCTTCCCTGGTTGCTCCAGATGTGCCCTGAGTCCCCACTGTGTGGTGAGTCCCTCAGACCTTGCTGGTCTGCACTGAAGCATCTTTTTTCCTTTCTGCGTGGGTTGCTGTTGCCATGGCTTGTTGTGTTCAATCCAGGCACCAACGCTGCAGCACTCAACATCTTTCTTGGGACAGCTCGAATCCAGCTCCTGGTTGTCCTCGACGCCTCCTGGTCCTCGTGGCTGAAGAGTCAAGCTTCACCTTCTTTACCTGAAACACCCAACATCGGTGGGCATTCGTCTATTGTGCCCCTGGTCACTGACAAGTGACTCAGACTCTGTCCCCTCTGCTTTCAGGTTCTTAATATCTTGGATCCAGGCTTGGATCTCTTCGGACACTTCGCATCTTCCCGGCAGCAGCACTTCTTCGCCAGCTTCCATTGAAAACAACGACACGATCCGACACCATTTGACAACTATGCACCCGGTTTCCCTGGGTGAGGTAACTCAAGTACCCCAGTGCTCCTGTGGGTGTTGACCGCAGAACTGTCTATGTCTAAAAGGGTGTGGTCCAAGTCCATCTCTAAGTGTCCTTAATCTCTAAAAATATAACTGCGACTTTGCCCATAGAAGCTCATGGGAGCTCGCCACTGTGTTCTCATACAGCCCACGTGGGTCCCCTGTGTCATTACCCTGGGTGGTTCCTTGGGGTCCTATTGATTCTACGGGCTCTAGGCCTTGTGTTTAATTAAGTTGTGGTTCTTATACCACTATTTTAGTATATGGTTTGGCTCGCCCCTAGGGCCTAACGTGTATTTGTGCTATTTTACTGTACTATTTGAAGTGCAACTTCTGTGTTTTTTACCTCTAGCCTCATAAAGAGACTAGAAGGGTGTGTTTAGTAATAAATAGATATATTTTATATATATACCTGTGTGGTTGCCTTTCATTTAGCCATTCAAGAGATTATAAACTGATAAAACAAGCTGCTTTACATTCCTTCAAGACTTAGCCTGAAGGCTACTCTCCATATCTACCACTAGGATAGCTTTCAATAAAGGTTGTCTTTAACCTATCATCAATAAGAGGTTGTTTGGACTGGTACAGGGTGCCCACTGTAACTAGTGGAGAGCATATACCAGGCCAACTTCTCACATTGGTGAGCAGCGTGTGGAATTCCACCTTGCTATTGTTTTACCAGATAATCTCAATTGAGTGACTAACAGAAAACCACTAAAGGTACCTAAGGTACATATAATACAAGCTTTAGAATACAGTATGTTCTACTGAACTTAGAGTTGTGTGTCAAGGGCTTAGCACACCCTTTCTACAACTCAAGAGAGTTAAGTACGGCACACTAGAGTAGGTAGTGCATATACCACACCTCACTAGTAATGTCCTCAAGGCCATGAACCAGTGGATCCCTGCCAGAAACCAATGGGCTTCTTTCCTCCAAGCATGATAACCTCCCATTCTTGGAATTGAGAGCATTATGTAGTACTAGGAGAATGAAGACAGGCAAACGTGCAAACACCCAATGCCTCATAGAGGTACTTCTGTTGGATGATCTCAGAAGACCAATAGGATATGAAGGGGTAGGCAGAGTGGGTGGGGCAGCAGTTGAAGAAGGGCCTAGGGGTGAAATTCCTCCTGACCAGGAAGATGACAATGATCTTGACCTTGAAAACCCAGCTCCCCTGGAAGATGAGAAAGAGAACCACAATGGTCCTCTCTTTGTCCCTAAAGGGAGAGTTGGTGGTGGGCCTAGAAGGTCCAGATCTCCCTCAGTGGAGTCTAACCATTCTGGTTCATCTATAGGGACCTCTATCTCTGCTCACAGGAGGGAAACCTACCAGGAGAGGAGAGAGAGACTGCTGAAGTATGAGGAAACTCAGCTTAGCATCAGAAAGCAGCAGTTGGCTTTAGACAAGGAATCCGTAGAGCTCATGAGAGCTAGAAAAAGGATGGGACTAGAGTCCCATGGTGGCAGCAACTACCCTATTGTTAGGGAGAGGTCTCATGACCATAGAAACCTAAACAAGATTGTCCTTCCCTACCAGAGTGGGGATGACATCCACAAAAGGAATACTGTACTGAAAAGGGCCTGTAAAGTTCAGAGGGTCCTCCAGGAGCAGTGGGCAGCAATCTTGTGGCTCTCCTTTGCAGACAAAGGTATAGATAAGCTCCCCACTGTTAGAGAGGAGGATGCTGATGATTATGCCAGTCTGAAAAGTGCATTGATTGAAGGGTTTGGCCTAACCACTGAACAATATAGGTTGAAGTTCAGAGATACCCAATAGGCTCAAAAACCAAGACTGGGTGGACCTTGTAGATTGTGCTATTAAGGCTCTGGAGGGTTGGTTACTTGGCAGCAAAGTGCATGACTTTCAAGGATTGTACAATTTGATTATGAGGGAGCAGATCATTAATAATTATCAAAATCAGCTGTTGCATCAGTACCTAGAGCACTCTGATCTGACCTCTCCCCAAGAATTGGGAAAGAAGGCAGACAAATGGGTCAGAACCAGGGTGAGGGAGAAGGTTCAGAACCAAGGTGGTGACCAGAAGAAGCAAGATTCTAAGAACTCTGACAAGGGTGGGGAGAAGGGTAAAGACCAGAAGTCTTCACAAGGTCCCCAAAAATCTTCTTCAGGGGGTGAATCCCAATCTAATAAAGGAAAAGGCCAAAAGAAACCATGGTGCAAGATCTGTAAGCAGAAATCTCACTGGGACTAGTGATTGCACCAAGTCCAAAGACTCAACTCCAGCCACCATTGCCCCTTAGGCAACTGTTCCCCCTAGTGCATATACAATTGGTGGTGGTGATACTCAGAATAAGGGTGTAGTAGGGTTAACCCTGGGTTCTGAGATGGACTCTGGCCTAGTCAGAGTTCCAACTCAGGCTGTTCTGTGATGGAGGCATGGATATGTCCTCCTTTGTGAGTCTCAAAACGTGGGCAAATACAGACAGCAGCCTTTGATTAATGGAAAATATGCTTTGGCATTCAGGGATACAGGAGCAAGTGTCACAATGGTGACCAAAGATCTTGTGGATCCTGGGCAGATTATACTTGGTGAAATGTACCAAGTGACCAATGCTAGCAATGTCAGGACAGACCATTCCCTGGCAGTTGTTAACTTCTCCTGGGGGGCAACTGACCTCAAAATGGTTGTAGTAAGTGCAGACCTCCCTGTTGAATGCTTGCTTGGCAATGATCTGGAAAGTTTAGCTTCCGCTGAAGTGGAGCTCAGGACACATGCATAAATGCTAGGGATCCCTGCACATGTATTTGCTGTGACTAGGTCACAGGCCAAAATGTCTAACACTGGACAGGCCCTGGATTCTGGAAGAATGGATAAGGTACCTCCCAAGAGGAGGAGCAGTAGGGTTAAGGCAGTGCCTTCCTCCCTGACTCAGAATACAGATCAGCCTCCTGAGGGAGATGATCTTGGACCTGAAGAAGGAACTGTCCCAGAGGAGCTTGAACCTGACAGATGAAGGGTGAAAAACCAAACTTTTAAGGTGGTCCATTTCTCTACAGGGGATGGACTATACAGTGGAACACAGACCTGGGAGTAACCATGCCAATGCAGATGTACTCTCCAGATATTTCTACTTAGAACATGAAGACTCAACTGGTCAAGGTTAGTTTAATTTCCCTGCGTTTGGGGGGGGTGTAGGAGAGTAGGATCTGCTTCACATGGTTACCCCCTCTTTTTGCTTATGTTTCACAGTTTTTTTACTTTAGTCTGGCTGGGACCCTGCTATTCAGGACCCCAACCTCCTGCTGCTGATAAAAACCCTGGCAGGGGAGGCCTGGAAAATAGGTTTACTTACACAGGGAGGTGTCATCACCTCCCAGACAGGCTTTAGTGTATTGGGGCTGGGTGGGTGCACTCTGAGAGTGCTTTGAAGTCCTGCACTGGGGCACATTTGGTGTCCCTGTGCATAGTCCAGCTCAAACCGGTTCAGGGTCTACCAGCCCCTGCTCTTCTGCAAAACTGGACAAAGTAAATGGGTGTAGCCACCCCTCTTTCCAAACCCTCTATAGCTAGTCCAACCCCTTCCTTGGGTATAAAGTAGGAACCCCTGGCAACAGGACTTTAGATATCCCTGGACAAAACTCCACAACTGAATCCTGGAACTTTGATGCTCTACTCAAGACTAGAGGACTGAAAAAATCTCCCTTGGGGTCAAGGAGTGACTCCCCTGCTTGTCAGGCACCAACAAAGCATTTTGTCGGTCTGCACCTCCGAAGCTCCCAACGGACTCCGAAGCATCTGCACCCCAGGAAGAGGATTTCCAGACTGGTCGGTCCCTGTGAAGGTAACTCTGAATTTCCTTGGGCTTCCCTGGTTGCTCCAGACGTGCCCTGACTCCCCACCACGTAGTGAGTCCCTCAGACCTTGCTGGTCTGCACCAAAGCATCATTTAGCTTTCTGTGTGGGTTGCTGTTGCCAAGACTTGTTGTCTCCAATCTTGGCACCAACGCTGCAGCACTCGACATCCTTTGTGGGCCAGCTTGAATCCAGCTCCTGGTTGTCCTCAACACCTCCTTGTCCTCATGGCTGAAGAGTCAAGCTTCACCTTCTTCACCTGAATCACCTTACATCGATGGGCATTCGTCTGTCGTGCCCCTGGTCACTGACAAGTGACCTAGACTATGTCCCCTCTGCTTTCAGGTTTTTCACATCTTTGATCCAGGCTTGGATCTCTGCGGACACTTCGCATCTTCCCGGCAGCAGCACTTCCTCTCCAGCTTCCATTGAAAACGACGATGCGACCCGACACGATTTGACACCTATGCACCCGGCTTCCCTTGGTGAGGTAACTCGAGTACTCCGGTGCTCCCATGGGTGTTAACCCTAGAACTGTCTAAGTCCAAAATGGTTTGGTCCCAGTCCATCTCTAAGTGTCCTTAATCCCTAAAAATCTAACCGCGACTTTCCCCATAGAAGCCAACGGGAGCTCGTGGCTGTGTTCTCACACTGCACACGGCCTGTGGGTCCCCTGTGTGACTACCTTGGGTGGTTCCTTGGGGTCCCAGCAATTCTACAGGCTCTAGGCCTTGTGTCTAGTTAAGTTGTGGTTCTTATACCACTATTTTAGTATATGGTTTGGCTCGCCGCTAGGGCCTAATGTGTATTTGTGCTACTTTACTGTAATATTTGAAGTGCAACTTATGTGTTTTTGACCTCTAACCTCATAAAGAAACTAGTAGGGTGTGTTTAGTAATAAACACATATATTATATATCTATACCTGGTGTGGTATCCTTTCATTTAGCCATTCAAGAGATTATAGACTGGTAATGCAAGCTGCTTTACATTCCTTCAAGACTTAGCCTGAAGGTTGCTCTCCATATCTACCACTAGGATAGCTTTCAGTAAAGATTGTCTTTATCCTATCATCAATAAGGGGTTGTCTGGACTGGTACAGGGTGCCCACTATAACTAGTGGAGAGCATATACCAGGCCAATTTCTCACAGTTCTCAATATGTAATATGCTTCATCCAGGTGCTTCTGGAGAATACTAATAAAATAAAGCACAGAAGCTACAAGACAACTGCAATATATTTGAGTTTGATGTCCTAAAGGATCTTGAGCTGATCCAGAGCCAGGCTCAAGCCTTTAGTAGCGAGTGCTAGTCTTCCCTGGAAGAAGGGCCCTAGTAAAAGTTTGTGGTACTGTAGTTTTCCGCTTCTCATTCTTGGCAAACCTAGCATTGCGAAAGCCAATAGGTCTGGCCTTAATTCTCATGCAACTAACTTTTATGAGTGTCTGTGTTTGCATGCACAAGCACAATCAAAGTAGACCTATTGGCTTTGCCAGTGCTTTCCTATGACACATTACAAATACTTGTTTTATCTATGCATTGTATTCTGGTGATTAAGGTTTTGATTTTCCTGTTTTCCAGCACTCAATGCGGAAAGTATTATGAATAATGCAACATAAAAAAGTGCTCAATAAAAGAAAAAAAGCATTTTATAAATATATTCTGCATGCAGATAGGGGCCTGCCTCTTGTCTTGGATCAGATAATAAAAGGCACCCAAATAATCTTGCCTCAGGAGAGGCTGTTTCTCCATGGTAATGGATGTCCATTGAACGCTCTCACCTCTCATCTGACAGTCAGGGAACAAAAAGCATTGGCAGCACCAATCAGTCTTGTTTGCCAATGTTGGCTAAGCAATGCAATTGGCTTTGCCAATGAACAAACAGCCAATAAATAAATAAAATGATAAAAAACATTTATTTCCATACATTTAAGAAGGCTGCTAACTTGCAATCAATTCCTGGCCCTGAGTTTGATCTCAGCATACGGGTTAATTTGCCACGATAGTGATGGATACCCCGTATCCCAAACCATAAACCCTTTCTTATATAATGGGAATTATAGTAGGGCGGGCAGGCTACCCATCACCGTGGTGGCAGAGTAACCCATCAGCTGAGGTTTAAATCAGGCCCTATCATGACTGTGTCCACAGAGTATCTCATTATGGAAGACTTCTGAAGCACAGACCCTCAGAACTCAGAGACTGTCCCTCACTCCTAAGCTGTCAAACACAAGAGAGCAGTGCCGACACGTCTGCATATGAGAATAATACACTGTAACTCTGCAGCTAGAAGCAACCATCCTCCAGCGACTGGGAATATTAATGATGCATCACCAGCAACACAACACAGTTCAGAGAAGGTGCCAAGCTCTGCACAATACTCTCTCATACATGGCGCCCAAGCAGCCGGGGTGTACCCTATCTCAAAGTGTTGCACGAACAGCGCTTTCGACATGCCCCCACCTTTAAAAGGAAGAACTTAAAACACCACATAGGAATTGATGCCTGTGCAGACCAACTTCCCAAGAATGTAGTTTGAGCAGGAAGAACACTGCACGGCTATATTTAACCACTCTCCGAGGACATAGAAACAAAAGACTCTGGCATTAAATAAACAAATGCATACCTAATATAACAAACAAACAGTTTTACCTTTTAATAGAAAAAGGCACTCTAACCTCCAAACAGCCCTAACAGCATACAAGGCATAAACATAAACAAGTAATGAAATGGAATCGGGTTTGGGCATGGCACATGTGCCCTGTGGAAACAGCATCTGAATTTTCATCTAGGTCTCTGAATGAAGCCTGGTTCCCCTAAACTGATGCAAGAATTCCCAGTAAACAAAAAGTGAATGAAAAAGCAAAGAGTTTTCACTCAACCAGGCCCCATTCAAGCAGCAAAACGGGAGGAAGTTGGGGGCATTTGACTTTGGTCTTTGAATGCACAGAAAATGTAACGAGATAAGAACAAGACTTACACAGCTCAACAACAGGGAAAATATGAGTGCTCGTGTGAAATGCTCTTTAACAGCGAAAAAAGTAGTCCCAAAAAAACCCCAAGAATTGGATGAATAGGAGTAATTGGTCCATGCTCTTGGGAACAAGAAGAGGCGTGACACATGCATGGCATGGGCAAATGGCGAGAAAGAAAAGAAGAACGATTATGGAGCCAGCAAATGAGAAGCCCTCATATATATCGAGCATGTCTTCGAACAAGCACATGTGCTGTCTAGCCAAGACCTAAACAAGGCACTCACCTGATTAAATAGCCACAAGTCAATCGAAATATGCTAGTAAAAATGTGAAATTGGAAACCTTCTAATTTGAAGCTAGGACACCAAGACGGGTGACCATCACAGCTTAATAATGAATTTAAACTTAATTGGTGATTACAGTAAAAAAGAGATAACATGAAATATAGTATGGTATTCTTTAAAACCATATTTAAAAGGTATGATTAGCAGTCGCACATGAGCAAAGAAAACAGTTTGCCAAGAAAATAGAAACCACAAAACACAATTGAGAGATCAGAAAAATAGGAAAATGAATATGTAAATCTAATAAAAATATTGAATTTGAGCAAACCAGATGTGAATGGGTAAATAAAATTGGGCAAAAGACGGCTTTTGATTGAAATGATAAAGAAGCTATAATTGGAATAAATTGAAGTAGAAGTACATAACTAAAACATAGAAGAAAGAAGCAGAAGAAACAGCAACATATTTTATGCCTTTAATAATAAAGGGGCATATCAGAAAGAGCCGGCGATAATTATCGCTCAGCGCTCTTAGCGTGAGGATAATTATCGCCGGCCAACTCTGAATTTTATCGCGGAGATGGCGTGCTATTAGCAACGCTTACCTCCAAAGTGATAAAATTCAGAGCGCAAGCTGCCAAATGTATGATTATCGCTGGAAATCCAGCGACAATCACACAACTTTTGGCAATAGCTTGCTGATAGGGCCTCACATACTTAGCCATGATATCCACCTTACATAGGATATCATGGCTAAGTCAGTTTCAATGCAGGCATAAGGAAAGTAACGATAACAGAGATTATCGCTACTTTTCTTGTCCCTATGCTGCTTTGCGTGAGGCTTGATAATAGGAGAAATGTCGCTTAGAGATGCAAATATGAGCGTTAAGGGAAATGGCGAACAGGCAAGGTTTCACGCGATTGAGTGACCTTGCTGATCAGACGATGAAATTATCGCCCCTTTTCATCCAAAAGTGAGGGAGTAGCAGGTCTCTGATCAGCATCACTACAGGAGTCTTCCAACCTGTTCAACTCAGGGCAGGAGTCCTCCTCTGGGGAATATTCTAGCAATTTCTGGAACTGCAGCTGTCCATCCTGCTCACTTACAGTATGTAATTTAAATAATGTAGTGTGTGGAACAATGGTCAGAGACAAAAATAATGTTGTACCTAAAATTAATTTCCAGGAAACGGTGACGAAGGTGAAAGTGAACCATCACCAAGCAGAAATGGCACACTTACCTAGAGATAAATGGCAAAAATAAATAGGGCAACGGGTAACAGATGAAAGCTTAAGCCTCCGGTAAAAAAGAATTACATAATTATAAATTGGTAAGCAACAATAGCTAAGGGAGCTTATCCATATCAGTAAATATATTTCCTGCGATGCTGCTGACATGCGCTGAAAGAGGCATCAACTTTCTTTGGAGACCTGCCTGAAACTGTGTGAGGAGAAGCACACGATGTTCTCTGCTAAAGGTAAAGTTGGCTTTTTGTCATCACGTCATGAAAAAATATTCACAAATTGTAGGGGACAGATGGTGCAAAAGATGCATGTTAACATTATAAATAATAAAATAGAAAAAGCATTAAAAAAGTGTATGGTTCACTTTCCAATAAATGTAGATATTGAAGCTAATAAAATTGAAAATAAAAATAAAGAATGAGAAAATTGGACACATTTTCTCCAAAATTTGAATATCATGTGGGAAGAATCCATTAAAACTAAAAATGGTATCAAAGATCACTGTGCTGGAATGTGTAGTTACAACACATGGAAATAGAAGAGTAACCTTGGGCATAGTTTGTGTAGTTGTGCTACGTAAAGCTATGCGAAGTTGCAAAAGCTCTACGCGAGCTACACGTAGCTACGCGAGCATGCGTAGTTGCTTGTCCCGCCCGTTTGCGATGCGTTTTTCTTGCTTTGAAACACGTATTGCTTGTTTGGGACGCTGTTTGTGTGCTCGGGGGATAGTATCTTGCGAACTTGCACATGAGTTCGTCTATGGGCACGGCCAGCGTATAGCATGTTCTCAATGCGCATTTCATGTTAGGGAATGTGTTTTACGTGTTCTCGATGCTTTTTGCGTGCCTGGAGGGAAATATCACGCAAACTTACCCACGCGGTCACGATGGGCGCGGCCATTTTGTTTTTCACTCTATGCTATGGTTCTAGGCCTGCTTTTCTATCCTCCCTCTATCTTTGCAATCCTTAGGTTTTTACACTGTTTTTCTGATCTTTTTTATTTATTATCTATCCCTCTCTGTCCCTAAGTCTATATTTTACATTTTATTTCTACTTTTACTTCGTTATTTCCCTTTTCTACTGTTTTATATTACTTCCCTATTTAAGCTCCTACTTCTTCCCCTAACTTTATTTTTTCCTTCTAAATTTTTCTTTCCGCCTCCCGCACACCCCAGAACCATGGCTAAGGGTACTACCGGCTCCAAGGGCAAGGCTCCTGTGCCCAAGAGCCGCCTGCCTTGCGGCAGACTGTGCCTTGCAGGGGTGCAGGCCCGGGAGCTTTTCGGCGAGGCGGAGGTGGCCGCCCTTGGTTTTTTTGTGCAGCACCACCTCCCCCTTGACCTTGGCTGCAGGCGGCAGGCCTGGCACCGGGTACCCTACCAAGGAGCGTCACAGCTGTTGGGCGAAGGTGTGCCAGGTAGTGTTTCGCTGCTCTGGGGTCTGAAGCACCCAAAGCCAGCTGGCCCATCAATGGTCAGACATCTTGGACCGGAAGCAGGACCTGCTAGACCTGCCAGGTGTCGAGGTCGTGGGGATTGGTGAGTAGCTAATATACTAGTAGTATAAGTATTGTGTATATTTTTTTTCCGAATACAAAGAATACTGCTGCTTACATTGCAGATAAATTATGTTTCAGAATCTTCTGTGATTGTACGAGACAAGTGCTCGGCGCTACTCGTACTTGTTTGCAACTTTGCGCTCGCTTGGGCTGATTATGTAAGAGTTTACTTAGAGAACTTAAGTTAGGCAATGCTATTGCTAGAGAGACTCTAGTCCTTTCTTTGTCCTCCTGTCACGAAGAAGAGATAGTGGTGAATGGATTTATAGGTTTAGTTAGTAGTAGTTGGTCATTTTTTAAAGGTCTGCGTGACGCATTCTCTGTCACTGAGTGCTGCTTACCCTAGTCCTTAGTAGAACCTTTTGTAGTTTGTTTAGTGAGTGGTAAGGCTTAGCAGTGTCACTAGCAGAACATCAGACACAACCAACCAACAATTTGGTGTATGCACAAATTTATGCATGTGTCCTCCATCTATGTATTTTTGAGGGCTAAAATTTAAATACAGACTTAGGGCCTCATGTAGGTAGCCAAATACCGGTCGGTAACGGCCGATTTTCGGTAAATATGCCGTTACCGACCGGTATTCAGACAAGTGAGATGTAGGAGTCCAAAAACGACTTTTCGGTAAATATGAGGCGGTAAATACCGAATCATATTTACCGAATTCTAAAATACCGATTCATATTTACCGAAGACATAATTAACGAATCGGTAAACATGAAGTGGTAATTATGAAGTGGTAAAATCTAAAATGACATGTAGGAGCACTCGGTAATTAAGAAATCCAGTAAAATCGGTAAATAAGAGTCGGTAATTAACACGGATCGAAAGCAGGTGGTAACCATCAACAATGCATATAATCAAACCCAAAATGCAACAGCGTGGACAACATGGCCGCTATGTACGTCATTGCAAGGCGCCTACGTCTACAGGCAGCAGGACTGAGGGTGTGGCGACGGGAGGAACAAATCTACAGACAGCGCATCACACTATTCCAGCTGACTGATGCAGAGATACATGAGAGGTACAGGCTAGACCCCGAAACCATCATGGACTTAATCAGGGACCTACACCCACTCCTGGACCATCCAATAAGAAGGGCGCACGCCATACCCCCACATGTGCAGGTGCTCTGCAGCCTACATCTGTTGGCATCCGGCAGTTATCAGGTGGTGATAGCTGCGGTGGGTGGGGTATCCCAGAGTTGCCTGTCACGTTTCTTCAGGAAGTTCCTGGATGCCATGATGCAGAGAATGCACCACTACATAAGCTTCCCGAACACACAGGCTGCACTGCAGAAAACAAAAACTGACTTTTATCACATGGCACAGTTCCCCCATGTCATCGGCTGTATTGATGGTACACACATCCCAATCTGTCCTCCAGCTGATACAGAGCACATCTACAGGAACAGGAAGTCCACCCACTCCATCAATGTGCAGGTGATCTGTGATGCAGGGAACATCATCACAGATATAGTTGCAAAGTTTCCGGGGAGCACCCACGACTCTTACATCTTCCAGAATAGTGGGATCTACACACGACTGAGTGCCGGAGAATTCGGAGAGGGATACCTGCTAGGTAAGTAACAGTGACGCCCCTTGAAACCTGCAAATCATAGTGTATAGAGGCTTGTTACTGATGGTTCCCTTTTACTCATCCAGGCGACAGTGCATATGCATGCCGGTCATTCATCCTCACTCCCTACCTACACCCAGCAACCCAGAGTGAGAGACGATACAACGTGGCACACAAAACAACACGCAATGTGGTGGAGCGCACGTTTGGACTACTGAAGAGCAGGATCCGCTGCCTCCACAAGAGCGGAGGCGCACGCCAGTACAAACCCATCACCTGCTGCAAGATTATTGCCACTTGTGCAATGCTGCACAACCTTGCCACGAAAAAAGGTACAGATGTGGAACTGACATATTTTGAGGACAACGAGGATGAGTCAGGCCAGCCAGAGGGCAACGCAGCTAGAGTGCCAACTGCAATCGATGGGAGAGAGAGACGGGCAGTGATCACATGCAACTATTTCTGAGTAAGTAAGGGGACACAGCGAGTCGTGAGAAGTCCTGACGTAGTTTTAATGTGGCACCACGCCATGAACACATGAACAGGCCAATCTGGCAATATACCATCTATACAAGGAGTATGTCCAGGGTTACGTCACCCAATGGGAAGTGGCTAAGCAGGGCCACATCAATGTTTGCGCATACGCGCTGCAGTGGTGGATTGCACGGCCTGTGCATCCTCACTAGAGCCAACCCCAAGCCGCCTGCTGCTCCTGCGTGCTTCTGGGACGGGGGGTGTGATGCTGCTGCTGGTGTCGATGCTCTCCGCAGCATCCCCTGCAGCAGTTGTCGACGCCTGACTAGTCAATAGCACCCCTAGTGCACTTGTCACCTGCACCATCCCCCGAGACAGGTCGCTGCAGCACTGTGTTAGGCCCTCCTGCATCGTCACAGAGCGCCGGCACAGCAGAGAAGTCGCAGTTGCCAGACGGTTGAGTGCCCTGCTGGTGGTGTCCCGTCTCTGGCGTTCCCGGCGCCGTGCTTCGATGTCAGCATCTAATTTGCTGCACAACTGCTGGATTGACTGGGACATGTCCCGAATGCCCGCAGCCATGCCGCTAATGTTAGTGTCCATGTTGACTAATGTTGTCTTCATCACCCGCATGTGCCTCTGGACTGACATGACTGCCTTTGATTGCAGGCGCTGTTGCTTCAACATTTGGCCCTCGAGCCCCAAGAAGACACCATGGCCGTCAGTGGGTGCTGGTGGACTCTGGACACGCGACCTGCGGCGCCCTCTTGCTTCCGTCTGTGCTGCCTGTGAGGTGTGGGGCACAGTGGCATGGCTCCCTTCCTGGGGCCCGGTGCGGTCGTCTGGGCCCATGCTGTCGTCTGACGAGGTGTCTAAGGCTCGTAGCCTGGCTGCTGGACGCCTCCTCATTCTCACACCTGCAAGCGGAGATGCGGCCGGTGAATCGAACATGAGTGGCGATGCTGGCTCTGGTGGTGGTGATGCTGGCTCTCGGTGAGGTGATGCTGGCTCTGTGTGCGGCGAGGCTGGCTGTGTTGGTGGTGCGGCTGCCAGTGGGCCTGCTCCCTGGTCTGCACTTGTGCTGGCTAGAGGTGATTCATGTGGCCGGTGTGCCGTCTCTCCTGCAGCATGCCCTGTCCTGCATGATGTCACATCTGTGGACAGAAATACAACATTGGCTCAGTGTCCCCGAAGGGCTGCATTGCAAGCGTCACAATAAATCATTTCACATTCCAATATGTCCCCTGTCTCCTTGTGCCTCGAGTGCGTGACATGCCTTGTTGCCCTGTAACATTTACGTCATGGTTAGTGTTGCCCTGACTACATCGCCCGGAATGCATTGCCTGTCTGCACTGACACGTGTGGACTGCAGTGTGATTCTCGTTTCACAATGGGGGATGTGGGATAGGGGTAGGGGGGGGCAACATTGCTGTGCTTTCGTCTTACCTTGGTGTGTTGCGGCTCTGGCAGAGCTGTCGGCGTCCCCAAGACCCACGACGCTCTCTTGCTCGATTGTGGCCGCCACCAGCTCCTCCAGTTCGGTGAGGGCAGGTGCCCTGTTGGTTCCACCTCCGGTCTGGCTGGCCTCCTTCTGGATGTCGCCCATCTTCCTCTTGGTTACAATCCTGAGGTCATACCAGCGCTTTTTGAGGACCTCAATGTCCCTGTGGGTCACTCCCACAGCATTGACCTGCGCCTGGATGGCCAGCCATATGTTGCGCTTTTCAGCCTCAGGCACTTGCAGGGATTGCCTTCCAAACAGCTTCTGGTGCTGCTTCACCACCTCCTCCACCAGCACCTGGAGTTCCTTGGGGCTAAATTTCAGCTTCCTCCTCCTTTCCCCTCCGTCTTTCTGTGTTCTCTGGCTGGACATGCTGTTCGTTTACCCGCTCGCACATGCAACGGCTCCCTGCCTCTCCTCTGCACTCCAAGCCTCTCCAGGGTCGGCTGATTATGTACACCTGCCTGGGTGTGGCCACTTCGGCTAATGATGTACACCTGCCTGGGTGTGGGCACTTCCTGGTTGGGTGGGCTGTCGTTGCACTGGATTGGCTGTTTCGTCAAGTCATGTGATTTGATTTACCGAATCCGTACATACCGATTCGGTATTTACCGATTCGGTAAATACCACCTCGGTATTTACCGATTCGGTAAATACCACCTCGGTATTTACCGATTCGGTGAATTCCGATTCGTATTTACCGACTGTTACCGAATCGGTAACTGTTACCGAATTTTTACCTACATATAACTTACCGATTCTAATTTACCGATTCGGTACGGCTCGGTATTTAAGAACCGGTAAAATTTATTTACCTACATGAGGCCCTTAGTGAACAATTGGCCCTAGATTAGTGTTCATAAATAATAAGTAGACGTCCGTGAATCCCGCAATAATACTAGTAGTCGATCTGATTAGATAGGTCAATTTTATTGCAATTGTTGTTTCCTAAAATGTTTTTTGAGCGTTTTTTTAAATATTTTATTTGTTTCACACCAATCAGTAATGTTTGTCTCTTTCTTTATTATATTTTACATGATCAGCACCCAGGGGCAAGAAGACCGGGTCAGAGTCGGCAGGACAAAATCAAGATGCCTCCCAGGGCCAGGACCGCTCATCTACCGAGGGCTCTGCTGCTGCCCCAGTAAGTCCTCCAGTGGATAATATTAATAAATATATTTTCCTAACTTTTACTGCACCTTACTTTTTCCAAATTATTATTTCTGTTTCCTAATTCTATTTTTTTCAAAATCTTCTTCGATCTAAACTATCTGTTTCTAAATTCTTGCTATCCCTGCCTCTAACTGCCTCTCTGTACTACTACTATTAGTCTGTCTGTAGCTAAGCTAGCCCAGTTGGCCACTCATTATTTAAAAGATTTTAAATAAAACTCAGATTCACCAATAGCTCTAGCCACTGAGTCCAGTCCTTTGGGTTGTCCTCTTCTAGTCTTCCTAATCTTGAGGCTTTTCGACAATTCCCACCAACAAAATGCCCAACCAGATATTTGACTATTTTTGATAGGATATAGTACATACTACTACTTTTGTGGGGATTCTGCATAGCCACATACATAACTATGAACAAGAAAATAGGATGTTGGTGATAGGAGGTTAGATCTTCCTCACACCTCAGTCAGAACCCACAATCCCCTGCTTGATTAGCTCTAGTGTCTCATTAGGTCCCCAAACCCCCCCAAAGATACCTAATGATTAGACAACCCAGAACATAATAACACCCTTTCGCTCACTCACTTGTGTAAGTCCACCACACCAAATACCACACAGTCTATGTGTAAGTTCAAAAGCTTTATTTTCAACTAACAAGCTCTGTATGTTTTTCTACAATTCAGTATACTATAAGAGCCAGCTCCAACAGCAAAATGCATAAGATTAAAACAATAAACATTGTTACAAGTCCATTGAAGACAAAAGATCTATGTGCGAATTCTGGGGGACGCCTCGCCTTAGAAGTAGAAGTACTGCAAAGCTCTGGTTCTTAGAAGGGAATTTTCTGCCTGTTATGAGAAAATTGGTGCACGTTAGATAGTATAATGCAAGCATTTCTCAGTCATGCCAAAAAAGTGTAGCATGTTATGGCTAAGCAATACAGACTGACCAGAACTCCATGACAAAGTTGCTTGTTTTACGACCTCTTGTATGCAACTCTCAGACAGTAGCTGTATGAGCTCATGTGGGTTCAAAGGCGTCATACACAACAAGTTGTGAGGTAACGTCATGCGCGCAAAAGACATGAAGCTAAAATAGTTGCATGGCTCAGGCTAACTTTGCAAAGAGTAGAGTAGACTAGAATGACCCTAGGGACAATAATACTGCTATTGTCTACTCTACTCTAGTACCCGATTTGGATTAGTGATGTATGTTGTAAATGCATGTAATGTATTAACTTTTTTTTTTATCTTGCTAGTGAAAAAGAATAAATAGGGGGAGGTGTATATATGGCATCTAAAAATGTGTAATTTTTTTCTAAGCGTACTACCTACCACCAGTGCCGGGGCCAGTGGCAATGGCGATGGGGCCATTTTGGAGGGAGCAAGAGATGCGGTACCTGCATGAGCTACAGGGGGTGAGCCAGCAGCAGTGGGGGGTGGTGGTAAGTTATATTCCTTACTTATTAACATTACACTAGCGGGAAGGGTGTATACTCACTGTACTGTTGAGACTTAGTAAGTATGGAGTTGTCGTGAACATTAGACAACGGTTGAAGAAGACACCCTTTACTTAGCATTAGCAACATCATTAGCAGCGTGAGTTGAGTAACCAATGGCCTCTTCTATCTGACTCCAACTCATCTGTGAAAGTTTTATGTAGAAGACTAACAGTCAGATCAGATGACCTTGATGGATGTGTTGAACAAAAAGGGAAAGAAGGGTGGAAAGAGGAAGGACGGACGAGATGTAATATGACTGGTAGAGAAGGATACGTTGGAAGCATGCATAGGTGGCTGATAGGAATCAGATGCATAGGTTGTTGAAGGATGGGTGGAAGGTGAAAGAAAAGATGCCTGCCTGGGTGGGCGACACCCTATGGGTGAATAGGATTGCAAGAATCGTCAGCGGTGTTTGGGTAAAACTCAATGCCAAGGCAAGCAAGGAGGGACGCATGGGTGGTTGTTGGTGAAACAAACTAAGGTTTGTTGAGAGATTAAGAAGAATGATAGACGTTTACTTTGAATGGATGGATGCCTGGATGTATTCATCATAGATAGCATAGGTGGAGACTGTCACTCGATGCAGACCAGAGTCTTAGTTTGAAGAGAATGTAAAATAAACCGCGCCAGAGTAGCAAAGCCGAGGGGAATATAATTTGTATTTTCAGAATACTCCCTTGACTCACAGTAGTTTGCAAGCACATCATATATATATATATATATTGTGTATGTATGTAGTTATCAAGCACCTTCTTCCGACTCTGAGGACCACTCCCTACCTATGTTAATTTATTTTTGAGAGTGTCAGCCAGCATGCTATGGGTGGTGGCCTATCTGTTGGTTACTAATAAGGGAGAAAGGAAACACCGGGCACAGTGTCAGGTACACACTAGTTGCAAATTGACTCCCAATTGGACAAAGCTGTCTCCAATTCTACTAACAGTTAGCATGCATGCCTAACAACCATATACCTGCATATGGAAAAACAAACAGGCTAAAGTTCATGATATATCTCTTTAATTAATACAAAATATAAATATATTTTTTTTGGTTTCCTTTTCAGTTTTTTACAGTGAATTATTTTCTTTATATCAACATATATATTTGTGGGCAGCAATATATCAATATGTCATCATGTTACTAATATACATACAAGTTAATTCCAATATACTGTATATGGGTTCTGATTAAACTATGATTAGTTTTTCATGATAAGTTTACATTGCCTGCTTGTGATATCACAATAATTTCTCATTTCTTTTACTATGATTGTTTTTCATTAAGCATTCAATAAACAGTAACAATTTTCAAAAAGCAGTGAAAACATATTTTTATCAGATTTTTACTCTATAGATGATAGATGAGCACATAGGCGGTCGATTGACACAACGCGTTTCGGCTAGGCCTTCGTCAGGAACCCGCTCTGAGTTTTACACCTCTTTCAATTGGCTGTTCTCGTTCTTGACCTCGGTTAGTGAGTTGAACCCAGATTGTATTCTTCTTTAAGATGATGATATATGATATTTCTACTTTGCTCAAAATTTACTCTTCTGGATATCAATATGACTTCCAATAAAAAATATATATAGCAGAGGATTACACCTTCTTTTCTGTCTTCAAAGGAGGGATCAAATCTTGATCGCTCTTATCTTTTTGTTCTTTTCATGGTAAATCTTTTTCATTTTATCGTCGGTTCTGGCGATATCTTTTCTTCCGCGTCTAGCGATCTATTCCGTTCTCCTCCTCTCTCTTATGCTCCGCGTCCTTGTTTGGTTCGGCAGTCTGGAAAGAGGAAGGACGGACGAGATGTAATATGACTGGTAGAGAAGGATACGTTGGAAGCATGCATAGGTGGCTGATAGGAATCAGATGCATAGGTTGTTGAAGGATGGGTGGAAGGTGAAAGAAAAGATGCCTGCCTGGGTGGGCGACACCATATGGGTGAATAGGATTGCAAGAATCGTCAGCGGTGTTTGGGTAAAACTCAATGCCAAGGCAAGCAAGGAGGGACGCATGGGTGGTTGTTGGTGAAACAAACTAAGGTTTGTTGAGAGATTAAGAAGAATGATAGACGTTTACTTTGAATGGATGGATGCCTGGATGTATTCATCATAGATAGCATATGTGGAGACTGTCACTAGATGCAGACCAGAGTCTTAGTTTGAAGAGAATGTAAAATAAACCACGCCAGAGTAGCAAAGCCGAGGGGAATATAATTTGTATTTTCAGAATACTCCCTTGACTCACAGTAGTTTGCAAGCACATCATATATATATATATATATTGTGTATGTATGTAGTTATCAAGCACCTTCTTCCGACTCTGAGGACCACTCCCTACCTATGTTAATTTATTTTTGAGAGTGTCAGCCAGCATGCTATAGGTGGTGGCCTATCTGTTGGTTACACAATCAATCAAAACAAAGTACCTCATTTTGTCCCATATATAAGTAATGGTCATTAGATCAGATATATAATCTGCCTTTTGTAGTAGTCGGGGCAGGGTGAAAGTGAAATTGAGCAATTGCCCTTGATGTAACAGAGAGTATGGCCAGTGCCACCCGTAATAGAAAAATACGAGCTTCCCCATCTGCAGACAGTAGTAAATAAAACTAACGTGAGTCTGCGTCATGACTCGAGTATGTTTGTCTTGGGCGCAAGCTGACTGAGCTGGCATGCCGGCTATAACAAGGTTATGTAATTTCGCTAAACTAGAGAGAAGAAGAAGACTGGTGTACTGTGTACCGGAGTCCATAGTGCAAGTATAATGCCTGAAACTCCCACAAATGGTAGAGGCCGAGGAAGTGGGAGGACAGATACATACCACAAATGTTATGTAAAGTGCTTGCTAGTGCTACTGCTACTATGCCACTATGGGGCCGATTCCGATTCCGGACGCAAAACGAACCGACCAACATGGACCCGGACCGGATCCCGACCGACACGAACCAGCGCCGTACGACCCGTGCAGTACGATGCAACGCGAGTGAATCACAACCGACACGTACGGAATACAAGCCGTACGACCGAGCCGTAGGGAAAATAGTGATCCGGCCGGAAAACCGACACGAATTTCACCGACCAACACGAACCTGCAATGAACCCGACTGATCCGTACCAGCGATGTCCGATCCGCACAGTTCGATGTAATGTGTGTAAAACCAGACCGACTCGCACGGAGACCAAACCGTACGACCGTCACGCACAGACAACCGGGCCCACAAGCAAAAGAGACCTTCGCGACCGACGCGTATGAAACACAAAAGATAGGCAACGTGAACGAGGCGGAGAAGCCGGCACGAGACAACAGCAGCATCCGTTTCCGTCAGATGAACGTCTCCTTCATGCCTACAGAACCCAAAGGAAAAAAAGACAAAAAAAGGACCAAACTAGCAATGACAAAACCAATAAATAAGAAAATAAAAAAAACTGGGACAAAGACACACCCACAACTCCAACTGTAAAAAGGACTACAATCACTACCATCATCCCTTGCAAACAGGAGACACAGCCAGCAGCAAACACCATTACACAGCAACCACAGACACACTCACAACTCACACATCACACAACCCACACACCATCAGCACCTCATCCAAAAGCACACACACATACAGCCAGTAACACCAACACCAACCCACCCTCACTTGCACCCTCACACACACATCCCTGACCACCACCATCCATTACCATGCCCCCAAAGAAGAATCCAAAGTTCACAGATAGTGAGTTAGAAGTGCTGGTAGACAAGATCATCAGAGTAGAGCCACATTTGTTTGGTACTTTGGTCCAAAGGACCCTCATCTCACAGAAATCAAAGATGTGGGCGAGGATTGTGGACAAAGTGAATGCTCAAGCACCAGCAAGGCGCATAAAGGACGATGTCCAGAACAGGTGGTATGACGTGCGCAGGAGGGTCAAGAAACTCATTGAAAAAGATCACGCACTGAGTCAACGCACCGGTGGTGGCCCTCCTGCCAAACCAGTCCACTTCAGGACCTGGGAGGAGAAGGTGCGGGATATCCTACCACCAAAGAGCGTCCATGGGCTAACAGACATACCAGAGCCTGGTGAGTACACAAACAACATACCCAAGATTGTGTGGCAAGGGGACAGTGAAACAATGCAGCGCAAACAAAGCTACAGTAACCAATAGATGATCATACCAAGATGTGTATGCCAGTCAGACAAACACAATACCTGCCATCTCATAGTGACTTGGAACTGTGTCATGACATGTATCAACCTACAAACAAATAGAGCAAGCCAGTGGCACAAAGCCAAATAGACCCTGACATACAGTTTGCCACCACAAACACACTACCTCACAGTGCAGCTGACTGTCAGGAAGGAATAGTGAGGATGCAAGTGAAATGAGTGTATCCAAAAGCATAATGGGGCCTGTAGATAATGCTCCCCCTCCTGATTGGCCCATCAAGACCTCTCTGAAACATGCCCACATCACAGGGAGTGGAAAATGACTGACAAGATGGCTGACACTGGCTCCTGCTGTGGGGAGCACAAGGCTGTGCTAGGGCATGTAGGCAAATCAGAAGCAGGACACCACTGACTGACATCCTGAAAGACAACTTGCACGCCCCACAATGGAAGCACGTTTCATGGTGGGATGTCTGGCTGGGTGGGAAGGAGGACTGACATCTCTGACCATACTTACCAGCATGTGGAGACACACACGCCCCTCAACACAAACTCCACACAACTCATCAGCAAAAGATACTCCATACTGGGTGCTGCTGTGTGAAGAACAGGGACTCTCTTTGGACTTGTAGCCAAACAAACATCAGGATTTCAAGTCAGCCATCTTGCCATTGCTGTCACACCCCCTCACAGGAAAGCAGAGTCAAGAGGGAGAAAGTATGGGCATGCTGGGAAAGGGGGTGTAGCCAAGAGTATGATGGAGGTCGCAGTCACAGACAATCTACACCCACCCACATGGCCCAGCAATTTCCAAGTGAACCATTCTCGCCCCACAGGGAGTGGGAAGGGACTGACAAGATGTCTGACACTGGGCTCTGTTGTGGGGAGCACAAGGCCATGCTGGGAAATGGGCAACAACAATATCAAACTCTGTCTGTGAGAAGCTGGGAAAAAGCAGTGTACAGGCAGGCATCTGTTTGAAAAGTAGAAAATGTCATGTTTGTGAACAATTGATGCATGTAGAAACATAATTCACATCGTGTGTCTCTTCCAAACACAGATGGTGCTGGGCACTCAGCACCAAATGATGAGGATTCCCAGTCCCAGACTCTGGCAGACACTGAGCTCTCTGGTTTGACTCTGTCTCTCTCCTCTTCGGATGACGATGACCAACCTGGCCCCTCCGGTGTGAGTCATCATGCAGCACCAGCAGCATCAACATCTGCACCCCCTGGACCCATGTCTCCAGCATCTGGAAACCGACAGGGCACCCCCGCCAACACAGACAGACCAAGACAACTGAACACCCACAGCACAGGGACACAGGACACCCCGGAAGCTACAAACACCACCAGCAACACCACCCAAGGTGTCCCAGTGTCACCTGTGCGTCCCGCCACTGGTCCTGCCCGTGTGGATAGGGGTGTTGGTAGGAGTGGGAGGCACAGGACGCGCCTTGCAGAGATGTCTGGACTGCATGATGACCCCCACCTGGCATGCATCATAGATGGGTACCAGGATAGCACTGGAGGTTTTGGCCAGGTAGTGGGGATCCTCAAGGACATGCAACAGGAGCAGGCTGCCCACCATGCCTGCATGGAGGCCAAGTGGGATGCCCTTATTGAGGTGCTTCGGGACATACTCCAATGCCTCCGCCAGAGCAACACAAACCTGTCCACACCTCCATGTGTGACCACAACATCTGTCGCAACACCATCTGCCAGTGCCACAGGGAGGGAGGTGGACCCTGGCGGAGAGTCCCCTGCACCGCAGAGGCCTGGACCTGAGGATGCCCCCCCGGAAGAAGAGGGGTCGTCCGAAGAAGGACATGTGAGAGGCAGATGTCCCAGCACATCCCCCAAGGCCTCTCAACCTGTTCTGGACAATGTTCTTTGTGCGCAACCCGTTCACCTTGTCCAATCGCACACAACTCGCCCACATGACATGGAGGGTCCATGGTGGGCCAATGTAGCGGATGACTGTGGACTTTACTCTGGACATTTCATCTACCAGCACTTCCAACTCTAATGTGAACTTTGGATTCCAAAACCAATGTACTGCACCCACCATCCTGTGCACTTCCCTCACACATATTTGAAAATAAACTCACCAGTACACCATACTTGCCTCTGTTGTGATTCCAACTTGTCATGTGTCATGGAGATGTCGATCTGCTACACAACACAGTGCATACCAAATACTGCAACAATGTGACCAACGTAAGGTGAGTCATGGTGAGGTGACACATGTGAGGGAGACACACCACTATGGCACCACAACACATACTCACCATGGCCATGTTACTCATCCCACACAATGATGTTGACCTGAAAAACACTGGCATGCACAGACATAACACCAACCCCAGTCAGTGGTAACAAGTCTACAGGTGAGGTAAGCAGATGTCAGTCAGATGTGGGAAGACAGACAGCGCACATAACAAAGCGTAGCACAGGTTCATTACACATCAGCAACATGTTTATTCCACAATAGTTGCACGGTAATTCTACGTAACAGTGGACATGCTCACAAAGTGTTAGAGAATTGAAGCCCAGGGATCTGTGGTACATCAGTTGATAGGAATTGACAACTTCCACACTGGTGTTGGATTCTGGGCATTGGGGGTCAGTGTTGACCAAACAACAGGCAAAGTACCCTGTGAAGGACAGACACAAGACACAGTCAAAAGCACAGCAGAACAGAAGAGAAATGCAATACACATGCACAAAACATGTAGCAAGAAACCTACACAAAAGCAAGTTAGCAGTACTACCCTATTGTACACACCACCTGAATGGACACATCACTGCACGCATCCAGTCAAGTGGCACACAGACACACTCAGACAGCAACAGAGCTGCCACAACACATTCCAGGCTACCTCCATCCGTTGACATAACAACCACATTCAGGTGAAGAAGTTGTTGAAGAGCTGTGAGCTGACGTCACCCTCATCCTCATCATCACTGGTATCTTGGCCCAGGCCGGGATCCTCCACAGGTGCCAGAGGTTGGTCATCGTCATGGATGAGAGGCACCTCCTTCCGCACTGCCATGTTGTGTAGCATGCAGCATACAAGGATTATTTTGCACACTTTTGCAGGCTCATATGGGAGGGCCCCTCCGGTCTTGTCCAGGCAGCAAAAGTGGCTTTTCAGGAGGCTGAATATCCGCTCAATCACCCTCCTGCTCCGACCATGTGCCTCATCATAGCGCATCTCGGCTGGTGTCACAGGGTTATGGAGGGGTGTCAGCAACCACGGCATGTTGGGGTATTCCATAGTCACCTACACACACAAAAATGAACAAGTAGCTGAGTTTTGTAGGAGTGCGGAATACAACATTGACAAACACACACAATGAGAAACAGTCAGTACACACCGACAAGCCAGGCATGCTGAGCTGGCATCTGTGACATCAGTGTTGCAATGCGACTACTCCTCATTATGTAGGCATTGTGCGCAAAACCAAGGAACCGTGCACACACGTGTGATAGACATGTCAGCAAGACATACCACCAGAGCATTGATGGAGTGGTAGTGCTTCCTGTTCCGGTATGCCTGCTCATGTGCCTGTGGTGGTATCAGGGCCACATGTGTCCCATCAATAGATCCGATGAAGTTCGGCATCCTCCCCAGTGTATAAAAGGCATCCTTTATATCAGGGAGTTCAGCTGGGCTAGGGAACTTGATGTACAGGTCTAGGAAATGCAACATCCCCTCCAAGACATCGCGTAGCTACCGACTATACATTGTTTGCGACATACCAGCAGCAGTAGCCACAATGTGCTGGAAGGTACCAGTAGCAAAGAAGTGCAGGGCTGCCATCACCCCTCTGGGGTCAGTGCTGTAGGGTATGTCCGGCCAGGTAGCAGATGTGGCGCCAACTGCTCCACCAACTCCTCAATCAGTGGCCTGGTGAAGCGGTACCGTCTGATGCAGTCGAGTTCCTGCATGGTCGCAAGGTCTGGGAATGGTCTATGGACAGCTGGTGCCCTGCAGTACAGATATGCACAAAGGAAGATTGTCAGTTCATCCACCCATGTGGCCATGACCAGGCTCAATATCACATGATAGATCATGACATTACACAATGCACTGAGGTGTGTGCTGTTGGACATGGACACATATGTCACTTTCATGAACATCATCTCACATCCACATGTCCACATGAGTCCCATGTAGTGCAATGGGCAATCATCTGGCTGTGTCACCCAACTTATGTACTGCTGTGACGTTCCAAACACACACCACAGTGACAAGTGAGGCCTGATGTCTCCCAGGCATCACAGATCTTTGCCATTCAGAAACACAGGGTCCCTGTATTGCCACATCGACACTGGCATGGACATAGCGTATCACGTACACACCACAAGGCAAGCGTAAGTCCCACAGGTAGTGGCCACTGCTGTTCCTGCAGGGCCTACATGTACGTCTCTTAGACACACACACACCATCAAGGTTGATGCATATACCACATGGATGTGGAGACTGTCACCCATTGGGCACATTTAATCAGACACATCTGAGACATAACATGCACACAGACTGTGGTTGCACATCAGTATTGTGGCTACAGGTCTCACTGTGATGTACATGCCATCACCCCCTGGACTCAGGGTGTATGTGACATGCCCCAAACATATCCAACATGAAACTGTGTCCGTGACTCATGCCCATTACTGTACAATTGCACATCATAGTGGTAATGTGCAGAACACACAAAGGATTCTGCCCCATGTACACATGCACAGCCTGGGAGTGGCTGCACAAAAGTGACACACAACAAACCAAATGTGGCCCCCCCAAAACACCCAGGGAATGCAGACTTACATGCCATGGGGCACTGTGTAGCCAATGCTGTAGTGTGGTAGGTGTGCACATGTGTCCCTGGCTAATGATTGTGTGTTGAATCCGAAGAATAGACACACCAATGAGGTCCAACGAGGGTGACAATGCGTACGCATTGCACAGTTCATGACCGAGCCGTGCCTGCGCTTTGTCATTGAAGGCAATGAGGTCCGACACGGGTGACAATGCGTACGCATTGCACAGTTCATGACCGAGCCATGCGTACGCTTTGTCATTGAATGCAATGAGGTCCGACGTGGGTGACAATGCATACGCATTGCACGGTTCATGACCGAGCCATGCGCACACTTTGTCATTGAATGCAATGAGGTCCGATGCTGGTGACAATGCGTATGCATTGCACGGTTCATGACCGAGCCGTGCGTACGCTTTGTCATTGAATGCAATGTGGTCCGACGTGAGTGACAAAGTGTACGTGCCGAGCAGGCATGGTCCGAGACAGGCGTACGCCTTGGCCATTAAATCGTATTGAGACGGGTGCATGTGTATTTTCAGAATACCAGTTGTACAGTCAGTTGACCGAGCCGGGCGCACCCATTGACTCTGGACTGACATGGAGACGGATGCGGATTCAAAACACACAAGAAAATTCAGTTGGATGCCTACAACAATGTTGCAATTTCAAGTGTTTCATGAAGGTGAAGATTTGAATGATGCGGAAGGCGTGTACGAGTCGTACAATTTCATGGGTTGGCCAGATTCATAGAATGCAACGTGTTGGAGCTATCACTTGGGACACATGGCACAGATTCTGCCTCTGCAGCTCAGATATAAGGCTGGCTGGACCCCAGGGCGCTCACTTGCCTTCAGTACATGCTACTGGACCACATCCCTGCTACCACTGCTGCTGTCTCTGCATCCTCTGGCTCCTGCAATGGCACATACTATGGAGAGGGCCCCAGCCTTCACTGAGGAGGAGAACCAGGCCCTGCTGGACGGGCTCCTTCCACAGTACAGCAAGCTCTATGGGAAACCAGGGGAGCAGGTGAGTGTGCAGTCCACAGCCTTCCTAATTGTGCATGTTGTCTGACTAACAGGACTAGCAGTGCGTACACCAGTGGAAAGCATTCTCACTGACTACTTTCATCACCCAAAGTGTGTAGGTACATGTAATAAACAGGTGTCTTGCCACTAAGGTACATTAGTGCAAGCTTAAACTACCCAGGCATTGTTAACATGTCAGACATGCAGGTGATTTGTCCTTCCCCATGTTTGCACTACCTGTGTAATTAATTTCCCTTTGTGATGGTGACATGTATATCCAAATGTGTGCAGCACAAATCTGGTGCATGTGTGTTAATGTACTTTTAACTTTGTCATCCTCACAGGTTGATGCCCACCAGAAGCAGGAGATATGGCTGACCATTGCCCGGGCTGTTCGTTCGGTGGGGGTCTACAAGCGCCGGATCCGCAACTGCCAGAAGAGGTGGCAGGTCCTTCGGGGCTGGACCCGGAGTATAGCTAGAGTCCAGCTGAAGCTGTCACCTCAGCGCTGGAGGGGTGGACACCAGACCCTGACCCCCCACAGGTTCTGGATCCTGGCGGTGGTCTTCCCAGACTTGGAGAGGCAGCTGAAGGCCAGATAGCAGCAGGAAGGGGGTAAGTCCATGCCTAATCTGTGTACTATGTCTGACATGCTAATTGCAGTCTTTTGGCCTGGTCACACTTCCACATTACGTAGGTCTTGTAGTCCAATACTCAGGTCCCTCAATTGTGTGATGCACCCTCCTCATCTGTTCCACAGGTGTGGCCCCTACAGTCTGGTGCTTGTGTCACTAGGGCACCGTGCAGTCAGCTATGCTTCATCTACCGGACAGCATCTGTTCCTGTGACTCTGTTGTGTGTTTCATGGTTGCGTCAATTATTTGCCCAATTCCTGAGATCTGACATGTGATCTGTGTGTGCCCTTGAGATGTGTTCCAATTGTTGGTCTTACTTGCCACATGTGTCTGGGGTATTCCAAACAAACCCTTGCAGCAAGGTACTCCAAGTTTGGGGCCTCAGGAGTATGTGTATCAAGTATGTCACACTTGCTTAGCCACCTGACTACTGTCCAGGGCCAAACACTGTTTCATGGAGACCTGGCCAGTCATGCCTCCTCAAGGGCATTTAGAAACAATCTGTAATCCCACTCCTGTGTATGAAATTACAGGTTGTGTTTAGTGACATGTGCCCTCAGGTGTCTGCCTCTGTTTCATTAGGGTGTGGCTTGTAGTTACGTACAACTGGGGTGTCCATGAATCAGAGGGTCATCTGGACATCTGAGATATGACTGTGAGAGACAAGACCTGTGTGACATATAGGTGTTTGATCATCTGACAGCGCACAATGGTGTATGCAACTGTGTCCTTCATGCAGCTGGGTTACATGCATGGCAGACTGTGATGTGTTAATGTACAGAGAGTTGTGTTTGCAGAGACTGATATGTCTGATTTACATGATATGGGGTCTTCTGGGTCCTTTATATGTTGTTTGCAGGGGATGGGCAAGTGTGCCAGTCACCTGCAGAGTTAGCTTTACCCCAGTGCATATTGTTGTTGGCTGGGTGCACTGCCCCTGTGACAGGAGACAGTGTTGACTGACTTTCAGGGCATCCCAGTGCCATGGCATTTAACTTGCTATGAGTGATCCTGCATTGTGTTCAAGTATGCAGCAAGCACACCATTGTGGCATTGCCCATCAGGACATGAGAACATCATAGTGTGTGTTGCTGGCATGCATCAAAAGCATGTGAAATGAGTCTCAGCCCATCCGTTCATCCGGTCATCTGTACTAAGTCAGTAGCAAGAGATGTGCTGTGTGTATAGTGACACACTCCTACATGTTCACTTGCATGTCCAACAAATGTGTAGGTGGTGCATGTGGGCACATTGGGGTATTAGCATCCAACATGCAACAGACATATGTGTGCAAGTCAAGGAGGGATATGTGTGCATTGGTTGATGTTGAGAATGACAATTGGCTTATTCTAAACAGTGTTGGCACTTTGAGCTGGGTTCAGCTGATGATGCCAGGGCTTGCCCGGTGATGTGATGTACTCACTGTGGTGTGTGCAGTCGGTGCAGGTGACTGATGTTGTTCTCTTACTTCCTATTCCTATACAGATACATCCACGGCCACAGGAGGGGACAGCTCCACGGACCAGGAGGAGCCACAGAGCCTGACAGGGACAGAAGGAGAGGAGTCGGGGGGACCCAATGGCACGGAGGGCGAGTGGAACCACACAGAGGAGTCATCAGCATCATCACCCTCAGCTAAGGGCCACAGCAGCTCTGAGGATGACTCCCTTGTGGAGGCGGGTGTCAGCAGCCATCAAACCCCAGCTAGTGAGGCTGCCCCCGCCACCACCACCACCATCACCACCCTCCCATCAGCTCCCATCCCAGAGGTCCATGTAGGCTCCCGTGTTCGTGAGCATGTCTCCTTTGTGCCAGGCACCGCACCCCCTGCCCCTGTGTCCCCTGCTGCCCTGAGTGAGGAGTCTGTGGACTTACTTAGACATGTAGGGCAGATGTCGATGCTGAAGGTCCTCCATTCACACACAAGTCTGTTGACGCAAGTGGTGTCATTAATGGATGGCATTTCATTGGGCATGTCTGTCCTACAGAGGACCAATCAGTCTGTGGCCTCCTCCCTGATGGCAGTCCCGCACCCCTCCTACCCCTGCACCACCCACGATTCCTAGCAGCCTACCTGTCTCAAGCACACAAACACCAAAACCAAGGTCTAGACGTGCACACAAGCAAGCGCAGGGGACTGATCCCACACTCACAGAGGCTGGTTTGCAGACACACACCCAGTCATCCACAACCACTCCGCAGTCCTCTGAAACCTCTCCCTCCCAGCCCCCTTCCCTTGCCTCACCTGCAACCCCATCTACCCAGAAGCTCTTCCTCTGTGACCTTGGCCTCTTCCCCACCGACCCAGCAGATCCTGATTACAATGGGAAGAGGAAGTTCCCACACACAGAGGGGAGAGCCCCTCACACCCGGACACCCTACCCCAGGTGCAGTCAGAGACCCCCACCCGCAAGTCCCCCCGGAACCGGAAGAGCAAGACACCCCCGCCACCACGCAGCTCCAATGTAAAGTCTCCATCCTCCATCCCCCAGGCCACCACTCCAGAGGTTCCCCCTCCACTCCCTGCCCCGGGTTCCCCCACCCACAAATACACCATCCCCAAAATGCTAAGGCCCTCCCCCACCACTTGCTCCTCCACACCTGGTCAGACAGTTAGTGCCACTGATGTGGGGACCGTATCCCCTCCTGCCCTCCGGCCTCACCTGCCCCCCATTCCACTCCCATGGATGTAGGCACTGCATTGGAGTCCACAACCACCCCGTCTGACTGGGGCACTGAATTGGTGACCCATTCCACTCCATCTGACCTGCCCACTGGAGTTGTGCCAGCACCCACCCCATCTGACTTGTGCCCCACAGTTGTGACAGCACCCACCACTTCAGTCAGCTCCACTGCATTTGCAAGTGTCTTGCCTGCATCCACCACTTCTTCACTGCCTCCTTCTGCTGCACCCTGATCCTGTCCCTGCGGTGCCTGGCCTGCCCCCATGTATGCCCCTCCGAGGGGATGACCCCAGTCCTTAGCAGTGCAGGCAAGCAACGTGTGAAAGTTGTCACTCTAGTTCACTCCTTGGCATTTGGACATGGACTGGCCATTGGCCTTTTGTTTGAACAGACGTTTAACTTTTAATATGCTGAATAAAGCTTTTTTCTTTATCCCTGTGAACTTGATTTAGCTGTACATTATGTTGATGATGTTTAACATGCCCTTGCACCTGTAATGCTTGGTTTCCAATATTTAATACTGATGTGTTGATGTGAGGTACTCCATGTGGTTCATGAGATATTTATCTTATTCTGGTGGGTATCCATGTCATCCTTTGCAGCTCCCTGGGTGTGTCATGATCAACTATTTGTGGTCATTACTGTGTACATTTCATTTGCATGGTCACATCTCTGGCTTGCACCCATGCACATATGATGTGCTTCCCATTGTCCAATTTGTCAATTTCACAGACTTTGTGCGCATCACCACTGGACCAACAGGTGTGGGCATCATTGGTATAGGAGCAACTGGGTCCTCTGTGCAACTTGCTAGACATATGTTTTGAGTATGTGCAGATGACTTAGGGGAGACTCACGTACCCAGGCTGTTGTGACCAGAGCCTTCATTGTGTGGTAACTGATGGCTGACTGACCAAGTGTTCTGCTGACATGAGTGAGACGTGCTGTGAATATGTTTGGCACAGCTGAGCTTCCACAGGAGTTGAGTCCCCTCAAGTAATGGTGTTGTTCTGTGACTTTGCCTGGGCCCATGGTGTGTGTTGTGTGGGCATGTGTGTGTGTGTACACATCCCTTTTCATACACAGGCAGTGTTCCATTGATATGTTCCTATTGTTGATGCTTGCTGAGTGGTGCTGGGTTCATCCCACTACTTTGCCATGGGCTACCAGATGTGTGGGTGCATGACATACTACTGTTAATCTGTGTATCATCATTGGGATTTGTCAGTTCAGAGGGGTGATGATGTTGTCAGACACAGATGTGACACAGTCAGGGTTCCCCAAGGCACTTGTTTATTTGCAATATCATGTAGTTGTCCCTAGGTGGTACCTTTCAGTGATTGAGACATGTGTATGTGTGTGTGACTGCTCCCACTTGTCGGGTTCATGGCTGCAATGTTGGCAGGTGTCAGCATGTGTGCCTTGTGGTTCTCCTTGGCTTCTGCATTGTCCTGTGACTGTGGCAGGAAATCTGAAGGCAAGAGGTGTGGCGCAGCGGCCAGGGTGGCTGACTCCAGAATCTGGGGATCACGGTTCAATCCCCGGCGCCGGCAGCAGATTAGCCCAGCACCATGTGACTCTGGGCAATAGCTTACTTAATCTCCCCGACGGCCCCCAGCGCCTAGAGTCCCTTACGGGTGATTGTTCACACTTTACAAATGTGGATTATTATTATTATTATTATTATTATTACGTGAGCTTTGACGTCATGGCCATGTACCGCATACTGTGCAGTATGTCTGTTATTCACCAGGGTTATAAACTGTCCTTGTTTGATGAGTCTGTGCACCTTAGTTCCTCCCAACATTCCTGTGTTTGTCATGAGTGCATGTGTAATGTCGCCTGTCCATGTGGGCTTCACAGATGCACATTGTTGCAGTTCAGGGTGTGTGGTGTTGAGGGTGGACTGGTGTAAATGTTTGCATGGATGGTGCCCTAGCTCCCGTTTGTCCATGGATGAGGGGCCAAGCTGAGTGATTTGTGTATGTGTGATGTGCGTTTGTGGAACAGGACACATGTCTGGGTTTCCCAGTTAGTAATATATCTGCCTTTGTCACCACAGTGGAGGTGTCATGCATGCTTGTGTCACCCCAATGTCTGGTCACTGGGGGTAGTGCTGTTGTGTGTCAGTCTCTTGCTGTGTTAGTTGGTGTTCATTCCAGCTTGTGTCACATGTGTCTGTTGTGCTCCCTCTCATCTCACAATGCCTGATTGCCCACTAAGGGTGTCCCAATGATGGTTTACTTTTGTATGGCTCTGTGTCCACATCTGTGTCACTGTGGTTCAACCCCCTCATGTGTTGTATAGTTGCCTGGGGATAATGAGACACACACACACACACACACACACATGTTGTGTCAGATGTACAATGTGATGTTGCCTGTTTGTGATTGTGCATCTGCATCAGTGCATTGGTATTGCTGCTGTGGGCCATTGTCTGGATGCTGTTTCTGTGATTTACCCTGCTGTCCCTGTGAGTCATATCACATCATTGTGCACTTTCATCCTGGTTGTTAGGTGCCATTGCTGGTATGGAATGGGAGTTTGTGAGCTGACACCTACAGTCTACACAGGTTGTTTTGATTAGTGTGGCTATTTTCGAGATGTGTGTATGCTTTGTGATGGTCACTTCTGCTCTTGTGTCATTGTACGGTATGCATTGTCAGCCCCCATGTGTGGTGCCTGTCTGCAGATGTCCGAGAGTGTGTTATGTTTTCACAGCTCTGTTAGCCTCACCACATCTCTGTGGGAATGGGACACAACCACTATTTTGCCCCAGAAGTGTTTAATGTGTTGGGAGCAGGGATCATACATGCTGCTTGTTATGTGCAGCTTTGACCATGATGACACTTACCTTTTGGTCACTGTGATGAGGGGGGGTTTAGACCCCATCACCACAATGCTCAACATCTTCTGCAGTTTGGAAACCCAGACTTAACTTTTGTTCTACACAGTGTTCTACACAGTGAGGAGGTGTTCTCTTTACATTGTCACAGTGCTATGGTGGTGCTTGCCTTGTGTAGGGCACACTCATTTGTTGGTCACACATGTGCTGTTAGTTACATTGTATGTTCAAAGTCATAATCACTGTTCTAGGCATTTGTCACTGACTACACACTGTTGTCATGATGTTAGGGGGGATGTATTTTGCTTACATACCTAATATTGGAGTATGATGGATGTGTGGCACATCACCCATCCTATGAGTGGGGGTCGCAGGGGTGATGGGCACCAGATCTCCTATGGGTGGGGGCGGCAGTAGTGATGGGGAACATGAGCCCTATGGCTGGGGATGGCAGGGGTGATGGGCAACAGGTCCCCTATTGGTGGGTGGCGCAGTATTGATGGGGAACAAGAGCCCTATGGGTGGGGGTAGCAGGGGTGATGGGCAACAGGTACCCTATGAGTTGGGGTGGCAGGTTTGATGGTCACCAGGTCCCCTATGGGTGGGGGTGGCAGTAGTGATGGGCAACATATGCCCTGTGGCTGGGGGTGGCAGGGGTGATGGGCAACATAAGCCCTATGAGTGGGGTTGGCAGTAGTGATGGGCACCAGGTCCCCCATGGCTGGGGGTGGCAGTAGTGATGGGCAACAGGTCCCCTATGACTGGGGGTGGCAGTAGTGATGGGCAACAGTTCCCCTATGGCTGGGGATAGCAGTAGTGCTGGGGAACATAAGCCCTATGGTTGGGGGTGGTAGTGGTGCTGGCCATACAACCCCTACGGTGGCCAGGATGTGGAGACCCTGTGTGTGTGCCATTTGTGGGTACGTTATGTTTGTTTGTGTGGTAGGTGTCTGACTTACCGCCTGCGCCATCGGCGTCGGTTCCTGATCCAGTCGTAGATGTAGAGTACTGGTATGACCTGCGCAATGGGATTCATGTTGTGTTCATGTTGTACACGCTGCATGTTGCTCCGTCTCGTACCCACTGCAAGCTGGTCCATCTCGTAGCCGTGGATTGAGTTGTTGCGTGAATCGTAGCTGATATGCTTGTTTTCTGGATGCTGTGATGTCCCGTATGTGGGACCTGTCCGGCGCATAGGAAGTACGCATCGTACTTGTCAGGCTGGAAACTGCTATGAATACTACTTCCCGCCGACTCGGTTCGGCGTTAGGAGTTACGGCTCGGATGTGTTTTTTGCAGTTATGCGCATCGTACTTCCTCTACAGGACAGACCGGCTCCGGGTACCTGTCGGTCACATGGTAAGCATACGGACAGCTCTCGGAGAGCTGTCCGACCCGGCATCGGAATCGACCCCTATGTGTTGAATTAATTTTGTGTTACTGTTTTGCTAAGAGTATTGGTAATAGTCCTTTTTTCTTTCTTGATTTAACTCCTCCAAAACCAACCAGGAATGAGTTGGCAGCCATGGCCCGGCGCTGGAAGCTGGAGGCCATCTGTAAAGAGTACCGGTGGGTGGTTGTTCTGGCAGAGGAGGAGGCGGCAGCAGCTGCAGCCTCCTCCAATGCCCCGGGCCCCAACCAGGCCTCTCCAGTGGCACGGCGCCTCAGTCAGGCAGCAGCCCGCCGCCGCACACCAACAACATTCAGCACTGCTGCCCCCCTGTGGATGGAACTGCAGGGCATATGCGCGCTGCATACTCCTCTGAAATGCGCGATTGGAGGAGGAGGTAGAGAAGCTCAAGAAGAGGGTCAAGGTCCTGGAGATCGACATCTGAATAGCCCGTTGCTAAAGACCCTGTTTAATTTTCCCTTTTTTATAGGTTCTTTTGGTGGGTGGGAATCGGGCATTGGGGTTTTTGCACTTTATTTTTGACAACATGGACAATAGGACATTTAATTTGTTGGACTTTTTCATTTTGGACATTGGTTGGGGTTAGGGAGAGGGGTGAGTCAGGTGTTTACATATTTTATTTTTGTTAGGGGATTAAATTATATATTTATACTTTACATACGATGTGGTTATTGTTTTGTGGGTGGGGTTACTGTTTTACGTCACACTGTTTCCTTGCTGGTGCAGGGCCACAGCCAGTGTTTGATTTAAATAATTGGCTGACTTTGTAAGACACAAACAGATAGATGCGGCACCCCTCACTGAGGGACTTGTCCTACTAGTACGGTCAGTCTCTCCTCCTAGTCCATTAATATACCTCCCCCAAACATATTTTCTTACCTGTGATTGATGTTTAAGTTAGGCACAGCGATGGCTGCATGACGATGCAGGTTGGGTTTCTGAAGAGAATGGAGATGCCATGGTTGTGGTGGTAGTAGTAGACACTGGCAGTAGCATTTACAAAAAAAGAAAATGAGACAGTCAGTTGCCTGAGACAGACTCTGGGAGGAGTAGTAGAGCGAAGTAAATAAAACATAATGGTGGAGGGGATAGCCTAGTACAACAAGTTACAAACTGTAGTTGTGTTGAGTCACTCACTAGGCCTACACTCGACAAAAGCGTAACCTTTTTTTTTTTAACAACTTACAGACTGTAGGACTTCCACTACCGTCATCCAGTACCTTGCAAATACATAGTGACGTCATACAACTTTGTTTTCAATAACAATTTACAATTTGATGCACAATTATTTAGCTGCATTTCCTTGTAAATAGTTCACCAAATATTTCCAGTAGTCTCTAGGCTTGTATCCAGTAGGCAGCTCCTCCTCATACGTTTGTACTGCATCCTTACAGTAGGCCATATCTTCCAGCCAGCATTTAGTGGTAGGGGCATTTTTACTACCCCAGCAGAGCTATATTCTACGCTTGGCCAGTAGCAAGGCTATAACACAGAATTTACGCTTATGAGCGCGCACATCTTGGATTAGTCCCAACAAACAGGTGCGGATCGTACATTCAATGTTGACCCCCACCATCCTCCCCAGCCTCTCCACGACGTCCACCCAGTAGGCATTGATCGTCCTACAATACCATGCCAAATGTACAAAGTTGGCTTCCTCCACACCACACATTTGACATCGAGCATCTGAGCGTAATCCATTTTTACACAGTCTGGCTGGAGTGTAATTGGTTTGATGCAAATATTTATAATGTAATATACGTAAATTACCATTTGGCGTAAGCATGCTCGTGAGCGCGCAAGATCTTGCCCATTCCTCCCCTGTAATATGCTCATCTAGGCTTTCGTTCCAACTAATTAAGGCCTTGTGTGCGCTACCATCTATGTCCTCCTGCAATCTAGTGTACAGTTTCGACACCATATGAGCACTATTTTTGTCAGTGAGCAGAAATTGCAGTGTTTTTAATTGCGGCGGTTCCTCTGGATAAGATGGGTATAGCTTTCGAATGGCTCCCTGTAGTCTATAATACGTGAATTTAAAAAGTAATGTCGGATTACTAATATAGGTGAGGTCATTAGGTTCAACAAAGATGGCATCCTTATACAAATCATCCATTTGATCAATTCCCACCTGTTTGAGCAATTTTAACCCTACTTCCTCCTGCGTTACTGATATTTCCGGATGTTTAAGCAGAGGCATCGCAGGAGCATATAGAGGCAACTTACCAGCTAATTTACCCATCTTTCACCATGCTGCATAAGTGGCATCAATTGTATTAATGTCCCGTGAGTGCAGCGGAGGTCTCTTATAGGGCTATATAGATGTCAAAGGAAGTGGATGTGCACATAGTTAATACAGAAGGAAGTCCGGAACATGGAATCCCCCTCTGGAGTAGGGAAGAGTCAAGGAACGCAGCTCAATTCGGGCCTGTCCACCCGCCCATATCAGTCGTGTTACCATTGCGTTCAATCGCTTAAATACCAAAGCTGGAGGTGTGATAGGGATGTTATTGAAAAGGTACAGTACTTTGGGCAGCACGACCATTTTAACGATGGCCAAATGATCCACCAATGTCAACGGGAGTTGAATCCAACGCCTGACTCTGTCCTCCAGAGCATCTATCACCCTCCCATAATTAGTGCGAATCACAATTTATGGGTCTCGGTAGTACCAGATGCCCAGGTATTTAACAGGGTCCGTTTGCCATTCAAGGGGGAACTCCATGGAACACGGCTGTGTAGTGTCTGTTAGGGGTATAATGAAAGATTTGGACCAATTAATTTAGAGCCCCGAATGACAACCAAATTTGATTTACTCTCTCAACAAAGGGGCCAGATGCACTTCAGGGTCCCACACATACAGCACCATGTCGTCTGCATATAACGACATATGCAGCGGCCTCTGTGGGAAGTGAAGCGCAGAGTAATGATGACCTTGCTGTATTTTACATGCCAGCGGTTCAAGTGCCAGGGCAAAAAGTAGTGGGGATAACAGGCACCCCTACCTTGTACCTCGCGCATTGGTATTGCTTCTGATACATACTGATTGACCCTGATATGTGCTGCAGGTGCCGTGTAAAGGATCTGAACCCAACTGAGGAATATTAGAGGAAATCCCATGCACTGCAACAATGCGTGCAGATATACGGCCATTCAATTGAATCAAAGGCTTTTGCTGCATCCAAAAGGACTGCAGCAGCTTTCGTTGATGGGGTCAGGTAATGTGACAGCACAAACAGTGTTCGCGTATTATGAGTGGTTGATCTACTTGGGATAAAGCTGGCTTGATCCGGTAGTACAAGTTTAGTCATGCGGGGTTGTAGTCGTTTTGCAAGCAGTTTAACTAATATTTTAGTGTCCATATTTATTAAGGACAGCAGCCTATAGGAATCACAGTGCTCTGGATCTTTATTCGGTTTCAGGAGAGCAATAATCATGGCTTCTCTTCATGTGGGGGTAAGATACTCTGGTCATGCGCGGCTCCATACATTTCTACAAGGTGGGGCGCCAACAGATCCAAAAAGCCTTATAAAATTCAGAGGTAAATCCGTCCGGATCTGGCGCTTTGCCATTTGGAAGAGATTTAATTACCTCAGCTACTTCCTCTACCGTTACAGGCAGAGATAGATATTCCCTCAGTGAGTCTGACAGCCATGCAATGGCCACATCGTCCATATATGACATGATGTCCGACTGCGTAACTGTGGATTGTGAGGTGTATAGCTCACTATATGTGCCCATAAACACCTTTAGTATATTCTGGGTATCATATTGGAGCTCACCAGTATTATCAGCAACAGCGAGAACTGTATGTGGTTTGTGGCCAGAGAAAATTTGATTCGCTAATACTCTCCCGGGCCGTCCCCCTTCAGCGAACGTGCGAGCATGTTGGCGCTTCGTTAGGTATTTACGTTCGTCATCTGCAAAGGATTGATATTCCGTCATCACATTTCTAATATCCCCTAATATACTAGTACTACGCGCGCTGGTATATTTCCGTTCCAGCTCTTCTAGTGCGGCTTCCCGCTTACTAAGTTGATTTCGTATGTCTTTCAATATTCCCACACTAGTGCTAATTCACATGCCTCGTATGTTGGCTTTAAATGCTTCCCACAACGGACCAGGGTCGTCAGTGGATGGCTTGTTCAATATGAAATATTCCGTGATTGCCTTACTAATAGTCTCGGTGTTGACAGTATCTAGCAATGCTTTTGCATTGAAACGTCAGATATATGGTGGGGGCATGTATTGCGGTATGTCTATAGTCAAAAGCACAAGGTTGTGATCAGACAATGTTTTAAGCAAATGACGAATTCCCTGCATCCATGTCACTAGTTTCTCGGTTCCTAGCCAGTAGTCAATGTGTGACCAGCTGTTGTGTAGTACTGAGATGTGTGTGGCCTCCCTGGCTCTAGGATGTCGGGTTCGCCATAGATCAAGTAGTTTCATGTCGGACATAAAATCCTGCAGCAATACAAGAGCTCTTCTATGTGTCTCTTTTGACCCATCCGATCTATCCAATTTGTCATTTAAAGCTAAATTGAAATCTCCACCCCAAAGCAGCGGCATCTCAGGCAGGTCATTAATTTTGCACCAAATTGGTTGAAAGAATTTGGCGCGTATGTATTTATTAAGGCGAGTCTCTGGCCCCGGATACGTCCCGTCAGAAGGACATAGCGGCCTAGTTCATCTATTTGGGAAGTATCAATAGTAAACTGCGTCCCTTTCCAGACCATAATCATTACTCCTTTAAAATATGTGGAATATGTTGAGCTGTGAGTTGTTTCTGCCCATTTTTTCCCAATCTCATTTTTATGCATAGGTGGGAGATGAGTCTCCTGAAGAAGCGCAATGTTGATATGCAACCTGTCAAAATAAGCAAATATCTGGCCTATCTTCTTGGGGTTGTGAAGACCTCTAACATTCCATGTTACCATATTGATGTGCGTTGGGTGAAATCTACCTCTAACCGACATTAAAAGTTAACCTATAGAGTTGTGGCACTGAACTCCTGCCAATTGTACCATCACTTTTGGTCTTAGCTTCATGATAACCATATTACAAGCGGCCCAGATATCAACGATGTGTCTCAAGCCCCACAGTTTGCAGAACAAAACCCATCCCCACCCAATTCCCTCCCACTTTGGCAACCCAACTGCGCCAAAGCCACACCCCAAACTGCAAGAACAACATACCAAACCTGTGGTGGGGATCACCAGCTTTGGGGGACCCGCCAAGTGCACACAACTTCATCCAACATCGTCGATGTGGACGGGGGTTACAATAAGAGTGCAGATATAAAACCTTCTGAATTCTTGGCATCTAATGCCGTAATTACTTCTGTCATACTGACCCCAACAGCACATAGGGAAGTATCTTCTAAACTACCCAGAGTCATCAGGTATTTTTTCACTATATGTCATACAGAAAGAAAGCACAATTAATGATACACCAATCCGCAACTACCCTTCCCAAGAACCATAATTGCAGGACAAAAGCAGTACCGCTACATTCACTTGAATCGTAGTTGCTGCAGTCTTTGGGCAGTCCTACTAATCCGTACTACCTATCTTCCCAGCTAATGTCCATCCTTTCTGCATGGGTTACTTTAATGCATGCCCAGTTCATACATTACCGTCAGCAGAAGTCAGTGTAGTGGATTGTTTCAGCAGTTGGGTTGTCATGTCTTCGACCACCCTCAGCGGCGATGTGGAAAAGGTGTCCCTCCACTATCAGCCAGGTCATAGCAACAGCGCTCATGAGGTCAATGGTCGCAACACGCCCACCATTAGAGATCTGGGAACCGAGGCTTTGTTCTGGCTATCAGCTCCTGCCATCGCCTCTAGCCACTCCCATAATCCCCAACCGCAGTGCGTTGATGTATGTGTCATGACACATCACACACTAGGCAACATCTGGATCCTGTGCCGCTCTCCTCTGCTCCTTGTGCTTGGTGATCACTTTTTTTAGAAAGTCCTGCGCAGCCTTTGTAGTCTGAAGTACCATGGACCGCCCTTCTTGTGTCACCTTCAGTCTAGCCGGGTACAACATTGCATATTCAATACCGAGCTCGCAAAGCTTCTTCTTTGCAGGGTTGAATTCCATGTGGGCTGTTTGTACCTGTATAGTGAAATCGGGATAGAAAGCAATGCTGTTGCCCTGATATGTGATTTGCTGCTTTTCCCGTGCCATGCTCAGGATTGCATCCCGGTCTCTGTAGTTCAAACTTCGCGCAATGATGGGTCGAGGCAGGACGCCCGGTGGCGGTTTCGGGGCCAAGGATCTATGGGCACGTTCTATAAGCAGCATCGCTGAGAAGTTATCAGCCCCAAAGACGTTATTGAGACGTGATCTCGCTTCTAAATCCTCCGCTTTGTTTTCAATCACTTCCAGCAACTTTTCCATTTCTGAACATTTGCGCTTTATAGTGACTCTTCCTCCACTGCAGTTATGAGATCCTCAGCCACGTCCAGACATTCTCCCTGCTTGTCCAGCTTGGCGGAGATGTTATCTGCTCTGTGAGTCAGTGAGTCTAATTTCCCATTGATGTCTTGCAGGCTTTGCTGTATGGCTTGGAGTACACTCTCCATAGCTTTACTTGACGCACCATCTGGCTCCAGTTCCGTATCCGACTGCATCGTCGCCCCTTAGGATTCTGCTTAGCTTCAAAGGTGAGTTTCGTCTGCTGTCTATCTGGCTTACCCATCGTACTCCAAAGCCAGCTCACCCGGTATTGATAGCACGCGACATTGATTTAGCCCCACTACGACAGTCCTGAGAGCCTGTTTAGCAAGCACGTTGGACAGATCACAATCTTTTACGCTCAATGGTGCAGCTCACACCGCATGTTGACGCAACGTCAGACACTGGTCTGGCCCAGCATTTCCTCCTTGCATGTCACTAACTCACATTGCCACTGACACTGTTGAATTTCATGCTCTGGGGGTTGGAAGGATATTCTGCTGCACATTTGTGTTAGTCCCCAGACACAACAATGATGTCCCATGCATCAACTGTCCCTGTATCTCCTGTATGAATTATTCACAGAGGGTTCTACTTCAACTGCCTGATCCACGTTGCCTAGAAGGCGGCCATGCCTCCAATCTGCAGTTTGTAAATGGAGTTTGGGCGCGCTTCTATCGATCCAGTGCTCCAAACATAAAACCTTAAGATGGGGGTGAGCCACTTCTCTGTATTGGGCAGTTATGCAGCAGGTACTTCCTCAGGTTACCAACTTATGTCCGGCAGTTACCTCGTGCTTGCTCCGCACAGCATGCCTGGGCAGGGGAACAGTCCTTCACTTCATCCACAAAGCCTTACAGCAGCAGAGGTTTGAATTAAGTATCCCACGGGTCTTGCCGCTTGACCGCACGGTTTCTCCCGTCCCACCGCTCCTATTGGGCGAATCTACCCGAGGCGGTCAGCAGTGTCTCCGACGATGTTAGCACCCGCCATTTTGTAATGTCCCTTTCGCGCCTTCTATCTGCCAAACTTCAAAACCGGCTACACAACCAAAGGCACCGAAGAATCCCCGTGCGCTGTACCTGCATCTGCCACTGTGCGCCAGCATTTAGATCCAACAATGGGAGCGATATCAACATCTTCTGCCGTCTGCTTCAACTGATTTATCCACTCCGACCCACCAGCTCCACGGGCGCCACCATGTTGTGAACTGCAGATCCTTTCACTGCGCTAATGTTCAATCGCCGTTAGTTTATTCTCCAGTCATTTTCCGATTACTCCCGTGCTTTGACCTCGCTGCCAGGTACTTCCGACACCTCTGTGTGGTCGTTGGTTTATCTAAAGCCTCTGCATAGCGCTCATTTTTACCAATTGGGTTCCCGACCGGCGGAGCTGTCTTAATCGGCAGCCATTCCGCAGTGCGCCCTCTAGCGACCCCCCCACACAGGCGTAACCTTTAGTGCTGTGTGTAATGGGATGACAAATCCAATCGATGCCGGCAATTAATGATGATGGATTAGGTTCCTTTGTTAAAAAGTTACCTCGCAAATATACTGATCATGGGTGGGCAAGCAGAAGAAGATCCTCCCCCTGCCTTGAAATTGCTTTAGTGTTGCTTTCGCCACATCCGCCCGATCAAGCGTGTAATCAATTATTGGTGTACATTTAATTTAGTCACACCTCAATAAATCACACAGACTGGGGGAAGAGAGTTAGGGTTTGATGAATGGTTGGGAAGGGGGGTGTGTGGGGACAGGTTTGACAAAGAAAAACAGTACGCATGGACATACAACAAAACACAATCTTTGTAGACTACTATATCCATAAATCTGTTAAGGGTGAAAAAGGAAATGCATATGAGCGAAAGGTTACCCCTAAGTGCTTTTAGGTCCAAGAGGAGGGGAAAACGACAAATGAAGAAAGGGGACCTCTTATCTGACCTGTCTTATTCATATAGAATTAATCTCTTGTATGCTACACAAACCCCCAAAAGTGCAAAGTTACTCAAAAAACATTTTCATTTCTTTACATAAGATATTTATTATTTACTTTTTTTTTAAAAAATGGAGACAAAGATATACATGACAAAATATTCATGATTATCAGGTAGACATCTGATTCATATGTTAAGCATACACTTTGTTTCCTCATAAGTTAAATTAAGTGCTTATAAACATGAGTCAAAAATTGTATAGAGACAAACTTTTGTTTAGAGACCCCAAAAAAAAGGAAAATCAGAAAAACCGTCACATCCACATTCTCACCTCTCATTCACTCCTACATACTAACAGACATTCTCCATAGGTCAATTTTCATTAAAAACCAACAAACCATCTCTAGAAAGAGATCCTACTTCAATTCTACTACAAGCAAAACTAATGTCTATCCATAAGATTTTGACAGTTCTTATTATGTCCTAGAATTCTGAAATCATGACGTTTATCCCAGAGTGTGGTTGGTGTTTCTGGTCGACATACGTTTCGGAGACTGACTATGAGTACCACGTCTCCTTCTTCAGGACCAATGTATTCTTCCAGATATCACTTAATATCTGAACGGTGAAAGATAGGGGTTCTCTCTGTGTGAAAATGCAGAGAAAGAATTTTTTATATAAGAGTCAAACTTGCAACTGGGGGTAAGTTAAATTTCAAAAAAGACTTATATCTAAGTAAATGCTCTAGCTTAGTTAGAGCCAAAGCAGCTAAAAATTATTTTTAGGAGCATCACTATATCGTTTCAAGCAGTATTGCAAACCAAAAAGAAAGGGATAGTGCCCAAGTTGTGAGTAACCCAATAGTGCTTCAAAATACAGAAAAAAAAAAAACGTGCCATAGGAAAAGTTAAAAACTCCATGAGCTTGCTATGTGTCACTAGACTAGGTAGAAGAAAAGAGGGGAAAGTATGAGAAAAGAGGTATAGACGTAATATTCGCCTACGTGTATTGATCGACTTTGCCTCTGTTATCCCGACACCTGTTCCGGGCTCCCACTGATGTGATGGGTACGGAGGTATTCTAAAGGTCTATAAGATGCAGAAAGGGTAGAGTTATACCTTACGGTTCTAAGCTGATATTAATCATTGTACTATAAGGGAACACAGATTTAGGATTGTCTCACCCTTTATGAGTATATTACGTCTATCTTAGCACGTGGGGCCATTGCTCATTCTTACATGCTGTATGTTCGAAAATACAACGCAAACGATTGATTCTACTGTGTCCGATGGTTTGTTTCAATTTCATCTAAGAATAAAAGGTGAAGGTATATATGTCTCAGGGATACAATCCCACAAAAATCCGACAACAAAGTTTAGAGTGGGGTACTTAGCGATGCTTACCCAAATTGTTGCGATGCATGAGACCTTAAACAGATATGCTGCGTGTCAGTCCTGTTTGCTTGCACAGTTTAGCTCGTTGTATTCAGTAATTCAATCTAAAAAATGGAGAGAAACCACGAGATCGCTATTGCAGTCTTATCGGTTAAATGGATACACAATCAGCGATGTTATTACTACCGGAAAGCCTATGTAGAGAGTGACCTGGTGATATCTTTGATGTCATGAATGCTCAAGCTGGGGTTACGATGACTTCGAACAGCTTGGCGTCAGCTGCCGGTTTTTAAAGATGACCTTTCTACTGAGCATATAAATAGTGCTTAGTGTGTGGGTTCTGATACTAGGCATTGCACACGCCATATGCTGGGCTAGGATACACATTAATATATAACAGCTGTGTCTAAATCATGTAGTCAAATCATGTAATCAAAAAAGGGTAGTAACAACATACACCTGCAATCACATGTATGTACACGCGTACAACGTAACTCTTAATGAATATACTATGCTAGTGCTACTATACTCGCGAGGTCAAAGTTGCCTATTAAGTTGTGTATTTTTTATGCAGTTTCTATTTCTTACAGAAACTCATGTTTCCAATTCGTGGTCGGTTATATCCAAGGTGGTTAGTTGTTGCGCAGAAAAACAGTTTAAAATAAGCGATCACACGTAAAACTGCACGTGCAAGATAACTTAGTAGGATCCCTGCGGTCGCGGAGTAAAAACTAGACAAAGTCCTTAAAATGAGACTCCTCGATATTGTGATGTTTACTTTCTATTTGTCCCAATTGATTAAGTTGTAGGACCTGGCCCTGTCCTTACCTCCTAGCTAGCGTCGCTTGTCGTATTCTTCATCGCCGAGTTTAAGAAACAGGAGTATGATTGAAGGCACTGCGATCACGTGTTACAACGTGAGAGTCAGGTGGCGTACGCGTTCGTATAATAAGAACAGCCCGAGTATCACGATCAGCGCCATCTTTGGATGGTGTTTAAAGTAATCAAAAAACGTGGTACTTGCCAGATACATGATGATTGAACTGGACAGATACCAAACTAGATAGGTCCAAGATAGTTACATACAAATATATGTTATTACGGCTTGATGTAAAAAGTATCTTCGGCCGAACACGTACTCGTATAAGACATATGTTTATTAGTGCCAGTCCTAAATTGGAGGGACTGCAAAAGCGAAATCGGTATCTGGATATTAGGCAGTCATACTATGCGCTGACATTGTGGTAATACTGCCTCTACATAACGTACACAGACAAAACCGATAAATCAGTCTCCGGGAGCTAATGTGGGCGCCATCTTGGAATGGTCTCAAATGATCTGGATTAGAAGGCAGATCCTCACAGTGCGACATGCCATTGCTACAGTTGCTGTACTGCTGGTGCTATAACTAAAGAAAATATATAGCAGAGCCATCATAAGATGATCTGAGATGAGTGTTTGACAATGAACAACACGACTATTTCTCGTTGTCTGTGTTCTATAAGATAGTGTTATGGAGTATGATGGTGTTGAGCTAGGCGAAGTCTAACCACCAGAGACAGAATTAATTAAGGGCCAAGTAAGATTGAAAATACGAATTGGCAGACATATTACAGAAATCTGGGGGTTATGAACAGTATATCAATTATTCTGTAACTAGCCATATTATTTCCTCGTTCAAACCTTTGCGTACAGTGTCCAGATGAAAGGTCCAGAAAGTTTCACGTTGTTTTCTGTTTTTTGCTGGGTCCTTGCCTTGTACTGTCTTGACCTTTTCTATAATAATCCATGTTATTTCTGTTTCCTTATGGTTGCAATCAAGGTAATGTTTGACCAAGGTGTTGTAAATTGAAACAGCAATGTGATTAAGCATTTACTAAAGACATTAATCCTTTTGCTTTAGATCATGTTTTCTCCGTTATGTTGACCGAAGTTTGGACTCCATTTTGTATTATCATGCTGCCACGTGTTCGCCACGAGGCGAGTCCGACCTCTGTGTTAGTTGCTCTTGTAATCTGCCTAGTAACAGTTTATAAATAGCTCTCTTGTCCATCTGGCGCATGCCCAGACTTGACCACATCTGTTATAATTAGCCTTGCTTGACCATGTGTTTCGCGGGCTCAAGGAGTGTGTTGGCTCCGCCCATGTATTGATTCAGTATCGAGAATGACCATAAATGGTAATGTTCTTCGGCCTCATGTTGTATCCACCCACTTATGAGCCCCTCTGTTGTGTATAAAAGGGGACTGTGTACGCAAGTTCTTTGTGCTACTCCATGCAATACTGAAGAGTGTTATGTGGATTGTAGGACCACCCTTAAGGGTTAATAAACGCTGTTTTTGTACTTTGCAGTTTCCGTGCCAACTTCCTTATAGATTCCGTTACAGGAGAGCGAACCCTTGTGTCTTGCGGGCCTAGCTGGGGCCTATATTCATCAATTGGCGCCCGTCACGTGGGGCTCATCGGCGACTCGGATGCTCGAAGGACTGGTCGCGACGAAGGTGAGGAGTTTGGCCGGGGACGTGATCACTGCCAGCGGCGTCTTAGCCCTGGCATCCCGAGGTTTTTCTTCCTTCCCTTCCGAGCTGACCGTCTGGGTGGCGCCGGTCATCGACTGAGACCTCTTCTGTCGGTCCTGCCGTGAGAGCCGTTTGGGCGATTGTGGAGCTTGGCAGTTGGAATCTGGACTCTTGATTGGTAAGAACCGTTGTACGGTACTTGCTCCGAGTTTTTGAAGCCTGGGTTGGCTATTTGAGTTTGATTGATGATGACTAGTCATATTTTGTATTTGTCTTTGTGAAAATATATGCGTTGCAACACATATAGGCAGGTAATGTGGAGAGATTTCTCCGGAGCTGTGTAAACTTTGAACGGCGCAACGATTAAGTGCCATTTTTCTTATAATATTGCATATTTTGCATTATTCCTAGCATGCCTGCTTTTAGCGCACTCCGTAAGTGGTGCTGCTGCTTTGGTAACCGGTTGAACCTCGAGGAATCTGCTCCAGCTCCCCCAGAGGGGACGCCTAATAGGGATATGTATGTGAAGCATGGTCTTTCTTCCATAATGTACAGCACAGTATGGAGGAAATACACGAAGAAGGATCCTGAGTTGCGATGGCCTTTGTATGGATCGTTTGATATACGTAAGATTGAGTATGTGGAACAGTGTATGTGTAAGCGACGTGCTCGTCAGGATATGTTTGAGTGTGTGCGGTTGTGGGTGAAGGAGGTGCGTGAGCGAGAGAAACGTGAGAAAGCGCTGTTTGATAAAGAGCAACGGAAGAATGATCATGTGCGAGCGCAGGAAGCGAAGCGTCGGGAGGACAGAGAGCAGACGGACAGACAAGAGAAAGAGCGTAGGCTACAAGTTTCGGGTCAATATGTTGTTCGGCAGCCACTTTATCCTGTCCTTAATAATACTGATGATGATTTTTATTTGCTAGATCGCTCTCCGCCCCCTTATGTTGGCGCATCCGCTCCGCGGCCGCAAGATTCTGACCCGGCTTCGGGTAAGGTAGACACGCGGTCCATGCTGGCGGCCGAGCAGATGGCTGAGCTTCGGCAAATTTCCTTCCGTGCACTTAAGGGCAAGGTATCCATGGAGGAATTATTCCGAACTTGGGGGTCATGGCAGGAGAGAGAGAAAGTGTATTTTCTGGGTCATTTCGCGGATGAAGTGATCACTGCTTTCCGAAAATATTCTAGTGTCTTTGAGCCTGACGAAGTGTCTTCGGATGCCAAAGCATTACGTAACGGTGTTTTTTCTCCCCCTAAGGCTCCTGAGGCGGCTCGGCGGCTGTTCGCCTTGCGGGACGAGGTGTTGGCCCTTAGAGAGAAAGCACGCCAACAAACGGAGGAGGAGAAGCAGTCGGATTCGTCTGCAGCAGGGGGCCACCCATCCACCTCCCAGTCAGATAAGGATGACGTAGTGCATGCTAAACCAATGCGAGAGGCGGCGCCTTTGTACGTTCCTCCTAAAGGAGCGGGGACTAGCCCGGACATTAACTCCGCCGATGCTAAGGGATATTTTGTGTATAATTGGGTTTATACTCCATGGCATAGGGCTGATGTTATGGCATTAAAGAATGCATTGCCTGACCCCTGCAAGAATCCAGCGGCCTTCTACGAAGAAGTCGAGGGGGCCTTGAATTCTTGCATTATGACCTTAGCGGATATAGACCTGTTCTTTGGTCTTATTCTACCACCGGATACGTGGCGATCTGTCCGAAAGGTAGATGATGTAGTTGCCTTTAAGGCTCGATGGTCTGACCTTGAGGATGAGGATAGGGAACGGAAGCCCGCGCAGAAACCGCCCCAGAATATTCTAGATCTCCCTGCGGCTATTGTGGCTAAGCTGAAAACAATTATCCCCCCTAAAAAGATTGACTGGAATATGTTAACTGCATGTAAGCAGACAGCTGACGAGTCAGTCGCAGATTTCTTCACGCGCTTTGAAGAAACGTTTCATGACTTTAGTGGCCAGTCGCTTACTGACGAAACGGGCCGCCACCTTTTCGCGGACAAATATGTGGCTAATCTGCTACCGGCAGTTGCGGCCCGTTTAAAAGCGAGCGAGAGTTCCTGGTCCTCCGCGACGCCGACGGCCCTTCTGACTATCGCTCAGTATTATGAGCGTCAGGAGCACGAGGCGAAGGGCCAGGAAGAGAAGAAATCGAAAGACCTCAAGACTAAGGTGATGTTAGCACAAGTATATGGCCCGCCCCGACGGGGTAATAATAGAGGAAGGGGCGGATCTTATGGTCCCCCTTCGGGCCGATCTGATTTGAATAGGAACCAGTGTGCGTATTGTAAGCAATTGGGCCATTGGGCCAGGGATTGCCCAGTGTTGCGTGCTTCACGTCAGGGGCATACTCCGGGTGGCCCGAGAGGTAGAGGGGGTTCCTCGAACTTTAGAGGGAATTCTAACGATCATGTTCGTTTCGATACTGCTGGGCAGCACCGAGATAGCTCAAATGTTTTCGATCGCCAGCATCAGTATCACGTATCGGAGATTGATCGATCAGGATATCATGATTCTCAGCATGCATAGGAATGCGTTGGATGGGGGTCTGAATCAGTTGAGGTGCCGGTCGATCAGACGGGTCCTTATGTATCGGCTGAGGTTTTAGGTTCTACTGATCAGTTCCTAGTAGATACAGGAGCGACACGTAGTGCATTGTCTAGGTACTTGGTTCCGGGGGCTCCCCCATCCGGCTCAGTGGTTACATCGGTAGGGTTTGACGGTACACTCTCCCGAAGCCCTCTTTCACAGCCCCTTACATTTAAGGTTGATTCTTTTTCTGCGCCCTGTCCGTTTCTGCTTGCTCCGTATACACCGGATAACATTATGGGCCTTGATATGTTAAAACACTTTAGGGCTACGATCCGCTGCTCCCCTGAGGGTGTGAGGGTGATCTTAAATGACAACTACCCCCGGTCAGGGCGGATGTGTACGATATCAGAGGATGCGTTGTTGGCCACCCTCCCTCGAGCTTTATGGGCGACTTCGGACACAGATGTGGGACAAATGGTGATTCCTCCGGTCCACATTAGTGTCCAGGAGGGGGCGGTGTTACCACGCCTCCCGCAGTATCGTATTTCCCAGGAGGGCAAGGAGGCTCTCATACAGATTGTGCAAGATTTGATCGCAGTAGGAGTAGTGGAAGAAGTTCCCTATAATATCTGTAACAGTCCGATTCTCCCCATTCTGAAAAAGGACACGGATGCTAAGGTCTATAGGTTTATAATTGATTTGAGAGAGGTAAACAAGATCGTGATACCTCAGTACCCGGTGGTTTCCGATATCACGACGTTGCTTACCTTGGTCCCGCCTACGGCGACCATGTTTTCAGTGATTGATTTGAAGAATGCCTTCTTTTCCATTCCCATTCACCCTGATAGCCGATTTCTTTTTGGGTTCACATTAAACAATAGATCTTATCGTTTTTGTAGAATTCCCCAAGGCTATACAGAAAGCCCTAGTATTTATAGTCAGGCTTTGAAGCGACAGTTGGATTCCTTTGTTTTACTCGAGGGGGTCGCCCTCATTCAATATGTCGATGACATCTTGTTGGCGGCTGACACCCTGGAGTTGTGTGAGAAAAGCACGTTATCCTTACTTTCCTTTTTAGCATCCCACAATCATAAGGTTTCTAGGAAGAAATTGCAATTCTGTAGACCAAAGGTGACTTATTTGGGTCACCTTTTGTCTAAGGAGGGACGTGCACTCACACCAGATCGTATCCAAGTAATTTTGGACACACCGAGACCATCCACGCAGAAGGATGTGCGTGCATTTTTGGGCCTTGTTTCTTTTTGTAGACAGTGGATATTGGGGTTTTCACACATAGCTAAGCCATTACTAGCTTTTTTGACAAAAGACACGCCTATCCCAATCCCTTGGTCAGATGAGTGTGATGCTGCTTTTCAGCAACTACAACAGGCCCTTTGTTCAGCACCAGTGTTAGGGACCCCTGATTATGCAAAACCCTTTTCGTTGTATGTGCATGAGAAAGATGGATGTGCATTATCAGTTTTAGTGCAGATGCATGGCGATAAGCAACGCCCTTGTGCATATTTTTCGGCCGTACTTGATCCTGTCGCCCGAGCATTACCAGGGTGTTTTCGCTCGGTTGCGGCGACAGCTGTGTCCATACGCCAAAGTGAAGGAATTGTGTTGTCCCATAAGCTGTTGGTGTTAGTTCCCCATGCTGTTGATGCCCTGCTTAATCAAACAAAGACGCAGCATTTGACCAGTGCCCGCTTAACGGGATATGAGTTGACGCTTTTGGCTCCTCATATTACGTTGAAAAGGTGCGTAACGTTAAACCCGGCCACATTGTTGCCATACCCCGAGACCCAGCCTGAGGCACAGAAAGCGCATGATTGTATTCTTGTGACTGAGGAACAAACAAAGGGTCGTATTGATCTCCAGGATACGCCCTTTCCAGATGTAGATGGAGAACTGTGGGTGGATGGATCCTGTCTGAAGCTACCAGATGGTACGACTTCAGCAGCGTATGCAATTACCACGTTGCAAACGATAGTGGAGACAGCACGCATACCACAGAAGTCAGCTCAAGCAGCGGAACTGATAGCATTAACACGAGCATGTGAGCTCAGTACAGGACTATGTGTAAATGTTTATACAGATAGCCGCTATGCCTTCGGAGTAGCGCACGACTTTGGCCTACTCTGGAAGGAGAGAGGGTTTTTAACGTCACATGGGGTACAGATAATGCATGGAGAGTTAATTCACAATCTTTTAACCGCGTTGACATACCCAAAGAAAATTGCCATCGTTAAGTGTAGCGCCCATAGGAAAGTAGTTGATAAAGTTGGAGAAGGGAATGCGTTAGCAGACCGAGTAGCACGGGAGACTGCGATGCAGCCCGGTGCTACTGCCATGTATGTAGTAAAGTCACAGGTGGAAAGATGGCGTGATGCGAAGGAGGAAGTACGAGAGATGCAAAGGACCGCTTCTGATAAAGAGCGGGAGCAATGGGCTAGTGAGGGAGAATTGGATGATGAAGGCTGCTGGAGGAATAAGCAGATGGATAGATGGAAATTACCTACGGCTTTTGTACAACCTATGGTTCAGATGGCACATGGGCTAGCACATGTTGGAGCTTCCGCAATTGTGAAATTGCTTACCCAAGTCTGGGAGCATCCAGAGATTGCTAGCACGGCAAAGAGGGTGGTGCAGACCTGTATGATCTGCCTAAAGTATAACCCAGGAAAGGGTACTCGAACTCCAGCAGGAGGATTTGCGACACCCACTGCACCCTTTGAGGTTCTGCAGATGGATTACATCCAGCTTGAGCGCTGTAACAGTTTGAAGTATGTTCTAGTAGTGGTCTGCGCTTTCAGCAAGTGGGTTGAAGCGTACCCTACGAAAGACAATACTGCAATGACTACTGCGAAGCTGCTGCTGAAAGAGTTCTTCCCTCGATATGGCGTCCGTAGACTTCTGTGGAGTGATAATGGCCCTCACTTTGTAGCGGATGTTATAAAGTATGTCTTGAAGGGTCTAGGCATCACCCAGAAGTTCCACGCCGTGTTTCACCCCCAGTCTGCAGGACTAGTCGAGAAGTATAATGGTACACTGAAGCTTAAGATCGCCAAAATTCAAGCTTCAACGTCGTTGACTTGGCCAGATGCCCTGCCACTGGCGTTATTGTCAATTAGATCAGTGCCACACTCTCGAACTGGCCTTACGCCATATGAAATTGTATTTGGACGCCCAATGAACATTTGGGGTCCACCAAGGCCTAAGGCTGTGTATGATGTACCTTGTGTAATGATGAGCGATTATCTGGCACAGTTAACGGATAACTTGGTTTCTATTCATCAACAGGTCCGAGAGGCGCTCCCTGATCGGTCTACCGGCGAAGGACATGGTCTCCGGCCTGGGGACCATGTCATGGTGAAAGTCTTCGACAGAACGAACAGTTTGGAGCCGCGATGGGTGGGCCCTGAGCAGGTCCTCCTTGCAACAAGGACGGCTGTGCGAGTTTCGAACAGGAAGAATTGGATCCATTCCTTGCACTGTCGAAAGGTACCGCCCGGATTGGTGGAGTCTGCCGTGCTGACCGATCAACGAGAAATCCTGGCAGCAGAGACAGGCCGTGCTGCTGAGCCACGAGACACTGAGGAGCTCTTTCCGGACCACGCGACTTCTGGAGGAAGGCGATATCATCTTCGACCAAGGAAGTGAGGTTTCCAGTACCGGGACATACTGTCAGAACGGCCCTTGGGTTAGTGAAACGGAGAGCCGATGAGGCAAGGGGGGGGGATCAGCCCTGCATTAGTGTAGTGACACCCGTCTTGGCCCGCTGGTGAAGAAACCAACCGCTGCCCAAGGGGAAGAGTTCTGACAGACCTTTTAGTTTCAGGAAGATATCAGGGTATTGTTTCCTTTGACATGGAGAAGAAGAAAATCCTTTGTGCGTTGGGGTTCATGCTAACAGTAGCTATTGTTGGGATAACCACATGGTTTGTGGAGGAGGTAACTCCTGCTCGGAAAACACTTGTGTTGACGACTCCGGTGCCTGCGGAGCACTACTTCTATACATTGCCGTATCAAGAGTTGAAGCATCGACAGTCTTATTTGAATAACACTTTTATTCAGATGCTGCATCATACCCACGTTGCTACGAACGCTACGAACTGTTGAATATGTGGGATGATGCCGGCCCATCAGAAGAAAGGAGGAACGCCATTTATACCACTTCCTTTCTCTCATAATGGCTCTTGTAGAGCATGGTACACTTTGCTTTTTGCCACTCGGAAACCGACAGTGGGACGATTGCTTTTCAGACTTAATAAAGAATGTCATCAGGATAAAAATGGATATCCGCAAGCGAATGGGACAATTTGGGAATGGGAAGAGTACCGACCAGACAATGAATCCATTCCCTATATCTTCACGAACACCAGAGACACTGTGGGGAAGGACAAATTCGTGATCCAAGTGGCACAAGCTCAAGCGGACTTGTGTGTCCAGAGTGTGGGTTTCATCCCTGTTGGTGTCAGTGATTGCCTTACTGTTCTAAACATTGATGGGTTGAACAACAGTACCTTCCTAGCGTCCCATAATACCTATTTTGTGTGCGGAAATAAAGGTTATTACCGTTTGCCGGCTGGGTGGTCTGGGGTATGTTATGTATCATTCCTATTACCTCCTGTATTCCTAGCACCCGCATCATATCATAAGGATTTGAAATTGTTGAATAATGTGACTGTAAATAGGTATAAACGTACTTTATCGATTGATGATGTGGATCAAACTGATACCAGCTTGCAACAGTATATTGATTTTAACTTAGGACTGTTTTTCTTTGTCGGAGCCGCTTTGAATAGTAGGAAGATCCGAAGATTAACAAGAGTGGTAGAAGCTGTGACAAATCAGACTGCTGCTGCTCTTGGGAATCTTACGGAAGAGTTACAAATAACTAGGATTGTTGCATTGCAGAATCGTATGGTATTAGATGTAATGCTAGCTGATCGAGGTGGAGCCTGTAAAATTATTGGAAGTAGTTGCTGTGTGTTCATCCCCGATCATACGCCATCCGTTTATAACGCCATTAACAAGTTGCATAAAATAGCAGCTGAAATCCACACAGAAAACGGCACTTGGTCCTTTTCTGGATGGTTTTGGGCATTGGTTACTGCCTGGGGATGGAAGGTCTTAACTGGTCTCTGTATTGTTATAGCAATTCTGTTCTTTTCCTGTATGTGTGTTCAATGTGGACCATTGTTCTGTTCCGTATGCATTTCATTCTGCATCCCGGATAAGAAAGCTATTGCCGATGTTGCTCACCAGAAGCGTCTAGCTAAAGAGGTTAAAGGAATGATGATAATTGACATATATGATGATTTTTGTAAACCGGATGTCTTCAGTAAATGCTGAAAGGGTCGTCTGTTGTAAATTGAAACAGCAATGTGATTAAGCATTTACTAAAGACATTAATCCTTTTGCTTTAGATCATGTTTTCTCCGTTATGTTGACCGAAGTTTGGACTCCATTTTGTATTATCATGCTGCCACGTGTTCGCCACGAGGCGAGTCCGACCTCTGTGTTAGTTGCTCTTGTAATCTGCCTAGTAACAGTTTATAAATAGCTCTCTTGTCCATCTGGCGCATGCCCAGACTTGACCACATCTGTTATAATTAGCCTTGCTTGACCATGTGTTTCGCGGGCTCAAGGAGTGTGTTGGCTCCGCCCATGTATTGATTCAGTATCGAGAATGACCATAAATGGTAATGTTCTTCGGCCTCATGTTGTATCCACCCACTTATGAGCCCCTCTGTTGTGTATAAAAGGGGACTGTGTACGCAAGTTCTTTGTGCTACTCCATGCAATACTGAAGAGTGTTATGTGGATTGTAGGACCACCCTTAAGGGTTAATAAACGCTGTTTTTGTACTTTGCAGTTTCCGTGCCAACTTCCTTATAGATTCCGTTACAGGAGAGCGAACCCTTGTGTCTTGCGGGCCTAGCTGGGGCCTATATTCATCAAAGGGAGCTTGTAACTTTTTTGTTCTTATTGCTGATTTGTGTTCCGAGAGTCTCAGCCGAAACTCTCTAGATGTTTCCCCTATGTAACCCAGCCCGCATGGGCATAATATCAGATAAATGACATTTGAGCTCCTACAGTTGGTCATTTGTTGTAGTTTACCTGATTTTCCGCCATATGTCCAGGTTTGTGAAACTATGGCGTGTTCACATGCGTGGCAATTGCCACATCTGTGGTTACCTATTGGTAATGGTTTGCCATCCAAGGTGGTCTGTCTCGTCTTGTTGTGTGGTTGGAACCTACTATGCACCAATTTATCTTTAAGGTTGGCATTCCTCCTGAAGGCTACTATAGGTTTGTGTATGATGTTGGTATCCTCGTTGGTGTTCAGAATTTTCCAATTTTTGTCCAAAATCTGTTTGATTTTGTAATTGATATTTGAATGGTCTACCACGCATACAAGTTTATCTATTTTCTCTTTGTGTTCATTGCTGATTAGGGCATCTCTCTTGTAGTATTTAGCCCGTTTGAGTGACTGACGTATCAGTCTTCTCGGGTAGCCTCTGAGCAGGAGACGTTCTTGGAGAGATTTAGCATGTTCCATGAACTCTGTGATGTTGGTACAGTTTCTCCTAATTCTAAGAAACTCCCCAAAGGGGATAGAGTCTTTTTGGCAGGGTGGATGGTAGCTCGTATGCTCTAGGATGGTATTTTTGGCTGTTGGTTTCCTGTATAGGCTGACTTCTAAATGCCCTTGGTTGCCTGTAATCCATATATCTAAGAATTCAACTTTGTCTGCGGAGTATTTGCCAGTAAATTTCAAATTGTGATCATTTAGATTTAGCCAGGATATGAAGTCCAGAAGATCGGATTCTGGTGCGATCTCATTGAAAATATGTTTACGCTCAAATTCCCCCATAAAGATATTCGCTACACTTGGGGCTCAAAATAGTTGTGTTGTAACACAATTTTGAGACATTCCAAAATAAACTCATCGGGTCTGTCCCCAGGATACCTGAGTTCAGACAAGACCTTTACCAACAAATCAAAGGTACAAGTATGGGGGCTTCCTGTGCCCCAAGTGTAGCGAATATCTTTATGGGGGAATTTGAGCGTAAACATATTTTCAATGAGATCGCACCTTTTTTTGAGAATATCACACAGTGGCACCGTTTTATAGACGATATCTTTTTTATTTGGACAGGCCCAGAATCCGATCTTCTGGACTTCATATCCTCGCTAAATCTAAATGATCACAATTTGAAATTTACTGGCAAATACTCCGCAGACAAAGTTGAATTCTTAGATATATGGATTACAGGCAACCAAGGGCATTTAGAAGTCAGCCTATACAGGAAACCAACAGCCAAAAATACCATCCTAGAGCATACGAGCTACCATACACCATGCCAAAAAGACTCTATCCCCTTTGGGGAGTTTCTTAGAATTAGGAGAAACTGTACCAACATCACAGAGTTCATGGAACATGCTAAATCTCTCCAAGAACGTCTCCTGCTCAGAGGCTACCCGAGAAGACTGATACGTCAGTCACTCAAACGGGCTAAATACTACAACAGAGATGCCCTAATCAGCAATGAACACAAAGAGAAAATAGATAAACTTGTATGCGTGGTAGACCATTCAAATATCAATTACAAAATCAAACAGATTTTGGACAAAAATTGGAAAATTCTGAACACCAACGAGGATACCAACATCATACACAAACCTATAGTAGCCTTCAGGAGGAATGCCAACCTTAAAGATAAATTGGTGCATAGTAGGTTCCAACCACACAACAAGACGAGACAGACCACCTTGGATGGCAAACCATTACCAATAGGTAACCACAGATGTGGCAATTGCCACGCATGTGAACACGCCATAGTTTCACAAACCTGGACATATGGCGGAAAATCAGGTAAACTACAACAAATGACCAACTGTAGGAGCTCAAATGTCATTTATCTGATATTATGCCCATGCGGGCTGGGTTACATAGGGGAAACATCTAGAGAGTTTCGGCTGAGACTCTCGGAACACAAATCAGCAATAAGAACAAAAAAGTTACAAGCTCCCTTGGTCAAACATTACCTTGATTGCAAACATAAGGAAACAGAAATAACATGGATTATTATAGAAAAGGTCAAGACAGTACAAGGCAAGGACCCAGAAAAATACAGAAAACAACGTGAAACATTCTGGACCTTTCATCTGGACACTGTATGCAAAGGTTTGAACGAGGAAATAATATGGCTAGTTACAGAATAATTGATATACTGTTCATAACCCCCAGATTTCTGTAATATGTCTGCCAATTCGTATTTTCAATCTTACTTGGCCCTTAATTAATTCTGTCTCTGGTGGTTAGACTTCGCCTAGCTCAACACCATCATACTCCATAACACTATCTTATAGAACACAGACAACGAGAAATAGTCGTGTTGTTCATTGTCAAACACTCATCTCAGATCATCTTATGATGGCTCTGCTATATATTTTCTTTAGTTATAGCACCAGCAGTACAGCAACTGTAGCAATGGCATGTCGCACTGTGAGGATCTGCCTTCTAATCCAGATCATTTGAGACCATTCCAAGATGGCGCCCACATTAGCTCCCGGAGACTGATTTATCGGTTTTGTCTGTGTACGTTATGTAGAGGCAGTATTACCACAATGTCAGCGCATAGTATGACTGCCTAATATCCAGATACCGATTTCGCTTTTGCAGTCCCTCCAATTTAGGACTGGCACTAATAAACATATGTCTTATACGAGTACGTGTTCGGCCGAAGATACTTTTTACATCAAGCCGTAATAACATATATTTGTATGCAACTATCTTGGACCTATCTAGTTTGGTATCTGTCCAGTTCAATCATCATGTATCTGGCAAGTACCACGTTTTTTGATTACTTTAAACACCATCCAAAGATGGCGCTGATCGTGATACTCGGGCTGTTCTTATTATACGAACGCGTACGCCACCTGACTCTCACGTTGTAACACGTGATCGCAGTGCCTATCAAATAAATACACGGCTTCAATCATACTCCTGTTTCTTAAACTCGGCGATGAAGAATACGACAAGCGACGCTAGCTAGGAGGTAAGGACAGGGCCAGGTCCTACAACTTAATCAATTGAGACAAATAGAAAGTAAACATCACAATATCGAGGAGTCTCATTTTAAGGACTTTGTCTAGTTTTTACTCCGCGACCGCAGGGATCCTACTAAACTATCTTGCACGTGCAGTTTTACGTGTGATCGCTTATTTTAAACTGTTTTTCTGCGCAACAACTAACCACCTTGGATATAACCGACCACGAATTGGAAACATGAGTTTCTGTAAGAAATAGAAACTGCATAAAAAATACACAACTTAATAGACAACTTTGACCTCGCGAGTATAGTAGCACTAGCACAGTATATTCATTAAGAGTTACGTTGTACGCGTGTACATACATGTGATTGCAGGTGTAAGTTGTTACTACCCTTTTTTGATTACATGATTTGACTACATGATTTAGACACAGCTGTTATATATTAATGTGTATCCTAGCCCAGCATATGGCGTGTGCAATGCCTAGTATCAGAACCCACACACTAAGCACTATTTATATGCTCAGTAGAAAGGTCATCTTTAAAAACCGGCAGCTGACGCCAAGCTGTTCGAAGTCATCGTCACCCCAGCTTGAGCATTCATGACATCAAAGATATCACCAGGTCACTCTCTACATAGGCTTTCCGGTAGTAATAACATCGCTGATTGTGTATCCATTTAACCGATAAGACTGCAATAGCGATCTCGTGGTTTCTCTCCATTTTTTAGATTGAATTACTGAATACAACGAGCTAAACTGTGCAAGCAAACAGGACTGACATGCAGCATATCTGTTTAAGGTCTCATGCATCGCAACAATTTGGGTAAGCATCGCTAAGTACCCCACTCTAAACTTTGTTGTCGGATTTTTGTGGGATTGTATCCCTGAGACATATATACCTTCACCTTTTATTCTTAGATGAAATTGAAACAAACCATCGGACACAGTAGAATCAATCGTTTGCGTTGTATTTTCGAACATACAGCATGTAAGAATGAGCAATGACCCCACGTGCTAAGATAGACGTAATATACTCATAAAGGGTGAGACAATCCTAAATCTGTGTTCCCTTATAGTACAATGATTAATATCAGCTTAGAACCGTAAGGTATAACTCTACCCTTTCTGCATCTTATAGACCTTTAGAATACCTCCGTACCCATCACATCAGTGGGAGCCCGGAACAGGTGTCGGGATAACAGAGGCAAAGTCGATCAATACACGTAGGCGAATATTACGTCTATACCTCTTTTCTCATACTTTCCCCTCTTTTCTTCTACCTAGTCTAGTGACACATAGCAAGCTCATGGAGTTTCTAACTTTTCCTATGGCACGTTTTTTTTTCTTCTGTATTTTGAAGCACTATTGGGTTACTCACAACTTGGGCACTATCCCTTTCTTTTTGGTTTGCAATACTGCTTGAAACGATATAGTGATGCTCCTAAAAATAATTTTTAGCTGCTTTGGCTCTAACTAAGCTAGAGCATTTACTTAGATATAAGTCTTTTTTTAAATTTAACTTACCCCCAGTTGCAAGTTTGACTCTTATATAAAAAATTCTTTCTCTGCATTTTCACACAGAGAGAACCCCTATCTTTCACCGTTCAGATATTAAGTGATATCTGGAAGAATACATTGGTCCTGAAGAAGGAGACGTGGTACTCATAGTCAGTCTCCGAAACGTATGTCGACCAGAAACACCAACCACACTCTGGGAGATCCTCAGAAGAATCTGATTTAAAACGTCATGATTTCAGAATTCTAGGACATAATAAGAACTGTCAAAATCTTATGGATAGACATTAGTTTTGCTTGTAGTAGAATTGAAGTAGGATCTCTTTCTAGAGATGGTTTGTTGGTTTTTAATGAAAATTGACCTATGGAGAATGTCTGTTAGCATGTAGGAGTGAATGAGAGGTGAGAATGTGGATGTGACGGTTTTTCTGATTTTCCTTTTTTTTGGGGTCTCTAAACAAAAGTTTGTCTCTATACAATTTTTGACTCATGTTTATAAGCACTTAATTTAACTTATGAGGAAACAAAGTGTATGCTTAACATATGAATCAGATGTCTACCTGATAATCATGAATATTTTGTCATGTATATCTTTGTCTCCATTTTTTTAAAAAAAAGTAAATAATAAATATCTTATATAAAGAAATGAAAATGTTTTTTGAGTAACTTTGCACTTTTGGGGGTTTGTGTAGCATACAAGAGATTAATTCTATATGAATAAGACAGGTCAGATAAGAGGTCCCCTTTCTTCATTTGAAAAAGGAAATGCATACATGATGATGATAACTTGGTGGTTAATGTTAAGAAGTACTTACTAACTACTACTAGACAATTAGACAGTACAGGGCAGCAGTATATTAATATTATATCATTTGCCCTGCCTGTCTGCCCTCATAGAGACCCGGATTACATACAGTTTGAGTTCTGTTGTACTGGGCTTACTTTTAAAGATAGCAAAGAAAGTGTCAAAATAGCTGTAGGGATGAATTATAAGCAGACAGCAAACATAATTAATAATAACAACAACACAAGGTAGTAATGATTGAAGACAGAAAATGAATCAAATTATTTAAAAGATGATGAACGTTGATACTGTTACTGTGTTCAGCAAGTTTATTCGAAGAGTCTTGTCTTTCTCCGCCAAGTACCTTCTGTTCTGACATTGATGAGCTTTTGATGCCTGCCGAGGTTGTAGTCTTCTGACAGTGATGAGTTTACTTTTGGATGCCTGCAGACTGGCGAAAGCCTTCTGACAGTGAAGAGTTTTGGATGCTTGCAAAGGCGGTAGTCTTCTGACAGTGATGAGTTTCGTTTTGGATGCCTGCCGAATGGGGAAAGCCTTTTGACAGTGAAGAGTTTTGGATTCCTGCAGAGGTGGTAGCCTTCTGACAGTGATGAGCTTCGGCTCGGAAACAAGAGGAGGATAGCTATAGTCATGTTCCACTTCTTCTGGAGGGACTGTTAGAGACACTGAAAACACGATCAGAAGAGACACTTGCGACAGGGGAAGCCAGATACTTGATCGCCAGCCTGCTGAGCACTGTCCATTGGCTTCTTTTCCCATACCAATACACCAATGGGTTTCGATCCATGAACACCTCTGTTGTGTCATCCAGATAGGCCTGGACCGTACGCTTCATGCTCAGGGGAGCTCCGATTTGCTTGGCCTCTTTTGCCTGTGCATTAGCACTGGACTTACCATACCCAGTCCATAGAAAAGAATCAGTTGCCGATTGCACTGTGGCTGATGATCCTGTTCTTGCTGTTGTTGATGTTAGTGGTGTTGTTGGTGACTGCTGGGAGGCAAACGCACTGCCCTCAGGCTCTGAAGTAGAATTTGACTCTGTATAACCTGTAGTACTTGTTCTAGCTTTGGGTGGTGGGCCTCTAATTACCAGCCAATCGTTTTTTAAATCAGTGGCTTCCTCAGCTATCAAAATTTTGTACTTGGCAACATACACTTCTGGAAAAGGAATTACTGCCTTACTGTTCAGAAATACTTTGTACCATGGATCCAAAATTGTGGCAGTAATGTAATGTTGATGTGACACAATGTTATTTTGAATCCTTGTATTTTCAGATAAGCGAATGGCAAAGAAGTCCGCCAAATAATATGCGTCTTGTTTGTTATCCATACCTGTGTACGTTTCAGAAACCTCCCTCAGCTGTTGCTCTAGCATGTGCAACAATGGGATAGTTTGGCCCATAGTACAGTCCTCCCTGCTGACTTCATGTGTGAAGACCTCAAAAGGAAGTAACCTCTCTGTCAGGCATTTAACGAGGTCCCATTGGCCCGTCTTAACGGTCATGCCTTTCACAGTAGGATCCCCTAATCTTTGCATGACAGAAGCATTGAGTGGTATGTACTGCTCAGACGATCAAGCATGTAATAAGTTGCGTTCCAATGTGTTGGCACCTCCTGGATGAGTTGAATGACTCTCAGATGCTTCCGGGCTTTAAAAGAATGGCTGAAATGTGTGCATATTCTTCTGCAGGTGGCCAGTAAGTTGCTGACTTTGTATTCATTTTTCAGAAAATCTTGAACAACAGTGTTAATGCAGTGTGCCAAACACAAGACTCTGAAATAGCCACCATCTTTTATGGCCGTAACTACATTACTGCCATTGTCCGTGGCAACAAAACCAATGTTAAGCCCTCTTGGGCGCAGCCACTCAAAGACCTTGCTGTTAAACTCATCTAAAATGGTTGCAGCAGTATGAGATTTCTCCATGGCAAACATGGCTACAGTTGCATGTTTGCGAGTGGCATGAAAAATCTCAGCAGAGCCAACAACCGCAGATAATTTTTCTCTAACCCCCACAAAAGAGATCCTGTGTGCATGGATGCACATGTAATCAGTGACTTGGCAACTGGTCCACATGTCTGTTGTCAGGTGGCTACTCTGAACAGCACTCTGCTACAAGGCTTTTCCAAGCAATATCAGCACGTCATGATGTAGTGCTGGAACAGCAACTCTGCTGAAATACTAGCGGCTGGGAACCTTCCATTTTGGGCAGATGGCTGTTACAAATTCCTGAAAACCCACCCCATCAACCAAAGAAAAATGGAGAAGGTCCAGTGATAACATTGCTTTGCATTGCACAAACGTGCTATTGGGTGGTTGCATTTGTACTGCCCCCCCACCCTAAACATGCTGATAATGGTAGGGTGCATGGTTTTCCTTTCTGTTAGGCTCAACGAAGCACTTTTTTTCATTACGGTACTCCTTGCTGTCTCAGGCTGACTCTTACTCTTGTTCCACTGAGATGTTGCTGAGTATGTGGGCGATACCACTGCACTGCTGGGGACAGGGCTACTTTGTGTACCACTACCAGAGAGAATGTTTCCCTCTCCTTTCTCTTCCACCATGATCGAATCTTCTACTCTATTTTATCCCCACCAACAGCAATGATTGCAGTTTTTATGCTGTGAAGGTGGCCCTTCCAGTCGATCAAGTGGTGTTTTTTCAGATGGGTTATTTGGCCTCCGGTACCATAGTTTATACTAAGCTTACCCTGACTAACAGAGGTATTACAAATGGATCATATAGCAATGTTCTCCTCCTTTTTGCTAACCGTAAAGAAGTCCCAAACTGGGGAGCTTAACTTGTCTCCTGCTGGAGGTGCCACTTCCAATGCTGGATGAACTGGAGGTTGTGCGTTGAATTTGACTCTATGCAGTTCCTCTACCTACTTCTACTGAGGTGGTGGTTGTGCTAGATGTAGGTCACTGCCAAGCCTTTGCTAATGCAAATAGGAAGCTGTAGGTGGTGTTGGTGTTACCTGTGTTGGTGTTATCCATGCCACATCCCTCACAGCAATTTGGGATGTGGTAATGTGGGTCTCCACTGGGGCGGGAGTAATGTCCACGATGACTGGCTCATCATCATCTTGCTGTTCTACATCGACCTCCATAAGTGTAAGGCTTTCTGGAACCTTCCTATTCCCAAGCCTGGTCTTGGGACGTATCTCCCTCTCAGACTCAGTTTGTGGCTCCCAAGTGGCATCTAGATCATCAGAAGGGGGGCTTGGAGAACAACTCGATGGACTAACCCTCCTTTTCCTTGCAGGGTATGTGGGAGACAATGGATCTTCTTAATGTGTGGCTTCCTCTTCTAATTCCTCTGCATGAGGCTCAATTTCCTGAACTGCCCCTGCTTCGGGAGGAACAACTACTATTGCGGGCGGTGGTTGTGGCTGTTGTTGACCACTTATCTGCTATGTTTCCTCCTGCGTTGATTGGGTACTACTTTTAGATAGCGATACGTTTATCCCCAGGCTCAGCATCACTGGTTTCCACCATTAGGCTGGCTACCTCTTCCACACTCATGTGCTTGGGCCTGGGTTGGGTGGTTGGGCCCACTGATGCGGAGGTGCTGCCCCCAGCTTGCCCCCAGGACACAGCTGCTGCAGGCATAATTTTTGATTTCCCAGAAAAGGTTTTGGGCGGCACACCAGACTTAAGTGTCACTTCCTTCTTCTGTTCCTTCTTCTCAATAGCAACTTTCTTGGTACTGGAGGACCTGGTACCTGCTTTCTTTGGGGCCATCTTCTTCAGATGTAAGCAGCACTCAGTTGCACAAGTTGCTGAGATGTCTGGTCAGGTCACACGTCATGTCGTGTACAGCAGCAGGACGTCTGTCTGGCAGTACAACGGGCGATGATGACACACCTCCTCCTCAGTCTTTTGTGCACCTAAAAGCAAAAAAGCAAGAAGAACATCAGTCAAACGTGGCATTTGTTCTGCTTAAATTACTTATAGTACAATCAAACAAATAAAATACATAACTTAGTGTGTGGTGGTCACAATTATTAAATTTTAGTAATTCAGGGACCAACAACAGTGTAGCCATTTATGAGACTTTGACAACAAGCGCTTTCCTGGTGTACTGTGTACACTCAGTAAGAATAAGAATAGCAAAGAACAAGAACAAAAATACAAATGTAGTGGAGCCTGTTTGGCCTTAATTTTTGCATCACGTGGGATGGATGCAGCCTCAGGGAGCTGCAGCTGGCAATGGGGATGGAAGCAGTGAGCCAAGAGGAACAATGGAAAGACACACAGGCCTATGTGGCAAAACAGCACACTACTAAACTGCCACCAAAAAATGGCCCCCAGCCACATGGTCATTCACAGACACAAGGCACGGAAAACAATGAACTCAAGCAGGCCAATATGGCCAGACAAAGGATGCCTGATAAACAACACATCTTTAATGCAAAAATGAAAGTCCATTTGGCTAAAAAGGTTGGAGAGTTACACAACAACCACAACAACAACACATATGCATGCAACAAAGATATTTATTTAACACACCCAAAAAGTGAAATACTCCCCAAAAACCACATTTTGCAATTCAATCCAATGGCATCCATGTACTAAATGATGTTTAAATTCAACAGACACCACAGAAACAGTTGCTTCATGCACCCATGAGAGCCTCTGGGCCTACTGGCTGAAAAGGCCTAACTCACCAAAAAAGTGAACCCACCCAAAAAACACATTTTACAATTCAATCCAATACCATCCATGCCCTAAATGATGTTTAAATTCAACAGACAACAACAAAAAATTGTTTCATGCACCCATGATGATTGATGAGTACCTCTGGGCCTACTGGCAGACTAGGCTACAAGCTTGGAGGCCTATGGCAAAAGCACAGTGGCTGGTCCCACAAAATGGGTGCCACCACATGGCCAGGCCACCCACACAACAAGAAAAGGAAGACAAGACAGACAATGCAGGCCAATGGCAAAAGCACAATGCCTACCTTCACAAAATGGCCTCCAACCACATGGCCAGGCCACCCACAATAACAGGTAAGGGAAGACAAAGGACAGGACCAGGAGGTTAGAGACTCTGGGGAACTTCCTTCCTCTTTAAAAAAATTATAAAAAATAGAAAAATGACTCCTTGCTCAAAACAACTACAGCTAAATAACAAACTGAGGAGTTTTTTGAGCAAAATGAACAAAATCATCATTTTCAAGAAGGTTTTGTGCTGCTCAAGAGATATTCTTCGCCAGATTGCAAATTCTGCGTGTTCGTCATCGCGTTCTTCACGAAAAGTCGTTATCGCTTGCGCAAAAACGCATATTGAGCGCACGAAGAAGAGAAAAAGTGTAAGTCCACGTTTTCGCACAGTGCGGAGTTGTAAAAACTCCGCGAGCTGAACGCCCAGGGTTACCTACTGGCTGAAAAGGCCTATTTATTTAACACACACCAAAAAACTGAAATACCACCCCAAAAAACAAATTTTGCAATTCAAACCAATGCCATCCATGCCCTAAATGATGTTTAAATTCAACAGACAACACAGAAATAGTTGTTTCATGCACCCATGATGACTTCCTCTGGGCCTACTGGCAGACTAGGCCACAAGCTTGGAAGCCTATGGCAAAAGCACACTGCCTTGCTCCACAAAATGGCCGCCACCCACATGGCCAGGCCACCCACAATAATAAGAAAGTGAAGACAGACAATGCAGGCCTATGGCAAAAGCACACTGCCTGCCTTCACAAACTGGCCACCACCCACATGGCCAGGCCACAAGAACAAGAAGCATAAGCCAAGGGGAACAAAGGAAAGACATGCAGGCCTATATGGAAAAAGCAGCACACTACTAAACTACCACCAGAAAATGGCCCCAAGCCACATGGTCACTCACAGTCACAACAGGCCATGGAAAACAATGAACTCAAGCAGGCCTATATATGGCCAGAAAAAGGAGGCCTGCTAAACAACACAGCTTTAATACAGACATGCAAAACGAAAATCCATAGGGCTAAGAAAGGTTGGAAAGTTACACAACAAGCACACACACACGTCCAACAAAGATATTTATTTATGAACACACACCCAAAAAGTGAAATACACCCCAAAAACCACATTTTACAAATCAATACAATGCCATCCATGCCCTACATGATGTTTAAAATTCAACAGACACCACAGAAAAATGTCCCCATGAGTACCTCTGGGCCTTCTGTCTGAAAATACAATCAAAGAAAAACAACTAGGCCCCTACTGAAACTACAGGCCACCCACAACAATACATTTTAAAAACGATGAAAATCCCCAAAAAGTGTAGGTACAAACAATGCCCCAATCAAACAAACAACAAGTACACCAATTCTCCAACTGACTTGTAAAATCTCAAATCCAAAAGTCCTGAAATAGAATCCAATGATATGATACAGCAGGCAGACACAAAAAGTGATCCTTCCAGCTCCAAACCCAAATGAAAGTGAACAGCACATGGACAAAGCACTGGGAGGAGCCTGCTGGACAGGAACAGGAAGTTGGAGACTCAGGGGCACTTCCTTCCTTTTAAAAAAAAAGTAAAAAAAGAAAAAGAACTCCTTGCACAAAAAACTACAGCCAAATCATAATCTGAGGAGTTTTTTGGAGCAAAATGATCATTTTCGAGAAGATTTTATGATGCTCGAGAGATATTCTTCGTCAGATTGCAATTTCTGTGTGTTAGGGATTGTGATTTTACCAACACTGCTGCCGGAAGTCAGATTGTGCGTCCGAATGATGTGTTCGCGTTTGCACACTCTCGCCAAATGGCACACGCAAACGGATAGGAAATCGCGTTGGTGAACGCAGAATTCCGGTAAGTAGTTACCACGCATCGAGAACGCATATTGAGCGCGCGAAAAAGAAAAACAACTACTCTATGTTGCAGATGGCATAGTATTCGGTAACTACTCGTTCTACTTGAACCGCGAAGTTACCGAAACTACGCAAACTCTGCGAACATAGTGTAGTTCACCGTCCAGGGTCATAGAAAAGTAAAGAGGAGACCCGTTATTTCAGGATTGAACATAAAGGGTACGTGCTCGCTGTGCATGGTTTAAAACAGTAGGAAAGCAAGACATGCTCTCAGACAGAGCCTAATGGTGGGCATTATGCAAGCTATTGTCAGAGCTAGAAAGGACTATAAAGAAATACTCTCCCAGACCAAAGTAGATTGGGAATGAGAGATGTGGGAGGATTTGGTTGTAACTGTCAGGCAGGTAACACTGAATCATTTTGGGAGATAGCAAACCATGGCAAAAGCAATGTTAACACTAGTGTTGAGTACGGTCTCCAACCTCAGACCTAGGTGGATCATTTTCAAAAAACCTATGCGGCCAAGCCTGATAATGGGAGTGAGAGTCGGGGAATGACTCGCCCCTCTCTCAGATGAAGGTACTCCTTTGGCATTCTAGCATAAAGACATACTGGTGGTGCTCATAGCGTTACCAGCACACAAGGCACCAGGCCCTGACTCTAGCCCCAAGGAACCTTTTTGAAACATAACCTTTGATTGTGGCTTCCTACTTCCAGCTGCGGTTTTGTTCTATTTTAGAGGTTGATCTGATGCCTCGCTTTTGGCAGACTGCTGAGATTGCTCCAATTCATAAAATAGGCTGTAAAGATGACCCTTGGAACTATATGCCCATCAGCTTTATTGGCACATCCCAGAAATTCTTCTCTTGTCTTTTCCTGGGACAGTTGCAGGACTGGGTCAAAGACAATTCTCTCCTCTGTGAGTTGTGGGCGGGATTTAGAAAAAGGGTTAGCACGGTGCACCAAATCCTCTGTTTCTGTCCCCCTTATTGAAAGCCTGCAGCTCTCGACAAAGGCCACTTGTGTGTGCTCCTTGTTGACTTGAGAACTGCTTTAGATTCTATTCTTAGGGGTAGGTTGGAGGCAGTCATGACACAAATTGGTGTTCCCGCTAACATCCTGGCTGTTCTTGCACATAACACTGGGTGAGTCAGGTACGGCACCAATGGACAGATTACAGACCCCCTTATTATGAAACTGGTGTTTGGCAGGGCTTTGTGCTAGTCCCAGCACTATTTACTCTCTACAAACACCACTTAGTCCAAGCACTTGATTTCCCCTAAAATAGGATGGTTCAAGAAAACAAAGTTCAAAAACTTGCTATCTCTCTGCACATGCACATTAGGAAATGCTCAATGAAGCTCCAATGAGAAGTTGTGGCTGTAGCCAAACTGCGTAAGAGGGCCCATTCATGTCCCCTTGATCCAGTGATGAAGATGTAGAACCTCAAACCGAAGATTACAGCTATGTGTGGCATAGAAATGTGGGGACACACTAAGACTGATGACCTCAGTAAAACCAGAAATAGGTTCCCAACAAGCATTTTCAACGCCCCTCAGAGTGCCCTGCACTTCCCCCAACACTTGGACTTGGGCAGTGTTCTGATTAACCAATATATAATTTCCATCCCATTACGCATTGGAATAGATTTTGGTCAACAGATGGACTAGAATCTTACAAAATATAGATGAGGCCTCTTTTAAATTCTCCATTCAGTTAAAAGATGTTATCTGAAATAGGCCTACCGTCACTGTGGGGTACCCCGGACACAGCAAAGCGAGCCCCTCACTCCTACATTAAAGATCGATTTAAGGAGCTTTTGCGATTGAGGGAATTGAAATGTGTTAATGCCGGGAGCCTCACTGACTTCTTCCAAGACAGCAAGCTTACTCCTGCTTATGAATCATTTTTTGATATTCTCCCAGGACTCACCCCAAAGCAATGTTTGTTTTACATGAAGGTATGAGGTTTTGCCCATAAATTGGCTTTGTAAGAGATGTGGTGTGACATATTATAGCTCTGGGAAGTGCCCCCTTGACACCTAGCAGAGGAAATCCTTTACCATTTTGCTTTTCTTTGTCCTGCATATCCTAAGCCAAGCAACCAATTGCTCAAACCTTTATATAAGAAGCCATTTTGTAAACTTCTAGGCTTTCATCATTTTGTGGTGCACTTACCAATTTACGCTCTAACACAAGGGAGGTGATTGTTGGTGGAGCGACAAAATGTTCACATGCTGCATGGTTCACCTGCACACATCCCGCTAAAGTGATGATGTACTAACATTTTAGCTGCATCCTGTTGAATGCTGTTTTAACATTGTTGGGGTTTCCCTGTCATTCATGCATTTTTATGATTGTGGTATTGACATTCTGTCTATATCTGATGGCATCCATTGCTTTTAAACTGTTTCACTTCATTTTATATTGTTTAATCTTCTGTGTTGTATTTTATGGTTCATTGTATCCAAAATAAATATGTTTTGATTTGAGGATTTGAATGAAAATATATACATCAATAATGTAAAACATTACCATGCATATCAGGAGACATTCACAAAGTGGGGCAAAATGGAAAAGATGCTGCAGCCTGAGACACTCTGAGGATAAGCAACCATTGGCTATATATAATGTCCATACATTTCAGTCCAGAGCTGCTGCCGGACCATCTGGTACAATCAAAGTGAATACAGAATTCGCGGAATCCTTAAGACAGAATACATTCTTCCACAGAATTCAATCCATGTGATGCTACTGCATTTGGAAATGCATTTGCATTCCTCCTAGTTGAGAAGATCTTGGATGTCATCTCCTTCGCAGAACACTCTTAATCAGTTCAAAAACTTGCTGTCTCTCTCAGTGTGTTTTATTTTTCAACAACATGCCTGGCAGTATTTCATAGTAACTTAAATTTAAAAATTTGTGAAGTTGATCAGAGAATCAAAGGGCAGCATTATAACCTTCTTTTAGAAACAGCATCACCGCAAAAGAGCCCTTGTGGGGCCCGTGGGCTATTGCAACATCGAAGCCACAAGGAGCAGAGCCCAATGATGAAGCATAACACCCTCACAGGTGTGTGAGGGCACCACTTCCTATTAGGGATTTGCCACCCCCGCTACATAACACTTTTCAACCTGCTAACCTATAAGAATAATATATACATTCTTGGGAGCAAGGGTACTGGACCCCTTTATGGCTCTCCGGCCCGTACGTCTTGATATTTCTTCTTAACTGGAGTAATTAAGAATGTTTTTAGAGGGTAGTGGAATCATTTCATCCAAACAATGCTTTGTTTGAGGACTGCAATAAGGACTCATTAGCCACAATTTAATCTCTTATGCTCTGCTGGAATAGGATGATGTTTGAACTGTGTTGAAACTCAATTAACCCCTTTGCTGCTAGATTTTATTTTCCCCCCTGTGCTAAGCCTTTTTTTGGCTGCATGGGGTAGTGCGCGCTTAGGCCCCTATAACTTTTTGACCACATAAGGTATCCACGCCAAATTTGCGTCCTCTTTTTCCAACATCATGGGGATTGTAAAGGTAACCAGGGTCTGTGGATTCCCCTGGAGGGGTCACAGAAATTAGCCAAAATACAGCAAAATGTTGTTTTTTGGGGGAAAAATGGGGAAAACGGGCTGCAAATGAAAGCGTCTGGGTTTTCCTCTGCAAATGGTATCAAAAAAGGGTTTGAGAATGAATGAATGAATGAAAAGAAACTTATAAACGCGCTACTTAGCCCGAAGGCATCAAGGCGCCTAACCAAAAACAATTCAAAAGTAAGGCAGATCATATCTAAGCATAGGCCTTGGCAAAAAGCCATGTCTTAAGGGCCTTCCTAAAGGCCAGCGCCGAGGGAAGAGATCTTATCTCCAAGGGCAAGGAGTTCCACTGCCTAGGAGCAAGAGTTGAAAAAGCTCTACCTCCCCACTTAGCTTTACGTATCCTGGGCACTAGAAGCAAGAGCTTATTTGACGACCGGAGAGTTCTAGGGGCTGTGTAGGGGACCAGCAGATCCTTCACGCCACCCGACCGATTAGTTGCCAAAGCTCTGTAAATCAGAGTCAGGGACTTGAAGGATATCCTGGCCTCAATAGGGAGCCAATGTAGGGTCCTTCTTGCCGTATGAGCCGAGGCCCGTTTGGGCAGGTCCAGGACCAGTCTAGCGGCAGCATTCTGCACCATTTGAAGACGGGTTACCAGGCCATTATTGATGCCCAAATAAAGAGCATTACAATAATCAAGTCTGGAACCAATCAGTGCCAGGACAATTTGTTTCCTGGCCTGGAAAGACAAATAGTGCCTGATCTTCCGTAGGATGTTTATGAGGCCCCAACAGGTGGAGATGGTCCTCTTTACCTGTTGATCCATCCTCAAAAGGGGATCAATCAAAACACCTAGGTTTTTAGCCAGAGTCGACGGTAAGGGGCACACCCCCATTGTGGAAGGCCACCAATCAGCCGACCAAAGATCCTCCTTTCCCCCGAACACCAGAATCTCTGTCTTTTCCCCATTGAGTTTCAAAGAATTACAAACCATCCATTGAGCGACTGCCTTCATACAGTTTTTAAAATTGGAGGCAGCCAGGATAGTAGGTTGGGTAAAAGACAGCAGAATCTGTGTATCGTCAGCATAAGAAATTACCTCCATCCCGAAAGATCTAATAAGCCTGGCCAGTGGGGTAACATAGATGTTAAAAAGGGTCGGACTTAATGCCGACCCCTGAGGGACCCCACAAAGCACAGGAAGGGATGGAGACAAGAACTCCCCCAGCTTTACTCTCTGTTCCCTCTGATTCAGGAAGGATACCAGCAGACTAAGTGCCGTACCCTTGACCCCTATCTCTCTCAGCCTTGATGTTAATACTGAGGGAGACAGGGTATCAAAGGCAGCCGAGAGATCCAAAAGGATGAGGAGAGTGGTCAGTCCCTTATCGACCCTGGTGCGAATGGTGTCCAGCACGATAGTAAGGGCAGATTCGGTACTGTGTTCTCTCCTAAAACCGTGCTGCGAATGGTCCAACCTATCATGGGCTTCCAAAAAGTCAACAAGATGCTTATTTAGATGGATTTCCAGCATCTTGGCAGGAGCTGGGAGCAAAGAGATGGGGCGAAAGTTTTTAAGCACACCCGGGTCAAGAGTAGGTTTTTTTAACAGAGGCTTGACCACCGCTTTCTTCCACTGAGGGGGGAAGGTCCCTTCCTTCATTGCCCCATTCATCACACCCAATAAGGGTGGAAGAAGACAGTCTTTACACTGTTTAAAAAGTTTAAGGGGACAGGGGTCTAAGGGGGAACCCGACCTAACCTTAGCCAGGAGGACTTCAAGATCCAGTAGGGAGAGAGAAGGAAAACTGGACAGAGGGGCTGAAATCACCACTATCCCAGCTTTTAGGGGATGACAGACTTTTGTCAGAAAACCAACATTTTTTACACACTTTTGGCATTTTTCTGGGACCTAGACTATTTTTGCTGTTTTTTGTGCTTTCAACCTCCTGCCAGTTAATGGTAGAAATAGGTATGAAAGCAATAATGGATCCTGGAAAGCTATACATTTTAGAAAAGTAGATACAATTGTGAATTCATCAAGGGGTCATTTGTGTAGATCCATCAAGGTTTCTTTATAGAAACTAACAGTTAAATATAGAAAAAAATGAAAATTAGTTGAAAAAAACAGCCTTTTGTGTCAACCTTTTCACCTGTAACTTCTTCTAATTATGACAGCTCTTTAAAAGCAGTATACCGTTACATCCGCTGGACCTTCCTGGTTGTGGGGATATATAGGACTTGTAGGTTCACCAAGAAACTGACGAACCCAGAGTAAAAAACTGAGCAGCAATTTGCAATGGTTTTTTATTATGTTCCGGGTACATAGCAATTATTGTGGGAAAATGTATACATGGAAAAATCGGTATGAAAGACACCTATGTATTTCTGAAATGGGAACAAATTATAGAGTTTAGAAACAATACATATTTACACTTTTTTGAAATTGGGAATACTCATACTAGCATGAGAATTATCAGTCATTTTTCAAAATGACTTCTTTTTTACACAATGTCTTTCATTTGTAAGGCAGAAATGCATCACAAATCAACAGGCAATAACAGTTGCTTTACAAATCTGAATTACCCTAAGTCTCCCGATAAAAATGGTACCTCACTTGTGTGGGTAGGCATAGTGTCTACCACAGGAAATGGCTCAAAACCCAACTTGAACACACCACATTTTCACAATGAAAATGTACCCTTTTTTTGCGAAGTGTCTAGCTGTAGTGTTTTAACCCTAGCTCTGCCGGCACCTATGGAAACCTACCAAACCTATACATTTTTGAAAACTAGACACCCAGGGAAATCCGGGATGTGGTGACTTGGCTGCCTCCCACCAGGTTCTGTTACCCAGAATCCCTTGCAAACCTAACAAATTGACAAAAAAAAAACATTTTCCCCACATTTATGTGGTGGAAAGTTCTGGAATCTGCGTGGATCCCCAAATTTCCACCCACCCAGCGTTCCCCAAAGTCTTCCGAGAAAATGGTACCTCACTTGTGTGGGTCAGCCTAGTGCCCGCGACAGGAAACAGCGCTAAACACAACGTGGACACACCTCAATTTCAGTTTCGGTTACTTGTTTGCTTCAAAAGTGTTCAAGTGTTTCGCCACAGTTGGAGCAGAGAGTGCTCATCTCTAGACACGTGTTTCTGGTTTTTTAACCATCATCAGTAGAGATTACAGTCATTTCAAATGTGGGGTTTGCTGAGTATGCTGTCAACATCTTTCTCAGGTCAGGTACCTCTTACAGGCAAGCGTGTGCTTCATCCACGAGCTCGTCAGCTCAATGACTCACGAGAGTACTATTAAACAGGAACATGGGTGGGAGCACACCGCTTCACCTCCCAGCAAGGTTCGCACCCTGGCATTATGGTAAATGCAGTTTCAGTTACTTGCTTGCTTTAAGAGTGTTTAAGTGTTTCGCCACAGTTGGCGCAGATAGTGCTGATCTCTAGACACGTGTTTCTGGTTCTTTAACCGTCATCAGTAGAGATTACAGTCTTTCAAATGTGGAGTTTGCTGAGTAGGCTGCGTACATCTTTCTCAGGTCAGGTACCTCTCACAGGCAAGCATGTGCTTCATCCATGAGCTCGTCAGCTCAATGACTCACGTGAGTACTTTTAAACGGGAACAGGTGTGGGAGCACACCGCTTCACCTCCCAGCAAGGTTCGCCCCTTGCATGTGGTAAATGCAGTTTCGGTTACTTGCTTGCTTCAAGAGTGTTTGAGTGTTTCGCCACAGTTGGCGCAGATAGTGCAGATCTCTAGAAACGTGTTTCTGGTTCTTTAACCGTCATCAGTAGAGATTACAGTCTTTAAACTTTGGGGTTTGCTGACTAGGCTGCCAACATCTTTCTCAGGTCAAGTACCTCTCACAGGCATGCGGGTGCTTCATCCACGAGCTCGTCAGCTCAATGACTCACGGAAGTACTGTTAAACAGGAACAGGGGTGGGAGGCAATGATATCCTATGGAAGGAAATTCAAGTTACTCGTAAGTGCGGTTAGATTTACTTTTCAAGATCAGTACTGGGCTCAAAGATGCAGCACTGAGGTATGTCCTGATAACATGTAAGTAAATCCGAATTCGTAGTTCGGCTGATTTTAGAGGAATATTTGTAAGTTCCAAACTCCACACTTAGAAGAATTTCCAAGTGAAACCAGTCAATGTTAGCCTATGGAAGGAAATTCATGTTACTGGTAAGTATGGTTAGAATTTCTTTTTAGGATCAGTACTGGGCTTAAACATGCAGCACTGAGGTCTCTCCTGATAAGAGGTGAGTAAATTGGAATTCGTAGTTCGGTTGATTTTAGAGGAATATTTGTACGTTCCAAAAATCGACACTTCAAAACTTTTCTGCTGAAAACCACACAATGGATTCCTATGGAAGGAAATACAAGTTACTGGTAAGTACGCTTAGAATTACTTTTCAGGGTCAGTGCTGGGCTAAAAGATGCGGCACTGAGTTCTCTCCTGATAACAGGTGAGTAAATCGGAATTCGTAGTTCGGCTGATTTTAGAGGAATATTTGTAAGTTTCAAAAATCGACACTATATCTTTTTCAGCAAAAAGCAGGCAATAATATCCTATGGAAGGAAATTAAATTTACTGGTAACTATGGTTAGAATTACTTTTCAGGATCAGTACTGGGCTCAAACATGAATCCTGAGGGTCCCTAGGGTCAAACTGGCCCACTAGGTACCTCCAGTAAGCGCCACAGATCTGCGTTGCAGAGAGCTGTAAAAAGGGGCGTGGCCTCTGAACACCTCTCTGCAATGCAGCTCCCTGGCACATACTGGAGGTACCTGGTGGGCTAGTTGGCCCCCAGGGACCTTCAAGATTGAAGGGGAATTAATTCCTCAACTTAAAACGCGCCACACGGCGCATTTGCACAATGGTGAAGGAAGGGGGTGGGGCCTGAGGTGACATGTCTGCAAACATGCCCTGTGGCGCGTTTTAAGTTGGGTAATTAATTCCTCGCCAACTAGCCCACAAGGAACCTCCAGTATGCGCCAGGGGGCTGCGTTGCAGAGAGGTGTTCAGAGGCCAAACCCCTTTTTACACCTCTCTGCAACGCAGCTCTGTGACGCCAAACATTTTTTTTGGGCCTTGGGGGTCCTTGTCGGACACCCTGAGCAGGTCTAGGGGGTCAGGGTGTTTCTACTCTGAACCCTTTTTGCGTTTTTTGTGTTTTTTTTGTGCTTTCTTGTGCCTCGGTTCTACCGAGGCACAAGATGGCTGCCAACACTTCCTGATTCAGAGTGTTGGCAGCCAATTAGCATAAAGCTTGTGAGGATCCACAGCCCTAGATATATCTATCTTTTTACTTTTGAATATCTCAGGAACTACTGAACGGATTTATACCATTTAACAAAAAGGCACAAGTGTGCACCAAGGGCTACCTCTTTGCCAAATTTGGTGTAATTCCATTCAGCAGTTCGGGCTGTAGCTGAGTGAACAGGTCCTATGGGAAATTGCATGGAGAAAACGTGTTTTGGGACCCCTGCTTTTTTCTCAGCCCCCGCTTGAGGAATCACCATGAAACTTTCAGAATAGGAGCGGACCGGAGCTGGCCAAAAGTTTGGAAAATTTCGCGAAGATTCGTCAACCGGTGCCAGACTTATTGGGAATAGAATGTTGCGGATTTCCTATGGAAAATAGATCCTAACTATAACTACCTACTACGGTCGACATCAATGATGTCATCAGTGATGTCATTTGAGATGTCATCAGTGATGTCATGAGTGATGTCACTGACCATGTCATGAGTGATGTAATATGTGATGTCATCAGCAGTACATTGCGGGTGCGCGAGTTATAGTTAGCTAAACTAACTATAATGGTGGAATTTCAATGGTTTTGTACGAGTGAAAAGTCCAGCTAACTATAACGAGTCTGAAACCTATGGTTTTTTCAGTGAATTTCTAAGGTATTTTAAATGGTAATTCCTAACTATAACGTGCCTGAAACCTATGGTTTTTTCAGTGAATTTCAAAGGTTTTTTAAATGCTAATTTCTAACTATGCCTACAGAGATAGGACATGTGAAGAAAGAAGAAAAAAAGCACAGAAAGAAAAAAAATAAATGCAGAAAGAAGCAACAGAAGTCCTCAAAGACGAAGAAAAGTGCAGGAAGAAGGATAACGTGCAGAAAGAACAAACAGAAGAGCAGAAAGAAGCCTTGTTGCAAAATCATCCTGTACCCTCAACTTTTTCAGACGGATACTGGTGGTAACTGAGTCTGACTAACCAGTCCTAGAGCCAGTGCTATGTTAAAAGACACTCAGAATACAGTGAAAGCACCTACATACACTAGGGAAAACTATGCGTTGGGGTCCCCCTGTGATTAGCATGACCTCCTCTGTAAGCCCCTAGTATATAATAGGGCAGGGGATTAAAACTACCTCTTAAAACGTGCCACAGGGCGTGCTTGCACACGTCACCTCAGGCCCCGTCCCCTCCCTTCCCCACTGTGTAAACACGCCCTGTGGCCGTTTTAAGTTGGGAGAATAAGTCCCCTTGAATCCTGAGGGTCCCTAGGGTCCAATTAGACCACTAGGTACCTCCAGTAAGCACCACAGAGCTGCGTTGCAGAGAGATGTAAAAAAGGGCACAGCCTAGACCACCTCTCTGCAACGCAGTGCAGTGGCGCTTACTGGAAGCACCTGGTGGGCTAGTTGTCCCCCAGGGTCCCTCAGGATTGAAGGGGAATTATTTCTCCAACTTAAAACGCGTCACATAGCTTGTTTGCACATGTTAACTAAGGCCCCGTCCCATCCCTTCACCACTGTGTAAACATGCCCTGTGGCCGTTTTGGTTGGGAGATTAAGTTCATTTGAATCCTGAGGGTCCCTAGGGTCCAACCAGCCCACTAGGTACCTCCAGTAAGCGCCACAGAGCTGCGTTGTAGAGAGGTGTAAAAAGTGGCACAGCCTGGACCACCTCTCTGCAACGCAGCTCAGTGGCGCTTACTGGAAGCACCTGGTGGGCTAGTTAGCCCCCAGGGGCCCTCAGGATTGAAGGGGAATTATTTCCCTAACTTAAAACGCGCAATGGGGTGTGTTTGCACACGTAACCTCAGGCCCCGTCCCCTCCCTCCCCCACTGTGTAAACACGCCCTGTGGTCGATTTTTAAGTTGGGAGATTAAGTCCCCTTGAATCCTGAGGGTCCCTAGGGGCAAAATAGCCCACTAGGTACGTCCAGTAAGCGCCATTGCAGAGAGGTGTAAAAAAGGGCACGGCCTGCACCACCTCTCTGCAACGCAGAGCAGTGGCGCTTACTGGAAGCACCTGGTGGGCTAGTTGGCCCCCAGGGTCCCTCAGGATTAAAAGGGAATTATTTCCCCAACTTAAAATGCGCCACAGAGCGTGTTTGTACACGTCACCTCAGGCCCCGTCCCCTCCCTTCATCACTGTGTAAACGTGCCCTGTGGTCGTTCTAAGTTGAGAGATTAAGTCCCCTTGAATCCTAAGGGTCCCTAGGGTCAAACTTGCCCACAAGGTACCTCCAGTAAGCGCCACAGAGCTGCGTTGCATAGAGGTGTAAAAAGGGGCGTGACCTCAGAACATCTGTCTGCAGCGCAGCTCCCTGGCGCATACCTGGTGGGATAGTTGGCCCTCAGGGACCCTCAGTATTGAATGAGAATTAATTCCCCAACTTACAACTGGCCAGGGGGCGCGTTTGCAGAGTGCTGCAAGGAGGGGGCGTGGCCATCTGGCATGATGCCGGTCTTTTATTTATTTAATTTTTTTAAGAAGGAGGGCTGTATGGCCCCCCTTCTTTTTCGAATTTATTGGCCCTGGGGACCCCATCCCCCAGGGCCTGCACCCTAATTTTTTTAGTTAAAAAAAATAAATTCGGCCCTCCCAAGGCCTTAATCGGCCCCGGGGACCCCAACCCCCGGGTCATTGCCATTTTTATTTTTAAATTCTTAAATGTAAATGTAAATTAATACTTGTATAGCGCACTACTCACCCGCAAGGGTCTCAAGGCGCTTGTACGAATACCGATGTGGAACCCATCCTGGCTTTCCCTGTGAGGCGTACACTCCTGGGCACCCCCAAGGTGGAGGCCAGGCATCCTAAGCGTTGTGGGGGCCGTTGTGGAGATTAAGCAAGCTATTGCCCAGAGTTGCAGAGTGGGACTCCATGATTGGAATGGCACCGAGGCGAGAATTATCAGGTCCGTGGAATTTTTGAGCCCAAGACCCGCCGAGGCGGAGAATTGAACCCTGGTCCCGGGCTAGACCTCTGCTTCAGGGTCTGCCGCTCTAATCATTGAGCCACACTTCTCCACAATTCTTTAGGAGGGGGGCTGCATTGCCCCCCTCCTCAGGACACTTATGGCCACGGGGACCCCATCCCCCGGGGCCGGCCTTTGTTTTTTATTATTTAAAAAAAATATATATGTATAGAAACACCTAGGACATGCTGGACAAACCGTATGTGCCTATCACCATGACGATTTGAGTGATATTCATTAAAATGTAAATATGCATACAATTTATCCACGTTGAATGTATTTACACCGCTAGTGAAGCTCTAACGTGTCTGACGCCCTATCGTGCCTAATCCCGGCGCCCCCGCCGGTGGGTAATCTCCAATTAGACACCCTTGTCGTTTATTTATACAAACATGGGTAGCTATTTGACGGGCACATTTAATACACACGCACACCAAGCCATTCAAAGGGGATTTGACAAAAATTCGACCAAACTATGCAAGAAACCCCACTCACGGTTAATAAAACACACATCCACCGCCGGATGCGTAATACTTTTTATTTTACTCTCTGGAAAGGAGGCGAACCGCACTTGAGAGTCACAGCGTGCTCCTGGTTGAGCCCAATGCTGTGTTACACCCACCAGTGTCCGCCGAGTGCCACACACCTCTGTGTTGTATTCCACCAGCTAGTGCGTATGCTATGACACTCTCTAGCCCATGTGCACTGCAACACCACCCCGTGAATATGTCATGCCACACTTGCCTTTGCACGGGTTATATTGCCCCATCTAACGTGCCTTCCTCGATGCCTATGTTATAACACACAGCGCTATGCCATACATATTAAAATCTGGAATCCACATCTTTGTCACAGTGCATATGCAACGTTACACTCCCCAGCACATATTTTATATTACAACTTTAGAGACTAGTTAGGTTACACAACACTGCCCTGTGCATATTACACTCCAAGGCGCATATCGCATAGCACACGCTAGTGCCTGGCGCTCTCCAATGAATCAGTCAATGCGCACAATGTGTTGCATATTATATTTCATGCTCCGGTTCATCTTATATCACACTTTTTGGTGCATAGTTTATACCATATACTATATCTAGTTTTCATTTTCAATCATGCTCTCAGGACTATGTTCTATATAAAACTGCGTCCACCTACCCTTTTCACGGGCATTACATTTTGTGATGGGGGTGGAGGGTCAGGGGGTGTTTCTGCCAAGTGAGCCCGGAGTCACAGTCACAAACGTCCTCTTCTTACTGAATAAAAGTGAGATTATGCTGCATACTTGTTCATATTTTAAGTAGTTCGCACAGACACACATTTTTAAAACAATAAAGTTCCTAATAACCACCTTCTCTGAACAGTTAGCTTGCTGCCCCATCCACCTCCTCTCTATCCTCTATTGTCCGAATCCATGGACTAGCCTCCTCCCTCCTGCCATGCATGGTCTGATGTGCTGCCACTGCCCTCCATTTAGCATGATGTACTAGTCCACTCGTCCTGCCCTCCATTGCCCAATTCTATGGCCCATCATTGCACTCCTGCTTAGCCTCTGTGCTTAGCTTGCTGCCCATATTCTCCTTCCCCCTGCCCTCCGATGTCTGTGCATGCCCCTGCTCCATCCTTTTTGCCCACCATGTTCCATGGACCTGCCACTCCTATCTACTCTGAGTGTTCTGTTGAGCTGCCACTCCCCTCCCACCTACCTAGCATTGTGAGATGACTGTAACCTGTCCCTGCCACCTCCACCCTGCCTGTCCACATGCCATGCCCCTATCCCCTTCCTCCTGTCCTCCATGGTCCATTTTACTGCCACACCCTTCTGCCCTCCTGGTCTGTTGTGCTGCAACTGCTACTCCTGCCTGCCACGCGCGGTCTGTTGTGAGGCCCCTTCCCCTGAACTCTCTTGTCTGTGCCCAGGTCCTGACCCTCCCTTCTATCCTCCATGGTCCTTTGTGCATGCCCCTGCACCCTCCTTCTTGCCCATCATAGCCATTGTGCTGCCACTAACCCTACCGCTTGCCACGCATGGTCTTCTGTGCTGCCATGGCCCCTCCCACCTTCCCTGTGTGGTCAGCTAGCTGCCCCTGACTCCCTCCCACCTTCCCTCCATGGTCTGTGTGTATGCCATCATAGTCTCATTGTTGCTCTCCATGGTGTGTTTTGTTTCTAGTGCCAATCCTGCCTGACCTCCATGGTTATCTTGCTGCTCCTGCCCTGCCCCCTTGCCCCCAGCCCCCTGTTTCCATGTGCAGACCCCTATTCCCTCCCTCCCGGCCTGTTTGTTCCATTGTAATGCCCCTGATCTGTCCCTTCTGCCCTTTATGGTCTGTTATGCTGCAGCTTTCTCCCCTGTCTGTCCATTATGGTCAGCTAGCTACCATTGCCTCTTTCCCCTCTGTTCTCTGTTGTCCATGTGCATGGTCCTGTCCCCTCCCTATTGCTTTCTATGGATTGTTGTGCTGCACTCCCGTCCTGCAGGCCCTGTGTGGTGTATTGTGCTGCTGCAAACCCTGATGCCTGCCTTGTAGGGTCAGTTTGGTGAACCTCTCCATGTCCCTCCTGTCCTCTGTTATCCGAGTCCATGTCCCTACCCCAATTCCTCCTGCCTACCATGATCCAATGTACCATACTTGCGAACATTTTGAACTTGGCAAGAGGGAGATTTTGAAAAAAAACTGGGGTATTGATTTTCCCCTTTGAGTTACATTGAAAAAGAGGAGATTGTAGACAGGAGACAGATCAAATAAAGCCCATTTGAGCTTAAAAACATTGGACGTTTCCTGGCTGAAACGGGTCTGTTGGCATGTATGGTTGTATTACCACTGCCTCTTCCTTCTGCCCACAATGGTCTATTATATTGCCATAGCCTCTCTTGCCAGTCGTGTATTGTTGGTTTGTTGCCCCTGCCCCCCTTTCCACTGCCCTCCATAGTCTGTTGTGCTGCCACTGCCCTTCCTGCCTGCCCAGAGTGGTCAAAGTGTTGCCACTGCACTCTCCTACCGTGCCCCTGGCCTCTCAACAGTATCCCAATGAACAACTAGATTGCTAACATTCTATATTTATTACAAAAGTGTGGAACGCCTGACATCATCTTGATGTAATCAAAACTGTAATACCTAGAGCATTTCCTTTAGAAATTACATATATGAGAGGGTCTTATTTGCATCAAAATTATGGTTAGTGCTCTAAAAAACTAAAATGAGGACATATTTTCTGAGTTTTCAAATAGCGACAAAGAACTTTTAACTTATTTGTAATCTTTATGTTTTTTTATCCAGTTGACCACTTGATTAAATGTTGCACCTAGGGGAGAGGATGCGGTGTTACTTCCAGAGCTGCAGACTTTGCAACTGGGGAACCTGGTTGGAGTTTCTGCTTCAGCTCAACATTCTGTGATTCTGGTCAAATCACTTAATCTCCCCATGTCTACAACCAAAATGAATTTGATCTTGTGTGATGTAACCAATGCTCATGTAAAGCACTCCAATACCTGACAATTCTACACTATATAAAAATGCAAATACACATAAAATGAGTGTTTTGCACACTTCTGTCATTGGGCTACATGTGGGCTACATCTGGGTGATAATTGGGCTACATTTGGGCTCTTTTGTCTCTGGTGGCCATCTTGGGAGATTTATTTGTTATGAAGTTTCCTCATTTACTACAGCCTCCTCAGTAGGAAATACTTTCAGTTTTTTACTTTGATTCCATCAAGAAGGCATTCAGATGTGACACACATCTGCCATAAATTCAGAATGTTAGCACTCTAGTTGCTTATTAGATCACTGTAGTAAAGCTACTGCTCACCAGGGAAGTCTGCTGCTGGTATTGAAAGTGCATGTTTCAGTCTGCATGTCAGAATGTTTTTATGAAATAGAAGAGGATTTGAGAAGTCACTCAAAATGTGCCCTAATTTTTTTTTCTGCAGCACTAATCATACTTTCTATGGCAAAATGAACACCCTAATTGTGTTCCTTTTTAAATTAAATGTTTTAAGAGTTACTACTTTATTCCAATCAAGATGGCTTCAGGTGTGCAATACGTTTGTCATAAGCAGGACTGTTAGCGCTCTAGTTGTTCTTAAGAACACTCTGGGAAGCTGCAGTAGAACACAAAGGAATCAACTGACAGTCTCTGCCCTTGTTGGATGTACATGTTTTACTGAGAATGTCAGACTTCATTCTCACATGACTGAGAAAGATAATGTGAATTTACAGAAAATATGCTCTCAGTTTAGCTTATAGATCACCTTCCAAACCTCTGTGGGAAAAGCATGAGAAAATAGTTTTCTCTCAAACATGATTCATGATATCACAGCAGAAGTCTTTTTCACAGGGTAAAATCACCTTAGAACACACCACAATTCCTAAAATGAGTATGGTACCATCAACAAATGATTTATAATGTAACTAAAGTCTCTGGTCCGCTCCTATCCTGAAAATTTCACGGTGATTCGTCAAGCAGGGGCCGAGAAAAAAGGGGGGTCCCAAAACACGTTTTCCCCATGCATTTTCCCATAGGACCTGTTGACGCAGCTACAGCCCGAACTGCTGAACGGAATTACACCAAATTTGGCAAAGAGGTAGTGCTCAGTTCAGAGTCCTCCCTTATGCTTAAATGGTGTGAATCCGTTCAGTAGTTCCTGAGAAAATGAGAGTTAAAGAGATAGATATATCTATGGCCTCAGAGGTTCCGTGCACCCTCCCTGCACCCTCCCCGCACCCTCCCGAGCACGAGCTGAATGCTAATTGGCTGCAAACACTCTGAATCAGGAAGTGTTGGCAGCCATCTTGAGGCACAAGAAAAAAAAACAAAAAAGGTGCAAAACATGACAAGGGGGCAGGGTAGAAACACCCTGACCCCCTAAGCCTGCTCAGGGGGCCCCACAAGGACCCCCAAGGCCCAAAAAAAAAATCTTTTTTTTTTAAATCGCAGGATGCACTTAGGATCTGCGCATCCTGCTGCTGAAAAAAAAACGAACCGTGGACTCCCGTGCTTCATTTTTATTTAGCCATGAGGGGGCCAAGTCCCGGGGGCAATATGTGTATTATAATGGGGGCCCAGAGGAGCAATTTCCCATAGGACCTGTTCACTCAGCTACAGCCCGAACTGCTGAATGGAATTACACCAAATTTGGCAAAGAGGTAGCCCTTGGTGCACACTTGTGCCTTTTTGTTAAATGGTATAAATCCATTCAGTAGTTCCTGAGATATTCAAAAGTAAAAAGATAGATATATCTAGGGCTGTGGATCCTCACAAGCTTTATGCTAATTGGCTGCCAACACTCTGAATCAGGAAGTGTTGGCAGCCATCTTGTGCCTCGGTAGAACCGAGGCACAAGAAAGCACAAAAAAAACACAAAAAACGCAAAAAGGGTTCAGAGTAGAAACACCCGGACCCCCTAGACCTGCTCAGGGTGTCCCACAAGGACCCCCAAGGCCCAAAAAAAATGTTTGGTGTCACAGAGCTGCGTTGCAGAGAGGTGTAAAAAGGGGTTTGGCCTCTGAACACCTCTCTGCAACGCAGCCCCCTGGCGCATACTGGAGGTTCCTTGTGGGCTAGTTGGCGAGGAATTAATTACCCAACTTAAAACGCGCCACAGGGCATGTTTGCAGACATGTCACCTCAGGCCCCACTGCCTTCCTTCACCATTGTGCAAATGCGCCCAGTGGCGCGTTTTAAGTTGAGGAATTAATTCCCCTTCAATCTTGAAGGTCCCTGGGGGCCAACTAGCCCACCAGGTACCTCCAGTATGTGCCAGGGAGCTGCATTGCAGAGAGGTGTTCAGAGGCCACGCCCCTTTTTACAGCTCTCTGCAACGCAGATCTGTGGCGCTTACTGGAGGTACCTAGTGGGCCAGTTTGACCCTAGGGACCCTCAGGATTCATGTTTGAGCCCAGTACTGATCCTGAAAAGTAATTCTAACCATAGTTACCAGTAAATTTAATTTCCTTCCATAGGATATTATTGCCTGCTTTTTGCTGAAAAAGATATAGTGTCGATTTTTGAAACTTACAAATATTCCTCTAAAATCAGCCGAACTACGAATTCCGATTTACTCACCTGTTATCAGGAGAGAACTCAGTGCTGCATCTTTTAGCCCAGCACTGACCCTGAAAAGTAATTCTAAGCGTACTTACCAGTAACTTGTATTTCCTTCCATAGGAATCCATTGTGTGGTTTTCAGCAGAAAAGTTTCGAAGTGTCGATTTTTGGAACGTACAAATATTCCTCTAAAATCAACCGAACTACGAATTCCAATTTACTCACCTCTTATCAGGAGAGACCTCAGTGCTGCATGTTTAAGCCCAGTACTGATCCTAAAAAGAAATTCTAACCATACTTACCAGTAACATGAATTTCCTTCCATAGGCTAACATTGACTGGTTTCACTTGGAAATTCTTCTAAGTGTGGAGTTTGGAACTTACAAATATTCCTCTAAAATCAGCCGAACTACGAATTCGGATTTACTTACATGTTATCAGGACATACCTCAGTGCTGCATCTTTGAGCCCAGTACTGATCTTGAAAAGTAAATCTAACCGCACTTACGAGTAACTTGAATTTCCTTCCATAGGATATCATTGCCTCCCACCCCTGTTCCTGTTTAACAGTACTTCCGTGAGTCATTGAGCTGACGAGCTCGTGGATGAAGCACCCGCATGCCTGTGAGAGGTACCTGACCTGAGAAAGATGTTGGCAGCCTAGTCAGCAAACCCCAAAGTTTAAAGACTGTAATCTCTACTGATGACGGTTAAAGAACCAGAAACACGTTTCTAGAGATCTGCACTATCTGCGCCAACTGTGGCGAAACACTCAAACACTCTTGAAGCAAGCAAGTAACCGAAACTGCATTTACCACATGCAAGGGGCGAACCTTGCTGGGAGGTGAAGCGGTGTGCTCCCACACCTGTTCCCGTTTAAAAGTACTCACGTGAGTCATTGAGCTGACGAGCTCATGGATGAAGCACATGCTTGCCTGTGAGAGGTACCTGACCTGAGAAAGATGTACGCAGCCTACTCAGCAAACTCCACATTTGAAAGACTGTAATCTCTACTGATGACGGTTAAAGAACCAGAAACACGTGTCTAGAGATCAGCACTATCTGCGCCAACTGTGGCGAAACACTTAAACACTCTTAAAGCAAGCAAGTAACTGAAACTGCATTTACCATAATGCCAGGGTGCGAACCTTGCTGGGAGGTGAAGCGGTGTGCTCCCACCCATGTTCCTGTTTAATAGTACTCTCGTGAGTCATTGAGCTGACGAGCTCGTGGATGAAGCACACGCTTGCCTGTAAGAGGTACCTGACCTGAGAAAGATGTTGACAGCATACTCAGCAAACCCCACATTTGAAATGACTGTAATCTCTACTGATGATGGTTAAAAAACCAGAAACACGTGTCTAGAGATGAGCACTCTCTGCTCCAACTGTGGCGAAACACTTGAACACTTTTGAAGCAAACAAGTAACCGAAACTGAAATTGAGGTGTGTCCACGTTGCGTTTTGCGCTGTTTCCTGTCGCGGGCACTAGGCTGACCCACACAAGTGAGGTACCATTTTCTCGGAAGACTTTGGGGAACGCTGGGTGGGTGGAAATTTGGGGATCCACGCAGATTCCAGAACTTTCCACCACATAAATGTGGGGAAAATGTTTTTTTTTTGTCAATTTGTTAGGTTTGCAAGGGATTCTGGGTAACAGAACCTGGTGGGAGGCAGCCAAGTCACCACATCCCGGATTTCCCTGGGTGTCTAGTTTTAAAAAATGTATAGGTTTGGTAGGTTTCCATAGGTGCCGGCAGAGCTAGGGTTAAAACACTACAGCTAGACACTTCGCAAAAAAAGGGTACATTTTCATTGTGAAAATGTGGTGTGTTCAAGTTGGGTTTTGAGCCATTTCCTGTGGTAGACACTATGCCTACCCACACAAGTGAGGTACCATTTTTATCGGGAGACTTAGGGTAATTCAGATTTGTAAAGCAACTGTTATTGCCTGTTGATTTGTGATGCATTTCTGCCTTACAAATGAAAGACATAGTGTAAAAAAGAAGTCATTTTGAAAAATGACTGATAATTCTCATGCTAGTATGAGTATTCCCAATTTCAAAAAAGTGTAAATATGTATTGTTTCTAAACTCTATAATTTGTTCCCATTTCAGAAATACATAGGTGTCTTTCATACCGATTTTTCCATGTATACATTTTCCCACAATAATTGCTATGTACCCGGAACATAATAAAAAACCATTGCAAATTGCTGCTCAGTTTTTTACTCTGGGTTCGTCAGTTTCTTGGTGAACCTACAAGTCCTATATATCCCCACAACCAGGAAGGTCCAGCGGATGTAACGGTATACTGCTTTTAAAGAGCTGTCATAATTAGAAGAAGTTACAGGTGAAAAGGTTGACACAAGTTTTATCCCGATTTCCACATGTTGCAGGGCTGTGACTGAAGTCTCAGACTTGTGACCCAAGTTGTGGCACTAGGCCTGTGGGACTTGAAGGAAAGCAAAGAAAACTACAGACAATCACAGCTGAGTGAAGCAACCTCCCGTCACGGGCAACCTTTAGAGATGGAAATGACTGTTAAAAAGGGAATGGATAAAACACGAACAATGAACACGAAGCATTGTAAATTATTGCATAGCTGTTTTGTAGTAGTCTTAATAGTATTGATTGTAATGTGTATTATATTGTCTTGCATAGGATGGGGACTACATGCTATTTTTGCGCAGCCTGTTACCAAAGTTACCGTTGAAATGCATACATATGTCATTCTACCACCTCATGTCGAGTCAAGAAGGGGTGAATTCGGTAACAACACATTTGTTTCTATGCTACACCAACATCAATTGGCGACTAATGCAACAAACTGTTGGGTTTGTGGCATCCTGCCAAGTTCAGTGAACACTGGAATGCCATATACTACCCTTCCTTTTTCATTTAATGGTTCTTGTAGTGCATGGTGGGAACTGAGTGCCAGTTGGGTATTTTCTGGAGATGGTGATACCAAAGACGTAAGAAGCTTGGGAGTACATCTGTATCACTTATGTTGGCGGGACAGAAAAAGGATATATGGGACGAGTAATGAGAAATCAGAATATGCCAATCGCCAAACCAGATCTACAGACTTGTACTTTCTGCCCTCCAATAAAACCTCTCGAAAAGGACAAACTTTTCTAGTGGTACACGGACAAGCACCATTCTGTATTAGAAAAGGGGGGTCAGAATATAAGGGTACAAGCAGATGCCAACATATTGTGACATTGAATGGGACAGATTGGCCTCGCATGGTTCCCTCGCGTAATACATACTTCGTATGTGGAAATAAGGCTTATACTTCCCTACATGGTAGTTGGAGAGGCACTTGTTATATCGCTTGGTTGTTGCCCCCTACATACATAGCTGATGCCAAACATCATTTACAGAAAAGAGGGGTGGCATCTGACCAGGATATGTCAGGACAGGAAGCCGGGGATGTCTTGAAAGGACTCCTCCCATTCTGGGGCCTGATAGCTAACAGTAGGGACATAAGGCAACTAATTCGAGTTGTAGAAGCCACTATCAATGAAACAGCTGGAGCTTTGAGTAATCTCACTGCAGAACTCGTTGCCGACCGCCTCGTCACGCTTCAGAACAGAATGGTATTAGATATTATTCTTGCTGACCGTGGAGGCGTATGCAAATTGATCGGATCAAGCTGCTGCATTTATATTCCAGACCATGCCCCTACAGTATACCAAGCCATCTCAAAGCTACATAAGATAGCGGAGTCTGTTCACCAGCATGAAGGAAACTGGTCTTTGATGGGATGGTTTGGGGAAATACTGTCTATATGGGGATGGAAGATCCTTACCTTTGTCGGAGCAATTTTGGCTATTCTCTTCTCATGTTGCCTTTGCCTACAATGTGGTCCCGCTATATGCGGACTCTGCGCCACCCTGTGTCTTCCACATCCTGTGTCCCAGAAAGCAGGCAATGCAAAAATAATGTTGCAACAACAGCTTGTAGATTTCATGGCCATTGAAGTCGATTCAGATTAACAACAGCCTCTGTTTCCTTTGCCTGAGTAATGGCAAAAGGAGGGTCTGAGGAAATTCAAATTCGACCCCATCCCGTTTTGGTAACATCGTTGCGCTGTTGCCCTCACTCAGGCACCTTAAACCTCTATAGCGTTTCTTTCGTATTTTATGCTGTTGTACATATTACATGACCTCTCCTCTTCTCTTGAGCTCAACCCATCCTGAACCTCGTGAACCTCGGTTCGAAACAACCAATTCTCGAGATAAGCATCTATTGAGCCTTGGTGACCGTTCTCCGGCCCCTACAGCTGTTTTACAAATCATCATCTCCAGCATGCACACGCGCCCTGTCGTAAAGTAATTTAACTAAGGAATGGCTAAGCCACCTGACCTGTCGGGTCGGGTAGAGAACCCGACCTTAGGGAAAGAACGTGTATTGCCCATTATCCAGCATCTTGTACGAAGAATGTGTCCTTGTGGATGATTTGTATTTTTATTGCACATGCAGGGGGGTTGTTGCTTTAGGGGATTCCAGCGCTACAAAAGATTGTGAGCCACAGATTGAAGTGGCAGTCTCCTAAGAACCTACTTACGATGTACTTCTGGGACAACTGTACCTAGCTGCAGCTAAATAAATTGAAGTTCCTAGGCTAACAGAGTGTTCCATGTCTCTGTAACTTGGAAGGCGAACTCAGAAGATTTCAGGCGTACCCTGCGCCACCTGGCTTAAGAAGCCCGGTTCTTCAAGGGAGCAAGCCACTCTGGGAGTAGGAGTCCCCACTGACAGCGGGCAAGCAGGCTCTTGTGCAAGGCGCTTCCCACGCCGCGAAGAACACCGGCACTTTTTAGCGCAAGGCTGGTCTAGTCCCTCCCTCCAGGGAGCAAGGCACTCTGGGACTAGGAGTCCCCACTGACAGCGGGCAAGCAGGCTCTGGTGCAAGGCGCGTCCCACGCCGTGAAGAACACTGGCGCTTTTTAGCGCGAGGCTGGACTGGTCCCTCCCTCCAAGGAGCAAGGCACTCTGGGACTAGGAGTCCCCACTGACAGCGGGCAAGCAGGCTCTGGTGCAAGGTGCGTCCCGCGCTGCGAAGAACACCGGCGCTTTTTAGCGCAAGGCTGGTCTCGTCCCTCCATCGAGGGAGCAAGGCACTCCGGGACTAGGAGTGTGGAAATGTGGATTTTCCTGATCAGTTATGTCCCCTATCTTGGACCCCAACGGTTCTATATGCATGTTACAAGTACATGTATGTTCCCTCCAGTTCCAGTTTCTAAGACGCAAACATATGTGTGTCTACCGTCGACATGTTCTCTGTCAGATCCGCCATCAATGGGCTGGATATTCGATTCCTAAGTATGAAAGGCCACCGACTTTATATGGCCAAGTTACTCCATTTCTACAGTTCAGGCAAGTAGGCCCGATTCTGTCCTCAAAGCCTTTCCCTGCTCTCTGTCTCTGACAGTTTCAGCTTGAGCTCGCATCTGTATCCATGAACTTTGTCCTACTCCCTGTGCAGCTAACGGTGCCTGCCTCGGCCAGTTTTCGCCTGCCTGCCAAGAAGCTGTATTTCACCTTCGAATTATCTATTTTGCTCTTCAGCCGATGCATTCCTGTCTAGTGATTTAGGTAAACATTTCCTTTAGCTCACAAGCAAAGGACTCAGCCTTTCCGTCCTCCTGCAAGTGATTCATAGCCCTGTTGCCATGGAAAGTTTTCTGCCCCTCGCATCTCATATAGGCACTTAGACGCTTGTACACGCACATACAGTTAGTATAGACTAGATTCTGTCCGAGAGTCCTTCCTTGTGGATAACATAGTTCTCTAAACATAGGATGTTAGATATGATTTGGGATTAGGTTGACATGACCCCCCAGACTTCTCGTCTCCACATGTAGAGCTAAATGTCAAGTCCCCTTCACCCCCTAGTTGCACGTCAATCACACGTCATACTGCTGCGCGCGCATCTATGTTAAGTATTATCATATAGATCCACCTATGTAAGATAATCAGAGCCAATCATGTTTCTTTTTGCTCCTTATTACGCCTAGTTTCGATTACGTGTCACTATGTTAATTTATCTTATCAATTGTACGCCTTTTTGCATTTGTTTCATTGTAAATGTGTGACCTATAAAAGTTACTTCTTGTCAATAAAGTATTGTACTTCACTTCCTGAACCCTCGTGGTGACGGAACCTGAAGGCCGCGACTCGAGTCGGCCATTTTTGATGGAATAAAGCCCATTTAGAAAAACTCTTATACCACGGATTCTGCCTCTTGTTATTCTGAGCTATTTTACTTTATTTTAAGATTCCGTATGAAATTCAGTTAAGGTAAAAAGAATATTTACCACATAATGGCGCCCGAATAGGGACACTTTCTCATCTCACGCGCCGGCGGTGCGTTGCAGGCCCGGTCTCCTGCCACAGCTGGACGGACCATAAACGCGTACCAGCAGGATTTCCTGTAAGCTCCCTCCGGTCAAGCGGGGGCGACTGAGGCTGCGATCAACCCAGACGAGGCGGTGAGAAGTGCGAAGTATCCCGACCAGAGCCTAGCTGAGAGAGCAAGATCCGAGGTATACAGAGGCCCACCAGGTTTTTCGAAATCCCGATGTCCAGAGGGTCCGCTGTCCGCAGTCATCGAGTCCTGTCCATTCTCTGAGGCCTTCCGTTTCAAGGAGCTACTCGGTGAGTACCATCGCCGAGGAGGCGTGTTGACGCGCACATAGGTTGTGCCGGTCAAGACGGATTTGGGTACACAAATCCGGTCTGCACTGTTTAGCAGTGTATATGTACTGTTTAGCAGTATATCAAGTATTCCGAAGTATTCAGTTATTGTCAAGAATTCAGCGTGGTGATTAGTTAGGCAGACTGTCATCATTGTCGGTTGTTGTTAAAATGTTTAATGTTTAATGTTTAAAGTGTTCAAATATTGTGGTATGAATGATTGTTCATTGTTCACTGTTCATTATTGTGTTTTTTCGTATTAAGTGAGTTCAAGAGTAAGTATCAGATCAGTTGTCAATATGCCGCTCTTCTCGAAGATAAGACAGATTACTACCAGAAAAGGGGTGCTTGAAGAAGCAGTTCCTATTCCTCCTAGGGACACTCCAGGGCATTTTATGTACCACAAGCATGGCTTAGATGCCATATTGTTTCTTGATCTATGGGTAGATTATACCAAGGGATTGCCGGAAAGTCAAAGGTGGCCCGCAGCGGGAACCTGGGATGCAGAGTGCATCATGAAAGTGGAGGAAGAGTTATGGAAAAGAAAGGTCAGACAGTCACAGAAAGACGCTGTTGAGTTATGGCGTAAAGAATCTCATAGACGTACAGAAAAAGCACGTAGACAAGAAGAGAGGAGTAAAGAAAGTTCAAATAAAGTTCAAGAAAATCTATTAATTGAGGAAGGTATCCGAGTGAAATCAGAACAAGTAAATAGACAAAGAAATGCTCTTATGAATGGTATGTATCCCCTTCTAGCCGAAGGACTACCTAAGGCTGTTCCAGAGATGCCAAAAGACTTGCCACCCCCATTATTTCCAATTAAGGTACATCCAAAGGGGCATCCCAGAACCGCAGAAGATGTTTTTCTTTCCTCATATCTAGACGACGCAGCTCCCGAGTATGCTAACCCCACACCACATAGACCGTCTGACGGAGGGGTTCAACGTCAGGATCAGGTACCCGCCCCCGTGCAACAGCAAGTCCCGATACAAGCTTCGGCAAGCACATCTGTTTCCGCATCTGTCCCCGCAGTCGATTCTACAGTGGTATCGACACCCATAGTTGCTGTGTCACGTTCGACGAACCCATTCACACCCGACGCCCCAGATGGGGCCACGGGAGGTGCTAGCAATACCTTTACACCACCCAGAATAAATAAACTTGTCTTTCAAGAGTCAGCGCATTCACGTACACCTAAATTCGTAAGTGAACGTACGCTTAAGGAACTCCTTGTAAATTGTAGATATGACCCGGTGGTTGGTAAAGAGGACGAAATGGTCCTGGCATCATTACGTATCAGGCGAGCCGCAGAGTATTTAGCAAGGTTACCAGGAATGACTACGCATCTAGATAACATATATCATTTTGTTCAAACAGGACGAGATCCAGGATGTATTAACAGAGTTATGGAATTCCAGAAAGTAGAGATACAGGGGGAACTGTTACGTTTTCTCATAAACTGTGTGATCAGAAATCAAGACCGTCCGGGGGTAGACCCGAATGCAATGCTTATTCTTACAAGATGGAGCCAGAATATATCAGAAGGGAGACACGATAAGCAAAATTGTATAATAGCCATGTGCCGAAAAATCCGTAGAGAAATAGAGCGTATTCATGAAGAAAGATTGAGAACAGACGAGTTCGAGCAAGATGAAGTGTCCGAATCAGGGAATTCCGCAAGACAGTTAGAGACCATAGCCTATGTAGGCAGAGGAAGATCCTGTGATAATGCTAGATGTTTTTCTGATCCCATACACTCTGTATGCCCAAATAATAGCAGAACGTATCCGACGCCTGTAATAAATCTGAAGTCTCCTGAACATTCGTTTCAAGCCGCAGATAAAATACTACGAGAACGAAGGGGATACCACCTCCTCGATTCCATGGATGAGCAAGAATTAGCCAGATCAGCCGTTCACTGGATTGACAGTCCTGAAAAATACAGTGATGAGACCGTAGCACACACGTTTTTTAATCTCAGTACAGATGAACAACGTTTAGCTGGAATCTATATGATTCAGCAACTCCTCATATTATATAAGAGCCAACATGCTGACCCTGGTCCTTTACCTGATATATTAACGGAACTACTCACAAACAGATGGAGAGGTTCTAGTAACAAGCTAATTAAAGAGATATTAGTGTCACGTAAACAGTATGTCCTTTTTGTAAGTCCAGATTCTCTCTCGCTGCCCCGCAGGGAAAGAACGCCGTATTATATGGATAGACAAAATCCCTTACGAGAAGTGCACCCAATAAAAGGCGAAGACAATGAGTTTCACCGTGTATTTGTTTACACACCCATATCAAAAATGGAATTATTAGAAATGAAGAAAGTAGTACCTAGTCACGACAAAGACCCAGCGGGTTTCCACCGAGAAATTAAAGACATGTTATTGATGGGAGAGTACACCTTTCCTGATATTATGACGATCTTAAAGGTGCTTTTGCCTGCTGGCATTTATGAAAAACTGAAAGAAAAAGAGTGGGAAGTGGGAGACCAAAAGATAGACTGGACAGCATTAGCAGAGGAAGAAAGGGGCCGAACTGCAGGTTCAGGGCTCGGGGATAAAGTTAAACTGTTACCAGGTTTACTAGTACAGGTACTGCCACGTTTATTAACTACAAAAAAGGAAGATTGGGGTGCAATCACAGCCTGCAAACAAAAGCAAGATGAAGACACAAGCGATTATTATGCTCGATTTGAAAAATGTTTTGGTATAAATAGTGGTATAAAAGCAAGTAGTGACTCATATCCACATTTATTTGTGACAAAATTAGTGGAAAATGCATTGCCTCCAGTGAAGAATAGAATACTAAAATTCGAGAGTACCTGGCAAAGTAACACTCCGTCACAAATGCTACAAATGTTACAGTATCATCACAATAGAATTAGAGATGAACAAGAACACGAACAAAGACGTATGAAAGATACAAAAATGAAAATGCTAGTGTCTCAGACAGTACCAGCAGATGGTCACAAAAAGGGTGTGACACATTCTGGTGATTCTGCAGTTCCTGTAAAAGGAACCTGCAATTACTGTAAACAACTAGGCCATTATGTACACGATTGTCCAGTCCTGAAACGTAATATAGCTACAGGTATTGCAAAAGAGAGACCACGATTAGTTAGACACGATCAGAATGAACAAGGAGCTATGCAGCATGGACAGTCCATGCCAGTTCAGCAACAGTCCATGCCAGTTCAGCAACAGTCAATGCCAGCCTCACAGCAACCCATACAGTTTGTGCCAGCTGCACCACCGTTGCCTGCTACTGCCACACAAACCACAACACGACAAATGTATCAGACTGCACAGTATGAATATCCTGAGTATCAGCGTTACGCATGAACCAGCCTAGAGAGGGAAGTTGACTTACCCCTTATCGAGATTCCTGTAGATCAAGAAGGACCTTATGTACATAGTGAATTATTAGGTCAAGATAGAAAATTCTTACTCGATACAGGGGCAAGTCGAACAACCATAAAACGTAGTGAAGTTCCAGGGGCACCCCTCTCAGGCTCTCAAAATGTTTCCCTTGGTTTTTCAGGAAAACCTATTGTTAATGAAGTATCACAGCCTCTCCCACTTACGATAGGACCTTTGACACGAACTACAGATTTATTGCTTACTAAGTCATGCCCAGAAAATCTGTTAGGAATTAAAACTCTGAAAGCACTAGGAGCCATAATATGTTGTTCTCCGGAAGGAGTAAGGTTGTTTTTACGTGATTTTAAAGGTCACTATGTGTCTAGGGACATGGATCCCCGACTACAGACTTTACCAGTACATCTATGGGCACAAGGCCCTACGGATGTTGGCTGCATGAACATTACACCCTATCGAGTCACATTGAAAGCAGGAGTGGTACTACCACGAATGCGACAATACAAGTTACCGCATGATGCTGTAGTGGCTTTGCTGAAAATCATTGATGAGCTAATTGCCCAGGGAGTAGTTGTAGAAACAGACTCCAATGTATGTAATTCACCGATAATTCCGATTCTTAAACGAACTGATCCTACTGCCCCACCAGTATACCGATTGGTTATTGATTTGCGTGAACTAAACAAGTGCATTGTACCACAATTTCCTGTGGTCCCTGATATATCATCATTATTGACAGCAATTGATTCCGAAGCAACATTCTTTACTGTAATTGATCTCAAGAATGCCTTTTTCAGCGTCCCAATAGATCCGGAAAGCCAATACTTGTTCAGATTCAGTTTAAATGGGCGCAGCTTTAAATTCTCACGCGCTCCCCAAGGATTCACAGAAAGCCCCAGCATCTACAGCCAAGCACTGAAACGAGAACTTGACAGTATCCACATGCCAGTCAATACTGCACTGCTTCAATATGTCGATGATCTGCTGATCACCGCGAGAAGCGAGCCAGAATGTGAAAAGGCTTCTCTGACAGTTCTACATTTTCTAGCCGACAAGGGGCACAAGGTGTCTCCTTCTAAGCTGCAATTCTGTGTCCAGCGAGTTATTTATCTTGGTCACTCGCTGTCCAAGGAGGGAAGGCAGCTTACACCAGATCGCATCCAGTTAATTGCTAACATGTCAATACCCCAGACACAAAAGGAGGTGCGGGCTTTCATAGGCCTCACTTCATATTGTAGGCAGTGGATCCCTCAGTACGCATTTCTAGCAAAACCACTCATTCAGTTAACCACACAGGAGGCAGCCACATCGACTGTTCTCCCTTGGACTCAGGAACATACACAAGCTTTTGAAAGCCTAAAGGAAGCTTTATGTCAAGCACCTGTTTTAGCAACACCATGTTATAGCAAACATTTTACACTCTTTGTTACAGAACGCGAAGGTACTGCCTTGTCAGTACTCACTCAGGATCAAGCAGGATCACGCAAGCCATGTGCTTATTTTTCCAGTACATTAGATCCCGTAGCTCAGGCTTTGCCTGCATGCCTGAAATCAGTGGCAGCGACAGCTTTAGCAATCAGACAAAGCGATGCCATAGTATTAGGACACCCATTGACAGTACAAGTACCACATGCAGTAGAGGTTCTTGTGAACCGAACACAAACACAACACTTGACCATAGCAAGACTTACCGGTTATGAACTGACATTATTTCAACCACACATAGAGATCCGACGGTGTAATACATTGAATCCTGCTACACTATTACCAGTAATTGGAACAGACCCACTAGCTCATGATTGTGTTGAAATCATTGAAATAAAGACGAAACCAAGACAAGACTTGACAGACGTTCCATTGTTAGATCCAGACCTGACGTTGTATGTAGACGGATCGTGCATGAGAACAAGTACAGGAGATTTAGTGGCCGCGTATGCAGTCACAACAGACACTGAAGTTATTGAGACAAATTGTATAGATACTTTGTCAGCCCAAGCAGCAGAACTTATTGCTCTAACACAAGCCTGTATTCAAGCCACAAATAAGAAAGTTAATGTATACACTGACTCACGTTATGCATTCGGAGTTGTACACGACTTCGGCGTGCTGTGGCGAGAGAGAGGTTATTTAACCTCCCATGGTGCCCACATTCAGCACGGACCCCTCATTCATGCCTTGTTAGACGCAATACATCTACCCACTGCTATATCGATTATGAAATGTAAAGCACACACGAAGGTTACTGATATCATTTCTCAAGGCAATGATTTAGCTGACAGAACAGCTAAACAGACTGCTCAGAATCGCACATTAGACATGACAAAGCCAATAGTTCAGACACCAACACAATGTATGACAATTAAGGATCCCGCACTTGACGTAATTGACATACAGACACATGCTACTGCAGAAGAACTAAAGAAATGGACTGAACTAGGAGGGATCCAGACAGATCAGGGATGGATGACGAAGGAGAAATCTGTATGGTTTCTTCCTGACTCTATGGTCCAAGCCATTATAGCTACAATTCACAGCCCGGCGCATTTAGGAGAAAAAGCTATGCTAGATAGCATTCAACACATTTGGTTCAATAAACATTTACGAGCAGCAGCTAAACAAAAAGTCCGTACCTGTATGATATGTTGTCAGTTCAACCCAGGGAAAAGTGTTCCCGTAGAACAGGGTGGATTCCAGACTCCTGATCATCCTTTTGAAGTGCTCCAAATGGATTATATCCAGATGGAACGATGTCGAGGATTCAAATATGTTCTTGTAGTTGTTTGCGCTCTCTCCCGATGGACTGAGGCGTACCCAGTATCAGATTACACGGCCCCGACTACTGCCAAACAGTTAGTTCGAGAATTCTTCCCACGGTACGGTTTACCACGTGTTGTATATTCAGATAACGGCCAGCCTTTCTCATCCGAATTAATGAAACATGTCTCACTTTTGTTGGGATATCAGTGGAAATTCCACTGTGTCCGACACCCCGAGGCAGCAGGTCTCGTGGAACGACATAATCAAATTTTGAAAATCAGATTGTCTAAAATATGTAAGGAGAAAGGTGTTGACTGGATAGTAGCCTTACCAGTTGCACTATTTTACATAAGAATGGTAGCGCACTCTCGAACAGGGCTATCCCCGTATGAGGTGATCTTTGGAAGGCCACCAAATATGTGGGGGACGCCTATACCACGTAAAATAACTGATGTTAATTGTAATATGCTGACAGATTACTTGGCTTCCTTGATGTCTGCACTACAATCTTGTCGTTCACAGGTAGCTGCAGCTTTTCCTGACAACACCGAGGTGAAACCCCATGACGTTGCTCCGGGGGATCTGGTGTTTGTGAGGAATTTCGATCGGAAAACCCAATTGGAGCCCAGGTGGAAAGAACCGAAGCTAGTCCTGCTGACCACAAGAACAGCCGTGAAAGTTGAGGGGCGCAAAGGATGGGTACATTCCAGCCACGTTAAGAAATTTCATGGACTATCCTCGGATATAGACACTGTGCCCTGCACTCCCTCACAGACTGATTCAAAACTTCCCTTTGTTGAAAGGAATGACTCACAGAACTATAAATTAAAACTTAGGCCCAAACAGTCGAGCAATTTGATTGTTTAAGTCCTCTCCAAGGTGAAGCGGTTGAATTGTCTCTGACATGTATCCCTTGGACCTGAGTAGAGAAAATACCAGAGAAATGTTGAAACGACAGGCGTATTGTAAATCACTGCGTAGCTACTGTGTAAGGACATTATTAATTCTGTTTTTATTGAGTGTTTTAATAATCATTACGAGTGTGATTTTGCACATATATCATCCTATTTCTAGACATGTTTATAATATTACTGCTGAACATTCTTTTAGTGACCTACCGCCACATGAATTATCTTATAGACTTGCGCTGCGCAATAATACCTTCATTAGTATGTTACATCATTCCCATCAGACTAGTAATGCCACCAATTGTTGGGTGTGTGGCCGACTCCCTCCCTATCAGAATAACAAAGGAGTTCTGCCTTTCTTTCCACATCCGTTCACACACAATGGCTCCTGTGGAGCATGGTTTAGTTTATTAAATTCCATAGACCCGGACACAGCAGTTTATCAACAACATTGGATATGGGGAAATCTGAATCTAGTTTTATTCAAAGTCTGTCACCCTAATAAGGAGGGTCACCCCAGTAGAACAGGAACTGATTTAGAAAATGAAGTGTATAAATTAGGTAATTTTACGCCTAATCTTATGATTTTGAATGTCAAATCCGAAGTTGAACTAATTCTGCCCACTATGACAGTATTTCCAGTTAAGGGTGAATTATGTGTGAGAAAAGTTGGTTCCATACATATGGGCCATAGCAAATGCGTTACTACAGTAGAATATAGTGATCAAGGTAAATCTTCATTTAGAGCTTCTCGCCATTCTTACTTTATATGTGGTCAGACGGCATATATGCGTCTGCCTCTAGATTGGGATGGCACCTGTTACATAGCATTCCTTTTGCCACCTGTTTTCCTAGCTCCCCCTGATTATTATCGAAATGTTCATTTAGTACACAAAAGAGAGCGTAGAGATCTACCAGTTGTCGATTATACTGAGACGGCATGGGACAAGTATGTAGATTTCAATAAAGGTATCTTTCCCTATATAGGTACAATATCAAATAGTAAGCTGATACGCAGACTCACCAAGACTCTTGAAGCTGTAGTAAACGAGACTATAGCCGCCCTAGGCAATCTGACAGAGGAACAATCAGTGATGAGAATTGTTGTTCTCCAGAATCGTCTTGTCCTTGACGTCATCCTGGCCGATAGGGGCGGAGCTTGCAGGGTCATCGGATCCAGCTGCTGCATATTCATACCAGAAAATTCGCCATCTGTATATAAAGCTATAACACGCCTTCATAAGATTGTAAGCCAGATACACGAGAATCCAGGCACTTGGACGTGGTCCGGGTGGTTTTGGAGTGTGATATCAGCCTGGGGATGGAGAGTTCTATCATTCCTAGGTATTGGCCTTCTTATGCTCTTCAGTTGTTGTTTATGCCTGCAATGTGGACCAGCGATTTGTGGTCTGTGTGCCACATCATGCATTCCATATCACAGTTCTCGTTCAAAATGCCGGAAGAAGAAGGAAGAAGAAATGATGCTCCATGAGCAAATCGATGGAATGATGAAGATTGATATCTCTTGAAGGGCAAGTAGGGGACAAGGAGGGAATGTGGAAATGTGGATTTTCCTGATCAGTTATGTCCCCTATCTTGGACCCCAACGGTTCTATATGCATGTTACAAGTACATGTATGTTCCCTCCAGTTCCAGTTTCTAAGACGCAAACATATGTGTGTCTACCGTCGACATGTTCTCTGTCAGATCCGCCATCAATGGGCTGGATATTCGATTCCTAAGTATGAAAGGCCACCAACTTTATATGGCCAAGTTACTCCATTTCTACAGTTCAGGCAAGTAGGCCCGATTCTGTCCTCAAAGCCTTTCCCTGCTCTCTGTCTCTGACAGTTTCAGCTTGAGCTCGCATCTGTATCCATGAACTTTGTCCTACTCCCTGTGCAGCTAACGGTGCCTGCCTCGGCCAGTTTTCGCCTGCCTGCCAAGAAGCTGTATTTCACCTTCGAATTATCTATTTTGCTCTTCAGCCGATGCATTCCTGTCTAGTGATTTAGGTAAACATTTCCTTTAGCTCACAAGCAAAGGACTCAGCCTTTCCGTCCTCCTGCAAGTGATTCATAGCCCTGTTGCCATGGAAAGTTTTCTGCCCCTCGCATCTCATATAGGCACTTAGACGCTTGTACACGCACATACAGTTAGTATAGACTAGATTCTGTCCGAGAGTCCTTCCTTGTGGATAACATAGTTCTCTAAACATAGGATGTTAGATATGATTTGGGATTAGGTTGACATGACCCCCCAGACTTCTCGTCTCCACATGTAGAGCTAAATGTCAAGTCCCCTTCACCCCCTAGTTGCACGTCAATCACACGTCATACTGCTGCGCGCGCATCTATGTTAAGTATTATCATATAGATCCACCTATGTAAGATAATCAGAGCCAATCATGTTTCTTTTTGCTCCTTATTACGCCTAGTTTCGATTACGTGTCACTATGTTAATTTATCTTATCAATTGTACGCCTTTTTGCATTTGTTTCATTGTAAATGTGTGACCTATAAAAGTTACTTCTTGTCAATAAAGTATTGTACTTCACTTCCTGAACCCTCGTGGTGACGGAACCTGAAGGCCGCGACTCGAGTCGGGCATTTTTGATGGAATAAAGCCCATTTAGAAAAACTCTTATACCACGGATTCTGCCTCTTGTTATTCTGAGCTATTTTACTTTATTTTAAGATTCCGTATGAAATTCAGTTAAGGTAAAAAGAATATTTACCACAGGAGTCCCCACTGACAGCGGGCAAGCAGGCTCTGGTGCAAGGCGCGTCCCGTGCCGCGAAGAACACTGGCGCTTTTTAGCGAGAGGCTGGTCTGGTCCCTCCCTCCAGGGAGCAAGGCACTCTGGGACTAGGAGTCCCTACTGACAGCGGGCAAGCAGGCTCTGGTCAAATTCAAATTTGCACCAACTTTTAGATTGAAACAAACCCCTTGCTTTAATCACCGACAGCGAGTGAACTGCCATGTGCCAAGCATCATCTCAGTCTGCCAATATCACCTTCCTTTCTGCAGCTCAAGAATACTGCACTTCACGAATGGCAAAGACCCTCCTGTCTATTCTGTTTATTGCATCCTGAGAGTCGTAGTATTTTTAGTAACATTATTAAACAAGAATAGTGTAGTCACAAATAAAAGATGAGAACCTGTTGTCTGCCTGTCTTTGAATTAGAAAGAAGAAATACATGCTAGGCATGTATTGGTAAGTGTTTGTCAATTTGATTTTTTACTTATATGGCCGCTTTGCATGTGCTTAGATGGTGGGATCTTACGGGGGACTTTTAAGTTTATTTAAAGATGCAGCGAGGTATATATCTTTGGAAAGATGGCTTGAAAGTGTACATACATTAAGAAATCACATATGTGATTACATGGTCATCTATGTTCAGTAAGGCTGATAAAAAATTCATGTATATGGTGAGGGTAGTGTTTTTTCTTCAAACATGGTTTGAGGGGCATTAATAAAGCAGAATGCCTTGAGAGTTCTTCTGCTATCTTCATTCGGAGTGTAACATTTGTTTGAGAAATTCCTGATATATGTTTTAGAAGCAGATGAAGTATTTAAGTAATGATGTATGTAAACCCTTCACAAAAGGATTTGTGCTTTGAACATTTTTTAAATGTTGTTTTCTGTATTAAAAAGTTGCTGATGCATGTGCACGCTCAGTAAAAAAGCAATGTATGCTCCAACAGAGCCATGTATGCAATTATGTACTGAGTGTGATATCTAGATTTAACTCACAAAGAGCTGAGTAGAAAAGGAAAGATACACTAAAACATTTAGCTTGATACTGACAGAAGGAGATACCAATGAGGCAGAGATATAGTCACAGCTGTTATGTATCTAACAGCAATGAAGGTACTTTCACAGTCAGTCATTCAGTATTCAGGCACTCAGTCAACCACCTAACCACTAGTGAGGCAGTCATCAAATCAGTGATTCAGTATCCATGAAGTTAGTCAATTTCCTAGACACTCCACATGTACTCTTCGAGTCAATCAGGCAGAAATCATGAAGTCATTGAACTAAAGAGGATCTACCTATACATTCATCTAATCACCCAGACACTAACCATTCCCTTATGCAATTAGCAAGACTGTAAATATGCAGTCATTTTAACACTTGCACAGAAGCTATGCAGTCATCTAAACATCCACTTATAACCCATGCAGTCATTGAAATACTGAGGCACATGCATGAACTAATGCAAACACTCAGGTACTACTCATGCACTCATCTAAATATGTAGAGATTACCATTGCAGTAAACCTGTTATCCATACAGTAGCTATGCCCTCATTTAATTACTGAGTGAATACTCTTGCACTAATGCTTTCACCCCAACAGAACACTAATTTTCATCCAATCTCTCAAGCTTTAAAAATGGAGTCATGCAATCTCTCAGACACTAGTCATGCACTCATCTAATCAGCCAGGCACTACTAATGCACTTATTCAATTATCCAGGCACTACTCATGTAGTTATATAAACACCCAGCCACTACCTGATCACTAAACCAAAAACATATGGGAAGCAGCCATGTAGTCATGCAATCACTGAAACACTACTCAATCACTCATCCAATCTGCTAGGTGCTATGCATGTACTTAAACAATCATGCATGTACTATTCATGCACTCTATAAATAACCTTTATATTATCTATGCACTCCTGCAATCATCCAGGCAGTAATGTTGCACTAATTTACTCATCCTACCACTATCTATACATGTATTGAATTATTGAGCTATTAGTCATGCACTTATATAATCATTCAGGTACTACTCATGCACTCATCCAAACACCCAGATACTAGTGATATACTCATGCAAACATGCAGGCAGTAACTAAGCACATATGAAATGACCCATGGAGTTCTAATATACTCAAGTAATCATCCAGGCACTACCCGTATCCTCAAAGAATCACCTAGGTACTACCTCTGCACCAATTCAATCACCCAGGGAATATTCATGTATTTACCTACAAACACGTGTTTTTATAAGTTTTACTGAGGAATATTTATTATTTTAGACTTGGACGTTAGTGTGCTATATGCTTTGATAGAGATTAACGTTCAGATTGTTACATGCACTGTTTCCTAAAATATTAATCTGAAACATTTTAGTTGAACAGTACTGTGATATTAAACACACCCCTACAGAGAGGCATCCAATAGCTCTTTTGTTGCATTTTTGCAATTACAGTGTTGTGACACTGTATACACTTGTACACTTGAGGCTAAATTTACAAGAAAGTAATGCAGTACAGAGCCACAAGCCATTTGACTGCACCGTGCTGCATTACTTTCAAAGCACAGGGATGCAGCATATTTACAACAATCTGATGGCTCCCTATGCCCTCCAGTGTTCTGGCATACATCTTGCTAACATGCACTAACGGAGGCCCCCTTGCACCATGGTGCAAGGGTGCCAGTGTAGTGGAGCAGTAGCGGCATGGTGGCAACAGCATCAGTCATCGTTGTCAGTGAGATCAGGGTTGTGGTGCGAGATGCGTCAGGACACTGCAGTGTCTGCAGTGCCATCAGGATGCAGTCAGTGACGGATTCTGGGGTGGAGTTGGTTGCTTTCAGAACAGGAGACAAGCTCTAAATCAAGCCCTTGAAGATACTCAGCAAAAGAAAAGAAAGTTTGGTCAAGGAGCAACTGTAAGCCAACCCAACAAAGCAACAAAACAGCAAAGGGGCAGTAATCCTCCGGGCAGTTCTTCCAGCTCTTCTTCTTGGCAGCCCCCTTGTTTCTAGCGGGTTCTAAAGTTCTGGGGTCTGAGCCCCCATATTTATACTCAACATGAATGTGTTCCCTCAGTCAGAGAGTGTCTGTGCTTAGTCCAAACCAGCTTGGCCCTCTCTGGACCAGCTTCTTGGCAGGAGGTAGAGACAGCATTGCTCAAGGCACACCAGGCCCATTCAGGTGCAAGGAAAGCTACTACCACTACTCTAAATGCAGCCCAAGTCTATTCAGTCCAGCCCTGACTCATCCAGGAAAGGCAGGACACACCTCAATCCCCCCAGTGGCTGTCTGAAGAGAATGCACATTCCCATTCCTTGTCACTCCAAATCCAGACAATTAATCCACAATGCCAGCAAAGACCCACAGGATGGCTAAGCAAGAACATACCTACTTTTTAAAGTGGTATTTTCAAACACAGAACATAAAAATCTTCCTTCATAAAAGATGCATTTTTTACATTCTGAGTCCAGGCATACTAAACTTTACTTGCCTATCGTGGCCCAATGAAAAGTTATATTTAGAAGATGTTATAAATAAACTCCTATTCTAATCTATGGGACAGATAGCCTAGTGAAAAACCAAATGCACTGCAATTCACTACTAGGACAAGCCACACAGACCAGTACAGGTACTACTTTTCACACACACAGCCCCCTCGCCACAGGGATACCTTGGGGGTGACTGATATGTAAGAAAAGGAAATATTAGGACCTGGCAAGGGGGTATACTTGCCTAGTCAATATGATAGTTCCAAATTGTGCACAGACACTGCAGTGGCAGGTCAGAGATACCTTTACAGGCTACTTCCTGGAGTGGCACAATCAGTGTTGCAGTCCCACTAGTATTATTTGATTTACAGCCCCTGGCACTCTTAGTGCACTTTACTATGGTTTTACCAGTAAATCAAATATGCCAATCATGGAAACTCCAATCCATAATACAATTTACACAGAAATCATCTGTACTTTAGCACTGCATAGCAGTGGTAAAGTGCCCAGAGGTCTAAAACCAACAAAAACAGGGTCAAAAACAGGAGGCCAAAAAGCAAAAAGACTGGGGGTAAACCCCTGAAAAAGCCAAATCTAACAGACCAGAATAGAAAAAATTAGGAACATTATAGCATCCTCCCATTGTATTCTAAGGAGGTTATTGGTGATGCCGTTGAGCTGTTTCAAAAGAAGGAAGCAAAAGGATCTCCATTTAGTGTATTGGAAAAATGTTTAGAAGATCAGTATTTCTCACATCTTTTTCCTACATGGCAAGTGGCCTGTGCAAATACCTGCAGCTGAGTATAGATGTAGTAGACTTTATTCAGAAGACCCTGGATTTCATCAGTTTATTCCAAATACATTTCACCTAATATTTGAGCATGACTTGTCGGGCCTCTCATATGCAGTGGATCATATTCTAAAAATAGGACGTAATCTGCATAATATATAGCACTATACACAAATCTCAGGGTTTAAGTGTAGATGCAGCTTTCATCAATATAGGTAGTAATGTATTCAAAGAAGGTATGTCATGTGCTGCATTGTCATGCTTTAGAACACTGCCCAGTATGTTTTTAGATGAGTTTGATGAAAACAAGGATTCTGCTGATACAGGTTTTGTTAGAGAGCATAATCGGATGAGAAGTGTATATTTTCCTCATTTAGGACAGTATCCCATTTATGAGGAACAGAGAATCTGTTCTAAATTAAAACTTACTAAACAATCAGTGGATGTTCTGGTAAAGAAGCAAAAGAAAGATTAAAATGAGCATTAAAGGAAGAAAAAAAGAGCAGAATGTAGGAGATGTCATAGGCATTCAGTTGGAAAATAGAGATGGTATCAACTGCTATGCTAATGTAGTTCTCAATGTAGCCTTACATTTGCCACATCTAGTAAAAAGAGTTTATTATGGTTATCCATGGACCTTTGGAAGAAGAAGAAGTGAATACTGAAGAGTGATTTGGTCTAAGTTACAAATGGAATCATAATTGTATGGATTGCTCTTTTACATCTGCCACTAATATGAATTCTGAAAGCTTCAACTATTTACCTATTTAAAATTACCGGATTCAAAAAGTGTTCTGTTTCACAACCTAATAAAAAATGCATACCAGAACATGACCTGACCAATTTGCAGATCTGAATGTATGTTACAGATACACAGAAGTAATAAATACATTATAATCATGCTTCAACAATATAAGCAAGATTGATCAAAAATAGAAACTGAAATTTCAAACTTTAAAGCAGGACAAAGTTCAATTGCTGGAATAACTTACACAACACTAGCTGTCATTTTTCATGAAGAAGTACATGTATCTTCAGGACACTACACTGTGTATTTAAAAAGTCCAAGTGGACAAACAGAATGGCAATGATAGTAATCTGACATATAAACATAAACTGCTTTTTAAACTTCCAAATCTATACCCTTTCTTTTTACAACCAAAGTTCCAAGAAGGGTTTCTCTTTAAAAAGTGGTTTACCGTGTTTGCACTGTATGGATTACACATTTTTAAGAAATCATTAGGCCTAGTAAGGGTAATGTCTTGAAAATGGGCTTTTACACTTGGATATATGTTACATCTATTTTCATAAATGGACTACCAGAATATCACACTATCTTATTACAATAGATATGTTTATTTATATGAGGTGAGTAGGCCAAAGTTAAATGAAACCTGAGAACAGCAAACAAATAAAGATGCATATTTAATTGGTTTAGAGATTTGTATCTCTGTAGTGTTTCTTTATTTTTTAGATTGCAGAAAGTTAAACTTTACTATGTAAATCTATTCCGTTCAACTTCATCTTATCTTGATCTTTTCTCTTTTTTATATCACATATCTAAGGAACAAGGGACAGAGGGAATCTTGGTTAGACCTCCGTAACAAATCTGTAGACTGGCTACGCAAACATAAAAATTTCGATCCCTCCTCAATGGATGAAATCATTATGGTAAGGAGAGTAGGGTGGGTTGGTCCCTCGGTTAAGAATATCAGTGGTGACTGCATTGTTCTTAATTTCCGTAAACCACACATGGTTTGTCATTTACTTAGAACTCAGGAGCAATCCTTTTTACCCCATACCGATATTTGTGTACTTCCCTTACGCTATTTTTGTAAACCACCAACCTTTCCGCCAAAAGACATCCATGCAATACCCCTGGCAGCTAATAGGTTCCATGTACTTTCCAACTTGGACACCCAAGACTGACAACAATTCTTGCCAACTACTCTGCAGGCCCATAACAGTAGTCCGCTCGTTTCACCAGTTGAGACGATACCTTCCCTGCTGCATATACATCAAGGCCTAGAGCAAGGGATAAAAGGCCTCACTTTTGAAAATGATCCAATTAACATTAATACACAACTGACCCAGGCTTCAGCTTCAGGGGGGGGGGAAATTAATCTCATGGAATATCGCGGGGCTTAGCACAAGATTGCAATCTCCCGAGTGGGTCACCTACATTAATAATTATGATGTATGCCTTTTCCAAGAGTCCTGGTCTTGTGAACCCCAATTTCTCATAGGGTATTTGAATTTCTATATCCCTGCACTAAAGGGAACTAAAGGGCGTCCAAAAGGAGGCTTAACCATTTGGGTTAAGCAAGAGCTCTTTACTGAGGCCAAAGAAATATCTACCAAGAACTGTGATATCCAGTTAATTCGATTAACCCTGGGCCAAGGGGGCAGTTTAGATATTTATAACCTATATGTCAGAGGCCATGGGGGCAGGAAATCGCAGGTTCTAGTTGCCTTGGACTCTCTGCTTGGACTACATTCAAGCGATAAAAATGTGATAATTGGTGGTGATCTAAACATGACCTTTGAACCGCTTGTAATCACGGACTGGTACTATGGGAGTGATGTGGATAGCCAATGGGGGATACCAAAGTTGGATCTTGAACCGGTCTCTAAATGGTCTGACAGTATAATTCAGATTAATGCAATCTGTTCTGAGAGAGGACTGAGAGCCCTGAATGGAAGAACTCCAGCTGATGCCCATGGGGCAAAGATATTTGATAATGGGCGCCACAACAGTAGGATCGATTATGTTCTTTGCATCATGAACATCTGGTGCATGGTAGTAGATATGAAGGTGGAGGCTAAACTGGAGAGTGATCATAATCCTCTCTGTGTGGTACACCACTGGTGGAGTCAAAAGCATTCAGGTCCAAGGAGAAACGACCAGATACTTCCTGAAAGTCTATCTACTAATGATATGAGGAGGCTTAAATGGCCACAAGTTATGACCAACATAAAGGCAGTAACTAGCATTAGTAAGGAATTAGAGAGAGCCACATCACATCTAGATACTGTAGCTGGTAACCCCAGAGAATTGGACAAGATTACTGACCTGCACGTAAACCTATTTGCTACAATTAGGGCCCATTTTCTTAAGCCCATATTTAATAAAGAAGGTAAACAACGCACCAGGCACAGGCCAGGGTGGTATAATGTCGCATGTAGAACTGCAAGAATAGCCCTAGGTACTGCTATTAGAAGTATGGATCCTAATGTGGTAAAACTGGCTCGGCAAGAATATAAAAGATGCAGACAAGAGGCTAAGAAAGCATGGGATGAGCAGCATTGGCAGGATTTAAAGGAAGCTAGTGGGATAAAAGATTCAAGGTTGTTTTGGGACATTGTTAAGTGGGGTGGGGGAGGTCGCCCTGAATCCCCAGTAAACTATGCGACCCAAGAAGGCTGGTTAGACTACTTTAGCCCCCAATGCGCATGCACCCCCTTAGCTGCCACTATTGAGGATCTTAATTACACTCTATATGCGAGCCCCCCTTTTGATAACAACGATGTTATGATGGCCCTTAATTCTGTAGCTAATGGAAGAGCTCCAGGGCCTGACGGTGTTCCTGCAGATGTTTTCCTTCATGATAAGAAATGTTGGGCAAAATATATTGAAAAGTTAGCCAACGCTGTGGCATTAGGTGCACCAGTCCCGAAGTCTTGGAAAGGGGCAGTAATAATTCCTGTGTTCAAAAAGGGTGACAGAACCCAGCCGGGGAACTATAGGCCCATTAGCCTGAGAGATACAATACAAAAAGTAATAGGGAGAATGCTTCTGAATAAAATATTAGATTGGGCAGAAGAGGAAAACATCTTATCTCCCTTCCGGGCGGGCTTTCGTAAATCAACCAGTACAATTGATCAGGTATTTTGATTTACACTCATACACTGGAAGACAGTCCTGTTGGGCAAAGGCAGCATTTATGCAGCTTTTATTGATCTACGCGCTGCCTTCGACCTCATACCCAGGACTCAGTTATGGGCAGTATTAAAGAAGTTGGGCATGCCGGTTGACATATTAACTCTGGTTATGAGGCTGCATGAGGGAAATTATGCCAGTATTCAGTGGGGAGGGCACGGAAAAGTAACATCTGAATTCCCGGTTGAACAAGGGGTGCGCCAAGGATGTGTCTTGGCCCCCACACTATTCACAGTCTATATTAATGGCGTGATTGATCGAATGAACCTGATAAGCACTGATGCTCCTACCCTGGCAGGTCTGAAAACCCCAATTTTAATGTTTGCGGATGACACGCTTATTTTATCAAAAACCCCGAGTGGACTTCAGCGTGCTTTGACGATTTTTGAGAGGTTTTGTGAGGACTACGGGTTGGAAGTTAATGTAGCCAAAACCAAGCTCATGACGTTTAATCTGCATTGTCATTTTAAGGGTAACTTTTTTATGAATGGCCAAAGAGTGGAAATGGTCAGAGATTTTACTTATTTGGGCATCCAAGTTGGTAAGGGTGCTAAATGGGGAAAGCACATCAAACTGGCAGCACTAAAACATCGTCAACATGCAGGGGTTTTACACTTAGAGCACAAGAAGTCATTGACTAAGCCAATTAAGCCAGTTCTCCAAGTGTATGAGGCTAAGGCTTTAAGCTTGGCTCTTTATGGCGCTGAGCTATGGGGGTTCGAGAAGTTAACTACTCTTACCATAGCTGAAAATAAGTTTTTACGTAATATCATAGGTCTTCCGAAAAGCACCCCCATGAAGCCGTTGAAATATGATTTGGGTAGAAAGGATATTGCAGATTTGGCGAGACTTCGTCCTATTTTGTATTGGCGCAGGCTCTGGACTACTCCGGAGCTTGCCCATAATGCCTTAGGATTTATGGATGTCATAAAAGCAGACAAATTCCATAAGATACACTGGCTTAGGGAATTGGCCAACATGTTGAAGGAAATGGGAATGCAGGAGTTGTGGGAAAACCCTAAAACAACTTTATTCCCTGCTAAAGAGATACTAAAGGGAAAATATAGGGAATTAATAGCGCAGCATATATGGATTAAAGCTAATCCTTCCACAATGGAAGGACGTTTCCTTGAGTCTATATATATCCCCAGGTTAGAATCCTATTGGGATCTAATTACGAAGCCTGGTGATAGGAAGTTTTTTTCCAGTTGAGAGTTGGGTCTCTGCCCCTAAGATCACTCACTGGCAGGTGGGCCAGTGGAGATAGTGATACTTGCCTAGCATGCGGGACTCAAAAGGAAACCATCCCACACTTTATTTTTGTTTGTTCCGCGTATTCAGTTCCCAGAAGAGTTTGGTTAAGCACAATGTGTAAATCCCTGGGGACAAAAAGTAGCATTGAGGCACATAGAATAATTTGCACTAGCACTTTACCATTTATTTCTATTGCTGTTGCTAAATATTTGGGCTGGGCGTGGACAATGAGGAAGAAAAGATTGTTGGGACCAGTAGCACCAGGCGTAAATTGTATCTAGCAATTTACTGATTATTGTACTGTGTAATATACAGGATTGTGAATTTTATATGATTACATTCTATTTAATAGAATTTTGTATATAGTTTTTAAATGATTCTTTTATATCTTATTCTTTTTAATTTTGTTCAAATGTTCAGAGAGACATCTGTATTTGCAATTGCTGAGGCGCATACATTTATGTATTGCTAATGGAACACCTATTGTTCGGATGCTTTTATGAATTTTATTCGAATAAAGCTGTTTTGGTTTGGTTTGGAATTATTTATTGCAGTAATGGCTGTACCTCATTATAAGGTTAGGTTTAAAGTAAGAATAAAGGAGAAAACTTAACAAAAGAGACTCTTCTGATGTCCTCATGTTTTCAAATGAGGTTTTGCAAAAAACACTATTTAAACTTCAGTACTGGTTGATTAGTTGTGGTGTTCCTGGATCAAAGCATGCCAGAACTGCTAGCCTCCTTGAGCAAAATCCCCTACAATTGAAGGTAATTGTTAGCAGGTGTCTCCTTTCCTGCAACATCTCCTTACAGGAGCATAGTAGGTGGGTGATATGTCCCGGGCCATTTTTGCACAGGCAGCAAGAAGTTGGGGATTACACCCGCAGACACGGTGGAAGGTTTTGAGTGCACAGGAGCATGCCAAGGTAAAGTTTTAAGAATTTTATTTTCCGTGATTTTGGATATGCCAAGTTAAACTATTTTTGAGGGGCTAAGATCTTATAGTTATTCAAAGTCATCCGCGCATGATATCGGGCTGAAAAGGCAGCTTTATCCTCCACCAATGACAGTTGTTTTAGGGATTTCCAGACCAGCTTCTTAAAGGCTAGGTGATGGAACTGTGTATTCCAGAGGGCAGAGAGTCCAGTGCTTGCCAGAGTCTCCTGAAGATATCTTCTTGCAGGGGAATTCTCCCTCTGTTGGAGGTCTTGCCATAAGAGCTGGTTTAGAGTATTTGATGATCTGACCTTTTTCTAGCAGATGATGCATGCACCATACCTGGCACATGATTGCTTCAACAAGCCAAACTCTAACCTTAGTTGTACCAGGGAGGTGTACTTGGGGAGGCTAAACATGGATCTGTATGCTTTGACTAGAGTTTTGTCCAGTAACTTGGCATCTCTGCCGCCCAATATGTTGCTGTCATAGGCTAGTGTGGGTAGAATTTTAGCCTGTGCTACTGTCAGGAGGGGGCTTAGTGTTGGACCGGTTAGTTTTGATGTTAGATTTTTCAAAGTTAGTGCTAGCACCAACCCTTATCTTTTAATCCCTTCTTGATGTTGTATGAAGGATCCTTCTTTAGCTATGTAAACGCCTCTGGTTCTATTTGTGTGCCAACCAGGTGCCAGTACCTTGCTTGTTTCCTCTTGTCATTAATGGTAATTTTCCTTGTTTTTTTTAGATTAATTGTCAAGTTATTTTCTTGTGCGTTGTCCTGCATTTAATTAAAAAGGTGTTGCATGCCAACTGCTGAATGGCTAAGCAGAATTACGTTGTCGGCGTACAGGAGATTGGACAAAGTTGTGCCCCCCAGCCTGGGTGCCAGGGAGTTGAGTGTTTGTCGTAGATCTGCCATAAATAGATTGAATGAGTTAGGCACCAGCACACAACCCTGTTTCAGGCCTCTGATTGTTGTTACTCTTCTTGGAAGGTTGGTCCCTGGTCCCTGTTCCCAGTTTCACCTGCAACCAGGTGTATGTATGGAGACGTTTTAACATTTTTAAAAGGACTTGTGGAATGCCCCAGCGGGCTAGCTTCCCCCACAGTCATGCCCTATCAACATTATCAAAGCCGGCACTGAAGTCAATAAAACAGAGGTGCAGCGGCATTTTTGGGGATATTGCTGCATCAATCAGCAGAGAGATTGACAGGATGTTGGTTGTTGTACCTGTTTTCTTGTGGAAGCCTGTCTGGTTTAGTTGTATTATGGTGCTGGCATCAGCCCAGGCTGTGAGTTCCTCCAACATGGTATCCGCAAAACATTTGGCCTCACTGTCAATCAGTGCGACCAGTCAGGAATTACCAGGCAAGGCTTTGTCACTGCTTTTATGGATCCGGACAATCGTGGAGCCTTTCCATGAGTCAGGGATTATACCCAGTGATCTCACTTCCGAGAATAGTGGTTGAGATATGCGTACCCACTCTACAGCCCTCTGTTTGAACAGGGCCGGCTGGATTCAATTTGGGCCTGGGGCCCCTTCATTTCTTCCCTTTGTGATCTGCTGCCTAATTAGGAGCAACTCTGCAGCATGTGTCTCCTCCTCTAGCAGTTGATTATATCGGAAGATATTTGTAGGACTCCCTCCTTTATTGGAGTGCCTTCCGAGTGGTCACCCAGTAAGGCCCTGTTTTAGGAAATTGATAAGGAACCTGCAATTTTGTGATTGAAATGATCTTTTAAGAAATGAGCACAGGTCTCCTCTAGTATGTGGTAAGAAGAGCCTCCATGCTGGGGGTGCATAATTGTATTTACCATTTTTCAAAAGCGGGCGCTATCGTTTTGGTTTATGTTGTGGAGGAGCTTTGCCCAAATGTCATCTTCGTGATTTTGTTGATGTCCCATTTCAGTTTCTATAGCTTTGTTCTCTGTTGTCGCTAAGAAGAGAGGAGACATGTTCCCTGGGTCATTTCGCAGGGATCTCATTGAGCCATTTCTGGATCTTTTGAGGAACTTCATTTGGGCCCCTTGTGCTGTTGTTAGCCTTTTTTCCTACTTGGGAGACAGAGGACAGTTTGTTTTGATTTGCGAGGCATGAAGTTCTATAAATGTGGTCGTAAAGTGTTCCCTATTTGATATATGGCTCTTTGCTGACAGTTTTGAGAGGATGAGATTGGTTGCAGTTCCTGACAGGGACTCAATATTTTCTGTCGCAAATTGAATTCTCTTGCAGTTTGACGTGTAACTGGAGCCCCAGAATGGTGCTGGCTGAATGCAAGGAGGTACGGTTGCAGCTATGGAGGTTTCCTGTGGTCGATGATCACTGTCTACCATTCTGAAGCTGAGTATGAAAGGAAAAAGCCAGAGACTGACGAACGTGTAGTCCGAATTAAGACAAGTTGATGCAGAATAATGGCTCGGTACAGGAGGGAAGTCACCGGCAAATCTTACGTTTAAGGCCCTCTGGTTAAGATATTCTAGGTCCTCCAGAAGGCGTTTCTTTTTTTGTTGTTGTTCTTTCCATGGGTAGAGCCACATTGAGTTGGTGTGTTACAATTTGAGTATTGGAGGCTTGATTCGTTGCCCTCTGACGTGCCCAAAAGATATTGATTCAAGTCCCCAAACAGAATGAGGTTGGGCATTTCTACACTACTTATACAAGTTGTTATTTGGCCGATTATCTTTGCAGAGTCAGTTGCTTTATGTTTTCGGTGGATGTATGTATTAACGATCACTACATCATCTTCTACCCCTGGCAGAGATAGAGTAAATTTGACTGCTGCAGCAACATCTGTAGCAGGGCCGACTGTTGCTGCTGCTGTTATGGTAGTTGTAGATAGATAAGTTGCCTGCCCTCCTGAGGTTTGCCCAAATTTCCCATCCATTATGGCTGGTGTGGCAAAGCAAAGGAACCCTTGTAAATGTAGTGATTCTATAAGCCATATTTCCTGCAGCAGGAATATTTTGAACGAGTTTTCGGTATTGTAAGAATTCCGGGTCAGAAACTTTTGTTGCCAAGCCATTGATGTTCCATGAACAGAGGCGAACCTCTGTTTTTTGTGTACTGCTACCTCCATCTGATTGCAAGTGTTGTCATGGGTTTCTAGAGAGGTGGTTTTAGTTCTTGTATCAGGCATTGCTGGGTTTTCAGAGTGGAGAAACTCCATTGAGAGAAAGTCAGTTGAATTTAGGTCATCAAAATTGGATGTAGCACATAATGGTCTCAAGATGTTTCCCCTTTTCAAGATGTCATGATTCCCTTTTGAGGTATACTCGGGTTTGAGCAATTAGCGCTGGAACCTGGCAACATTTTGTTAGGGGCTTGAATATGCTTTGATGTTTTTCTAGCTTACAGCTCAGTTACGTGTTGGCAATTGAGTTGGATGTCCTACGTCGATTGAGGTTGCTCCTCCTCACTAAGGGAGCTGTGTTTGATTTCCGTCCTTGTGATGATGTTTGACGCCCTTGGTGGCATCAGTTTCAGCAAAAACAGGGTACCCTGAAGCAGCTGGTTGGAATCCTGTTGTAAGTACCTTCCAGTTCTAAATGGGACTGGATTTTGAGTGTTGAGGCTCGTACAGACCCTTGTCCAGTCATTGTTGGCTTGGTGATTGGAAGCAGTCCACATAATTGCGTCTGTTCCAGACTCCCAGTCACCTGCTGCTGCTAAATCTAAAACTTTTTGAGAAGCATCCTGCATTATTTCCCTCAGGCTAAGTTGGAGAAGTGGTGGCTTTTGGGGCAATGATATAAGTGCTTGACTTGGATCTAAGTTGTCTCCTTCTCTATAGAGGCGGTCATTTCCAGTAGCATGTTCCCGTTTACTTTATCGGCTAGTGGCGTCCTAATATTGGGGAAAGGAGACAATACTTCTGAATCTGGTTGGATGCTGGTTTGTGGTGGGACTTTGTTTTGCTTACATCAGTCTTTCAGGTCAGTGTCTGTTTGAGGGCACTATTGGTTGAAGATAGGATAAAAGGATGCTTGATTTGGAAGAAGTTTTTTCTGCGACCCTTTGTTTTATGCTGACGAAATTGCTTGGTGGTTGTTTTTATCGTGAGTGATTCTTCTTCGTCAGTCGTAGATGGTTGACTGACAATACCGAAAGCCCCCTTTCTTAGCTGGGTTGCTGGGTCCTCTCGCTTGATACTCTGATTGGTTGGGTTGGCATGCTCTCCTCTTTCATTCCTGGGATCTGAGATAAAGGCCCCGGAGGGGGAACGTGAGGAGGTGAATTATTCATTCCTCAAATCCTTAAGCACGGTGGTGAGCATTGATGGGAGGGTTGATAGTTTGTGCACAATCTGACTGCAACCACAGCTAATTTGTGCCTCTGATTGTGCTCTTCTTTTAAGGCTGTTAAGTTCCCCCAGTTTTTAGGTCTTGCCTAGTGTTGCAGCGCGAATGCGCTGCCATCGATTTGCGAGGCATGCAGTATATGCTGTGGTGTGGAAACTTCATGGAAGCTCTGCCCACTCTCTGCCCATTGGCTTTTGTCTTAAATGCTGCCTTCCGATTGGTTTGAGGCTTGTTAGTCCCTCCTCATTCACCATTTGTATCCTTCCACGGCTATTTCCCCCTTTACTCCTGGCACTATTTTCTTTGAGGTCTTGCCTAGTGTTGCAGCACGAATGAGCTGCCATCGCTTTGAAAGACATGCAGTATATACAGTAGTGTGGAAGCTCGTGGAAACTCCGCCCACTCTCTGCCCATTGCCTCTTGTCTTAAATGCTGCTTTCCGATTGGTTTGAGGCTTGTTAGTCCCTCCTCATTCATCATTTGTATCCTTCCACGGCTAATGACCCCTTTACTCCTAACACTATTTTCTTCCCTGTCAATAACCTGGAAATCTGCCTGCAACTCCCGCATGCCCCAATCTCATCCCCCTCACCTACTTTTAGCAGAAGTGGCACATTCTGAGCTTTGCCCTGCTGGTGCAGAGGAGCCCGACAGAGTCTGATGAAGCACTGGGATCCCTAGCCTCTCCGGGCTGGCACCTAAGCCTTCCGGATGCCTTCACACTCAGGATAAATGAATACATTTTGTTCTGTGCTTTAGTCGCCCCTCTGTGAGCACTGTCTGCTAGATGAAGCTCTGTATTAATGAACACATTCAGAGAGGTGGTTGTGTACAAACAAACAACAGCCACAATACCGTAAGTTTTGAACGTGTTGTTAAATACCTGCTCATCGAGTACCTCATTGGCTGATCATACCATGGCACTACCAAAATTACATTTGGACACGTTTGCTCAACTGTAAAACACTACCTTCTATGGGCGATTTAGCAACTCGGGCTTTGGGGTTAGGTAACCTACTTTTAATGCTGTGTAAAAGAGTAAATACAAAAATTAATTCAATGAAACTAAGCAACCAGTACTGTCTAAAACACTGTTAAAACTGACACGCATTCAGCCATTTTGTTTAGTTAATGTTGATTTTCTCATAGATGCGAGTAAAGTACTCTTCATATCTTAATGAAATCTGCACACTTTTAACTAATAGCACCGGGCGACCCGAAACTCCCCTGCCCCCTGCCCCTTGGCAAACTTCATTGCCTCCCAGTGTTTGGGGGATGACCAAGATGCAGGAGAGTTAGTCAAATAGTCTAGAAAATGAGAAGCCAGGATTCGGATTCACTTGCTCTGATCCCGATCGCATTGGTTAGTCTGTAAGCACTACTTTTATTAATGAGTTTCGCATTAGTAAAGCACCACGGTGTGCATGTATGGCGTCACTTCACCCATGAGGTACGTGCCAAGCAATTGTTGATACAATCCACACTTTGCATCTTTTTCAATATATTTATTAAGAACTGCATGACCTTTCCAAGGGATTTTTCACACTACATACATTCACTCCAAAAATAAAACGTATAGGTAAAAAACATTGCCATTTACAATGTCAATAGCTCTAACTCACAAATGCGAGACCTATTTGCATTGCAAATGCTTGTTTGTCAATGCCAGTGTTTAATAGAGAGAGCTGGATATCCATCTTGTCGGATTGGTACTGTAGAACTTCCACTGACAGTTGCATGATATTTAGGAGAGCAGCCCAGGAGCTGCCAGCTTGTACGTTAGAGCTTGCCACCCCTTTAGGCTCCCCTTTAAGCTCTTCCCCGGAGGACTGTTTGTCAACAGATGTGTTAGGCTGAGGCTTCTTCATGGGGGATGCACCCGATTGGTGGTCCAGCGAGTAGGCTGCTAGCATATCCTCCCACTCTTGAGTGCTCAGATAGGAGAGGGACATCCTTCCTTCTTTCTGCTTGGTGTAATCAATGTTATTTGTTGGAGTTGATGCAATTGATTTAGAAAGGCTCGGTTTCATAGTTGCAATGTTAACTTTTGGTTGCTGGCTGTAAGTGCCTTTTTGATGGGATTCTAATTGAGCGTTCTGCCTGCTCCTCTCAACAACTGGAAGACCTGGAGAGCCTATGTGAAATTGGTTGTTGTTGATTCCCTTTTCCATGTGCACATGGCGGCCCGATTCCGTTGAAGCAGTAGTAATGTGAGCTTGCTGAACAGGCCCCACTGCTGAGGGCAAGGATAATACAGATGCTGGGTTGACTGGGGCCTGAGGCTTAAGCTGTTCAGCCATTTTATGGGGCCCTGGTTGACTGATTGAGAACTGAATTTGGGTTTGCAGAATTCGGCGAAGGGGAAGATGCTGAGGGTTGACTCGGATGGCTAAGGGACGTGGACAGTGTGACGATTAAGTGAGAAGTTATCTCTGAAATGTTCAGCATTGGATCACTGTGAGAAGATGCACAGATCTGGTCCTCCATGAGTGGTGTAGCCACCTTGTGGGGCTAGTTGTGAAATACAGCCATAGTCTGCTGTAGTAACTGTGTTGTTTGTATGGGTTGAAGGGGGCACTGGAGTCCTTTAAATGCTGTGTTACTTGAGTAGAGAGCAGTGCCAATGTACCTCAGAAAATTTAATTTTGTGTAGATTTTTAGGAGAGGTTTGCAGTTGCTCCCCTTCCTCCTGGTGACGCACTGACCATTGGGTCTGCCTCTGACGAAATAAGAGCGATTTGGACAGATGCTGGGTGGTAGTGGAGCATGACACTTGCTTCTTTCATTTTCTCCCCACTGGCCTGGGTGGGGCACCCTCCCTGGTTTGCCCTGAACTCATTGTGCAGCAGCAAATATTACTCTGGCTTGCACTGCTTTTAGCGGGATAGCTGGTGGTCTGGAGTTGGCTCCTTACTTTTTTGGCCTTCACCTTAATTTAATCCCACTGCGTCACTGCCAAATGTGCTGTTTCTGCCAACCAGGCCTGCGGCTTGTGCGGGGAAGATGATGGAGGTGATTGCGCTAGTGTCCCAGTTGTGCGGGGGCAGAACCGGAACCTCTCATTACTGCTACTGCAGGGTATGTCCTCGCGAGGGAGACAAATAGCCTGGGGCTCTGTGTATGGATGTGGCTGGCTATGGCAAGTGGGGCTCCTTTTCTGCCTGGACTGCCTCCACGGCTCAACAGGTACTCTCTACGCAGCAGCTAAAAAAAGCTGCAGCACTCACACTGCTCACTCCTAGTAAGCAATCCTCTTGGAGTAGTCATTGGGGATGTGAAATAGGGGGTGGTAAGAAGCGGGGTAGTCAGCTTGCCCCTAGCTCGTCAGCTACCCAGCTGTATGGCGCTGGCCTGGTTTCACAAGCACCCTGTCCTTGGCCATTCCTGATGCGCCCACCTCTGAGTGTGCAGGCAGAAGCACCCGTCTGCATGGTGGAGCTTGCTGCAATAGAGGACAGGTAATGGAAATTGGGCCAAAATTGTGCCTTGATGCTTAGTGCTGCAATATTGTGTGGCCGCTCTCCACTTCCCACTTTCTCTTCACCTGTGCAATATGGGAGCCTGAAGCCTGGTAACTGTTCACTGGGGGAATGCCCCCCTTTTGAGGCGTCCTTAGTCCTTTCCGCCCCTGACTACATTGCTGGTCTGCGTGATGTGGAGCAGCTGGAGGCTGAGCATGAGAGAAAGGAGGGAATGTTTTCCAGCCACTTTCCGACTGCTGCGGGAAGTATAATCCCAGAAGCTGGCCCACAGAGATCGCCAGTCGCACCCCCCAGGGTATTCATTCGCTGTTTGGCAGCAACCGCAATGGCAGCCTCGGTGGCCCTGCGGGTCTGCGCACTGCCATGGGCTCACTGCACCGCCACACCACTTCTACCAGAGATCAGGGCCAGTATGTTGCGTGCGGCTAAGATGGCTCCTGCCGGACGTGGTCTCGGATTCAAGGATCCCAACTCCGCTCCCCGCAGTTTTCGCCTTCCCACACTGCACTGCCACCACTGCTGTCGATCAGCTGACCGACAAAGGACTGCACCTCTGGAAATGAGTCAGTTCAGTGTTGTTTAATTGTTTTGTTGAAATACATTAATAATTGTTGTTTATATTTTGTTATGATTGTTACTCATTTATCATCTATTTTTCAATTCAACCTACTGCACTGTTTTGTACCTTTTCCATTATTGTTAGTACTTTGACATTATTGTTTCTGTAGTATTTACAGTACTATGAAATTCATTTTTCCAAAAGTTTAACACTAGGCACACATTGACGTATTCATAGACACACCAGTTAAACACTGATGTACAAACTAACACACCCAAGTACTCATACCGTAAAACTTTATTCAGCCATCAAAAACAGAAATAAAAGTGCATACAGAATAACACAATTACAACAATTAAAACTTTTGATATGATGCATACAAAGATAATTACAAAATCCATTTGCTGAATAATACTTTTCCTCACATTAATAGCTTTCAAATAATTAGGGCAACGTTATAACATTGAGATGGTTCGCTTAGAGTCACCAGATATTTCGTTGCTACTTTATGTGACCTAGTATGCTACGCAACCAGCATAGGTTTGAGATAAAAACAATAAAATGTACAGAACAATAGAAAGTGCAATGTGCTTTGTTTGCTATGGTCATCGCAAGGGCCAGGGGCCGTATGTGGTGGACGGGACTTCATAGCTGAAAAGCAACTAGATAGTGTGCAATGCAGCATCTCATTCTTATCAGCACAAGACGATGCTACATATTTGTCACGTATGACAAATAGCTATTTCCCCCCTCCTCCAAGGTTAAAGACTTGTAAAATGCGACTGTTGATTTATTCAGATCATCCATCGATTGCTGATCCAGTTTTTAATGAAGAAAAAGTGTTCTTTAATCCTCTTCCTGGTTAATATTAATATCTTTGTAGGTTTAGACCAGATAGATAAATTGAACATGTAAAAATCAACAGGGAGGGAATGAGAAGCAGTGATCCATCCGGCTTCCAATGGTAGTACAAATAATCAAGTTGTGGGAGAATGGATCACTTGTCCTGTGAAATCAGGGTCTTTGATGTTGGATAACTTTATAAAAAACCCTCATATGAGTACACAGGTCGGGGCGGTATATCTTGGTTCTCCGCCACAGTGTACTGTTACAGCATCATCATACGGTTTCTTTTTGTATATATGCTGTCCTCCGCCTGGAGGTACACCAACTGATTTGCCAGTAGTGTCCAGATATCAAATGAGAGAGGGACGTGCAAGTGCTCATATGTGGTGAACTTTAAAATTCCTTACTGCACTCCAATGCGGTAAAACTTTATTAGAGATGAGAGTGAAGTAGTAAATTAAAAGAAAAAGTGTGATGCGTGGGTAGACAAAGTTACTAGTCTATCGCATCAATAGGTCATAGGTTAACATGTTTCAGCCTTCTTACGTATTCTTGAGGCTTTCGTCAGGACCAAAAGTATTAGGGGCTCATTCTGCCTCCTAATGTAAGTGGTAGAATCGCCACTTATGTATTGATATTTTCTCAGATCTGTCGTATCTGTAATTAAAATCAAATTTAAATATATGTCACAATGATTGAATTAGTGTGCCCTATGTTTTTAATATAGCGATTAATTTATCCTATACTTCATCAATGTGCTGTAGCAGTGTTAGTATATTTTCTACATTATTGTTGTGCTGCTCTACAAACAGATTCAGCGAGAATGCAGGAGCGCTCGTTCTAGTTCGAGCGAATTTGGGGAGTCAGGTGGTAGAGCTGTAGGAGGAGACAAATTTGGTGGGTATCTGAAAATGCAGTTAAAACTACATTGTCTTGTTTCTAGTTCCGCATTGTCGATATCTCGGCATTACGAATAGTCAATGCGCGTATATCATCATTATTGAAAAAAGATTTTTGATGCAGTCTGTTTCATGAATTAAACTCAGTAGGTATATCGATGTCTACATGACTTCGCTATTGAGTAAAAAGAAGATGGTATAGGTAAATGTCACGAGAAATTCATTAGGTACACGACTGTGGCAGGTGCTAATTATTTCGCAAGGTCGTGGATTTGCTGTACGGCTTGTGCAGTCAAATGAAAATCATATACCACTGTTACCTTAAAAAATGCCGTGTTGTGGCTTCCTCGGGGCATCAGAGATCGAGGAAAAGGCCTGCTCCTGTGGAATTAGATTTTGTTTAGTAATGGTTAGCTTACTGCGTTCGTTGCCTGCCTCGTGGTTTCGCGGAGTGAGCGCTTACCGGTTCTTCCTATTACGCGACTTGTGCTGTCTCTGATCGCGGTGTCCCGGTAAACGCGGGGCCGCGTATGGCTTGTATTTACATAGTCTAACAAAGAGTAAAGACTAAGGAAGGACTCAATAGGTATCTCAGTGGTTGGCATGGTGGTTGGAATTGTGATGGCGAGTGTGGAGAAGAGACTATGTTCCACAGCAAATTTTGTATGTCATAAAGAGTTCCTCTATAATGATAAAAAATGTTGATAATAATAGAGGTCATTTATAAAAATAGCCCTATTGAGACCAGCCCCTTTATCCTACAGTATACTTGTTCTTTTGAGGATAAAATCGCTTAGTCAAACAGAATGGCTGTTTTGGAAGTATCATGCTAATGTATGCCATGGAATGTAGTCATTCAACCCTTCGGTTTCCGTTTTAAGACGATGGATCCAACGTTGTTCTTTTTCAAAGAGGACACGTTCAACATTGTTGGTTTTCATGTGTATGGTTTCCAAGACCACCCATTTGAGATCGTCTATACTGTGATTGTTCTCTATGTAATGTTTGCTCATCTTGGTTGTGGCTCTCTTGCAATTCACATTGCTCTTGTGTTCTCCTATGCAGAGTTTTATTTTCCGGCATGTCATGCCTATGTATCTGCTTTTACATGGACACGTGAACATATATATCACTTGAGTGGTATTGCAATTCGTATTTTGACATAAGGTCCTTATAAAGTTTGGCAGTAATTCTAGTTTTTTTGTAGCTGTTGTTAGTTTGCACACTGCTCATGACCCACATGGGTAATGACCCATGATAGGACTCAAGTTCCAAATGGCTGTTAGGCTCTCTTTATTGACCACTGGTACCAGTCTCATATGCATAAGGAAATCCCTCAAGTTTCGCGTTCTTTTATTGGCGAATCTTGGTTTAGGCCATTGTAAGGTGTTTGAAGTTAGGATTCTCCAATTCCGGTTTATTATTTTCTTGACTGTATTGGTGGAGGTACTGTAGGTAGTGACACATGTCAATAGGTCTTGGGGTGTTTCCTTTGGTGTGGTTTCCAAAAGGCTCTCCCTTGCTTTGAGGAAAATAAAATATCATGAGGCCCATGTGTCCCCGTGTGTTCCCCCACACTCATGTGCACATACATGTCACCTACGTATTTCCCCTCCATGGCCTGTCTATCATGATGCTTATGCTATAACGTGGCCTGTCATCATCCAGTCTCCCATGAGAGAAACGACAAATCTGCTCTGAGGCCTACACGTTTTGCATCATGTTTTCCTGCATTTCCATTATTGTGGCCCAGCCAGAGCCGAAAAGAGGCTTCAGGCCTCAGAACGCTCTGAAAGCTGTAGCTGCGTATCCTTGGCCTTGCACACTTGGGCTTTAGCCAAAGGGGCCCTGTCCGAGACAGTATTGAGCACGGTTATCTGCTTACTCCTACCGAAACCACATTCCTGCCTGGAGAAGGAGGGATAAACATGACATCTGCAAAGGAGAAAGCCTAGCCTTTCTGTCTCTTTTTGTGTGATTACAAAGCTCACGTCAGTGAAAAGCCCATAGCCCCCGTGCAAGACTTCAGCAGTAAACGAAGAAATAAATGCCACATTGGCCCTTGGTGATGGGCAACCTATGTCACGAATCAGTCCCTGCTCCAAACTTTAGATATCAGATAATACGAGATGTGCTGGTCACCCTGACACTGAAGGCCTCACTTCTAGACTACAGACTCCCCGGTTGCATAGCAACCCTTTTTCACGTCAGTTACACGTCATGCTCGAGTTGAGCACAAGTAAGGCAAAGTTCCAGTAAAGTTCCAGCTGATCACGCAACCCCCTCTAGGCATCCACCCACCTATGACACTTACCTATTATCATCAAGTGGACGCCCACCTTCACGCCTACTTACACGCCCACCTGCTCTTATCTCATTCTCTCTTGCTCCGCCTGAAGCGCTCTTGCTTACGTATATTATTACAAACATATATATACTGTACTCTGTGAATAAAGTTTGAGAATACCTTTTTGAGAACCCTGGTCCTGATCCCTTGTGGTGATGGAACTATTCTCCCTATAACTCGAGTTATTTGAATAAAGCCCTTTTGAACCTGATACCACGGACTCAGCATTTTGCTTCATGTATAATTGTATCTAGAAATTCTGAAACTCGTAATAATTTATTTACGACATAATGGCGCCCGAACAGGGACGCATCTCCTTCCCCATGCACCGGAGATGAAGGTCCAGTTTTGCCCCCTTCCACAGCCGTGACGGACTTCGAGTGTACACGACGCGGGTTTTCCCGCCAACTCCCTCAGGCCAACGAAGGAGACGGACTGCGACCAGGCATCCATACGAGGCGGTGAGGATTGCGGATCGTCCCGACCCAGAGCCCACCTGCGAGAGAGCTGTGTCCGAGGTTTCAAGAGATCCACCTAAGATACGCCATTCCCTGCGCAGCGTCAAGTTTCCGAGGCCTTCAAGTTCAAGTTCAAGTTCTGCTTCCCGGTGAGTTTTTCATGGGGGTTGCAATCATGACGGGTTCATTTAATGAACACGGTAAAGACGTGTCTCACTTGTGAGACCGGTATGTTCAAGAGCATGCGTTCAAGAATTAATGTTTCCAGATTTAGAGGCCAAGTTTTCAGGTGCACCGATATAGCTGTATGAATGTTATCGTCTTAAATTAGGTTCAGTTAGGTTTAAATGTGTCAGGTTTGTGTGTAAGTTTGCTGCATTGTGATTTTTGGTTTTTATTTTTTCTGTTCATTGTGATTTTTTGTTTTCGGTTACATTCCAACATGCCGTTATTTTCGAAACTGCGTAAGATAGGTACCAGGAAAGGTGTACTAGAGGAACCAGTTAACATTCCGCCTAGAGACACACCTGGACATTTCATGTACTGTAAGCATGGTTTAGATGCCGTGTTGTTTTTAGAACTTTGGGTGGATTACACGAAGGATTTAGAGACAAAGTATAAATGGCCCATTACGGGAACGTGGGATGCGGAATGCATCATGAAGGTAGAGGAAGAGATACGGAAGAGAAAATCTAGACCTGCTCAGAAGGATGCCATTGAGTTATGGCGCAAGGAATCTCATAGAAGAACAGAGAAAGAGTTCCACAAAGCAGAGAGAAGTAGACAGGAGTCCGAAAAAGCAAAGGAAGAAAAGTTACAGAAAGAAGGGGAGCGGGTGAAAAGAGAGCAGGCTGAAAGAGGAAGAAATACTGCCGTTGCTGGTATTTATCCCGTCCTTTCAGAGGAACTAGCAAAAGTGGCCCCAGTAGAAAAACTAGTTAGAGTGCCACCGCCAGTACCCCGAAAAATAAAACAAACAGCATCCGACACGTTCATTAACAACTACCTAGAGGAACCCCCACCATCATACGTGGACGGAATTTTCCCTGCACCCCCAACACAAGAACAGCTCCAGGAGCTCGAGGACGGCGGGGAGGGAGGATCCGGGGCAACATCAGGAGGGGGACCGACAGTAAAAGTAGCAATCTCCGAATGTATATATGACCCAGATCCAGGAAAGGGCAGAATGCTCGTGTTTTCATTACGGCTTAGACGAGCAGTCGCAGATTTGGAAAAATTACCAGATATGGATAGACATCTAAAGAAAATGTACACGTTCATAAGAACAGGGGAAGGTCCTGAATGTATAGCAGAAGCCGTAAAAAATAGGAACGTAATTCTTAAGAACTATATCCTTCGCTTCCTAATTAATTGTCTGATCAGAGAAAAAGACGAAGGTGATGGTGATGTAGACCGTTGTTATACTGGTTGGAGTGATCGCATAGATGCCGGTCAGCATGATAAATCAGGCCAAACAGACAACATGTTGACAAAAATCCGGAAGGCAATAATAGCATCACATGAAGGAAGCCCGCACGAAACAGCTGAGTTATCTTCTGATGACGAAGCAGGGGACACAGACAGAATACATTATGTGGGCCGTGCCCGGCGATTCGAAAGGCCCAAGGGCCTCAATCACCGTAAACAGGGAACTGCCATAAAAGAAAGATATTCCCTTGAAAGTTTGTTCCAGATCACCGAAAAAGCGGTGAATAAATGGCTGGGTAACGATCAGCCCCTCACCCCGACCGAAAATGAATTAGCACGATCAGCTACCCTGTGGATATCCCAATATGATACATATAATAATGATATCGTAGCCCAAACGTTCCTGAGCCTCCCACCAAACGAACAGCGCATAGCTAGTGTTTACATGGTCCAACATTTGATCACGCTATATGAGAGTCAATATTCTGGTCCTGGTCTGTTGTATAAATTGCTGGACGACATAATACTAGACAGGTGGATGAACATGGGTACTGAACTGATTAATGTCATTCTGGATCAGCGACACAAGTATATAGTATACGTGACTAGATCCCTGCTTCCCGCTCCACCTCAGGTTAAGGAACAGTCGTACGACAAGCTGAACCCCCTACGAGAGGTTCATCCTGTAAAGGATGCAAACAATGACCTGCAACGGGTGTATGTCTACACCCCCTTGTCAAAATTAGAGATACTGGAAATGAAGAAAATGTTACCATCCCATGATAAAGACCCGGGGGGTTTTCACCGAGAACTAAAGGACATTCTTCGCCTAGGAGAATATACATATGCTGACATTCTAAAGTTATTAAAAGTACTATTGCCCGCTGGTATTTATGAGAAATTGAAAGGACAGGACTGGGAGGTAGGAGACAAAAGACTCAGTTGGGATATACTGGAAAGAGAGGAGGCAGGAAGAGGCCCGGGGGTTGGTCTGGGTCCTCGAGCTAAAGACCTACCTGAACTCCTTGTACAAGTTTTGCCCAGATTACTAATCACCAAGAAGGAAGACTGGGATGCTATTTCGGCCTGTAAACAGAAACCAGACGAAGACACTAGCGATTTTTACTCTAGGTTCGAGAAATGTTTCACTATCAATAGTGGTCTTAAGCCCGGTAGTGATTCATATCCCCATCTTTTCGTGAGCAAACTAGTAGAAAATTCCCTACCAGAAGTGAAGTATAGGGTACTAAAGGTTGAGAGTACTTGGCAAGCAAACAGCCCTTCACAAATGTTACAGATGTTACAATACCACCAGAACAGAATTAGAGAGGAACACGAATAGGATAAGAGACGCATGAGAGACACAAAGATGAAGATGCTGGTGGCCCAATCAACACCGGCAAACACAAACACGAACAAGAATAGCACGAAACAAAATACTGGGACCTGTAATTATTGCAAGAAGCCAGGTCACTTCGTAAATGAATGTGCGGTCCTGAAACACAATATAGCGATAGGTAAAACTAAGCCACGATCTTATCCTCCCAAAGAAAATAACACACATCAGACATCAGACACCTTTCCACCACCGCCGCCGCCTGTCCATGCACCTGCACCAGCCCACGCCACAGCACAAATGTATGAGCACGCTCAGACTAACTATCCAGAATACCAAGCATATTCGTGAAAAAGCCCAGAGAGGGAATTCGACTTGCCCCTTATTCCAGTTCCTGTGGACCAAGCGGGTCCCTATGTGCATGCACGTTTACTAGGACAGAATAAAAAGTTTTTGATTGACACCGGGGCAAGTAGAACTACCATCAGTCATTCTGAGGTTCCAGGGGCACCCCTCTCGGGCTCAAAGAGTATATCCCTGGGCTTTTCAGGGAGGCCTATTATCAATGAGGTTTCAGAACCAGTCTCTTTAGGAGTCGGTCTACTAATACATACAACAGACTTACTGCTTACTAAATCGTGTCCAGAAAACTTACTTGGCATAAAAACATTAAAGGAACTGGGAGCGGTTATCTGTTGCTAGCCAGAAGGAGTGTGACTGTGTTTACGTGATTTCAAGGGACATTTTGTTATGAAAGACGTTGACATCAGGCTTCAAAATGTACCGCAGCACCTATGGGCACAAGGCCCGACTGACATAGGTTTCATGAACATTACACCATACCAGGTCACCCTCAAGGAAGGAGTGGTGCTGCCGCGGATTCGACAATATAAAATTCCACCTGAAGCTGAAGTAGGGTTGCTGAAAATTATCGATGAACTCATTGCACAAGGGGTGGTGATAGAGACAGAGTCAAACATATGCAATTCACCTGTTCTTCCTATTCTTAAGAGAACTGATCCCAATGCATCACCTGTCTATAGATTAGTTGTGGACCTGCGAGAATTAAACAAATGTGTGGTGCCACAGTACCCTGTGGTCCCGGACATTTCTTCATTATTGACTGCCATTGATGCGAAGGCTACGTTCTTTACAGTTATTGATCTAAAGAACGCCTTTTTCAGTATCCCAATACATCCGGACAGCCAATATCTTTTCGGTTTCAGTTTAAAAGGCCGCAGCTTAAGATTCACAAGAGCACCACAGGGCTTCACGGAAAGCCCTAGCATCTACAGTCAGGCGCTCAAAAGACAACTAGACAGTATTCATATGCCTACCACTACAGCACTGATACAGTATGTAGATGACATTCTCATTACCGCACGATCGGAAACTGACTGTGAAAGTGCATCACTCACTGTTTTACATTTCCTGGCTGACAAGGGGCACAAAGTGTCCCCTTCGAAGTTACAATTCTGTGAACAGCAAGTGGCGTACCTTGGGCACTTGCTATCCAAGGAGGGTAGGCGACTAACACCAGAACGTATTCAATTGATTTCTGGTCTTTCACAGCCCAAGACACAAAAGGAGGTACGTGCATTCATTGGCCCCACTTCATATTGCAGGCAGTGGATTCCCCAGTATGCTCACATAGCCAAGCCCCTAATACAATTGACGACACAGGAGGTAGCTTCTACTAAAGTCCTCCCTTGGACACAAGAACACACTGTGGCATTAAAAAGAGCTTTATGTCAAGCACCAGTTTTAGCAATCCCTGATTACAACAAATCTTTTATGCTTTTTGTGACAGAGCGGGATGGAACAGCACTATCTGTCCTCACACAAGATCATGCAGGAAAACACAAGCCCTGCGCTTATTTTTCTAGTACATTGGACCCAGTAGCACAGGCTTTGCCTGCGTGCCTAAAATCTGTTGCAGCAACAGCCCTAGCCATAAGACAAAGTGACTCGATAGTGCTGGGCCACCCCCTGACAGTACAAGTACCACACGCAGTAGAGGTTCTCTTGAACCGAACACAAACACAACACCTGACTGTAGCGAGACTGACAGGTTATGAGCTGACGCTATTTCAACCACACATAGAGATCAGACGATGCAACATATTGAATCCTGCTACTCTTTTGCCCTCCAGTACAGAAAACGTTTCCCCACATGACTGTTTTGAAGTAATACATACCGTGACGAAACCAAGACAAGACTTGACAGATGTTGCACTCCCAGACCCTGACCTAACACTCTATGTTGACGGCTCATGCATGAGGACGGGGGCGGGAGAATTAGTGGCAGCATATGCAGTGACCACTGCTACTGAAATCATAGAGACTAAAAGAATAGACATACTGTCAGCACAAGCAGCAGAGCTCATCGCTCTGACTCAAGCGTGCATAAGAGCTAAGCACCTGAGAGTAAATATTTACACTGATTCACAATACGCATATGGGGTAGTTCATGACTTCGGCGTCCTATGGAGGGAAAGAGGGTTCTTGACTTCTCACGGGGCCAAGATACAGCATGGCCCCCTTATTCATGCCCTTCTGGAAGCGATACATTTACCAACAGCCATAGCTATCCTGAAATGCAAAGCACATACTAAAGCCACAGATACCATTTCTCAAGGCAATGATCTGGCAGACCGAACAGCTAAACAGACAGCTCAGACCCCACTAGACATGACGAAATCACAGGTACCATTAAGGTCCAAAGCCATGACAGTTAGGGATCCTTCCAAGGATGTACAAGACATACAGACACATGCTACTCTAGACGAATTAAAGAAATGGTCGGAACAAGGAGGGGTACTGACTGATCAGGGTTGGATGACTAAGGGCAAAGAAACATGGTTTCTTCCTGATTCGATGGTACAAGTGATTATAAATACCGCACATAGTCCTGCACACTTAGGAGAGAGAGCAATGCTAGACAGCTTACAGAACATATGGTTCAACAAGCACCTGCGTGCAGCAGCGAAACAAAAAGTCAGAACATGTATGATCTGTTGCCAATTCAATCCAGGTAAAGGCATTCCGATGGAACAAGGTGGTTTCCATCCACCTGACCATCCTTTCGAAGTCCTTCAAATGGATTATATCCAAATGGACAGATGTAGAGGTTACAAATATGTCCTAGTAGTAGTATGTTCCCTATCAAGATGGACAGAGGCCTATCCAGTCCCTGATTATACTGCTGTAACTACCGCCAGACAACTGGTGCAAGAGTTTTTCCCACGTTATGGATTACCGCGTGTCGTATATTCCGACAACGGTCAGCCTTTCTCTTCTGAACTCATGAAACAATTGTCCCTTCTGTTAGGGTATACGTGGAAGTTCCATTGTGTACGACATCCTGAGGCAGCAGGCCTTGTAGAAAGACATAATCAGACCTTAAAAATAAAACTAGCAAAGATTTGCGCAGACAAAGGTGTGGATTGGATGGTAGCCCTGCCGGTTGCCCTCTTTTACATGCGAATGGTAGCCCATTCTAGAACAGGCTTATCTCCCTATGAAGTGGTCTTTGGTAGACCACCGAATATGTGGGGCACTCCAATGCCTAAAAAGATCACTGATGTTGATAGTAACATGCTGACAGATTACCTGGCTTCCTTGATGTCTGCACTACTCTCTTGTCGTTCGCAGGTTGCTGCCGCCTTCCCTGACAACACCCAGGTCAAGGAACATTCCCTCGCTCCTGGGGACTTTGTTCTCATAAGGAACTTTGACAGAACGAGCCCTCTTGAGCCAAGGTGGAAGACGCCTAAACTAATATTATTAACTATGAGGACCGCTGTTAAAGTCGAAGGACGAAAAGGATGGGTTCATCTACATCATTGCAAACGCTACTTTGGGAATAACGATTCGTTTAAAAAAGACATAAATACTTCAGACTTTGAGCCCACTTTATTAGAGGAGACTCCCCAGCAGACTTACAAAACCAAACTTAGATCTAACAAGTCAGAACCCGTTTGATCAATTAAGTCCACTAGGTGGTGAAGCGGTTGAACATGTATTCTGGCTCGCATAAGATCTTGGATACCGGAGATGAGAAAAAGAGCAAGATGAAAACCAAATACTGTAAAATATTACGAGGTAGATGTATAGTGACTCTGATATTTTTATTTCTTCTGTGCATCACGATGATATGTATCAGCTTAATACTACATGCTATTTTTCCTCCTATTGCCTCACTCTTACACTCTACCAATGATACCATAAAGCACACATTCAGTGATCTGCCATCCCATGAGCTATCGTATCGACTTGCCTTACGCAACAATACTTTTATCCAGATGCTGCACCATTCACATCAGACTAGCAATGCTACAGACTGCTGAGTCTGTGGCCGACTTCCCCCGTATCAGAAGGTGAAGGGAGTGTTGCCTCTTTTCCCTTTTCCATTCTCCCATAATGGTTCTTGCGGAGCATGGTTTGCCTTAATGACATCCATCAACGGTGATGCCAAAGAATGTCAAGACAAGGAGTGTAGAGGTGACTGGGTATGGGGTAACTTGAACAAAGTCATGAATAAAGCATGTTTCCCAGATGAAGAAGGTCTTCCCCAAAGGAAATGTACCGATCTAGAAAATGAAGAGTATCTGCAAGGAAATGCGACCCTTGACTTTATAGTGTTGAATGTCAAGCCCATACACAATTTAGGTCCATCCTCAATCACAGTCCTGCCAGTAAAAGGGAACTTGTGTGTCAGAAAAGAAGGCTCTGTACAGTTGGGGCACAGCGAGTGTAACACTATACTAGTGTTCAAAGACAAAGGAAAGTCTTACTTCAGAGCATCACGACACACCTACTTTATTTGTGGCCAGACAGCCTATGTACAACTGCCCTTAGACTGGGGTGGGACGTGCTATATATCATTTCTCCTACCACCCGTTTTCTTGGCCCCATCGAACTATCATCAAAATCTTCAACTAGCACTTATCAGGCACAGACGAGGGCTCGATGCCTCTGGTATTGACCAGACTGAAACAGCTTGGGAGCAATATACAGATTTCAACAAAGGATTCTTTTTCTTCGTAGGTCCCGTCCAGAATAGTAAACTTATCCGCAGACTAACAAGGATTCTAGAAACAGTTGCTAATGAGACTGCATCAGCCCTGGGGAACTTGACCCAGGAACAGTCTGCTATGAGAATGGTCGTTCTTCAGAATCGTCTTGTTCTTGACGTCATCCTAGCGGATAGGGGCGGGGCCTGTAGGGTCATCGGTTCCAGCTGCTGCGTTTTCATACCTAATAACGCACCGTCTGTATACAAAGCAATAACAAGACTCCACAAGATTGCCCAAAGCATACACCAAGACCCAGGCACGTGGACTTGGTCCAGTTGGCTCTGGGAAATAATATCAGCATGGGGATGGAAAGTGTTGACGGTCTGTGGACTAATACTACTGATGATATTCAGTTGTTGCCTATGTCTGCAGTGTGGCCCGGCCATTTGCGGCCTGTGTGCTACTGCATGTGTCCCACATCCCCATTTACAAAGCATTGAAAATGGAAAAATAATGCTGCAAGAACAGATTGACTGTCTAAGGAGAATAGATATGACGTAAGGGTCCACTAGGGGACAAGGAGGGAATGAGGAAAATAAAATATCATGAGGCCTATGTGTCCCCGTGTGTTCCCCCACACTCATGTGCACATACATGTCACCTACGTATTTCCCCTCCATGGCCTGTCTATCATGATGCTTATGCTATAACGTGGCCTGTCATCATCCAGTCTCCCATGAGAGAAACGACAAATCTGCTCTGAGGCCTACACGTTTTGCATCATGTTTTCCTGCATTTCCATTATTGTGGCCCAGCCAGAGCCGAAAAGAGGCTTCAGGCCTCAGAACGCTCTGAAAGCTGTAGCTGCGTATCCTTGGCCTTGCACACTTGGGCCTCAGCCAAAGGGGCCCTGTCCGAGACAGTATTGAGCACGGTTATCTGCTTACTCCTACCGAAACCACATTCCTGCCTGGAGAAGGAGGGATAAACATGACATCTGCAAAGGAGAAAGCCTAGCCTTTCTGTCTCTTTTTGTGTGCTTACAAAGCTCACGTCAGTGAAAAGCCCATAGCCCCCGTGCAAGACTTCAGCAGTAAACGAAGAAATAAATGCCACATTGGCCCTTGGTGATGGGCAACCTATGTCACGAATCAGTCCCTGCTCTAAACTTTAGATATCAGATAATACAAGATGTGCTGGTCACCCTGACACTGAAGGCCTCACTTCTAGACTACAGACTCCCCGGTTGCATAGCAACCCTTTTTCACGTCAGTTACACGTCATGCTCGAGTTGAGCACAAGTAAGGCAAAGTTCCAGTAAAGTTCCAGCTGATCACGCAACCCCCTCTAGGCATCCACCCACCTATGACACTTACCTATTATCATCAAGTGGACGCCCACCTTCACGCCTACTTACACGCCCACATGCTCTTATCTCATTCTCTCTTGCTCCGCCTGAAGCGCTCTTGCTTACGTATATTATTACAAACATATATATACTGTACTCTGTGAATAAAGTTTGAGAATACCTTTTTGAGAACCCTGGTCCTGATCCCTTGTGGTGATGGAACTATTCTCCCTATAACTCGAGTTATTTGACTAAAGCCCTTTTGAACCTGATACCACGGACTCAGCCTTTTGCTTCATGTATAATTGTATCTAGAAATTCTGAAACTCGTAATAATTTATTTACGACAGCTTGGTTGCGGGCTCTCTTTTGACATTTCTTGATGATTCTTTTTGGGTAGTCTTGCACGTGTAGCTTGTTTTCCGGGTCTCTAGCTTGATCTTTAAAGTCCTTAATGGTACTGCAATTGCGTCTGAGACGTAGAAACTGGCTGTAGGGTAAGTTCTCCCTCAAAGGGCGAGGGTGAAAGCTATTATAGGAAAGTATGCTGTTCCGCGCTGTTGGTTTGTAGAAGGTCTTGATCTGCAGTATGTTGTTTTCTGTGTCGCTTGTTATATCTAGAAAGTCAAGTCGTTTTCTGTTTGATGTACATGTGAACTTCAGGCATTCGTCTCTACTGTTCATCCATGTTAGGAATTCATTCAGTGTATCCTGTGAACCTTCCCATATCATGATAACATCGTCAATGTAACGTCGCCAGAAACGTATCTGTAAGTGGAAAGGGTTACTTTGATTCTGTCCTTTGAGCAACAGTTCATACAGAATCAAAGTAACCCTTTCCACTTACAGATACATTTCTAATAAGTAAGGAATTTTAAAGTTCACCACATATGAGCACTTGCACGTCCCTCTCTCCTTTGACATCTGGACACTACTGGCACATCAGTTGGTCTACCTCCAGGCGGAGGACAGCATATATACAAAAAGAAACCCTATGATGATGCTGTGACAGTACACTGTGGCGGAGAACCAAGATATACCGCCCCCGACCTGTGTACTCATATGAGGGTTTTTTATAAAGTTATCCAACATCAAAGACCCTGATTTCACAGGACAAGTGATCCATTCTCCCACAACTTGATTATTTGTAGATAAATTGAACAGCCTAGAGATGGAGGACTTAATGTACAGTAGCCAGGGGATACTTAAGGCATCCTTCAAGGTTAAACAGTCTGAAATGATTGCTCTAGTAAAACCAGTTTCTTCCTTAGCCCATAAAGACGGCCCACAATAACAGAGGAGCTTCTAAAAACTGCAGGCCCACCTTGTGATATAAGATAGGATTTGATAAAAAAGAAGGTAGGCAAAAAGAAAAAAAAAAGAAAAATATTTTTTCTACTTCCAAGACAGTGCTCTTTGCATAACCCCAAAGACCTGCTCCATATAGGGCTGTTCTTACTCCTTTTGCTTTATATGTAGCTACCATATCGTTAGTTTGTCAGTTCCCCAATTTTAAGGAGAATTTAAATATCCCTAGCAAAGCCCTGCTCATTTTAGCTTTGATATTTAAAATGTGTTTGTGACCATGGGCCATTTCCCGCAAATAAAATTCCCTAATAACAAAATGAGTTCAGTAAAACAATTGGGGTGTTATCAATAAAAAAGTTTTTACAGGATTTATGCTCTTGACCACAAACCATGGTGAATGTTTTAGGTGTGTTAATTACCATTTTCTTTAAGGTCATAAATCTGCTAAAGCATTCATCAGTCTCTGCAGGCCAACTGGGGTTCATGCTAGTAATACCGCATGATCGTCATATAACAATACAGGCATCGGGTGACCAGCTGCCCGAATGTCATCTGCCTGCCCCAACTGCAGGCAATTATCTCCCCATTAATAAAGAAGGAAAATAATATTGGGGCTAGTACACACCCTTGTCGAATTCCTCACCCCACTTTGAATTTGGTTGAGCATTCCCCCTGGGGACCAAACTGAAATTGACTAGTTAGGTTCTCTTAAAGGCGGGAAATAAATCCAATTATTGGCCTGGTCGGTGGCAGTGGCTGCTGCAGGTGTCACTGGGGTTTGTGGTGCTGTCCCCAACAGGACCAGTAACCGGAGCAATTGGCCTTATCGTTAAGCAGGAGTCCCAGGCAAGGAAATGTATGCCTCTGAGGGTGGGCTGCAAGGCATTGGCTGCAGTGGCTGCCGCAGGTGTTTCTGGGGCTTGCGGTCCCACCCCTAACAGTGTAGGAGAGTAGGATCTGCTTCACATGTTTACACCCACTTTTTGCTGGTGTTTCACTGTTTTTCGACTTCAGCCTGGCTGGGACCCTGTAACTGAGGGCCCCAGCCTAGCTGCTTCCTCTCACAATTGATTGCATGTACTTCAGGTACACCACAGATTGGATCCTGAGGTACCCTTGTGAGTCCCTCGTATGTGGTATACTATGCATAGGTACCCCCAAGGACTATTAGGGGCTGAAGCAAGTATTATGCCACCCCTGGACAGCCACCCAAAATGACACCACAGGTCTGCTACTACAGCCTGGGTAAGGTGGTGCATGCACCCCTTACTGAGGTATAGGTTCACTATACCTCACCTATCACTGCACATACCAACCTATCAGTCACTCTTCTGGCATGCCTAAACAATCCTGAAGGCCAAGTGCTTGGTTATATGTGAGAGGGTGCCCAGGCATGAGCTGAGCCCCTCTGCAGCCTTCAGAATCTCTTCTACAGGGTTGTCAGTGGTGCAGCCTGACCATATACTCTTAAGTGCATTATATCTTAAACGGTTAATGCTAACTTTGGACTGGCTGCACGGAAACATGTCGTGTTTGGTGTCAAACACCTTGGAATCATACTCCCACATCACTTCTTAATGTGAGGGTATGATCCCACCCTTCTAGAGGGAGAGACATGGCAGTACTGGTATACCCGGTAGAAATCTAACGGAGCCATGGCATCACAAAATGGATGCTGCAGCCACAGACACAAGTCTGGCCTCCTGCTGCTGACCGAAACTCTGGCAGGGGAGGCCTGGACAATAGGTTTCCTATCACAGGGAGGTGTAACCACCTCCCAGAGAGGATTATGTGTATTGGGGCTGGGTGGGAGCACTCTGAGTGCTTTGAAGTCCTGCACTGGGGGCACATTTGGTATCCTTGTGCATAGTCCAGCTCAAACTGGTTCAGGGGCTTCCAACCCTGCTCTGGCGTGAAACTGGACAAAGGAAATGGGTGTGCCACCCCTCTTTCCAAACCCTCTCACAGGTGGGTCCCCAGAGCTAGTCCAACCCCTTCCTTAGGTATAAGTAAGGATCCTCTGTAACTAGAACTTTAGATATCCCTGGACGAAACTCTGAAGCTAAATCCTGGGACTTCGATGCTCTACTAAACACTAGAGGACTGAAGAAATCTCCCTTGGGATCAAGGAGTAACTCCCCTGCTTGGCAGGCAACAACGAAGCATTTTGCCAGTCTGCATCTCCGAAGCTCCAGCCGGACTCCGAAGTATTTGCAGCCCAGGAAGTGAATTTCTAGACATCTCAGAAGCTGATCCGAGTCCCCAGCAAAGCCCTCATGAGTAGCGTGGAACCAGAACTCCTGGTCACCGTGCACTTTTGCAAGTGCATTGACTTCTCTTAAATTCGTGCTTGGGGTTACTTGTAGCCCCCACCTTGAGCAGAAGATCCACTGAAGATCGTTGGCCTAGTCACCCCGAGTGACCCGTGGGCCACCATTTTGTGTTTCTTCTCAAGGTACCTTCGCGATCCCTGGTCCGTCGACTGGTGGGTCCGTGAGGGGGTAACTTTGATTTTCCTTGGGCTTCCCTGGTTGCTCCGGATGTGCCCTGAGTCCCAATCAAGTGGTGAGTCCCTCGGACCTTGTTGGTCTGCACCGGAGTATCTTTCTTCTTTACGCATGGGTTGCTGTTGCCATGGCTTGTTGTGTCCAATCCAGGCACCGATGCTGCAGCACTCGACATCCTTTGTGGGAAAGCTCGAATCCAGCTCCTGGTCATCCTCGACGCCTCCTGGTCCTCGTGGCTGAAGAGTCAAGCTTCACCTTCTTCACCTGAAACACCAAACATCAGTGGGCATCCGCCTATTGTATTCCTGGTCACTGGCAAGTGACCCAGACTCTGTCCCCTCTGCTTTCAAGTTCTTCTAATCTTCGATCCAGGCTTGGATCTCTTCAGACACTTCTCATCTTCCCGGCAGCAGCACTTCTTTGCCAGCTCACATTGAAAACGACGACGCAACCCGACACCATTTGACACCTATCTACCCGGCTTCCCTGGGTGAGGTAACACGAGTACTCCGGTGCTCCCATGGGTGTTGACCCTAGAACTTCCTAAGTCCCAAAGGGTTTGGTCCTGACTCATTTCTAAGTGTCCCTAATCTTTAAAACTCTAACCGCGACTTTCCCCGTAGAAGGTAACGGGAGCTCACGGATGTGTTCTCACACTGCACACGGCCCCCGTGGGTCCCCTGTGTCACTACCTTAGGTGGTTCCTTGGGGTCCCAGTGATTCTACAGGCTCTTGGCCTTCTGTCTAGTTAAGTCGTAGTTCTTATACCACTATTTTAGTACATGGTTTGGCTCGCCCCTAGGGCCTGACGTGTATTTGTGCTTATTACTGTTATATTTGAAGTGTAACTTATGTGTTTTGACCTATAGCCTCATAAAGAGACTAGGAGGGTGTGTTTAGAAATAAATACATATATGTTGTATATATACCTGGTGTGGTTGTATTTCATTTAGCCATTCAAGAGATTATAGACTGATAAAACAAGCTGATTTACATTCCTTCAAGACTTAGCCTGAAGGCTGCTCTCCATAGCTACCACTAGGATAGCTTTCAATAAAGGTTGTCTTTAACCTATAACCAATAAGGGGTTGTTTGGACTGGTGCAAGGTGCCCACTATAACTAGTGGACAGCATATACCAGGCCAACTTCTCACAAACAATACCTGAGCTATGGGTTTCCCAAGTACTTATTGAAGCATACACTGACACACCTATGCACACACTGATGCATTCACTCACATATTCACCCACTCACTCGTACAAACACTGAGACACTTTGGGTCTCACTGATACATGTACTGGCACACCCAAAAACACAGTAAACCACTCAGTAACACATTTACATACTCATTCATAAACACCCAGACACACAATAGACCTGACTCATACTCACACTAAGACACTCATGAACACTTTCATGCATTGGTTTACCCATGCAGTAACTCACTCATATATAGAGTGAGACACCCCAGGACACACTAACAGATACACTAACACACCCCTCTGCACACAGCGGACTACTTTCTCCTTTCCCCGCTGCCACCTGGACTGCCTCCACCAGCCTCTTTTGGGTAAGCTGTTAGGAGCAGGAGTGCCAGAAAGTTGAAGGTGGTGTTCTGCAGCGTGGGTGCTCTGCACATGGCCGACTGTTTCCTTGTTTCCCAACTGCAACCTAGGCTGCATCTACCAGTCTGCCCTGGGCTCGCTGTTAAGCACAGGAGCGCCATAAAGTTGGAGGCAGTGTCCTGTAGTACTGGATGCATATGGCTTGCACCCTGGTGTGGCCCGAGTGAAGATTCGCCCAAGAGCTGGCCCATCTGAGCTCATCCACAGCAAAATGAGGCTGGGCTGAGCCACCCCTTTTTCACTGGATTTTAGAGGCACCCAGGGGAACTGCTAGGGCTGACAGGGTGAGTGTTTGTTTTATTACTTACATTTTTGGCTCCTGATGGAATTGAATAAGTGTCTTTCATTAACAAACAAAGCAGCCTGATCTAGGAACTTATTTGGAGTGGACTCCGGCCAGTACATTATTAATGAATCATGGGGAAATTAAAGTGCACTGGGGGGGGTCCAAATATTACAAACAAGCCTCCCGGTTCAACCAACCTCGAATGATCTATTACCAGAGGGCTACTGCAGTAGTTGTGAACGAAATATAACTCACAGATAGGAGACTACACAGGGCAGCGGGGGACTTTTGATAAAACCCAGTGGTCTACATAGCTATATGCCTATTGATACTGAAGAACCATAGGGTCAAATGGTATCAAACCAACTTGTTGATGACCCAATGGAGCAGATAACGCCACAGGGGAACCCTAATAGGAGACCCAAATTGCCCCACAGCATTAGGCAATCTGAAGGGCTATTTGTAAAAAACACGCCAGCCTATGAAGAAGGATAAAAGTATAGCGAAAAGCAAGAGAAATGCCCTGGCCGGTTTACCAGTGTGCCCTCCGCTATCCTCAAAGTATATTAGTCAGTCCCCTGGCATGGTGAGGAGGATGGATCTGAAAAATTGTCAAACAAAGCTGGGTGGATGACCTTGTGGGGGATTTCCTTGGGAAAATCAAAGCAGTGATAAAGGAGGAACTTTTACCAACTCTGGCAAAATTATCTGAAGTTGAACAACTAATAAAATCTCATATCAAAGTGCTTCCCTCAACAAGGCAACCAGGAAACTCTAGTGCTGGTGGAGAGTCTAAAACAAAACTAAACTGCAAAACAGTGCAGCAACACACCAGAGAAAAGGATAATTCCTTGTATGTTCCAGTAGATGGGATCGATCCAACTAGCCCTATGGGAACAGCTCTGGGCCATATTGAGTAACGGAACACAAGTGAAATGAGTCTGACTCGCCAGGACAACAGGAAGAAGGACATAGCATCTATTGATACATGGAATCCAATCCACCTATGATTGTCCTTCCCCCTGAAACCACTCCCTGTGTGGTTGTGTTGGTAAGAGAATCAAGGTCTCAGAACAGACCCGACGGAAACATTTCCTGAGCTTTAAAAATAAGTGTATTAACTGGCTGAGACTGTATAGGAACTTCCCAATATCACTGGTTGATAATATGCTTTTCAACCGAAGAGTGAGCTTGATAGGAAAAGGGGTAAAGGACCAAGAAAGAGATTGTATTATCATTAACTTTAGAGACTCAGGGGTCATGTGGACCCTTCTACAGAATTAGATATATAGATATAAAGGGGGATCTGGTCTTCAAGAATAAACCTCTCCATCTGGGGTACTTTCACAAACCTTCTATTGGAGTCACCCAGACCAATACCCTGTTGCCAGACCTCAGAAGACTCCAGACCAATGAAACATACAACGTTCCCATTTTTAACAGGTTCGTGCTCCTTGACCAAGATAATTGACCGATGGTGAAGGGAGAGTTCTAACACCCACCCCACTCAACCAGGAATGCTTATTCGATGAGGGGGTAAACTTGATATTTCAACAAATAGCTGCAATACTGGGCCAAAGGGAACCAGCAACATGCTACTGAGTAAATGATCTAGAACTGAGAAGTCAGGTCTATTCCTCCTGTACAATACCTTCAGACACCAAAAGTCCTGGCAAAAACAGGAAGGAAAACAAAAAGAGTGGAATCTCTCAGCCCAGTAGATCACTAGAAACTACAGTAGTAAACATAGGTGAGACTACTAGTAATGAGGTTACTGGGAGCAAATCCATCCTGAAAGTAGTCTCTTGGAATGTAGCTGGAATGGGTTCCAAACACGGAAATCTGGATTGTGAAGCTTTTATAGAACAGTTTGATATATATCGCTTTGAGGAAGCCTGGCATTCCTCTCCCATTGAATAGCTGTGGTATGTCACATACGGTATAGCAGCAGTAGCAGGGGCTCATGGTAGACCCACTGGGGGCTTGTTGACCAGGGTTGGGATGCACATTGGAGTGCAGAGGAGTGATCAAACTACATTGTGTGTGTAAATATTACATTTCACAACAATCTTACTCTTAGTATATATAACATATATTTGAGACTCTCAGTAAGTAAACAGGAATACCCCCAACTAAGTCATCTTGCATCTCATATGGTAAAACTACCACCAGCAACTGTAAAATGATTAGGTGGTGACTTTAATTGTCAGATTGAGTCACTAGATATTTCTTGCTGTACTAGCCTCTCGTAAGAAGATAGACTTTGGGCAATTCCCAATCTAAGCCTCTGCCCTAGCAATCCAAATAAATGTGATAACTCTTAACCAGAGCATCCGAGCATGCAATGGTACGACAAATTCAGATAAGGTAGGGAATTCCCCCTTCAATAGAGCATCTAGTCCGAGTCTAATAGACTGAGGGATGTAGTGGCCTGGGGTGAAAGGCACTAGGACCCTGCACCGGACCACCAAACAGGAAGGAAACTGGACACCACTTCCGGCCAGGGAGTAGACAGGGCAGTACAAGGGAAGAGGGCATCAGGACGGAGGTGCATGTGGGCAAGGAAAGCAACGATACAAAATAAAGAAGAGAACAACACTTACCTGACTCCTGAGTGATTCCTGGGGCAGGGAGAACACGACAACTGGCGACGAGCAAGGTGGGATTTCAAAGCACCACCAAACACGTACACTGTGGTCCCTCGTGACTAAAGATTGGAGCCAGGAGCCCACCCTGGTCCGCCTGCCTCTGGAAAATAGAAAGAAGAACAGCTGTGACGTACGGAGCCCACCCAGTCGCAGGAAGAAACGGAGCCAGGAGCCAACCCTGTTCTGAACGCTAAGAATTGAGGCATCAGCGCAGGAGCCTGCCAGCTGCAGTGAAGACACGGTAAGAGCCCCCTCCACCTGCCTGAAGGCCAGCGGTGTCCTCGCCTCCATGAGGGAATGTCGAGCGCCTTAGTGGTGCACTCGACTGTGTCCCTGTCAACCGCCGCATCAGTCCGCCTCGCACGTAGATTTGAAGGCAAATCGCGCGTGAACACGGCGGCCGTTTTGGGACCAGGTGGGAACAACCAATCAGTGCCCAGGAAGACCCGGCGGCCATTTTGGAAGGTCAGACACCGGAAATCTTGGTCTCCCGAGATCTGGCTGCCATCTTAAGGACAGGCAAAGCAAGCCAATAGAGTGAGAGGAAGGCCGGGAGGCCATTTTGAAGTCGTGCAACCAAGAAAAAAGGTGAAATAAAGGGGAATTTAAAGGCCAGGAGGCCTGATTAAAAACAAATACAGAAAGAGTTGTGCAACTCAAAAGGAGAAAAAATGAAGTACACGTAAATTGTGACAGTGAAGTGGCAACAAAGTGACAGAAAGTGACAATAAATAAAGGCGGGAGTGCCACTGTCACCGCAGAAAGAAGGCAATCTCAGAAAAGAGGACTTGCAAGGGAGCTGCATGTCAGACAAAACAAAACAAAAAAACAAAAAAAGAAATAAAAGAAAAATGGTTAAAAGAAAATGGCAGTGGTCATTCAGCTTATGGGAAACACAGGCTGTCATCAGGTGGGAAAGGTGGATTAGACAATTCGAGCGTTACATGCGCGCCACGGACATTCTGAATCTCGCAGGGGATGATGTGGAGGACCTGCTCATAACATTTCCCAGCGATCAAACAGCAACATACAAAGGAGTGATACAGTGCCTCACATGGAATTCGACCCACAACGGAACATTGACTTTTAGAGGTACACCTATAAAACAACGTGTCAGAGAACAGAGGAGTCCCTTGACGGCTTCGCAACACGACTGTGAAAATTGGTCACATACTGTGAGTTCGACAAGTTTGACAATGGGCAGGCGATATGACTGCGCATCATTGAAGGTTGTCAATCTGTAGAGTTCCGTGCACGTGTCCTGAAGGAACTAACGACGCTGGAGAAGATATTGACCATGGCCCGCACGGAAGTGAGAGCAACAGTGCATGCCAAAGAGATGGAGCTAGGGAAAGAGAAGAGAGTGGAACAAGCAGATCGCATCACAGGAAACGGCAAGAAGAAAGAATACCCGGCGGCCTCGTCAGCAAAGAAAAATGAACAAACGTGCTACAGATGCAAACTCGACTTTCCGCATGTCGGTGCGTGCCCTGCAATGGGCCAGAGATGCAGGAAATGCAACAGGGACAATCACTTTGCAAGCGCCTGCATGAGCAGGCAGTTCAAGAGCGAGAGGGGCAGAGTGGCAAGACCACGGATGACCACCAGTACCACCAGCCGGTACGCCAGGCACATGGAAACAACGAATAGCAGTTCCTCTGATGAGTCAAAAGAAACGGCAGCACCTGTGAACGTGGGACGACTGTACCTAATGTCAGATGCCCCCAGGGACGACCGGAGACCAGAGCACATTCATCTCATGAAGAAGCATCAAATAAAGAAAACTGCAACCGTGGACATTGAAGTAGGGCAACATAGTACACAGTTCGTACTTGACAGCGAGGCCACATGCAACATCATGTGCATTTCAGAGTATGAGAAAATGAAAGTGAAGCTGCCGCTATCACCGTCCGCTGTTGATGTGTTCACGTGGGGCTCCAAGAAGCCGGTAGAAAACATGGGGAAGTTCACAGAGAAATTAACTTACAAGGACAGGTCCTGCCAAGAAGAGATACATGTGCTGAGAGGTGACATCTCAGCACCATGCCTGCTAAGCAATGTCACGGCGCAGGTGATGGGTCTACTAGCAATGACATACCACATGTCGGAAAAAAGGAACATTCTACAGCAACATCTGGCCCTCCTGCACAACATCATCGGCGGGTAAAAATACACCTGCAACCACAAGTTGAAGAGGAAATTAAAAGTTTACTGGCCCAGGACTTCATTGAGCCTGCAGAAGGGCCGACAGCATGGGTGTCTCCAATAGTGGCAGTCCCAAAAAAGAACACCTCCAAGATCAGCACATGTGTGGACATGAGGGTACCGAATACAGCAATCGAGAGAGAACGCCACCCAGGGCCACATCTAAATGAGATGATTAGCTGTCTCACTGGACCCTGCCAGTTCTCGAAGTTAGATTTGTGCAAAGGGTACCACCAACTAGAGCTGGATCAGCAGTCAAGATACATTACCACGTTCTTCAACGCACATGGGCCTGTTTCGATACAAGAGACTGAGTTTTGGTATTTCATCGGCTGCAGAGATATTTCAAGACACCATAAGGCAGGTGATAAGGCCAGTGAAAAACAGCCTAAACTATAGTGATGACATTCTAGTATTCGGGCGGTTGGATGAGGAACATGACAGGGCCCTGCATCAAGTATGCCTACAGCTGGAACAAGCAGGATTAACATTAAACGCAGACAAGTGCGAACTGGGGAGAAGTGAATTGGTATTTTTTGGACACATTTTCTCCAAGAAAAGAATGAGGCCGGATCCCAGCAAAGTAGAGACACTGAGAAACGCGAGTCCCCCGAAGGATGTCGCAGAAGTAAGGTCATTTCTGGGGCTTGCTATCTACTGTGCTCACTACATCAAGGACTTCGCCACGGTGAGCACACCGCTCCGAGAGCTAACACAAAGCAAGGTCAGAAATTAATTTGGTCACAACTATGTACTTGGGCATTTGAAGCCATCAGAGAGGCTGTAATGACTGTACATTATCTTGCCTATTTTGCCCCTTTGCTATGCACCGAGCTGATGGTAGACGCCAGCCCAGTTGGTCTAGGAGCTATACTAGCGCAGCACCAGCCGGGGAGAGATTCACCAAGAAAGATTGTTGCATATGCAAGCAAGAGCGTATCTGACATTGAGAAGGCATACTCCCAAACAGAAAAAGAAAGCAAGGAGAACATGACAAGGGCCTGACGTACGACCATTCACTTTAGCAAATCGCAAATTGCACTGAATTGCGACTAGCAATTTGCGACTCGGTAAAGTGAATGTACAACAGTGTCTCAGACACTGTTTGCGATTCCAAAAGGGGTCGCAAATTGCATGCCACATCAATATTCAGGAGGCAAGCACAATTTGTGACCCCATTGGGAATGGCTTGCACTCACAGACATGGTGGCCTGCTGGGGTCAGCAGACCACCATGTCTGTGACTGCTTTTGAAATAAAACAGTTCTCTTATTTTAATGCAGCCCATTTGCCTCAAAGGAAAACAGGATGCATTTAAAAAAGAAAAATGAAACTTTTTTGTTTCATTTTTTAAGGGCAGTCTGTGGTCCCTGGGACCACTGCCTGCTCTTAAAAAACATTTTCACACCCATTCACAAAGGGGAAGGGGTCCCCTGGGGATCCCTTCCCGTTTGCGAGTGGGTTAGCACCTACTTGAAGTAGGTAGTAAACTGCGAGTGTTTTGCAGCCAGAAATGTGGTCCAAAGCAATCATACATTGCATTGAGACTCACTATTAATAGCGAGTCGCAAACCTTATTTTGTGAGTCGGTAATAAGGTACAGACTCGCAAAATATGGTTTGTGCATAGGGCAGACCCAATTTTGCAGTCGCAAACGGGTCGAATTACCATCTGCATCCGCGAAAATGGTCGTCCATCTGCACCTATATTCTGATGGATGTTAGATTATGGACCTGTGTACTGGATATGATAGTGACCAACAGAACTGACAGAGACAATAACATAACATAACATAACAAATCGTTCATTGAGCCTAAACATGAGTAAAGATGTAGTTACAACTTTTCATCCCCTAGATAATAGACGCCAGTTATCAAATAATAAGCGTAGGACCAAATTGCAGTCAGTGAGGCGCTTGGAGGAAACTATGAGGCATAATTATAGCCTAGTTTAAAGGGTTTTAGGGGCTTAATATAACCTAGACCTTGATCTGAATCAAGCACATGCTCTGAAAGTAATCGGGGAGATCTTTGAGGATCTCAAAGATGTATTTCATTCAGAAGTGGGGAAACGGGGCAAAAAAAGGAAAGTACCCTCCTAATATAACAAGCCATGTAGATTGGTCAAAGTAGCCTAGATAAATGTCTTAAAAATTAAGGATAGATGGGAGAGCCTAAAATATAGAAGAATATTAAAGAGCGCAAAAAAAGAATGGGATCATGGTAAGTGGGAGCAGCTTTTGACTGCAACAAGAGAAAAAAATATAACCTTTTGGAATCTGCCACCAAGGGTAATGTGGAAGTAATCACCAACCTGAATTCCAACATATCGGCAGAGGCAGGGATTTCCAATTTTTTCGAGTATATATTGAATCCTGCAATGTTTCCAGTTTATAAAAAGGGTTGTCCTCTAGATCTGGCAAAGTACAGGCCCATTAGCCTAATAGACAATATTCAAAATATTTTTAGCAGGGTCATTTTATTCCGGCTCCAACAAAATATAGATGATCAAGAAGTCTTATGTTGTTTGCAGGCCGACTTTCCACCTCGTACATCAACCATAGATTACATTTTTAGACTCGAGTTAATGTATTCGAAGACTGTAATAATCAATGAGAGAAGACTTTATTCTGTATTTGTGGATCTGGGAGCAGCTTTTGATTTGGTGCCAAGTGTCACTCTAAAGAACGTCTTGGTTGAGATGGGGATGCATGATTACATGTGCAGAAACATAGAGACTCCATGAGTCTAATTTTTCTTAGGTCCGATGTGGTAGATTAGGCAAACTGTCGGAGCCTTTCCCCGTGAACAAACGTGCCCAGATTGGGTGCTTTTGGGCCCGACCCTTTTTGTGTTGTTCATTATTGGTCTGGTTAATTATTTAAAGAAATACAAAAATGATGCACCTAAATTAGCAAACATGAGGGTTCCTGCCCTCACGTTTCCATTGACACTCTTTTCTTGGCCAAGTTGCCGATGTGGATCCAGAAACTATTGGACCAGTTCAGCATCTTCTGTCCAGACATGGGGTTGGAAATTAATGTGTCTAAGAACAAGTATATGGTTTTCAACCAATGTCATTCAACTCAACCAAACCCAATATTAAATGTAGGGTCCCATTGGAACAAGTTTAATTGTTTCGATATTTGGGTGTCGCTCTTAGTAGATCGATGGATTGGGCCCATCATCTCCGCAAACAAAGGATCAAACTGGATCAACAGATAGAAAGGTTGAAAAAGATATATTGGGGACTTCATTTTTAAAAACACACTAAACCACTAAGTAACACATTTGCACACTCATTCATATACACTCTAACATACCCTCAGACTGACTGATACATACATTAAGACACTCTTGTACACTTTCATGCATTGGTTGACTCACACAGTAACTCACTCATATATATTCACTGAAAAAAACATAGGTTTCACACACGTTATAGTTAGGAATTAGCATTTAAAAAGCCTTGCAAATTCACTTAAAAAAACCATAGGTTTCACACATGTTATAGTTAGGTGGATACTTCACTCGTAAAAAACCAATGAAATTCCCCCGTTATAGTTAGTTCAGATAACTATAACTCACGCGACCGCCACTCTGTCACAAGGATGATGTCATCAGTGATGTCATGAGTGATGCCACTGACCATGTCATGAGTGATGCAATATGTGACGTCATGAGCAGTGGATTGCGGGCGCGCGAGTTATAGTTATCTGAACTAACTATAACGGGGGAATTTCATTGGTTTTTTACGAGTGAAATATCCACCTAACTATAACATATGTGAAACCTATGGTTTTTTAAGTAAATATATATATATATATATATATATATATATATATATATATATATATATATATATAGACTGAGACACCCAAGGACACACTAATAGATACACTAACACACCCAACCAGCCAGTCATGCCTTGACAGAGTCACTCAGTCATGCAAATCTGAAACACCCATGATACATTGATATATACACTGACACACCCATGGACATGCTGATGCATACAGTGACACTGCCCCAAACACAATGATACATACACTAATTCACACAGGCATACACTGCTATAACGATGGACATACTATTTCATGCACTGAGACATCTGGACTGATTAAGACACACACTGATACATCCAAGCACACACTCATTTATCTAGTTACAGAACCAAATATAACCTTACACATACACTGACACAAGCAGGTACACACCTATACATTCAGTGCCACAGCTGGGAACACAGTCATACATAGATTGACACACCTATGAACACAGTCATTGATAGACTGACATAGCCAGGCAGACACATGTATACATGCACTAAAACACTCATATACACACTAATGTATTCACAGACACCCAAACACACACTGACGAATGCACTGTCACACTGATGACAGACTGACACACCCATATACACAAGTTTTCTGCTGCGAAACATCCACACACACAGCAAGACATACACTGACATATCTAAACACAGTTAATTAAGTACTGCCATACCCCCCACAGACAGATACACTGACACGCCAGGGCACACACTTACTCATACAGTTACACACCAAAGCACACACTCATGTATATACTTACACTCGCGGGGACACAGTGATACATACACTGACATACCTGTGCAGATATGTATTCATGCACTAACACACTCAAACACACTGTAATACATGCATTAATGTGATCCAGTCTGGAGCAGTCCCCTTTATGCCGGCTTCGTAGAGTCTTTGTATCAGAGTGTCATGGTAAACTAAGTAAAAGACAGCCAAGAGATCCAAGGGAAGTAGCGCAGCAACCCTGTTGCGGTCAACTGTGTTCTTCAGGTCAGCAACAGGGGTGTATTCCTTGCCTCTTCCTGAATGGAATCCTGTTTGGAAGTTTGAAAGTATGGCATTTCTTCAATGAATTGCGGCATCAGAGCGAATGGTCCATTTGTAATTGGTCTGTAGTTGTTAGGGTGCAGCGGGTCCAAATTTGTTTTCTTCAGCAATGGGCATATATATAACTTTTTGAGTTCTTCTGGAAATATTACAGAAGTTAAGGAATTGTTAATGATTTTTCTTACCGGTGTGGCAGCAGAGGTTCTAAGAAGAATTGTTTCGAAGGTTTGCAGAGGACATGAGTCAGATGGGCTACCAGCTGGCCTGCTTGCTTTGACCAGGTCCATAAATTCATCATGTGAAATGTTTAGAAGGAATGGAGTGGCTGGGTTAGAGTATTCTTGGATTGTTGATTTGAAAAAGGGTCTGTGCTGGTGCTTTTTCCTCATTTTAAATATGAGCCTAACATGTCTGCTTTGTCTTTGTAATGAATTGCCAGTTTGTCTGTGAATTCTTGATTAACAGGAAAAAGCTCCTTCTAGACAATTTGGTTTACAAAATTCATTCAGAGTTTTATGGAATTCTTAATTTACACATTTAGCATTTGGAATTTTGTCTGAATAGTACCTTTTCTTAGCTTTTTTGATAGCTGACTTGTATAATCTGTTATGTTTCTGTAGGTGACATTTGTCTTGATTGATGATTGTTTTGAGCCAGGCATGTTGAAGCTTTCTAATTTGTTGTTTTATCTCTTATATCTCTGTATTTCTCCAAGGTGCTTGTTTTCTTGCTTCCTATTGAGTCGTTTTCAGTGGTATTATGATATCAAAAGCTTCCTGTAGCCACTCATATAGTTTTTGAGCGGGAATGTATTGTGTCTAGATCTGTACTGAATGTAAGTTGTATTTGTAGGTGTTACAAATTGAGTTTATTCCATGGTCGATAAGTGGATGCACGTAAGGTGGTTTTAGGTGTGTCGTTTTGTGTTGTTTTATGTTGTAAAGCAAGCACATTGTGGTCTGACCATGTGACTGGAGCCATTGTTTGAAAGGTGACTAGTTCTGCATTGGCAAAAAATGACATCTAGGATGTGTCCAGCAATGTGTGTTGGTTTTTGGAAGATCTGATGCAAGTTCAGTGCATCTAGGCTAGCAATGATTGTTTTTACATGGGGCATATTGGGTTTTTCAAACCAAATGTTGAGATCACCCAGAATACATAGGTTGGATTGTAGTGTTATCTGGTTTGAAACCGTGTCTAGAAGTGTGTCTGGAAATGTTGCATGGCTAGGTGGAGGTCTGTAAAGAAGCAGGAAGTTACAGGAGGAAGATGATGTAGGATTGCAGCTGGTGAAAAGGGCCTCACAATATTTTATGAAGACGTGGTCAGCTTTAGTGATATGTAAAGTTTGTCTGAACACAACAGCTAGGCCACCTCTTCTTTTGCCTATATGGTTTTGGGTAATAGTTTGATAGCTTAGAGGAAAGGCTTCATGCAGGACTGGAGCCATTTCCTCTCCCAACCATGATTCAGTTATGAATAGTATGTCAGGTATTGCATCAGTGAGAAGGTTGCAGATTTGATATTTATTTTTGGGGAGCGATTGAGCATTTATTAGTAGACAGTTTAGGGTATGTGCTTTGGTGATAGTTTGACTTTGTTTTATAGAAGAGTGAACAGTATTTAGTGAGCTTGTAGCAGGTGTGTCCTTAGTGTTTGTCTGAGCTGTATGAGGATAGCAATTGTGTAGCTGTTCTGCATCATGTTCCTCGCCCAGCAGGCTAAGAAGGCATTTTGATGTGTGTAGGTGGTGGAGAAGGTGGTTGAGAGTTAGCTTGTGCACTGTGTTGTTTTTGTAGTGTAGCCTTGTTGTGCAGTAGCCATGTAAAGAGAAGTTATGAGGTGTGGCATGTTGCTTATGTTGCTTATTTTATTTGCGTCGGTTTAGGGAGGGTGGTGTATGAGTTAGGGGTTGGCAGTACAGCATTTGGGTCATGTGGTAAAGTTCTAAATTGTCCAATGAGACGCTGTTAAAAGATAGTTGCTTTGTTAATGTATATGTGTTAGGTGTGGGGGAAGTGAGAAAGCTTGGCATTGGAGTTTGTTCATTTGTGTAGTCTAAAAGGTGGGTGTATGTCTGTAGTTTGTAAATGAAAGTATTATGAGGTGTTGCACGTGAGAGATTTTGTTGTGCTGGTGCACATGTTGTGTTTTGTTTTTGAGGAGTAGTGAAGCAAGGTGCTGATGTAATTGTTTTATGAGATGTATTTGTTTATATGGTATTGTTTGTGAGTGGTAGTTTTAAGGTAAATGGGGTTATGATGTGTTTGTGAGTAGAGTGTATGTTTTATCAAAAGGGGATGAAGTTGAGTTAAAAGTGTATGTCTTAGACTTGATTGCTGCAAAAGGTAATATGTGTGGTGCAATGGAATATAAGTATTGTACAGTTGTGTTATTGTGGAGGAAATAAGAGGAGGGTGTTGGTTGGAGAAATGATGGAAGGCTGAGTAAAGGTTTGTTAGTGACAAAAAGGGATCTGATGGGAGTAATTAGAGCAGGGAGTTTGTGTCTAGATGGGATATAGCTGAGTATGGTGTGGAAGTGGATTGTGTTCGTGATGAGTTGATTGGTTAGTGGTATAGGATAGAGTTGCGTACTGTTTGTAGGTGAAGGTGAACATGTGTGGTACCTGAGAAAGAAGGGTGCATAGATTTGATTTCTGGAGTTTTTTAGTGGCTTCTGAGACATAGAATCTTATCTTGGGTTAGTTTGTAGTAAATGAGTAGAGTATATGTGATGTGAGTGTGTTACTCTGGTTGTGGATGGGGTAGGGTGGGTGCTGGTGACTATAAATTTGGGCAGCATTTCTGACCCTAGTCCGGACCAGTTTTGAACAGGCTCAAACAGGCAGTGGTTCTTGTCCTCCCAGCACTTGGCCTCAATGCCTGGGCTGAGATGCCCTGATCCCTGAACTTCAATAGCCCTAGTTGTCAGGTGACCCCTTCAGTCAATGGCAACCCTAGCCCTAACACTAACCAATCAAAACTCTTGCCTTAAGCCCTAGAACCAGTAGGACAGCAGTTTACTATAGCCAATCACAGCCCTAGTCCCAGCAGCCAATCAGGCACAAAACCCCAAGCCCTGTTCAATAGAAAGTCAGCTCCAGCCCCAGCATTAGTCCCAAACCTAGTCTCAACCCTGGTCCCAGCAGCAAATCATACAAGAATCCCTGAGCCCTACGTCCAATAGAAAGCCTATCCCCAGATTCCAATCCAAAACCCTAAACCAATCAGATCACTAACCCTTAGCCCTACAATAATAGAAACACTGACACAGAAACCAATTGGCACCCTCAAATATGCAACCATGAAAACACTAACCCTAATCCAATAGAAACACAAGATACAACCACCAATCAGTGCACACATACAGAATCCAATAGCAGCATATAAGGTCCCTGGAACCTCAGGCAATGTTTGCTGGCCAGGGGGCTGGAAGCTGCTCCTCAAGTCAGAATCTCTAGGAGACAGGCAGGCTCATTGCGCACTCTGGAGTTCTTCAGGTAAGGCCTAACAAACTTCACCCCCCAACAATACTATTTTTCCAAAACTTTACTCACTCTCCTAGACAAGCATTGGCATAGCCAATAGGTCTCGCATTTGGGACCTTATAAGTATTTAGTTATGCAGCAGGTCCCAAAGGCAAGACCTATTGGCTATGTCAGTGCTTGTTTTTAATCATCTGACTTTGACCCGGGGTAAGGGAGACAGAGAGCGAGACAGAAAAGGGATGGAGGAGAAGGATGAGGAGATTAAAAAATATAGGCAAAAAGCGAGGACGCAAAAGAACCAACATGAGTGAGATAAAGAAAGTGAAGTGTAGGGTGTGGAAGAAAAAGCAATGCTGAGGAATCAAAACCAGACTACCCTGGTGCTCACAAGCCGCCAGCCCTTGGCAGCATGGAGCCGCTGCACACAGTTATGATCATGCCATCGGCACTCTTTTGACACATCTTTCATCTCTGCTGCAGGGTAAGCTGCAGCATGTATTCCCAGATTAAAGAAACATTGACAAAGGCAATATGTCTGGATTTAATGAGCTGGTGCAAGAGAACCTCTACCCACACCACCCATTGGGGCTGCAGTGAATTGGAGAGGTCACATCTCACCCGTCCAGTGACTGTTCCACGCGAAATCACAACGGCCAAGGTCATTTCACTGAGGAGGCTAGGTGGGTTAGTGCACCTACTGCAGAGGAGGGTGTGTGTGATTGTCTAACCTACAAAGGTTTCATGTCACAGACGTCACTCTCGATGCACGTACGCAGCGGAAGCAATTATGTGTGAGAGAAAGGCATGAGGTGGGATGCCGTGGGCATGATGGTGAACATTTTCATAGCCTTGCGAGATTTGAGAGGCACTCTTGGGTCAGGCTGCCTCAATCTAAAGGTACACAACAGAAAGGGCAATGTAAAGGCATGTTTACACTCCTGACTAAACAAGAAATAAAAACAGATCGAAACGAAAACAAGTAAAAAAAAACAGATGGCCCCTGTGCGCTGAACGTTATAGTGACCGCGAGCAGGCAAAACAGCTCTTTTCAAGCACTCGTGCTTGTGCTGGCATCCACCTTGCGGGAACGTGCAGCGGCATGCGGGCCATCTGTTTTCAATTAGGTCTGCGTGAAATGGCAACACAAGCCTGGAATAATCACCTAGAACGTGTACAATAAAAAGTTAATATTTACACCGGCATAAGTTAAAAGCACCACTCCTCTGAAAAGCAAAATACCCTTAACAACATAAGATAACAGATAACCAAAGCCTGCTTAACCTCAAAATGGCACCAGGCGAGTGTGGCAAAACTGGACTTTGGGTCATCTCACAGTACCAGTCTAGCCAGAATGGAAGTGTCCGCTTAAGTTCTTGATATCACAGCATGTAGCTCCCCTAAATGTACCAGAACAGCCCACAATGTGGAACAGCTCCCATATGTCCGGTATGGAGGGAGATGGGAGGGGCTGCCAAATCCGAGGAATACTTTGCAAGATGTCCCAGTCGGTAGCACTACAACAGTCTGCATTTTTTGTTTATATGTTTTTAAATATAAATGTCCCTTCTGTTTATGGGCCCAGCATTTGGACTACACCTTAGTGACAGCAAACTGACAAGATGCAAACTGACTTACTTGCATACTATTATTGCATCAATAAAGACAAGAGTACAATGTGGGGAACTATGACCAACAAAAACAATACCTTTGTTTTGTAACTCGCTGCCAGTTGCATGCGTGCTGTTGGATAGACAACAATAGAATACACACACACACACACACACACACACACACTTGTGCATACCAACGGTATACAAAACCTAACGAAGCTCATGCAACAGGGAGCAAATGGCAGTAGCAACACTAACATAGACGATTACACTTGAAACAAAATAATACGTTTTGCACTTTGACGGAACCAAATAGGTGTAATCCTTGCCAAGGACTGTAAATCGAAGACGATTTATTTCCTTGAAACATGGCGAAGACAACCTACAGTGACAGGTGCGTGTCATATGTGGTCTATCGATTCATTCTGTAGCTCACTGCACCAAAAACGGCAAATAGTGAAACAGCAGAATGCCAACAACACTCTGTCCCATACATGTTCTACATATGCCTTCGTGGAATTTGGATGAAAGTGTTAATGCAGGGACAGCTAATGTAGCTCAAAGAAAAGACTGTATTAATAGAATATGGCGAATTTGGGAAGGGAGGAAAATAAATTAATTTGTGCGATTCAAACGAAGAGAAGGGCCGTTTGCGAAAAAGTTGTTCCAGATATGCAACAGGCACTTAAACGTGCCTCGTGCAAACACAAAACAATAACCAAAAAAATACCCAGAGAGCCTATATTATTTGGCAGAGAACGCCAGTGTGTGGAAATGTGCAGCTGCTCTTTAGCAGTGCGGAGAGGTTTTACCACTTTATGAAACATGCGCTCATTAATTTCCACACTGGGCAAAGGCCCATTGGCATCCCACCTCTCAGAACGGAGAGATTAAGTAATAGGCCAACACGCTCAGAAGATAAACCGATGGCAAAGCGACGGCAACACAAGCAGTTGAGAAGGGATAACGAGGGCAACCAGGCAAATGCAAACAGCTGTTTTCAAGCACTCGTGCTTGTGCTGGCATCCACCTTGCGGGAGCGAGCAGCGGCACATGGGCTTTCTGTTATCAATTAGCGTGTGCGCTGCTGCTAGCTCCCGCAAGGTGGATGCAAGCACAAGCACAAGTGCTTGAAAAGAGCTGACCAATTTCTAAAGGTCATCTCCTAGCGCAACGCATGCGCGCTGCCTAGGCGAGACTTAACAAAAAATGGGTGTACAATACCTAATAAACTACAGCTTAAACAAATGACAGCAGATTACTGCTGTGCCAGAGCACAGTGTGTTTAGTCTCTGCTGTATAATATCTATGTTGCTAAGAAGGGAGGAGGGCAGTCAATCTGGTTTTACTTACTTGCTGAGAAAAAATGGGAGCTGGGGTGGATTGCTTAACACACAGGTCTGAGCACAGATCAAGGGAGAAACTAGGGGGAAAAATCAGGTAGTCACAGGAAATTTTGAAAATACAACAGATTTTGGACTGCAGAGCCCACAATGCAACAGGTAAAATGAAATAGTGATGGGGAAGTCAAAACTTCAAATTTCTAAACAAATTGTTTTTTAAATTTCAGGAAAGAGACAGCTCAAGTCTGCCTTCTTGCCACCTCCTGGTACTTGGATCAATCTTGCGCAGGGGGAAACTGCAGCTCACAAAATGAAGGTGAATGTTTTGGATTCACCCAACAAACCCTTAAGGGGCCTGGGAAGGTGTGAGAGGAGAGCTCAGGGTTGCCTCAGAGTTAGGGAGACAATCAGCAAGCTTAGGCTGGTGGGCTGGAAGCTGCTCCTTAATTCTGGAAATCATAGGAGACAGACAGGCTCAATCAACACTCTGGAGTTCCGCAGGTGAGAGCTTAACATATAATGCTGAGTCCATCACTTTGCCACATATATCTAACCTAGGGCCAATTAATGAAAGTAGCTCAACTGTTGAACTAAGCAAGCCTATCAGCTTACTTGTATGTGCCTGAACACTAGATCAATGGTTAAACACCAGATTGAAATATTTCAGTTGCTTGAATCTGAAAGCCAGACATTTTATTTTTAACTGAAAACAGGATATCTACTGAATTGTCCCCTAACATCTTAGCTGCTCTCGCAGAAAATTACTACCTACTTTATATTAACCATCCTACAGGTAAATAGGTGGAGACGTAGCAGCTATTTTTTTTTTTTACTTTTCCAGTCTTCCATCACTTGGCATTACAGCAGTCTTTAAATGAAACTCAATTCTCTATATCTTCAACATGTGTCATATTCCCCATTTCCACATTTCCTGGTGTAACACATTTCTCCTCTAGTAATTGACTACGCTAAAACTCTGGTAATTGGGGATTTTTAATTATTAGGCTAATGGGGAAACAGGCAGGCAATCTTCTCTGGACTTTACTGACTTGCTAAGCAGTCTGAACTTCAAACACCAAGTGACCTCTCCTACTCATATCAAGCGGCATACATCAGGTATGGTCTGTCGATTTATCAGTCATTAGCCTCTTAGTCATGCCCTGTATATGGTCAGATCATTTTTAATTACTTTAACGCTTGTTGACTTGGTTCTTCCTAACCCATCGCTCGACAAAGGAATACCACCTAGGAACCAAGCCCGCGTTAATATTGACTACTTTTGCAATTCATTAGTAACAACCTTACCCAAAACATATTTCAACATTATCTAATATGAAGAAGGTATGACGGCCTGGCTAACAGAAGCCAGTAATGTGCATGCTCCTCTTCGGAAAGCCAGACTGACGAGGTGCCATGACGCATCAGAATGGTTTTCTGAAGATTTAAAACTTGCAAAACTCGAACTTTGCCGGACCCGAAAACAATTGGCATAGGGCTTATTCACCTAGAAAAAAAGAAAGTTGATCTATCTCATCTTAATTTTTTTTACATCATTTATACCAGCTACATCTGTTGTATTTTCTAGAAAAATCATGATTTGAACAAATAAATCTAAGGAGATCTTTGGAATCAAACCCCGACAGAGTGACCATGACGATTCGGCCCATAAAAATCCTTTGTAATGCACTTAACTCCTTTTTTATATGCAAAATTAAAGCAATTAAAGACAGAATTCATGTAAGTTCCCCTCCTGTGGAAAACCCAACCAATGATAAAAACCCAATCATAATTTCTGAGTTACCCACCATCAGCAAGGTGCGCCTCATGGACTTGCTGACCAAAGTCAAATCGGGATTTCACACTGATACCTGTCCTCTGGAGGTACTAGAAAAAGTGTTTTCCCTTTTTCCGGACCCAGCTCCCTCCCTCCTCAATGATTTTTTGAGCCAAGGTGTGGTTCCTAGCTCTTTTAAAATGGCGATAGTGGTCCCATTATTAATGAAATCCATTGATGACCCACGTGTTCTGAAGAACTACTGCCCTATATCTCTGTTTCCTAATTTAGCAAAAGTGTTAGTAGCACATGTTGCCAGATGCTTATGCTCCTTCCTAGAGGAAACACACTTTCTTAACCCTCAAGAAGCAGGCTTTCAGCCAGCCTATTTGACACAAAGCTGTCATCCTATCAGTCATAGATGATGTAAAGTAAGAAGCTGATAGGGGCACCAATCAGGGGCTGGTACTTCTTGATCTCTTGGCAGCTTTTGACATGGTTGACTATGAACTTCTAGTCAACTATGTTGGAGACGCAGGCTTACAAGGTGTGGCACTTCATTGAATTATCTCCTTCTTGAAGGACCACTCCCAGTTGGTCATTCTGGCTCTTTCTAGCTCTTCTTAGGCCCAACTCACTTGTGGAGTACCTCAAGGGTCTTCTCTGTCCCCCCACCTTTTCAATCTGTACATACATCCCCTTTTGTACTCCATGACAAAAATGTAGGTAAATCATTTTGTGGACGATATGCAACTGCTTTTTGCTATCAACAACTCACCAGAATCCAAAGAAACCTTTCAAAATATGATACCATTCATCCGTGATTGGGTGAACAGTAATCAACTCAAAATAAACTCGGACAAGACAGAGCTAGTCATAACCAGAAGTCAAAATGATTTGTGGAATTCCACATTCTGGCCAGCTGCAATGGGTACACCGCCAGCCAAAGAGTTAATTTAAGACCCTCGAAGTTTGCACTGATATAAATCTGTCCATGAAACCCCAAGTAGGGGCAGTGATCTAGTCTTGTTTTTTTATTGCTTCAGAAAATTCGAAAGATAGGTAAATTCATTACCTGTGAAGCTTGTATCCAGGTCATCATCGCAATTAGTCATCTCAAGGATAGATTATGCAAATTTGCTTTACCTGGGCCTCCCGGAAGGTCTCAATCGTAGATTACAGCGGGCACAAAACCAGGCAGTCATATTAATCCACCAACAGCCAAGAAAGTCCCACATCACCCCGATGAGGAAACTACACCTACTTCTGGTAAAACAGCAAGCTGTGTGTAAGACTTGATGCATCATTTTTAAACCTCTCTATAGTTGCAGTCCAGCATTTATCTCTACCCATATCCAAATCCACTCACCTGAATCTCCCCACTATTCCCTCCTTTAAGGGAAAGAGAGTTGGCTGCTCCAGATTTTCTATTTTCGTTCCCAGGATCTGGAACTTCCTCCCACTGGATATCAGGACGACTTCTTGCTACATTAGAATTTGACAACCTTTGAAGACATGGCCCTTTAAACCTGCATATGACTAAAAGCAACTAGCGAGCTATCAGCAGTTAATGAACTATTTGTTGGAGAAGCCTGGTAAGAAAGCTGAAGCTGAATCCAAAGGTGTTCATTTTGAAACATACCCTGGAAGTCTTGCCAGAATTGTATTCCGGTCCATTTCATGCGTAATGACAGTCTGCAGATTCTATGATTGCTTTTGAGGATATCTGTTTGATGGAGTGCATTGGGTCTGTGCATACAAATAATCTGAACCTCACTGTATTAAGTGCACTAAACTAATAGTAGTCTGTTTTAGGTGTGCTCAAAATGTTTGAGCAGGGTATTGTGAATTAAAAAACATTGCTATTTATACAGGCCGTTTACCAAGGCCATTCATAAAAAAACTAGGGTTGGGCAGAAAACTACACTCCGCCAGCATAGCAGATAAAGCCAGCCACCCCTGCTCACCAGCCTGGTCCCTGCTTCTGAAAGCAGGCAGGCCGAGGAGAGCCACCCCGGGCTCCGGTGGACCCCTGTGTCTCCAGCGCCCAGACCCTCAGCTGGCTTGCAGGATGGGGGGCTCCCACATCCCAGGGCCCACCGGACGGAGCACGAACCCCGGGCCCGGTCCCAGCTTCCAAACCCTAGCCAGGCCGGGGAGAGCCTCCCCGGGCCCCGGTGGACACCCTTCCCAGGCGCCCGGACCCTCAGCTGGCTTGCAGGACGAGGGCTCATGCACCCCAGGGCCCACCGGACAGAGCATGAGCCCCGGACCTGGTACCAGCTTCTGAACAATAGTCAGCTCGGGGAGACCCTCCCCGGGCCCCGGTGGACACCCGTCCCCAGCGCCTAGACCCTCAGCAGGCTTGCAGAATTGGGGGCTCCCACATCCTGGGATGGAGCACGAGCCCTGGGCCCAGTCTCAGCTTCCGAACCCTAGCCAGGCCAGGGAGAGCCTCCCCGGGCCCCGGTGGACCCCTGTCCCCAGCACCCGGACCCTCGGCTGACTTGCAGGATTGGAGGCTCCTGCACCCTGGGACGGAGCACGAGCCCCGGGCCCAGTCCCAGCTTCCAAACCCTAGCCAGGCCGGGGAGAGCCTCCCCAGGCCCCGGTGGACCCCGGTCCCCAGCACCCGGACCCTCGGCTGACTTGCAGGACGGGGGGCTCCCGCACCCTGGGACGAAGCACGAGCCCCGGGCCTGGTCCCAGCTTCCGAACCCTAGCCAGGCTGGGGAGAGCCTCCCCGGGCCCCGGTGGACCCCCGTCCCCAGTGCCCGGACCCTAAGCTGGAATCAAGGAGGGTTAAGCCCAGGCCACGTCCTCTCCCAGATGGCCTGCCCAGGGAGCCCATTTTCACGTAGTGGGTGCTTGCAGAACTCTGGGGAAGGACAAGAGCTGGAGTGAGCCCGGCTGGCCATCTGGTCACCCGGCTTGCAGGGCCATCTGGTCACCTGGCCCGCAGGGCCATCTGGTCGCACAGCCAGGTGACCAGATGGCCCGGGACGACCCAGCCCCCAGGTGGCCTGGGAGGGTGCCATGCCCAGTCGCCCTTGCAGTCCGGCGATGGCAAGGGTGGCCAGGCGCTCCGAGGCAGCTCCTCGCCCTCCCTGCCCAAGAGCCGAGTAATCCATCGCCAAGAGTCACAGGCAACTTTTCGAAATCCCTCGCCCACCTGCAGGTGCAGGAGAGGTGGGAGGAAGGCGATGCCGTCTGTCCACCACCCGTGCGGCAAGACGGCCCGGGCGCCCTGTTCAAGGCTTTCCCTCTGGGAGTCAGACAACATCATCGGGAGAAAAAAAACATTGCCAGGCGCTCGGCCCGGCAGCCCACCCCCACCCACCCATCCGGGGGTGAGGGAGCGGGCTCCCAGAGCGACGGGAGCAGGCAACCCCACAGCCACCGGCCCCTCCCAGGGTAACCCAGGAGGGATCATGCAAGTCTTCAAAACCCTTAACCCGGCCACACGGGACCAGGTCAGACCGGGGACCTGGCAACGAGGGAGGGTCACACTACCTGCACATCAGCCATCCAACACTGGCCAGCCCGAGCCGTGCCAGCGGGCTGGCGATCAGCCCACCACCACCCTCGCCTGGGTTGGAGGCACCAGAAGGGATCAGCCAGGCGGCTCCCCATCCCGCACGCCTCCCACCGAGAGGAGCCGGGTCCCCTCACCTGCCCCTTCTCTTCCAGGCCACCCTTCTGCACGAGAAGGGCCGCGCCTCGGTCACCCGGAACCCGGTCAGGTTGGGCCGGGTCTCGGGACGCCGGAGGGCCCAGCCGGCGCCAGGGCCTTTTTGAGGGAGGGGTGGTGCCAGCCAAGGGATGCACTGCCATTCGGTTCCGCCCTCACCGCTGGGGGGGTTGTGCTGGGTGAGCTTGGGTTCCACCTCGGAGAGGGACAGGGGATGCGGGCCGACCCTGCCCTGGTCCCTCGCACATTGGTCAGAAGGGGCCCGCCGAAGTCCCGATCCTCACCCGAGCACCCCATGCGGGTGCAGACCGCTCTGCCGGCCGGTTTACGCCAGGCAGGGCCGGGCCCTGTGCCTATGTTGCATGCTTGCAGGAGGCGGGCCGAGGGCTTCAGGCTGGCACCGTCGGTCGCTCGGGCCACTCTGCCGTTAATGATCCTTAAGCAGGTTCACATACAGAAACCTTTTTACGACTTTTACTTCCTCTAGATAGTCAAGTTTGATCGTCTTCTCGGCGCTCCACCATGGCCGTTGCCAACCCTGGCGGGGCTGATCCGACGACCTCACTAAATCATCCAATCGTTAGTAGCGACGGGCGGTGTGTACAAAGGTCAGGGACTTAAACAACGTGAGCTTATGGCCCGCACTTACTGGGAATTCCTCGTTCATGGGAAATAATTGCAATCCCCATTCCCTATCACAAACGGGGTTCAGGGGTTACCCGCACCTGTCGGCGAATAGTAGACACACGCTGATCCGTTCAGTGTAGCACACGTGCAGCCCCGAACATCTAAGTGCATCACAGACCTGTTATTGCTCGATCTCGTGTGGCTGAACGCCACTTGTCCCTCTAAGAAGTTGGACGCCGATCGCTGGGGTTCGTGTAACTAGTTAGCATGGAGGAGTCTTGTTCATTATCAGAATTAACCAGACAAATCGCTCCACCAATTAAGAAGGGCCATGCACCACCAACCACAGAATTGAGAAAGAGCTATCAATCTGTCAATCCTTTCCGTGTCCGGGCCGGGTGAGGTTTCCCGTGTTGAGTCAAATTAAGCCACAGGCTCAACTCCTGGTGGTGCTCTTCCGTCAATTCCTTTAAGTTTCAGCTTTGCATCCATACTCCCCCCAGAACCCAAAGACTTTGGCTTCCCGGAAGCTGCTCGGTGGGTCATGAGAATAACGTTGCCGGATCGCTAATCGGCATCGTTTATGATCGTTACTACGACAGTATCTGATCGTCTTCGAACCTCCGACTTTCGTTCTTGATTAATGAAAAGATTCTTGGCAAATGTTTTCGCTTTGGTTCGTCTTGCGCCGGTCCAAGAATTTCACCTCTAGTGGCACAATACGAATGCTCCCGGCCGTCCCTCTAAATCATAGCCCCAGTTCCGAAAACCAACAAAATAGAACCAGAGTCCTAGGGCCATATGTAGGTACCTAAATACCGGTCGGTAACGGCCAAAAATCGGTAAATATCCCGTTACCGACCGGTATTTAGGCAATTGAGATGTAGGTGGCTGGATTTCATGATTCGGTAATTTACCGAATCGGAATTTTAAGAAATCGGTAAAATACCGATTCAGTAAATTACCGAATCCTGAAATCCAATGTAGGGGGCACTCAAGTGAGTGCATTTTAGGTGTCTGGATTCGTTATTTACCACCAACTACAAGTTGATGGTAAATAACGAAAACCTTTCAAAAAGCAATTTTGTGCTTTTTGACAAGTGCCATGTGGCAGACATACATGCCCTTAGGGCATGCATGTGCGCCATATGTGCACACATGCACGATTCAGGGGTGCAACAGGGTGTCAATGTGACACCCTGCCACCCATGAATATGCTCCCCCTATTACTGATTCAGTATTTACCGAATCGGTAATTGTGAATGGCTTCCCATTCATTCCTATGGGCCTCCAGGCCCATAGGAATGAATTGGAAGGGATGCATTATTACCGAATCGGTAAATACCGATTCATAAATACCGAATATTACCGATTCGGTAATAATTACCGAATGTTTACCTACATTCTATTTACCAATTCATAAATACCGAATCGGTAAAATTCGGTATTTATGAATCGGTAAATATTTATTACCTACATATGGCCCTTATTCCATTATTCCTAGCTGAAGTATTCAGGCGACAGGCCTGCTTTGAACACTCTAATTTTTTCAAAGTAAACACTTCTGACCCCCAGGACACTCAGTCAGGAGCACCAATGGGGCGCCGAGAGGCAGGGGCTGGGACAGGCGGTAGCTCGCCTCACGGCGGACCGCCAGCTCGATCCCAAGTTCCAACTACGAGCTTTTTAACTGCATCAACTTTAATATACGCTATTGGAGCTGTAATTACCGCGGCTGCTGGCACCAGACTTGCCCTCTAATGGATCCTCGTTAAAGGATTTAAAGTGTACTCATTCCAATTACAGGGCCTCGAAAGAGTCCTGTATTGTTATTTTTCGTCACTACCTCCCCGAGTCGGGAGTGGGTAATTTGGGAGCCTGCTGCCTTCCTTGGATGTGGCAGCCGTTTCTCAGGCTCCCTCTCCAGAATTGAACCCTGATTCCCCATTACCCGTGGTCACCATGGTAGGCACAGAAAGTACCATCGAAAGTTGATAGGGCAGACATCCGAATGTATCGTCACCGTCACGGTGATGTGCGATTGGCCCGAGGTTATCTAGAGTCACCAAAGCGGCCGGGCGAGCCCGGATTGGTATTGGTCTGATAAAGCATGCATCCCGGGAGGTCAGCGCTCGTCGGCATGTATTAGCTTTAGAATTACCACAGTTATCCAAGTAACAGATGGAGCGATCAAAGGAACCATAACTGTTTTAATGAGCCATTCGCAGTTTCACTGTACCGGCCATGTGTACTTACACGTGCATGGCTTAATCATTGAGACAAGTATATGCTACTGCCAGGATCAACCAGGTAGCTGCACCTGCTGATAGGGTTCGGGGGGCGCATGCCCATCTCCCCGACCGGACAACTTTCGTGCACCCCTCACTCTCGGGAGCCTGCTGGGGGAAAGGAGCCCAACCGCCTGGGCAGGAGTGCTCGCCGGAGGGGTGGAGAGAGGTGTGGTCGCATGGGCACTGGCAGGGAGAGGCGGGTCAAGGCGCAGCCTGAGCAGGACACAGGGTTGCCGGAGCCTGGCGGCGGAGGAACCCCTCAGAACGGTCATTTTGAGCTGCTGCGGAAATGTGCTGGGTGGAGAGGGGTGATGGCGTGGCACATGGGACCTACGGACCTGCTGGGCAACAGCGTCCGAGGGCCTGGTGCCACCTGACCCCTTCCACTCGGGGTCAGACCACTAGGGGGCACGAGCTGCCGGGGTCGCTCGGCCTTCGCTCTGCTGGGTAGGGTGATGGGCTTCGGACGGTCCATGCGAGAAGGAAGCTCCTTGCTTGAATCAACAGCTGAGGCTGGCCAAGCAGTCCATCCCTAAATGGACCGAGAGTGCCCAATCGATTAGAGTACAGCTGAGGCATCCCCTGGCAGGCCGACCTGCGCGCGGGGGATGGCGGTTTCACAATCCTGCCTGCTCCCGGGGTGAACGGACTCGAAGGAAAGGCCCATTGGGAAGGGGCCAAGAGGCTGACCCGGGCCCTTGGGGGCCCTGGCAGGCAGGCACGGGTGCTGCCTCGCCGGACCTCACGGAGGTCTGATCCAGCAAACCCGGAGAAAAAGGACCATCAGGAAGGGGCTGAGAGGAAGGTGTGTACCCAATCCCCTTGGGGCCCCGGCGGGTGGGCCCGGATGCTGCCTTCCCCCGTCTCAGGATCGCCGGACCTCACAGAGGTCTGACCCAGCAAACTCAGAGAAAAAGGACCATCGGGAAGGGGACTGAGAGGCAGGTGTGCGTCCTCGGGCCCCTGGGGGCCCCGCATGGGGCGGGCCCGGGTGCTGCCTTCCCCTGTCGTGGGATCGCCGGACCTCACAGAGGTCCGACCCAGCAAACACAGAGAGAAAGGAGCATCGGGAAGGGGCTGAGAGGCAGGTGCGTACACGTGCCCCTGGGGGCCCCGGCGGGCGGGCCTGGGTGCTGCCTTCCCCCGTCTCGGGTTTGCCAGACCTCACGGAGGTCTGACCCAGCAAACTCGGAGAAAAAGGACCATCGGGAAGGGGGCTGAGAGGCAGGTGTGCATACCCGGGCCCCTGTTTCGGAATCGCCGGACCTCATGGAGGTCTGACTGACCCTCTCCCTAGTAACCTGGAGGAAAATGACCCCCCTTTCTTGCAATCCGTCCACACGATGTGACAGAGGGGACCCTAGGCGCGAATGTACCCCACCTCCTGGAGCCCTCACTGGGATCGGGGAGGCAAATGGACCCTCATCGGGACTTCCAGACAAGCCCGGCCATCTGGTCGCCCCATTGGAAAACATTGCATGCGACCAGATGGCTGAGGGGACAGGCGCGACCAGATGGTCGAGGGGAAAGGTGCGACCAAATGGCTGGGCTAGAAAGGGAAGCCATCTGGTCACTCTGTGCCCCAACGAAAGAGTGAGCGGGTGCCGGGGCATGGGGGACTGCAGTCCCAGGGTCCCAGCTGGGCCCCAGCAATGGAGGCTGCGGACAGGACCCAACGGGCCCTCCGACCCGGGGCCCACGGTCACATTGACAAGCAGGGGAGGCCTGCACGAGACCAGCAGACCCCTGTCTTGGGCCCTTGGCAGAGCGGCAGACCAGGGGCAGGGCCAACGGCCGGAGCCCCCGACCGGGGCACAGGGTAAGCCTCCCGAGCCCGCCAGAGCCCGTCCCGGGTACCCTGCCATACGGCAGGACCCAGGAAGGAGCCTGGGGTGGGGAGGCCTCCCTCCCCGGGAGCCCTCAGGGGCCCCGGCCGGAGCTCCTGAACCCAGCTGTTAGACCTGGCACCATTGGCGTGGGTCACCCTTCCATTTTTGTCTGTGCCTCAATGTATTTTTGTGCTGGTGTTAGCTGCTCAGGGCCCTGTGCCACTGCCATCCAGTGCCACAGGGCAAGTGCTCCCTACGGGAAAATGTATTATGTGAATTGACTTCCATGTTTGGCTTATTTGGTTTACTATCAGTCCCTAGTAGAGTGCACCAGGGGTGCTGAGGGCTTGTATATCCAAATGCTGCTAGTGGGCTTGCAGCACTGGTTGTGCCACCCACAGAAGCAGCCTGGTAAAATGTGTCTAAGGTCTGCCACTGCAGAACCTGCATGCAGTCTGGTACTGTCATGCTGACTGGGCAAGTGTCCCCACTTGCCAGTCCCCAAACCTTCCCTTACCTTCATGTTAGTCACCCCTATAGTAGGCCCTAGGGCAGGGTGCATTGTAAGGATAAGGTAGGACATGCCCTGAAGTGTGTGGCATGTCCTAATAGTGAATTACAGCCATTTTCGTTTTTCACTATTGCAAGGCTACCTGCTCTCCATAGGCCAGAATGGGCTGCTAGATTATAACACTCTATAATCCTAGCAGGCTCAGGAAGCATGGTAGAAATTCATGTTTAGTATGCCTGAACTCAGAATAATAAAATACATCTTTTAGCAAAGGTTATTTTAATATCCTGGGTTTGCAAATGCTACTTTTAGAAAGTTAGCCTTTGCGTGCCTAACCATCTCAGTCCGCCTCTGCTGGGAGGGGCTGTCTTCTTTGTGTGTAGCTTGAGTGACAGAGCTGGGAAGTTCCAGGAGACAGGCTGGGGCTGCCAGGTGGTGAATAGAGAGATTACACCAGGATGGGTGGGAGGAGTGCACCTTGACTCTGAATAGGACTGTGCCCTGCCACCACAATGCTGGCTCCACCCCCTGGGGAGCGTCTGATGTCTCTGCCCTGCCTGCTGAAAGAAGAAGCCAGAGTCCCAACAACAAAGTGCTCCTCACTGAAAAGAACTGGACTGGGATTATGCAAAGGCCCCCCTGGCCTGTAAAGACAAAAGAAACTTGGTATAAATGTAGGAGCCCTGCTCCTAAGAAATCAGATCCTGATTGAACCACGAAGAAACTCTGCCTGACTAGAAGGACCTGGAAGAAGCTGAAGGAGGAGTAACTTTCCCTAACCTGGGGGATTGGCCTGCAGCTGGTGCCTTGCTGAGAAAGGAGAGGAAAAGACTAAAAGAGACTTTGCACTTTGCTTCAACAAATCTCCAAGGGCTTGGAAGAGAGCTTGCCCTCTGAACTGAGTCCCAGGACCATTGGACTCATCTGCCTTCCAAAATTGAGTTGCCTGGACAATTTTTGCTTGTTTCCCGCTGGATTTGGCCCCAGTACGACTCGTACTTCATCCGCCACGAAGCAGTGTCTTTGCCACCCGGCACCGTGTGTCTACGCTGATCCAAAAGCGTTAGTACGCACCGTATCCCTCCCGGCCGCATCGCACCTAACCTTCCCTGCCGATTCAAGTCGTACAGCCCTGGCTGCCGAATCCTGTACGCCGGACCCAAGCTTCGCTGTCCCGCAGGTACAGTCCGTACGCTGCTAACGTACTGCACCGGGCGGTACTCAGAGCCGAGAAGCCGCATCACGCTGTTCCTCCCCGTACGCTGTACGGCGCCAAGAAGTGTCGCCGCCTATCCGCACCGAAGGTACGGCTCGAACGCCACGGACTCTGCAAGCTGATCCGGGCCATCCGCACGTATCCCCGAAGGTCCCGTACCAACGCCGCGTCCCGACGCCGCGACCCGACCAGCATCCGAATACGCTGCCAAACTACGACCCGGACCCATCAACTTGTCCCGCACTGTCCGTCGCGGACCCTACAACACCAAGGTACTTTGTTCTGTTCGCACCGCAGCGTGCACGTCACGGACCCCGGAGTCCGCCACGATCGTTTGACTCGTACTTTCCTTGTTTTTAATGCCTACGAGACGCACAGCCAGGTACGAACCGTACAGAGCCTGAAAAGAAGCAGAATTGACTAAAAGAAGCCTATTTTTGTATTTTAAACCTTTTTACAAGAACATTGAACTTTAAAATAATACTGTGGTCATTTTATTCGTTATTCTGGTCTTGTGCTAAGCCTTATATAAAGAGACCAATTTTTGATATAACCTTGACTGGTGTCCATTTGTGGTGTGTCATTATATTACTGTATGTGTTCACAAATGCTTAACCTATGACGCCCTGAGAATAGTCTTGACTGCTTGCGCCACACTACCTAAAGGGTGAGCAGGGGTTATTTGAAAGGGTGATCCCCCTATCCTGACTTAGAATTGAGAGTCCCTTCTTGTCGCAAGTGCATACCTGTGCCAACTAGAGATTCCCAATTCTAACACCAGCCAAGCAGGGGGAGGCTCCCCGGGCACGACAGAACCCCGTCCCAGACCTTTTTGTGGTCCAGCAGGCCGGGGGACGGGGTCCGGGTCCGGAGCACCCAACCCACGGCCCACCGGACACCATCCCAGGCACCCTGCCACGCGGCAGGACTGAGGTTGGAGCCCGGGGTGGGGAGGCCACCCTCCCCAGGGCCGCAGGGAGCCCAGGGCTGGAGCACATGAGCCGGGACCCGGTGGGCCCCCTGGACCCAGTCAGGGCTCCCAGGCCCGGAGGCAAAGGGGAAGCCTCCCCGGGCCCGCGGGACCTTGTTCGGGCACCCTGCCAAGTGGCAGTACCAAGTTCGGAGTCTGGGGTGGGGAAGCCACCCTCCCTGGGGCCCCTGGACCCAGCCCAGCAGGCGAGGCCTGCCGGACCCCATCCGGGGCAGCCTGTCACGTGGCAGACCCCGGGACAGACCCAGGGCTGGGGCGGCATCCTGGCCTGTCCAGCTGCCAGCTGAGGACCGCTAGGCCAAGAGGGGTCCCAGAGTACCCTGTACCTAGTAATCCGGAGGAAGGCTACCCCCCTTTCTGGTAACCCGCGCGTATTGCGGGGACTCAAGCCTGGGGAAGGACCACCAGAGATCTCAGGCCCGGACCCCCGGGGGACGACTGCCCAGGGACCATAGAGCCCATCCCGGGAACTTTGCCACGCCTAGGGAGGTGTTGCCCAAGCATAGCCCATCTGCTCCCCGGTAGAGAACCACCAGCCCAGGAGGAGTGTCCCGGCATACCCTGCCCTAGGCGCAAACGTGACCAACCTCCTGGAGCCCTGGCTGGGATCCGGGAGGCAAATGAGCCCTCATCGGCCCTTCCAGGCCGGCCCGGCCATCTGGTTGCCCTGTTGGAAAGCATTGCGCGTGACCATATGGCCGAGGGGAGAGTTGCGACCAGATGGCCGGGACCGAAAGGACTCCCATCTGACCACCCTGAGCCTTCGTGCTAGGGTTCCTGCCTGCCCACGCAGGGCTCCCCTTCCCAGGGGCTTGGGGACCCTGGCTGGGACTCAAGCACAGGGAAGGACCACTGGAGCTCTCAGGCCCGGATGCCAGGGGGATGACTGCCCGGGAACCATGGAGCCCGTCCCGGGCACTTTGCCTTGCCGCGGGCTGGAGAAGGGGGCCCCGGACGCCTAGGGAGGTGTTGCCCCAGCATAGCCCATCTGGTCCCTGGCAGAGAACCGCCATCCCCGGGAGGGGTGTCCCGGCATACCCTGCCCCTAGTGATCCGGAGGAAGGCTACCCCCCTTTCTGGTAAATTGTGCGCTCTGAGTGATGGAGGAGACCCTAGGCGCAGAGGCGCCCAACCTCCTGGAGCCCTTGCTGGGATCGGGGAGGCGAATGAGCCCTTATCGGGACTTCCAGGCTGGCCTGGCCATCTGGTCGCCCCACTGGAAAGCATTGCGTGTGATCAGATGGCCAAGGGGATTGGTGCGACCAGATGTCCGGGACCGAAATGACACCAATCTGCCCGCCCGAGCCTTGGCGGGAGGGCTCCTGCCTACCCTTGCAGGGCTCGGGGGCTGCAGGGCACGGGAACTGCAGGGCTCTGGGCTCTGGGCTGCAGGGCACGGTGGCTGCAGTGCACAGGGGCTCCAGGGCTGCAGGGCTCCAGGCCTGCAGGGCTCGAGGGCTGCAGGGCTGCAGGGCTCCGGGGCTTCAGGGCTGCAGGGCTCCGGGGCTGTAGGGCTCGGGGCTGCAGGGCTCGTGGGGCTCGGAGACCCCACGCTGGGCCTCAGGCATGGGGAGGCCCACAGGAGCTCCCGGGGCCCGGACCCCCGGGGACCCATGGAGCCCGTCCTGGGCAATTTGTGGGCCAGCAGGCCGGGGGACGGGGTCCGGGGCCAGAGCACCCAACCCAGGGCCCACCGGACACCATCCCAGGCACCCTGCCACGCGGCAGGATTGAGGTTGGAGCCCGGGGTGGGAAGGCCACCCTCCCCGGGGTCGCAGGGAGCCCAGGGCCGGAGCACATGAGCCGGGACCCGGTGGGCCCCCTGGACCCAGTCAGGGCTCACAGTCCCAGAGGCAAAGGGGAAGCCTCCCCGGGCCCGCGGGACCTTGTTCGGGCACCCTGCCATGTGGCAGGACCAAGTTCGGAGTCTGGGGTGGGAAAGCCACCCTCCCTGGGGCCCCTGGACCCAGCCCAGCAGGCGAGGCCTGCCGGACCCCATCCGGGGCAGCCTGCCACGTGGCAGACCCAGGGTTGGGGCGGCATCCTGGCCTGTCCAGCTGCCAGCTGAGGACCGCTAGGCCAAGAGGGGTCCCAGAGTACCCTGTCCCTAGTAATCCGGAGGAAGGCTACCCCCCTTTCTGGTAACCCGTGCGCATTGTGGGAACTCAAGCCTGGGGATGGACCACCGGAGATCTCAGGCCCGGATGCCCGGGGGACAACTGCCCAGGGACCATGGAGCCCATCCCGGGAACTTAGCCACGCCTAGGGAGGTGTTGCCCAAGCTTAGCCCATCTGGTCCCCGGTAGAGAACCACCAGCCCGGGAGGAGTGTCCCGGCATACCCTGCCATAGGCGCAAATGTGCCCAACCTCCTGGAGCCCTGGCTGGGATCCGGGAGGCAAATGAGCCCTCATCGGCCCTTCCAGGCCGGCCCGGCCATCTGGTCGCCCCGTTGGAACGCATTGCGCGTGACCAGATGGCCGAGGGGAGAGGTGCGACCAGATGGCCGGGACCGAAAGGACTCCCATCTGACCACCCTGAGCCTTCGTGCTAGGGTTCCTGCCTGCCCACGCAGGGCTCGGGGCTCCCCTTCCCAGGGGCTTGGGGACCCTGGCTGGGACGGAGCACTGGAGCTCTCAGGCCCGGATGCCAGGGGGATGACTGCCCGGAAATCATGGAGCCCGTCCCGGGCACTTTGCCTTGCCGCGGGCTGGAGAAGGGGGCCCCGGACGCCTAGGAAGGTGTTGCCCGAGCATAGCCCATCTGGTCCCCGGCAGAGAACCGCCATCCCCGGGAGGGGCGTCCCGGCATACCCTGCCCCTAGTGATCCGGAGGAAGGCTACCCCCCTTTCTGGTAAATTGTGCGCAGTGAGTGATGGAGGAGACCCTAGGCGCAGAGGCGCCCAACCTGGCTGGGATCGGGGTGGCGAATGACCCCCTATCGGGACTTCCAGGGTAGCCCAGACATCTGACCACCCCATTGGAAAGCATTGCGTGTGACCAGATGGCTGAGGAAAAGGTGCAACCAGATGGCCAAGACCGAAAGGACTCCCATCTGCCAGCGCCGAGCCATAGCGGTAGGGCTCCCGCCTGCCCTTGCAGGGCTTCGGGGCTCTGCACCAGGGACCCTTGTCAGGCTGCAGGACATGGGCTCCCAGGCCCTGACCGAAACTCAGGAGGTCGGCGGCCGGTTCCTGCTTCTCAACCCAGCCAGGAGCCTACCCAAGCACGAGGGACCCCTGTCCTGGGCACACAGTCCCTCAGGTTGTGCGCTTGTTTTCCACAATTTTTTTCAAAATTCTGCGTAGTTGCGCTACGCAAAGTCCGCCCAGCCCTACTCAGGACGTGCGCTCATTTTCCACAATTTTTTTCAAAATTCTGCATAGTGTCACTACGCAAAGTCCATCCAGCCCTAATAAAAACATGATTTCCATTTTTATCAACAATGATAGGATAGAAAGTAAAGTCGCCTCTGCCGATATCCTAACCTTAAATGTGCAGATTAAATAAACACAGATCTCAACAATAAGCACAATTTTTTTTTAAAACAAACTTTATTGATCACCACAGAGTAGCGCCGAGTTATCATATCCAGTACATTGTGGTATTTTCCATTTCCATACTGTTTACATATGTTATCTATTCGCATTTCCAAGGGAATACGTACATAAACGGAAGGAAAATAATAACATCTTTGTTGTTATGGTAACATGGATATATGCAAAATGAAAACATAATTTTAATCGATAATCAACATTATTCAAAACAATCCCACTTGAAAACACATACCCCGCCCCCCTCCCAGCTCTTGGCCTGTTGGTTCCATGTGCCTCCCACATTTATCTACTTGTGTAGACATCGCTTTAAAGGCTTACTGCTGGTGTGCAGGTGTAAGTGAACCAAGAAACTCATAATACAGGTTTCACTGCGGGGTAGAATTGGTTTGTTGTGGGAAAAGATGTAGTGTTTTGAACGCTTCCAGCATGATATCCCATTCCATGGAAATGGGGCGTTTTCGTAATCCACGTGCCTCCTCGCGCCTGATTGCCATGCTTTCGGTACTACTCCAACGTACCAACTTGTCTTCCCATGTAGATAAGGTGGGGCATCTAGTGGACTTCCACCTCATGGTGATAGCGCATATGGTAAGTATAAGGGTAAGGTCTATGAAGTGCAATAGAATTTTATGGTGTTTGTGCACCTGCAGAGACGTAACAGACACCCAGTTATGTTTTCCTCAATCTGTAAATGTGTAATCTCCCCAAGTGTATTTCGAACCCCAGCCCAGTAGTCACAAAGGTGAGGGCAAGCCCATAACATGTGAACAAAGCCTTCCTTCTCAGACCTGCAATGTGGACAGGAATGTGGAGCGTCTGGGAACATGCGATGCAATCTCCGTGGGGTTAAATAGGATCTGTGTAATACCATGCTTTGTATGAATTTAAATTTGGCGTTGCTGGACACTCGCTTGGGGTGCTCCAGGATACTTGCCCAAGCTTTATCGGTTAGTATACCAGCAGTCGTCCCTGTCCATTTTGTTCTTAAGTCAGTGAGTGGAACGGATGCTTGCACCTGCATACCAACGTATGGCCACTTGATAAGATGACGACCTTTCCCCATATAGTATAACGTTCGGACTAACTCACGTGGTGGAGGCTCATGTCGCTGAGGGGCCCTCGTCTCCTTAACGTAGTGGGATACTGCAGCATGGGTTAAGTAAAGTCGAACCGGTACTCCCGTGGTTTGTACAAAAGTGTCATGATCAAGGAGGGTGCTATCACCAAACAACGACCCAACCGTGTTCAGGCCAGCCTCCGACCAGGCATGTAGCAGAGCCTTTGTGTGCCTACCGTCAGTGGCTGTTAGTCCTAATAGTGGGCTATTACTAGCGTAGGGGGTCATTCCTGATGCATAAAGCAGTGTATTTTTCAAACAGTGGAGGGCCGTCTTAAGTAGAGGTGGTGCAGTCGGGGGAATTCTTACTTTCAGTAACAATATAGTGTGTAGTGATCCTCACTCTGAGTCCTGGGTCTTATATCCTATTTTCTGCAAGTTCCTGCCTGCTGTCCAATATGATAACCATTGAAGCTGACAAGCACAATAGTAGGCCCTAATGTCAGGTACCACTAATCCTCCCTTATGAGGTTCTAACTGTAATTTTTTTAGGGTCACCCTGTGGTGACCATCCCCCAGATAAGATTCAGCAGTAGTGTGTCGAGTGTGCGAAATGTGGACTGAGGAACAAGTAGAGGTAAGTTTGCAAAAAATATAAGAGACGGGGAAGTACCACCATTTTGGAGATGGCCACCTGCCCCATCACCGACAATGGCAGTGATATCCAAAAGGATACACTCGAGCGTATTGCAGTAATTGCCCTTGTCTTATTACCATCAAATTGGTCTGATTGTGATCTATATATTTGGATTCCAAGGTATTTGAATGTATGGTGTGCAACTGGTAGGTTATATGCACCAAACTTGAGTACATCTGGGTGGGGACCATCATGTAGGTAGAAGGTATTCGATTTCCCTTCATTAATAGCGAGACCGGAGATACATTCAAATTTAGAAAAGATGATAGGAGGAAGGGGTTCCGACTGAGTAGTGAGGTCTCGTAGGTAAATGATTATGTCATCTGCATAGACTGATACTAGTTGTGTCGTATTACCTATTGGTATCCCCAAACAATCGGCAGCCTGTCTCAGACGCTATCGCTAATGGCTCTGTGTCAAGGACAAACAACAGAGGAGAGAGGGGGCAGCCCTGACGTGTGCCTCTGTGTACAGTGTATTCTCGAGAAATATGTCTACCGGTGAGGACTCTTGCAGTGGGGCCAGTATATAACAAGCGCACCCATTGGAGGTCTTCAGGAGGAAGACCTAAGCGTTGCAAGGCCTTGAACATGTAACCCCACGTAAGTCGAAAGCTTGGCACAGATCTAATGCGATACAGCCAGCGTTATCATAAATCGCTGGGGTAGCCTCCATGATATGATGTAGGCGTCTGATATTTAGGGACGTGCTGCGTGCTGGAAGGAAACCACGTTGGTATTTGTGTATTTAAATGGAACATGAACCAGTTGGCTAATACCTTGCTTAGTATTTTGTAATCTGTCGCTAATAAGGACAAGGATCGGTAGCTGGATAAATCAGTATCATCTTGTCCCGGTTTGAGGAGTGAAATTATTAAAGCCTGCATGGTGGAATGTGGTAAGTGGCATATTTCTAGGGCTTTCTTGTATAAGACTTCTAATTTAGGAACGAAGGCTTCCGAGTAAAAGTCGAAAAATACCACTGGCAAGCCGTTGAGGCCCGGAGCTTAGTTTCGCCACAGACCTTTGATGGCTGCCCGTATTTCAAGCCTGGTGATGGGGCCTGAGAGAGCCTTCTGTGTATCCACTGTAAGCCGTATGTTAAGCCGTCTAAGCAGACCCTCCAGGATTTCGCGATTTCGCGATTTGCAATAAAATCGCGAAATCGGCAGTTTTGTAAAAATGCTGCGATTTTTACAAAACTGCCCGCGAAATTTCGGAAATGTGGTGAAACGTTTGCCCTGACAGAACTAATTAGGGTTAAAATGTTGTGAAATAATACTGTCACAGAATGTGCTGGATTATGCCACATAATTTGTCTTAAATTATTTGCATACCTTGACTAAGTAGGTGTGGACAAAGCGCGCTCTGTGGCACTGTAATATCCAGTCAGTGGCGGCAATCCACCTTCGACAAGATGTAATGCCTCAGGTGTGCAGAACAATCTTTGCAAAAGTGGCAGAGCTTGTGTTTGTTTACTCATGTGGCTGTCAATCACAGCGGACGCTTTCTGCAAGATGTTGTTAGTGAATCATTGCTGAGCTTCAGACATTTCCTTTCATTCTTTAGTATGTATAAATATTTATGGGGGGCTAAATCTTCCATCAATTGGCAGAGTGGATATGCAGGGGCTCTAAGAAGGGGTGAAAAACAACAAAGCTTTGTTAACATTTAAATGGTCTTTTAAAGACCTGTGAAGCACTCGGGTGCGGCTGCAATAATACAGACACTTGCCTACAGCAGCTCTAAAACTGTCTGTGTGTTTGGTGGGGAAGCTGTCTTGGCCCGGGCTGCACACACGATGGTGGAGGAAGGGGGGTGGGAGGGACTTTGAGCCCCACATGCTTTTTGACCCTGGAAGGTGCGAATACACGTTGCATAATATGCCTCCCCCTTTTAAAATGTGTAATTGCATTTTGTTCCCAGGGCATGACAGGGCTCTCTGTGTCTCAATTTCGCCCCCTCCCACACATGGTGAATCTCTGGTAGATGCCGGTAAAGGATTTCGGACAGCCTGTGCATCCTGTGGGGGGAGCAGGCGAAGGAGGTGTGGGGGGAGGGGGGCTGATGTGACCAGCGGCAACTGCGGGCATTTGAATGAAGAACAAACTGTGAGGGACGGAAAGATGTGCAGCGTGGAGAGGCGGGAGCTGCCAATGAGACGTGAGGATGAGGATTGAAAGATGAAGAGATGGAGATGGAGAGGGAAAGGGAGAAAGAGTGAGGGGGCGCGAACGGGGGAGGGCTGGATGATGTAGAGGCGAAGGGAAGAGAGACTGGAGGAGGGGGAAAGGTGAAGAGACAAGAATGGGAGAGAAGTGTGAGATGTGAAGTTAGAGTTAAGGAGCTAGAAAGGGGAAGGTTGGAAAGAAATGGAAGGTGTGAGTTGGAGAGGGTGGGAAGGAAGATAGAGATGACAAAAGAGAGCTGGGATAGAAGAATTAGGTGTGCGAAAGGAGGCTAAAGAGGGGAGGAAAGGGAGAGGCCTTGAAGGGGGCAGAACGAGGTTGAGATGGGGAAAAGAGGAGCGGAAGAGATGGGAGAAGAAGGGAGAAAGAGTACAAGATGTAGAGAGCGGTGGGACAGGAGAACAGAGATGCGAGGAGAATGAAATAGAGGGGGGTGGTGAGAGCTTGAGAGCTGAAGTGGGGGAGGGGGGCAAAGAGAAGGAGAAGTGGGGAGATGGAATATAAACCAGAGACAAAGATAGAAGAGATGGGAAGACAAAGGAGAAGTGCGGAAAGTGAATGCGTCAGAGAGGCAGGAAGGACAAACTGAAAGCAGGAGGGAAATGCATGAAAGGAAGAGCCGTGCACTGAAAAGAACCGAGGCAGAAAATTGGAGTGAAAAAGAGAGAAAAAACAACGAAGAAGAGAACAGAGCAAGTAAGGAGGAAAGAGCATTTGAAAGAGAATGATAAGAAGCACTGGAGTGGGAATTACAGGGATGAGAAGTGATGGAAGCAAGAACAAAACTGAAAACGAGAAAAGAGAAAGGGGAGGTAGGAAATACTAAGAAACTGCCCACCAATGTCTCGTCAATGTGTGCAGGTTTGCTGTAAAGGTTACTATAGTAGTTACAAAAAGCACTGTTTATCTCTTGTTGGGTGTTAATCATGCCCTTGTCTGGTATACTAACAAGTTATAATGGGAGATGTTGGGCTGTTACGCAGTATCCGGGTCAACAACGGCCCAGACTTGTCAGCCTCGGAGTGCGTCAATTGTGTGATTGCCCTGTGGTCTATGACCCGGAGCATTTCTAGGAGCTTGGCATGCTGAATATATGCATCTCGCAGGGAAGCCTGTTTGCTCGGATCATTCGCTGTTGCGTGCTCTAGTTCGGTCATTAGATTTTCTATTCTGTTAAGGCCTTTATGTATCTCCTGCCTAGCGCCCACTGTGGTGCCAATTGCAGTGCCCCGTACGCCTACATTGAGGGCGTCCCATTCAAATAAATAAGAAGAAGCAGTGTTCCAGTTCTCCGAAAAATAATTAGTGATGATTCTGGATAACCTGGTGCGAAAGGGGGTGTCTTCCAACAGATGGTGCCAGAGTTTCCAAGTGGGGACCGGGGTGGACACCCTGCCCCATGCAAGAGTGATCCCCAGGGTCTATGGTCAGAGAAAGTCTTTGCTAGGTACGTGGAATGGTGGACTTGGGCAGCTATGTTAAGGGAATTGAAATCTGTCAATCCTAGTATGAAGATGGTGTGCTGGTGAGAAAAATGAGTATTCTCTGTGCATAGGGTGCAGCAGTCTCCATACATCTCTCTGTCCCCACCCAGTCATCCAGGTTCTCAGGGCTTCAGCTTGTTTTTGGGTGCCTGCCCCATGCAGCGGTGGGTGTGACTTATCCAGTTCCATGTTTATGACAGAGTTACAGTCCCCTCCCAGTATCCAGTTAAACGCAACCCAGCCAGTCAGAGCGGTGCCCAAGTTATTAAAAAACTTGTCCTGGTTGAAGTTTGGGGGATAAATGCAACCCAAAACCAGACCATCGAGGGTTCCCTTCAGTAATATGTATCTACCCTGTTCGTCAGTGCATCGGTCCAGTTCTGTAAATGGGACACCGTGCCGGACCCATATGGCTGCCCCCGTGCAAAAGCCGAGTAGTTAGTAGAGAATATTTGTCCCCCCCCCATTTCTTACGAACTTTCAGAGCCTCGGACTCAGTAATGTGTGACTCTTAAAGAAAATCTATTTGCGCTTTATGCCTAAGAAGGTGTGCATGGACCCAATGTCTTTTATGCACAGAGCCGAGCCTCCGCACATTCCAGGTCAGTAAGTTATAAGAGCCTAATGTGGTGGAATAGTGAGGCATGAGTTAGTAGTGTAAGTAGCACTTCCCCCTAACTCGGAGCCTGTTTCCCATCGCAGGCAGGAGTCCCCCTTTTCCTCCAAACTAGTAATACTTGGCTCAGCTTTTGAACCACGCTGGACCAAACAGTAAACAAAAACATACAAGTAGCATAAAACAGTGCGTCTGCTGTGTGGGGGGTCGTCACCACCGTCCATCATGCTGCTTGTGTATTTACAATAGTTCTAGAAACTCAACGGGTGCTGGGGGGAATACATGAGCATACTCGTCTGGTATAGCTAATTGCCTTTAGGTTCACCTGCTAATGACATGACTAATGAACCTGAAAAAAAAAAAACATTGACAGGTGGTGTTGGCATCAGGTACATATAAAATAGAGAATGTAGGTAGTTTGAGAACCATATACTTAACATTTGACATAGTTGGCACTTCGTGACAAGTACTAATGTAATAGTGGTATATAGAGGGAAAAAGTATATGTGTAGTCTTGAAAGCCTTGCAGTAGGGCTTTATAGGCCTCCATTGTTCTGGTGGTCAATGTTACAGAGCAAACCATGCCAGTTATCCTACCAAATCATCAGCAGTCTGAAGTGTCACTGAGGGGAACAGTGTGATACTATGGTCGAAATCCAACTGGATGGTGCTGTCCTCCCATGAGTTGGTTGCATTCTTGAGGTTGTCATTTCTAAAGGAGTTGGCTATTGCCAGCGCCTCAGTCTTGCTCTTCATCATCTGTTCATGAGTAGGAATAGTGGTGTCATATTTGTTCAGTCCCTTAGCAGTACAGCGAGGGCCGCGGCCTTGAGTTCTTGCAGGGCTGAGGCACGTAGATCCGGACGATGTACCAGAGCTCGAGTTGAGGTTCATTACTTCAAGCCACTCCTCCACGTCCTCTGGGCTGTCAAAGAAGTACGTTTTCTGATCGTGGTTTATTTTTAATCGAGCCGGGAACAGCACGCAGTTTTTTCTTCACAGCTTGAAAGGAGGAACGCTGGCGTTGTACCATTACTGTATAGTTGGGATAAAGCGGGATCAGATAGTTCTCAAATTGGATCTGTGTTTGTTCTCTCGCTTTTTGAAACAACATTTCCCAGTCTCGGTAGTTCAGTATCTTAACGATTAAGGGTCGCGGAGGCGTTCCGGCTTTCAGTGTACCGGTAGGAATCTGATGGGCTCTCTCCACACAGAAGTAGGGCGACAGGCCCCCTGGAGCCACATATTCTCGAAACCAGGATTCCATAAAATCGGCAGCTTTGGGACCCTCACAGCGTTCCGAGAGACTCATAGCACGTATATTGTTCTGGCGGTTTCTGCCCTCCGCATCTTTGATCCTATCCTGCAGCCCACTGACCTGCTGCTGTAGTTCCTGTATATGTGTTGCATGTGCCTTGATTTGTGGTTCCATGCTGTTCAGGGTTTTCCCATGTGCGTTTACTGTATCAGCAAGCTTCACTTGATCCGCCCGGAGGAGAGTGAAGCCAGTGGTAAGTGTTCCGATCTGCTGCTCTCTTACTTTACGGGAGTCTCTGACTTCCTGTAGGATCAGGTCAATTTTATCAGGAAGTATCACAGAGGGATTGGAGGAAGAGGAGCCCGGTGATGGGGGTCTGGTTGTAGTGTCGCCTGTTGAGCCCCCTGCAACAGGATTATTGTCTAGGGTTTTCCTTAAGTCTCTCCATTACGCCTACAGGTTCTTGTTGGGTGTGTGATAGTGAAGTAATACGGGAACCACACCTTGTTGCGGATGCAACAGTATCGTCTTTCAATTTACCTGCTCGCAGCTCTGTACAGGTAGTGTGTAATTACATCACAGTAGCACAGGTGAAGTACATTCAGTGAGTCATTACCTGCCGCAGTCATGCAACTTATCCACAAAGAGAGACAAAGGCACAAACAGGCGAGCGTGCACAGGTTTCCATGGAGGATGGTATTATACTGATGCAGTAGGAGCCTAAGAGATACCAGGCCTCAGTCCAATGAAGTATCCACACACCTGGGCAGGGCCATACATCAACACCACTCAGGTAGTTGGGGGGTGAGAAGGAGACGCGAGGGGGCAGCCACGGTGAATTCAGCAACAGAGATAATATATAGATCATCCTTGAGGTACCACTGGATCACGGCGCAGGGCCCATCGTGTGGCCCCGCCAGAGTGCAGTGATAAGGGGGTGGAAGAGGGAAAAAATTGCCCGGTACTGCAGAGTAATCAGCTCCCCCTTCAGTCGACATTGAAATCCAGCAGCCCCCGCAATGCGTTCAAGCAGGGTACCGGCATACAGAGGCACACACTGGTCCGGCCGCCTCAACACCTCACATCGTGTGTCCCGTGGGTTCACAGGTTGCCGCCCTCCTGGTTATGCCCGATGTATCCTACGGTCCCTTAACCAGACTTACAATTGGTGGCAGCCTCACTCAGAGATCCAGGCCCAGACAGGCTGCCGCAGTGGTCACAGTCTCCAAGCACACACCTCAGGTAGCCCCCAGGCCCGCACACTAGATGGAAGCGTCACACAACACGGCACCTCTCAGTATGTGGCAAGGCCAGACAGTGGATGAGTTCATGGGGGCCCAGGACGCATGGCCACGCCACGGAGCGTGTCGCTCCTGCGCTTGGGCAGTCTCACACGGGAAGGGTATTTAGCATAGATCGCTGCACTCACCAGGGTGGGCGGACTCCGCCAGTCCCAGAGGGCACAGGTTGTTAATGTGGTACCCAACATTTCGCAGCATGTGAATTCACTGTGTCTGGCTGAGCAGCCCGCAGCAGTCAGGCTATAGCAGCCACAGGGTCAGCCGCAACATCCACTCAGACAGCGACACTGGGAGGAACTGGGAGCAATGCGACAGCATTGCCAGCAGTCCCACATCGGCCATGTTGTTTTCGCTGCAGCTCCAATCAGGAGCAATCTATGTTGCTAAGTCAGTGGTTGAGGCGGGGGAGTTTGGGCAGATTTTACCTCCCCAGTAGATAGCGGCAGTGTGGTTATGATGTAATGTTTGAAAAAGTCATATGGCATGACAATGTTGCAGGATTCTTTCCCCCGGGTCCGGAGTCTTCCTAAATACGTCCGCTATCTTAGGTGGCTAGCCGCGCCCCCCAACAATAAGCACATTATACACAGATCTCAACAGTAAGCTCTCACCCGTTGAACTATCTCACGTTTATATGATTTAATTTATATATGTATCAGGAAATCTATAGACAAATTAATGCATCATTTGGAGTTAGTTAGCCATTTTAACCTTTACTATTGACATAAGGCATGTATAGTACAAATAAACTCCACTTGAAAAGTGCTTCCCTTGCAGTAAAAATGGTCTCTTTCACTAAAAGCTTTTCCATATGGAATTATGTGTTCATCCTTTCCCGGGCTGCTGAATTGTGTCTTTTCATCCAGTGGTGTAGCAAGGGTTCCACGGGCCTCAGTTTAACAATGACATGGTCACCTATGTCATCTCACTGAATAATATGATGCTATGACTTGTTTCACACCTCGTTGCCACAGCTGCACTCAAAGTAGCTATGCCCCTCATTAAACTGCCTTGTTGCAGAGATCTGATGACCTGTTACCAATATCACCACTTGATCAAATGGTGCAGGGTCTATAGAAGTGACTGGTGCAAAAAGCTACAGTGTGACACTCTCGCAATGCATTTACACAGCAAAAGAGTATGAGTAGCATATCTGTATGTAAATGCTATTTCTATAGCTCAAACCTAGCTAAACGACAGCGGAGCCCTGTCAAATAAAAGCATAAAGTAAAAAAGTGATAAGAGAGGTATCTGGATATGGATATTGACTATTAATGCATTGTGGTACACTGTTCTTTGAAGGTGGGGTCTTTAACTCTTTCCTAAATTGGAGCAGTTTTGAGGCAGTCCTGATGATATGGGGATGTTGTTTCAGAACCTAGGCGCCTGCTACCTTCTTCATTATTTTCTACATTCCTTAGTCTGCAGGTTGACGGTGTCTTAACTGTGAGGGGGCAAGAGCCACCAGAGATGATGAGTTTGTCTTCAAGAAAAACTGGGGGTAGTAGGGGCTGATCATAATGGCTTAGTAAATACTACTGATTTTCAGCAAGGTATAGGACAGCAAGGGGAACCTCTGGAGTTGCACCTGGATTGAGGTGAAGAATTCATATTGCTTCATACACTGAAACAATGTGTTGTGGCACCTGCCTGGCATTTGATGTGATTTCTACTGAAAGTGCAGTGGGCCCCTGTTAACCAGGTCCCTAGTACCAGAATTCTTTCCCTAAACTGTGCCATTGTTCCACAATTGGCACAACTTCATCTCCCCTGTAAGTCCACAGTAAGTGGTACCCCTGGAACCTAGGGCATTGGGACTGAAGAGGGTCCACTAGCGCTGCTGCCCAAATTGTACCACCCTAGGGACCCTATCCCAAGATCACGCAAACTGCGATTGCAGGCTGCATGTTTTGTTGGAGACAATATTGAAGAGGCAAAATGGCACACATCCCTGTGTGACATGCCCAAAGGCACTGTGTGATGTAAAGGTAAGTCACCCCTGCTCTAGGCCTTACAGCCCTGAAGGAGACTGCACTATATCCCACATGTTGATATATTTGTCTAAGTGATATAACCCTACCTTCTCCAAGTCCATGCTTGGAAATTGTACGTGCGCAGGGTAACCATAGAGAGACAATTGACTCGACACTCAACATTACAAGTTCCCCATCTCCTTGATGGCTTTACAGGGTGCACAGATGTTTGGTACCAAGCATCTCATATTAACAAACCTGCACTGATGCCAGTGTCATAATTATTATTAGAACATTGGAATGTGGAGCACTCCATTGAAGACAACGGTCCGCAGAGCAACATTCCAATGTTGGTTTTGTTCACAGCTACTGATGTGAGAAAAGGCCTCTCAGAGCTTGATGGGATTTAAATCCCCTCGGGCTCTGAGACGCCTTTGTTTCATTTGTTAGAACATTCTGCCCTCTAGTGGCAGAATGTTCTAATAGCCTTATAGCCCTTCGTAGCTGAGCTATACCGGCTACTAAAGTAACGCTCCTTTGTTCAAGGCCCTCGCCTTTGGCTTGCGCCTTTAACGCTGGAGTGGGCCTTTAATAGCTGGTACGGTGGGCTAAAAGGCTATAATAAATGCGCACAGAGAGCACCTTAGAGGTGTCTCCCCTGTAAACCTACCGACTGCTAGTGTGGTTACTAAATAGACTCAGCCAGCTTGCCACCACTAGACAGGTGTCTGGCCTACTGGGGTAAGAGCCTTCACTCTCAGAGGCCAGGAACAATGCATGTTCTGGGCAGTGGTGTTCACACCTCCTCCAAGCAGGAATTACCTTCCAGGGTTGGAAGCTTCAAAGGCCATGCCAATTTGAAATTCAACCCAGGCCTCTCTAGTTAGTGGAAGATGCCAACACCCCTGTCCTGACTAGGCCTGGGCAGTGAACTCTGCTCCGTTCATGGAGTTCTCAGAGTTTTCTGTACTCTGTGGAGCTCACGCAGTGCAAAAAACTCCGCTCTGCAATACCAGCTCATGTTTGCCAATGGTAAGTTGTTGAGCGTGAGCTGCTGCTCAGGTATAATTTCCCACTCGGGTATAATTTCTACCCGAGGGGCAGAAAGATCAGCGTGAAAGGCAGTTAGTTGGCACACTCCGACACAGAGTTTTTTTGTATGTGGAACTCTGTGAACTCCGCCCAGGTCAAGTCCTGACCCCCACTTTCAGCGAGAGGACAGGCAGGAAAATGAATAAGATTAGGAGGTGTGTCCACATTCAGCCAGCACCACCCTTGAGGTGGGGCAGGTGATCTGGACACCACTTTCCAGATTCCTTCATCTTGTGTTGGACACAATTAGCCTATCGGGGTCAGGGTGTTGCCCACTCCCTAAAGGAGGTAGCCACATAGAGGGTGTAGACAACTTAAAGGTAAGTAGACCATTAGCAACTACCTCTCACTCCCATTTAACACCCCAGAATTTACTGGCACCCCTCGACCCAGAACTTCAGATTTGATAGACCTAAAGATAAAGAGGACAAAGAAGAGTAGCTGAACTCGAGAACTGATGCCTGCGTCTGGCTTTTGATGCAAAACCCTGCCTGCTGCTTCAAGACTCGACAATCGAGGTGGACTGTCTCATCCTGCTGGTGCTTGACCTCCAAGAACCACAGAGGACTGCTAGCCCTTCGCAAATCACTCAGTACCTCCCTTGGAGTAGAGAAGCTACTCCCCTTCAACCTGCAGGCACCAAACTGCAGAAGCTGGTCCACAGACTTGCCGCTCCCTAGATTCACCAGTGCAGCAATCAACCAGTAACAGGTACTCTTGATCTGGAAGGTCAGATAAGTCTCCCCCACAAGTGTGGAGCACTAGCACTGTGACGTACTAACCCCTATATTACGGATGCCCGGCAACCAACACCGACATGAAGAGTTCAGTCGGGACTCCAGCTGCCCAGGAAGCAAGCATCCGTCGTGGGAAGTTGACTCCCTCAGACCCACTTTGTGAGTGGCCGGCAGTCCCAAAATCATCCCTGCCTGCTGTTGTCTCCTGACCTTGAAGAGCACCTTTGAAAACATAGTCCAACATACCTACCTGCTCTGCCTGGGCAACAATGAACCGGCTGTGCCACCTTGTTGAAAGACCCTTGCGACCTGAGCCCCTATTTTGGAGCTCTCAGACTTGCTTGCAAGTCCCCCTGATCACCCTGTTATTGGGTGCCCCCCCGTTTTTTCTTAGCTTACCAGCTACCAACACCTCCAGCATCTTGCTCCCAGCCGAATCTGGGACGCTCTCGATGATCCGCTGGTAGAACGTTGGACCTTGGCTTGCCACTACTCCAAATCCAGAAGGTGAACCCCTAGAACCACCTGTGCTGATTTCTGTTGCTGCATACTTTTTCCTCCCTTAGGAATGCATTGTGCGTAATTATGCACAACAGTTAATTATTTTCTGAACATTGACACTTCCTAGGAAAATCAGTACTTATCTGTGAACGAAGTTCTTGGTTTGTAAATAAAAAGATTTTTTTCTTGGAGTGTGTGTCTAATTTATTGCCTCTGTGAACACAACAAATGCTTAGCATTACCCTCTGCTAAGCCTAACTGCTCTCCCACACAACCAAAAGAGAACATTAGTGTTATCTAGTTTTGCCTCTGTAAACCAAGCTGGGACTCACTGGACTCTCTTCACAGTTTACTTCATCTTAGTGCACTATATAGGGAGCCTCCTTCCTACACTTGGCATTTAGTAAAATTTAGGGTTTCAAAGCATCAAGATTTATTTGATTGAGCCAGGTTTGTTCTGCTTCTTAGTTGTTGTTCTGGGCAAATACAAGGAATACTGTCTTGGCTGGGTTGAGCTTCAGGTAGGCATTGGACAGCCAGGTCTGGAACATTTGCATTAGATGTGAGACGTTGGATGTCTAAAGCAAAGGAGACTTTTACAGAGTTGTGTATCTTTTGGATAATGGAGAATCTATGCTGTGGTCTGTAAGTGAAGCATCAAGCTACCCCAAGTGGAGTCTACAGGTGATAGGGGTCTTGTGGAACCTAGAGGTGCCCGTGTGAATAAAATGGTGTCAGTTGAAAAGGTAGGAGGAGGACCAGTGAAGGAAATTGCTCTTGAACCTCATTCAACGCTCTAGGGTCTATATAAGAGTCGGATGGGCAACGGATTCATGGGAGGTATAGCACTATCAGGAGGCAGACACCCTCTTTATCTGTGGTCAAGAGGGCCTTTCTGACGAAGTGTACGGTAATTGTCCCTCTGCTGCAGCATGGTTAGAAGCCAAACTCGTATGTGTGCAGGAGTTGGCTTTCCTTGATGTGACCTTGCCGTTGACTGCTTTCAGGTGAGCGATGGCCCAGTAGTAGTTGGGTTCATCAGGTTTTACTGTAGGGTTCTTTAGGGGTGGGAGTATCTGGCCTGTCTTGTGAGTATCTGGGCCGATGCCTCGTTTGAGGAAAGCATTGACAATGTGATGCGGGAAGGGAAATAACACCCTGAGAGAGCTTTGATGAAGGGCAAGAGTTTGATATCATCTTCATAAAAAGTGACTTTGAGGGAGTTGATCATGTTAGTGATGGCATTGCACTTTTCTTTGCAGTGAGGAACAAGTAGGTCTTTGTCAGGAGGTTGACGCCGTGCTTGATTGCATACTATCTACTGGCTAGAGGGCCTGATCAGTGTGGGGGCACATTCACAATTAAGGAAATAAGCATGGGATGGTAAGCGCCAACAAAAGGTGTACGCTCAAGAAGTGTAAGAAAGTAAGTAGGTTACATGGGGTGGCACACACAGCAATGAAAGTTATGTGAAGCTCTGAATTGCACTATTCTTGGAAGCTGCAGCTTCCTTCACCCTGCAGTTGGCCTCCTCCAGCTCCTTTATGATGGTCGGTAATCTAGCTGTGATGAGCAGCTGGTAACCGCTATTACTTCCAATCAGAGGGCGAACAATCACTACAACGCCTTCCAAGACTGGCAGCAGGGCTTCAAGCATCTCACTGACCTCCATGTACATGTGGGCAATACGGATTCTGCCAGCCAAGGTGCCCAGCAAGGTGGTGCATTTTCTCACAGAGTGGAGGAAGTTTTTCAGTTTTTGCTGCAGAGTTCTCTCCCGGCTTATGTTCGCTTCAGTGTCTTGGATTTGCGCGGCATTAGATTCCATGGTCTCTCTCGTGGAACTGATGGCCCGCCTGCAGGAGTGACAGCTTGATGTATACGTGTTCACAGCCCTGTTCTGTGTGTTATGGCTCTGCCTAGCTTCTTTAACTGCATATTCAGCATTGTGCATAGCTTCATTTGCCTTAGTGATCATTACAGCACCTAACAGAAACAGAAAAATGACTGCATTACTATTTGCACACTGACACATTACAGTGTTTGAATTTACATGGATTATGAGATTAATCAGATCAAGAATTTAGCAGTGCACAATGCAAATAATTGCATATTTGAGAGTCTGGCTATGAAAAAACTTCTCAAATAGATATTATGTTTGACTATAATAATTACATGCTAACCATTGTCATTTATAAAAAGCTTTCCCAATATTTTGTAAACAATGCAAATGATGCTACGATTCAACCAAACCAACTATACATAGCGTTCACACGGCATAAGCCAGCGCGCGTGTATATGCGCTGCATCCAGATATACCGTATGCTCTTGATTTTACTCCATACTTGACACTGGCAAACTATATGTCACAATGAGCAAAACATAACACGTGGGAAAACTAGTCTTTTTCTGTAGTCACATCTAGAGTGTTGGTATCTGTTCAATGTGTGTGTGTTTGTGTGTGCATGTGCATGCACGTAGGCATGGGTGCATGTGTACTGTGTGTGTGTGTGTGTGTGTTATATATTTGCATACTTTGTGTATGCGTATGTGAGAACCACTCATTTCTGTGAATGTCTTCCCAGTGTGATACGCCTGTCTGTGTGAATACATGTGTTTGTGCGAGTGTTAGAGACTAGGGGTCTGATTTACAACGCCAGGGCGGGTTTGTCTGTCACAAAGGTGGCATGTTTCCTGCCCACTGAATATGGGGGCCATGGGCTATAATACACTTGTGATGAAGGCGGACGAGCTCAGTGTCACGTTTGTGAAGGAGTCACCCATCCGCCGAACTCTAAATCAGACCCTAGGTGTGCATCTGAGTGTTGCTTGTGCGTTCAATACGAACAGAGAGCAATGTATACCTATTATTGGCCCAATTATAGGAATGAAGATGAGTCCAATGCCGACATTCCGTGAATTCTCTGCATCTCGCTTCGCTCGAATGGCTCTGTTTAGGGCATAAGCGGCATTCTGGACAGCCTGCTCGGCTGCGCGTAGTTCTCGTCTGGCAAGGGACTCCTTCTCTTGCAGCCCAGAGAGTTCCACTTTAAGGCCTTGTTGCTTAGCTTCTAGAACCTTCTGCTCATCGCTCAGCTTCTTTATTTTGGTTAAGCGTTCTTGCACATTATTATCTAATGCGTTCACTTGTTCCAGAGACGACCGCTCGGCCTCTGACAGACTCTTGAAGGATGACTCCAGGTGCTGCCCAATATTATTTGGAATTTCCTGCAGGAGGTCGGCACTGTTCTGCAAGATTTCAGCAACAGACTTCAAGGAGTTTAAGCCATTGAGGAAGGGCAGCAGAACAGCCTGTTTATATCTGGCTTCTGCAACAGGAATTAGAGCCAGAGAGTGACCAGGAAATAGTAGAACTGGACCTTAAAGGTGAAGAAGAGAATAAGGAAGTTTAGAGATCCCTTCAGAATGAGGAAGGCATGTCTTTCAAATTTAGATTGATGGATGTCAACACACAAGGGCACTACTCCACAGCCTGACAACATTCTATCACTAGCACAAGCAGGGAATGCACCAGGATGATTGTGGATCAGCCGCATAAATCAATTAAGCTCCAGTGAAATGTGTGTACTTTTTCCTGGTGCCGACACCAGTACACATTCAGCAGAGTAGCAATGTGTGTGCTTTGTGTTCAGAGCGTCAACATGAGGAAGGCCTCTCTTTATTTCACTTCCAGTGGGGACCAACACAAATACCTCAATCGAACCATCACCAACACTCAGGCTTCGAGTTTTCTGAGCTTCGCATGAATACACTTTAGGACTCTTAGATAAAACAATGATTTGGGGACATTTTGCATTTTCGAAGCTTTTTATAAAAGTTATGGTTGCACTGTAAAATTCCAGATGAATATTTATTTAGCACTTACTATTAAGTCCTTAACACTCTTAAAAGGAATTCTTTTTAGCAATCCTTTGGATAACAAAATGTTGGGGGGGAAAGTAAGGCTTTAAACCTATGATCTGCTATTTGCATCTAGCTCGATGATGCCAACTCTAGCTCATGAGCTTTATTAAAAGGACTGAAATTAAATCGTTTTTATTTGCATAGTTAATTAAAACCAATGCAATGCAAACATAAAAATGTGTGTCTACATGCAAAAACAGTATGTCACTACAAACATTCAAATTACATCTAAATGCAAAAGAACCATACATCACCACTCACAATTTTTCCTTTCAATTTAAAATCGTAAAAACAAAATTTTTTAGACGTCCATAATTAGAAATATATATAGTTTGTATTGTGATATTGTCTAAAGAAAATTAAGGATCAATTCTTGGCATTTTCTTTTCCACTGCCTTCATAAACTTCACACAAGACTACAATTCAACTGAGGATCATGGGGTGCGCAGCAGGCAAGAACTGCCTGTCTTCGTGAGCGTATTTCTCATTGGTTAAAATGGAATTTAAGCAGATGCTTTTGTTCTTAACCCGGTCACTCCACTCCGCACGCCCCCCGTGTGCGCAGATTCTGCTGCTGCTGCCTTCTTGGCCTCTCTTGCTGCCGCCTCTCCTTAAGGCCCCTGCTCTCCAGGCTTGCCCAGGCTTGCCCTCGCTCTCCCGCTCCATCTTCCCGCTCTTTCCACCCCCCCTTCTGCTCCCCGCCGCTCCTCTCCTGTGGCCCCGCTCCCTTCTCTTGGAAACCGCTCCCCATTCGCCGCCCCGCTCCCGCCTCCCAGCTGCTCCTCCCTCCCACTTCGCCATATATGGCGGGGACCGCGTGTACGCGCAGCGGCCACGTGCAGCGGGCACGCCGATTGCGCGCCAAAGGCGCGCCAAAGGCAAGCCCGTCTACGCCCATCCATGCCTGGACCGCGCTCAGCGCCAGAACCCCTGGACCCCGCCGGAGCCAGCCAACCCATCAGAGATACGACGCCGCCACCCTCCACGCACTCAACACCGGCCGACAGCCAGCCTGCTACCCAGCCAACCCAAAACGCACCCACAGAGCATTCACCTGCCACACCTGCAACTTCACCTGCACCCGATCCTGCACCGCACCCACCAAGCCAGGCTCCAGCAACGACCACCTCAAGTGCATCTTGCTCAACACCCGCTCCATCCACAGGCACGCCGTCGAACTCTGGAACCTTCTCGACACAACATCACCAGACGTCGCCTTCCTCACAGAAACATGGATGAACGCCTCCTCAGCTCCCGATATCGCCATAGCCATCCCGGATGGCTACAAGATCGCCCGGAAGGACCACGTCAACCAAGCCGGAGGGGGCATCGCCATCGTCCACAGAAACACCATCCGAATCACGACCAACTCCAACGACACCCTCACCGCCGCCGAACACCTTCACTTCCAGATACACACCGACCCCAAGACCACCCTCAGAGGCACCCTCGTCTACAGATCCCCGGGACCACGCACACAATTCAGCGAAGCCATCGCAGACTTCGTCAGCCCACACGCCCTTACCTCCTCAGACTACATCCTCCTAGGAGACCTCAACTTCCACCTGGAGAACAACAATGACAGCAACACCGCCACCCTGCTGGACAACCTCGCCAACCTCGGACTCAAGCAACTGGTGAACACCCCCACCCACATCGCCGGCCACACGCTTGACCCCATCTTCTCCTCCAGCAAGCACATCTCCTTCAGCCACTCCACCGGACTGCACTGGACAGACCACAGCTGCTTCCACTTCAACTTCAGGAGAACCACGACCCACAACCACCCTCAACAGGTTCCCCGCAGAAGCTGGAGCAAGATCACCGCCGACCAGCTCACCACCTCCCTCAGCCAGAACCCCCCCACCAACACGACGGACCCCAACGAAGCAGCCCACAATCTCACACAGTGGCTCACCAACTGCGCCGATGACCTCGCACCACTGAAGAACCCCCCCAGCAGACACAACAGCAAGAAAGCCTCCTGGTTCACCAACGACCTCAAAAACTCCAAGAAAACCTGCCGTACCCTCGAGAAAGCCTGGCGCCATGACCAGACTACAGAAAACATGACAGCCCTCAAGAACGCCACCCACAAACACCACCAACTGATCTGCACCACCAAAAGGACCGCATTCAAAGAACGACTGGACAACAACTCCCACAACAGCAAGGAACTCTTCAGCATCGTCAATCAAGATTGCCGACACACACAACAGTTTTGGCGCACAGATCGCGCACCCTACCACCGATCCGGCGCCCCCCACCACCACCCTCCGCACCTGGACGACGGTCAGCACCAAAGATACCACCCACACGATGAACACCATCCACTCCGGCTCTCCAACCGACCCCTGCCCACACCACATCTTCAACAAAGCCGACTCCATCATCGCACCCCAACTCCGGAACATCATCAACAGCTCCTTCGCATCCGCCACCTTCCCAGAGAGCTGGAAACACGCCGAGCTCAGCGCCCTCCTGAAGAAACCCACCGCGGACCCCACGGACCTCAAGAACGTCCGCCCCATCTCGCTCCTCCCCTTTCCGGCCAAAGTCATCGAGAAGATCGTCAACAAACAACTCTCCGCCTTCCTCGAGACCAACGGATCCCTCGACCCCTCGCAGTCCAGCTTCCGAGCAAACCACCGCACCGAGACCGCCCTCATCGCAGCCACCGACGACATCATGTCCCTGCTCAACAACGGGGAAACAGCTGCCCTCATCCTCCTGGACCTCTTGGCAGCCTTCGACACCATATGCCACCGCACCCTGATACAGCGCCTCAGCAACATCGGAATCCAAGGAAAGGCCTTGGAATGGATCATCTTGTTCCTCGCCGGCAGAACCCAGAGAGTCCGCCTTCCCACGTTCCGGTCCGTGGCCACCGAAGTCATCTGCGGCGTCCCGCAAGGATCCTCGCTCAGCCCCACCCTCTTCAACGTCTACATGAGCCTCCTCGCAGCCATAGCACGCCAACACAACCTCAACATCATCTCCTACGCCTACGACACCCAGCTGATCCTCTCCCTCACCAACGACCCCGCCACAGCCAGAGCCAACCTCCAGGAAGGAATGAAAGACGTCGCGGAATGGATGAAGCTCAGCCCGCTGAAACTGAACTCAGATAAGACGGAAATTCTCATCCTGGGAACATCCCCCTCCGCCTGGGACGACTCCTGGTGGCCCCCTGCCCTGGGCTCCGCTCCAAAGCCAACGGACCATGCTCGCAACCTGGGCTTCATCCTGGACTCCTCCCTCATGATGACCAAGCAAGTCAACGCCGTCTCGTCATCCTGTTTCAACACCCTGCGCATGCTCCGAAAGACCTTCCGGTGGATCCCCACCGACACCAGGGAGACGGTCACCCAGGCCCTCGTCACCAGCTGACTGGACTACGGAAACACCCTCTACGCTGGAACCACAGCCAAACTACAGAAAAGACTCCAGCGCATACAGAACGCCTCTGCATGACTTATCCTGGACACCCCCCGCTTCAGCCACATCTCTCCCCAGCTGAGAAACCTGCACTGGCTCCCCATCAGCAAGAGGATCACATTCAGACTCCTCACCCACGCACACAAGGCTCTCCACGACATGGGACCCACATACCTCAACAACCGCCTCACATTCTACACACCCACCTGCCACCTCCGCTCCGTCAGCCTCGCCCTCGCCACTGTCCCGCGCATCCGCAAGACCACCGCCGGAGGAAGATCCTTCTCCTACCTGGTGGCCAAGACATGGAACTCCCTCCCCACCCACCTACGACTGACCCAGAACCATCTCTCCTTCAGGAAACAGCTCAAGACCTGGCCCTTCGAGCAGTACCGGATCCCCCTCCCCCCAGCGCCTTGAGACCCTACGGGTGAGTAGCGCGCTTTACAAATTAATTGATTGATTGATTGCTCTTCCAACAGTTTGTCACAGGAACAAAACAAATGCGGCATGTCCTCAGGTGCCAATACCACATAAGCGACAGAGGGAGCCCGCCTTATCCTTTAACCAGCGTGGGAAATGCCAGATACAGGGTAACAGGCCCAACCTATACTTTAAAATTTTCATTTTGTTTGTTTTTGAATAGCCCAAATCGAGGTAGCTCTGCGGTGCCTGTGTGGAATACGAGTTCAGGATCATTCAGCCGTGTGACCCTTTCGCGAGGGATGCCTTGTGTTCAACCCATGAAAGATGTTAATTGTTTTCCTAACCAGTATTTTAAGCATTATATGACTTGTGGGAGTATCCGAAAGCTGATTTAAGCCAAGATTCCCCAGGCCCTTTTTAAGATACTTAGCGGCTGGTGAGGCTGGGCGTTGTTCTAATTCCATCCATAGATAATCATTTAAGGTTCCTTGTTTGGTTTTTCGCATTTTGACCCTAGCAGTTATGTACGCCCACTGTCTTACCAAGAGCTGGTTCTGGATGCCAATCTCTAGCCTAATTTGAGCCGGTGAGGTTTGTTTGGACAGGCTAAAAATAATCCTATACGCAACTGTGACTGTATTGTCCAAAATCTTGGCATCTCTGCCTCTCTGTACTTTGCTCCCGTAAGTTATCGTTGGCAGCAGTTTGGATCATATTACTTGTGTCAGAGACAGGAGAGACGGGCCAGTGAGTTTACTGTTTAATGCTTTTAAAGCGATTGCTGAGGCAAGGCCTTTACCTCTAATGCTGGTTTTCTGAACAGTAAATTAGCCGCTGTTGTCGATTTTTGCTCCTAGATATTTGTATTCTGACGTGTCCTCAATACGAGTATTATTCCAAAACCAGGAGTATGACTTTTTCCTTTTCTTACTGAATGTCATTGTCTGTGTTTTCTCCAGGTTTATTGTCAGTTCATTTGCATTCGAATATCCCTGTGTTGCATTCACAAGATGTTGTAGCCCTACTTTTGTATGGCTGATTAGGACTATATCGTCCGCATAGAGAAGACACAGTAATAATAGCCCTCTTAATTTTGGTGCATGAGAATTACAGTTGTTGAGGATCAGGATGAGGTCCCCTAAAAACAACCTGAAATGTGTGGGAGCTAAAACACAGCCCTGTTTAAGACCCTTGTTGGTTGCTATACGTCTTGACAGGAGTGAATCGTCTCCCAACTTTATCTGGATCCACATCTATTAACATGCCCATGGTTAAGATGTTGGTGGTTGTCCCCACCAATTTAGCAAAGCCAGTCTGGTAAACCAGAATTAGGAATTTCTCTGTGGCCCAGGCCTGAAGTTCTTCCAAAATTACACCTGCTAAATATTTTGCCTTGTTATCCATGAGGGCAACTAATCGATAGTTTTGAGGAAGAGACTTGTCCCTAGATTTAAAAATTAGAGAAATGATTGAGCCCTTCCAAGAGCTGGGCAGTCTTTTAAAATGTTTTATTTCCAAAAATAGTGGCTCGAGTGCTGCAGCCCATTTATTTTCCTCTTGTTTATAAAGGATGGGTGGAATTCCGTTCGGGCCTGGTGCCCTCTCTTTTCTTCCCTTTTTAATTTGGAGCCTAATAGTTTTTTGTAAACTTGTCACTCCTTCGTTTGTGGTTGGTGAAAGACCTTCTTGATTGCCGGTGCTCCTATGCGGTGTTAGGGATTTATTGTTGACAGAATTTCTTATCACATTGTCAGTTTCTGTCTCCAAGTAAAAATCTCTATACTGATTAAAATGATTTCTAAGGTGGCTTGCCCATACTTCTTTTGTGATATTAGACGAAACTCCTTCATGTATTGACTTATAAAGTGGTTTATGGTTTTCCAAAACTTTGCACCGTCGCTCCGTTTGGTGTCCGCGTGTAGTTTTGCCCACATGTTGTCCTCTACAGATCTGTTGGCTTCCCACTTTATTTTTTTCAGCAATACCTTCGATTTCCGTAAAAGATTATGTGTTACTGTGTCCATAGGATTAAACCGCAGTTGTCTCATCGTATGATAGATTGATTTTTTTATGCACCTGATCTTCTCTTTATGCTCTCGTGTAAAGGAGTTTCATGTTGCTGCGGCACAGTCACACTTGTGGCTTAGGTCTTGTAGTGTAAGCTGCCATAGTTGTAATAAAATGCTCCCATTTCTCAACTTCGCTAGATCCAGTTCTAGCGTGGAAAAGCTGCTTAGCCTTTTCTAGTAGGATTCCATCGGTTGCTGCTGAGTACTTAATCCTTTTATAGTTGATAGTATAAACTGACTCTTTGGGCACCGAGGATAGCTCAAATTTAGGCTTGATGATATTGAGAGCAATTTCTTGGGGGCAGTAGTCGCTGTCGGCCTTTTTCCCCTATCCAAAATGAAACCATTTGTTGAACTAAAGATAATGAAATAAAGGTATAGTCCAGTGGTGTATTGATTCTAGTGGAGGGAAATGTAGTAGCTGGGGGGCTGTCTCCAGTAAAGCTTCCATTTAATGCTCTAATGTGGCAGAGTTCGAGGTCCTCTAATATCTTCTTGTCTAGTTTGGTCTGTTTGGATATTTGCAACTTCCCTTGGAGTGGTATATCCCAGGCTGAATTTTGCATTAGATTCTCGTCATCTGTCGAGATTCCCATAAGATTGAGATTAAAGTCCCCGGTGATCATAAGATCTGTTAATGGTATTTCCCGTATGCACTCCTCCAAGAACTTACATAATTCTTTTGCTGCCTTTGATTTCCTTTTTGGATGGACATAGGCATTGATCAAGGTAAGATTAATTCCCCCCTGTGCCTGTTCCTGCTTGCGAGATGAAAAGGTTTACTGCCATTGACTCAGAGGAAGTTGGTCCAACTTCTTTGACCACATGGGCACTTGTGGCTGAAACATAGGTTACTAGACCACCTTGAAGTTGATCATATTTCGCCATCCTTGTTGCACCAGTAAAAAAACGCAAGAATCCATTAAGGTGCAGGGGGTCTGCTTGCCATGTTTCTTGCAATGCCAAAATATCAAACGATCTTATATAGCTAATAGAGTCTGGATCAGACATTTTGGTGTTAGGGGTGGGTGGAATTTGCGTAATCGCGTTACGCAAATCTCCGCGAAACGGTAAAAAATCTCCGCGAACACGCAGAAATTCCGCGAACACGCGGAATTGCTTGTTCGCGATCCTTTTTCCTGTTCGCGATCGCTGTTTGCGTGCCCGGGGTGAAATATCTCGCGAACACGCATATTGAGAACGCTAACAAGCCAAAAATTTCGCGAAGTCGCGGAACGCAGATTTTTGGTCAATTTCGCGTTCTCCGCGGAACGCGAAATTACCCAAATTCCGCAAATTCCACGAGCGGAACGGATTTTACCGCCCAGCCCTATTTGGTGTCCAGGCCATTAACGTTCCATGAGCATATTCTTAAATGATTATGCTTACTCAATCTTAAATGTGAGCCTGTCAATTTGCATGGTTGTTTATTGTTCTAGCGGTCCATCTTAGATCGTTTAGTTCTATTGGCGATGATGCGCCATCTTGGGTACTTCCAATAAAGCTGAGATGTTGCATATTTCTTACTCCACTTTTCCCCACTGCTCCTCTAAGTGCCGATATTCCGTGCCTGTTTACAGAAACCTGCGCTCCCTCTGTTGCTGCTGGAATTAATAAATCCGGGTACCTTGGTTTTGTTTAAGGAGTTATTGTTATCCCCCAGTTTTTGTGCAATTAATGATGTTGTCCATGTTGCTTTAGTTTTTTCGCCACTTGATCTGTCATCTGCTGTGAATTCGATTGTAGCCAGATCCAAAGATGTCACATCTTTCAGGGAGGGAATGTGAGATAACAGCCGTAAGATGTCAGTATGTCATGCCTGCCTTTCGAGATATAATCCGGACTGAGCCATATGATGCTTGTTACACTTCTTAAATCTTCTGGGCCCCTGGTCTTTTTATTGGTTTGGCTCATTTGTGTGGATTCGTATTCTTTTATTACTGACAGTGTTGCCTGATTTGTGAAAAATGCTGCTTCATCTCTCTCTTTTTGACAAATTGTTAGCTGTCCTCTTAGGTTAAACATTTGACCATCCTCTCCATGCCTGGGGGCATCTAGCATGGTTCCCAATTCTTTTACAGGTGCATGTGTTTCATCTCTCTGGTTCGTCCTCATATGTAAGGGTGAAGTCACGTGTGTAATAGAAGCCAGTTCGCTATCAGTTATCTCTTTAAGATTACTCCTTGTTGTTTTTACTGGCAGCATAGGAAGTATACATTAGTCGTTTTCATTCTCAGGCCTTGTTACCAAAGTGCGTTCACCAATTGTTGTTTTATTGACAATAGAACAGATCGTGGTGTCGCTCTTTTGTGGTTGGTTCTGCACAAGCTCAGGTTGTGTTTTTCCTTTTTTAGTTGGTTGGGGAGTCAAGCTAGTCCCTTCCTGCTGCAAGGCTTCTACTTCTTCATTCTTAGTATTTCGAAGGACTTGCGTTTTCTCAGTTGCTCCCTTCACTCTGTTGATTGACTGCTTTATTGTTTTTGCAGTTGCTGTATTTTGTTCTGGGGGCCCTGCTAAGCTTATGTCATTTCCGGACTTAAGGTCGCTTTGTACTGATGGCAATGACGTCCCTAAAAGACACTTGAATCCTTCATGGTTTACATTTGTTTTTTGATTTCGGCCTTTCCGTTTTTTTGCTCGCCTTTGTTTTGCGTTCATTTGATTATCTACATTATCCTCCGGTGAGGCTTCAGGCATTTGGCAATCTGATATTTTGATTTCTCTGGCCTCTAGTTCTTTAATCGTATGAGCTTGGGCTTCCTTTGTCCTGAGGCATCCCTTTTTGTTAGCTTTAATTGGTACTGTGTTTGTTGGATCACATGTGTCATTTTCTGTGAGTCCCTCAAGAGATTGTTTATCTGGGCCCTGCGTGAACTTTTTACTTTGAGTGCACAAGTCATTCAGCATTGCTTGGAGAGAGGCCAATTTATCAATAATTGGACCACATCCACAACTCAAGTTTGCGAATGGTCGTACTGATTTTGTAGAAGTGTGTTTAATGTACCCAACATCCCGTCGATGGCAACCACAAAGACAGCCAAGGTATCTAGTAGTGTCAGTTGGGTGTCCATTTTGTCGGATTGGTAATGGTGGCCCTCTACCAAGAGTTGCATTGTTTTTAACAAACTAGACCAAGCACTTTCCTGATTTGTATTTTTTAGTGATCCCTCCTGGCTTACTGGATTTGTTGTCACATTTTGGTCTCCTATACAGTTTCCCCCCATATGTTGTTCTTGGTTACATTCAGTTGTCATTTTCGAAGTATTCACAGTAGGCCCCTCCTGCACTTATCTTGGGAATAGGCGGCCATGAGATCTTCCCACTCATCCTTTCCAAGGTATGAGAAGAGACTTCTGTCATTTCTACTGAATCAATTGCTGGCATATCCTCTTCCCCTCCCCCCCTGCATTTAGCGTTGTCCTATGAACTGTTGCTTGTTCATTCTGGTGAAGAAATGGCATTGGAGCTGCCAGAGAAATGTTTATTCCTCTGCGTTCCTCTCTTAACCTTATTTGGTTAACTTTGTTATTCATCGAGTGCGATTTTGCCTCTGGGCTTCGCAGATCGCAGATTGTTGGTACATCAATTGTGCCCCAGTTACCAATAATATTTTTGTTTTGCATTGGTCCGCTGGCGGCAATTGTGTCATCAAGGTTTGTTTGATTTTCTTCTCCTCTCCAGACGTTCCTTGTGCTTCCATTGATCTGTGTATTTGGATTAAATCAGTGTTAATTGTCAGTTCCTTGCCGGTGGTAATAGTATCATATGTCATCCGAGTTTTATTACATTGTGGAGTTGATGTTACTTGGAATGAACTGATGGCTGTTGTAGTAGTCGTGCTAGGACTTCTCTTTGGTGAGTAATTCTCTGCACGCCAGTAAATTGTAACGGTTGCATTGGCTGTACTGGCTGAAGAGGTGATTGAAGGCCCGGTACTTCTCTCGTTTTGAAAAAAGAGTGTCCCCTGCATTCTTTAAAAAGCTAAATTTTGTGTAGATTTGTGGTTGGAACGAGGTTTGGCAGTTTTTTGGTTTATTTGGTCTATTGATTGTTTCCGAATTTGAAGGCTGACTGCTCTTTTGTATCCCTGAAATATTTACATCTGCAGTTATTTCCATTAAGGAGCAGTCCTTCTGTGTTGCAGGCCTGGTTTTGGGTGGTGGTTCATTCCTTGTGCCCTCGAGCATCTTAGAGGTTCGCCTTAGCTTCTTTGGACCCCCTTTAACCATTGTGCCTCCTCGGACCCGACCTGACCTCATATTACCCTTTGGTCGTGCCAACTATGTCCAACTATATCCTACTCCAACAGCTTCCGCTGGTGCTGGGTACTGGGTGGTGAAAAGGCAAGGTAAGGTAAGGTGCAGTTATTGCAGTTATTTCAGAGCTAGGAGTGAACTCCACCTCTCTCTGCTCACCTCTGTTTTCTTCTGCTCTCCTCAGTGCACACCTCTGCTGGTGCCGCTGGTGCCGGTACCAGGGGGCGCAAAAGATCAGGGCAAAACTCCGGCTCTTGTGGCTCTCGTGGCTTTCTCTCGCTGCGGGGGGAATCGTGGCTCCCTCTCCAGCTGCTCCAGCTGCTTCAGCCACTGCGAGGACACACCTGCCGCCTGCTGCCGCTGCGAGGACACTCTTGCGGCTCCTGCCGCTGCGGATTCTCGCCGCTACGGGAAATACTCGAGCAGGAAAACTCGGCGGCTCCTGCTCCCACTTCCCGCCGCCGCTGCGAGGCTCTACCGCCTGTCAACAAGGCCCAAAGCCGGATGCCCCAAGCGGCAAGCGGCAAAGACCGCGGACACCACCAGAGTGGGATCGCGGGAAGCCTGCAGAAAAGCGGGACGCCCCAGCAGAGTTCAAGCGGCGCTCAGTGGATCCCTGACGAACAACGGCTGAGCGGTGAGGCTGTAAGCAGAAGGGAGCTGAAGGCAGCTGCAGGGAGCAGAGCGCCTTGCTCACACTCGGTCGCTTGCACAGCATCTGGCGTCTGGCAAACTACAAAACCTGTCAAGGAATCTGTAGTAGAATTATTAAAAAGACTGTGACTTGTGTAACATCAGGACTTGCAGTGTTCTTTGCAAAATTTACAATACTGTGACCTGTCCGCTTCACAGTTTGCACTGTCAAAGGGCATTCACAGCTATTTGATTTTATGATGATGAAAAGCTATGACTAGACATCTCAATGATTGCATTGAACCCTGGAGTTATAATGCCCCACTTTTTCTTTTACAATAGGTTTTATTGTGTTTTACCTAATGTAACAAGACAGAGCATATTAAATCATAGTATAAACTTCAAATATCAAGGCAACTAGATGAAGAGGATCATTACATGTTTATAGTAATCTGACCATAATATAGAAAGCTCTGTGGATCTCTATCATATGGGAGATGAACAACAAACAAGATATGTAACAGACGTAGGCTTCTGTATATATATCCATGTAGTGAGGACGCTAGCGTGATTGGGTGGTATGCAGACGAAGGGCAATAGTATATGAGAGCACACATCGGTTGGCCTGAATTTACCAAAGCGTTACCCTGGCACTACCGGCATGTGGCATAGTAAGGAGGTGGGTAAATACAGTAATGAATGGCCATGGGGAATAAAAAACCTATCTGGACCGGATGGTGGGTAGAGCCAAGGTGGTGTTGTATGCTGTTGGCGTGATGGTAGGGATCTTCTCCAGTGTGGCTCTCAGTCAGTTAAGGGTGATTTGACCAGCCATGGATCATGACATCGTAAGACAAGCACATAGTAGATGGGACCGAGCAGTGACTTTAGTCTTCTTGTAACCCCCATGAGGGTTTATTTTGTACACAGAAAGGGACCCATGTTTTATTGAATTTGTGGAGCTGATCATCCAGCTTATATAAAGCTTCTCATGGGCCACGGTGGCTGTTGTGCCTGCCTCAAACCATTTGGATATTGTTGAACCAGTGGTTTGATTCCACTTTATCAATACACAGATCTTCCCTGTAGCTAGAGTGGTGTCCAGGGGAGATCCTCAATGTCCAATGAATCATGTATTAGAGCTAAAGCCATGGAGGGTCGTATCAAACAGGTACTGCCCCTTATAACTCATCAGTTGAATACTAGGGCATACAACCCCCCTGGAGGCCAAGCCGAAGCTCAGTTTAGAACTTATTTCTCAGGGAAGAGAAAAAAACCTGAAAGGGTTTTTATGGACCCTCACAAACCCATTGGTGTCATGCTTCATCAGCGGGTCTCGCCCTGTAACTTATAAACCTGGTTGGGCTCAACCATAATACAAAGAGCGTTTTGAATATTCTTCCTAACAGACTCCTAGAGATTAAAAATAACTAAAGGACACTGCAGTTTACCTTTATTTTTAGGTGCCTTTGGTATAATCAAAAACATATACTTTAGGTGTTTACACCCTCATTTCTTGTCAACATGTATATGCCCTCTTAATGAGCAATAAAAAGGTCCAAGGCTTTTATCAGGACTATTCTTATTGTGATGTCCTATGATAATAATTGTGTAATTTTTACACATCCCAGAATACTGGAACGTGTCATTGTCACATCCCAGTGTTCTGTGCCAAATGATGGACACACATATAACACATAAATATCTCATGACAGGCCTATGTGTCGGTGTCCTGGTTGAAAGGGCATACACTAATGCCCTAACAGGTGTATACTAGCACCATATACAGGCTGGTGGGGGCACATTCTGTTGTCACACTCACACCATGGGTAGCGCGCTGCTGTGCAATCCACTTCAGTCTCAGCTTTCCCTGTGTCCATGTATGGTGCTAAGCTGTTGAGCTAATGAGATTTTCAAGAGGAGCATGCTGAAGAGATAATTAAACCTTGGAGCAACCATCATTTTAACAATCTGAAATCGCTCCCCCAAGGAGAGCTGTGACGCCTTCCAGTGACAGAAGTCAGAACACATTAAATCCAGCAAGGAGTGAATGTTGTTTAGGATTATTCTGGCCAGGGGCACGCTTATGAGTATGGGCAAGTATTTCAGTTTGCTCATTGTCTGCTTGAAGGGAAAGCCATGGATGGAGTCAATGGTGGCCCTGCCAGTCAAGCACATAGCCTCAAATGTCCTCAAATTAATCCTGTAACTTGAAAAGCCAGAAAGGATTGTGGTGGTGTCTACAAGGGCTGACACTGATGACACTGAAGAGGACAAAGCAGGAAGGACATCATTGGCACAGTGCATATTTATCAGTTCTCCAGCAGCTGTCTGTAGACCCCAGATGTTCAAAGCTTGTCAAATTGGTATCGCCAGTGGCTATTGGGAACAACAGCCGGGACAGAGGGCATCCCTGTCTAGTAACTTGTGAGATGGTAAAAGATTTTGAGAGGAAGCTGTTACAAATCACCCTTGCTGTAGGATCCCTTACCAGACATTTGATCAGTGTGATAAAGGAGAGGCTGAAGCCCATTTGCTCCATGACTGGGAACTGGTAGTCCCATTCCACTCTATCTAAAGCCTTTTCCTGCATCGAGGAAGAGCACAAGCCTCTCATCAGATCGAGAGCATGATTGCAGTGCCAGTATTTTTGCAGTTGTTTAATATCAAAGGTGAGACGTAATATGGGCCTGTAGTTGGCACATAAGAGGGGATCTCACATCAGTTTAGGAATGAGCATCGGCAGAGGTCTACTAAATTCTGGTTGCAAGATCTGGATAGTTAATATGTTTTTGAAGAGCTTCATCAAAGAGGGCCCACTACCGGGCTCCCGATCTTGAAGAGTTCCGCGGGGAATCTATCCACCTAAGTGCTTTCCCCGTTGGTAGGAGTTTGAGTGCCTCTGTAATCTTGGTTTCTTTTAATATACTTTCTAGAATGTCTCTGAGTTACCAGGTGATCAGAGGGAGAGGGAGTTCTTATAGGAATGTAATTTCCAGCAAGTTATTCTCAGAGGTTGAGCCGTCATCGAGTGATTCATAGAACAATGCAAACTCCTTCTTTAACTCTGAGGGGGTTCGTAAGTAGGACTCCATCTGAGGTTGAAACTTTGAGATAGATGACCTTGTGTCCCTTCTTTGATTTTGAAATGCCAGTAGTCTTCCAGCCTCTGTGTCCTGTTCATAGTGTTGGCTCCTAATACTGGACAATGTTTTTTCTGCTTCCAAGGTGTAGAGTGTGTTTAGTTCAAACTTTTTGCCAATTAATGCTTTCAATTTATTTGTGGGGCAAGCCCCAAAGAAGTAATGGGCCATGGAGTTTTTCTATTCAAGTATGTCCTCTTTTGCTTATCACTTTACCACCACACTGTGTCCCATGGTATCATCAGACATCTAACACTGGACTTTCCAACATCCCAGAGGAGTGGTGGTGAGTACACTGAGTGCTCATTAAGTAGAAGATACTCCTGAAGTTGCATCAGCAATTTCTCTTTTCCCCTCTGGGTATTGTACCTGATGTATGCTCATCCTCCATATTTTGTCTTTGGACATAAGTATATTTGTGTCTAAATGCAAGGAAATAGGCACATGGTCAGTTAATGTCACAGCAGAGACGGTGGGACACCAAAGAGTGGGAAAATAGGAAACAATCAATTCTCATTTCTATGCCATGGACACAGTAATCTGGGAATGCTTCAGAGTTCATAGAAGGATTTGTGAGAACACCTACGCTCCACCCATGAAACGCCCTCACCATGCAGTGTAACACATTGCAGCAAATGGAGCTGCCTTGCGTTACTACTGATTTGGCCTTGTGTGGCTTGTTAAATCCAATTCTAGGTTTTTTTAACAACCTATGTCCCCTTGTGTGGCACAAGGGTGATGCAAAACCTTAATAAATCAGGGACCAAGTGTACTTAACATGTACATTTCTACCTTGGATGCATTTGCATACAAAATGTACTCCTGATAAGAGCAGGAGAAAGTTGTATCATCGTTAAGACACGACGGGGACACAATTGCAACGTTGGTAGGGCTTAATGGGACGGATGTCTCCATGGGCAACAGATACTCAACCGGAAATAAAGTAAATGCAAATTGGCATCTTTAATATAAACAAAAAAAAATGTTCTGTTTTGTACTCCTGGATAGGCCCAGACAATTTCATAAGCATATACTTAGGATTTTTTGGATCTGTTTATACATTATGCAAATTGTTTGCAAGGGTTGAAGACGCATTAAAACAGAAAGGGCCATATTTCTCATTCAGATGCATCGCCCTTGCGCAAGGCTGTAGGGCGCAAGGGCGATGCAATTATCAAGTCAGATTTATCAAGTTACATTGCATGGGCCTGCGTGGCTTGATAAACATTGCTGTGTTGCCTCAGGCAGGTGTTCCATGGATGGAGCATGGGTATACCCACACATCCACTTATGGATTTTGGCACATTCCCAGATTTACCATCACTTGTAGACCTGGGAATCTGTCAAAATGCTACGCCTCTCCAGGTGAGGTGTGTTAGACCTGGCATCATTGGCATGAGTCTCTCCTCCATTTTTTCTGTTTGCCTCCTCTGTTTACGATGTTTTTGCTGGATTATTGCTTTGGGCACTGTGCCACTGCTGATCAGTGCCACAGTGCAAGTGCTCCCTATGCTAAATTGTTACGTTGATTGGTGTTACCATGATTGGCTTGGTTGACTTACTGTTCAGACCCTAGTCTAGTGCACTGCGCGTGCCAAGGGCGTGTAAGTTAACTGCTGCTGGTGGGCTTGCAGCACTGGTTGTGCCACCCACAGAAGCAGCGTGCAAAATGTGTCTCAGGCCTGCCACCGCGGCGCCTGCGTGCAGTCCCTGACTGCCATGTCGACTTGGTAAGGAAACCTACTTACCAGTCTCTAAACCTTCCCTTTGCCACATTTCAGACACCTCTATGGTAGGCCCTAGGGCAGGGTGCATTGTTGGTAAAAGGTAGGTCATGCCCTGATGTGTGTGGCATGACCTAATAGTGAATTACAGCCATTTTCGTTTTTCACTATTGAAGGGCTACCTGCCTCCAATAGGCCAGACTGGGCAGACGGATTATTAACTCCCTTATAATCTATCTGACTCAGGGAGCATGGTAGCAAGTCGAGTTTAGTATCCCTGAACTCAGAATTTAATAACTCACCCTTTAGGATGGATGGTTTTTAAATTCTATGTTTGAAAATAGCACTTTTAGAAAGTGGCTATTTTCTTGTCCAACTATCTACCGGTCTCTGCTGGTTTGGTGTGTGTGTCAGGGGCTGGGTGGCTCCAGAGGTCTGAGTGAGTCAGTATGGGGTGAATGGGGCGTTTACACGTAGAGTGAGGGAAGAGTAGCCTGCCCTGCCTGACACAATACTGGCCCCGCCTCCTGCTGGGCGACTGATAGCCCTGCTCCTACCAGTGACAATACTGGCTCCGCCTCCTGCTGGGCGGCTGAGGACTCTGCCCTGCCCAGTGAATAGGCCAGGTGCCTCTGCCTGGCAACACCCACAACAAACCTGAGATGGTGGGAATCGCCCTGCTTGGACAAAGGGAACAAAGGGAAAAAGGGGTATAAGAGAAGGACCCCTGAACCAAGAACTCAGATCACTTCTGACAAGGAAACCTGTACCAAGGACAAGAAGCATGCTGATCTAAGGACTTGCCTCCCCTTTCTGCCAGAGTGCTGTTTTGCTGTGGAGGAACCTGAAAGCTGCTTCTTTATTTTTGCCAAGGAACAAGGAGAGAGGAACTTGGTGTGTACTCTCTGAACACTTGCTAGGAAATCTCCAAGGACTGGAAGAGTGCCAGTCTCCTGTTGAAGTCACAGGGCCAAAGGACTTCACCATCTACTGAGTTGCTGAATTGCTGGAAAGTGTTGTTTCCAGTACACAAGGGAAAATCAGCAGTCTCGACGCCAGCAGCAACGCCAGTGAGCAGTGGGTATCGGCCCCGGCTCCAAGTGACCCCGTCTCGACGCCGGTATCAACGCCAGTGAGGAGTGAGTATCGGCTCTACCTCCAAGCGACCCCGTCCTGACGCCGCTGCTGATCGCATCGACTCGACGCCCTTCTCGACGCCGTGAGCGCTGCTCCGGCCCGACATCCCTCGACACCGCTGCGGATTGACCCGACTCCGAGGCACGATCGACGCCGACCTCGACGCCGACATCTCGACGCCGTGGATCATCGTTTTCTTCGTTTCTCAAGGTACTGTACTTGTGGGGTCTGTTGCGACTCCAGGCTCGACGTAGCGCTCCTCGCGGTCGACGCCGAACCTTGGGAATCCTGTAGACTCGACGTCGTGTGACTCCTGTGGGGGTTACATTGTTGCCAAAGAACTGTGCTCAGAAGAATACTTTGCTAAAGAACTATTTGCCAAGAAGAAACCTTACTTGAACTATTATTTTCCCTTCCAAAGAGTATTTATTAAGACCGTGGTATATTTTTGTCGTTATTTGGTCTTGTGCTAAGCCTTATATAAAAATACTATTTTTATAATAACTTCTGTGTCGTGTCCATCTGTAGTGTATTCACTTTATTACTGTATGTGGTCATAAATGCTTAACACACTGCCTCTGAGATAAGCCTGTCTGCTCTGCCAAGCTACCAAGGGGGTAGCAGGGGTTATCTGAGTGTGTAATCCCCTTTCCCTGACTAGAGTTGGTTGGTCCCTATTTGTCAGAAGTGTATACCTCTGCCAACTAGAGACCGCCGGTTCTAACATTGGTGGTCAGCGGTGAGGATTTGAACTTTGCATTTATGACTCATGTGCAGTGATTAGTGTACGCTACATAGTGAAAGCAGACCATAACGCAGCCACAATCTGTTTTGGAAGGATATCCTATTTTTGTTCTCCGCTTTCCTGGAGCTTATTTTCTTAAACACTGCCAGTTTTGACCATGGAGAATGCCGGAGCTGCTACACCTGTGGAGAATGTTGTGGGGGAATTTGATAAGGAGAAGATAGATTCCTACACGCTAAAAGATCTAAAAGGATTTTGCAAGCAGTTTAAAGTTCCTACCACAGGTGTCTCAAAGAAAGAGGGCTTCCTCAAAGCGCTGAAGGCCTGGTTAGAGGCCAGAAATCCCTCTGATCCGGTGGTGGTACCGGAAGAGGAAGAAGAGGAAGAGGAAGAGCCCACAGGTGGGCCAGTGTCATCTCCAGGCAGTAGTGCGTCCTCTAGGAGCCTTTCCCCCGAAGAATTAGAAGACAGGGAGAAGGAGAGGGGGTACAAGTTAGAAATGGCAAAACTTAAATTAGGAGGGCAGTTGGAATTAGAGAATGCGAGAAGCAAGAGAGAAGCTGAAATGGAGAGCAAAAGATTAGATTTTGAGAGAGAGAAATTAGCGTTTGAACGTGAGAAGATGGTGAGGGAGATGGAGCTTAAAACTAAGAGTTTAGAGTTGAATCCCTCTGGTGGCAGCACTCCATCTGTGCCTGCAGAAAGTAGGTTTTATTTTCCTAAAGATGTGATCAAAGATTACAGTAAGAATGAAGATATTAGCCAATGGTTTAAAGCATATGAGTTAGCGTTATTGGCCCACCGGGTCCCTGAGAAGGATTGGGGAACGGGGTTGTGGAGCCGCTTTACAAACGAGGGGAGAGATACCTTGTTGAGCCTTCCTGCTGAGGATAGGATGTCTTATACTCATATGAAAGATGCTTTAATGCTGAGATATGGCTTAACTCCAGAAAAGTACAGACAAACCTTTAGAGAATGTAAGAAGTTGCCTGGTACTACGTGGGTTGAATATGTGTCTTTTTTCTGCAGAACCATGGATGGTTGGATAAAGGGTAGCAAGGTTGATAGTTATGATGCTCTTTATGATTTGTTTGCTTGGGAGCACTTGTCTAATAACTGTTTTCCAGAGCTACGCCAGCACCTTGTTGACAGCAAGCTATCTAACCCTAGAAAACTTGCTGAGGAGGCGGACCGCTGGGTCAGTACCAGGGTCCACAAGGGTCCAGTGGGAGACTCAGCCAAAGGTGGGCAGGGTCCCCAGCAGAAGAGTGGGGGGGACAGGGGTAAACAGAGGGAGTTTCAGAAAGGGCCCCAAAGTAGTCCCCAAGGGAACCAAGGGAAGGGTTCCCAGCCTCCCCCTGTAAAGAAGCCAGAGGCCCCGACAGGTAAACCTGTTCACAGGGGCCCCATGACCTGCTATGCCTGTAAGCAGGTGGGACACCGTTATTATGATCCCCAGTGTCCCATGAAGGATTCGAATGCACCGCCGCGTGCACCCCCTCGTCAGGTAGCGAGTGTAGCCCTGGGAGGGGATGAGATGGGTGCCCCCGGTGGGTGGGGTCCCGCAGAAATGTCCCTGGTCTCTTTAGGAGACGTGGAAATGGTCCCTCCAACCCCTCTGCCTAGTAACACTAAGAAATATAGGCAGTGGGTGACCATTAATGGCCATAGGGTGGAAGCTCTCAGAGACACCGGAGCGAGTGTGACAGCTGTCAAGTGTCACTTGGTGTCCCGAGAGCAGGTGGTCCCTCATGCATTCTACCCCGTTGTAGCTGCTGACAACTCACAGAGTCAGTGTGAGGTAGCTCAAGTTCCCTTTGAGTGGGGGGGGGTCTCAGGTACTCTTCAGGTTGCTGTGAGGCCCGCCATGCCTGTTGATTGTCTCTTGGGCAATGATTTGGAGGACTCCCCTTGGGCTAAGGTGGAGAGAAAAGCGCATCTGGAAATGTTGGGTCTGCCTGAGTGGGTGTGTGCGACCACCCGGTCCATGTCAGTCAGTAAGGGTGTTGATGGGGGCCCGGAGCCTGAAAGTATGGCCCAGGTCCCAACCGTGAAGAGAAGAGGCAGGGGGCGCGGGAAACCGTCCCCCATCGTTCCCACGGTCCAGGAGGGAGCAGACCCTGAGGGGGATGCCCTGGAACCGACAGGAGAACAAGTGGCCGAACTGGGAGACCTGCCCGAGCTGACCCATTGGCAGCAGGATGGTGGTCCCTCCAGGGAGGAATTTTGTGCTGAACAGAAAGTGTGCCCTTCTCTTGTGGGTATGAGGCAGCAGGCCTCAGCCCAAACGACAGGTGATCAGTCAGGATCACATTGGGTCTACTGGGAGAACGACCTCCTGTATAGCGAGCCTAAGGCTGCTGAACCTGGGTCAGCCCGTGTGCTGGTGGTACCCCAGCGCTTCAGAGCCTTCCTACTGGGGTTGGCTCATGACGTTCCGTTAGCTGGACATCTGGGGCAGGACAAGACCTATGACAGGCTTGTCACCCATTTTTATTGGCCTCAGATGAGAAGGGATTCAGATATCCATTGTAGGACATGTCAAACTTGCCAGGCAAGTGGGAAAAGTGGGCGGAAGCAGAAGGCTCCCCTCCAACCTTTTCCCGTCGTCAGTACCCCCTTTGAGCGAGTGGGAATTGACATTGTGGGGCCACTGGACCCCAAGACAGCCATGGGCAACAGGTTTATCCTGGTCTTGGTGGACCATGCCACCCGGTACCCGGAAGCCATCCCTCTCCGAACAGTGACGGCCCCCGTGGTGGGACGGGCACTGATGGGTGTTTTCTCCCGCATGGGGTTCCCCAGAGAGGTGGTGTCAGACCGAGGCACCAACTTCATTTCGAATTATATGAAGTCTCTGTGGAAGGAGTGTGGGGTAACCTACAAGTTTACCACTCCTTACCACCCTCAAGGTAATGGGCTGGTTGAGAGATTCAACCGGACCCTAAAAGGCATGATCATGGGTCTTGAAGAACCAATGAGGCGTAAATGGGACGTCCTCTTGCCATGCCTGCTGTTTGCTTACCGTGAGGTGCCACAGAAGTCTCTAGGGTTCAGCCCCTTTGAGCTTTTGTATGGTCACCCGGTAAGAGGACCTTTGAGTCTGGTCAAAGAAGGCTGGGAGCAATCTCCCAGGAAACCTCCCCAGGATGTATATAGTTACATGCTGGCCTTTAGGAACCAGACTCGGCGCTTCAGAGATCTTGCTCAGGCAAATCTGGAGGCCAGCCAGGAAGAGATGAAGCGGTGGTACGATCAGAATGCCACTCTGGTTGAGCTTCAACCTGGTCAGAAAGTTTGGGTCATGGCCCCTGTGGAACCTTGTGCGCTCAAGGACAGGTGGACTGGACCGTTTGAGGTTGTGGAGAAGAAGAGCGATGTCACCTACTTGGTGGACTTGAAATCTCCCAGGAACCCCTTAAGGGTCCTGCATGTCAACCGGTTAAAGCCCCACTTAGAAAGGTCCGAAGTGGGCATGCTCCTTGCCACAGATGCTGGGATGGAGGAGGAGAGTGAGCCTCTTCCTGACCTCCTGTGTGCAAAAGAAAAAGATGGGTCAGTGGATGGTGTTGTCCTCTCTGACACACTGACCCCTGAGCAGCAGCAAGATTGTCGCCATCTGTTGGTACAATTCCCTGATCTGTTCTCCTTGATCCCTGGTGTCACTCAGTGGTGTGTCCATGATGTGGACACTGGGGACAGCACTCCTGTGAGGCACAAGGCCTACAGGGTGACTGACAAGGTCAGAGCATACATCAAGGAGGAGGTCTCCAAGATGTTTGCCTTAGGGGTGGTTGAGTCCTCTAGCAGTCCTTGGGCCAGCCCAGTGGTCTTGGTCCCAAAGGCTGCAGCGCCTGGTGCTTCACCAGAACTTCGGTTCTGTGTGGATTACCGAGGACTCAATTCGGTCACCAAGACTGACGCGCACCCCATCCCCAGAGCTGATGAGCTCATCGATCGGTTGGGGGCTGCCCGGTACCTTAGTACGTTTGATCTAACGTCTGGGTACTGGCAGATCGCCTTGACTGATGGGGCAAAAGAGAGGTCTGCATTCTCCACACCAGATGGGCACTACCAGTTCCGTGTGATGCCCTTTGGGATGAAGAATGCCCCTGCCACATTCCAGAGGTTGGTTAACCAGGTATTGGCCGGGCTGGAAGATTTCAGCGCCGCCTACCTGGACGATATAGCAGTGTTCAGCGCCAGCTGGGAGGAACACTTGCGCCACCTCCAGGAAGTGTTGTTGGCCCTGCGCAGAGCAGGCCTCACAATCAAGGCTAGTAAGTGCCAGATTGGGCAGGGTTCAGTGGTGTACTTGGGGCACCAAGTAGGGAGCGGCAAGGTGGCCCCCCTGCAACCCAAGATAGATACCATCCTGGCTTGGGAACCGCCCAAAACCCAGACTCAGGTGAGAGCCTTCTTGGGTCTCACGGGTTACTACAGGAGGTTCGTCAAGGGGTATGGCAACATTGTGCACCCCTTGACCTCGCTGACTTCCAGGAAGCAGCCGAGACTTGTGATCTGGACTGACGCCTGTCAGAAAGCCTTTGACACCCTGAAAACTGCAATGTGTACAGCACCGGTCCTCCAGGCACCCGACTTTTCAAAAGAATTCATTGTCCAGACGGACGCTTCAGAGCATGGTGTGGGGGCTGTTCTAGCACAGATGAATGAGGAGGGCCGAGACTTACCTGTAGCCTTCATCAGCCGGAGGTTACTTCCCAGGGAACAAAGGTGGAGTGCGATAGAGCGTGAGGCATTTGCTGTGGTCTGGGCGCTGAAGAAGCTAAGACCCTACTTGTTTGGGTCTCACTTCCGGGTTCAGACGGACCACAGGCCCCTCAGATGGTTAATGCAGATGAGGGGTGAGAACCCAAAGCTGTTGAGGTGGTCCATTTCCCTACAGGGGATGGACTTTACGGTGGAACACCGCCCTGGTACAGATCACGCCAATGCTGATGGTCTGTCCAGATTTTTCCGCCTTAGTGATGAGGACTCCCTGGGTGAAGGGTAGTTCTCCCCACATTTCAGCTGGAGGGGACACGTGTTAGACCTGGCATCATTGGCATGAGTCTCTCCTCCATTTTTTCTGTTTGCCTCCTCTGTTTACGATGTTTTTGCTGGATTATTGCTTTGGGCACTGTGCCACTGCTGATCAGTGCCACAGTGCAAGTGCTCCCTATGCTAAATTGTTACGTTGATTGGTGTTACCATGATTGGCTTGGTTGACTTACTGTTCAGACCCTAGTCTAGTGCACTGCGCGTGCCAAGGGCGTGTAAGTTAACTGCTGCTGGTGGGCTTGCAGCACTGGTTGTGCCACCCACAGAAGCAGCGTGCAAAATGTGTCTCAGGCCTGCCACCGCGGCGCCTGCGTGCAGTCCCTGACTGCCATGTCGACTTGGTAAGGAAACCTACTTACCAGTCTCTAAACCTTCCCTTTGCCACATTTCAGACACCTCTATGGTAGGCCCTAGGGCAGGGTGCATTGTTGGTAAAAGGTAGGTCATGCCCTGATGTGTGTGGCATGACCTAATAGTGAATTACAGCCATTTTCGTTTTTCACTATTGAAGGGCTACCTGCCTCCAATAGGCCAGACTGGGCAGACGGATTATTAACTCCCTTATAATCTATCTGACTCAGGGAGCATGGTAGCAAGTCGAGTTTAGTATCCCTGAACTCAGAATTTAATAACTCACCCTTTAGGATGGATGGTTTTTAAATTCTATGTTTGAAAATAGCACTTTTAGAAAGTGGCTATTTTCTTGTCCAACTATCTACCGGTCTCTGCTGGTTTGGTGTGTGTGTCAGGGGCTGGGTGGCTCCAGAGGTCTGAGTGAGTCAGTATGGGGTGAATGGGGCGTTTACACGTAGAGTGAGGGAAGAGTAGCCTGCCCTGCCTGACACAATACTGGCCCCGCCTCCTGCTGGGCGACTGATAGCCCTGCTCCTACCAGTGACAATACTGGCTCCGCCTCCTGCTGGGCGGCTGAGGACTCTGCCCTGCCCAGTGAATAGGCCAGGTGCCTCTGCCTGGCAACACCCACAACAAACCTGAGATGGTGGGAATCGCCCTGCTTGGACAAAGGGAACAAAGGGAAAAAGGGGTATAAGAGAAGGACCCCTGAACCAAGAACTCAGATCACTTCTGACAAGGAAACCTGTACCAAGGACAAGAAGCATGCTGATCTAAGGACTTGCCTCCCCTTTCTGCCAGAGTGCTGTTTTGCTGTGGAGGAACCTGAAAGCTGCTTCTTTATTTTTGCCAAGGAACAAGGAGAGAGGAACTTGGTGTGTACTCTCTGAACACTTGCTAGGAAATCTCCAAGGACTGGAAGAGTGCCAGTCTCCTGTTGAAGTCACAGGGCCAAAGGACTTCACCATCTACTGAGTTGCTGAATTGCTGGAAAGTGTTGTTTCCAGTACACAAGGGAAAATCAGCAGTCTCGACGCCAGCAGCAACGCCAGTGAGCAGTGGGTATCGGCCCCGGCTCCAAGTGACCCCGTCTCGACGCCGGTATCAACGCCAGTGAGGAGTGAGTATCGGCTCTACCTCCAAGCGACCCCGTCCTGACGCCGCTGCTGATCGCATCGACTCGACGCCCTTCTCGACGCCGTGAGCGCTGCTCCGGCCCGACATCCCTCGACACCGCTGCGGATTGACCCGACTCCGAGGCACGATCGACGCCGACCTCGACGCCGACATCTCGACGCCGTGGATCATCGTTTTCTTCGTTTCTCAAGGTACTGTACTTGTGGGGTCTGTTGCGACTCCAGGCTCGACGTAGCGCTCCTCGCGGTCGACGCCGAACCTTGGGAATCCTGTAGACTCGACGTCGTGTGACTCCTGTGGGGGTTACATTGTTGCCAAAGAACTGTGCTCAGAAGAATACTTTGCTAAAGAACTATTTGCCAAGAAGAAACCTTACTTGAACTATTATTTTCCCTTCCAAAGAGTATTTATTAAGACCGTGGTATATTTTTGTCGTTATTTGGTCTTGTGCTAAGCCTTATATAAAAATACTATTTTTATAATAACTTCTGTGTCGTGTCCATCTGTAGTGTATTCACTTTATTACTGTATGTGGTCATAAATGCTTAACACACTGCCTCTGAGATAAGCCTGTCTGCTCTGCCAAGCTACCAAGGGGGTAGCAGGGGTTATCTGAGTGTGTAATCCCCTTTCCCTGACTAGAGTTGGTTGGTCCCTATTTGTCAGAAGTGTATACCTCTGCCAACTAGAGACCGCCGGTTCTAACAAGGTGTATCAAGGATACATATATTTATTTATCCTTGTTTTTTCTCTTTCTGTGTGTGCTGCGTGCTGCATGCAGGCACCCTTTCACCACGGCAGTTTGTGCGCCAGTGCTGGGAAAGGACAGCAATGTGCAGTATAATTTTAAATACGGTGCATTCCAGCCCTGTCCCTTTCATGCAGTACAACACAGCATGGTGGCTTGCTGTGCTGCACAAAAGTTTGATATAAATGCCCCAAAACATCTAGCTGGCACCTGTGAAATTGGATGTGTTGTGACTGCCAATGTTGCTCCAGCAATACTCACCACTTGAAAATGTTTAGAAAATAAATTCAGTAGGTATCTTGTGTAACATTTTTACATGAGGCATAAAATTCAATCATAATAGGAGAGGCTGCCAAGTAAAAATCAAATAATACACATCATTTGGTCTCGATTAGCGTTGCAGCACGAATGCGCTACCATCGCTCTGCGAGGCATGCAGTATACACAATAGCAGGGAAGCTTCATTTTAGCGCCGCCCACTTTCCCATCTTTTTGATTGGACTAGATTGTAAATGCTGTCTTCTGATTGGTTTTCCGATTGTTAGTCCCTCCTCTTCACGGTCATGTCGTCATTTGTAGACTTCCGAGGCTATTGGCGCTTTACTCCAATGCTATTTTTTCCTTATGTTCCCCCGCCCCCTCTCACAGTCTGTGACTTTTCATCCATCCTCCCCCATCTCGTTCGTGCCTTCTTCAACGGCAGCACTTACGTTTCAAATGCAAAAGGTCTCATGCAAATACGAGTCCTATTGCATTTGTAAATGCTTGTTTTGTCCTTTGATTTGCTGGGTGAATTTGCAGTCTATTTTACCTGACCTGTCCCAAATACATGCGCAATACAGACGACTAATTGCGGTTTTACTTACACATGCGCAATACAGACAGCTAATTGTGGATTTCCGATGACTCTTGCGCACCCCTCGGTAGCGGCCGCCGCTATTAATAGCCTTTTTATTATTAATCACTTGTCCGATTCTGAATGCCGGGGCTCACATGAAAACATTTTTAAAAAAACATTAAGAGCGTGACAGCGACGTGGAGTCAGTGACAAGACGGGCAGCGGACAAGAGGCGGCCCAGTGGGCGGGGGACAGTATATGTACCCCTGTCCCCCCTCCCACTACCGGAAGTGGCCGGCCGGAAGTCCCCCTGGTCCCACGCCCAGGGAAACTAGGAGGCCGACTCCAGTGCCTTCCTGTGGCACTAAGGCGGCCGCCCTGTTGAGGGGCCACTGTGTGGCCCACCCCGGGCAGCCTTGACACTAACACAAGTTGGTAATTTTTCTCCTTTGCCTCTCCGGTTCACTGGGCAGTTTAATTAGCTGACGAGCCTCACCATCTATGCCTTATCCTGCCTTTAATGGGGAGCGCATTTTGGTAAGGGGGAAGCATTAAAAAGGTTGTCAGGGTAAAACAAATCACCTGCTTATTGACAGAAAAGCACAAGGGCCCAAATGAACGGAGGAGGGTTCCTGTTCCACAGAGCGGGCGGTGTGGCGACATTTAGAGCTCTCCGTACCACACCCTGCTCTGCGTGCAGCGCTAGTCGAGCATCGGTGGGTTGAGCTGAATGTACCGGTGAAGCACAGCTCAAGTACCTATGGCAGACCGACCTACGGGGCCAAGGTGAGGTACACGAGCGAGGTATTAGAATGAGCCAAACTACAACTCCCATAATGCAGGAGACGGTCGAATCAACACGGTATTCGTCCGCTTGCAGCGTACAACTCTTGATCCCATTAAAGTTGCATGATTCAAGTGTTTTAAAATCCCGAAGCCGCGCCCGCATATGCCCTTAGCCTTCCTTCCTGGCTGCGCGCGGATGGAAAGAGGCTCTGCGCAGTCACTGGTTGTGGATTGCGAGCCAGAAATAAATGGCTCAGTACAGAGGGGCCACAGGCTCTGGAATGTGAGCTCACAGTCAAGTGGGGTTACAGGCTATGGAACGAACCCACAGGCATGGTATACAGACAGGCAAATGACATCTATAGGCGGGAAAGACGCCTCCTGCTGTGGAATGTGCCCTGGACCCTTGTAGCGATTCTATAAACGTAGCAGAGTGCAAGGCACCCTTTTCAGTGAGAGCAAGCAGGCGGCGCTTGCCCCGGCCCCCAAACCAGTCGAGACCGTTGCTAACGTACGTTGCCTCGGATGGCCCCGGACTGGTCTGGGAGAAGATCTGGGAGGCAGGCCAGCTCTCTGGGGGAGACCCCGAGACAAGAGCTTGGTGCGCACGCAGTTCATCCCTGGTAAAAGCTGTAGCAGTTATACTAAGGCGTTTGCAGCACTTCAGGAGTACGCTTCCAACATAAGAAGGGGCTCCAGATTTTCAGAAGCTATCCGTCTTGTGGGTCCTAATCTCGCCAGAATGCAGATGACGTGCACACTGACCTACCTTCACCTCAGTCTCCGTTCGTGCTAATGCGATGACAAACTGAAAGAGGACGCGCTTCAGTCGCAACTGCGTCAACGGACACACCTTACATGTCTGGCATGTGTGAAGTGCATTCACAGTCGGAGGTGCACACCTGTCACATGTGTTTGGTGCTAGACGGGCCATACGCTGCTGCGTGTACGATCTGATTGTACTAGTAGCGCAAGGCGCCCGCAGTTCCCACCGCCAGACTTTCATTGCGCAAGAGAAGCGCAGAACGGGAGGCATAGATTTCACCGGAAAGAGGGAAGTCTACGCAGGAATGCTGGGAATCAGACTCGCCCCCACCTGGGAAATGCTGGCCGCGGGGACATATTTTAATCAAAAACTCAGAGTGGCAACCGCCCCATTTCATTCTTTAACAGGAGGACACACAGCTGCATTACGGGACAGGTGTCCCTGTACTTTCATCTACTGTCCTGCTAATATCAACACAGAATGCACCAAACATGTAAAATGATTATCACCGCACCGTGGGATTAGTAAGTGGCGATGGTGGCAGGGAAGTGACTTCAGCAGGAGAGACGGCTGGCCCAATGTTTTGTGGGAGATGCAGGGGTGAGGGCGTGAGGCGGACAATAGTAGCAAAAGTGGGCCATAGGTTGACCTGGCAGCCGGCGGTAGCGCTTAACAAGACGGGGTGCTTGACAGCAATGGGCTTTATCTAAGCAGTGAGTGCAGGTGGTCCCATGGATTATAAGGTGCAAAGCTAAATACTTATGAGGTCCCAACGGCGAGACCGTTGCATTGCAAATGCTTGTTTTTGTGATATTCCCGCCACTCCTACTACTGGATCAGGAGATGTAGTTGCGATTTCCCTGGAGTATTCTCAGGGAGTCAAGTTCCTAATGAGAGCTAGGTACCCAAGTGACGCTTTAAAATGTACACACCATCATTTACAAAAGCCCATTAATAATAAGTCATTCCTAAATTGTGATTCTACACTCATGAATAGATTAACTAACACTTTAATTCATGAAAATAAAGATGTTCAGAGACTGGGCAGTGTGTTTGTTCAAGTGCCCAGTTATCTGCTCAAGCGCAGCACCCATATTATAGCAGGCTTGTGGGCATTCAAATCTTGGATATGAGTAGAGGTCTAGGGCAGGAGTAAGTGCACATTCAAGGTGGATAACAAGGCAGGAGGCCTCTCTAATCTTGTGGGGGGCTAAAAGGAGCAGGAGAAGAGAAGGACGGGATTGAGGACGCACCGTATTCAGGTTTCAAGATTATGGACCGTGTTTGCATCTGCAGTGTCTGCTAAAGATGAACTGTGATGCAAACACTGATGAACAGAAACAGCTTCATGTGTTGATTCATTTAAGAGGTTGGTATCATGGTGATAGGGGACAAGATGAGTTTGCTTCGATAGCTGGAGGGGGGGAAGTGGAGAGATCCTATGGCCTGTCTATAAGTTTCTGTTATCGAGGCTAAGGGTGTGAGAAATGTGGTTAGTGCTTGAGGGGGGTGAAACACAAACACAATCCTTGTCAGGGTGAAGGCACAAACAAAACCTACATTAACCTGTGAATAACCCTCTGGTAGCTTGTCACAGAGCAGTCAGGTTTAACTTAAGAAGTAATGTATGCAAGAACAGTCCACAAACCCCCAAAACAACAACAAACTAATCAGTGGAACCAGAGATATGTGGTTCTAAAGGTTCTCAAGACATCAAGCGCTAAACAGGCAAACAGCAAACCATGGTTATCTGGTTGGAAGAGACTGGGTAGGAGTCACAAGTTTAGGCCAACCAAGATGTAGCACAGGCCAGATACAGGACTGATTTCAGTCCGCTAAACAGTGCCTTGTGCCTGGATGTTGAAATGTGAAATTCTTATGAGGAGCTGTGATGTGAGGTCTGGTGTGGAGAGGAACACAGTGGCAGAGTCAGGGACTGTTGACGACCTGAAATGTGGAGTCCTACATCGATATGCATTGTGCAGAGGTAAAGTCCGGTGCTGTCCGTGAGGAGATGTGAGGGGAAGTAATGTGTTATTGTTGAGGAGCCGCAAGGCCTTGCTGAGACTTGATCTATGATGCATAGAACTTGAGCCAAAATGCGTCACACTCAGCCGGTGTCCCATGGAGCTGTATCAGCATCGAACAATCCACAGAGAAATGGCAAAGAGATGTACCGGTGTTAAGATGAGATGTGTTGAGGTGGGGCGGAGCCAATGGAATGCTGCTTCATGCTGCTTTGAAATGAATTTGCTGGGGAGGGATGCCAAGGTACCAGATAGTACGCTGGTCAAAGCCTATAGGATCATGTTATGCCTCCCGCTTTATACTTCACCGGCTCAAATAAGGTTGAAGTTTGACCTTCTGCATCAATCCCTGGCCAGGCATGGGTCTTATGTTATCTGCTGGCATAAGATCAGAAACATCAACAACACAGATTAGGAGAAGGGTCTAAGGGAAAATGATATTTAGAGACCTACCCCAGTCCTAATCCCCTACTCTAAATTTATATAACTACGACAATGGACTGGGGGTCTAAAAGAAAGCAAAGTGAGTGATGTGTGTCCCTATAGAAGGATAGCTAGGGCTGTCTGATCAACAGGCGTTCATGCCACTCTTCACTCTGCAGCACAGATAGCAAAAATGCATAAGCAAAAGCATGGCATTCTATGATGTATGGAGCCAAGTTAAAATGATACCACCCCCATTTTAGGCGGCCTTTATACCAGCGTAAGAGGACCAAGAGTTGCGGCGTGGGAACATCGTAGGAACAAAGTGTCGCGCCAGCTTAACAAAGTCTTTACAATGCAACCGACGGGTAACAAGTACTCTGAGTATCAGTCCCCGAGTCGTATAAAGCCAATCTTAGAGACCGAAGGAACTTTATGTAGTTCTTAACGTGAAAGTGCTACAAAATCACTCTTGTAACACCCGAACATCATGCTCAAACTAACCTGTCCGTCAGTACCTCTGTGTATCTCTCAGAGCTTAACACTCTAGCTCTATTATAAATAAGTAATTTGATGGGAATCCTGCTCAGCTCTGTTTGCCAGGGATGATAGAATAGCTATCCTTCTATAGGGACACACATAAGATCAGAAACGCCACTCCAAATAAGTTAAACCAACTGCTGTGGTATATAATCCAGCATTGGGACACTTGCCAAGTGAGGAGATACCTTCAGGCATCTTTGGAAAGTACCAAGCTTACGGATCTTTGTAACATTCAACTTGGTCATTCAACTTTAAAAAAATTGGCATGAAAATGTGTAAAACAAATTGTGGTGGTAGAGGACAAGGCAACCTTTGCAGACAGATCCCATGCGTGGATGACCTTGAAGTCTTATAAATCCCTTGCACCGCAAAAGTACTTCACTCAGGGCTATTCCAAAGAGATAAAAATGAAATTCTTAAGGCATTGACTGGGCATCCTTCCGTGCGCCCAGCATCTTCCACCATGGTTGAGGGCCACAACTCAAAGCACATGTAGGCTTTGCAACACCAAGCAAGGAGACATCTTACACCTAATCTGTACTTGGAAGGATCTACATCAAGAACAGTTTCTGCTATTAAAAGCTCCCTTCAAGCAGTTAGGTATCCACACCAGGAGACAAGCGGTGTTGGCTTTCTTTAACCCGGGGAACACGCATCTGAACTGCAGATTAGTAAAATACTTAAAGTTGGCCGAACAAAAACCACCTAATATTGGAATAGCCCAATAACAGCCACATAAATAAGAAGTCCATGTGGCGCAACTAACTTATAATCTGGGACTGTCTTTCCTCTAAGGACAGAGCACTAGCACTTTTCTTGAACACATTTCGAGCAGGAACTAACAGCAAGAGCAATATGCTCTATATGTCACCTTCATACGCCCGCGCCCAGCACCAGCAAGGAACAGCGAATCCACTGCACTTTAATTCGCGAACAAATGAACCTTGCCATCGCCTGCATAGCTAACTTTTTTTTAATGTACTGTAATTTTAGCTTCTGTTTAAGGTTGTTTGTATAACAATAATTTTACTGTATCTTTCTTGAGCAAATGTTGCAGTTGTTTTTAATAACGATGCAAAATAAAAAAAATAAAAACCGATTTGAAATGAGTGGCTCAGAGAAGCCTGTAAAGTCCCTCTGGCTTGAGAAAAAGAGGTCCTGTGACACAGGCAAGCTGGTTTCAGTAGCGCAACTCACAGCAGAAGAGTGCTGTTGCAGCATTTCTTGGCGGCATACGAGGTCAGCAGGGTGGACTTCACAGCTGGGCAGTTCTTCCTGGCAATGTATAGATATCCAGAAGTTATCTGAAAAGGGGGGGTCTGGGATCCACTATCTATACATGGTGCCCACTTTGAAGTAGGAACGTCCGGAAGTGTTTAACCCCAGAGGTGTTTGAAGTTTCCTTCGTTCCTACCCTGGCCCCAGCTTGTCTGGGAACAAAAAAGACTAGTGACAAACCCTATGTAAGAATGTGCAGGCAAAACCTCTGTGATGTGCAAGTGTGGGAGATAAGAGCTCTGCCCCCTCGTAAAATCAGAGTGACCCATCCTGCCAACACCTAGCCTCCCTTTGTCCCACTGTGGGGAGCAATAGACAAAGGCCACCTGCCAACTACACCTATGACCCAGGATGCAGGCCGCAGGCACCAAATGGACAGGCAAGAAAATGCCAACTTTCTCAAAGTGCCAATTTCAGAATTGTGATTTGAATCCAACATCACTATTAAATGGGAAGTAAATTACAATGCTTTAACCACCAAACTTGAATTGTCTAACTGCTCCCAATTAAAAGTTAGCATATTTTAAATGTAGTAATGTAACCAAATTTTATCCTATTGGAGGGGCAGGCCTTGCAGGAGTGGAAAATGAATTTAAGAGTTTTTCACCACCAAGACATGCAAAACTTAAGAGTGCATGTTTGCTTTGTAAATACACTGCATCTGCCTGCTTTGTTTTTGGGCCTACCTTAGGGGTGACTTGTATGTATTTAAAAGGAAGCTTTAGGCCCAGAAAAGGTTTATTTTGCCAGGTCAAAATGGCAGTTTAAAACGGTACCCACAGGTTGCAGTGGCAGGCCCAAAACATGTTTAAAAGGCTACTTAGGTGGCTGGCACAACCAGCGCTGCAAGCCCACTGGTAGCATTTAATATGAAGGCCCTGGGTACAGATTGTATCACTTTCCTAGGGATTTACAAGTAAATAAAATGTACCATTAAGTGTACGCCAATTTCACTATGTTTAAAGGAGGGGAAACATGCACTTCAGTATTGATTAGCAGTCATAAAGTGCTCAGAGTTTTAAAAGCCCAAAAATATAGGAGCAGAACACTGAAGGGTGAATGCATATGTTTAGGAATGACCCTGCAGAAAGGGCCAAGTCCAACACTACCCCCTACATCCAAAAGTCTGGTTTGATTAATCAATACCTTGATGGGCTTCCTCACTTATGCAATAGAACCTGGATGACGGCCCTGTTATGCAGTAGCACTTTTCAGTTCTATGCCTCCCTGAAATCTAATGGATTCCTCTGTCTACACTCTACTGAGCCACTGGACTGACCCATGGGGCAGCCTTTTCCTCTATCAAGTCCATATATTAAGCACCTAACCTTAACTTGCTCACAGATATACATCCCATTAGGCAGTCAGCAGCACCATGGCCGACAAAGTGGTGTGGCCCTTGTATTTCATCCCCAGTCCTCGGAAAACTCTGCCCATCAGGACAGCAACTAACAGAGGCTACTCACAGCTTTTAATGTTCATAACCAATTCCCAAAGCCATCTAGGGGTCTCTGTCCTCTGGAGTTTCTTAGAGTGGGATATGGTAGCCTTGAGTGTTTGACACATCACTTCCACTCTACCTCCCACCAGTTCAGGGGTGGTATCATGAGACTGGCTTATCGGCCCTGAGTCGGTACCCTGAGGTTCAACAGGTGACAGTCCTTCCATCCCCTGCCCCTCCTTCTGTGCCTCTGCACTCTCAGCTTGGGAGTGCAACTTCCAGAAAATTGAGCCTCTCGGCACCCTGGGTGGCTGCCCCTCCGAGTTCTCTTGACACTATGGAGCTCCTACCATTGGATGATCTTTTGGTACAGACCAGGTCCCCTTGCATGTACCCCAACTGGGAGCAGTCAATGCATTGGGGTTGGAAAAGGGTCACCATCGGCGTCTGCCCACTAGACCCTCCCTCCTATTCTTAGAGGGAACATGAGACCAATTTATCCCCACACTATACTAGGATCTGTCTGGGTCATTGTGTACCTCCCCCTCAATCTGTTGGGGGGAGCCTGAAAATCCCCTCCTTAGGATCACTTCCAGGTTGCTTTCCAGACACTGGTACTAACATAGAGGCCTGCCTCCTTTGCCGGCTCCCTGGGGTTAGTGAGCTGGCAGTCAACTAGGTGTTGGTATAACTCTGGAAAAGAATGACTGACCATGTGCTCTATGGTGATCCAACTGTACTGCCCCTCAAAGGTGTTAACCTCACTGCCCTTAGGCAAACCATCCAGTGCTTTACACAAGTAATTCATGAAATCCCCCATGACTGCTGAGACATTTTCTGACTGCCACCTGAAACTCAACTTGTACTTCTCAGGGGTGAGATCATATTTCCTGAAAATGGTTTCGCTCACAAGTGGGTACTTCATTCTGTCCTCTTTTTCTAGGGTGAGCAGTGACTCTTTGCCCTCATGAGGAATATGCCTCGAGAGGCTAGCTCACCAGTCCTCCTCAGTGATCCTTTGCATCTTTAGGGCTACTTCATATGCCTCAAACCACCTACCTATGCCCTCCCCCACCTCAAAGTTAGGCATAATGAGCCACATGTAATACACGTTTTAGCAGTTGCAAATAGAGAATCAGGCCTTTTGCAACTGCTAAAGAATCGTGTGGCATATACTAACTCTATTTTGCAAGTCAGTAACCTATTACGACTCATAAAATAGAGTTTTCAATTCGGTATTGGGAAGGGGCATTTTAAGTGCGTCCCTTCATAATAGCTAGTCGCAAGGGCATGTATGAATGTTTGGGAGCGGAATGCGGTCGCAAAACATTTATCATTTACCGGCCCCATTCCCCTTTGTGAATGTGGACGCCAACAAGAGCAGGCAGTGTGTATATATGGGCCACTGCCTACTCTTAAAAAATTAAAATGCAGAATAAAAATTTTATTTTTGAAATGCAGCTTTTCATTTTTATTTCTGAAATGCATCCTGTTTTCCTTTAAGGAAAACGGGCTGCATTTCAATAAAAAATTGTTTTATTTAAAAAAACAATTAAAGAGAGGGTTGTCTGATGACCCCAGCAGGCCACCATCCCTGTGATTACAGGCCATTCTCATTGGGTCACAAATTGCGACCCACCTCATGACTATTGATGAGGCAGGTCAGTTGGGACCCTATTGTGAATCCCATACAGTGTCTGAGACATTGTAGTGCATCGCATTTTGCGAGTTCCTAATTGCGAGTCACAAAACGTCACAATGAGCTGAAGAAATAAAAACCTCCTCAGGGGTTTCACTGATATACCTGGTCCTTTTAAACCAACAAAGCAGAGATTGGCAGAGAAGCTGTAATATAAAAACATTGCATTTATTAAACCTCACATGCAGGAGATTGCGTCACACAGTACCCTCAAGTCACTGTAGGAGGCATTCTAAGGAGTACAGAGAACAGGAGCCTTATATACCCACACAGGGGCTCAAAAGAAGGCGGTACAAGTACACATGAGAAGAGTTACACACAAAGACGGTCATACAGAAAACGCACAGTCAACTAGTAGGAAGAGTAATGAGTTGCTGACATCAGTTAGAACAGCCTGACAGTTCTATACTAGGAGCAGGTGCATTCTGGCAGGTACAGGTTCCTCTGAGCATGTGCAAGGCTCTGAAGGAGGGAGAAAGCAAATGGCTAGCACATAGCTAACTAAAATGGCTGCCAAGTACAAAATGGCTTTCAGCTCATGCTAACAGATTCCTGCAATCTTTAACAGAGCCAAATGGCATAATATTTCCATCAGACATGTGGCCCCAAGTCCCTGGGTATGTGGACCCTTCCCCCTCTACCGGACACTTTATGCTTGCTTCTACCATTACTTTTGGACTCTGCTGCTTTTGGAAGAACCTATAACTTTGGAAGAATTAGTGGAGGAGGTTGGATCATTAGCAACAGGGAAAGCTGCCGGGCCTGATAAGATTCTGCTTGAAGTCTATAAGATTTTCCTAACTGAAATACAACTAGATATGCTTACGGTTTTTCATGGGGCTCAGAAAGGGGATGCTCCGGTTTCATGGGATGAGGCAAATATAGCTATCTTTAAAAAAAATGATAAACCATCTATGCTACCGGGTTCTTATCAACCAATTTCGCTTTTAAATTGCGATGGGGAGATTTATGCAAAAATGGTGTTAACACTCCTCTCCCTTGTGTTAACTCCCATACTATCTGCCCAACAGCACAGTTTTATCCCTGGAAGAGGCATGGTCAATCCCATCAGTAGAGTAGTCACTATGTTGGACCTTGCTAATGTACAGAAAACACCTTGTAGAGTAGTGCTACTTGATGCTGAGAAAGCGTTTGACCATGTCTCTTGGGAGTTTCTGTGGGCTATTATGCGGTGGCAAGGGTTTGGACCTGGGTGTATTTAAGCTTTACGGACTATGTATAAATCACCCCAGGCTAAAATATGTGTGATGGGACCTGAGTCTGATTCGGTTGCAATATCAAGAGGCAACCGACAAGGGTGTCCCTGCTCTCCCTTATTATTTGCCCTGTATATTAACCCCTTTTGGAACCTACTGGAAAATAGGTGAAATGTTTTAGCGACTCGGCCTGGAATGGAAGTTACTATATTAGCATATGCAGATTACATTTCTGTTATTTCACCAGATCCAGCCAAAACTGTGATAGAGATCAAACAATTAGCAGCTATATTTGGGGAAAGATCTGGATTTAAGTTTAATATTGCAAAAACACAAATAATTTGTACAGAGCAAGTATGTATTAATGATGCCAGGGTTACAGAAGAGGCTGCATATTTGGGGATTATAATTAACGCATGTCTGGAAAAGATGGTAATATCTAATTGGGAACCCCTGTTATGCAAAATAAGGAAGGATTTGGATAGAATAGAAGGCTTGCATTTATCCATATTAGGCAGATGTAACGTTTGAAAAATTGATATTTTGCCCAAAGTGCTGTATTATTTTAGATGTGTCCCCCTGGAACTTAATCCGAAGCAACTTCAGAAATTACAATCCATTTGTTGCAGCTTTTTGTGTGCACAAGGTAAGCCCCGGCGTGTCATGAGGTATATGACTCTACCACGACTTCGAGGAGGGTGGGCTGTTCCCAATTTTTTGTTTTATTATTGTCTGTGTTTATTACAATAAATGGGCATTTTGTTGGTTCGGGAAGCTGAGGGAAAGATAGAAGAGTTCCCAAAGATTTCCCAGACCTTGCTGGGTTCAAAAACAGAGAGGAACTTATTTCAAAACTTAGGGGTCGATTATGATGTAGGGCGGATCGCCACCGCCCGCATGGCGGTGGTGATTCACCCTACATCATACCCCGCCCGCCTTCCATTTCTCCCCCACCATATTATGATGGCGGGGGGACAGCGGCAGATGGGAAGACTATCCGCCGCTTTTCTGCCCAGTTGATGGGTCGACCGGGCGGAAAAGGGTTGCATAAGGTGGCGGTGTCTGCTAGACACCGCCAGCCATATTAGGATGCCAGCGGGAAGCAGCCTTTCCCTGCTGTGAGCACCTCCGCCACAGTGCTGGGAATTGAGGATGCCACCACCACAGTGGCAGTGGCATCCTAATAGCCTGTGCGGGACCGCCGCCTCGCTGGTAGCCTGTCCTAGCAACGCTAGAGTGGGGGGGGCGGACTAAAGTCCGTCCGCCATCCTAATCGGCCCCTTAAAGCCTAGTTACTACAAAAAAAAAACGATTTAAGGTGCCCCAAGCTGTCCATAAAGCATGGTTACAAATACGTAAATATTTGAAGATTGACAAACTTCATTTTTACACACATGCCTCCTCCCTAGCACTACCTCCCTTAATCTTTTCCAATGCTGTCATGGTTAGATGGCGAATGGGGGATTTAATTCATAATGATGTTATTAAGGCCTATTCCTCGCTGGTATCCGACTATGATCTCCCTCAAGTGGATTTTTAAAAAAATATTTACAAATACGAGATTACCTAACAAGAAGAGTAGATGTAACATATTTGGCTAGGAAAAGTACTTTGCTAGAGATACTGAGGAAGCATGGTAGGATTGGTAACTTATATCAAAGTCTTATTGAATTACAGAGTGATGATCTCAAAATACAGAATCTTAAATGGAATAATAAATTAGAACAGTAAGGGAATATCCTACAGAAATCAATTGCGTTGGCAGATAAGCTTCCGGTATCCTCCAGCCTTAAATCACAATACTATAAAACTGTATTCAATTTGTACTATACGCTTGCCAAAATGGCACGGTGGGGGGGGGGGGGGTAAATGCGGGTAGATGCGCGCGATGTGGAAAAGATCAAGCTGATATTGATAGTATTCACATGTTTTATGAATGTCCAGACTTGAAGCAATTGATAAATAAAATGGAAGCCTTTTTGATAGAGGTGACAGGGGAACATATTGTGATTACCCCAAGGGGATGATGTTGGGAGTACTGGATCAATCATTGGTGGAACAGGGGATATATCAATTTAGTTATCTTATTTTGATTGCTGTAGCAGTGGCCAGATTATGTATTGCATCATTATGGAGGGAGAAAGAACCACCATCTTTTGAAATGTGGAGGGGTAGATTTTATGCTTTCTATAGTCTAGAACAGAGTCTTAATGCCCATAAGGGGCTTCATAAGCGCAGGTTAGGCATGAAGATATGGGGGGCACTTTTGGAGTATTTAAAATAATCATGACATATCCTAACTTTTGTGTTCTGTATGCTTTGGTTTAAAGATTTGGCCGTGTTTAGGGCTCGTGCTTTGATATGAATTTTATATTGTTTCTCCCTCTTCTTGATAGACTTTGATTTGATGTTTGGCAGATTTAGATAAGTAATGACCTTTTTGCTTTCTTGTATATTGTGTAAAAATGCACTGCAATGATATGTATATTGCAACCCCTTCTCGACTTGCTTTTTTTTTGTGTAAACACATTTTTTGTAAATGTTTATTGACTGCCTTTGGCTTACAAAAATAAAATAAAAAAATAAAAAATCTCCTCAAATAAAATTGACTGAAAATTGAGCTGAAATCTTGAGTAGGACTCACAATATCTTTTTTCATACACATTATTTTAGGTTTCTTACCATACATGGCTACCTGATGAAGGCGTAATGCCGAAACACGCATAGGACATGCCATTTCTCCAAACATGGCTACTATGAATGCTCTTTGTCAATGAGACTGTGTTCAGACTCCAACACATGACAGTATTTTGTTGGACATTCTATACCAAACAAAGAATTGGATAATTCATTCCTAGAAAGTTTTAGAAGGTGCCCAACAGAAAAATATGAATTTGAGGTCTCTTTACAAAATATGACATGAAGTAACTTTATTGAATAGTCCATGTTCTGATTTAAAAATATATATCTAAATGTTATTCTCACAAAAAAAGCTGTGTAGAAATAGGCATTGAATGAATGAACAAGTATGTCTGAACACTTAGAGGCCGATTCTGATTCCGGTCGGACGGGCTCCGACCGACAGTCGGAGCCCTTCCGATAGATTCGGATCATGTCGGCCGGATTCCTTTCCGAACAAGCCATTCCGATGGGCTCGGTCGGAAAGGAATCCGACACGGATTTCCGGATTGCGGACGACAGGCTCGGAGAGCCCATCCGCTGTCTGGAAATCTCCAACTACTCCCCCAGCCGCCTCCTTGCGACCGAGGGAGTACGTTGGCAGTTTTTCACTGCCTTTTTCCGGCACGAAAAGGCAGTCCGAAACTGTCTTTGGTCCTATGGTGCCCCTCTGTGGATCCCTGCACCCGGTGGCAGGCACCTTGGGGTGCCGCCCACAAGGTGCAGGGATGAACTGCACCCCTGCTTTCAAGTATGCAGGCACGCATTCCGCTCGGAATGCATGCCTGCATTGACTTGTATACGAGTGTGACCTAACCCTGTTCGGTCACATCGTACTAGCAGGGCCGTAACCGATGACAGCAGGTCGATCGGTTACGGCTCCTGACCGATGTCGGACCGACCTGAGTCCGTCCGACATCGGAATAGGCCCCTGTGAGTAGGAATTCTACTTTGACAATGTGGTTTGAAATAAATTAAGTAAAATGAAGAGGAAAAAGGGAAAACAAAATCTTATGTATACATTATTATTATTATTGTAAGATTTGTAATGCGCATGGCTGCCCCAGCAACGGGGCGTCCCAGCGCAACCAAAGACTTGAGACTGTGAAAGCTGTAGGGGAGTTACGCCGGGAAGAGCCAGGTTTTTATGGCTTTGTGAAAGGCAAGATGATTCTGGATCCCTCTGATGGAGGCTGGGAGTGAGTTCCAGAGTCTGGCCGCAAGAGTTCTAAAAGAGCAGCCTCCAGCTCTGGCTCTTAGGACTCGGGGAACACAAACCAGCCCATGGTCATCTGAGCGTAGAGTACACAGTTTTACATAGCGTTTTAAACTGGATTCTTTTTTCCACTGGCAGCCAGTGTACTTTATGTAGAAAGTTAGACACCAAGCAAGATTTCGGGGGCGCCTGGAGAATGCGGACTGCTGCATTCTGTATTCTCTGCTGACGCTGGATACTGGACTTATTGGCGCCTAAATAAAGAGATTTGCCATAGTCTAATCTAGATAAAATCGTAGCCTGAACAATGGTCTGACGGATTTTCGAACTGAAGAAACCAAGTAGAGGTTTTAATCCTTGCAGGAGCCCAAAACAGGTCCCCGCTACTGATTTAGATTGAGTATCAAAGGAGAGACCACTGTCAATCCAAACACCGAGATTCTTAACTGCCTCTGTAGGCAGGGGTGCTGGTTTTAGTCGATCTGGCCAATATTGCTCCGACCACATATGGCGGTCTCTCCCGAACAGCAGAATTTCTGACTTACTGGCATTCAGCTGCAGGTAGTTTGAAGCCATCCAGTCCGCGATCACCAACAAATCCTTAAATTTCACGAGGTTGTGGTTACATTTCTTAGAGAAGGCAATAACCAATTGGGTGTTGTCAGCGTACGACAACACTGTTAAAAAGTAAGGGGCTCAATATTGAGCCTTGTGGCACCCCCCTGTTGCAGGGCGTACTCCTGAGAGTAGAAAGGTGGCACCACGACGTGGAAAGATCTACCCTCCAAAAAGGAACGACGCCAGGCCAGGGCCGACCCCCTAATTTCTTCTCCTGAAGAAGATGTAAAAGTATCACGTGTCGAAGGTGGCACTTAAGTCCAAAAGAACTAAGGCCGCAGAATTTCCGACATCAAGGCTACCACGGATTTCTTCTGTCACTGCCAATAAAGCTGATTCGGTGCTGTGACAAGGTCTGAAACCGTTTTGCGAGGAATCTAGGATGTCATTTCTCTCGATAAACTCTGTGAGAATGGTATTTACATGAGATTCTACCGTCTAGGCCAAAAAAGGCAGCTGAGATATAGGACGGTAGTTACCCTGCTCAGATGGGTCCAGAGATGGTTTCTTCAGGAGAGGTATAACTTTAGCGTGCTTTCACGCAGATGGTACAGACACTGTGGTTAGAGATAAATTGACCAAATCCCTACTCACAGGCGAAATGAAGGTATGAAACTGACAAAAGTGAGCAGGTGTCAAAGGGTCGGCTGGAGAGCCTGATTTAATTTTCAGACAGAGGGACTCAAAATCTGTGGGAGACAATAGGGGAAAAGACAAGAGTACACTAACCACAGTGGATCCAATGTTCCCATTCCTTTCCACAAGATCAGTGGTGCCAGTGGATGGAGGGAGGCTTTTATATATTTTCTCCACCTTATAAAAAAGTAACTGGCCAGGTCGTCACACTGAAGATTTGAGGTGATAGGTGAGTCCACCTTCAACCCAGAGCTCTTCATGACCTTGAGCAGGGTGAAGATTGTTTTGGAGTGGTTATTATTACTCGCTGAGATTTTTCTGGCTATAAACTCTGCTCTGGCTCTCTAGGCCAGTTTATGATAAAGCTTAATAGACGCTCGGTATTTGTTTTTTGCTTCAGCATCATAATTGCGCCTCCAGGTGCGCTCACGTTGTTTGCAGTGTTTTTTTAGCTTTAATCAGCGAGTCGTTGAATCAGGGATTAGACTGCCCTCTTTTTTACACCTAATTTAGCTGGGAGGCAACTGTCCAAAACTATCGTCAGCTAATCCTGGAAACGCGTATTTGCATCCTCGATATCAGTTGGAAGCTGAGGCTTGTGGTTTAACAATAAATCCAAGAAATGATTGATGTCTAACTTGTGCCAAGGACGTTTTAAGACTGGTACGGGGCAGTTCAAGACAGGCTTTCCTTGTCACCGCAGGGAGAAAGAGATGAGAAAATGATCTGTCCAGACCACGGGAATAGCCGACAAAACCCTTAAGGAACCCAAGTTGAAAAATATAGGGTCCAACAGGTGACCTGCTACATGTGTGCTTTTAGGGACACATTGAGCCAGCTGACAGGCCTCTAAATCTGCCAGAAAGCTGCCGATGTCCTATTTTCAGACGTTTTCAAGATGTAGATTGAGGTTACCTAAAATAGTAAAATTCACTGCTTTACTAGCGAAGAGGGTAACTTTATTCAAAAATTCTTCCCTGAACACTTTAGATGGCCCCGGAGGTCGATAAATAAGAAGACCAGTGACAGTGAGATTGTGATCTAACGTTATTTTGAAAGAGGCGCTTTTGCAGTCAGGGATGTCCTCCTTAATAAAACTGCAACTGCTAACTTGATTTATAATTAAACTTTGCGGGGGAGCCAGCCAGGACTCCGCAACAGAGTCCTGCGTGAGCCACATCTCCGTTAAAAAAATACATCTAGAGACTCATCGATTAGTAAATCAAAGACCTCAGCTTAGTGCTTCGCCAGCGACCAACAATTAAGGCTAAGGAACTTAAACTCAGCGAGGTCCGGAGGGAATGGGCCTGACTCCTCTATTTGGAACTGAAAGGAACATTGCTTGCACTTCAAGGAGCCAGCCTGGGGAACCCAAGCCAAAGGAGAGGAGTTGGCCTAACGGCTAGGGCGCTCGACCTCGGACCTGGGGAACTGGGTTCGAGTCTCGGTAATGACGCTAAACATCCTGTGATTCTGGGCAAATCACTTAATCTCCCCGTGCCTAACAAAAAAAAAAAATGAATGTCCTCATGTAACGTAACTGGTGCTATGTAAAGCGCTCTGATACCTGATTGGATTCGAGTCAACGTCGCGCTATATAAAACTCTGCAAAAAAAAAAAAAATTTAAAAAAAGTAGGACATTTAGTGTCCAACGACAAAAGCTCAGCGTGAGAATACCTGAGCGGGGCACCTGTAGGTTGGGCAGAGGGTCTGGCGTCTGTTGGCGACCCGGCGTGGACGGGCGCAGACAGGCTTGCCTTAGGCGCACCTTGGGCGTGCCAGTGGTGCGCCTGCTGCGCACGTCTGCTGCGCGGTCACGTAAGCGCCTCCATATGTAGTGTCAGGGGTTTGAGAACTAGCCGCTGACAAACACTACCCCAAAATGGTGTTCCCAATCCCGCGATCACGGAGCGTACCGCGTCTTTGCCACCCCACACAGCAGCCTTTAAACAACACGATGTGGCAGCAAAAGCAAGTCCAGTTTACTAAAACAGATTTAAAACAATTTCATGTAAATTTAAAATGCTTTGAAAACAGGCAGTCAAAGGTGTGTAAACGCTATGCTTACTCTCCCGGCTCATGCCTTAGGAGTCTAAGGTGTTTTTATGATATTTCCTTCTAATTGTAAAGAACAAGATAATAAAAAAAAACAATGTTTGTATGAATAAAGCATATATTTTTGATACTTAACAATTTCTGGTTGTTTACATATTGACATCTCAAGTTATAAGGTCCACTCTCTATTTTATTTACCAAATGTTTTTCTTACACATGCAATTAGGACCCTGATTTAGGAAATTTAGACAGGGGTACCCCTATTTTTGCAAATATGTACTAGACTGGACACGCTCATTTCTCACAGGGAGAACGCAGCGGGTCAGACTCCTACCCTACCTGCCTACCTCTCAGAACCGACAGAGACCAGATGTGGAATACCCCAGAGATCCTCCCTCAGCCCCACCCTCTGTAACATATACATGACCCCCCTCACAAACATCATCAGAAGCCATGGACTCAACATCGTGTCCTATGCCAACGACACCCAGCTCATTTTCTCCCTCACCAAGGAACCCAACATCACCAAGCACAACTTCCAAGAAGGGATGCCGTCGCAACCTGGATAAAAAAGGGCTACCTGAAACTCAACTCACAGAAAACAGAAGTCCTTATCCTAGGCTCCACCCCTTCAGCGTGGAATGACACCTGGTTGCTCCCACCCTCAGAAACGCCCTCACCTCGACAGATCATGCACAAAACCTCGGCTTCATACTGGACTCATCACTCACTATGAACCACCAGATCAACGGCGTATCCTTAGCCTGCTTCAACACCCTGAGCATGCACCAACATCTCTGCAATCTCCACTGGACCCTCATCGAAAGAGAAACAACCTTCAAGCTCCTCACGCACGCATACAAGCCCACCACAACATTGGACCAGCATACCTAAACAACCGCCTTTCCTTCCACGCCCCCAAGAGAAACCTCACATCAGCCGTCCTCGCCCTGGTCACCATCCCATGTATCTACAAGAACAGAAAGGGTGGAAAGTCCTTCTCCTACCTCACAGCCAAGACCTAGAATGACCACCCACTCCACCTGTGGCAAAGCGCTACACTGCTCCAGTTCAGAAAGGACATCAAGACCTGGCTCTTCAGACGACCCCGACACCAAACGGAGCTGCCCAACCAGCGCCTTAAGACCCTCACAGGTGCGTAGCTGCGCTTCACAAACCCCTGGTTGATTGATTGAGCTTTTTATGTATTCTGTTCACGTATTCTGGCCCATTACTGTGTAGAGCTTTGTATGTATGTATGAAAAGTTTGTATTGGTTGCACTGATGAATGAGAAACCTGTTCAGCTTCTTGAGGTGGGTCAGATGTGGGTGTGGTGTGGGAGGTCAAGTATGAGTCTTGTAGAGTTGTTATGGATTGTCTGTCGTCAGCGAAGGAGTTGTTTGGAGATTCTGGCATGTGTGTTGCCCTAGTCCAGTATGCTGGTGATGAGTAGTTGCATGACGGTCCGTCTGGTGTTCTGAGGCAACCATGTGAAGATATTGCTTAGCGTGCATAGGATGTGGAAGCTGGGGGTGCATCCTGGGTTGACGTGAGCCGTCATGCTGTTGTCTAGGATGATCCCTAGATTTCCTGTATCATCTGTGGGTATGGGTGTTGGTAGCTCCAACGGCCACCAGGGGGATTCCCATGGAGAGGTTTTGTTGCAAAGAACAGTACTCCAGTCTTGTTGGAGTTGAGCTGCAGACAGATGGTTTGCATCTGGTCCACTGTCATAGTCATGCAGTTGGTGAAGCTCGTTCTGGTGGTGGTTGGCATGTCTGTCAGGGAGAGGAAGTGTTGAGTGTCATTGGCTTAGTAGATGATGGTGATGTCTTGTGGTCGGTGCACAGACATAATATCGAGTTTTTAATATCGACCTACATTAATATCAACTTTTAAATATCGTCGGGACAGAATATCGACATCAGGAACATCGACGACCAGAATATCGACCTGAAGGTAAGAAATATCGTTTTTGTTAATAGTCAGTCAGTCAGTCATATTAGCTTTATTTCGATAAAACATATCTTAAAAGCTTTAAAAACTACATTTTACAAGATACAAAACATTTCATCAAAGATTAAAAAAGCATTTAAAAATACCCTTATTAGATTAGTAACATAAAACATCAGAAGATCGTTCACGAGACACAAATTGATTCTTAGCAACGGAAATATTCAAGGGTCGGCTTTTAGGGTTCTCGATCTAATCTTCCATGCCCAGCTCAAGAATTTTTGCCATACTGCATGCATAAAGGACTCGCATATCAGATCTTAAGATGCGCATTGCCTCAGAGTGGCTACGAGTGCTCAGCTCCCTACAAAGTGGTTTAAGCCAACATTTCCTTGGCGCTTTGTAGGCTGGGCACACGAACATGATATGGGCTATTGTCTCAAAATCTGCCTTACAATTTGGGCAAGAGGCTAGTGTCTTGTAGGGAACCTTCCATTGGGCAGTCATTACACGGGTAAGAAGTGAGCCAGCCCTAAACTCGAAGTATAGAGCTCTATCGTAAGGTTTTTGGATGACGTCTAGGTATGGTTCATAGCAGATGGTAAGTTTGTGTTGCATAAATTCCTAAATAAGCCTACCTAGTTTATGATCTAAAAAAACCTTGTTGTGGACCCAGGACCAGTAAGCTTTCTTAAGTTCTGCCTTTGGTGGAGAAGATCTAGTTATCCACATCTCTTTATGGCCAAGATCGTACAATAATAATTTCAGAGCTTTAAGCCAATTGATTTTATGCCAGCCATCCATGTTCAGGCCTGCAGCGTACTTAACTAGCTCTGGGGTCCGCCACAAGCGAGCCCATAGTAAAAGAGGACGGAGTCTAGCCAAGTCTCTGAATGAGTGGCGCCCTAAGTCTTGTAACAAAGGCCTGGTAGGAGTCCTTGAGGGCAACATCATGAGGTCTTTTAAAAATGTGTTTTCTGACTTCACAATTTGATCTAAATTGGAGAAGCCACACAGTTCAGCTCCATAGAGGGCCGAACTTACTCCTCTAGCCTTGTATATATCGATTGCAGGAGCTATGGGCCTACTTACTGAGGTACGATGCTCTTTAGATATAGCTCCCGCTATTCTTTTGTGATTCAGAAACAATTTTTGGATGTGTGAGCTCCAACACATGGTGTCTGAGATACGGATACCTAAATAGTCAAACACAGTGACCCTCTCGAGCGGAACAGATTTTAAGAGAGGTGAAAGTCTAAGATTAGCAGGAGAGTTCAGCACCAGATACTTGTTTTTTTCTGTGTTGATGACCAATCCTCTGGTGGTACAAAAGGATTGGAAGCCATCAAGCAAGCACTCAAAGCCCCTCGGGGTCTTAGAAATAAGAAGGGTGTCGTCAGCAAACAGGAGAGTAGGAATTTTTTCGCCCGCCAGGGCCGGTGTGTCAGGGTGGGAGCTAAAACACAGCCCTGGCGGACGCCCCTGTTCACCGATATTCTGTCCGTTCTCTGCCCCTTCGGGCCCCATCTGACCTGGGCGTAGTTTCTCTCGTGAAGACGTACCAAGAGGTTTAAGATATACGTTGGAAGCCCCTGATCAGCTAAAACCTTCCACAAACACCCTCGGGGGACCAGGTCAAAGGCAGTCTTTAGGTCTATGAATGCGAGATAAAGACTGCCTATCTTGACCACCTTCCAGTACAGGAGAAGTAGTCTGAACACCAGTTCAATTGTCCCCGTGCCTTCCCTAAAGCCTGCTTGGTAATCAGAGAGAATCTTCTTTTCGTCCACCCATTCCAGGATTCTCTCCAACACCACCCTCCCAATGATCTTTTGCATAGAGTCAATTAAGCTTATTGGGCGATAATTAGCTGGATCATCCCTTTTACCCTTTTTATATATAGGGACGACCTCTGCTCCTTTCCAGGAGTCTGGTATCGGAGAGCCAGTATCAATGGCATTAATGAGGAAGGAAATAAATTTTGCCCATTTTGCGGGGTCCGTACGGAAAAGATCTCCGGGTATGCCGTCTGGAACGGCTGCCTTGGCTGGAACTATGCGCCGAATGGCAGTTCCCAATTCCGATTCAGAAAAGGGATGACTATTTAATTCCCCTATGACTGTTCTTAGGTCTGTTGATGGGTCCTTTGATAAAAGATCATCAGGGACAGAGTAGAGTTTCAGAAAGTGATCATGCCAAATGGAACTTGAGATGTTACAAGTAATTAAGTCACTGTCGGGTCACGTCTTTGTCCTAATAATGTTCCAAAACTGACAGGCATCCTTCTCTAGACTAGCCGTTTTTAGATCCTGCCAGTGCTGCTCTTCCCATTCTTTTTTAGCACTATCTACTGCCTTCTTATAATCCTTCCTTGCTTGCTTAATCATAGGGTGCGATCTGCTTCTGACTGCTACGACCAGGGCCGTTTTTTTTTGCCTACAGATTTTCGTGTACCATGAATTGCCACTATTTGGCTTTTTGGACGCTGGCCGATAACCTGCTCTGATCGTTGGGCGAAAAAGATTCTGGAGAATACTAATTGTTTTGTCATAAATTTCAGGAATTTTGACAACAGCATCATGATCCATGGAATCGCCTCCCAGTTCTTCCAATGCCTCTGCAACAGTTCTTTTAATGGCGCATAGCTTCCCTTCATCTAGAAGGACCCTGTCCCATTTCAAGTACCTGTTGCAATTAGAGGGAATTACTTCCCTTGTTTACATTGGATCTTCTGAAATCAGGCCACCGGGTTTGGGTAACCACAGGGATTTTAAGGTTAAAGAGAGTGGATTATGGTCACTATCAACTGTCGGTATTATCTTCATATTTATTAGGTGCTGCCACAGTTTGTAGTTTAATAAAATGTAATCAATCCGCAACGAGCAACCCAACCTGTTATAGGTGTGTGCCCCTTTTGCGTCAGACAGAGACCTACCATTTGTTGCTCTTAGCCCATATTCAATGGCCAGGGAGTTCAATTGGACAGCAAGCTTAGTCCATCTTTTTATCTGAGGGATGCTTAGTAGGGGAATACCTCGCTTTACATCATCCTCCTCAATGCCTAACACATCCTCAGTAGCAAGAGGCTCAAAAGTACAGTTGAAGTCACCTGCTACTAGGACGTGTGAGTCGATGGGACAGTTAGAAAGCTCAGCTTCCAAGGATGCAATTATGGGTGACTCAATACCTCCCTTGGTTCCCCGAACATATACATTGAAAATTACAAGGGTTCTTCCTCCTTGGTTCTCCCGGATGGTCAATCTTAAAAGGTCAGTAGAGATGCATTGAACCTGTTTGATTGACCAGTTCAGGGATATACTTAACCATACCAATAGCCCGCCCGATGGCCGTCCCTTTCCTGTTTGTGCCGATACTGCTGGGACAAAATGAGACACAAATCCTACTTTGTGGTGCACAGTCTTGCACCACGTCTCTTGGAACATGCAGATATTATAGCCTTCAATAAACCTATTCCAATCTGGAAGAGGAAGCTTTCTAGAAAGTCCAGCTATGTTCCAAGAGAGGATCTTCAAGCCTGTGCTGTCCATTTCTACAGGCCCCATTTCGCCAGATGATTGGGTATAGGCACAGTTGGATTGTAAGAGGGAAATTGTAATGTTGGAACTTATTACTGCCTGCCCTGGGTCAAGAGCCTGGGTATTTAAACATTGTGGGGTGGAAATGATGGTAGAAACATCTTGGGAGAATAATGAGTCAGGGTCACATATGGAGAACATTGACGGTTGTAAAGTTTCCGTCAGTCAATCATTTCCAAGAGGTGACCCTCTAGGAGGCTTCGTGGCTTTATCCCCCAGAGCTTTGATGCCTGTCATTAAAGGGTGTCTGAATTGGATGTCCGAAGTGGCAGGGGGCAAGATCTATAATCCAGAGCCAAAAGTCCCTCTGCTAGATGCGGAGATGTCAAGATGAGCTCAATAGTATCTGATCGCTGGGCTAGGTGTGAGTGCCTAATAGCCTTCACTATATCCTCTCTTAGTACTGAGTAGCAGCCTCTAACATGCCTAATCCAATGCGTGGCCTTGTTGATCAGCGAGTCCTCGTGTTCCTTACCCACCACCTTAGGAACGTTAAACATAAGAACTGTCCGCTTTAAGGATGTGAAGGAGGGGAAATGTCCATTAGATGAAGCTCCTAATGCTCCTCTATCGTATGTGATTGCCTGGGTTCTAAGAGGGGTCAGGGCCGGCAAAGCACCAATTATCCTTCTGCACTGCGTCATTGCCACAGGCTCACTAGGCAACCCCACCTTATGGTTTGGAGTGGCAGACTCTGGTTGAGTAGACTGAGAGCATGCCCTATCGTTTTTTTTGTGATTGATTGGTTTCATCTTTGAGGTTTGTTTTGCACACTGAGAGGCAGCTAGATTTAGTGAGGTGTGGTGCGATACTAGCAATTCTAGGGAGGCTCTCAGATCTTTGACTAAGGCTTTTAAGTCCCTTACTTCTGCTGTTAATAAGTTAATAGTCAATTTCAGGTCTGGGGTGCCACTATCTGTGTTCAAACCACCCTCTATTGGGGCCCCAGGAGCGGCTTCCACAGAGCTATGGGCTATCGAATTTTCGTAAGGGACTGGTTCATTTGCTAAGGCAGCAAACCTATTGGTGCACACTATAACAGTGGGCTCCAAATGGCTTGGCCAGTGCTGTGAGAAAGACTGAGTCGATGACTGGGAAAGTGGGATGAATTCCGAAGAGAGAATATTCTGTGCGCCTCTTGTGCCGGATAGCTTGCGAAACATCTCTGGTATGTGTATGGAATCTGCTTTATAAGATTTACACGGTTCCCCCTTCTCTAATATATTTACTTCCTGGTCTACTACTGGGGCCCCCAGCAAGATACTTTCACAGTCTTCAGCCAAGGCTTCTATGTGGTCCATCGTATTGCGTTTGGGCACCTTCTTATTGCTTTTCTTTACTTTTTTGGCTTTCCCAGGGCCCTGCGTTACGTTCATTCCTGAGCCCCCCCCCTACCCCTTCCATTGTTTTTCTTTTGCCCATAATGATACGACCTAAGAGGTAGTACAGCAAGTCAAAAAACCTTCCAAGTTTGTGGCAAGAACAGTACCTTTTAAGCTGAATCAGATCTCTTTGCTGCTGGAATCGATTGGGTTTTTCTGTTGCTGTTGGTGAGCACGGTGTTAGGGGGGAGACCTGGCCTGGCACCTCCTGGCAGTGACGGGCAAGGGGCGCCCGGGCGCCTCCCGCGCGCTTCCCGTGCTGCGGAGCACCAGTAGCGACTTTATGCTCCCCCGGCGTTGCCTGCTGGCATCAAAGGCAAGCACCTGGGGTGAGCGCAGGGCCGCTGGGAGGTGTAGTCCACGCTGGCCGTTCCCCTCACGGCGGGATGCAAGACGCGGAAGGATGGCTACTGAGTCTCTTGCTGGCTGTTTCCCTCACGGCAATGGACAGGTGAGTGTGCTGGCGAGGTTCTCCAATGTCGGCGCGTCCCGCGCTGCGGGGCACCAGTAGCGGCTTTATGCTCCCCCGGCGCTGCCTGCTGGCATCAAAGGCATGCGCCTGGGGTGAGCGCAGGGCTACTGGGAGGTGTAGTTCATGCTGGCCGTTCCCCTCACGGCGGGATGCAAGACGCGGAAGGATGGCTACTGAGTCTCTTGCTGGCCGTTTCCCTCACGGCAATGGACAGGTGAGTGTGCTGGCGAGGTTCTCCAATGTCGGCGCGTCCCGCGCTGCGGGGCACCAGTAGCGGCTTTATGCTCCCCCGGCGCTGCCTGCTGGCATCAAAGGTAAGCGCCTGGGGTGAGCGCAGGGCTACTGGGAGGTGTAGTTCATGCTGGCCGTTCCCCTCACGGCGGGATGCAAGACGCGGAAGGATGGCTACTGAGTCTCTTGCTGGCCGTTTCCCTCACGGCAATGGACAGGTGAGTGTGCTGGCGAGGTTCTCCAATGTCGGCGCGTCCCGCGCTGCGGGGCATCAGTAGCGGCTTTATGCTCCCCCGGCGCTGCCTGCTGGCATCAAAGGCAAGCGCCTGGGGTGAGCGCAGGGCCGCTGGGGGGTGTAGTCCACGCTGGCCGTCCCCTCACGGCGGGATGCAAGACGCGGAAGGATGGCTACTGAGCCTCTTGCTGGCCGTTTCCCTCACGGCAATGGACAGGTGAGTGTGCTGGTGAGGTTCTCCAATGTCGGCGTGTCCCACGCTGCGGGGCACAAGTAGCGGCTTTATGCTCCCCCGGCGCTGCCTGTTGGCATCAAAGGCAAGCGCCTGGGGTGAGCGCAGGGCCACTGGGAGGTGTAGTCCACGCTGGCCGTTCCCCTCACGGCGGGATGCAAGATGCGGAAGGATGGCTACTGAGTCTCTTGCTGGCCGTTTCCCTCACGGCAATAGACAGGTGAGTGTGCTGGCGAGGTTCTCCAATGTCGGCGCATCCCGCGCTGTGGGGCACCAGTAGCGGCTTTATGCTCCCCCGGCCCTGCCTGCTGGCATCAAAGGCAAGCGCCTAGGGGGAGCGCAGGGCCGCTGGGAGGTGTAGTCCACGCTGGCCGTTCCCCTCACGGCGGGATGCAAGACACGGAAGGATGGCTACTGAGTCTCTTGCTGGCCGATTCCCTCACGGCAATGGACAGATGAGTATGCTGGCGAGGTTCTCCAATGTCGGCGCGTTTTTGTTAATATCGAATTTAGAGATATTGATGTTAATAATATCGATGTTTATATTAGTGTTATGTATTTAACTATGTATAATATATATATGTGTGTTCTATATTTATTTTTAAGTATTGTACTGTTTTTTTTAAATATATGTATACATTCTTTAGTAGTTAGTAATTTGTTTAATGACATTTAGCATTTTAGTTCTGTAGCGGGTTGTGGGTTTATAGAGGAATAGGGTGGGAAATAATTTAATTGTAATTTTCTATTTATTGGTATTGATAATGCATTTATTGTTAATTAATTATTAATTGGGAATTAATTTCTAATAATTGATTAATTGATAATTATATTAATTGTTTTAATTTATTATTGGAGCGGGTTGTGGGTTTATAGGGGAATAGGGTGGGAAGTAATTTAATTGTAATTAGGTAATTATTAATTTGTATTTTTGGGTATTGATAATTAATTTTTTGTTAATTAATTATTAATTTATAATGAATTTTTATTGCTTGGTTATTTTTTATTAATTTATTAATTGATAATTAAATTAATTGTGTGAACTTTTATGCGGAGTGTGTTTATTGGGTAATAGGGTGGGAAGTAATTTAATGTTATTAAGGTAAACATTAATTTACATTTATTGGTATTTTTAATTAATTTATTGTTAATTTATTATTAAATCATTTAATTACAAAAATTATTTAATTTATAAGTATGTTATTTTTAATCCCTACGCTATCCAACGATTTCCCTACTGTTGCACTCTTTGGAGTAGGAATAGTAATTTTTACCCCTACGCTATCCAACACTTTCCCTACTGTTACACTCACTGGAGTGGGAATAGTAATTTGTACCCCTACGCTATGCAACACTTTCCCTACTGTTACACTCACTGGAGTGGGAATAGTAATTTTTACCCCTACGCTATCCAACACTTTCCGTACTGTTGCACTCACTGGAGTGTGAATAGTAATGTTTACCCCTACGCTATCCAACACTTTCCCTACTGTTGCACTCTCTGGAGTGGGAATAGTAATTTCTACCCCTACGCTATCCAACACTTTCCCTACTGTTGCACTCTCTGGAGTGTGAATAGTACTTTTTACCCATAAGCTATCCAACACTTTCCCTACTGTTGCACTCTCTGGAGTGTGAATAGTAATTTTAACCCCTACGCTATCCAACACTTTCCCTACTGTTGCACTCTCTGTAGTTGGAATAGTAATTTTTACCCCTACGCTATTCAATACTTTCCCTACTGTTGCACTCTCTGTAGTTGGAATAGTAATTTTTACCCCTACGCTATCCAATACTTTCCCTACTGTTGCACTCTCTGTAGTTGGAATAGTAATTTTTACCCCTACGCTATCCAATACTTTCCCTACTGTTGCACTCTCTGTAGTTGGAATAGTAATTTTTACCCCTACGCTATCCAATACTTTCTCTACTGTTGCACTCTGTGGAGTAAGTATATATATTATTTTATGTTGTGATCAAGGCCGCCTGAACGGCCGAAACGCGTCGAGACAAATTGCTGAAATAAAGAACATTGCACCACTGATGGTCTGCACTCGTCATTTCTGCATAAAGCAGAGGGAAAGTGTCACGAGTTGGAGGTGAATATTTTATATATGTATGTTTATTTTATTTGAACATTATGTGCATTAGTAATTATTTTTAAACATGTTTTAATATTTTTTACTATTTCTTTTAATTATATGTATTATTTAGTTTATTTTACATTATTTTTTCAACATTTACAAAAAACAATATTTTTTACAACTATTTATTGACATCAATATTTTTTTTCTCGATATTTATGTACTTACCATGATGTAGACAGGATGTCGATATTCTTGACTTCGATATTTTTGCGTCAATATTTTGCTACCTCAATATTCGGTCCGTCGATATTTTGTCAGTAATCCCTTGTGGTCGGTTGATGATGGCATGCACAGTCATGCATATGTTGAAATGGGTGGGGCTCGGGGGTGATCCCTGTGGGACTCTGCATATCAATCTCTTGGTCTCAGATGTGATGGGCACTGCCTGACCCTTTGGGTACTTCTCATGATGAAGGAACAGATCCATTTGAGAGCAGATCCTTGTATGCCAATCTTGTGGAGTCTTCTGACGAGGGTGCTATTCGAAACAGTTTTGAAGGCAATGGAAAGACCGAGCTGGATGAGGGTTGCTATTTCTCCTCAATCCAGGATCATTCAAATATCATCAATGGCCCCAATGAATGCTGGTTCGGTGCTGTAGGTCTTTCTGAATCTTGATTGGGTGTTGTCAAGAAGATGGTGAAGTTCGAGGTGGGTTATGAGTAAGGATGGGCAGAATTTGAGAAATTGCCTTTCGCAAAATTTCGCGAAACGGCAAACAATCTCAGTGAGATTTTGGGCTGATTAATGCGTTACTGAATTTGACCTTCAACTCGGGCACCTGCTTTATTTATATCTATAAGTGCTTCCTGTTGAGGTCTAATTTTTGTGACAGGAGCATCGTGCCAGAAGGAATCCTGCCCTGCATATTTATCCAAGAAGATGCCACCGTTTTGTGCAATACCTCTTGTCAACGGGAGTACTTGCTACTAGCTAATCAGTAAGTGCTACCTCGGTGGGTAAATGTATAGTGCTTTTCCTACACTACAGCTGAATAAAGTGCCAGAAGAGTTGTCTCCAGCGACCATGTGTGTCTGTAACTTTTGCCACCGTGCCGATGGGTGCCGGGGTCCCTCGAGTGAGCTGCCCATCATAGTGGGGAAAGGGCGGGAAGACGTTGCACACTGCTGGTGTGTGGGCTGGGGCCAAACGGGTGGGGCTTCTATGCCTTTCCCATGCCTCTTGTTTATAAAGGGTCAGAGACCGACCAGAGCAGCAGATGAGGAGACAGAATTCACTGGTGTCAGGAACTACACGGTGATTGCGCTCGAGAAACTGATGGATGCACAGACCTCCATCAAGGATTACAGCAAATTGTTGACGGTAGATATGGGGAGAAAGCACACCTGCCTAGCCTCCACCGTGCTCACAAATCTTTGGTGCTGATTAGTGCGTTACTGAATTTGACCTTCAACTTGGGCACCTGCTTTATTTAAATCTGTAAGTGCTTCCTGTTGAGGTTTAATGACAGGAGCATCGTGCCAGAATGAATCCTGCCCTGCATATTTCCGTTCCGCCGTGGATCGCGGAAGTTTCGACATTTTCGCGTTCTGCGAAAATGTCGAAATTTTGCAATTTCCACGGGCAGATCGGAAATTGTCACCCACCCTTAGTTGTGAGTTGCTTGTTGATGGCCTTCTCAATTACTTTGGGTAGATATGGAAGCAGGGAGATGGATCAGAAGTTACTAAGTTTATTCAGGTCAGCTGTGGGCTTCTTGAGGAGGGAGTTGATTTCTGCAAGATTCCATTCATCCAGAAAAGTAGGGGATGTGATGTAGGTGTTGATAATGCGGGTCACGGTGGTGCTGATTGATGATGTTCCCAGGCTTCATATGCAGTGGGTGCATGGCTACATTGGGGCCACTGGATGTGAATGGTTCCCATGATTGCCGCTGTATCGTGTCGGTGAGGGTTGTCCATTCAGTCAGGTGGCCATCTTGGTTGCTGTGGGTAGGTTAGCAATGAGTTTCCTGGGGTTGAGTTGGTTTGAGAAGTTGCTGCAGATATTTGTGATTGTGCTGTGGAAGAAGTTGAATAGGTGTTGCAGAGTTGTTGGGGAGGCAGCAATGTTATTGACAGTGGCTAAGGTTGAGGAGAATTCCTTAACAATCTAGAAAATCTCCTTGCAGATATTGGAGCTTCCTTTACTATGGTCCACTAGTGCTTTTTTCTTGGTGTTTCTTATTTGCTGGTGATAAAGTCTCAGTGCAGCCTTGTAGGTAGTTCTGTCTGTGGTGTTGTGGCTGGCTCTCTATTTCCTTTCTAGTTGTTTACAGTGTTGTTCAGTGTTTCAGCTGGCCTGCTTGTTTGATCTACTATGCTTGTTGGGTTTGAATGGTGCAAGGAAGTCCACGCAGTACATGATCCAGTTGTTGAAATCATTGATTTTCTTGTCAAGATAGTCTGCAGATCTAGGATGATCAGTGCAGAGGGTGCTGAGCCAGTCCACTTCTGTGATTTTGCCACAGCTGCGGCTTGGAATGCTGAATCATGGAAGGGTGTTGACTTGAGGTATTTTGATTTGGAAGTGGATGATGGCGTGGTCAGTCCATTTTGTTAGGCTAGTCCTGTCATGTATACACCTTTTTACATGCATTCCCCTATCAACACGACAATACAGATTCAAAACAGCTGACCTTTTACCTAGTAGCTTGCGCCTGTCTCTTCAGCACACGGCGCGTAGCATTCTATCATAATCCCTGTACCTGATGTGCATAAACATGTCCCCAGGCACGGTAGAATTATTCTGCATAGGGTCAGCACCTTTTTTTCATCCTTGGCCAACAGCCAGCTGTGCATGATCGCATTTGTTTAGAAAAGCATCGGTGATTCTTTTCAAAACATTTATGACTATTTTCGAAACATCTATGATGATTAAAGTCTTTATTGTTGATTAATTAAAATCATTACAAACAGTAGGTATTTAAAAAAAAACATTAGATTGTGCGTGGACACAACAAGACATTATAACTTAAAAAGGTATATCGAAGATACACCACGTTTCAATACAGTAATTACACCATATTTTTGCAGCATTTTGAATATTTTCCCTCCAAATCCTAGTTTAAAGTGCTAATGCTAAAGTGCCCATTTATAAACATCACAAAAGTGTCAACCCGCTTGGGTTGACATTCTTATTCTAATATTAGAAATCAAATGTTTCTCACAAATCACAAATAATTATGCTACATTATGTATCAATCTAATAATTAAAACATCAAAAAAAACTGTCAAAATGCCTCTAGTAAACCATGTTGTAAAATGTACAGATAAAAAATTCATAGTTAAAATGCAGTAGATAATGATCGTTATACAATTCCTTTTCTTAAAGGAGCCTTTCACAAAGTCTCCAAGGAGTTTCATACACTGCCTCCTTTTGATATCAGAAAATTAAGTGCCCTATATAAGTACCTTAGTTAAAGTGCCGTAGATAATGAACGTTATACAATTCCTTTTCTTAAAGGAGCCTTTCACAAAGTCTTCAAGGAATTGCATGCACTGCCCACTTTTGATATTAGAAAGTAAAGTGCCCTACATAAATACCATAGTTAAAGTGCCACTGTGCAAATCATATAAAAGAATCCTTTCTCACGGTCATAAAACTCTAAACAGTTGTCAGATTAAGGTATAGTTGACAGCAGCATCTTTGGGGCAGCATCGTTCAGCGAGCCAATTATTGATCACAAGCCCTTAACCTCTGGTGGCACACTCAGCAGTTAGCTTTTTTTCTGCAATGAGAATGATCTTTACAAACTGTGAGGTCAAAGTAGCCGATTTCCCAGAAAGGCAAATTATAAGTGCTTGGTGACATGTCCTCACCCCATTTTTTTTAAAGATAGATTTTAATAGGGCTTTCCTCTCTTCTAACAGTTGAGGACAAATAGATAATATATGCAGTAATAATTCATTATGAAAATCGCATAACCTACAACTGTTTGAGGACGATTTTTGTACCCATGGTGGTGTTCCTTCCTTGGTGGGACATCTCCCAAGTCGTAACTGAAACAGTTTGTCTCTTATAGATGGTTTTAAATGGGAATAAAGATAAGATTGTGGCTCCAATTTAATAAATGTATTAATAACTGACCATGCATGACATTTTTCCACAAATTCGTCCTTATCCAATGAAGTCATTAGGAAGTTAGCTGATTGATTTAGTGTCTGCTTGAATTTGGCTTTATTATTAGCTACATCTTCGAAGGGCGGAGATTTAAAATTGTTTAGGCTCTCCGTTAGATAGTATCTCCAACCCTCAGCATGCTCATACCCCATTATTTCCGGCCAACTGAAATTTGCCAGTGTGCCTGGGTCAGAACAAAAAAAGGAGTATAGAGATTTTAAAAATGAGGATTACCTTGTTGAAGACTGTCTTTTTAAGCCAAATTCCAATCTAAACTTGGCATACTCAATATTCTTTGGAACTCTAAATATCGACTTAAACTTTTTTATCTGTAGATTATCAAGGATTTTTCAGTCTTTCCCTCAAAATATTACTGACCCATAGTCCAGTGAGGGAATCAACTTAGCTTTAATTACTTTAAGTAGGTGGTCATAGTTTGGACATTCCAACGTATCTCTCAGTTTTCTAAAAGCAAAAGACAGTGCCGTAGCTTTCGCCTTTAAATTAAGAAAGTGCTGTTTGAATGACATTTTGTCATCAAATGTGATACCTAAATATTTATAAAATTTTACAGTTTAAATCTTTAAACCATTGATGTTCGAAACTCTCATATCTGACTTAGTTGAACCAATTGTCCTTATTTTTGTTTTTTTAGTGTTCATCTGTAAGCCATAGGCTAATATATAGTTATCAAAGGAATCTATTAGTCTTCGTAAACCTAATGGAGTGTGGCTTAAAAGTATGGTATCATCTGCAAACTGTATGTAACATTTATGACTGTTCTAAAAACATATTGATTCTAGAAAAACCCTGGAATGACCATGTTAGTATAAAAGACCCTCCCTTCCCCTACAAATTAGAGGAGAATTCCTTCCAAGCTGAGACGGGGGTCCTGCATGCTGAATTTTTGGCACACAGCGTAGTGACCTCCCTTGTAGTGTCTCATCCTCAAGAATGAGACGGGGTCCTTCATTTTCAACCATCAGGTGAGGGGCTGGTTTATTCCCGGGGATTTCTTGGCTTTTGATACCTACACATATGCACATACATGCTACACGCACAGGAGCTAGGATAGGTACATTTAGGAAGATTCTTTTAGGAAGCGCATTTTAGGAATATGCAAGTGCTACTGTTTTGATCTGAACTGCTTATGTTCATTTTATTAGATCTATGGTAGGAATGTATCTACTATTTACTATATGGATACTTGCCATATTGTTTGTATGCTTCTGTCTCTTGATTGTCACAGCACATATGTTTTACACAAGACTGACGCTTGAGCAATAAACACTTATTGAAAACGTCCTAAACGCCATTGTGTGTATTTTCTGAGAATAAGAGAGCACGAGTGACTGAGCAAAAAGTACTGTTCTCTTTTCCACAATCCCTGAGAGATCAGGGTTGTCATGTTCAGTGGTTGCCACAAACTACCTACACCACTGTATGATACAGGGGAGTGGTAGTGGCCCTGTAGAGCTAGCTGGTCTAATGGCTGACATATCCTGTGGGGGTGTCCAGAGTCGGTCCCTCAGTTTAGGTCATCCAAAACGTGCAGGTCTTGGGGGACTCCTAGGAACTGCACAACAGTGGAGTTGTATTTGATGCTGTCACCTGGGGTAAATATGGGTTCCTATGTTTGTACTGCAGTGGGTGCTGGTTCTGGAAGGAGCTGTGTGAGTCCGATGTTGCTCCACCTCTGTGCTGTGGCAGGGGCCATTTCGGTCTTCTGGGTGAAAGTAGAGGTCACCAAGGAGAATACAGGCTCTGGAGTCGATAGTGAGCGGAGTGACGAAGTTGGTAAAGGTAGCTCTTGGGCCAGTCTGTTGGCAGGGAAGGGTTTCATTCAGGGTGAAGTTTTCAGAGATTTGCAGCTTGAAATGCAGGTGTTCCATAAATGGGGTGAATTGTTCTGTGGATGTTGTGCATTTGATGCAAAGGTGGTCATATCGAGCGATGCTGTAGCTCGCTGGTATGCCCTGGCAATGTCAGGAGCTGATAAGGATTTGAGCCATGTATCAGTGAAGAAGAACATGTTGGGAGTGTTGCTATTCAGCAGGTTCCATATTTCATTTGTGTTTGCTGAGTGATCATGTATTAAGAAGCTTGCATGTGAGTGGGTGTTGACGTATGGGTGTGCCTTGGCATTTGATGTGGAGTGGGGGTTAGACATTATTGGGGCTAGTGTGTTAAGAGGAGGTGTTGAAGGTGTTGTTAATATTTGCATGTGGAGTGTCAGTGGGTGGCTGCTGGAAAACCCACAGTGCGTGCAGGTGAAAGTTCCTACTGTGTTCTGAGGTGCAGCATGACAGCAGTTGGCGGAGTGGCATCCAGGGTCTAGCACCCTAAGGAATGCTGCGGAGTATCACTAGGCAGTAATCTGACCATTGTTTCTGGCACTGGGCATAATCCAGTAGCTAACAGGTGTAGACAGGCTCACCTTTAGCGCACCTTCGTTGCACCAGCGATTTACCACTGCATATCTGTGTTGCAGCTGCCATTAAGTAGGTTGAGGGAAGAGAGAGGAGTGCAGGGTGCCGTGTTGTAATTTCTTGTATGAAAGTGTGACTGGAATGAAGTCCTCTTGCTTGGCTTCTTCTTTTAAACACAGTTTTGCAGAAAAGCTAATTATGACACTTTTTGTCCAGATGGAGGATGGGAAATGTGTTGAGGCAACTTCCTGTGTAGGTGGATGATGTGAGATTCAGTGATGTCACTTTCTCTGCTGATGGGTGATGGAAAATGAAGTCCTCTTAATTGGCTTCATCATTTAAAAATGGTTTTGGAGGGAAAACCAGTAATGTCACTTCCTGTCCAGGTGGGTCAAAGTTCCAGTCAAGGAAGAAGCATAAAAGAAGAAGCATAAGAAGTCAAAGTGGTACTGAAACCAATGCCACCACTCCCTGTCTAAATAGTAGTTGCAAGGACATCAAAGTGGCCATCAGTCTTGCTCCTGATTCCAGATTGAAGAGCCAATTTTGCAACTGACCCCCTATGCACCCTGAATTCCCTAGGCCTTGAAGGACTCCATTCTACACATTTTGACACCTTTCTTGCTCCTTCTAGTGCAGTGTCTTGTGTTACTCTGCAATAGGAAGGCTTGCCATGGGCTGAGTGTGGGTACTCCTATGCATCCAACCATGTATTTTGGCATAGTCCCAGATTTATGAAGACTGATAAACATGGAAGTGCCTCAAAACTGCACTGATTCCAGATAGAGGCATAACAAGAAAAAATATTTTTATTTCTCCTTACACCATGTGGCTGTTTTGACACTAGGAAGCACTGTGTGTGCCAGCATAGTGAGAGGTCAGGAATATGCATTATCTTGATAGATATGGTGCATTCCTGCCCTCTACATTTGATGCAGAGTTCTCTTGCTGCCTTGTGCGCTGCATCAAGTTATGATAAATGTGTCCCCCAGTGTACAGTTCATGAAAGGGGAGGTCCTCTTAGCCTCATTCCCTTTTCATGTTGAGTGGGAAAGAACTCTTTCATCCCATTCTTGAGTGGATCAGTGCATTGAACACTGACCATTTACATACCTATATATTTGGCCAAGTTCTACACAATTATGAAAAAAATCATTTTACAATAAACAACAGTGAAAATGTGATTTACAGTGGATATACAGAAGTGACATTTTTAGATGTGGGCAGGTAAAAAGATTGGTTAACATAGATGGTGAATTACCTGCCATTTAACCCCGCTAGGCGAGCCTTCATTGTGTATTTATGCACATTTCTGTGACATCTGACATGTAAAGTCACTAACCTGTGAACACAGTTAGAAGAAAGGAACAGAGCTGTGTGGAATCCATGACTTAGGTTTGTTTCACTCAGCTGGAAGAATCATTAGTCCTGAAAAACATTAAGAAAAGATTGCTGCAATGAAATCTCAGATTCAAGCAGTGGCACCTTAGGAGGAAGCATGTAGTACTTGGAAGCTACTGCACAGCACTAAGAACACCTGTAAAAAGTGTTTACCTGTTAATTGAATGTATGAGCAAGAACAATTTGCCTTTTGACGTAAAGAAAGTAAAAACTCTCCTCTGGTTTCTTTTTACATTCAGTCTGAGATGACCTAGAAAATATATTTATTTTCACTAAAAAACAACAAAGGTTAAAGGGAAGTTATAGTTAGGTTTTAATTTTACACGCACAACACTATTGACATTTACCAGTTATGGTTAGAGTTATCGCAAGTAGCTACAACTCGTGCCCCCCTCACCTTATGTGTATTTCATATACCCGCCTAAGTGGCAATGGTAGACCTATGCTCACTGTGTCAGTGGAACCAAGCTTTGTCTGGCTAACAAAGCCCATAACTAGGGCAAAACTAGTCCTGGGTTGCTTGGGTTCTGTTCCAGGGAGGACCTGGCTTAGCAGTTCAGGCTTGACTCTTCTCATGAGGAGCATGGTCAAGTCTGATCTGCATGTGGCTGTGCCCAAACTGAGGTAGTATGATGAGCAAAAAAAGGTTGATGGGTCGGTGTGCTACCCCGGGCGACTGCCAGTGGTTAGACTTATTAGAAGAAGCTTCCAATTACCCATTGTGTATTTCAATTTTTGATTACAATCATAATGTTAGAGCTTGATTTATGGATTAGATATTAGAAAGCTTTATTTAAATGTTGCTTTCTAACAAGAGTGATACCTGATTCTTGGAGGGGTAGCGGTATCCTCTCTCTTCATAAAAAAGGCTCCAGTACAGTCCTTAGCAATTATAGGAAAACTACGTTGCTAGACGATTCTGGGAAAATCTTCTCCAAGTGTATTTTAAATAATCTCCACAGTTCAGTATAAGAAAATAAAAAGGTGATGTTGAATCAAGCAGGATATAGAGCGGATTGCTCCTCTCTAGTTAATATGACTGCACTAGAGCTAATCCTGGAAAAGTATGTAAAGAAGAAGGATATGACTGTCTTTGTTGCTTTAATTGATTTTTCCTCCACTTTCAACCACGTGGACAGGCCTACTCTGTGGAGGAAACGTAGGGAAATGGGAATCCCAGAGGGTCTTTTGAGGCCTAATTTTGCTCTACACACTTCCACATGGTGCCACATCATGCTTGGAGGTAGGCATGGCATTACAACAAAAATAAATACTTAGAACGACTTAAAACAGGGATGTATTTTGGCTCAACTTCTTATTTCATTGTACATTGCCGACCTTCCAGGATTATTTATTTATTTATTTATTCTGTGTTTTCCATAGGGCAAACCAGACCCAGGGTTTGGGTGTCAGAGCGCTTTACATTTCAACTACCTTCGAAATCAGCAGAAATCAATTCTTTCACGTCAGGAGCAGGTCTATGTATTGCACTAACATTGGCATATATTTATCCATACATAAAACAAATGTAACGAGGAGTAAAATAAATCAATAGTTTACAGTCTAGATTGCCGTGTAGTACATTAGATTTAAGATAAGGCCTTTCCTGAGTTATTCTATATCCAAGCTGGTTATAGTATTGTTATATTCACCACATTGTTCGTTATGGGAGAAATTTACCCTTCAGAAAGGACTTGGCCTTCTTTTTGAACTGTGGAGCATAGGTGAATCCTCTGATGTTCGGTGGGAGCGAATTCCAGATCTTTGGTGCAGCTCCCGTGACCGCGATATCGTAAGTCTTTTTCTTACGGAAGAATGCTGGTTTCAGTGGAAAATCCTCCGATCCCCTCGAGGGTCCAGTGCCCCCGGACAGCGTAACTTTATGGGCTAGGTAGTGAGGCGTTTTGGGATGTATTGCCTTGTGTGTATTACATGCAATTTGTAGCTCTATTCTTGCCTCGTATGGTAGCCATTTGAGCGCTTTCAGATGTGGAGAGATGTGGTTGTATATTTTGGTTCCCATTATAAGTCTAGTTGCTGCATTGAGACTGGCTTTTAGGGGAGCTGTTGATATCTTAGGGAGTCATGATAGCGTTGCACATCCATATTCGATTCTTGACTAGTGCCTGTACTGCCATTTTCAAATCCACCAGATCGATGAGGGGCTTCATTTTTCTGAGGTAATTCAGATGAAAACAAGCGTTTTATGCCATTGTGTTGATGTGTGTTTGCATGTTTAGCTCTTTATCGGGTGTGATGCCCAGTGATTTGGTTGAGTCAACTATTGTTGGGGTACTGTTTAGCACTATGATCATCTTGGTCCATTTTTTAATCTTGGCTGAACTTTTAGGAGGGGAGATCAGAAGGAATTCAGTTTTCTGTGAGTTTAGCTTAAGATGATTGTCATCTAGCCATTCAACAGTTTTCTTGAGAGCTTGGTTCATGGTGTTGATCTCTTCCGTAGATGATATCTGCATATACAGCTGGGTGTCGTCAGCATACATGTGATAGAAAATGTTAGCTTTATACAGTACTTCAGTTAATGGTTTGATGTCTAGGTTAAATAGTGATGAGGATAGGGTTGATCCTTGTGGCACCCCAATTTGGATCGGAGATGGTGGGGATAGCTTGATGGGCCAAATAGACGGTGATGCTCTAAAATTGGGGTCTTATCCTTTGGGAACATTAATATATGCAGTCAACATTGTTTTACTAGATCTGACTCCAAAAGAATTATAGATGTGTCTACATTTTTAACTGCTTATACCATGTCCCATTTTCTAAAGGTGAAAGTAAGGAAAGGTAAAATCATAAAGTTTCATGCAGAGGGCAGTCGATCTATTATGAAATGCAACTGGCATCTGGGAAGTTTTGCACTGGAAATAGTTACATCATTTCAGTACATTGGAAAAATTATCACAGCCAATTTAACTGATAAGGAGCATATAACGCATTTGATAAAAAGGAAAATGGCTCATGCAAATTCACTTCAAACATTTTATGAATCAACAGGTTGAAGACATTTAACCAGCTTTCATCAGTCTATAAGATCAAAATTCCTCCAACTCTGCCCCAGGAATGAGGTCCGAGACCAATCCCAAGATCATGTAAGGTATTCAGACAAAATATAAAAAAAAATATCAGGGAGAAGAATTATTGAGAATGAAATATCATGTGCAAAAATATTGTTATAATATATTTTAATTGTATATGTTATACTAAATTGTATAATTAACATAATTATTTATTCGTATTTTTCATGTGTTGTGGTTTTTATAAGGGTAAAGGGTGTGAAGGAAATTAATTATGAATAATTAATGCTAATTATTAATTATTATTTAATTGATCATTAAGTATGTAATTTCTGTTAAGAAACATGTTAGGGTATATATGAGGCACGTGTTGTGTTTGTATGGTTAAAGGGTATGAAGTTAATTAAATATAATTATTTTATTATTAGTTAATTGTTATTGATTGATCAATTTATAATTATTTATTTAAATAATCGAATTAGCAAATATATTCTGTGCGTGTTCTTGAGTTTGCAGGGATAAAGGGTGGGACGTTAGTTAAATATAATTATTTTATTGTTAATTAATAAATAACAATTGATTAATTAACTATGAAAAATGTGCAATTATTATATTTGTAAGATATATTTTGGGTGGGTGTTGTTTATTTTGTGAAGGTATGGGTAGGATAATATTCAAATAAAAATAACCATAAAAATACTTTTGTGTTGTTTTAAAAATGTTCTATTTTTTATATTATGGGCCTTATTCACATGTCGGGTCAGACCGACCTCCAGTCTGCAGTCCTGACCTCTGAAAGTGGGGTCGCAAGCTCCCTTTTCAGTATAGGAGCTTGTGCTGCGGTCAAAAACTGGCCACAGCCCAAGCTCTCATACACTAAAGGTAGTTTGTGTTCATCCTAGCACAGCGTGGCAGGCAACTCACAGACAAAAGGGCGCACCCATTCTAAGTCACAACAAAACACTTTCAGGCATAGAGTGACACATTAATTATGCAAAAAGAGAAGCAGAGAACTCTGGGTATTTGTCAAGTTTAGGTGCAAAGCAGGTCCAGTATAGAGTCTTTTAGCTTAGGATTAGCACAGTGCTATCCATGCTGAGAAACAAAGGGTCAAAGTATTTTGCCCTTTCTACAGCAGTCATTAAGCATAGGATTAGCACACGGCTATCCATGCCGATATACACACACATATATATATATATATATATAAATATATATCTATTTTCACTGAAAAATGCATTTGCGTTGTAATGGCATGTGTGTTGTAAAAAATGCAGGGTGATGGTATGGGGGTAATAGTTAGCGGGATAACGTCATATATTAGTTTCAGGCATGTTATAGTTAGTTGGACATTTCACTCATATAAAACCATAGAAATTCCCCCGTTGTAGTTAGTTCAGCTAACTATAACTCACGCCCCCACAATGCACTGCTGATGACGTTACTTATTACATCATTCATGATATCCCAAATGACACAACTGATGACATCATCTAGAGACTGTGTGTTTCTGTAAAGTTTAAATATGTTTTATATATAAGCCAAGGTGTATTGAAGAATGAGTGGGTGTATAAGTGTCTGGATGAAGGATTTAGTCGGTGCGTGACTGACTGTATAAGTGAGTGATTAAATGTGTCTTACCGAATGCATGGGTTAGTAACTAAACTGTCTGAATGTGTGTATCAGTTTGTCTGTTGTTGTGTAAGCTGCTGCATGTGTTGGTCAGTAACTACAGAAGTGCCTATATGGGTTATTGATTGGTTGCCTGAGTATTTGTATGGGAGACTGAGTGTGTGTGTGGGTGGGTGGGAAGTGTGCATAGATGTGTGAGTGGTTGATTCACTGGCTATATGGGTTCAAGAGTGCATGTGGAAATAGCTGTATGGGCGGGTGAGTGTGTGTATGGGTGTGTTGGTGAGAAATTGGATGTCTCAGTGGTACATGTCCAAGTAACTACATATGTAAAAGGCAGTGTATGTGAGAGTTGAAGTATATAAATTACTTTACGTGAGAGTCAGTGATTGTGAGAGTGGCTGTATGGATGAATGTGTACTTGAATCAGTGATTGTATAAGAGAGTAAGTATGTGTTAGCATATGTTTGAATAAGTGAGGTGGTGTGTGTATAACTGTATAGGTGAGGAAATGGGAGTGTGATTGATTCTTTACATGACTGACTAGGTATCTGAGTAACTCCATGGATGAGTGGCAGTGTGTGAGTGTCTGTATAGGTGTATGAGTGCATATGATAGTGTTGTATTGATGAGTGACTGTATGTATGAGTGATTTTATGGGTGAATGAGTGGATGTGTGTGTAGATCTAGGAATCAGTGAGTTTGTATGTAGTAACTGGTATTGGTATGTTGATGGTTTCGAAAATGGTAGTCTGTATTTTACAGACTACCATAGTCAAAGGTTATATTAGAGTGTGAGGAGGTGCATCAGAGTTTGACGTGGATGATGTCATCAGTGATGTCATTTGAGACGCTCTCAATGATGTCATCAGTGATGTCACTGAGTATGTCATGAATGATGTAATGTGTGATGTCATCAGCAGTGCATTGCGGGAGCACGAGTTATAGATAGCTGAACTAACTATAACTGGGGAATTTCTATGGTTTTGTACGAGTGAAACGTCCAACTAACTATAACGTCCCTGAAACCTATGTTTTTTTCAGTGAATTTCTAAGGTTTTTTAATTACTAATTTCTAACTATAACGTGCCTGAAACCTATGGGTTTTTTTTTTGTGAATTTCAATGGTTTTTTAAATGCTAATTTCTAACTTTGCCTACAAAGTTAGGACATGTGAAGAAATAGGAAGTAAAGCCAGAAAGAAGCAAGACAAATGCAGAAAGAGGCAACAGAAGTCCAGAAAGACGAAGAAAAGTGCAGGAAGAAGCAAGAAATGTGCAGAAAGAACCAACAGAGGAGCAGAAAATCCTCCTGTGCCCCTAACCTTTTAGTGACGGTTACTGGTGGTAACTGACTCTGACTAGCCAGGACCGGAGCCAGTGCTATGCTAAAAGACACTTAGAATACAGTGAAAGCACCTACATACACAAGAGAACACTATGCATTGGTGTACCCCTGTAATTAGCACAACCTCCTCTGTATTTGCCATGAGTTATTGCCTGGGTCATTGCATGAGTACATGGGTAGTGGCTGGATGATTAGAGTGCTGCAAGGACAGTGCACGGTGATTTTATAACGGCTTGGGTTTTTGGCGGAGTGATTGGATAAGTACATGATGCTGGATGGGTGAATTGAGGAGTACATGGGTAGTGACAGAGGAATTTCTAGAGTGCATGGGTACAACCTGGGTAATTGGAGGAGAGAATCAGTACTGTGTAGGTGGTTAGAGGTCTGCATGGGTAGTGCACAGGGGTTTGTAGCAGAGCATTTGTTAGGGCCTGGGTCATTCCATGAGTACATGGGTACTGACTGGAAGAAAAGAGTACTGCAAAGAGAGTGCATGGTGAATTTATAAGTGCTTGGGTTTTGGTGGAGTGATTGGATAAGTACATGGTGCTCGCTGGGTGATTGGAGGAGTGCATGGGTAGTGACAGGCGATGGCTGGACTGCATGGGTACTGCTCAGGGTATTGTAGCAGTGCATGAGTTAGTGCATGGGTCATTGCATGAGTGCATGGGTAGCGACTGGATGATTAGTATGCTGCAAGGAGAGTGCATGGTGAATTTATAAGTGCTTGGGTTTTGGCAGAGTGATTGCATAAGTACACACATGTCACATCAGGCCCCACTCCCTCCCTTCACCACTGTGCAATCGTGGCCCCTGGTGGGTTTTAATTTGGGGGATTAATTCCCCTTGAATCGTGACAGTCCCTGGGGGCCAACTAGCCCACCAGGTACCTTCAGTAAGCGCCACAGAGCTGCGTTGTAGAGAGGTGGTCCGAGGCCATGCCCCTTTTTACACCTCTCTGCAATACAACTCTGTGTCACTTACTGGACAAACCTGGTGGGCTATATGGCCTCCAGGGACCCTCAGGATTCAAGGGGACTTAATCCCCCAACTTAAAACGCACCACAGGGCATGTTTGCACACTTGTCACATCAGGCCACGCCCCCTCCCTGCACTACTGTGCAAATGCGCCCCCTGCAGTGTTGTAAATTAGGGGACTAAATCCCCTTGAGGGTCCCTGGGGTTCAACTAGCCCACCAGTTACCCCCAGTGTATAGAAAAAGTGCATCCTGGGACTGGAAGTTACAAAATAATACCCATGTGGGCTGCTGGCGTCTTGAATGCAAAATATCATAGTCCTTTTCAAACAGGAGTGCCGCCAACACCTTCCCTCTTCCATTATTTTTTCTTGATCTGTCCCCTTGTTCTGCTTCCCACAGGGCTTTCGAATTCTGTTGATGTTGTTATATTTGGCTTTCTTCTGCCTCTGTTTCCTCGTCCACGACAGTGAAACCCAATTTGTTTGTTGCCCGAATGTCTTCCTTTGGCCATTAGACTGAACTCTGTTAAAATGCTGTTTTTTACTGAACTATTGTTGGCTAAAACTGAGGATTCACTTCCACTTGTCGTACTTCCTCCAGTTTGATTATCAGTACTTCACTGATCATCCAGATCATTGCCAGATGCTTGCTGATCCATAGTGTTCGGGACTGGTATTTTAGTTACGCAAATGAAGAAATGATCATGACACAAAGATTCCTTGAGAGTGGTTACCCGAGATCAGTAATTAACAAGGCTAGAACAGAAGTTAGCGAAAGAACTAGAGCTTCACTACTGGTTGATAAAATTGATAGTGAATTAGATTCATCACTACATTTAGCAGACAGGCACATGACGTAAGGAAAAGCCTTACCAAATTCTAGCCAGTGCTGCACACTGATAAAGATCTAGTCAATAGTGTAGGGATGCTGCCCCAGATCACCTTTAAAAAAGCTAAATCCCTCAAGGACACTTTGTGTAGAGCAGTGGAACCTGCTGAAATAAGAAGTCTGGGAATACAAGGGTTTTACCCATGTCGCAATTGTAAAGCATGTAAAAAGAGCTCACACAAAAAAGAATGTAAACTCTCACCAGAGTGTAAACCTTTTCGAATTACTAAACACACATCCTGCAATACTGAATTTGCAGTGTATGCCTTATTCTGCCCATGTAAAAAAGCATACATCGGTAGTACCATTCACAAGGCAAAGAAAAGGGTGTTAGGGCATTTACGTGCAATAAAAATTGGTGACAAGCAATATCCCATGGCGAGACATTTTCAAAGTCACCACAAGCAAAACAACGCCCTTCTGAATTTTTGTGTTTTAGACTCGGTGCGACTTAATGAAAGAGGTGGCAATAGAGTACAAGATCTGAGACGCCTCGAGTCTAAATTAATTATACAGTACAGGACGTTAGTTCCTATAGGGCACAATTGTGATGAGGAAATGGAAGTTAGTTCACTTGGGTTAAGAGATCATACCTGGTTTTAGACATTGTTTGAGATATCCTGCCTAAGCTAATGAACGAGTTTTAATTATATGTGTAATCAATTTTCTGTTGAAATGTTTTGTAGTGTGGTGTAGTGTATAATATCTCTTTTTTTAGTGAAAATTAATGTGTGGTTTTTGTTTATTCCGTTTATTGCAGAGAACAGAAGGTTTACCTCTCGGAAAAATGCAAAAGAGCTAAAGTATCTATGGATGAATCCGTTAAAGAAGGAAATAATAATATGATTAAATGGTAGGATTGTTTAAGATTAAGGACTGTGTTGTGGAGTAAGAATTGGCCCACTTGGGCTCAATTGATTTAAAATGTGAATACAGCCACTGAAACCTGCAGTAAATGAATTATAGAGGAATTGGTACAACGACATTTTATCCAAAACAGTCAGAGACGTTTGCAATTATTTATGTCGTAAAACATCCATGCTTTTGTATGTATTGCCAATTATGAATGCATCATATTACTGCTCCTATTTTGTATTCGACCTTTTCAAATGTGCACTGGTATCGTATTAGCTTTCCAATTGATAGATCATTAGCAAATCAAAGATGGCGTGACATGCCGACATACATTCCACACGGAGTGAAGTAACTCTGAGGTACGAAGTCTGTTTTCTCTGTTGTTGCATTGTGTATACGATCTCATGTTTGTTTACTTAAAACAACGCTTTATTGTCACCACGGCACTCGTGAGCAAGGGAGCAAGTCCCGAAACGCGTAGAGTGGGCCGTTCTTTCAGAATAAATTCTTGCATTTGAAAAGCCTGAAGAGTCCGTGGTTGCTGTTATTTTTCGTATCCCGAAAAACCCTAGCTGTGGTGCAAAGATGCCCTTGCAATAGAGATGCACTCCTCCAGCCGGTGATTTATCACAAACCTTTTATTTCAGAACAGGCATTTTCATTCCAAATTCTTTCATCCCCCCAGCCTGACGCGTTTCAGAGCTTCATGCTCTTTCTTCAGAGGCTTTTTGACTGCAAGCAGTGTTTTGGCTCCCACAGTTCCCTGAATTGTCAACTTTTATTGGCCTCCGGTGTGCCTGCTTTGGTGCTTATTACTGATGCACGCCGGAACTTGTGGTTTAGCTCAAAATTAATTAATAACCTCCAATGGTTTTCGTGCAGTTCAAAACAATTCAAGGATCATTAATATATATATATATATATAGCATCTCCTTGTTTTTTTAAAATTTGGCAAAATATATTATCATTAATTTAATAACTGTTTTAAATGATCCAAGTTTAAATAAATATACACATATATACATGAGATTTAGTTTTTAAGTTTACAAGTTTACAATTTATATATAATTTAACATTTTCAAAATGTATTTAGTTTACATTATAATAATGTTTTATGATCATATATTTAATATTTACCATGTTTAAGTATGCTTACAATATTTGTGTAGGACCATTTTTTTCTCAAAATGTTTGTTATTTACATTATAAGTATAGGAAACCACTATTTTTTTGATCAATATTTTTACCACAACATTTATGTCGCATCAAATTTGTGGTTTTGATATTCTGTCATAGAACCATCTCGTATATATCCCTTTGTTCTAACAATAAGAGTAAACCTAGATGGAAATAATTTGCCATGTTTCGGATGTTCAGTCTTTACAACCTGTTAGTATTGCTGATCTGCCTAATGATCACAGCGCATTTGCTTCATAATGTACTATCACAGTTTCAATAAAGAAATTGTAAACTTTCATCAAGTCTTTTAAATGTTACTACGAGCTTGCATGAATGAGTAAGTGAGTAAGAAAAGGGTAGGATCTTTTTCCACAGTTCCCTTGAGGACAAAAGGGTCATGCTCAATGTTGCCGACATCACCTGTTATTGTGGGAAGGTTAGGAGTTCAAGTGAGGCAGTGTGAGCTAGCCCGTAATGGGCCGACAGGTACTAATGTTGTAGAGGGACTCCGGGCCGATTTTGATGGTGGTGAGACAGTGGCGGTCTCTTCGCAATTGTAAGCAACTTACCCGCTCACCATATTGCAACGGAGGGCGGGTTAATGGCAGTCGGAAACACCAACCACCATGCATCCAACAGTCTCCCTAATCCGACCAGTGTGACGGAGGGCCTTGCATTCCCTGCAATGGTGGCAGTGCCCGCCAAGACCCGGCGTAGGGATTAAGATGTCCCTTCCTGCCAGCCGTTTCATGGCAGTTCACCGCCATGGAAAGGCTGGCGGAAAAGGACATTGTGGGCCCGTAGCAGGCCTCCTTTCCACCTGGCCCTTGATTTTGGGTGCCCCCTACATATCCCTGCACCATCTGGCAGGCACCGTACGGTGCCTGCCACGTAGTGCAGGGGTATTTTTAATGTCTATGTTTTGCAATGTGGCGTGTGCTGCAGCATGCACCACCCGCCGCAAAACAACACATAGACAATGTGACCGCCTGGGAGGTGGTTGCATTGTGATTTTATTGGCGGGACTGATGACATCCTGTCGGTGGTCCCACCTCCGATAGGATGGCAGACGCAACAAAGTCTGACTGCCATCCTAACCGACTCCTCAGTCCTACATTCTGACATCCTGTCATCCTTAGACACAGTTCTGCTTTCCTAGAAGAATCCATGTAACATAGCGCTACCAACATGGGTCTGGTACTTATTTAGCAGGTCTCTTGAGAAGTACTTATGCGTGCCCTTAGTAGCCTATACTCAATGACCGGACACGTCCGTGCTATTAGGGGTTTATCCTTCACAGTATTTTAGGAGGCACTTAATTTTTTCAAGCTTGGAACTCTAAAAGGAATACCTATTTTAGTGTTGCTACGTTGATGCCCTTGTTTTATATATTAATGGAGGCTCCACAGCCTATACCTATTTCTGAAAATTTCAGACCTGCAGTCCATGGACATTTCATTTCATATGGGCTCTGCAATCTCAGGTCAGGTAGCCTATTGGACTAATGTGTCCACTGTAGGGGCCTATATTTGACCTCCTGTCACAGGTTTGAATTCCGGTGGGTCCACTCAGCCTTTCATACTTCTGAGGTTGATAAAATGAGTAACACTGAATTGGGCAGCAATAAACATCTGTTACTCAGTGTCAAAACACCTTTGGGGGAATGTGAGCTTTAAAATACACGTCATATTAATGTAGGATTTGCTGTAATATTCGTGGTTGAAGTCCACAGTGCTTATCCTTGGGCCAGTATTCCTGCTGTGGATGGAAATACACAGATATTTCATACATATACTGCTGTTCCACCACTATAGCATTACAGAGCATATCAACAGTTAGAGATTCCTCTGTTTGTTTGGGAACAAAATTGTTTCCTAGGTGCCCTAATATGCGTACTAGATTATGTATGCACAGGCCCCCTTAGTAATGAAGGGGCCACATGACCAGCACTAGCTGGTTATACACCATGACCAAATATACAAAACCTCAATGCTCTTGAGCTATTGCAATTGTACAATGGTCTATTTAGACTATACAGACGTCTAACGTAGTATTTGGAACACCTTGATAGTTGTGCCAGCAAGGGCAGCTGGAGAAGGATAACCAAATTTACCTGCTGTACCTTCAATCAGTTCCATGATAATACATTAAATTATGGGTAAAACTGCTACAAAATGTGCGAAAATTCCTTGTTGGATTGCCCAACAAATTAATCAAATTGAAGTTATCTTTCACCTTACTGGACCACAAAACAAACATAGAATTTAAACCAAATAGGTCACTGCTCCAATTGGGACAAAGTCTTTGCTACAGTCTATACCATAACACATGGTACTCCTTCTATCTCAGTTCTATGGAAGGTATTGAAACACACAAAAAATGAACACGGGCAGCTTTTGCCCTGGATTTGGGGATGAAATTAATGGGAAACTTTCCAATGGTCTCCTCAGGATTATATCCGACATTAAAGGTGAAGCAGCATCTTTGGCTATATGCCAATGGCTCGCGCAGGTTACAGCAGTCGACCAGGAATGTGAGCTTCCTATAATTAGTGATGATGTATAAACATCAATAGGTCACAATAATTTGGGGTCCAGACCAATTTACACACACCTTGGCAAACCTGGTTTCGACAAGGACACTGCCAAACAGACCACCAAGTTTGTTGAAAAACAATGGGAGAAACCCAAATCTAAAGGAAGATCTCGGTCAAAAGTAAGTTCTCCACAACCATAGACTTCTGACAAGAACTATGATTTGCTCGATCGCACACAGTTAAAACCAACTGAGAGTTATCAGAATTAGGCCTGGGCGAAAATTTCGTTCCGTTCGCGGAAATTGCGATAATTTGACATTTTCGCGTTCCGCGGAGAGCGCGAAAATGTAAAAATTTCCGCATTCTGCAGCTTGGCGATAATTTGTTTCTTGCTCGCGCTGTAAAATAATACATTCTCGCGCGCGCGCGATCGCCTTACCTGAATCCCTGCGTTCGCCGACAAGTTTTCTTGATCCGGTCGCGTTCTCCATGAGATGTTGTATTGTTTTTAGCCATTTGCGCTGTCTCGCGACAGTTTGTGCCCGCAGTGACGTCATGCGTCGCGCGATCACGTCTTTCTTCTCGCGATCATGCACCGCGAGACAACTGAAAACAAGATGGCCGCGCCCGCGAGCAACCACATGGGTAAGTTGGCGAGCCGCAACCATGCAGAAAATCTTGCGAACATGCAGGAAAAAACTTCTGCATCTTCGCGTTATTTCTGCTTGTTTGCGATCATTTTTAACATTTTCGCGATAATTTGCGAAAGTGGATTTCGCAAATTCCGCCCACCCCTAATCAGAATTCTGAAGATCGTCCTTGTCGTTCCTTTCAGAACTCATCAGATAAACAATATGAGAAGGGAGGACATTCTGAGTGCAGACAGGAAGAGTATGTGAAACCCAAAAAGGACTCACAATGCTCATCTAATGTGAAGGTAAAGAAGGAGGAGAAACCTTCACCATTTATGCCCCAAGTTCAGAACAACAAAGCTGTTGTTATTACCATAAAATATGCCACGAATATTGAGAACTTTCCTCCTGGACAGGAGGTAGGCAGTGACTCTCCTCAACAGTGCTGCAGAAGTCACTATAATGGCCAGAATCTCCAAAAGCTTCTGGCTGCAAGAGTAAATGAAAAATATATTACAGATGAAACCCTGAAATAGCGTGTAGGCCCTCCCAATAGATTATACAGTTTGAATATACAAATTGAGTCTGACATACTGCTCACCATTCAAGTGATAGTCTGGGAAAATTTCACATCGTCCTATGACATTCTCTTAGCAGAGGTAGATTGGCCTGCGGAGTTCGTACACCCATCCCCACATGAAAATACAATCATTCCATCATTTTAGGAGGTTGTCCCTGATGAGGTCAAATAAGCTTGTGCATCTGAATGGGCTCTTGCACAAGCCCCTGCTTTATACTGCAATCATGTCTGCTGGGATAAGGATTATCCTTGCGATGTGATACCCATATGATCCATCCCAAAAGATCAACCACAATACCCTATTAAATAAGACGAAGGAGCTTCTGTTAGAGAAATACTCTCACAATTAGAATACCAGAGTGTAATTGAGTCTTGTATCCCCCAATGAATAACCCTCTTTTTCCTGTGGTCAAGCAGGACCCTTCATACTGTGTACTCTAAGACTACAGACAGCTTAACAGTCGTACGTGCACATTTGTGATACAAAATACACATAGTAAAGTGCTTCTTAATAATATTGTCTGTAAACGATCTAAAACAATCTTGGATCTTTACAATGTTTTTTTCTGCCAAACAATAGTGCCTGAAAGCAGGGATTAGAGCGCCTTCTCGATGACAGGCTCCCAAAGTCATTTATATCAATTCCCAACGGGTTTAAGAACAGTCCAGGACTGTTTGCTGCCCACACTATGTCAATTATACAAGATATTGACCCAGATGCTTGGTCATACGTAGATGAGTATCCCTTTTCTAGTATACAAACCTACACATGATGAACTCCCACCGCAACGTCCATGAAATGCCTTCCTAGCGCAAAGTAAGGCAACACAGAGATTTGCACTGCCTTGCCTTACTCCATATCTATGAAGCCAACCAAAGCCACGCAAAGTGGCTGTGTGTGACTTCATAAATATGATTTGGTGGTTTGCCGCACCAGAGCATCACAAAAAGTGACACAACCGCAGCTCAACGGGCTCATAAATATGCCCTTAAGTTTACAATCATGATGCAGATCATCCAATTACATACACCAGCTATGGGATTTGAGGCCAACTCCGGGGATCACATATTTATCCCTTTGTTCTCACAGTAAAGTTAGCCCTAGACGGATTTAATTTGTCATGGTTGAATACTCATTCTTTACACCCTGTTAGAAATGCTGATCACTGTATTTTGTTGCATCTGCCTGATGACCGTAGGCACATTTGCTTCAGACTACGATAGTTTCAAAATAAATATTGTAAACAATTATGTATTTTTTATGTTACTATGGGCATGCATGAGTGAGTAAGTGAGCAATGAAAGAGGAGGATCTGTTTTCCATGGTTCCCTTCGGGGACCAAAGGGTCATGTTCAAGGTTGCCGACATCACCTATTACCCTAGAAAGGTTAAGAGTTCAGGTGAGGCACTCTGAGCTCGCCAGGATTAGGCAGACAGGTACTAATGTTGTAGAGAGACTCAGTCCCTACATTCTGATGTCCTGTTGTCCTTAAACACAGTATTATGATTGGTAATGTACCCCAATATAGGCCTGGGTGGTCACCTAACCTTTCACCTACATTTACTGTACCATGGTACTACATAACGGGTTTGTGCTGACCTTTTACCTAGATAGGTGCTGCATAAATGTCATGTGGGTTTCGTCAAAAGGTTAGCCTCATTAATTATGATGAGGTTTCTCAGAATCACAGCAGGACTACCACCCCCTGCAACTTCTGCCAAATAACGATGTATAAGGGTCGTCCCTATCGTCATCCTCGGCCGATATGACACAGCAAGGTAGAACCCCACGAGGGAACCTTTTGGGTATATAGGAACCATATCTTTGCTGGGGCAGGCAGAGGAGAAAGACTTCCATGCTGACACAAGACAATGAGGCTCCTGCATGCAGACACTCCAGCACGCAGTGGTCTGACATCCCTCAAGGGATGTCGAATTGAGACCAAGACGGGGATGGGGTTGGCTTTATCCTAGTGGGATTATTGGCTATATATCTACATACATGCTAGGTACATTTGCATACATCTTATGCACTATGGTAGATGTCTACCATCTATTTACTCTATTGGTGCTTATAACCGTTTATATCTGTCTCTGTCTTATGGTTGTTGCAGCACACCTATTTGATACTAGAATGACGCTGGCTCAATAAATGCTTATTGAAAATGTCCCCATTGTTTATTTTGTGTATCTTTCTGAGACAAAGTAAGCATGGGTGACTGAGCGAAAAGTACGGTACAGTTTCCAGACTCCCTGAGGGGTCAGGGTTGTCATGTTCGATAGTTGCCATAAACTATTTTCTCTTTGGTAAGAGGAGTTCAATTCAATTCAATTCAATAGTTCTTTATTCGGTGGTTAAAAACCATCATAAAAGAATACACATATATACAGTTGAAACAGTATTAAATCAGTATACAGAATATTGAATGAATCTTTGTACATACAAATAAGAGGAGTTCATATTGGCACTGTGAGCTAGCTGGTATACAGGCGAACATATCCGGTGGGGGTGTCTGAAATCAGTCTGGACACCAGTCCCACAGTTTATGTTGTCTAAACCTGCAGATCCTATATAGATTCATAAGAACTACACAACAACAGTTTGTCTTTTCCGGCAAAATCCGTGCAACAGAGGAAGGGCTCAAAATCCACTGCAGAAAAAGGTCAGTTTTAAGTGAAAAAATGGGATGTGTACATTTAAGTTTTTGGCCTTTTCCTGTCGTGTTTACTGGGCCTACCCACTCAAGTGAGGTACCATTTTTATCAGGAGACGTGTGAAAATGCAGGAATGCAGGAAATGTGTGGCCCAACAGATTCTAGCAGTTTTCTTCAGAAATTTTTTAGGAAAATGTATGTTTTTTAGGAAATGTTTGAGGTCAGTAAAGGCTTAAGGGTAAGGAAACCAGTGAGCTCCATGCAAGCCATCCCATCCTGGAATCCCGTGAGTGTATAATTTTGAAAAATGCAGAGATTTGCTCAGTTTCCCTTGGGCCCAAAATCTGCAGCCTCCGACATTGCAAAAGGGCCATTTTTTCAGTTGAAAATGTCCATATTGTGTTTTGAGCCCTTTCCTGATTGCGGCAAAAGCCCTACCCACACAGATGAGGTACTTTTTGCATGAGAATCTGGGGGGAATGCTGGATGGTAGGAAATGTGTGGCTTCCCACAGGTTCCAGAAGTTTCCCTCACAGAAATATGAGGTAAAGTTATGTTTTTAGGCAAATTTTGACATTTGAAAAGGCTTAATAATAAGAAAACCTAGCGAGAGCCACTAACGTTACCACACAGAGAAATCCCCTTGGTGCATAGGTTTTCTAGCTCCCACTAGGTACAGGGTAAGATAGGGTCCAAAAATAACAGCTACCTATATTGCAAAAAAGGGCCAGTTTTGAATGTAAAAACGTTTGAAAAGGCTTATGGGTAAGAAATCTTGGATAGAGCCACATAAGATACCCCACTCTGGAATCTCTAATGTTTTAAAAAAGGGGCAGGTTTTGTAGGTTTCCATAAATGCAGGCTGAGTCAGGGCCCAAAATCCACTGCCACCAAAATTCTATCAAGAGGGTCAGTTTTAGGTGGAAAAATGTGATCTGTCCATGTTGCGTTCCTTTTCACTGGCACAAGGTTTAATTATTATCAGGAGACATGTAGCAATGAGCGCGTTCTAGAAAATGTGTGATTCTCCAAAGTTTCCAGAAACTTCCCTTACAGAAATGTGCATGTTACACAAAGTTTGAGGTTTGTAAAGGTTTATGGTTAAGGAAAACTAGTTTTCAAAAATGTGCGGGGATGCCTGGTTTCCCTAGGAGCTGATTGAGCTAAGGCTCAAAATCTGCCCACACTGCAAAAAGAGTTTTTTTCCAGTGGAAAAATGTGATGTGTCGTTTTGGACTTTTCCCTATCATAGGCACCAGGCCGACCCATGCAAATGAGGAACCATTTTTATCAGGAGACATGTGGAAAAATAGAATAATAGACCATGGGGCATATGCATCAACATTAGCATTTGCGATTCCTTATTAGCGAAAAATAAGGATTCGCTAATAAGGAATAGCAAAAGGCTATGCATGTAGGAATCGCTATTCAAATAGCGATTCCTTAACTTTCCTTAATTGCTACTAGCAAATAGCGAGTAGCAATTAAGGAATGCCGTCCCAATCATTCCTATGGGCCTCCAGGCCCATAGGAATGAATCGGAGATTGCATGAGCAAATAGCGAGTACCAGTAGGTTCTCGCTAATTGCTCATGCAATTTCAAGGGTGCAAGGGTGTCAAAATGACACCCTATAGCACCCCTGAAAATGATATGTGCACATATGCTCTAAGGGCATGTGTGTGCGCAACATGAAACTTTGAAAAATGCACAAAAGTGCATTTTTCAAAGTTTTTGCAAATTACCATGCAGTTCATCCTCATGGTAATTTGCTCCCCCTATTAGCGAAATCGCTAATTTTTTAACTTTGATGCATTGCATTTAAGGAATCTCACTTTGGGATTCCTTAAATGCAATCGCTATTTAAGGAATCGGTATTTAAGGAATCGGTATTTAAGGAATCGGTATTTAAGGATTCCTTAAATAGCGATTTCTGCTTTTGGGTTGATGCATTGGGATTGGGTATTTTTAACTTAATACCGGGAGCTAATAGCGAATCGGTATTTTACCGACTGGATTTTGGGTTGATGCATGAGGCTGTCTGTGTTATCACGAAATGAATTTTGCTGCATTTGTGCATTCCAAATATAAGCCCGTAACTAAAAAAGAAGACACTTTGAAAAATGCTGTCTGAATTACATTCAGAGATGTGCAAATAACCAATGTGCCCAGCCCCATAACTGGTGATAATTTCAGAAAGAAATAGATTTCCCTGATGCAAGTTTTTCACTCTACATATCTCCCCTTTTGAACTACAGGTGGTGCACAATGACACGCCGTTGTGAGGTGCAGCTCACTTGTTGCCTCAGGATACCTTAGGTGTTTTGACATCCGACAAACCGTATATATTTCTGCAATGAAAAGAGCCATTACTTTTGTAGATTGACCATCAGGACAAAAAGTGACAGATAAGACGTGGCCATTAGTGGCCATTGTTTCCTACTCCTGTTCATAATTTCTTCTAACAGTTAGGGGCTCTTTTATGGGAACCCTGCATCACATTTGCACCAAATAATGTGGTACATGAGTGATATGGGCTGTAAAACAGATTTATAAGCTATGCAAAGCCACCTTGCATGGCTTTGAGGGGCCTCAGCAATCATGAGTGAGGCTACACATCGCATCAGTGTTGCGATGGGTTTTCCCACGCAACACCCATGGAATTTGAAGCTGCCCCAGATTTACAAAACTATTATACCTAGGGCGGCTCCAAATCTGTACGGCTCTCGAGGTGAGGTGTAAGAAGGAGAAATAACTTCATTTCTCTTCGTTTTATCCTCTATCCAGAATGCAGCACACAGAAAGAGAGAAGCGCCTCTTAGGATTGCACAAAAACAGTTGTGCCCGCAGTGGAGGCGCCCTTGCACCTTGAAAAGGGAGACTTTAGCACAGCAAACCTTTCACTGATGTCATTTTCAGATGGAAAAAATGCATTTTTTGGGAGCACTTTTTTCCTTTTTTCCACCCAAATATAAAAATGTAGCTATATCTTGCATATTTTCTCAGTCCCCTTCGAAGCCACACATCGTGGAATTCCTCTAATATTGGAAAAAAGGAGGAAAATTTGGCGTGGATCTTTTATCACAAAATAAATTATGGAGGCCTAAATGCAAACTACCCCAAATAGCCCAAAAAGTGCTGAGCGCTGGAGTTGGAAAGTCTCATGGCTAAGCGGTTACATCAGCATTGAGGATAGCCCTCGTTGATGGAAGCCTCCCAGACATTCAGAGTTGGGACCTTGGTGCTCTTTCAAAGTGGTTTCTAATAGGACAAAAGACCCGTTCCTTCTGTGCACAGACACATTTATCCAGCTTGTTTCACAAGCTCATGTAAACGAGTCTACATGCCCGCAGCGCCTCTCTCATTGGAAGAGACACCTCTCTTTACAGACACTGCACTCAAGCTCATGTAAACGAGTCTTCATGCGCGCAGAGCCTCTCTCATTGGAAGACGCACCTCTCATTACAGACACTGCACTCAAGCTCATGTAAACGAGTCTTCATGCACGCAGAGCCTCTCTCACTGGAAGACGCACCTCTCATTACAGACACTGCACTCAAGCTCATGTAAACGAGTCTTCATGGCGCAGAGCCTCTCTCACTGGAGGACGCACCTCTCTTTACAGACACTGCACTCAAGCTCATGTAAACGAGTCTTCATGCCCGCAGAGCCTCTCTCACAGGAAGACGCACCTCTCTTTACAGACACTGCACTCAAGCTCATGTAAACGAGTCTTCATGCCCGCAGAGCCCCTCTCACTGGAAGACGCACCTCTCTTTACAGACACTGCACTCAAGCTCATGTAAACGAGTCTTCATGCGCGCAGAGCCTCTCTCACTGGAAAACGCACCTCTCTTTACAGACACTGCACTCAAACTCAGGTAAACGAGTCTTCATGCGCGCAGAACCTCTCTCAATGGAAGACGCACCTCTCTTTACAGACACTGCACTCAAGCTCATGTAAACGAGTCTTCATGCCCGCAGAGCCTCTCTCACTGGAAGACGCAGCTCTCTTTACAGACACTGCACTCAAGCTCATGTAAACGAGTCTTCATGCCCGCAGAGCCTCTCTCATTGGAAGACGCAGCTCTCTTTAGAGACACTGCACTCAAGCTCATGTAAACGAGTCTTCATGCCCGCAGAGCCTCTCTCGTTGGAAGACGCACCTCTCTTTACAGAAACTGCACTCAAGCTCATGTAAACGAGTCTTCATGCCCGCAGAGCCTCTCTCGTTGGAAGACGCACTTCTCTTTGCAGACACTGCACTCAAGCTCATGTAAACGAGTCTTCATGCCTGCAGAGCCTCTCTCGTTGGAAGACGCACCTCTCTTTACAGACACTGCACTCAAGCTCATGTAAACGAGTCTCCATGCCCGTGCTGGAGCAGAGTTTTCATTTTGAAAATTCTGGGGCTTTTGAAGCTCTGGCATGTCTATGCGTTTTATTAATTTATTAATAATTAACAACTAATTATTTGTCTTGTGCAAGTGCGTTCTATTAATCAACCTGTTTGTCCTAACACAAGAGAAGGTTACACGAGGGTTAGCATGCGTGTTCTGTTTATGTATTCACAATAACGTGCAAGTTTTCATGTTTAAACGTTGCTGTGTGCTATTTATTTTGAGCACAAAACGCTGTCTGAATTAATGCTCTATATGTCGCAAAGCTAGATAAATGCATACACATACGGGTATTAGTGGGGTTAACACTGTCTAATCATTATGATGTAGTAATCTTTATTTTGTCTCTTTAATTAAAGATGGTCTATTGTGGCCTATGGAGGCCTTTGTGAAATGACTGAGAATGATTTGAAGCCTGGCTGAGCTGTGGTGCAGGCGAAATCTGTGATGTGGCAAGAGAGACCCCTGCTGGAATTCGGTTAAAGACAACTGACCGTAGTCCTTCTATAAAACTTTCCATGAGGACAGCAGCAGTTTTGGGTGATCTCCAAGAAAAGTGAAAGTGTCCTTGGCGTCCTTGGATGACAAAGGAGCCTTAGAGGGAAACTCTGAACTGTGGCTCGATGGCCGAGGAGAAGCCGGATAAAATGTGATACATGTTTTATTTTCTTGGTTCCTGTTCCGTAGTCTTCGCTGCGTGTATTTTTCCTGAGCGGAGATTCATAAATGTTGCAATGTTGCATCTTTTCCTTCTCGCTCTGCTCAGTGATTCAGTGTATTCTGCAAACTTAATGTGTGTTTCTATTGTATTTTCTGTTATAAAAACTGTTAGCTTAGGAAGGGTTTTCGCTGCCCTTTTGCCACTTGCCATTTTACCTTCGCTGCGTCAACTTGCGTTGCTGAGGACTGATGCTGAGGACTGTCCTGGGTGGGAGACTTTGCCAAGAGACTGGTCCTGACCCGTTCTGACACTTAGTTAGAATAGGTAACTATGAGAAATGATTTATTCTGATTTACTTTGACTAATTTTAGATAAAGCAATATAACTTTTAAACATGGTGTTGAATATTTCTTTCCTTGTCATTTATTGAATACTTTTTGATATTGTTTATAGATTGTTTATATTATGTTTAGTGACAACCACTATAATCAGGTCCTATCGCCTAGATATAGATGCAGTGTGGTTTAGGAGTTTCCTTCCCACAGGTTTATTGCTGGTAGAGTATTTGAGTGTATGTTAGTGAAATGGGCCCTAGCGTATGATGAATGTATGTGCGTGTAACTGTGAGATTACTCTATCAGTGGTAGTGGGCATATTTTTGATACCCTGATCTGTATCAATTTCTCTGGTAGCAGAGGATGGTTTAGATGGTTGTCTTGATCTGATAAGATAAGATTGCTTGTAAATTAGCTTATTGATTATTGATTTATTTTGATGTTTTTGGTATATGTACTAATATTATATGTTGGAGTCGTCATGTTGAGTTATATGTAGTGCTTCTGGAATTTGGAAGCTGGAAGCAGTTCCGTAGTAGGGCAGAGGAAGGTGTATATGCTGCTCTCGGGAAAGACGGGATTGTAAGGAATTACGTGTGACAATTGAAGTTGCGCGTTCACATTGTCTGGGTTCGGAATCAGTGACATTATTGTATGTTACTATTAGAATATATTTCTGGTATATAAGGAGTGTGTATCATAGTGAAGGTTATCTGTGAAACTCTGGTCTTAAGTCCCAGGGATCCGTAAGGATTGCCGTTAAAGCTTATTGCGGGAGGAGTAATAGGTATTCTCTGAGCTTGTTTGCAGAACTGGGCAGAGGTAAGCTGCTTAGTTGTTGTATGTTATAATTCTGTAGTGGGACAGATTGTGCGCTGTTCTCGGGAAGCAGGATTCTGTGTGTATGTACTATATTTTTTCTTGTATGAATGTGCGTGGATGCATATACATTTATTGATTGTAAGACTCTTTGGATAAGTCCTAGAGGAAACAGTTATGAGATGTATGAAAGTTGTTGACTCTTGAGAAATAGACACTCTTTTACTATTCTGTGGTTAGCGAAGCAGACAATGGAGATGTTTTATGTTGTAACTAATAGATTTTGTGAAATTTTGACACACGAAGTCTACTGAGAGTTTTTGTAAAGGAGGGGTAGACGAGTGACAGAGACAGGAGACAGAGACTGCAGCGGCTGTTTAGTGACGCAGACACTCCAGGATTGGTGCGTTAACTCGTATTGTATATTTATAATACGGAGAGAATAGAGAGTTTGATAAACGCTTACTAAGATGTATTACCAAGAAGAGAAAAAGGAAAAAACCTTCTTTGGAAAAGTTAAGATGTGGTTTAGCAAGGATAAAGAGGTTAAGACAAGAGAGGGTGAGTTGCTATCTTCAGCGAAAACACTTGCATCCTTCAGCCATGAAGAAAAGGTTCTTGAGTCAGGTATGAGAAGATATGGAGAATATGAGGATGAGGTCCTGAATGACATGATTTACAAGAGACCACCTCCATATAGATCAGAACCAGATGAGAGTACACCAGTTGTTTCTCCTTTAAGAGATGCAGTTGAGAAAGAAAAAGTGACATCTGAATCAAGAGGTAGTAGAGAGAATAGAGGTAGTGAGGAAAATGCTAGACAATTAGCAAAGACGACAACAGAACTGACTGAGAAAATTAGAGAGTTAACGATGAATCTAGAAGCTGTTACGGTGCCTGTAACTATAGGTCCGGTAATTCCAGTGTTTGATAAACAGAGGACAGGTGAGAATGGACTGGTAGTTCCATATATTGCGAATGATTTGACAAATTCAGCTGGTCCTTCAGGAGATTCAGATAAAAGGACAGGGAGAAGTGACCTGAGACAAACAAGACATGACACATGTAGTGACCTGAGACAAACAAGACATGACACATGTAGTGAACTATTGGATGTTAGTGAACCTAGTTGTTCAGGGATGCCAATTTTAGAACCACAGAAAAAAGTGGTTCCAGTGAGAAAAACTGCAGAAATAACAGTTGACGATTTAAATGATTGGATGAAAGTTCTTCAGAAAAAGGATAAAGATTCACAAGTTATTGATGTGGTTAAGTTACGTATAGAATTAGAAGAGCTTGTGACAGGAACAGTTCCAACAGAAATCCTGAAAAGTCATCATGATGGTGAATTAATGTTTATGTGCAAGAGCATAACATGGAGGGCAAGAAATACACATGACAGGCTGAGAGCAATTGCAAATGAGCAAGGAATTGACATTGACAGAATAAAGGCTTTACAGAAAACATACAGGATGGATTTCACAGAGAAGGACATAGAGAGTTTGAATGCTATTGGTAGAACAAGACAGATTAAGAAAATGATAGCACTATTGCGAAGATGGGGTGATGTAGAAAAGTGGAAGGATAGGTGGTATAAGAAAAGAAAGGAATCTGAAGATAGAACAACTTACTTAGCATTTCCAGTGAGAGAAAAAGAGAAACTGAATGTGAATCCAGCGACACTCTTGCCGGATATTGAGAATGTGGGTATAAAGATGGAAGATGATCATGATTGCTTAGATGTGCTAGAGTACTGTACAAAACCGAGACCAGATATAAGGGATATTCCCTTACCTGAGAATGACCATGTGTTGTTTGTGGATGGATCATGCCTGAGAAATGAGAATGGTGTGCTATGTGCAGCATATGCAGTGTGCAAAGTTTCAGAGGTTGTGGAAGCATCACCATTGAAAGGAGTGAAATCTGTGCAAGTTGCTGAATTAGTGGCATTGACAAAAGCTTGTGAGATTGGGAAGGATTTGAGAACAACAATATTGACTGATAGTCAGTATGGATTTGGAGTGGTGCATGACGTTGGCCAACTGTGGCTACAAAGAGGTTTCTTGACATCGGGTAGAACTCCGATAAAGAATGCTGAACTGATTGGAAAATTGCTTGAGGCGATACAGCTGCCTAAGGAGTTAGCGGTTGTAAAATGTGCTGCACATGTTACAGGGGAGGATTTTATCACTGTTGGCAACAGGTATGCTAACGATGTGGCGCAATATTGCGCTAAAATGAATCTGTCAATTAATAGGGAAAGAGAGAAGGAAGAAATGTCTTTCCCTTCTGTGATGTTTACTAATGTCCTAGAAACGTGGGATGAAGTGAAGCAGTTACAAAATGAGGCAGGAGAAGAAGAGAAACAAGATTGGGTTAAGGCAGGATGTGCTCCAAGAGAAACAGACCATGTTTGGGTCTACAGAGATGGCAGACCAGTGATGCCAAACTCAATTTTGTCGTCAATGGCAAGGATGTATCATGGCCAGGGACACCTGGGGAGGGACGCAATGGTTAGGTCCTTTAAACAGACCTGGTACAATGTAAAGTTTAGGACAATTGCGGAGAGCATCTGTCAAAGGTGTTTGATTTGTCAGCAATTTAACACTGGGAAAAAGACAGTGGTGAGTCTAGGGACAATAGGCAGAGAAGGAGGTCCTTTTACAAGAATGCAGATTGATTTCATTGAAATGCCCCAAGTGAACAGACTGAGGTATGTTTTAGTGGTAGTCAGTTTGTTTTCAAGGTGGGTGGAAGCTTACCCGACTAAAAGAAATGATGGATTAACAGTGGCAAAATTACTTTTGAGAGAGTTGATTCCTAGGTTCGGGTTTCCAGTTACAGTTGAATCTGACAGAGGTAGACACTTCCAAAATGAACTCATTGGTTTGATTTGTGAAGCATTAAAAATACAGCAGAAGCTACATTGTGCATACCGACCAGAGGCTTCTGGTGTGGTTGAGCAGATTAATGGCACAATCAAAAACAGAATTGGAAAGATGTGTTTAGCCACTGGCATGAAATGGCCAGACGTTTTGCCTCTAGTCTTGATGACCATGAGATCTACTCCAGATAGAACTACTGGTTTGAGTCCGCACGAGATAATCATGGGACGTGCTATGCGCCATGCATGCGTGCCTGTAAATAAGTTGGTGACAATAACTGATGACATGATTTTGGATTACTGTAAAGGCCTGGCTGACGCAGTTCATTCTGTATTTCACCGGGATGGAGAAGAAGCTACCACACTTGAGAAGAAGCAAGCCCATGATCTGAGTCCAGGTGACTGGGTAAGGATTAAGGTGCACAGAAGAAGAAATTGCTTGATTCCAAGGTGGGGAAGGCCAAGACAAGTTATTCTGACTACAACGACTGCAGTAAAGTGTGCTGGAGTGAGACACTGGGTACATGTAAGTCATACTCTGAGAATTCCAAGCCCGAGAGAGGGAACTGGTAAAGAGTATTATGAAGAGTCAGATTCCAGTGATGGAGAAGATCCTGATGATACAGAATCAGTGAGAAAAGAAGCAGAGAGAGCTTCAAGAGATTCACTGCGAGTATCAGAGAGGAGATCAAATTCTGTTGAAAAGCCTGAAGTTTCAAGTAGCAGTGAAGGAAAAAGAAAAGAAAAGAGAAATCACACAGAGACTACTCCTGAATCAGAAGAGGAGGAGATTGAAGAACCACTTGAGATTATTCATGAAGAAACAGGGTCAGAAAAAGATAGAGAGGGACAGATTGCGGAAGACCCCCGAGGAGGTGTAGGGAACATTGATGAGGAGCTAGGTGAAGGGATAAGTAGACAGCAAGAAGATTGCATGTTGGAGACCCGAGGAGGGACAGAAGTAGGGAAGTCTCAAATAGTGGTGAAAGAATCTGTGGAAGAAAAGAAAACTGCTAAGAAACGAAAGCAAAAGGCAATTGAAACAGAATCGGATGATGAAAATGAACAGACAGAGGGTCGAGTTCTGAGAAAGAGAACTTCGATTGGAGAAAGGAGTGTTGAAAAAGTGAAGCCGAAAAAGGTTGTGAAAGGAGATCGTTGGCCTAACAACCAAGTTAAAAGGGTGAAATACAGAATAATAAGAGCAAATTCATCAAAAGCTGAAAAAGTGAATGAAGTATCCAGTCAAACTTTAAAAGCTGAAAAAGAAGAATGGAAGAAATCAAAAGAACCAGTAGAAATAAAAAGAGTTAAAAGACCCAACCAAAAGTACAGATCACCGGAATGGTCTTATGTGACACTGTCTGAAGAAGGAAAAGAAGAAACAGTGACTCGAGATAATCCGGAAGTGGTCTTGAGAAAAGTGGTTGAGGAAGATACTGGTGAAATCCTGAAAGTACTCTTGATTGACATTGGAGAAGAGTCAGATGTTGAGGATTTAAAAGTTGGAGAACTGATACAATTTGATGTTGAAGAAATTGGAGTGAAAAATGATGAGTATCCACACTGAGTAAAAGAAGGATTCACTTGGTCTAAGTGAACGGAAAGATCTTTGAAGAAGTTGAAGAGTTTGGAACAAAATGTTGGAGATTTGAAAAGTTCTAATTTCAGTAGTGGAGTAGTAGAGGTTAAAGCAAAATGGCTAACATAGAGAATAATAAAAATAGATGTGCCTTCTTTAAAAGGTGGTGCAAGATGTGCTGCTGTTGTACTGGATTATTAATGCTTCTATGGGGTGTTTTAGTTTTATTAGTTACTTGTTTTAGTTTTATTAGTTATTTTTAAGATTGAGTTTGGAATGGACACAGAAAACATGACTAATATAGAGAAGAATTCACAAAAAGTAGTTCCAATTAGAAGTAGTAGTTACATACACAAAGATAGGTCAATTAATAATTTTTCTAGTAATGTTTTTTCTAAACTGTTATATGAATATAGAGGAAAGGAGAATAAACATGCATGAGAAAGGGGGAAAATATGAAGTGAGTGAGACAATTTGGGACATTGAGATGGGAAAAGAGTTGAAAGATGGGGCTAGTCCAACTTTAGCTCTAGATGCACCGCAGAAGGGTAAACTATGCATTACCAGAAGGAAATCCCAATATGATACATATTTCGTGGGGACTAGTGAGTGCCATGATACATACTTCGTTGCGACTGGTTGGGGTTTCAGAGGTGGAGAAGATACAATTTTTCCAGGAGTGTACTATGTGTGTGGGAACAAGGCTTATTACAAGTTGCCTGACCTTTGTCGTGTATAATCGTTGCTTTACTGATACTAAGATTAGTGTGTGTGTGTGTTGTAAAAACAGGGGAGGGAGGAAGAAATTGAATAAAGAAAAGAAAAACAAGAGGTTGAAGAGAGAACCTCAAGAAATTGAACTAGAAGAATTGAGGGAGAGTGTTTACTTAGAGACAAAAAGGGATGATGAAAGAGTGACTGGTGTTTAATGTTGTGTAAGGGGAAAAGACATTTCTGATTTCTCCTAAAATGGGACTAAATTTTCACAAATTTTTTTTTTTGGGTTTATTTGGTGATAAAATCACCAAAGGGGGGATTGCTGGAGCAGAGTTTTCATTTTGAAAATTCTGGGGCTTTTGAAGCTCTGGCATGTCTATGCGTTTTATTAATTTATTAATAATTAACAACTAATTATTTGTCTTGTGCAAGTGCGTTCTATTAATCAACCTGTTTGTCCTAACACAAGAGAAGGTTACACGAGGGTTAGCATGCGTGTGCTGTTTATGTATTCACAATAACGTGCAAGTTTTCATGTTTAAACGTTGCTGTGTGCTATTTATTTTGAGCACAAAACGCTGTCTGAATTAATGCTCTATATGTCGCAAAGCTAGATAAATGCATACACATACGGGTATTAGTGGGGTTAACACTGTCTAATCATTATGATGTAGTAATCTTTATTTTGTCTCTTTAATTAAAGATGGTCTATTGTGGCCTATGGAGGCCTTTGTGAAATGACTGAGAATGATTTGAAGCCTGGCTGAGCTGTGGTGCAGGCGAAATCTGTGATGTGGCAAGAGAGACCCCTGCTGGAATTCGGTTAAAGACAACTGACCGTAGTCTTTCTATAAAACTTTCCATGAGGACAGCAGCAGTTTTGGGTGATCTCCAAGAAAAGTGAAAGTGTCCTTGGCGTCCTTGGAAGACAAAGGAGCCTTAGAGGGAAACTCTGAACTGTGGCTCGATGGCCGAGGAGAAGCCGGATAAAATGTGATACATGTTTTATTTTCTTGGTTCCTGTTCCGTAGTCTTCGCTGTGTGTATTTTTCCTGAGCGGAGATTCATAAATGTTGCAATGTTGCATCTTTTCCTTCTCGCTCTGCTCAGTGATTCAGTGTATTCTGCAAACTTAATGTGTGTTTCTATTGTATTTTCTGTTATAAAAACTGTTAGCTTAGGGAGGGTTTTCGCTGCCCTTTTGCCACTTGCCATTTTACCTTCGCTGCGTGAACTTGCGTTGCTGAGGACTGATGCTGAGGACTGTCCTGGGTGGGAGACTTTGCCAAGAGACTGGTCTTGACCCGTTCTGACACTTAGTTAGAATAGGTAACTATGAGAAATGATTTATTCTGATTTACTTTGACTAATTTTAGATAAAGCAATATAACTTTTAAACATGGTGTTGAATATTTCTTTCCTTGTCATTTATTGAATACTTTTTGATATTGTTTATAGATTGTTTATATTATGTTTAGTGACAACCACTATAATCAGGTCCTATCGCCTAGATATAGATGCAGGGTGGTTTAGGAGTTTCCTTCCCACAGGTTTATTGCTGGTAGAGTATTTGAGTGTATGTTAGTGAAATGGGCCCTAGCCTATGATGAATGTATGTGCGTGTAACTGTGAGATTACTCTATCAGTGGTAGTGGGCATATTTTTGATACCCTGATCTGTATCACCCGCAGAGCCTCTCTCGTTGGAAGACGCACCTCTCTTTGCAGACACTGCACTCAAGCTCATGTAAACGAGTCTTCATGCGTGCCGAGCCTCTCTCACTGGAAGACGCACCTCTCTTTACAGACACTGCAGTCAAGCTCATGTAAACGAGTCTTCATGCCCGCAGAGCGTCTCTCATTGGAAGACGCACCTCTCTTTACAGACACTGCACTCAAGCTCATGTAAACGAGTCTTCATGCCCGCAGAGCCTCTCTCATTGGATGACGCACCTCTCTTTACAGACACTGCACTCAAGCTCATGTAAACGAGTCTTCATGCCCGCAGAGCCTCTCTCATTGGAAGACGCACCTCTCTTTACAGACACTGCACTGTGTTAATCACTCTCAATCGGTCTCTCTGCATGTCACCATGAACAGCTCTCTTCTGCCTCCTGGCGAGGTCCCTGCTATACTAATTTAACATACATTAATAGATATTCACTCACTGACTCTCATTCATTCACAATCCATCATTCTTTCAACTGCAGTTCCTCAACATTCTTGCACATGTAAAAATAGCCCCAGAACGTCCTGCAGAGCTATCGCGACATGGAAAGATATTGTCCTCGATGGAGAGCAAAACTTGAAAACCGGAAGTGCACTGAAGTGCACATTTCCACACGTTTAAATTGCTGGATATGGGAAAAGAAAGCACGGGTGCACATCTGTTCTTTGCATTGACAGCTGATTGCCACGCCCACATTTGGGAGTTTGTGAAATGACTAAATCCAGGGTGTGCACCTCATCGAAGTGCTGTTCTTTCTAGATTTGCTGCCTGGCTCTCCTAGGACCAGCACAGTAAAACGCTTCCTCTATTTTGCAATAAAATGTTTATCATGAACAATCAGAAGGGACGGTAAATAAAGCACACGGTGAGAGGCAGGTCTGACCCCGGTTTGCTGTTACCTCAGTCAGGGCCAGGCCATCGCCTCAGGTACCTGCAGCAGGGGCGCTGGTTTGGACTCACGCACAGTGCTTGTCCCTTACCTGGTGTCTGAAGAGGTCACTGCGGGTACAGGCACTTCAGTCTGTGCTCGAAGGATCCCTCTGCACAGTGCACGCCTCTGTGCACAGACACTCTGCTCTCAGTAAGGGCCAGGCCATCGCCTCAGGTACCTGCAGCAGGGGCGCTGGTTTGGACTCACGCACATTGCTTGTCCCTTACCTGGTGTCTGAAGAGGTCACTGCAGGTACAGGTGGTTCAGTCTGTGCTCGAAGGATCCCTCTGCACAGTGCACGCCTCTGTGCACAGACACCCTGCCTTTAAAGAGCCTGGAGAGCACCGTAGGAGGAGGCAGAAGGGGGAGGTCCCACTGCACAGTGACCCCTCCCTGCAGCTCTCCCCTGACTGCCAAATGAGCATCAAAGTCCAGGGAAGAAATCAACAGGGGAGGGAAAGAGAAGAACATTCAAACAAAAGAAATATGTGGAATTCAATTATGCAAATGAAGCCCTCAGACATTCAACACACAGACAGAGCAAGGGATGGTGAATGCAAGACAAGCCTCTCACCACGGCCTCCCTCTCACTCACCACCCATGAGACGTATCTTCACCCACGCACACACACATCTCCTCTCCTCACATGCCTTCCTTTAGGAACAGATTCATCGAGGTCACAGAAAGTGATCAAAAGTGTGCAAAGTCTTCCAGGGGAAAGGTGCAGATCTGTGGTGCTTGGGTGCTCCGACTCAACCACCCACGAGGTGTGGCACAAGGCAAGGTCCATGACTCTTGCCAGGCTTGATGTTGAATCAAACAATGAGCAGGAGGAGGGTGGCATGCAGTGCAACCGCTGGACTCAGGCTGCCCTGTCCCTGTCGCCAACACACCTTCAGATGCAGCCAAGATGTCTGAGCAACCACAGGCCAAAAGATGCACTAAAGCCGCCAGCGTGCGTGAGAGCCCCCCCCACCCCCCCTCTTGGTGGGGGCATCTTTGGAATCCTTTGTGAGCCATGACTCCACCCGCCGCTGGGTAGCTGCTGGTGGTGGTGAGGTAATGACGGACAGCACCTCCAGCAGTCCTGCCAAGTGGCACGCATCAGGGGTTAGATTAACGCATTTTAATACTGGTGTCGGCATCGCTGCAATAAAAAGCATTACTCACACATTATTAGACCTTCTCCGACTAGTGCAATGACGCAGCACTGCAATTTAACTGAGTAAGAAAAGACAGCAGGGTCTGCTTGCATAGCGATCTTATGCAGCCGGCCTGAGCTCATTTGTTGTCTGTGTCACAGTCACATCTCAGTTAACAGAAGTTGATGGTTTATTTAGCAGTTTTCTCAGAGCAGCACAAATGAAAGGCCTTTAAAAAACAACCGTTTGCAAAGCCAATAGGTTTCACCTATGCAAAATGTATTAGCTTTGTCAATGTTTTATTTTTGACATGTTGCTCAACATCGTCAGCTGCTGAGCGACATGGCTTGAGTTAAAAAAAAGTACTATGGCGTGGCCAGCAGTGAGCACGTCCCAGCGCTTCTTAAAAATGTTACTCTAAGCCGTGTCGCACAGCAGCCGGGCTGCTTCTGTGCGACATGTATAAATAGCTGGGGTTTGGTGGGGTCAAGCAACAACAGGAATGAGGATGTAAAAGACATGGGAGTGTGGGAGGAGGGGGCAGGGGTTGGGTGAAACCATGCGGAGGGTGGCAAACTTAAAAAAAACAGCGGGGGTTTGGAGCATGAAGCAGCACGAGGGAGGAGGGTGGGAAAGACATCAGAGGACCTTTTATCAAATCAATAAAAAGGTAAAAATGGTCCCTTGAAAATAAAAAATACCCAATAAAATTCCAGATGGGGTAACTCTTTGCTTAAACCCATTTTCCATATTTCTTTTTATTTTTTTCCTCAAGTGAAGAGGCTAAGTGCCAGGTGAGTTTCCGGAGGGAATTCTGTGCTCTTGGAGTCCCAGAAAACCCTCCAAAAAGGACGGAAGAGGATGTGGCGTAGCAACCAGAGCTGCTGACTTCGTACCTGGGGACCCAGGTTCAAGTCTCGGTGTTGGCTCAACATCCTGTGATTCTGGGCAAATCGCTTAATCTCCTCACGTCTACGAAAAAGTCAAGTGTAATGTAACTGGTGCTCATGAACAGTGTGAAGTATATTTTACTAAACTGCAAGCATTATTATGTATTAAGTCACCCTTATATGGTCTGTTGCTACATTTCAGCAAGAGTATGGTACTCAGCACCCCACCCCTTCCCTCCAAGTGTTTTCCCATGAGAATGAAACCCATTGTAAAAACATAACAATGACCCCTCCCTCACAGGATAAGCCACAGAAAGAGTGGTCCAATCAAACTACTTGCTGTCAACAATGACCCCTCCCTCACAGGATAAGCCACAGAAAGACTGGTCCAATCAAACTACTTGCTGTCAACAATGACCTGCTGTTTTGGAGCTTTGGGGTGGTATATCTTGCTTCTTAGCGCTGTGTACCAGCTCGGGTGGACTGGGTAACCAGCAAACAGTTTGAAAGAGGTGTGATTTGGTTCAAAGGAGGCTCCATACTAAAGGTGTGCAGCTGCCTTCCTTGACACTCACCGCGAGATCCTGCTGCTGCTGAAAGCAAATCTGCCAAAAGGGTTGAGTTCCGTCTTGGAAGAATAATAATATTAATTATCCACATTTGTAAAGCGCGAACAATCACCCGTAAGGGTCTCTAGGCGCTGGGGGCCGTCGGGAAGATTAAGCAAGCTATTGCCCAGAGTCACATGGCGTTGGGCTAATCTGCCACCTGCGATCGAACCGTGATCCCCAGATTCCAGAGTCAGTCGCTCTGGCCGCGGCGCCACACCACGGGGAGAAGAGGCCATGGAGGGGTCTGGGTGAGAGGAGTGTAAGCACCAATGATGAGGAATCAAAGAGGACAGTGAAAGCAAACAGAAAAAGCCCTTGTTGATGGATACAGCTCGCCCAAAGAGCATATCAAAAGGGGACAACATCGTAAACTAGTTTTCTCAAATTCACATGATACCAAAACTCCAAGGGGCATATTATTAAGGAGATGCGATAATTATCGCAAATCCCGCTTAGCGCGATTTACTATATCGCTGGATTACATCGCCGTGTTAGCCACATATTATCAACCTTTTTTGTTAACGGGCAATGTAATTCCAGCAATAGAGGCCGATTCCCAGGAATAGCGCGTGAAATCCAGCGATAATTTCACAACGCTAAGGTGAGGCTTGCTGCTAGGGAGTGTGGACCTAACCTGGCAATCCACCTCCCATTATCAGTATGCCTAAGTCACTTTTAATTATGAAAAATAATGGGGTGACCCTGTTTCCCTCAGAACCTGGGTATTTGTATTATATGGCCACAATGGTTCTGTCGGGGGAATACAATTGCTTTGGGATGTTCGCAATATAAATACATTACATGTAACATGTATTGTTCATATGTGAATAGGCTTTTGAACTGAGACGTTGCGTAGACTCTTAGTATGCGTCGACGTTTCGACCCTATGTGAGGCGCAAACATTTTTTTAAGCGTCACGGCGGGTCTTCTTCGGGACGGAGGAGTGTATGTAGCCCTGCGCAAGAGTCATTAATCACTGCGCGGGTATTATGCTTCTTTTTCCAAAAAACAAACGATTTATGTTTGACCTCACGAGTCAAAGAGGTTTGGCAAAAGTCCAAGTAGTTAATTCTTTCAGTCAGTTTTCAGCAGATCGTGTAAATCACCCGACTGACTGAAAGAATTAACTACTTGGACTTTTGCCAAACCTCTTTCAGCGATCCGTCCATCATCTCCTTGTTTTTGCTTTGTTCGCCCTAAGTTGTCAGGATATGCCCAGATGTGGGTCTCTTGCTCACTTTCCCACTGGATTCAAGCTAGCCTGGCTGATGAGGGGGTGTTACCCTCAAACGGGGTGAGGGATGCTTGTTTCCAGTTCAGGGAAGACCTGTCTTGACAGTTCGGGCTGGACTGTTCCCATGAGGCAGAGGGTCAAGACAGATTTGCATAAAGCTGAGTCTGAACTGAGGTGGCAAAGTGAGCTAAAGAAGAATGATGGATTCAACCCAGATCTGTGACTAGGGGTGAGTGTCTGAAAAGTTTCAGTGCTCCGTCCATCATCTTTTTGTGTTTGCACTTCAGAGGAATGACCATCCCGAGCACGTAGCAGAGGAGAGGGTACGGTGTAAGATGTTTACATAGCCCGTGGCACCCGTGGAGAACAATATGCCATGATGAAGGAACAGAAATGGGACAGGGAACATTCGGAGCTCCCCGAAAGAACTGGGTGATCTATCAACTTCGTGCCACATAGCTCTTACATTAGCTTGAAGGGGTTTGACACCTGAGTCGGTTACTCATGTTGTTTTCTGCAAGTTTTCAGTCTCATTTGCACGGCACTACATCACAAAGTGCTCTAGCCTCACAAGATAAAAGGTTTCACTTTGCCATCGAGATTCTTTTTTTTCCTAATTCAACTCTGATAAAAATGTATAGCATAAACTGCTTCCCCCAGATCAGACTCTATTCGTGCCATATCCTTGATTTAAAAAAAAAAAAACACATGGAAAATTATCATAGCTTTATAGTGCTGTCAACTTCAGCCTGAGGCCTCATTCTCCAGGCCTTTAATCATAGTTTCCTCAGGTTGCAACTTGCTAGTTTAATTTTTGTTTACATTGGAAGTTAGTAATTTTCATAAAAGAAACTCAGGGCTTATTTATGAGAGCCCTGTGTCACTTTTCATTCACGTAAACTGGTACATGCGTTGCCTAGGGCTCTGAATCTGATGTATGAAGCCACACATGCCAACCTACATGGCTTTGAAGGCAACGCAGCGCAAATTACAGTGTTGTCTTACTCTACTCTCGGGGGGGCTCAGTGAGCGAGTGAGCAGTGAGAGGCGGCGGAGAAAGCACCTACCTGGGACCTGCTGGCAGCGTTTCTTTTCACCCACGCTGTCAGCCTTGCTGCCGGCTGAAATCTACGGCATTGCGGAACCCCGGAACTACACTTCCCAGCCTCCTAAGCGCTAACGGGGCACTTCCGCCCGCCGTCGCGCCAGGAGGCGTTGAAAAGCGCGACCCTCCCTCGGTGGAGCGGGGGGCTCAGTGAGCGAGTGAGCAGTGAGAGGCGGCGGAGAAAGCACCTACCTGGGACCTGCTGGCAGCGTTTCTTTTCACCCACGCTGTCAGCCTTGCTGCCGGCTGAAATCTACGGCATTGCGGAACCCCGGAACTACACTTCCCAGCCTCCTAAGCGCTAACGGGGCACTTCCGCCCGCCGTCGCGCCAGGAGGCGTTGAAAAGCGCGACCCTCCCTCCGCGTCGCGGGACGCGTGCGGGCGGCGCCGGGCTGAGCCCGGGCAGAGGGCGGGCCGTCTGTGGCCGTCAGGGGACGGAAGAGGCCGGGCTGGGCCACCCCCTTTGCGTCAACAGGCTGAACAGGTAATTACTGGAAACATGGGGAAAAGTACAATGAAGTCTACATTCGTAGACACTACAGCCCCTATTGAGTCGTCTACGTCGATAGATTCATTGTTGGCCAACGCTCTTACTATGGTCAGCAATGAGATTGCTGATACCGAACGTAGACTGTCGTTTGGATTCCCTACCACCACAACTTTGCCATGTTCACAATCTCCCAAGGCTTTATCCAATCTGGGCCTCCCCCTCTCCCCTACAGTAATGGTTATTAAACCAACTAATCATGTCGACACTCTAACTTCCACTACTGATATAACTAGTTTGCCGACTACTGCTGTAACCGACTGTTTAACGGAGCCTGAACTAGATAAAATGCCATGCTCCAACAAACTTATAAGGGAGAAACGCAAGAGAGGCCCAGTGAAATGTCTAATAAATAAAAGGAAACAATTAGGTCGTTGTAGAAACCAACCTACGCCACAGAGTATGTGGAACAAAGACAAAGATTGTAAAATAGTTATATCAAGTGCCACTTTGGACTTACCACCTTCCCCACTACCATCGGATGAAGGATCCAAGAGACCTATTGCCCCCATACGAGGATTAGAGTCTCCAGCCATGGACAAAAGCATTTGTGGGGTTTCTATGCCATTTAAGGAGAGTAGTGACAATACAGTCAGCACTCAGACTGAGTCCATCGATCAAAATACTTTATCTAAATTTAATGGCAATTTGATAGAAACTATCGTTGATACTATTTTTAAACAAGTCGAAATTCAAATAGTTAAACAATTTAATACTGTTTTTAAGAGATTGGATAAAATCGAAAACCTTGTCAAAAAAGAGGAAACCAAAAGGAAAGGCACTATTAACCTAGATGTTGTCCGAGGCGAGAAAATTATGAGTAAATTGGAATCCTTATGTAATGGTTTGAGGGAGGGGAGCTCGACTGCCGTTGCTGATTCTGGCCGTGGAAATATGCAAGGCCCAACTGTCGCCAAAACTGTCATATTTGGCGACACCCCAGCCACTAGTCAATCTGCATTGCCTATGGGCTCAGAAGGAACAGTAAGGACTGGTACTTCAATTTCGGATGCCAAGGTTACCACCACCCCGCTAGCCTCCTCAACAGACAGGACAGGCATTACTTTGGATGGCGCAAGCACTAGCGGAGGTACATCAGTAAGAAACAGACCCACCAAAAATCCAGGGCCATCACTCCACCTACCCCCAGAAGCTTGCCCATATGTTTTAGTGCTAGCAGGCGTACCTGCTCTTAAAGAAGGCCAAAGCGAGTCATGGGTACAATTACACAATAAATGTATCAACTGGCTGACAAAACATAAAGGGGCAAGATGGGACATCTCAAATGAGATTATATTAACTCGTAGGGTAAGTTGGGTGGGCCCACAACAGAAAAATATCAGTGGGGACTGTATAGTGATTAACTTTAGACATCCGAATTTTGTAAGATTTTTCATGGACTCACATAACACCCATGTTAGCCCATTTACTGCAATAAGCCTTCACCCACTGGGTTATTTTTATAGGCCCCCCCCACAGACTATTTCAAACGGTTTCTAATACCATCCCTATATCTAACAGATTCTCTGCCTTATCGGACTTAGGAAGTTTAGACTGACAACCATTAACACTTCCTACTACATTGGATACGGTCATCAGTATAGTGCCCCTGGATACGGCTAATCCCATATGTATTCACAAATCCGGCCCAGATAGATTAGTTCCCCCACATGTAGTCTGTTCAGACCCTCCTACTGCCCCTATTTTTTCCAACACTATTCCATTTACTGATACTCTAAGTGTTATCAGTTGGAACATCGCTGGGCTTCCAGGTAAGATGAAAATCCAAGAATGGGTTACCTGGATAAGTAACTTTGATGTGGTAATGTTACAAGAAACATGGTGCACGCGCACTCAATTATTGGAGGGTTTCTTTTGCCACAATCTTATTGTACCATCTCCTGCCTTGGGGCGTCCAAGTGGTGGTCTATCTATCTGGGCAAAAATATCTAAGGACGTGAAAATTGAACCTTTACACGTGGTCAGTAAAAATTTGATAGCCGTGAAATATGTTGCAAGGTTAAAGATTTGTTTTATAAATTTTTATAATAATGATTTTGTTACCCATCCTAACCCCACCTTTTTAGAATTGTTTAAGTTCATCGACGAAGTTGCGAATGGTGAAAAATATGGTCTATTTGATGGTATTTGTGTTGGCGGGGACTTTAATGCTCATATTCCTTCTACATCTCCGCCCTGTAGACGAGGCTCTGAACTATTGGATCTTTTACATAGCAGAGACCTAGACGATGTTATGGGTTATTGTGGAACCGCTGAGGGAAAGGTACCGGTCCCCACGTACATTGGTCGTGGTTGCTTAACCACGATTGACTATATGTTTACCTCTTCCCTCCTTAGCGAAGTGCTACTTAAGTCTGAGGTTGTCAGCAGCCCATATAGTGACCATCTGCCATTAGTAATCCATCTTAAATCTATTAAAAAACCCGTAGGCCCATATGAGGTTGGAGCTCGAAATATTACTGTATCTACAGATAGGCTTAGGATTGTCTGGAGAGGGATTGACAACCGAGAGATCCTAACTAATGTGATGAAGAATAATCCTCTGTTGATCTCCAATTGCCTAACACTTGGTGGCCCCGATATTATTAAATCCTTCTGTGATCTATGTATAGTTATAAAAGGGCAATCTCCAGACCAGTATTAGAACATAACATAAATAATCAAAGATGGTTTGATACCAATTGTTCAAGGGCAAATAGAGAACTTAGGAAAGCTTTGGAAGCTAAACCCTGAGATGTATCCCTCGTCAGTTCACTACGTTTTAAATACAAACAGGTTTTAAAAGTTAGAACTGAAGAGCTCCTAATAAGCCATTGGGATAATCTCACTAAAACAATTGCCCTAAAAGATTCGACTGGTTTCTGGAGAGAAGTAAAAAGCTTGAGAGCCCTGGGAAGCAATATCACCCCGATAAACTGTAACATCACAGGAGACTCATGGGTCAGCCATTTTTCAAAGCTTTATGCTGCAGCTGGAGATCAAACTGAGGATAACTTCCCAGATAATACCATAGTCATAACATTAGAGGAGGTGGAGGAAGCCATCGCAAATAGTGCTGGCAATAAGGCCCCCGGTCAGGATGGTTTGTCCATCGACCAGATAAAATCAAACACATGTTTTTGGGCCCCCTTACTCTGTAATCTCTTTAATAACCTGAGTAAGGAATCCATCCCTCTGACATGGTCTTGTAGTACTATTGTACCCATCTTTAAAAAGGGAAATAGGTTGGACCCGGGGTGTTACCGACCAATATCTTTGATCGATAACACCCTGAAGGTCCTTGGTAGGGTCCTATTCGATAAAATAAGTACCTGGGCAGACGAAAATTCTATTATCCACCGTTGTCAGCTTGGCTTCAGGAGCAAGCTTGGCACGGTGGAACAGTGTTTAAACCTTAACCTCATAATGGCCAAATACACGAGAGCTAAACAATCCCCTTTGTATTTTGGCTTTATGGACCTAAGCTCAGCATTTGATTTCGTTAACCGCTCCCGCCTATGGTCCATTCTTTTAAAATATGGTTTAGATGAACCTTTAGTCCATTTTTTGGCCAATCTCCATCGCAACCTAACAGCCCGAGTTCGATTAAACAACGATGGTGAGGTTTCAAATGAGATTTTAATTGGCAAGGGGGTGAGACAAGGCTGTGTCTTGGCCCCCTTGCTTTTTATCTTATACATCAATGAATTAACCCATTCCCTATGCAATTTGACTAAGGACGTTCCAATCATCAACAAGAAACCTATCCCGGCATTACTCTATGCGGATGATGCGGTCCTTATGGGCCGCACTCCGAATGCTCTGCGCATTTTAATATCGGGATTTGTTAATTATATGTCCGATTTAGGGCTGTGCACTAACTCCAACAAATCTTTTATAATGACTTGCGGCCCTAAAAACTATAAAATCTCAAAGATTGTGATAGGTCCAAATATTCTAAAAAGCACTTGCACTTTTCCTTACCTGGGTCTGTTATTCTCCAATAGTGGCTCGTGGCAACCACATGTTGCGATGGGGAGAAATAAACTTTCAAAATCGATTAACTCCATTACCTCCCTACGCCAACCACGCCAGGCCAATGTGGTTCTTAGCTTATTACAAATCTACCGAACCCAATGTCTCCCAACTGGAACATATGGTGCTGAAGTTTGGGGGTTTTCAAACTGTATAGAACTACAGAGAGAAGAGAACAGATTCTGCTGAAAGATCCTGGGGGGAATTATTAGTGCACCGACCCATGTATGTCACAATGAATTAAAACTGCAATATGTTGAGGATTTTATAAGAGTGAGACCTGCATTATTTTGGTTAAGGATCTGGCAAAACCCGGCTGCTTCCCTGACCCGTGAGATTATTTTAGATTGTTTGAAAAGTGACAATGTCGGTTTAATCCCATGGATCAATGCGGTAGAAAGGAGCCTTGTGAGCGTCAATTACGGTCATCTTTTTACATACCCTGATAGGATTGACAGCTCCCATAAAAACTTGGTGAGAAGGGCACTCTACCAGCATTTTTACAATGAAAGGGAAAGAGTAGACTCTGTGAAACAATCTACAATTGATTATTTACTAATCCGGGAACCACACACTGAATCCCTGACGTCTCCCCAGTTCTATTTATGTAAAAAACTGGGCAGATGGACCAGATCTTTATTATTTAGATTCAGGGACAGGAGCATCATAAACCTTATCTGCTTTCCACTGGGCTACATCAATAATTCGGAAAAACTACACTGCCCTTGTGACCGTGGTGGAACCCAGAGTATGCTCCATTTTATTTTCGGCTGTGGTTTTTACATGAAATTCACAAAACATTATCTAATTCCATACTGCAGGAAACATGACTTGATTGACCACAACCTTGCCTATAGACATTTTTTAATGCTGGGATCAGATGAATTAATTTTTAGAGTTAGTAGCTTTCTCAAAGCCATTGTACGTTCGCGCAGGTCGTTGAAAATTGATTAAACCTGTTCAGACATTCACTTTGCACTTTAAAGCATGTCTTGCTCAATTTAATACATTGTACCTGTTTTGCCTTTATAAAATTAATAGCTATTTTCTATGCATAATTTTATATATTGTTGTATGATGGCCTTATGCACAGCCCAACTAGAAGGATATTTGTGTTTTCATTGTTGTTTTTATAAATTATTTTCTTACTTGTAATAAGCTGCGGCCCAAAATTGTAGTTTTTAATGTGTATTTTAAAAAGTTCTGTTTTTGTGCTTTTATGGATGGATCTTCTGAAATCCGAATAAAGTCTATTTGAATTGAATTGAATCTACTCTTGGTAGGCATTCCATGGAGGAGGTGTCCCTTCATGCTCAAAATAATTATGCATGTAACTGAGGCACCCTTGTACTTTACACTATGAAGGCACTAAGCTGCCAAAATGGCTTTTTGCTAGTGGGAGCCAACCAGCAGTCTCCTGTCTGTTTAGTAGCAACGGAGTAGGTCGGGGAAGGCGAGCATTTAGAGAGGGGCTCCATAATGGTGTCCTTGGGTCCTGAGCCCAGTTCAGGACCAGGGAAAATAGCAGGGCAGAGAGGATTGAGAATCATGTCATGGATTATAGCTGGAGTTAACTCCAAACTCTCAAATGGTGATTGGCTCTTAGAAATTATTAGCGCAGATATAGCAGATATCATATTGTTGCAAGAGACCTGGGCCACTAAGAACTTCAGTTTTAAGGGGCTCCTTACCTTGTGCAACATTTCTACATCTTCTTGTGCAGGTAGATTTAAGGAAGGACTAGTTATCTTAAACTCAGTTAAAATAACTAGTCTACCTGCTTAGGTAAATCTCTGTAGGCCTTCAACCATGAGGACCAGGAGGCATCGAGGACAACCAGGAGCTGGATTCAAGCTGTGAGACGAAGGATGTCGAGTGATGCAGCGTCGGTGCCTGGATTGTACACAACAAGCCTTGGCAACAGCAACCCACGTAGAAAGAAGAAAGATGCTTCAGTGCAGACCAGCAAGATCTGGGGGACTCACCACACAGTGGGGAGTCAGGGCACATCTGGAGCAACCAGGAAAGCCCAAGTAAAGTCAGAGATGCCTTCACAGGGACCCATCAGTTGACGACCAGGGATCGCGAAGGAGCCTCACGCGGAAATGCAAGAAGCAGGCTCACAGAACACTCGTGGAGTGTAGGCCCACAATCTTCAGTGCAGATAATACTTGGGGCTTGGGCTACAAGTAATCCAAAGCACAACTTCAAGAGACATCAAGAAGTTAATGCACTTGCAAATGTGCACGGTGAGCAGGAGTTCCAGTTCCACGTCACTCACGAGGGCTGCGGGTCTCAGCTTTGCTGGGGACTCGGGTCGGCCTCTGAGAAGTCTGGAAATCCTCTTCCTTGCCGGCAGATACTTCGGAGTCCGCCAGGAGCTTCGGAGATGCAGACCGGCAATTGCTTTGTTGGTGCCTGCCAAGCAGGGGAGTCACTCCTTGACCCCAAGGGAGATTTATTCAGTCCTCTAGTCTTGAGTAGAGTGTCGAAGTTCCAGGATTCAGTTGCAGAGTTTCGACCAGGGATATCTAAAGTTCTGGTTACAGAGGTTCCTTCTTTATACCCAAGGAAGGTGTTGGACTAACTCTGGGGACCCACCTATGGGAGGGTTTGGAAAGAGGGGTGGCTACACCCATTTCTTTTGTCTAGCTGAACTATGCACAGGGACACCAAATGTGCCTCCAGTGCAGGACTTCAAAGCACTCTCAGAGTGCACCCACCAAGCCCTAATACACATCAGCCTGTCTGGGAGGTGGTTACACCTCCCTGTGACAGGAAATATATTGTCCAGGCCTCTGCTGCCGGAGTTTCGGTCAGCAGCAGGAGGCCAGACCTGTGTCTGTGGCTGCAGCATCCATTTTGTGATGCCAGGGCTCAGTTAAGTTGGTGCCAGGTATACCGGTACTGTCATGTCTCTCCCTCTAGAAGGGTGGGATCATACTCCCACACCAGTAACTGGTGTGGGGGTATGATTCTAAGGTGTTTGACGCAGAAAGGCCGATGCCCGCAGGGCACAATTAGCTAAAACGCTAACAGTAATGAGAGCAGCTGCAGGGTCGGAAGGATCCTATCTAGTAGGAAAGGACAATCCAGCAAGAACTCTATCTAATGGAGGATTCTGCCAGTGCACTTTCACAGTTAAACCTCGTCTGATGAATACTTCTAGCTGTGGATCCCTCACCTTTGGAATATTCCACGGCACCAGACTGGTGGCCAGATTTAAGAAGTCCTTGCATTACCATTGTGTCAGGCTAAGCAACGCAAGGGATTAATCCAGATTTACCAAGCCTGAACAAAGTTACATTGAGTAGACTGGCGCGGCTTGGTAAATCCGAATTAACACAAAGCAGTGCAAGTCGCTGCCTTGTGCTACTCTGCACCAGGAAGGCGTTACATGGGCAGAGAGTGGGTGTTCTCCCTCATCCACCCAGCACATTCCCAGATTTATTAAGAGTTGTAAACCTGAGAATGAGTTGAGATTGTATGCCTTCCCAATAGAGGGCCCTTCATGCACAAAGATTGTCCTGCCTGCAACGCAGGTGCCCATGGCGCACCCATGGTGCAAGGGTACCTTCATAGGCCCTGGGCAGCTGAGAGTCCATCAGCGCATAGAGACAGCAGAAATGGACCATGTATATGTAAATATGGCGCATTCCTGCTCTCTCATTTTTAAGCAGCGTAGCCAGTTGTCGTGCTGTGCTGCATTGTTTGAGAGGTTTGTGAATCTGCCCTTGGATCCAGAAGATCTTCATGGCAGTGCTACAGTGCACTTCTAGGTGGCCCCCCATGACTACACGTAGGCTTCATTCTGCCCTGGAAGTGATAGAGGTGAGACACATTTAAGATTAACACCTGCATTTTGGCACCAATTCCTTTCTTTCCTCATCTTCGAATGTGGATCTGGATCTCTGTTCCCTTTTATGTTAGTGGACTATTTTCTCCAAAGTGAATTCCAGTGTGCAAGGGAACAAGATTACAGCTGAGATTGCCTTAAGCAGATGCTGGTCACCTGTTCGATGTGCGCCTTTGGTGTTTTTCATTCAAGGCACGTGTCCAAGTCATGCAAAGAATGTGGACTCATGCACTGAAAGCAATAAAGGACTGTGAAGCAAAGCTGTACATCCATGAACACTTAAAGAAGTCACAGAGCGCGCATAAGTCAAACTCCAACTCAAGTCAGTGACCTGTTTCTGCTCTTGAGGCTTCTCTGACAACAGGTCTTCTTCATTTTGGAGTTGTCTGGTAAGTCATAGTCCAAGTCAAAGAAGACGCATAAGAAGTCAATGCAGGAGCTAACCCCATGCAATCAGCCACTGGTTAAAGAGGAGTTGGGAGGGCATCGAAGTGGCAGTCAGTCTTGCCCCTGATTCCCGATTGAGGAGCAAGTTCCGCAAATGATCCAAATGCACCCTTAATTCCCCCGGGCCTTTATGGATGCCGTGCTGCATATTTTTGACACTCTTCTTGCTCCTTCTTATGTGTCATTGGGCCCAAGGATACACAAGGGCCCTCCAGTCGGATTACTGCCAGAGGACCTGTCATTGGTGATGTCTGAGACCCTAAAGCCCGCCTTGGGTTACACACCAACTCTTGCTCCAGCCGCACAGCCTGCACTACTTCCTTTATCAGTGATACTGGTCCTGACATTACTGGCACAAGAGAGAGTTCTACCTCCAACTGTCTGACCTCCAAGCCAACTCTATCTCAACACTAATCGAGGTCACGTTCCTAGTGGCTCCACCACACCTGGTTGCGGTACAGTCTGGGTCAGGTAATACGCTCATGCTACTACAGAGCTGTCCCCAGAGGCTTCAACATCTTTTTGATTCTGATTCTAACCAAAGTTTACAACCACTTGGGATGACAATGGTGATGATGATATAATTTACCCCCACAATATGGCGACAACAGTTTATACATGGACTTACAGAAGGCTAGTGAGCTTCATAACTACCCTGACACGGGTTGACTTCTACCCCTAGACCCACAAACACAGAGAGTGCTTTCTTTCCTATTGTAATTGGACAGGTAAATACAAACAGTGTGAGCTTGGTAACCCTCAGACTCTTTGTCTGCTACACATACTACATATACTATTACAAGATTAGTGTGCAGGAGAAATGTTTCCACAACAAAGTTACATTTTCTGGGCAAGAGCTCCATTGACAAGTAATGTATTATTCATTCATTCATGCCAGATTCGACTTAGTTAAACCAGATGACATTTCAGTATGCAATGCAAAAAGATGTGTCACACAATGGTATTCCACAAGTGATGCAGGCTCATGTTAGTGAGTTCATAACACAACAAACAAATTGTACCACATAGTTGAGAGCTTGAAAGTAATAGGATAAACAGTCAAATCCATATTCACACTTCATTTCAATGTCAACATTTCAATCTGTAAATGTTTTGAAGCTGGGTCTTCATCAGGACAAATTGAAGGAATAAACCCAATAATAAAAGTATGCGGTAAATGGTGATTTTTTTTCTTCACATCCCACAGAGGAGTCCTCCAGAACATTCAAGATAAACCAGGTATTCCACATTCAGCACAGTATACAGAGGGACTATTGAGGGGCTTCTAGGCCTGGAAATAGGGATGGGACAATACTCCCACTGTTTCCTACTGCTGAGGAGGCTAGAAGTCAGTGTCCTATTCTAGATTTTGGCTCTCTGAATGCCCAGGATCTGTCTTTCCTTTAATCAGGTGAGTGAATAGTAGCCTTGCACCTGCGTGTGCCCGTCCTGCATCCTCACAACCAATACCTGCAGCTCAAGGTTGGACAGTAGCATTTACAGTTTGTTGTACTCCCCTTTGGGCATACCATAGCCCGTTGGGTGTTGATAAAAGTGAGCATGGTGGTCTAAACATATCTTTATAGGCTAGGGATAACAATTTCCCCCTACCTAGCTGAATACCTAGCACAGTCAGTCATAGACCATCAGGATGGCACAATCAGTGCTTCAGGCCCTGTTGACCCCTTTAACTCCCATGCCCTGGGTACCAATGGTACCACTTACCGGGGACTTATAAGAGGGATACATTCCTTGCCAATTGGGGTTACCAATCCAGATGGATCAGATTTAGGGAGAGACACACTGGTACTGAGGCATGGTTAGCAGGATCCAGTGCAGTTTCAGAGTTAACAAACAGCAGCTAATAGTCCAAATGACAGACAAAACATCAGGGGACACCTGTAAAAAGCCTGTTTTCTTACACTTTTAGAGAATGATACTTTGGCACAGTGTATTTGAGGGCCTTTCCTCTGCCACAATAAGTTCATGTCCTTTAGGTATAATTCTAATGTTTCAGCCGTGGTGCAGGAGCTCTGTTGGTCTCATGCATCCTGATTCTTCATTTTGCCTGGGGTAAAATGTGGGCCTGTAGCCGGATCTGAAATCCCAGTAGGCATAGAACCAAAGGAAGCTGTTGGATGTCCTCCAGGTTTCACAGGAGACTGCACAAAGTTTGAAGTGGTGGCTGCCCAACTAACGTGTGAACATACGTCAACCCCTCTACCTTCCCCACCCAGAGCTGACAGGTGATGTGTGCATCATTGCTGGGTTGGGGGACACCATCTTGGAGATATGGAGATCAGAGGACTCTGGTCGCCGGTAGAGAACGTCCTCAATATCATTCCACTGGAGTAGCAGGCCATTCACCTGATACGAATGCCTTTAATCCCTCCATCAAGGCAAGGCTGATACAAGTTCTCTTGGACATCACTGCCATATTGTATTGTAAGACATAGGGCGTATTGGGGGTCCTGGGGAATGTGCCAGAAGGCTCTGCACCTGTGGAAATTGTTGGAATGCCAGGGAATTTCCATGATTGTGAATCACCTAGTGGGATCACTGAATTACAGAAGTTGGAGGGGGTTAGGAAGGGAACTCAAGGGAGAAGAACACGCAAACATTGGCACACCGTTAGACCCTGACTTGACAGGAATGTTGAGACCTTAAAGGTGTGTAATGTCTCCTACCACAGACCTACTGATAGTAAGGAATGTGGGTTTTTCTAGAGCATGAATGAGGAAAATGAGGAAGAAGAGAAAGAAAGGACACTTTTAGCTGAGGCCCTGTAAAAGAAGGTCAGAGTTAGTGCACCAATGTTCAAATACACAATTAAAGAACTTTCAACACTATAAACAAATGTTTGTTCAACCTGAGACCAATCTATAATAAATCTCTGTATTTTTCTGGAAAGACCTGGCACACAGAGATCGAGGTGACACTGTTACTGCAGCTCAAGAAGGACCAGTTCCTTCACTGAAGCTGAGACCTGGAAATTTAGTTATTGTTTGTCCACTGCCATCTATTGAAGCTAGCATGAACACTAACTTCTAACAATAACTGTTTAGGTTTCCAGAGGATATTGCAAATAAAGTTTCAACTTCAAATAGTGCAATTTTTTCTCTAGGGGGAAAGGATGTTCTTCATGTGAGAAGTACTGGGATAGAAGGAAAATGGCTCCTAATATCCCAGCTTATTTAAGTACCTGTTTGCATGTTTTTAGAGTGCTCCCCACTGCCTTCTTCGTCTTTTTATGTCCACATTACCTTCAATGATTTGCAACATCTTCTCCACTGGCATCAGGATAAGCGGTGTTGTGATGGGATTGTACCCTGCATGATAATCCAGCACATGCCCTTGCCCTGAGTACTGGAATGAATGTGTATCTAGCATTATGACTTGTATTATGGCTTTGGAATCACACCAATCCTGGGATAGATTCAGAGGTGATAGATTGTACCTGACACTGAGAGGGCCAGGACCATTTGTGTGACCTTGAGGGACACATTAGGCATGCCTTTATAGTAAATACTTTGGCAGCAGCTTACTGTCTTTATGTGTTGTGTGTGGCTATACCATTGTATCTGTGTCCGTGAGAGTGTGGCCAAATGACTCTCTTGTGTAAAGTTCAGCTGTTATGTGAAGCCCAATCATGAGTGTTGACATCCTGGGGTTAACTAAAGTTCATGTGTGTGTACTACTTGGGTGGAAGTAGGAGGGTGTTTGTGGGTGTGTATTTGTGTGTGTGTGTTTGAATACTGGAACCTCTGGGATCCATTTGGATGCCCCTGGTTTGGCATAGCACAAGGGTGAATGATTACAACAGCTTCCCAAGATAGCATAGGTGTATTACCTGAGTTCCTTTTGCTGGAGGGTGGAACTGCAGACATTGAAATAAGGAGAATGAAGATTGTCCACTTTTAGAGATTCCTTGAAGACTGCTAGTAAGTGGTTGCTGATTAGTTCTTCAAGAACACTGCCATTTGGTTGATTGTAGGGTTAGGGTCTGGACTGCAGTTTCTGTTGTGCAAAGAGAGGAGGCTTCTTGGTCAGGCCTTTTGTCTCTTCTTGATTACTGTTCAGGAAAACTGATAGCAAGATGAAGAAACATCACACTTCATTGTGGCAATGTTGTGGGTGCTGCAACTTGGAAACATCCTATGTTGTGTCTAATGTGGCAGGCATCACTTTGCACACAAGCTGTGTCTGGAATGTATCCTGAGAAGAAAACGTGAAATCACCGCAAAACATTTGTGAAGTTGCAGACAGAGTAGTCGCATCCCCTGCCTAGAAAATGTATATACAAATGGGACCCAAAACATTCCACTTTGTTCCAGTGCCAAGTTCTTCATGTCCAAGGAAGATAGTGTTTCACAGAATACTTGAATGGCTGTTATGTAACCAGGGGGGATATTTACAAGGAAATGGCACAGCGTGCCACCACAAAAGATTTACCATTATAGTTATTTCAATCTTTGAGAAACAACAGGCTCTCCTGAATACCATAGTAAATGCTTCTGCTGATGTAAGAAACAGGACTGTTGTGTGAGTGGCAAATAGATTTGTTTTAAATATGACTGATGATTCCCTAAATACAAGAGAAGAACACTTGCCGGCCTTACTGAAATCTCTGTCTTATCCTGGAGGAGAAACAGCGGTCCGACTACCAAACAATAAATGCAGCCCTAATCTTTTTATCCATAGTGCCACCCAGAAATGTTGCACTAATAATGATTGCAGGTTTTGAATCATGAATGTTCCATGAATCAATCCATGACTGGACCAGTGTATTAGAATCAGTCTATACAATGAAGAGAAACTATACCGTAGCTCAGGAGGCAATGAGAAGCCTGATGGATGTAAGATTCACTCCTCACCAGCCTGGCCAGTAGACTAATGAACACATGTTAGTGGTTAGGCACGGCATTGGCTGCCCTGGTTACCAATGGAGTTCATGTTCAAGACACTGTGGAGTATGCATAAAAGATTTCACCCTGACAATAACACATTG